>NC_138205.1:14718537-15918537 GCF_964194415.1 Vipera berus
TCTCTCCCTTCCTCCCACTTGTATCCATCAGGTGGGTCAGAATTTCTTGACAGTTCAAGATGAGCTGCGCAGCATTGCTTCATCAAATGAAAATGTCTTCCCCGTGGAAAGTTTTGACGCACTTGATCAGCTTCACAAACAGCTGGGGGATAAGATCTTTAATATTGAAGGTTTGAAACCATCCTTTTCCAATTATTCTCTCTCTGATGCTCTTCAGAGGGTGATTTGTTTATTTTTTTTCTAATTCTTAAATTTTCTTTTGCTGGCAAACTATAAGAGCTTCCCTGCTCTTCTCTGCAATTTATCTCAAGGCTGAGGTAAATAAAAATGATTTATCTCAAGGCTGAGGTAAATAAAAATGATTTATCTCAAGACTGATATTATTATTGGATGAAGAGTCAACCCACCTTGGTTCTGCAGGGCAGCAATTCTTCAGCCCATCTCTGGGGAACTGAAAATGATAATAAAAAGATAAACAAAACTTTTAAAATTTGGCAAATGGCATGCTGATGAGGGAACAAGGGCGTTTGCTTCATTCATTACAGAGTATGTCACTACAGGAACTCCTTGACTTCTGACTGGTTGTTTAGTTCAAAAATACAACCTGCCTCTATCTTTACTAGAAGATTTCCAAAGTCCCTTCCAGTGCTTTTTTTGTAAAAGAAAAAGTTGCCAGAACTCACACATGTCATACAACCCGCCTTGCCTACCCTACAAGGTTCCATCCAAAAAAGGTGCCGGAACTCCGTTCTGAGCGTTCTATGACAAAAAAAGCCCTGGTCCCTTCCAACTCTGTTATTCTGTTCTGTTCTATTTCTATTTCTATTTCTATTTCTATTTCTATTTCTATTTCTATTTCTGTTTCTAGTCTATTTCTATTTCTTGTTCTTGTTCTTGTTCTAGTTCTAGTTCTAGTTCTAGTCTTTCTATTTCTATTTCTTTTTCTAGTTCTAGTTCTAGTCTATTTCTGTTATTTCTATTTACTTTATGGGTACTTATGACTCGGATTCAGAGTTCCAATAGTACCCTATCCTTCGTGGCCTCATGACTGGACTTCAGGCATTGGATAATATGGCCACGTTTACAGCCATTTGCAGTGTCCAGCAATTATGTAACTCAGTGGTGGGATTCAAATCATTTAACAACCAGTTCTCTGCCCAAATGACCATTTCATTTGATTTCTGTTGCTCGTCTCTCGGACTTTTGGGGAGGGTTTTTTTTTCCCCACCTGGAGGGAAGTTGAACGAAAACCAGACATGTTTCGGAAAACAGAGATTTCTCATATCCGGTTCGCCGATTATAACAAAAAATTAGGTAACAAAAATTAGGTATTGGTTCTGTCGAACGGGTGCGAACCGGCTGAATCATAAAAACGCTTTTGCCGAAAACCAGCATTTCTGCTTTTTTGGCAAAACTGCACCATAAGTGAACTATTGTTTAACGACTGCAGCTTTCGCTTAACAGCCACAGTGTTTGCCCTTAACAAAGGTCACATTTGCTCACTGACTGCCGCAAAAAAGCCTAAAATTGGATTGGTTCTGAGACCAACCCATTTTACAACTCTTACAACTTACGACCATTGCAGTCATAACTTAAGGACCACCTGTATTCCATTTGTTCCTTTGTTACTCAAGCAACTATATTCCACAATACAGTACAGGTAGTCCTTAAAACCACATTTGAGCCCAAAATTTCTGTTGCCAAGTGAGACGGTTGTTAAGTGAGCTTTGCTCCATTTTATGTCTTCTCTTGCCACAGTTGTTAAGTGGATTGCTGCAGTTATTTTGTTAGTTAACACAGTTGTAAAGTGAATCTGGCTTCCCCATTGACTTTGTCAAAAGATCGCAGAAGGTGATCAGCCCACGCCAGGATATTGCAGCCTTCATTAAATACAGGCCAGTTGCCAAGTGTCTGAATTTTGATCACACGATGGGAATGCTGCAATGGTTGTAACTATGAAAAACAGTCATAAGCCATTGTTTTCAATGCTTTGTAACTGACTGGTCACTAAATGAATGGTTATAAGTCAAGGACTACCTGTAGTTTCCCAGGGTCTGAGGGTAATACAAGCAGCATGTGTATCTGTAATGCATGCTCCACCCCTTTTTCATTAGTACATTGTACACATGTCCCAAAGGGCAAAGCTTGTGAATGTGACGTTGTAGCTCTTCTTTTCCTTTACTCCATGCATCATATGAGGAAAACTCTTGAGGGGGGTGGAAACTTGCTAGCAAGATGAAAACACAAAAGGAATATGTGCTAATTGAGACAACCCAAAGGTGTTTTTTCACAAGGCAACTGGACCTTCTTATTTTTCTTCGAAGACATTTCACTTCTCATCCAAAAAGCTTCTTCAGCTCTGACTGAATGGAATGGAAGGATTTATAGTCCTTGCAGATAGCTGGTCCATTTGCATTCCTTTGGAGCAGGGGTGTCGCGACGTAATGTGACTTTTTCCCCCCCATTGCCGGCAACGGGGTGGGCGCAGAGGTGGGATTCAAATATGTGAACAACAGGTTCTCTGTGTGGATGCCACTTCTGGAAGTCCATTCTGGGTCTGGGCAACCAAAAATTAGCTACCGGTTCTGCTGAACTGGTGCGAACCAGCTGAATCCCACCACTGGATTAGGCCCCATCATGTTCGCCAAGACGCATCCGGCTCGCAGGCCGGCAGTTTGACACCCCTGCTTTAGAGAGTCGTTGAGGCCACCTGGAGGTTTGTCTGTGTCCTCAGGGTGACTTGAGTAGTGCAAATGGTTGTGGAGCCTTCTTGGAACTGCTGAAAGGACTCTGATGTAGCTTGGAGATAGATGATGTCCTATCCCTTCCCCTCTGTTGAGAGAGGGCTGTTCAGTTTTGACATAGATGGCCTCTTTGATCCCTTTTTCAAACCAGCGGTCCCCTCTGTCCAGAAGACAAAACACAGGAACCAAAAACCAATAATCAAGGCTGAATGCAAAAATTATTCATTCAACGCCTACCGGAAGAATTCCCTCCAGAAAATAATGGGCAGGACTCTTAGAGACAAAAGGATGCCCTCGTATTTATCCATTTTAAGAAAGGAGAAAATGATACAGTCATAAATATGCATGAGTAATAAACCATGAATATTCATAATTAGCAAACTTCATCGCCCCTCCACTGTTACAAACCTCAAGAACAGGGTTGTCTGCCAGCCCACGGGCCGGATGCGTCACGCCAAAACCGCCCCTACCCCATTGCCGGCAATGGGAAAAAAGTCACGATACGTCACGATACGTCACGTGACGTCATGAGTTTGACACCCCTGCTCAAGAAGGAGTGATTGGATTCCACAATCATGACATCACACACACAGGCCTCATAGCGGCGAAGCTCATAGAAGCCACTGATAGCGTTGGAAACTGCCTATATTGATCACATGGTTTATAAATTCAAGTATTTTGATGCTGCTGCCAATTATTGCTCCTAATTATTTTTTTCTTCTTTGAAAAAGGAGTCTCTAAACCATCTCCTGATGCCTCACTCAGCAGTTTTTTCGAGAAAGAATTTTCCCAAGGTGGATTCAGTTCCCTTCTTACACCAGTGAGTAGATACCATGTACAATACTAGTTTGTCTCCTTTCTTAGTCATATTTTAAAAAAAAGAAAAGAGCCTTAAAAAAAAGCAGAGGCTTGGAATTTTAAGGCATGGTATAGATGTTTTAAGCACCCATTCTCACCCATAGTGCTTCTCTAAATCCAAAGTGGGGGGGGGGAAAGTGTGTGGTGGGGAGAAGTTTGAAAATTTTACTGACTGTTTTCATAGCTGAAAGTCACAGGAGACCCTGATTTGTTTACCACTATTTTAGGGAATAAAACCATCCACTTTTTTTTAAAAAAAGAATCCTGCAGTAGGCTGCTCTGAGCCTATAGGAGAGAGTAATAAATAAGTTATTAAAACCTGCACATAATTTCCTTGTGGGTGGGAGAATGGGGATTTATTTACTTATCTATTTTTCACATTTTTGAACCACCCACCATCCTCCGAGAGGGAGTTTGGCTGCCGTTCAAGAAAAAAATGCCCAGCTCTTTCACGTTTCTCTTGGATTTTTATGGTACCGGTAGTCCTTGACTTACAACAGTGACCGTCCAAAATTACAAGGGCGCTGAAAAAAGTGATTTAGGGCTGTTTTTTCACACTTAGGACAGTTGCAACATCCCCCATGGTCACGCGATCAAAATTCAGATGCTTGGCAACCGGTTCATATTTATAACAGTTGCAGTGATCATTTTTTGGTTGTGATCATTATTATTATTTTTTTGCAACCTTCTGACAAGCAAAGTCAATGGGGAAGCCAGATTCACTTAAGAACCGTTTTAATAACTTAACAACTGCAGTGATTCGCTTAGCAATTGTGGGAAGAAAGGTCGTAAAATGGGGCAAAACTCACTTAAGAAATTCTCACTTAGCAACAAAAGTTTGGGCTCAGTGGTGGTCGTAAATTGAGGACTACCTGTTGTTGGTGAAAAAAGTTACGTATTAGGATTTATTCTCACTGGCCCATAGCTGACTCCGCTTTCCATCCTTCTGAGGTCAGTAAAATGAGGACCCAGATTGTCGGGGGCCATATGCCGAGTCTGTAAACAGCTAAGAGAGGGCTGTAAAGCACTGTGAAGCGGTATATAAGTCTTAAGTGCTATTGCTAGATGACGTGTCCCTCTTTCATCTCCTCCTTGTTTGCTTTCCTCTTCAGGAACATGCAGTGACTGGAGCTGTCGGTGCTTATAG
This sequence comes from Vipera berus, assembly GCF_964194415.1. NCBI lineage: Eukaryota > Metazoa > Chordata > Lepidosauria > Squamata > Viperidae > Vipera > Vipera berus. The sequence continues at coordinate 14,723,287 of NC_138205.1, forward strand.
CTGGACTGGAGGTTTAGAAGAAGCATCCTTTGGAGAAACTCCTCAGATCAAATTCCTGAATATCAGCATCAATGAGTCGTATATAGGTGAGTGATGGAGGCGGGTCTTATTCTCCACCCTTTGCCCCAAAGTGTTAAATTGGCCAAATCCAAGAACCACAGGTTGTCTCTTCTCTTTGCTGGACAGGTTACTCTGTGGCTTTAGCTCGCTTTCACCAAAGGACCTTCTACATCACTGGAGCTCCGCGGTACCAGCACGTTGGCCAAGTCCTGGTCTTTGAAAGCAAGAGTGGAAGCTTAATAGGGAATATTCAGGGTCAACAGGTAAGGGAGGATAGGAAATGGAATGCAGATCAGCCTCTATTGTCATGGTGGAGGAATTGTGAAACTTCATAGGATTTTTGTTTTGCATCAAGAATAGGGTTTCATAATCTAAATTCATAACTAGTCCAAATCCAGCAGAGGTTCTGCTAGAATTTAGGCATAAATGGAAGAGAGAGAATTGTTCTCAGAGGCAATTGAGAATAGGGGAATCCTCAGTGCAGGTGGTGCTCACTTAATGACCAGTCATTTAACAACCATTCAGAGTTACAACGGACTTCCCCAGAGCCGGTTCTGAAGTTCCAATGCCTGCACCAACACATACACAACTGCAGTCCTGTTTTTTGCATTTTGAGCACTTGGCAGCTGGCTCACATTTATGACCACTTGCGGCATCCTGTGGTCACACGGCCACAATTTTCACTTTCTTTCTTTTTTTTTTTTGCCAATTTCTGCCGTTTACATCCTATTTCCAGCAAACACTTCCCATTGAAGAAAATAGCCTCACTGAATAACCATTGCGTTTGCTTAACAACTACAGCAAAAAAAAAAAAAGTCATAAAATCAGTCAGGATCCTGTGGTGATCCGTTTAATGGCTGCCATGACTTATAACCAAAATTCAAGGTCAGTTACACTTATATAGTAAGTCAAGGACTACCTGTATATGGTTGGATTTGCTTGCTGGGCCTAATGAGGGTTGGAATGCTACACCAACCATCTGTTTTATTTAGTAATTTATTTGACAGACCCTTGGTGGAGCAGTGGGCTAATGCCTCCTTAAGTAACACCAGCTGCCTGCAATTAGTGCAGGTTCGCATCCCACCAGGCTCAAGGTTGACTCAGCCTTCCATCCTTCCCAGGTAGGTAAAATGAGGACCCAGATTGTTGGGGGCAATTAAGCTGACTTTGTAATAATGCCGCTTGGGGTGTGTGTGAAAGCCCTAATAAGCAGGCATATACATAGAATGAAGGCTACTGCTAAGCTTGTAAGCCGCCCTGAGTCTTTGGAGAAGGCCGGGATATAAATGGAATTAAAATAAAAAATAAAAATAAAATTTTTTCCGCTCAGCCATGAGCATTTTAGGTGGCTAAGACTCAGTAAAAGGCAGCACAGAAATACAAATTCGTAAATCAAGATCAACCCAAGCATCCATTAGCTATTAAAAGTTTGGCAAAAGGAATGCAATTTGGCCACTCTAGTAATGGGAACTGAACACTTTTCCCAAGGAAGAGAGCACGTACAGCGTGGCAGCCGTGCAGAAAGCATCCTATTCCTAGGTGCCAGAATAAGAAGCCTCTGTTGAGAAGATCTCTAGATTCCTGTGGCTGGGTAGATCCTTAATAATAGAATTAGTCTCCCTTTGATAACCAGGGCCTCAGCTAATAAAACCTCTGGGATAGTCAAGCGCAAATAGCCAAATAGCCGTTCGTTGAGTTCAAATTATTGAAGAGGTTATTTTTGCGACCTATGCACAAGAATCTTGTGTTAGGTCTCTTTCGTGGACACTTTTTGCTAAGTGGGGTCTATTCCGTGGCTGCCTCGGTCCACCTGCTATAGGTTCTTCTTGCTATGTGACCATCCCATTTCCATTTCCATTCTTTTACTCTCTTGACAATATTGCATACTTTCATTTGTTCTCTAATCCGTGTGCGGTTCTTCCTGTCTTGTCTTGCAATGCCGAGCCTGTATCTTTCCATGGCTCTTTGTGCCACTCGTAGCTCACAGTAGAATACAGCTGGAAGGGACCTTGGAGGTCTTCTAGTCCAACCCCCCGCTTAAGCAGAAGAACCTGTCCTATTCCATCTCAGACAAGTGACTGTCCAGCCTCTTCTTAAAAATCTCCAGTGAAGGAGTGCCCACGATTTCTGGAGGCAAAGCTGTTCCACTGGTTAATTGTTCTAACTCTCAGAAAGTTTCTCCTTAATTCCAGGTTGCTTCTCTCTGATCAGTTTCCAACCATTGTTTCTCGTCCTTCCCTCTGGTGCTTTGGTGAATAATGTGACCTCCTCTTCTTTGTGGCAGCCCCTCAAATACTGGAACACTGCTGTCATGTCACCCCTATTTCTTCTTTTCTTTAGACTAGCCAAGCCCAAGTGTCAATTGTGATGATCGTGATGATACACAAGAATCTAGTCAATTAACAGTCAAAACTACATTGGTGTTAGTGCAGTACTATGTGGTCCTGTGTCTAATCTCTTTACACACACACGTACACACCAGAGTGGAGAAACTGCCTAAACAATCTATCGATGGCTGGGCAGCTTTTCTTTGCGCCACAGCACTTCCTTAAAAAGGGCTAACCACAAACTAGCCAGTTCAGCTCTGTGACCTTTTTCTTGCATATTTTTTTTCTATTAAGACTTTTGAAAAGGAGATTAAAAACTTACGTGAATTAATAGAGAGCAAAGAAATGAAAGAAAAAAGGGGGGGGAGAGGCAAAAAGCAGAAGAAATTTTAATTTTAATTTAATTTATTAATATTTCTATACCGCCCTTCTCCCGAAGGACTCAGGGCGGTGTACAGGGCAAGAATAAAACAGAGAGATTTACAAAAGATAAAAGATAATTAAATACATGCCCAATTAAAAATACAGTTAATACATACTAAAAAACCCCAATAAAAATAGTAAAAAAACCCCACCAATCCCCCCTCAGGCCAGGCTGGCTTGCTCGAACAAGTATGTTTTCAGATCGCGGCGAAAGGAGCGAAGATCAGGCGCCGTCCGGAGCTCAACCGGTAGCTGGTTCCATAGCTCCGGGGCGCCCACAGAGAAGGATCTCCCCCTGGGGGCCACCAGTCGACATTCTCTGACCGGTGGCACCCTGAGGAGGTCCTCTCTGTGGGAACGCACAGGGCGGAGGGAAGTAGACGCCGGCAGCAGGTGTTCCCTACGGTACTCCGGACCCCTGCCATGTAGGGCTTTAAACACCATTACTAGCACCTTGAATCTCACCCGGAAGACAACTGGCAACCAATGCAGCTCACGGAGCAGAGGTGTAACATGGGAGTATCGGGAGACTCCCAACACAACTCTCGCGGCTGCATTCTGTACCAGTTGGAGCCTCCGGGTGGTCCTCAAGGGAAGCCCCATGTAGAGAGCGTTACAGTAGTCTAGACGAGAGGTCACGAGCGCATGAGTGACCGTGCATAAATCATCCCGGCTTAGATAGGGCCGCAACTGGCGCACCAGGCGAACCTGGGCGAAAGCCCCCCTAGTCACAGCCACCATGTGATCTTCCAAGGTGAGCCGTGAATCTAGGAGGACTCCCAAGTTGCGAGCCCTATCTACGGGGGGTAATAATTCACCCCCCATGGAGAGAGATGGAATATCCGAATAGAAAGAAGAAAGAAAGAAAGAAAGAAAGAAAGAAAGAAAGAAAGAAAGAAAGAAAGAAAGAGAAAGAAAGAAAGAAAAAGAAAGACAGACATAGAAAGAAGTAGCTTTCTATTTTCTTTGCAGCGAATATAAGTACAGTTACAGAATTACCTCTTTATGTTGCAAAAAGGAAAAACTCTCTTTTTTTCCATTATCTAGTTCGTCCGATCATCAAAGCCATAAATCGTAAGATTGGGTTTTGTGGGTTTTTTTTGTTTTGAGCAAAAAAGTCACAAGGGGTTTCCAGTCAAAAATAGACAAGTAGATCATATGATAAACAAATAAATTACATGTCTCAACAGGATTGTCATGTTAAAATGGCTGGATATGCACAAAATGCTGGGCCTACAGGCTGTGTGTTGTGTGATCCCACCGGACGTGTTTCCTTCTTTTCAGGTGGGCTCTTACTTTGGTGCTGAAGTCGCCTCCGTGGACTTAAATGAGGATGGAAATACTGACCTCCTTCTAATTGGGGCTCCTCATTACTACAATGGAAGCCAAGGTGGGAATGTCCATGTCTCCTCCATCAACAGCATGGTAAGTGAAACCATTGGAGGAAGGAAGAAAAGCCTAGGATTGGGCAGAAGCTTTCTCACATTTAGTGAATTGTCTTTCACTCCATCTGTTCATTTTTTTGGACGAAATGCTTGGTAGTCTCAACAGGCTCTTAATAATAACGATAATAAAGTTGGAAGGGGCCTTGGAGGTCATCTAGTCCAACCCCCTGCTCAGGCAGGAAACCCTATACCAGTGATGGCGTACCTTTTAGAGAGCGAGTGCCCAAACTACAACCCAAAACCCACTTATGTATTGTTGGGTGCTGGGTGGGCGTGGCCCATTGGGTGGGTGGGGTCCATTGGGTGGGCGTGGCAGACTGGATGGGACTAAAAATTCAATCAATCAATTCCAACTTTGCGAGGTCTTTTTTTCCCCCCGCAAGAAGTTGAAATTGATTGATTGATTGAACCTTTTTTTTTTTTGCACACGGTGGCGGAGGCCTAAAGCGAAAAGGTTTTACAAACCGCAGCTGAAGGCCTAGGACTGAGGTGACAGCACGCGTGCCCACAGAGAGGGCTCTGCGTGCCACCTGTGGCACACGTGCCATAGGTTCGCCACCATGGCCCTATACCATTTCAGACAAATGGCTGGCCAGTCTCTTCTTAAAAACTTCCAGTGTTGGAGCGTTCACAGTTTCTGGAGGCAAGTTGTTCCACTGGTTAATTGTTCTAACTGTCAGGAAGTTTCTCCTTAGTTCTAGGTTGCTTCTCTCCTTGACTAGTTTCCATTCGTTGCTTCTTGTCCTGCTTTCAGGTGCTTTGGAGAATAGCTTGACTCCCTCTTCTTTGTGGCAGCCCCTGAGATATTGGAACACTGCTATCACATCACCCCTCGTCCTTCTCTTCGTTAAACTAGACATACCCAATTCCAGCAACCGTTCCTTGTATGTTTTGGCCTCCAGTCCCCCAATCATCTTTGTTGCTCTTCTCTGCACAATTTCTAGAGTCTCGACATCTTTTTTACATCGTGGTGTCCAAAACTGGATGCTGTATTCCAAGTGTGGCATTGTAAAGTGGTATTAACATTTCACGTGATCGTGATCCTATCCCTCTGTTAATGCAGCCTAGCACTTTATTTGGCTTTTCTTTTCCAGGTATTTCTGCCAAAGGAGGCAGATCATAACGAAATCTTCAAGGATTCTCCTTCACAGCTTTCATTCTTTAGCTTCAAATGCCAAAGTCTATTTTTTAAAAAAATCTAAATTATACACAAGCAATCCCTTTATGGGTTCCACTGGTGCAAATTTGCCTACTCACTAAAATTAACTTGTAGGTCCAAGCTCAATCCTCCTGACATGGTTGCAATTTACAGCTAGTCCTTGTGTTTACGATCACCATTGGGACTGGAATTTTGGTCCCTAAGTGATGCAGTTGTTAAACAAGACATCAAGATTCTATGACCACTTATGTCATGGTTATTAAGTGAATCACGCAGTAGATAAGCAAATCCAACTTCCCCAGTTGATTTTGCTTACAATCTCATGATTCCCCCCCCCCCAAAATGCCACAATTGTTGTAAATGCAAACTGGTTGACAAGTGCCCAAATTCTGATCAAGTGATGGTGGAAATACTGTGACGGTTGTAACTGTGAGAATGAGTCATGTCACTTTTTTAATGCCATCATAACTTTGAATCATCTTTAAACGAACTGTTGTAAATTGAAGACTAGCTATATTCACAGATATGCCCAGGGCAGCGAAAATTTTGAATTGTTACTCAGCACATGTCTGGCTAGTCTCAGTGATTTGCTGGTTGAAATGGCTAAGACTTTTTGATAAAACTTTTGATAAAAACTTCTTTTTCAGAACTTTATTTGTAATATACACATGCAGACATATTAAAGTGTCTTTAAACAAAGGCACATAAAACAAAGTTACCTATGGATTAGTGGACAAATAATGTGAACAGAGGCTGATAGGAACTTAATCCTGCCTTTCCCTAGGAACAATGGCTTGGTTTTGGCTAACACAACAGTTGCAGCATTTTTTGGAACATAACTACTGCAGATAATGAGAATTTACGGCATGTCACTTTAATCCAGCTACGCCTTTGTCATATTATATTAGGTCATCTGGCCAGATGCTTTTTTAATGAGTGCGTTTTTTTTATGAGTGCTTAAATATAGAAATGTATGGTTGTTCATTCCAGGGTAATCTTGTTCACCTTCAAACGTTGCACGGAGTCCCGGATAATGGACTTGGCCTTTTTGGGGCAGCTCTAGCCACATTAGGGGATATCAGTGGCGATGGCCTGACGGACGTGGCCGTGGGAGCCCCGATGGAGAATGAAAATCGGGGGGCCATCTATATCTTCCTGGGTGAAGCAGACCGACTGAAGGAAGTGCACAGCCAGGTAAGTCCAAATGTTAAAGATAAGAAAGGTAAGCACAGCAGTCTGAAGTTTCTCTACGTGTACTGATGTGATCCAGTCTTGATCTCTTTTTTTTTTACTTCCTTCTTCCCTGCAGCGGATTTCTGCCGCCTCTGTTTCTCCCACGCTCCAGTTTTTTGGACAATCCATCCAAGGAAGGTTGGATCTGAGCAGGGATGAGCTGACCGACTTAGCCATTGGAGCGCTTGGAAGTGCAGTGGTGCTTCGGTAGGGATTGGTGGGGTGGAAATGGGCATGGAGCAAACCTGGGCATTTTATGGCCTCCAGGCCACATCCGCCCGTTTGGCTGTCCCTGTCCTAACTGTGAAGATTGGTTTTATTTTGAAGGCGACTGCTATTTCCCCCCCCCCCCAATTTATGTATGTGAGCGTGTGCACGCCTGAGCACTTTCACAGCCCCATCGGTTCAGCCCTCCATAACAGACCCAGTTTCTCATGTGGCCCCTTGTGAAAACTTATAAATGCATTAACCCTCATGGTGTAGTAGGGTGTATGTGCAAAGTGCTCTGATAATATAGAATAGAATAGAATAGAATAGAATAGAATAGAATAGAATAGAATAGAATAGAATAGAATAGAATAGAATAGAATAGAATAGAATAGAATAGAATAGAATAGAATAGAATAGAATAGAATAGAATAGAATAGAATAGAATAAAGATGATTGGGGGACTGGAGGCTAAAACATATAAGGAACAGCTGCTGTAATTAGGTATGTCTAGTTTAATGAAGAGAAGGATGAGGGGGGACATGATAGCATTGTTCCAGTATCTCAGGGGCTACCACAAAGAAGAGGGAGTCAAGCTCTTCTCCAAAGCACCTGAAAGCAGGACAAGAAGCAACGGATGGAAACTAACCAAAGAGAGGAGCAACCTAGAACTAAGGAGAAACTTTCTGACAGTTAGAACAATTAACCAGTGGAACAACCTGCCTCCAGAAGCTGTGAATGCTCCAACACTGGAAGTTTTTAAGAAGAGACTGGACAGCCATTTGTCTGAAATGGTATAGGGTTTCCTGCCTGAGCAGGGGGTTGGACTAGATGACCTCCAAGGTCCCTTCCAACTTTACAATTTGTGATTGTGATTGTGATTGTGATTGTGATTGTGATTGAGAATAGAATAGAATAGAATAGAATAGAATAGAATAGAATAGAATAGAATAGAATAGAATAGAATAGAATAGAATAGAATAGAATAGAATAGAATAGAATAGAATAGAATAGAATAGAATAGAATAGAATAGAATAGAATAGAATTGTCACGGTTGACTTGCTGTGCAGGTCTGCTCCCAACCAGACAACAGTAATGGGAGGGAAGGAAGGCCTTGGAATGTAAGGGAGATTTGGGAGGGAACTCCGGAATGCAACTGTTCTGCCTGGAAGCCTGAGACAGACCCAGACCCCCAAGATCATCGACTGGGAATGTCCGAGGCACACAGGCTGTCTCCAAAATAAAGCAAGTACAACTGATTGGTGGGCAGTGGGAGATCGGAGGTCCAGGAGGGGAAAAGGAAAGTTTTCCTATACTGTTTGCATGCGAAAACATCAGAACTGCCTTTTCCACTTCTGTTCCCATATGGCTTTTCAGTAAAGTTATACTCCTGGAGAAAAAAATGTACCAGGAGTTTCTTTTGCTGTCTAATGCAGTGGGACGGTTGACAAGAATAGAATATAGTTTATTGGCCAAATGTGATTGGGCACACAAGAAATTAATAAAATATCCATCAGCTTAGGACAGCTTCTCTATCTGTCTGTCTGTCTATCTATCTATCTATCTATCTATCTATCTATCTATCTATCTATCTATCTATCTATCTATCTATCTATCTATCTATCTATCTATCTATCTATCTATCTATCTATCTATCTATCTATAGACCTCTGGGATAAAATCAATAAAAGTAATTTAAAAAATACCTTTGGGGCAGTGGGGGGATTCAGCCAGTTCGCACCACTTCGGCAGAACCGTTAGCTAATTTTTTGTTGACCAGGCCCAGAATGGACTTTCGGAAGCGGCATCCACACAGAGAACCAGTTGTTCACCTATTTGAATCCCACCACTGCTTTGGGGGCATGGCTTGGCCTGTGGCACAGTGGTAGTTTCATATTGACTTGGAACTTGTGTGAGCTGAGATGGTTGTTATCTGCAATTGTTAGCTGTGGAATCATAGCAGCTGACAGCTTCTAGCCAATCTTGTCTGGTTTCAGAAGCTAAGCAGGGCTGGTTATTAATTGTATGGGAAACCACCAGGATAGACCAAGGGTATAGAGTAGACAGCGTGGGAGGAGGCAATGGCAGATCACTTCTTGCTGCCAAGAAAATTACATGAATGAGTCGACAAAATCGCCAGAAGTTAAACTTGACTCTAGAGACTTCACCCTGGTTAAGGGTAAAAGAGGAATTGTGCTGCATATTGCATAGAGATACATGGGTATTGTGAAATGGCTCCTCTCCCATGGCCAGACTAGGCCTTACTAGAGATTTCTGTATTTTAGAAATCAGTTGGTTATGAAAAATCATACCTTTTTTATGCTTTCCAGATCCCGGCCTGTTTTCACTGTCCTCACTTCACTAAGATTCTTCCCTGATTTGATTCCTCTGGATGATCCAGACTGTGGAAACAGGAAGATTTCAAGAATTGGTTCTCGTGGGCAAGTCAGTCTTTGCTTCACCTTAACTCTACTCAGCATGAAATGGAGCTCTGGTAACATCTCAGTGTGACTGTTCTTTGGCATAATAATCTTAATTTTTAGGTTTTGGAACTCTCGTCTTTCCCTCACATTTTAGGGGTTGATAGTTTGCTTTGCAATCACTCTTTTTATCTGTCAACTTCTGTTTCTCATCAATTAACTTGTTTATTTGTATTCCACCTTTATTATTTGTATATATATTAAACTCATGTACTTAATACTCATTCTGTGAGCCGTAGCCATCACTTCCTACTACTAAGTTCCCCACAGCAACCCTGTGAGGTGGTTGGACTGAGAGAAAGTGATTGGCCCAAGGCCTCTTAGCTGGATTTGTGTCTGAAGTGGGACTAGAACCCAGGGTTTCCATAATACAATATAAGATATTGGCATTAATGTTTAAAGTCCTTCATGGTTAGGGCCTGGCTATTTAAGGGACTGCCTGTCTTATTTTGTACCCATCTTAACGGGAGAGGCTTATTTGAGAATTCCTCCCTGGTCTGAAGCCCATCTTCCTAATAATAATAATAATAATAATAATAATAATAATAATAATAATAATAATAATAATAATAATAATAATAATAATAATAATAATAATAATAATAATAATAATAATATTTTTTTTATTTTAATTCCATTTATATCCCACCCTTCTCCGAAGACTCAGGGCGGCTTACAAGCTTAGCAGTAGCCTTCATTCTATGTATATGCCTGCTTATTAGGGCTTTCACACACCCCCCAAGCGGCATTATTACAAAGTCAGCTTAATTGCCAACAACAACAACAACAATATTATATTATTATTATTATTATTATTATTATTATTATTATTATTATTATTATTATTATTATTATTATTATTATTATTATTATTATTATTATTATTATTTGGAAAGGACCTTGGAGGTCTACTAGTCCAGCCCCCTGCTCAGCTGGAATTATCAACTGGACTTTGGCTGAATTGGAACACCTAAACCAGAAAACGCGTAAACTTTTAAATATGCACCACGCTCTACATCCACAAAGTGACATCGACAGGTTGTACCTGCCAAGAAGAATAGGGGGCAGAGGGCTACTGCAAATCCACCAAACTGTAGAAGAAGAAAAATGAAGTTTGAATGACTATGTAAATCAAAGTATACAAAAATTGCTGCAGGCTGTGAAAACAGAGAGCATTATCAAAATAACAGAAACAAAGGCAGAATATAAGGAAAAATGGCTGGATGACAGATTAAATAGATGGAAAACCAAAGCTTTGCATGGACAGCATTTGGAAAACATTGAAGGAAAATGTGATAACAACTTGACATGGGCATGGCTTAAGATGGGAACCGTCAAGAAAGAAACAGAAGGCTTAATACTGGCTGCTCAAGAAAAAGCACTACAAACTAATGCCATGAAAGCGAAGATACAAAAATCTACTGACAATCCAAATTGCCGACTTTGCAACGACAAAGTTGAAACTGTTTCACATTTAATATGTGAGTGCAGCAAAATCACGCAAACTGATTACAAAGCTAGACATGACCGAGTTGCTAAACTAATCCACTGGGCATTGTGTAAAAAATACGACTTGCCTGTGTCCGAAAAGTTGTGGGAACATAGGGTGGAAAAAGTTGTCGAGAATGAGAGGGTGAAGATCTTGTGGAACTTCCGAATCCAAACAGATTGCCATTTGGAACACAACATGCCAGATATCGCAGTCATAGAGAACCTAAGCATACAGTAGATTGATATTGCTGTACCAGGAGATGCCAGAGTCGAAGAAAAAGAAATACCGTGACCTGGCCATTGAAACTGCGCAATTATGGATGAAACATGTAACAGTGATACCCATTGTCTTCGGGGCACTGGGAAGTATGTCCAAAAACTTTGCAAAATACATCCAAGAAATTGCAGCTTCCTGCAATAACTCCAGCAAAGCTACAAAAAACTGCGTTACTCGTAACATCTTACATTTTAAAGAGATAACTGGTTGATACCTAGGATGCTGGCAGCAACCCCTGTCAACCATTAGTGCCAGTCAATTTGAGTGTTCAGTTGACTGAGTTCATGTTTTATGAATAAAAGTTTTATATCATAATAATAACTTGGAAAGGACCTTGGAGGTCTTCTAGTCCAGCCCCCTGCTCAGGCAGGAAAGCCTATACCATTTCAGATAAATGGCTGTCCAGTCTGTTCTTAAAAACTTCCAGTGTTGGAGCATTCAGAGCTTCTGGAGGCAAGTTGTTCCACTGGTTAATTGTTCTAACTGTCAGGAAGTTTCTCCTTAGTTCTAGGTTGCTTCTCTCCTTGGTTAGTTTCCATCCATTGCTTCTTGTCCTGCCTGTCAGATGCTTTGGAGAATAGCTTGACTCCCTCTTCTTTGTGGCAGCCCCTGAGATATTGGAACACTGCTATCATGTCCCCCCTCATCCTTCTCTTCATTAAACTAGACATACCCAATTCCAGCAACTGTTCCTTATATGTTTTATCCTCCAGTCCCCTGATCATCTTTGTTGCTCTTCTCTGTACTCTTTCTAGAGTCTCAACATCTTTTTTACATCGTGGTGACCAAAACTGGATGCAGTATTCCAAGGGTGGCCTTACCAAGGCATTGTAAATGTGGGAGCAGGTCAAGTCCTGTGTTGTGTTTGATAGCTGTCCTAGCTATGAAATATCCTTCCACAAGAACTGTGTTTAATCCTTGTTCAGTTGAGTTCTAGAAAATCTGTAAAGATACGATTTCAGTATTATTTTATCGTTAACTCAAATCTGAAATTTTAACTTTTTGGAGTTTTTAAATTATAAGCTTCCTCGATGGCTTGCCAGAGTATATAGCGGTACCTTGGTACTTGTCGTTAATTGGTTCCGAGAGGCATGATGAGTACAAAAAACGATGAATATCAACTTTTTCCCATAAGAAATAATGTAATAAGTCACAAGGCAGCTGACACCAGCAAGTTCTAGCTTGTCTGTTGAGTATCAAACAAATATTGAGTATTAGGACAAAATTTTCATGTCAAAATGCATTGAATACCAAATTCGATGAGTTTCAAAGCAGTTGAGTACCAACGGCAGTGTTTTTCAAATTTGTTGACTTTAAGATGTGTGGACATAGTGGCTGGGGAATTCTGGGAGTTGATGCTGGCTAGGGAATTCTGGGAGTTGAAGGTGCCAAGTTTGAAAAACACTGCTCTACGACAATTATAAATAGCAATATATTCCCATGTTATTTGAAATTTTTATCTGAATGCTAACTCATTCATTAACTTGTTTATCAAGCTCTCTTAGTCAATGATCATCTGGTTGAGGTTGCTTTCTTCTGTCTTCCCCTTTTGTTTTGTTTTTTTAAACAAGGTTCTTTGAAAGCCACAATCAACTTCAGCCTTCATGTTGATGTTAAACAGACCTCACCACGCCTGATGCTAGAGCATGAGACACCCAGTTTTTCAGATTCTCTCCAAATTGGAATTATGCCCATCTGCATCAACAAGACCCTGTGGGCTCAGGTAGGCACAATCAATCAATCAGAATAGAGCTGGAAGGGACCCTTGAGGTCTTCTAGTCCAACCCCCTGCTCAAGCAGGACACCCTATACCATTTCAGACAAGTGACTGTCCAGTCTCTTCTTAAAAAAACCGTCCCACAACTTCTGACGGTAAGCTGTTCCACTGGTTAAGGGCACAATTATGTCCTTATCCAAAGTGCCCAGAAGGGGATTCTAACAACTGTAGATGGGTCCATTAAGCAGGTAGCATCAAGATATCAGAAATTACATTTCACCAATCTGAAGTTTCTGGCTTCTTTGGATATTAGTCCTCATTCTCTCCCCCTCACTGTTAGTAATTGATAGATACTGTTAATCTTTCCTTTTTTTAAAAAAAAATAAGAATTTCTCATAGAGTAAAAGACAAATTACAAGAAAAAAAGGAGAGAAAGAAATGCAGGAAATGGAAGAAAAAGAAAGAAAAAACACTGCAGTGTAATGACTTCTGACCTTCTTTTCAAAGGACAACTCCAATTTTATAGTCTCTCTTCCCTTTTAGATAGTATAGTCCAGGGGTAGGTAACCTTGGCTCTTTTAGGACTCGTGGACTTCAACTCCCAGAATTCCTGAGCCAGCATGGCTCAGCTTGGAAACCTCTCCCTTTCCCCTCAGCATGGCTTGCTCAGGAATTCTGGGAGTTGAAGTCCACGAGTCATAAAGTGGCCTAAGGCCTAGGCCAGGAGTAGGCAACCTTGGCTCTTTTAGAACTCGTGGACTTCAACTCCCAGAATTCCTGAGCCAGTATGCCTGTATAGTCCCTCTTCCCTCTTTGATATTATGCAGGTTGCTTCAGCCCCTGGTTGAGGAAGCCTGTAATTACATTTGCATCGATTCAGGGGCCTTTTCTCATCATATCAAATCAGCTATTTTGAGGAGTGAAGCCCTTTCATTTTTGGCTTTATACCAGCTTATTGGAACTTAAATAAAAACTTGTACCTGTGAGCTGCTTCAGTTTTGATGACCTTATGGATTGCCCATTTTCCCAGTGACAAAATTGTCTGCCTACTGCCTTGCTTTTGGACTCAAGGTTATTATTGCTCTTCCCTCATTTCTCCAAATTTCAACATCCAGAGTGCCTTGTGCTGGCATTACAAAGAATATACAGCTAGTCATTGATTTACGATGGTCATTGAGCCCGGAATTATGATCCTAAGTTGTGCCAGTCATTAATCCAGTCACCGTGTGACTACATCAATTTTATGACCTTTTGTTACAGCCATTGGTAAGCAAACTCGTTCTACGCAATGGCCTTTTTTTTTTGCCAGAAATCAGTAGTAAATGCCGAGTGCCGGTAAAAATTGTAGTCAAACGTGGTTATGTACTGCTGGACACTGCAAGTGGACATAAATGTGAGCCAGTTGCTGAGTACTGAAAATGCAATCCCGTGAATATGGGGAAGGGCTGGCTGTAAGAACTTTGAATCTGAATCTGTAGGTAGCCCTGGGGAGGTCCACTGAAACTTTGAGCGGTCACTAAATGACCGGGCATAAATCAAGGACCATCTGTATGTTCCGCCTCTACTCTGGCCACTGCAGAGAGTAGGAGATCACAGTTGCAGAAATGCTAAGCATGCAATTCTTTCACCTTCATAGGTGAAAGAACTGTGGTGGTGCAGTGGTTAGAATGCCATATTGCAGGCTAATTCTGCCGACTGCCAGCGGTTTGATTCTCAGGGGCTCAAGGTTGACTCAGCCTTCCATCCTTCTGAGGTCAGTAAAATGACCCAGATGGTTGGGGGCAATATGCTGTAAAGCACTATAAAGCGTTATATAAGTCTATTGCTATAGCTTTTAAATCCCCCTCCTAGCTAGAACTCAGATGTTTTCACAGAAATGAATATATCACGTACTAAACCTGTAGTTGGGTAGGGAATGCTAGAAATGTATTTGATTTCCATTTGGGGTCTAATTTGATTTCCATTTTGGATCTAATGGGAATGAAGGGGATTTGGTTGCTCCGGGCCTGAAGTCACTTGGGATCAGATGATCACATGATTAAATGAGATTTCTTGGCGCTTTTTAACTGATTATCTGGAGAGAGCGTGAATTTGTTTGTGGTGTTCTGTGCATGTTTTCAGCATTTCAAAGTGATTAGAAGTCAAGGTAGGTTGTTTCAAATGGTTTGGTGACAAAATGGAGAATGGATGCCTTTGGAACTCCTACCGTGAGGAGTGTAGGTGTAAGAATTATTATAACACTGAATGAAGAAATCCACTGATCTGGGTGGAAATGTCTGATCTCCAGAATCTCTTTTTTAATTGGTCCCAGGTCTGCCTGGATGACTCCTTCTCTCCAGTTGTGCTGCAGACAAAGTTCTCAGTTCAGGCACAAGCAGATGTCTCTGACAGGAATCTGCGACCTGTCTTTCATCCTGAGACAAAAACCTCCACGGTCATCGAGGTATTTTTTTGTACTCTGTCTTTTCACTTTCTTTATCTGGAACTAGCATCTCCTCTGTCATGAGCCAGTCCTGAGCATTTCTGACTTTTTGCCAGTCCACTACGTCTCATTTGAATCCATCTTTCCTCTCAGGAGCAGTATTGAGATGGTAGCCTGGAGGGGAGAAAATGGCTGCCCGACATCTCAATGCAAGGGTCCACTCATTGTCTTACCCACCATTCTTATTTCATGCCATTTTCAGTTCCACAAGCAAATTTGAAGGCATGTTTATGAGCAAATCTGTTCAAAAGAGGGTTCCTTCCATCGCCCACAAAAGCTAGGTTTCTTATAAACACAAGGCTTGGGTACATATAGTCCTCGATTTACGACCACAATTTTGAGCCCAAAATTTCTGTTGCAAAGCAAGACAGTTGCTAAGTGAGTTTCGCCCCAGTTTCTTGTCACAGTTGTTAAATGAATCACCACAGTTGTTAAATTGGTATCATGGTTGTTAAGTGAATCTGACTTCCCCATTGACTTTGCTCGTCAGAAGGTCGCAAAAGGTGATCACGTGACCCCGGGACACTGCAACCGTCATAAATGTGAGTCAGTTGCAAAGCTTCCAAATTTTGATTACGTGACCATGAGGATGCTGCAATGGTCATAAGTGTGAACAACAGTCGTAACACACTTTTTTCAGTGCCATTGTAACTTTGAATGGTCATTAAATGAATAGTTGTAAGTCAAGAACCACTTGCGTTGGCCCACAGAGATGGCAAAACTGAGGAAGCAAGAACTACAGATATCGGCAAGGAATTTTGAAAGGGGTCTCAGATAAGTACAGAATCTTGGAAAGTGCCATAGGACGTCCCCAGCCTCATTTATTAAGTTCACTAATGTGGAATCTCTAAAATGCTTTCCATTAAATCCCTCTCCACCTGAGCTGAGTTATCAACTATAAAATAATCTGTCAACTGACTTATCGCTTGCTTTACTCCCAAACTCTCACAGGCTTGCATGTTAGTTATGAAGGGATTTCACAAGTGTGAAAGGTTCTGGAATGTTGTAACTGGGCTAAATTGAAAAAGGTCACTGGTTATGACTGTGTGATCAAATGGATTCTTCTTGTGTCCATAAAAGCAGTGTCTCTCAATCTTGACAACTTTTAAGATGGATGGTCTTCAACTCCAGATTTCCCCAGTCAGGTGAAGTTCTTAAAGTTACCAACTTTGAGAGACACTTGACATAGAGGATAACTACCATTCAGATTTCATAATGAGAAGACAGGAAAATGCCATCCTCCTAAAGAAATAAAACTACTTTGAGAGAAAGGTAATGTGACCAGAACGAACATTAAATTATAAGCTGACCATATGTTTTTACCCCCATGGTGGAGGAATCAATTAAAAAGCGTAAACATCATAAATAGAAAAAAAATATTTGCGGGGGGAAACAAACTTCACAATAAGTTAACTAATATTAACTTACTTAAACAAATATACAGGAAGACCACAGTTGGGCAAGAAAGCAGTGGGAGCAAGAGCAACCTCTGACTCCTGTCAGCTTCCCCATTTACTTTGCTTGGGGAGAGAGTCAGGAGTCACAATTGGGAGACCACAGGGACAACAGCCACGAGTATGCAATTCAAACTGGTTCGAGCATTGTGGAAATTGCAATTCTGCAGAAGTAAATGAGCCCTGGATTTTTGCCCATTCTTGTAAGTTAGCACGTTTTAGGTACTCGGTTCAAAAACTGTGCGTTCCCACAGAGAGGGCCTCCTCAGGGTGCCACCGGTCAGAGAATGTCGTCTGGTGGCCCCCAGGGGGAGGGCCTTCTCTGTGGGCGCCCCGGACTTATGGAATCGGTTGCTGGTTGAGCTCCGGACGGCGCCCGACCTTCGCTCCTTCTGACGCGATCTGAAGACCTATTTATTTGAACAAGCCGGCCTGGCCTGATGGGGGATGTGTTGGGGTTTTTATTGTGGTTTTTTACATTATTATTTATTGTTTTAGCTGGGGCTTTGTATTTAATTCTCTTTTTAACTTTTGTACCTTGTATTTTATATGTGCCCTGTTCACCGCCCTGAGTCCTTCGGGAGAAGGGCGGTATACAAATATAATAAACTATAAACTATAACTATAAACTGTGGCAGTATAACGTCTCGTTTGGGTTAAGTGGAAGGTACAAGCAGACAAACCTAACGAAAGCTTTAGTATATAGATGCTTGAGGAACTCATAATACATGTTATCCTGTGTTAGATATATGATTCTACCCATCCTTACATCAGTTTATGCCTTTGTCTCCTTCTGTAGGGGCCCTCCTTAAGAAAGCTCATTCTGTCAATTAGCCCATGTGGCTCACCTCACTGCTGTTTCTCTTATTCCACCAGGTTCCCTTCCAGAAAGACTGCGGTCAGGATGGAATTTGTGTTCCTGATCTTTCCGTATCTTTTAACTTCTCAGGGTGAGTAATGTGTGGCGTCCATGTTTTTTAAAAAAATTCTGTCCTTCGCTGGTGCAAGCTTGGATCCCATGGAAAGACATTATATGGTGCAAGAGCCAAGAGATACACAGTCAGAATAGAACTGGGAGGGACCTTGGAGATCTTCTAGTCCAACCCCTTGCTCAAGCAGGAGACCCTATGTTCTGTACCAGCCTGCTACCGGCCCTGCAGAAAAGGCAGGGACAACCCCTTTACAAACGGCAAGAGGCTGGAATTACGCCTGCCAAATTTATAGCTACAAAAACAAACAAGACACGAACCAAGAAACAGGAGCTTTAAGAAACATGAACCATCCGAGCGGTTGCCTTCAGCAAACCAGCCCTCCCAGACATTCCCCTTATATAGAGTTCAGGGCGTGGCTTCTCTCTGCCTCCTTCTGAGAAGCCCCATTGCCTTCCTCTGTTTACTCCTAATTGACTGCCTCCTGCGTCGGGCGTCCTTGAACAGGGCCAGCTGTGGGTCATCTTCATCCACACTGTCAGGCTCACGCAGCTGGGTCTCCGTGGTGACCAAGTGGGAGGGGCCTGGCTGAGGGCTCTCATCAGCAAGATCTTCAACCCCCTCAGCAAGGTCTTCAACACCCCCCTCCTCCTCTGAGTCGTCCGACCCAACTGCCGAACCCACAGGCTGACCCTGAATCACAACACCCTATGCGCCTTGGCCATCCACTTGGAAGTGCTACCTCTGATTGGTAGGAAGCTGTACACAAGCTGAGAGGCAGACCCAAGATTATTGTGAAATCACAGATAAAATACGAGAGCCTGTGATTGTTGTTTCTTCCAACAATCCCCATTATATAATGGGTCTGAGATGCATCGCTTGGATTGTGTCCTGTATCTGTTTTTGTCGGTCCTCTTGTGCTGGAGACGGGCACTCTAGTGGTTTGCAATAAAGGTCAGCCCATCAAATGCCCATTTTAATTTGCTTTTGTGTTCTGCTAACATTGGCCATTGGATAGAAGGGGTTACATTCATTTCCTTGTAATTCATGTAGTAGATTTAGCGACCATTTCTATATTATGGACGTTGGGAAGTGGAGACAGACAGAAAGTCACCAGCGGTCCTTGGCGTTGAGGAAATATTTTCCATTGTTGTATTTCAGATCTAAAGGACTGAAGCTGAGCCCAAATTTCATACTAAACCTAACAGTGAAACTAGAGAATCTGGGAGAATTGGCATATGAGCCAGCTATTTCCTTTTACTACTCTTCTGTTTTGTCCTTCCAAGGAGCTTCAGTTCTTCTAGTGAGTTTCATGATTTTTTTTTGGGGGGGGATATAGTGGGGAGGAAAAGAATGGGGGGGGGATTAAGGTGGCAATGCTGGACGTTTTTAGGTCAAGATTCAGGAGTCACCAGTAAGGTCACCTGTCAGCTCTGATCTTGCAGAGTTGGATGATCTAGAAAAAGATCAGCCACTGTACAGTCAGCATAGAAGATCAGCTCACGGGAGAAAATATACAGCTGCTGTATATAAACAGGGAGAAAACCCCACACTCACCAGCACTGAAGAGATTACCTAGCTGGGTAATGAAATGTCTGCCAGCAAGCAGCCAAGCTCAGAGAGCACCAAGGACTCCTTGATCTAGAAAAAGCCAAACCAGCTGCATAGATAGGAGAATATTAGGAACATAGATGGGCGAATATTAGGAAACCCCAGGGATCTGATTCAGACAGAAATCTAGAAAAAATTCCACTCCGAAGATGACCATGGCAAGCTCCCCACATAGCGGTCTGTGGCCACTCCCTTGCAAAGCAATCTGAAGCTAATAGAAGTCTAAGCAACCAATCTATGCGGCTATATATTAATTTCCCCTTAATTATCGGGAAAAAGAAAGACCAACCAAAAGAAAATTACTTTGCCAGCAAACAAATAACAGGGATTGGATTAGCTGGATCTAATGAGTTGGGTACAGAGTTAACAGAATAACAGAACTGAAAGGGACTTGGAGGTCTTCTAGTCCAGAGGTCACCAACCTTTCTCAGTTAGCAAACCTGGAGGGAAAGGAAGGGGGAAGCATTTTACACACACGTGTGTGTGCACGTATGCACGGGGCTACAATGCAAACAGGGCGGGGCTGGCGCCCGCCTGATACTAACCCTGCCCAATTCTTGTGCAGCGTAATGCCCTGTTTCCGTGCCCCACGGCATGGTGGCACCTGTTTTTGCGCCCCACAGGGCAGCAGCAGCCCGTTTTCGTGCCCCAAGGCACAGCAGCATCCTGTTTTTGCACCCCACGGCATGGCGGCATCCTGTTTTCATGGCCCAAGGCACAACGGTAGTCATTTTTTGCACCCCGTGGCGCAGCGGTGTCCTGTTTTCATGACCCACAGTGCGGTGGCGTCCCGTTTTCATGCCCTGAGGCATGGTGGCATCCCATTTTCATGCCCCAAAGGACGGTGGTGGTCCATTTTCATGCCTCGAGATGTTGCGCCGGCCCGTTTTTATGCTCCACGGTTGCAGCGCTAGCGCAAGTGGGTGTGTATGCATGCACACGTACGCGCACTGGCCAGCCTGTCCCACGGCTTGTCTGAGGACGTCTCTGTGGTCATGTGGCCGGCATGACTAGACGCCAAAGGCGCACGGAACGCTGTTACCTTCCCACCGTAGTGGTCCCTATTTTTCTACTTGCATTTTTACGTGCTTTCGAACTGCTAGGTTGGCAGAAGCTGGGACGAGTAACAGGCACTCACTCTGCTACACGGCACTCGGGATTCGACCCACCAAACTGCCAACCTTCTGATCAACAAGCTCAGTGTCTTAACCCACTGAGCCACCGCGTCCCTTCAGTTCCATAGCTTGGAACTATTCCCGAAGACGGCCTTTGCTTGCATTCCCACTAAATGTACTTTGACAAAGGTATAACAGACTAAGCATCTACTGAAATTCTGGATGCCTGGGCAGGCTATCACTTTCCTTTATGTTCTCTGGGCACGATCTGACTTTTGTTTTTTAAATCTCTCTCTGCTTCCAGTCGAATTGGCCCCTGTTCCTGGCTTGTCAGGTGCACAGATCCCAAGGAAATGACACCGTACGCCATAACTCCTGCCATTTCAGGACACCTGCTCTCAAAGGAGGCACTCGGGTAAGAAATGGGAAGTGAAGTCAAGCACAAAAGCAAAGGAGAGCCGTGAGAACAAGAGTACGTGAAAGCGAAATGTGAAAAATAAAATGTTCCTAGGCAGGATGCCGATGTAAGCGAGGCTAGCCGTTGTGTCCTGCTTCTGCATAATTAGTGTGCAGAGAAGAAAGCGAATTCAGCTTTCTCTTGTTTTCAAAGAAAAACTTTCTAGTCTGTACATTTATAAGTGCAATCATGACGTGATGCAACCTTAAAAACCAGCGGGAGAAAAGCGGGAAAGGGATGGAGAGACAGGGCACAAATTACAATTTTCATTTACTTATTAAATTCATATGCCATCCACCTCACTGTCCAAAGTGGATCATACATTTAGTAAATATATAAATTAGCAAGTTCCATTCCTTGCTTCTCCCAGTGATTGGTGGAAAGAGAATCAACACCGTAACCAAAGCAGGCAAATGCGTAACATTTCTGCAAGCTAGGCTCTTTGAGTTCCCACCAACAATGTAGGGTGGTGAGGTTTTGGAGGTAATGGGAACCGGCATCCCAAAATACAGGTAGTCCTTAAGTTACACCCATGAAGTTACAATGGCACTGGAAAAAAGTGAATTAGGACCATTTGTTACATCTGTGACCATTGCAGTATCTCCATGGTCACATGATCAAAATTCAGATACTTGGCAACTGACTCGGTTGCAATGTTCTGGGATCACGTGATCCCTTTTTGTAACCTGACAAGCAAAGTCAATGGAAAAAACCAGATGTCAACGCTGCAAACATTGGATGTTTTTGCTCTGACAATATAAGAGGCAGCTTTTTTCTTTAAATTGTTTGCTCTGAATAAAATTAAGCTGGGGGTGGGGGTGGGGGGAGGAGAATGCTAACCCGGTTGTTTAAATAAGATAAGGAGTGGCGGACTAGATAACGGAAGTGAAGCTTGCATTTTAAGCTAATTGGAGAATGTGACTTATGACGTTCAAATAAGGGAGGGAATTGTGTTTGATAGGATGTGTTCAGGGGAGGAGAATTCAGATTTTGGCATCCATTCGTGAGTGCCGATGCTTCGTTCTCATTATTATAGACTTTTTAGATTAAACAGTGCTGGATTGTTCTTTGATCTGTCTCATTAGTCGGAACCATGACGCCAGATTCATTTAACGCCTGTATTACTAACTTAGCAACTGCAGCGACTTACTTAACAATTGTGGCAAGAATAAAATGGGGGCAAAACTCACTTAACAGCTGTCTGGCTTAGCAACAGAAATTTTGGGCTCGACTGTGGTCGTAAGTCGAGGACTACCTGTATTTGGGGGGGGGTTGCTGCAGTTAACGGTGGGGGGACAGCAGTTTTAGCTGAAGGAAGGGCTGACAAAAGAACGTGGGGTTGAACAGGAAGAGAATGTTCTTATAGGCTCTGCCCTCTCTGATGTTCTCTCTTGAAGGCCTTCCTCCGGGTTTCCTTCCGCTCCTCCAAAGGTGATACCTGGCCTGACAAATTTGTTTACTTCACCATCCGTGCACACAGGTAAGGAACCCCGCGGAGTGTCTGCCTCTCTCTGCAGTTTCTAAATTGCTTTTCCTCACTGCCTTCTCCTTTTTGGTCTCTTCTAGTCAGAATGAGAGCAACACGCAGGAGAACAACGAGGCTTCCGGCCGGCTACCTGTTTTGCATCCTGTCAACGTCATAGTGAAAGAGTAATACTGTCTCCCCCCCTTTTTGTGTGTGTGTGTGATTTCCTACCCCGAAAGCCCGTTTCCCAGGAATAATCTTCGTTTGTGGTGAAAATGTTGAAGTAGGAGCTGGAAAACTGGGATTCTAGCCCATTCTCAGCCACAGAAGCCCCCTGGTTGACTTTCGCCTAGTTCAGGGGTAGGCAACCTCGGCTCTTTTATGACTTGTGGACTTCAACTCCCAGAATTCCTGAGCCAGCTATGCTATGCTATGCTGGCTCAGGAATTCTGGGAGTTGAAGTCCACGAGTCATAAAAGAGCCGAAGTTGCCTACCCCTGGCCTAGTTTGTCCTTCCCAGCGCAAGAACCAGGGTGGTGCTGGACTATCAGCAGGGACTTCATATTATAGACAACCTTAGTGCGGCTTTGGCCCAGTCATACTCTCTCAGCTAAGCCTACTTTACAGGGCTGTTGTTGAAGGAAGACGTAGGACTTCCCCTTTCATGATCCAAATGAAGGCCTCTCTTTTCCCCTCTAGGCTTCAGTCCACTGCATATCTCAACTTCTCTACGGAGGACCCAGAGAAGAAAATACTTACGCATAGCTATGAGGTAATCGACTTGGTTTTTCCCCCTGTTGGTTAATAACTAACTAAATCCATATCTTTCTTATCCAAATGGATTCCATCCACCTGCTCTGGTCTTCTTAAGCAGACCTGCTGAAAGTCCAACCTGCTCGTGAAGTTTGAAGGACTTGGATGAAAAAGGAGGCCTTCTTTGTGGTAGCCCCATATTATGGAATAGGCTTCAAACAAGCGGTGCCCTCACATTCCAGAAGAGTGTTAAGACTTCCTAGTTGAGTGCGTTTGGCTCCATTTGATTGTGGGCATTCCATCTGTATAGGTCGAAGTAGTCCTTGACTTACGACAATTGGTTTAGCGAGCACTGAAGTTATGACCGATCCAAAAAAGGAGAACTTAAGATCCGGATCTGAAGTTCTGATGGTCGGCCACCTCCCAGGTCATGTGACCTCAATCCAGGTGTTCAGCAACACAGCTGCATCAATGGTGGTTTGCCGTGTCCTGCGGTCACATGGCCACATTTTACAATGGTTTTGCCAAAAACTGGCATTTTTTTCTGGTTTTTAGCAAACCTGCACCATAGCGAGCAATGGATTTGCTTAACAACTGTAGCAATCCCTTGATTGTGCCATTCATTTTACAACCGTTATGTTTGCTTAATGACTGCTGCAAAAAAAGGTTGAAAAAAATCAGGTAAATCATGTGACTGACCTCTTTTATGAACCATTATGAATTACAACCATAATACAGGAAGTCCTCAACTTATGACCACAATTGAACCCAAAATTCATGCTAAGTGAGACATTTGTCAATTGAGTTTTGCCCCATTTTTACGACTTTTTTTGCCACAGTTCTTAAGTGAATCACTGCAGTTGTTAAATTAGTAATACGGTTCTTAAGTGAATCTGGTTTCCCCATTGACTTTGCTTGTCAGAAGGTTGCAAAAGGGGGATCATAGGGACATTGCAACCGTCATAAATGCGAGTCAATTTTCCAGCATCTGAATTTAAATCACTTGACCATGGGGATGCTACAACGGTTGTAAGTGTGAAAAATAGTCATAAGTCAGTTTTTTCCAGTCTCGTTGTAACTTCAAACGGTCACTAAACAAACTGCTGAAAAGTTGAGGACTATCTGTAGGCAGTTTCCATTATGGTCATAACTCAAGTATTACCTGAATCTATTTCCATATTTTTATATTGTTTTGTGATCTTATTTCCCACCATGTTTCTACTTTATTGTTCATCACCCAGAATTATGTGATTAGAGTGACTCACAAATAAAGTTTAAACAAAGGCATAAATAAATCTGCCTTTACTCCTTTACTCAACCTGTCCACCATTCCGGCTATCTATCTTTCTTTGCATAAAAAGGTAAAGGTAAAGGTTCCCCCGCACATGAGTGCTAGTCGTTTCCAGCTCTAGGGGCTGGTGCTCATCTCCGTTTCAAAGCCGAAGAGCCAGCGCTTGTCTGAGGACGTCTCTGTGGTCATGTGGCCGGCATGACTAGACACCAAAGGCGCACGGAACGCTACCTTCCCACCGTAGTGGTCCCTGTTTTTCTACTTGCATTTTTACGTGCTTTCGAACTGCTAGGTTGGCAGAAGCTGGGATGAGTAAGAGGCGCTCACTCTGTTACGCGGCACTTGGGATTCGCCCCGCCAAACTGCCGACCTTCTGATCGACAAGCTCAGCGTCCTAACCCACTGAGCCACCACATCCCTTTTCTTTGCATACCTACTTACAATAAACAGTCTCTCTGTGGGTCTTTATGAGAGAGAAGTCTCTCTCTATTTTTTTGGTAGACAGAGAATGTCTCTGTGGGAAAAATGGTATTAAAAAAAACTGAGGGGAAAAAATGAAGAGATCACCCAAGTGCAGGGGTAAGCAACCTTGGCTCTTTTATGACTCATGGACTTCAACTCCCAGAATTCCTGAGCCAACATGGCTCAGCTTGGAAACCTCTCCCTTTCCCCTCAGCATGGCTGGCTCAGGAATTCTGGGAGTTGAAGTCCACGAGTCATAAAAGAGCCAAGGTTGCCTACCCCTGCCCAAGTGTATTGAAACCTACCCGGAGTAACAGAGCAATCTGCTCACTCTACTATTTTCAGTTGCAAACGGTTTGGTCCCAGCACTTGACATGTTCATTCTGCCAACATCTACTTCCATACCTGATTCCATGTCTTCCAATTTATTCAATTTCCTTTTTTTCTTCTGGCAGGTGAGGAATTTGGACTCAAACTCCACTACAGTCAATGTGACTTTTGAGCTGCCTTTGAAGACAAAACAGGGGTTCTTTTGGAATATAACCCCATCCTACAGCTATGTGGTAAGAAGAAGATTGCTGATTGATTAGAGGGTTTGCAAGAGAGAACATCTGGATAATGTTTGTGGGGAGGAAGACTAGAAACCTGGAGGAAAGATTTAGTATTGGAAGGGTACAGATAGTCCTCAAATTTTGAACGGTGACTAAACAAATGGCTGCTAGTCCTCGACTAGCAGCCATTTGTTTAGGGACCGTTCAAAATTACAAGGGCCCTGGAAAAAGTGAATTACAACCAGTCCTCACACTTACAACCATTGCAGCATCCTCACAGTCAGGTGATTACAATTCAGCTCCCTTGGCAATTGATAGTTCCTTAGGGTGTTTGCAGCGTCCTGGGTTGCATGATCACCATTTGCAACCTTCCCAACTGGCTTCTGACAAGCAAAGTCAATAGAGGAAGCCGGATTTGCTGAATGGCTACGTGATTCACTTAACAACTGTGGCAGAAAAGAGTGTAAAATCAGGTGTGACTCACTTAAAAACCGCCTTGTTTAGTGGTGGAAATTCTAGTTCCAACTGCGGTTGTAAATCAAGGGCTACCTGTATCTCTCTATCTCTCTATCTCTAATGTGGGGCAAAACTCATTTAGCAAATGTCTCACTTAGCAGCAGAAATGTTGGGCTCCGTTGCGGTTGCAAGCCACAAGTTTCCATTGCTAAGTGAGACATTTGCTAAATGAGTTTTGCCCTGCTTTACAACCTTTCTTGCCACAGTTCGTAAGCGAATCACTGCAGTTGTTAAGTTAGTAACAGGGTTGTTAAGTGGATCTGGCTCCCCCATTGACTTTTTTTTTTAAAATCCCATTTATATCCCACCCTTCTCCGAAAACTCAGGGTGGCTTACAATCTAAGAAGCACAAATCAGCCTTCATTCTATGTATATGCCTGCTTATTAGGGCTTTCGCCCCCCCCCCCAAGCGGCATTATTACAAAGTCAGCTTATTGCCCCCAACAATCTGGGTCCTCATTTTACCTACCTCAGAAGGATGGAAGGCTGAGTCAACCTTGAGCCTGGTGGGATTCGAACCTGCACTAATTGCAGGCAGCTGGTGTTACTTAAGGAGGCATTAGCCCACTTCTCCACCAAGGCTCTTTCTGACTTTGCTTGTCAGAAGGTCGCAAAACCTGATCACATCACCCTGGGATGCTGCGACCGTCATAAATATGAGCCAGTTGACAAGCATCTGAATTTCGATCACTTGAATTTGGGGATGCTGCAACGGTTGTAAGGACTACCTATGTCCAGAAAGAATTGTGATGAATGTCATAAGTTAGGGTTATTGTCAAAAAGATAATGGGCTTATATAAACATTTTTGGAAATAACAAACTGTAGCACACATTTATTAGTTAAATCAATTAAGGCAGAGTCTGTCTTTTGAACCCGTTTTTCCCAGCATGCAAGAAAGAAGGGCTAATAAAAAACAATGTATTGTTTTTCCAGATAAGATTGACCTTTTGAAATGGCCATTAACTTGTTCACATTAATGTTTTGTGATACTCTGGTTTCTTTCATAGCATCACTTGGTACATTTTCTTGTAAGTTCCACTTGTGCAAAATTACTCTTCTTTTTTTCCCTAGAAAAATCACTTCTCCTGCACACCGTTGTTTACGCTCAGAACAGGAATCAACAGGAAGAATCTCACAAAACCCATCAAGGTAAAAATCTGGCATAGGTAGTCCTTGACTTACGACAACAATTGGCACCAGAATTTCCGTGGCAAAACAAGGTGTTTTTTTTAAGCAAGTCAGGTCCAATTCTGTGACCTTTTTTGCCATGGTTGTTAAATGAATTGCTGCAGTTGTTAAGTTATTAAGTGAATCCGGCTTCCCTCATTGACTTTGCTTGTTGGAAGCCAGCTGGGTAAGGTTGCAAATGTCAACCAAATGAAACCAGGACATCTCAACCGTTACAAATACGTGTTGGTTGCCAGGCAGCCAAATTTTGATCACATGTCTTTAGCCATGCTGCAACTGTCATAAGTGAGAGGACTCATTGTAAGTTACCTTTTCCAATGCTGCATTAACTTTGAACGGTTTCTAAACGAATGGTTGTAAGTCAAGGATTGTACCTTCCTTTGGGCTGATACCTTTTTATGAGAAGAAATTCCTCAACTGAAGCTGAGAGGTGTTTTTGTTTGAGATGGTGACAGCAAGCAGCAACACCAATTCTCATGAATGAAGGCGAATATATATGTGTTCCAGGATAATGTCGCAGGATGCAATCTGGGTCAGTCACCAGAACTAGAGGTTCAATTTTCCGAGCGTTCAGACCCATGCTGGAGCCCATCCTCGGGGAACTTCTCTCTCACCAGAATGTGCGTTATCAGCTATTCTGTGCATAGCATTTATGTGGTGCCTGGTTGTGTGTATGCAATGAACAAAGACATACAATCAATTTCACAGCTACTAAGATTGTTGGCTGAGCAGGGACAAAAATAGCCAGGGGAATTATTGAAGCCTGGGAAACGAGTCCCTCGTCAGTCAACAGGAGTGCTGATTTACCACCAGCTTATCAGGTCCATAAATACTACACGTAGAAGCACACATTCTGATAGAGAGAAGTTCCCTGAGGAAGGCCTCCATCACGACTCTCAAAGCTCAGAAGACTCAACCACTGGTCTGGTTACTGACCCAGATTGGACCCTGCAATACTAATTCTCTTTTCTTATCTTCTTTTGACAGAGAGGCTGTCAGGGGGATGTTGCTTGCCCCAAAGTTTACTGCTTTATTAACAGTCTTGCTAAGGGAGAATGGATCAGATTCAATTTTTCTGGAGATTTTTATAGAGAAGACGAATCTCTCAAAGTAAGTGGCACATCTGTCAGATAATAGGACTATTATATTGTTCTGTTTGGAAGGTATATTTCTATTAAATACCTTGGGCAAAGAAAGCATTGTAAAGAATTTCCTATTCATTCTTGATTCCTATAAAGGAAATGCTTATGACAGCTGCCTTAGATGTTTGATTTGAGATTTCATGTGTAGAAAATAAGAAAAATGAACTCTCTTTTTTAGTCAATCGATTGGTGAGCTAAGCAAAAGGGAATGAAGAAAGAAATTTAAAAATATAAAATCATAGGCTGGAAGGGACCTTGGAGGTCTTCTAGTCCAACTTGGTTATTAGATTGGTTATTAGGAAATAACGGAGGGGCGGGGAGGCTTCCAGGGAAAGATTGCCCAAACCTAAGCCAGACGCTCTAAACATGCTCAGGAGTGCCCCTGTCTCACCTCCAAGTCCAAATTATATTGATCTCTTTCACTGACTAAATTATATCGATCTCTTTCATTTGCTTATCACTTCTAAAGCTGAAGTCCGAAATATTCCACGTTGGCAGCGAGGCATCCATAAGGGTGGATGAGACCAGATTTTTCCTGAACGAAGCAGAGGGCTTTCATTTCAGCCAGGTAATTCAGCCAGGGTTGGTTGACTAAAGAGTTAATGGTTGAGCAGTGGAAGGAGTCATAGAATCAGAGGGATGGAAGGGATCTAGGTCACAGGGGTAGGCAACCTCGGCTCTTTTATGACTCATGGACTTCAACTCCCAGAATTCCTGAGTCAGCAATCTTAGTAGGTGAGTCAGCTGACTCAGGAATTCTGGGAGTTGAAGTCCATGAGTCATAAAAGAGCCGAGGTTGCCTACCCCTGAGGTCTGTCCAATCTTTTCTTGAAGACCTCCAGCAATGGTGCACTCCATGAAGCAAGCTGTTCCATTGGTTAATTGTTCTTACTGGCAGGAAGTTTCTCCTTAGTTCCAGACTGGTTCTCTCTTGGATGAGCTTCCACCCATTGCTTCCGTCCGGCCCTCAGCTGCTTTGGAGAGCTCTCTTAGTTAGTCCATGCTGCAAATGAGTCATGGAATCTGATGGCATCTTCAAGACTAACCAACTTTCTTAGGGCGAAACCTTTCCACAACCTCAGAGGCCCAGAAAGGATTTGTTCTTATAGGCATGAAACACATTG
This sequence comes from Vipera berus, assembly GCF_964194415.1. Taxonomy (NCBI): domain Eukaryota; kingdom Metazoa; phylum Chordata; class Lepidosauria; order Squamata; family Viperidae; genus Vipera; species Vipera berus. The sequence goes on from NC_138205.1 coordinate 14,752,648, forward strand.
AATGCAAGAGAAGGGAGAGCAACGGGCAAGAACCAGGTGGGAAGCTAATGGATTTGGCTTCCCACCATCGTATCTGCTCTGTCGTGATGAGTGGATCTTTATCGAAAGGAACTGAAATGCCTGCTAGTAAAAAACAAACAAACATGCATCTGCCATCTTTGTCACGCGGAAGTGAGCGTGGGGCTTGTCAGGAGAAATGCAATAACAAGCTGAACTTGGGAGAATGAAGAAAGAGTCAAGAACGAATGGGAGCTGAACGAAGGTGGACTGAATGCAATGCAAGTGACTAGGACAAAAGTACGTTGAGCTAGTTCTGCCCTGGAGAGAGAATGAATGGTGAATAGCATCGTGCAAACTCAATCCATCCATTTTTCATTTTCTTACCTCATATCTTTCATTTGCCTACCAACAGAAGAGAATATTTGTAGATCAGGGTTGAACTGTGAAGTCCTTGGCTGTTTTCTTCTTCAATGTTGCATTACTGAACTAGGTAATGTTAACATTGCTAGAAGAATCCAATTCCTTTCTAGCACTGATGACGTTACCTAGATGGGTAATAAAACGTCTAAAGGGAAACAACCAAGTTCGGAGAGCACCCAGCAATTCCTTTGCCTACAGTTCTTCCTCCTTTTTTTTGGCACATTGCATAAGGACGCTTATGCCAAAGGGGAATAACAAAATGAGTGTTCAGCAAAGGCTAATTTCTCCAAATCTTTCTTATGCTATCTTTTGGGCAGTTTTGCAGTTGAATCTAGCAAGCAGGCTTCTGGGTAAACCGATTCCTAGAATGGAAACCGGTTGTAGGAACAGACTTCAGCTTCCCATTGCTTTTCTTTTTCAGATCACCACAACAATTGAGTTAATTTCACCGTTCAATCCTGTCCGCATCATCATTGGCAGCACCATTGGAGGCATTGTGCTTTTAGCCATTATAGTGGCTGTCTTGTATAAGGTTTGTGCTGGTTGTTTCGGCTGTTTGATGTGGGTCTTGCTAGGATCTGGGCTTCTGGGACCTTATTCCCATCTCTCCTTTAAATCAACCTCAAAACCTAGATCTGTTTCAGTGGAGGCTGTCTGTGTATCTCAGGGGGTCTTCAAACTTGGCCCTTTTATGACTTGTGGACTTCAACGGGCTGGCTGAGGAATTCTGGGAGTTGAAGTCCACAAGTCATAAAAGGGCCAAGTTTGAAGATCCCTGCTCTATCTGATTGCAAACTAATTTTTTTTAGCAGGAACTTCAGATAGAAATAAAGTATATACGTAGGCTGTGTTCCTCATACACTGTAATTTACCACAGTATTATTAAACCCTGAAATATTTTTTGGCAATCCACATACTACATCAGAAAATCTCAGCCTCCTGTAGCTCAGAATATGGTCTGGCAGAAAGAACCCATAAAGTATTTAAGACCTGTCACGTTTGAAATATAACGGGCGCTCCAAAAGCTACTTATGACCTGAGTTTTGAAGTTCTGATATCACCCCTTCCACAATCATGTGACAGCATTTTGGGTGCTCAGCAACTGGCCCACATTTACAGCCATTTGCCGGGCCCTGTGGTCACGTGAACACAATTTACGATGGCTTAAAACCAGCCCATAGCGAACAATGGGTTCACTTCACCACCACCACAAAAAAGGTTGTAATATTGGATCCAGTCATATGGTGACCTGCTTTACGACTGTCACAACCTCCCCCCTTAGTTGACAGGCTCAATTATGGTTGTAAATTGAGGACTACCTGTACAGTCATATACATTAGTAGAGTGTTTCTCAACCTTGGCCAAGTTAAGATATATGGACTTCAACTCCCAGACAAATTAACTTCATCTGTCCTATGCATTTTAATTCTTCAGTTATCTCTGATCTGCTAGATCAGTGGCTGGCTGGAGAATTCTGGGAGTTGAAGCCCACACATCTTAAAATTTCCAAAGTTGAAAAACACTGCATTAGCACATTTAAATTGTACACCCTGGATCGTTTCAGAACCAAGGAAATCTGTTGGATAAAATGGATGCAACAGATTTCCTGTTAGGTGCTCTTTGCAGCTACTTTGGCATTTTAGAAAAGAGATTAGAACATCCTGTTGTTATTGATCCTATTATTTTAGTGCTGTTGAGAGATGCATTGCAATTTCTCCATCTTAAATCTGTTTCCTCTCTCTTCTCTACCCCTTTGCCCCTCCTCCCCGCCTCTATCATCTATCCAGTTGGGATTCTTTAAACGCAAGCGTGTACCCCAAATGGATGCAAATGCAGCTGGAGCAGCTGCTCCCAGTGACCAAGCTCCTTCAACTTCAGCTGCTTCCTAAGGGAGGAAGGGATTCTGGATCTGGATGCAACTTGCAAGCCAGGATTCCCGCCTTGTCTGGAACAGGAATAATACAGCCACTCAAACAGGGTCGAAAAATGGAGAGGCAGGACCTCTAGATTACTCGGAAACGAATGGGATGGATGGGGAGGGATTGAGAGACAAGAGGGTGAGAAGCTAAGTAGAATTAACTAATTCAAAATTCAAATAAATTTATATTTAAAAAACAAAACAAAACAAAAGTTTGGTGGCAGTTTTTCCCCCACGAAAATGGTTTGAACAAATTGGTACCACTGGGAAAACGACCCAGAGGAGAGTGAATGCTTCCACTCTGGAATCGAAGTTGGGGAATACTTCTGCAGGAATTCAGAACATGCTGCTTACGGCATAGTAGCATTGCAGGAGAACAGTCCAGCCGTCTCTTTCTTGGGTGCCTACAAGTGCCTGACTCCAAGAGAAGATTTTAGATTTCAGATCATTAAATTCATATGCACTGCCCACCCCTCTGGTTGACCTGATGGCAAAGAGAAGAATTTTGCCATAGTCATTTCTGAGTGACTGTGTCTCTTTTGTCTTTCTTATGAAATTGCTCTGTGTTCCCCATTTACAGTCCAGCAGTGGCTACGCTTGCCTAATGTAGCATGTTTACACATACTGCACTAGCTTTGCACAACACAATAATTTAGCTGTGGTTTGCCACGTTGATTCAATTTCCAGGATTAGTGTATCATAAACCACTCGCACAGATGGGGTTTTCAGAGCCACTAGATCAGTGATAGCAAACCTTTTAGAGACCGAGTGCCCAAACTGCAACCCAAAAAGCACGTATGTATCATCGGATGCCGGGTGGGCCTGGCCCATTGGGTGGGTGTGGCCCATTGGGTGGGCACGGCCCACTGGGTGGGCGTGGTTATGGTGGTAACAGCAGACTAGGTGGGACTAAAAAGTTCAATCAATCAATTCCAACTTTGCGAGATCTTTTTTTTTCCCATGAGAAGTTGAAATTGATTGATTGAACCTTTTTTTTTTTTGCACACAGTGGTGGAGGCCTAAAGTGAAAAAGTTTTATAAAACCCAGCTGAAGGCCTAGGACTGGGGCGACGGTGCGCGTGCCCACAGAGAGGGCTCTGCGTGCCACCTGTGGCGTGCGTGCCGTAGGTTTTCCACCACGGCACTAGATAGTAGTGACCGTTTGTGGTTCAATGGGTCATGTGGATGTAGTCAGGATACAGGTAGGGCTCAATGAGTGGGTTGTTTTATAACTCTTTTGATGTTTTATGACAGCTGCAGTACAGGTGCTTTATGGCCCTAAAGCACTCCTGGCCATTTAAATTGTCACACTGTTCCCCTCTCCACGGTCACATGACTGCATATCGGATAGTCATCTTTATGACCGGTCATGGCATCTGGTCATGGTCATGTGACTGTTTTGTGATGCTTTTTGCTGGTTTCCAGCAAAAATGCCCACTTAATGACTGTGACATTCACTTAACAACTTTGGCATTCGCTTAATAATCATGATAAAAGCCAGAAAGTTACTTCCAGTCACATGGGTGCATCTATTTATGACTGCAATGATTTATGACCATAATTCCAACTTCAATTGTGGTCATAAGTCGAGGACTATCTGTAATCCACATAAGGACTGGGTGGGACTTCATATTCCAAGGCAAGTGGGCACTTTGGAGCACCTGCATTTGTGAGGTAGATCTTCTGCAATCTGCTCAATCCCCGCCGGGGCCTCTGTGCTTCCAAATATATCTCAAAGGGCCAGAATGTGGTATGTTGAGGTCGTCAAAGGCTGACTTCTCCAGTTTAGCTGTTAGTCTCTCTACACATCATAGCCTTGATTATACGCACTTTTGTTGGCTATGGTCTTCCCAGTTGCAATGTATGGCAGTGAAAGTTGGACCATAAGAAAGGCTGAGCGCCAAAGAATTGAGGTCTTTGAACTATGGTGCTGGAGAAGACTCCTGCAAGTCCCTTGGACTGCAAGGTGATCAAACCGGTCAGTCCTAGAGGAGATCAACCCTGAGTGCTCTTTAGAAGGCCAGATCCTGAAGTTGAAACTCAAATACTTTGGCCACCTAATGAGAAGGAAGGACTCACTGGAGAAGAGCCTCATGCTGGGAAAGGTGGAGGGCAATAGAAGAAGGGGACGACAGAGAATGAGGTGGCTGGATGGAGTCACTGAAGCAGTAGGCGTGAGCTTCAATGGACTCCAGAAGATGGTAGGGGACAGGAAGGCCTGGAGGAACGTTGTCCATGGGGTCGCGATAGGTCGGACACGACTTTGCAGCTAACAACTCTACACACAATCTACAACCTACCCAGCTTGGCCAATCCTAACCACACAAGCGCTGGAATTTGTTTTGAGAATTCAAAAGACCTTGGGATTCAAACAGGGCAACCCACTTCTCTGTCTCTCTCTAGCCTGCCCAGGGCTCTGAAGTCAGCCACACTATACTGTATCTGGTAGCATCTAGAGAAGTCTGGCTTTTTAAAAGCAGAGTCCATGCCTTGGTTTGTTCTTTGCATAAGGGGACTTTCCTCTAATTGCTCTCTCTGCATCTGGATTGAAATCAAAACAGCTCACACTTAATGGCTTTTTGCCTGGTGGATAAGAACAGCCTTTTTTCTTCCCCTAAGAGGCAGGGCTGAGGGGTTGAGAAAGAGATAATAGACAAGTGGCAAGAGTATTTAGAAACCTTGATCTTCTGTACCAATACATTTCAGAACTGCTGCTTTGAAAATAAGGAAGTTAAAGTGAATTTAACAGGACCTTCTCATAAGCACACCGGGATATGATTCAATTTTCTGTTGACATCTTCCTGGGCTCTGCACGATTCACATCCAGCTGCTGCATTATTTTAAGGTTTTCATAGAACGGTGTGGAAACCCATTTTTTCCCCATTCTTGTGCACTAAAATTAGGAAATCATTCTTCAAGTACGCATTTTGAAAAATCCCTGGCCCTAATGACACCCACTCCCTTGGTCCAAAGTTGTGATTTTGGAAATGCAAAAGTCCCCCTCCCACTCTTCCCTAGCATCCCATGAGCCTTTGCAGGAAGGCAGGCCAAGCAAATGTCTTCCTCATTAGCTGGAAGGGCAACAACAATGGAAGGTATATTTTGCAAAATATATATATTGATCTTTCAGTTCCTTTTTCATAGAGGGCAAAGTATGCAGAACAGATTGACCAGGCGTGGTTTAGAATCTCTTTAATATTGCATTTAATAATAACCTATTTAACTGACCCAGTTTTATTATATTTTTATCCCACATTTAATTCAGAGGTTCAAGACACTACACATAGTCTTTGACTTATGATAACAATTGGGACCAGAATTTTCATTGCTCAGCAAAGAGATTGTTAAGAGTTGCGTCTGATTTTATGGTTGTTGTTGTTGTTTTTTGCCATGGATGTTAAGTGAATCACTGCAGTTATTAAGTGGTTGTTAACCAAATCACAAGGGCATGGGATATAATGTGGGATCCTGGTGACCTAACCCAGTATTTCTTAACTTCAGTTACTTAAAAAATGTGTTGACTACAACTCCGAGAATGCTGGCTGGGGAATTTTGGGAGTTGAAATCCACATATACATAAAATGAAGGCTACTGCTAAGCTTGTAAGCCACCCTGAGTCTTCGGAGAAGGGCGGGATATAAATGGAATAAAAATAAAAATAAAAATAAAAATCTTGAGGTGGTCAAGGCTGAGTAATAATGGTAACTAGATATCTTTAGATGCACACAAATTATTTCTACAGGATAGAAACCAAGGAACCAAATTAAGCCCATAACTCGGAAACTGACTTAGCTCCTTCCCAAAGTCTTAGTTTTGTCTTGGGGGATGAGACCAAACAGCAATGGCAAGTCAGGATGGTTTACTTCTGGGTTTTATTATTAAAATGTGATGCACATTTCATTTCTTCCCGATTAATCTGCTCTTCCCTCCCCTCATCTCCAAGCAGATTTTACATCATATTAAATTAACTCCCTCCAATATGCTTGGGCTCTTCTCTTAGAATCTAGCCTCTGGACCGAAATTTTTTAAATCTTATACAGTCCCAAATGGTGTTCATCCTACAAAGTCAAATATACACAGACCATAATTGGATGAGTTACTTTCCCGAGATATTCCTCACTCACATCCTGGTTTTCTCACATCCTTCTTCTTTATATGCTGATGTATTCACAGGTTAGACTTATTTTTCCAAGGGGTGGGTTTCCCCCCCCCCCCGTCTCCTACCTCTAGTGACATCCTGAAGACAAACCTGAGCTTAAACCCTTATCTGCTTTCCACTCAGAGGAAGCACAAAGGGTATCGCGTGATTTATGGTTAATCTGAGCTTTTTGGTACGGGACAGAATCAGAAAGATCAGCACCCCTGAGCTTGCGCAGAATGCATTTCCTTCACCCCTGAGAAACGATATAATCACACATTCAGGATTAGGATCCAGGGCTTCGAAGTTAGTTTTAAGGCTAAGCACTTCTTTTTTCAGCAACTGAGCATGGGAACAAAGTCGCCAAGCCAAAGTCAAATACTGAGAGCACCAAAAGAATAAAAGGAAAAGTATCCGGCGCATCTTTTGCTAGGAAATACCGTATTTCCCCGCTGTTTCGTCTCCTCTTCTCTTTATGATAATGTAAAGTGCATAGTTGTGTAGCTAACCTAGCAATCACCATATAATCCAAAGCAGAATTAAGATCCAAGCCGTGAAGGAGTTTTTGTTTTGTCCGTTGGTCCCACAGAGGCATAGGCCGTCCTCCCCTCTCTGCCCAGTTCTTGGTCCTTTCGGGGGAACGGTGGTAGGATCTGAGCAAAACATCAGGTCACGGGGAATGGAGCGTGGATGGGCTGAATCGGCCTCTACATTGCCGCCTTTAAAGCGCCAGTAGTGAGTATCCTTGAAGAAGTATGTATGGCCTGCAAGGGAAAGAAGAATGAATGAATGAATATGACATTTCTTTTGTCCCTGAATTTGGAGGAACTCATCTGAAGTGAACAATGGCTGAGATTACTACAGGAAGTGGCTCCATTACTACACTGTGGAAATAAATGCATCGGGATTTTACTGTGTCAAAAGTTGTTGTTGTTAGTTGCGAAGTCGTGTCCGACCCATCGCGACCCCATGGACAATGTTCCTCCAGGCCTTCCTGTCCTCTACCATCTTCTGGAGTCCATTTAAGCTCACGCCTACTGCTTCAGTGACTCCATCCAGCCACCTCATTCTCTGTCGTCCCCTTCTTCTCTTGCCCTCAATCTTTCCCAGCATTAGGGTCTTCTCCAGTGAGTCCTTCCTTCTCATTAGGTGGCCAAAGTATTTGAGTTTCAGCTTCAGGATCTGGCCTTCTAAAGAGCAGTCAGGGTTGATCTCCTCTAGGACTGACCGGTTTGATCGCCTTGCAGTCCAAGGAACTCGCAGGAGTCTTCCCCAGCACCATAGCTCAAAGGCCTCAATTCTTTGGCGCTCGGCCTTTTTTATGGTCCAGCTTTCACTGCCATACATTACAAAAGTACCTTGGCTATTTTTGAGACCACTTTTCCCCACCTCTTTTAACTTGTACTAGAACAGGGGTGTCAAATTCAATTTCATTGAGGGCCGCATCAGCATTGCGGTTGCCCTCAAGGGGCCGGGTCGGTGTGGCCAGGGTGGGCGCAGCCTACTGGGTGGGCGTGGCTAGAGTGTGTATGGCCTACTGGGTGGGCGTGGCCAGCTCTACATCGTTCACATCAAGGGTGCCTATGGGGGCCTGGGCAGGAGTGGGACAGATCTGAGGGTCTCTGGCAGAAGGAGGGTCTCTGGGCCAGGGCCAAGGCAGTGGGGGCCGTTCCCTCCCTGTTGCCAGGATGGCTTCGCGGGCCGCATGAAACCACTTCGCAGGCCGGATCCGGCCCCCGGGCCTTGTGTTTGACGTGTCTGTACTAGATGCATACTGTAGTAGAAAGAGAGGAAGACTTTTTCAGCTTGGAAGATGATTTAAAGAAAATTGAAAAATAAAGATAAACAACCCTGGGGGAGTTTGGTAATATGCTTTAAAATATATATATGTCTGTGACACAAATGACTTAACTAAAATGGGAATGGGAAGGACATCGGAATACGGAACAATTCCTCCCATCGCTGGCTTTTTGAAGGCAAGTAAAGGAAAGGAAAAGATGCCTATAGGGCAGGGGTCTCCAACCTTGGCAATGTTAAGACTTGTGGACTTCAACTCCCAGTATTCCCCAGCCAGCGTGTGCTGGCTGGGGAATTCTGTGAGTTGAAGTCCACAAGTCTTAACATTGCCAAGGTTGGAGACCCCTGCTAGAGGGCCCAGCAGTATCACTTCTGAACATCCTTTGATGTTTAACAATAAACTTGCTATATTGCTTAAATGCTAGGAATTCCCAGATGTAGGATTTTGTTCATTTGACTTGGAGGCTGTCCTCCCCCTTATGATTTTCTATTTTACTGTCGTTTTTTTTCTGTGAATTTATTTTCAAACATGAGCCTTAGTACCTACAAGTTATTCTCAGCACTGCTGGGACAATGGTTAGGTCAAAGACTCAATACAGGCAGTCCTCGACTTATGACCGCAACTGAGCTCAGCATTTCCTTTGCTAATCAAGACAGCTGTCAAGTGAATTTTGCCCCCTTTTACGACCTTTCTGGCCACAGTTGTTAAGTGAATCACTGCAGTTGCTGAGTTAGTTACAGTTACGTTGCTAAGTGAATCTGGTTGTCGGAAGGTCACAACGGGGAAAATCACGTGACTCCAGGACACTGCAACCATCATAAATACGAGTCAGTTGCCAAGCCTCTGAATTTTGATCACGTGACCATGGGGACGCTGCAACGGTCGTATGTGTGAAAAATGGTCACAAGTCCCTTTTTCAGTGGTGGTGTAACTTCAAACGGTCACTAAACGAATGGTTGTAAGTTGAGGACCACCTCTACTTGGTACCAAAATCTGCACAGCTCAGTGCTTTGATATGCAGGAGCTGCACTGTGCATTTCTGCAATTCCGTGTCACTAATAATTATTGGGGGGAAAAACTAAAGTTTAGAACAGGCTTGTTGCAGACTCCCTACAACAGCAGTTCCTAACCCAGGGGTAGGCAAGCTTGGTTCTTTTATGACTCATGGACTTCAACTCCCAGAATTCCTGAGCCAGATGGCTCAGGAATTCTGGGAGTTGAAGTCCATGAGTCATAAAAGAGCCAAGCTTGCCTACCCCTGCCCCAACCTTTTCATCTTGGTGGACCAGCCTGGTGCAGGGAGGGTGTGTGTGTGAGTGGCAGGTGCATGCGTACACGCAGAGCTCCAATGGTGCAAATGACGGGCACACACCCCGTCCACTCAAGCAAACGGAGCCTTGCGCATGAGTGGTGGGTGCTTGCGCAAAGCTGCACTCACTCAAGTGGAGGGTGCTTGTGCTCGCGGGCAAAGCCCCACTCGCATGAGCGAAGAATGTTCACATGTGGAGCTTCGTATGCAAGCACAAGAGGAGCCCATCGCTAGCTTGGCCCGTGTTCAAACAGGCCACGGCCCGGTAGTGGGCCACAGTCCTACTGTATTGTATGCCTTAGTGTGGTGTTTTTCACACTCAGCAACTCTTAAGTTGCTGGCTGGGGAATTCTGGCAGTTGAACTCCACACATCTTAAAGTCGCTGCATTTGAGAAAGCAGAACATACCATCATTCCAATGGGTGATGTCATCCAGCTCAGAAGGAACTCCTTTCCAGAGGCTGACCGGTTTGGGATATCCCGGTTCCACGTGGCCCAGCTGATCATCATAGCGCCAGTAGCGGTTCTTCTCTAAGAGATACGTCTTGCCATTGTGAGGCCAAACAAACACAGCCCCGACTACGGTGCCAGGAGGGAGTCCCAGATCGGATGTGGGACGGGGGTAACCATGATTGACTCGAGTGTCAGAAAAAACCCAGTAGTAGGGTCCTGCAAAGAGGAGGAAGCAAGAAATTAATTCTGTAGAAGAGAGGCAAATTCAATTCCATCAATAACTTCTGTTGGGGCCATATGTATTCGATCCATATTCTCCAGATATGAGTCAGATATTTTCAAACAGATATTTACAAAATCTAATACCTAGCCCCCAAATATCTATCTATCTATCTATCTATCTATCTATCTATCTATCTATCTATCTATCTATCTATCTATCTATCTATCTATCTATCTACATCATCTTTTTATCTATCTATATCTATCTATCTATCTATCTATCTATCTATCTATCTATCTATCTATCATCTATCTTCATCATCTTTTAATCTATCATCTATCTATCTTCATCATCATTATCATCTCTCTATCTATCTTCATCATCTTTTAATCTATCATCTATCTTCATCCTCATTATCTATTTCTCTATCTATCCTCTATCTTCATCAACTTTTAATCTATCATCTATCTTCATCATCATTATCTATCATCTATCTATCTATCATCTATCTTCATCATCTTTTAATCTATCATCTATCTTCATCATCATTATCTATCATCTCTCTGTCTGCCTATCTATCATCTATCAATCATTTATCATCTATCTATCATCATCTCCCTGGAAAAGCAGAGATATTGATATAAATACAAAAAGCAAGCTAGTTAGAGCAATAGTCTTCCCTATAATGATGTATGAGAGCTGGACATTAAGAATGGCTGGCCAAAGATGAATTGATGCCTTTGAACTGTAGTGCTGGTGTAAACTACTGCGTAAACCGTGGACAGCAGTGCAACCAACCCAAAGGTGCTGAATCATGTAAAACCAGACCCATTAGGAACCAAGCTCACAACACCACATCCGATTTACTTTGTTCACGTCACGCAAACAAAGCCATTGGAGAAGCCAATGATGCTAGGAATGGTTAGTGGAACAAGAACAAGGGGCAAGCAAAGAGCTTGCTGGCTTGCTACCATTGTAACCAATACGAAGATGAACATCCACCAACTGAAAGAAGCTGTGCTTGACGGGGTAGCATGGAGAGCACGTGCCTCGAAAGCACTCGCCAAAAGTCGGACACAACTCCAGTTTTGGTCACCACGATGTTAAAAAGATGTTGAGGCTCTAGAACGGGTACAGAGAAGAGCAACAAAGATGATCAAGGGGGTTGGAGGCTAAAACATACAAGGAACGGTTGCTGGAATTGGGTATGACTAGCTTAACGAAGAGAAGGGTGAGGGCTGACATGATAGCAGTGTTCCAATATCTCAGGGGCTGCCCCAAAGAAGAGGGAGTCAAGCTATTCTCCAAAGCACCTGAAAGCAGGACAAGAAGCAATGGATGGAAACTAGTCAAGGAGAGAAGCAACCTAGAACTAAGGAGAAACTTCCTGACAGTTAGAACAATTAACCAGTGGAACAACTTGCCTCCAGAGGTGGTGAATGCTCCAACACTGGAAGCAAGAAAACAACCAAGCTCAGAGAGCACGAAGGATCCCACCAACTATTCAGAAGTAACTCTGTGTGTCGCTCTTGTTTTGTTGGACCTGACAGTGAATGACTTATACATGCCTGGTTTCTGACTTGCAGATTAATTGAAAGACCTCGGCTTATAAGATTTTCCTGTAAAATCTTGATCTTAAGCTGATTTTTCCTATTTTAGCCTCCTTTTGCATCAGTATAGACTCTCCTTCCGAATTAATCTGCCACCCCACCCCCCATTGCCACCTTGCCACACTCACCAATAAAGAACACAATCTGGCTGTCGTTGGCACGTTCGTACGCAGCATCAATTGCCTTAAAATCTGGGGGGAGTCCGTTCCAGAAGCGAAGAGTCTGGGCTGGCTCCATGGAAACGAGATTCTGGGATGGCTGTATCCTCCAAAAATGTCTCGCTGCAAAAAATTCATAGAAACCAAAGTTGATGGGGGCAGCTGCCCGGTTCCTTTTAAATCTCCCAATATCTCAAAAATAATAATAAAAAAAGAATGTATTGCCAGAAATCAGCAACGGTTCATGTGAATTGCTGTGTTACCGATGGAGAGAAAGTAAGTAGCACAAGGAAATTATGCAATTGTTTGCTGCAGTTTCCTGTCGCAGCAATCACTGTATTCCAATTCCAAATGTCCACACAACCAGTAACTATGGGTTTTCCCATTTTACAGATAGTCCTTGCTTTATGACCGATCACTTAGCAACCGCTGAAGTTATGACCAACCCAAAAAGTGGGGACTTACAACCTGGATTCAAAATTCCAACAGTTGGGCCCCTCTGTGGTCATGTGATCAAACTTTGGCGGCTCAATAACACAGCTACGTTAACATTTGCAGCATCCTGCAGTAACGTGACTCTGTTTTATGACAGTTTTGCCAACAACCAGCATTTGCTTCTAGTTTTTGACAAAACAACACCCGTAGCAAAGAGTTCAAAATTCAAGAACTTGGCAACCGGCATGTATTTGTGGTGGTTGCAGCATCCCAGGGTCACATGGTTGTGTTGGTTGCAGCGTCCCAGGGTCACGTGATTGCAACCTTCCCAGCTGGCTTCTGACAAGCAAAGCAAATGGGTGGAAGCTGGATTCAATTAACGACTATGTGGTTCACTTAACAACCGTGGCCAAAAGAGTCATAAAAACTGAGCGGGGTTCACTTAACAGCTACCTTGCTTACCAGCAAAAGTTCTGGTCTGGTTGTAAGTCAAGGACTATTTTTACGATGCCCTGTTTGACTTACCTTTAAAGAAGAAAACTTCACCACGAATATTAGCAATAGCATCAAACCCGGCTTTACAACGTTCAGATGCTGGCAAGGAAGGCCTGGAAAGGAGAGAGAATTAATAGGAGGACCAATTAATTCATTGGGGTTAGGTTGAGACCACCAGGACAAAATATGGCCAGTGATTTTAAAACCAAACTTGGCTTTCCTCATTAACACTGGCTGTTTCTAAACTGATCCCTATAAACAAGATGACAAAGCTATTCTGTTCCCCTTGTTAATGGATTTCTTTATTGTAGGAAGAAAAAAATATAGGGGAAACGGTGGGGAGACGGAGGGGCAGTTACCAAGGGAAATCAACAATGCTGCCTTCCATACTAAATTCCATGCATGAAGCCTGAGGGTGCACAATAAAAGCCTTGTCTGGAATTCCCCTGCGCCTCACTTCCTCCTCCTCCTCCTCCTCCTCCTCCTCCTCCTCTGCATCCCATAATAGTTATGCATATCAATCTTCCTCTCCCTGGACTTTGCATGAGATCATTATAGTTACCCCTCTTGTACTTTTTTTGATCCTGAGAACTCCCAATTGCACCAGCAGGAAGAAATCAGCAGTCTGTTCCCTGCTGAACCCCACACAACACATACACACCCATAAGCAGCCAAGATGCACTCATGACCTCCGTGCTGCTGACCTAAGACAGAAGATGATTCTTAGGGTTTGTGAAAGTAGCAAAAAAAGTCCCCAAGGATAGAGGAACGAAAAATTATTTTTTTTAAAAAAAACAACGACTAGCACAAGAGGTTTTTTTTTTAAATCTTTGGGTAGCTACTTAAATAAAACAATAAAGGTAAAGGTAAAGGTTCCCCCGCACATGCATGCTAGTCATTTCCGACTCAAGGGGCCGGTGCTCATCTCCGTTTCAAAGCCAAAGAGCCAGCGCTTGTCCGAGGACGTCTCCATGGTCACGTGACCGGCATGACTAGACGCCAAAGGCGCACGGAACGCTGTTACCTTCCCACCGTAGTGGTCCCTATTTTTCTACTTGCATTTTTATGTGCTTTCGAACTGCTAGGTTGGCAGAAGCTGGGATGAGTAACAGGCGCTCACTCTGTTACACGGCACTCGGGATTCGACCCGCCAAACTGCTGACCTTCTGATCGACAAGCTCAGTGTCCTAACCCACTGAGCCACCGCGTCCCTTATAAAATAAAACAATACCAGCTGCTAAATGCCTTCGGAATGGGACAACTCCGGCTGCCAGTTCGCCATGGCCAACTCACTTTGGCCAGCTCGCCACAGGACAATTTGCAGCGGGAAAACTCGCCACAAGCCAGTTCATCCATTTTATTTCATTATTTAAAATAATTTTAAAAATTATTAAATGATCTTAATGTTTGCCACTGCCATTTCATTTGGTCCCTCCTTCTGCGTGCTTTCGTTAATGATGCTGCTTCACCATTTCTTCGATATTAAATAACTTTTGTCCCACAGTAAGTTGGCCGTGGCGAATTATCCCATGGCCAGTTGTGTGTGGTGAGTTGGCCGTGCTGAATTAGCCGTGGTGAGTTGGCCGTGGCGAATTGTGCTAGACCCAAATGCCCTAACTACTCATGTTGTCCGGTAGGTTGCTCATTGGCTGTGGTCCAAGATATCAAAAAATATAGATCCTTCATTTTCTGCTCGTCAAAAAGACACACTCCTGTTCATTAAGGTTTTTTTTTTTCTTTTCCTGGGTTCCTGGCTATTCCCAGTTGGTTCTTCTAGGCCAGGGCTTTTCAACCTTTTCACAGATTGTACCGCTTTTAGGACATGACAATATTCGAGTTTCATCAGTGCTTAGCAAGGTGTGATGACCTCCCAAAAAACCCAACAACAACGAAAAAAGTACTGGTTTTAATTTCTACGGTGCCGGTTCCTTTGCTGAATCACTTTCCCTTTGCACTGACAAATGTATGATGAATTTATCCAGTGCTTTTTTTTTTTTGTAAAAGAAAAAGGTGCCGGAACTGACACACATCATACAACCTGCCTTGCCTACCCTACAAGGTTCCATCCAAAAAAGGTGCCGGAACTCCATTCTGAGCCTTCTACTGAATTTATCCATATTTATTAATATGCACCACTACCTTGGTGGTCAGGTGGCTGGTCGGCCCTTTTTTCTCTCTCCCTCTCCTCTCTCTCTCTTTCATAGCCTATTCCTTCGTTGATCTGTTTCTCTCACAGATGCCTCTCTTCTTCTCCCTCTCTTTTTCTCTGTCCCCTTCTCTTTCCCCATTATCTTTTTCCCCCTTCTCCCTCTCCCGCCAAAACCTCCTCTCTTCTCTCCTTCTCTTCCGGGTGCGCCATTCTCTGAGGCTCAGGGAGAGATCCAGCATCAGTCGCTACCCTGGTCTCACTCCCCCATGCAGTCACCCACTCCCTGGCTGGCCACTGAACACAGCGCTGATCAGCTGGAGCTGAGTGCACCAATCCTGGGGCCTCTGCCAAGCCCAGGCAGCCCTGCAACTCCAGCTGACTCTCTCACCCAAAGGCCTGTCTGCTGCTCCTGGTGATAACAGAGGCTGCCGGAAGCGCTGATCAGCTGGAGCTGTGCGCACCAATCCAGGGCCCTCAGCAGAGCCTCAGCAACCCTGCAGCTCCAGCTGACTCTCCGCCCAAAGACTGTGTGCGGCTGCCGGCCACCCCCAGTGCCGTTGGAAGCACCGATCAGCTAGAGCCACATGAGCCAATCCTGGGCCCTCAGCAGGCCTGGGCGGCACTGCTGCCACTTCAGCTCATGCCCCTGCTACACTTGTCTAGATCACGAACCACCTGCCA
Source organism: Vipera berus (assembly GCF_964194415.1). Lineage (NCBI taxonomy): Eukaryota > Metazoa > Chordata > Lepidosauria > Squamata > Viperidae > Vipera > Vipera berus. Next base: position 14,768,435 of record NC_138205.1, read on the forward strand.
GGTGCTGAAGTACCACCAGTGGTACGCACACCACCGGTTGAAAAGCCCTGTTCTAGGCTGCTATTTCAGTTGGCATTAGTGTGGTCCTTTGAATCTAAACCTAAGTTGCACTCTTTGTCTGCTGCCGTTGTGGTAGCCGGTGGCCGCGTTGGATGATTTCGTCCCATAGGACTTTCAAGATCAAGCGGTTCCTCGCTAAGAAGCAGAAGCAGAACTGTCCCGTTCCACACTGTATTCGCATGAAAACTGGCAATAAGATCAGGTACAATTCCAAGAGGAGGCATTGGAGAAGGACCAAGTGGGCCTGTAAAGAGAAGCAGCAGCAACCTTTGCCCTGTCTGTCTGGCAACCGATTTTTATGCCCCAGGATCAGTGGTGGGATTCAGCTGGTTCACACCACTTCGGCAGAACCGGTAGCTAATTTTTTGTTGCTCAGGCCCAGAATGAATTTCCGGTTCTCTGTGTGGATGACATTTCCAGAAGTCCATTCTGGGCCTGGGCAACAAAAAATTAGCTACCGGTTCTGCCAAAGTGGTGTGAACCAGCTGAATCCCACCACTGCCCAGATTACTGCAACTGTTGTAAATACATGCTGGTTGCCAAGCACCCAAATTTTGATCACATGACCACGGGAATGCTGCAATGGTTATAAGTAGAAGGACCAATTGTAAGTCACTTTTTTCAGTGCTGTTGCAACTTTGAACAGTCACTAAATGGTTGTAAGTTGAGGACCACCTGCATTGAATTGTGCTCTGATTTGGCTCAGTGGCTGCCATTCTATGGAAAGGACTCTTGCTGCATCACATTTACAAGAGCCAGTGAGGAAAGGGAGACTTAGTAGGCTCAACCAATCAGAGAAGAGGCTCACTTTTCTTTCGGCTTGTCTGGTGGTATGCCTGGGATCGGGGGCGCTGTGGGAACCGGTGGCACCGGAATGTCTTGGTCTGGATATGAACCATGAGGCCGCCTACCTACAAACAGGAGAGAAAGAATGAGGTGGCCACAGATCAAATGTAGCAATAGACAGTATGAGATATTTCCTGACATGAGAAAGGAGAAGGAATGTACAGGTAGTTGAACCCAAAATTTCGGTTACTAAGTGAAAGTAAGTTTTGTCCTATTTTATGACTTTTCTTGCCACAGCTGTTAAGTGAAACACTGCAGTTGGTACATTAGTAACACGGTTGTTAAGTGAATCCTGGCTTCCCCATTGTGCTGATCAGAAGGTCGTAAAACAGGATCACGTGATCCCGGGACACTGCAACTGTCATAAATATGAGGGAGTCGCCAAGCATCTGAATTTTGATCGCGTGACCACGAAGATGCTACAATGGACATAAGAGTGGAAAACAGTCATAAATCACCTTTTTCAGTGACATTGTAACTTTGGTCACTAAATGAACTGTTGTAAGTCGAGGACTACCTCTATATGTCAAAAGATGAAAGAAAAGAACAACTTCCTCAAATTCACTTAGTAGCTTGTTGTGTACAACATCCATGCTCACTAATCATCATAGTCATTGCAAAGCACGAGAAGAAACGGTGGTTGGTACAAGTAAAATGTCTCAGGAAGGAGAAGAAATACGAGTCAAGGTGGAAAGAAAGAGGGTAGTATTAAAGAATTGTGTTTTCGTAAACTTGTTTTGTACAACATCCATGATTCCTAATCATCATATTATTGCAGAGCACAAGAGGAAAGCAATAGAGAAACAGTGATTGGTACATGTAAAATGCTCCAGAAGGAGGAGAAATATCAGTCAAGGCAGAAAGAAAGAGGATGGCATTAAAGAATTGTGTTTTTGGTAAGACCAAAGCCTCTCACCGTAGATTTGCTGAATTCCCATGGTGTCGTCTATGGAAAGTTGATAGAGGTGGGGCAAACCGACAGGACCTTGGTAATATGGCATCATGATGGACTCCTTAACAGAAGAGTGAGACAGTCCCAAGGAATGGCCAAACTCATGCACTGCTACAGCAAATAGATCTGTACCACGGCCTGAAATCAGGAGAAAAAGGACATTTTAGTCAAGATTTGAGGTTCTTTGGACAATATTTTTAGCAGATACTGAAGTCCCGTAGTGTGGTGTGTCGTAATCCTGAAGATACCTGGTGATTCATTCTGTGGGTCATAAATCCAGGTCTCTTCATTATCAAAATGGGTGTCGCCTGAAATGGGATAGTCTCCAGGGAAGAAGGCGTGGGCCAGGGTGCCTCCAGGCCCATCAAAGGGGTATGTGTCGTCATGATAAGAGGTCGTAAAATCCACCACAATGTCCGCTTGCTGAGAAGACACTTCTTTAAAGGTCAAGGTTGAAGAATTGCTCCAAGCTCGAAAAGCGTAGAAAATGAGATTCCGGACATGATCGCGGGACAGTTGCGAGGAATGAGGGAAGGAGCGGATGCTGGAGCGGGAAACAAAGAACAGAAAGAAAGAATAAGGCAGCGGCTCCCAATCTTTTCTATACCCCGCATCCCTAGAACGCTTTCTGATATATTCTCGCACCCCTTACAAAAGTTCGAAATAACAGCAACAAATTATACATATACACTACAATTTTTAAAACCCACGTTTTTGCACCCCCTGGAATATTGTCTTGCACCCCCCAAGAGGGTGCGAGCACCCCTGGTTGAGAACCCCTGGAATAAGGTAAGGCCAGATGAGTCTTGCTGGATGAGAGTATAACAAAGTCCTGTGTGGTTCACTATCTTGTTTTGCAAGATGTCCAACGAAATATTTACTGGAAGCCCAGAAACAGGATATGTAGGCAATATCCTCTTACAGGACACTTTTGTTACCCAGCTTGTGATATTCAGTGTCACAAGAAAAAAAGAATAATGAAAATTAATTACAGATGGCAAAGTGAATAAAGGTGCAGGAACAAGAGAGACATAAGAAAAGAATGAAACAGAAGCAGTAAGTTGTAGTACCTTTTTTCCAAATGGGTGTAACAGCTCTGATAGAGTATAGGTAATTCTCAACTTATAGACATTCATTTAGTGACTGTTTGAAGTTACAATGGCATGGCAAAAAGTGACTTATGACCATTTAACACTTACGACCATTGCAGCATTCCTGTGGTCATGTGATCAGAATTTGGACTCTTGGCATTTGGCTCATATTTATGATGGTTGCAATGTCCTGGGTCATGTGCTCACTTTTTTGCGACCTTCTGACAAGCAAAATCCATGGGGAAACCAGATTCACTTAATAACCGTGTTACTAACTTAACAACTGTAGTACTCCACTTAGCAGTGGTGGCTAGAAGGGTCGTAAAATGGAGCAAAACTCACTTATCTTGCTCAGCAGTGGAAATGTTGGGCTCAATTGTGCTCGTAAGTCAGGGGTCTTCAAACTTGGCAACTTTAAGACTTGTGGACTTCAACTCCCAGAATTCCTCAGCCGGCTGGCAGAGGAATTCTGGGAGTTGAAGTCCACAAGTCTTAAAGTTGCCAAGTTTGAAGACCCTTGTCATAAGTCAGTGACTACCTGTAACTCCACCAGTTGCCCAGTCAGTAAGTTATGTAATGAGAAGTAGATAACAAAAGTGAGCAGAGAAGAAATTAACAAGAGTGTATTCAGGTAATCTTCAACTTATGTTCAGTCACTTGGCAACTGTCTGAAGTTATGGTGGACCCCTTCAAAAGGTACTTGCAAAGTTCCAATGGCTGCCGCTTTCCATGGTCACATGACTGCAATTTTGGGTGCTTGGCAGCCAATCTGCAGCTATAGCCATTTGCAATGTCCTGCGGCCACATGATCACTATTTACAACACTTTTGCCCCCAAATGGCTTTTATTTCTGTTTTTCAGCCAAATACTGCATAGCAAACAATGAGTTTGCTTAAAAACCACATTGTTCACTTAATGACCATGGATTCGCTTAATGACCACTGCAAAACAGCTCATAAAATCGGGTTGGTCATGTGATTGATCTTCTTTATGTCCGTCACTACTTACAAAGTAGTGGGCAGACTCCATTACTGTCGTAAGTCGAGGACAACCTGCACACTGAAAGTATCATTCTTCAATTTAGAGGAGATGCTGAATTATGATTCTTGTGAGAACTGGAAATCACAGGAAAACAAAAACCACAGCAAAGAAGTGGTTAGCTTAACTCTGCATTCGCAGGACTCCTCCTTCAAAAGAGATGGGATTAGTGGACTTACTGCCATGTCAAGTCGGTCTTTTTCCAGGCATTTTCACTGAGAGCGTAGCGTTTCTTCCTACGTCGCCGTCGCATCAACTCTGAGGTGCCAATGAAATCAGGGAGAGAACAGCGAGGCCTGTTCATCATTTTCAAAGTCTCACGATCTGCAAAAGAGAGAGGAATTTCCATGTTTTGATTTTAATTCAAGGTCCCTTTCTCTTTTCCGATGTGAAATTCCAAGTTTGCCCTCGACTTAGGACCAGAATTGAGCCCAATATTTCTGTTGCTCTGCAAGACAGTTGTTAAGTGAATTTACCCCACTTTACAACCCTTCTTGTCACAGTTAAGCGAATCACTGCAGTTGTTCAGTTAGTAACATGGTTGTTAAATGAATCTGGCTTCTCCATTGACTTTGCTTGTCAGAAGGTCGCAAAAAGGGATCACATGACCCCGGGAACACTCTAATTGTCATAAATACAAGCCAGTTGCCAAGCGCCCAGATTTTGATTACGTGACCATAGGGATGCTGCAACCGTTGTAAGTGTCAAGAATTACTTTTTTCCCCTGCTGGTATAATGTTGAACAGTCACTAAAGGCTGACATCTTGTTCTTTTCTATAGCACCTTATTTCATCGGAGGCTGTAAAAATAGTTTCATGAATTGCTTTCAACATAGAAAGAATCTGTTCCTGATCTTCATCCATATTCTCTTAGTGGTGTATTAGATTAAAAGCTTTACAATCAGGGGATGAAAATAATTTTATCACTGGGTATAGAACACAGCTGAGCTTCTCACAACTGGTATGTGCCAAGGTTGAAGGAGTCTTATCTGTAGTCTGGGCTTCAAGCCAAGTCTCTTTTAAACAATAACTGGTTGTAGTATCAGATTTAGCCACAAGATGTCACCAATGCTGTTTAAGGTTTTTTAAGTCCAAAATTTTTATAATTCTTTTTCCAATTTTACTTCTTTTTTTGTAAGTAAAAACCCAAATCTTCAATAGGGGTAAGAAATCTTTTGGTCCCCAAATTTTAGAAATATATAAATCCAGTTAAAATAAGGTTATTCTTTCAGCGTTTTAAACTCCCTTGTATAGTCAGCCGCTGCTGCTCTTAGAGGGTGGGATAGAATTTCCCTTCCCTCTCTCCACAGGGGGGAAACTACTTTGGGCAGCTTATACAGGTAAAAAAAGATAGTTAGGATTGAAGAGAGGCTCAGATCTCACCCAGTCTCATCCGCACTGCTTTGGAAGTGCCTGGTGGTAAGTTTGACTTCGGCTGTCTGCAGCCTAGTGACAGGCCATATTTCTATGGCTGGTCAAAAGTCGCCAGTTTGGAGGGCTGCCCCGGATCAAGCGGAAGGGCCACTGCCCTCCTGCGATCAAGTGGGGATCATCTCCTTGTTTGTCGTCCCTACAGGGTGACCTTCGACCCTTTCCAGGGTCCCCCAGTGGTGTGACATTGAATGTGGAAGACGGAGCTCGCCTTCCAGCGTCTGCGGCATCCACGATGGCAAACCGGAAATTGGGAGACCACGTGTTCTAGTCCCGCCTTAGGCATGAAAGCAAGCTGGGCGATCTTGGGCCAGTCACTCTTTCTCAACCCAACCCACCTCACAGGGTTGTTGTTGTGGGAAAAATAGGGGGAGGAAGATGTGCTAGATATGTTTGCCAACCTTGAGTTATTTGTAAAAACAATACAGGCAAGACAGAAATAAAAAATAATAAAAACTTGAGAGCAAAAAAAGGACATGTGTCAGCCGTCTAGTAATCCTACATTCATGCCGGCATCCTTCAGTGGACAGAGACACCTACCCAGTTTCCCAGTTGCAGGCAGACCTGCAAACCTTTGCATTGTTTTAACAGCAACGGATAACTCCTCTTGGCTTTGAAGAGTTGCTGCTCTGGGATCCGGTGGGGGGAGGTAGCCATAACGCATCAGCCATTCCTGTGAGAACACAATTCACATGGTACATCAAGTCAGCAGATAGGCAGAGATGAGATGAGATGATGAGATGAGATGAGATGAGATGAGATGAGATGAGATAAGATAAGATAAGATAAGATAAGATAAGATAAGATAAGATAAGATAAGATAAGATAAGATAAGATAATAATGTCATTTTTTACTGTGGGCACAACGGCACACATCAAAAATGAAATTTAGTTGCCCGCTCTCAAAGTGAAACACATACATGACACACTCCTAAAATATACTACATACAACCTATGTATAGACCCACATCCCTACATATACATAACAAATAAATATTAAATACTGTCCATCTTGAATATATAAGGGAAGGAGGAAGCCTGAGTGACAGGGGAGGATTATTACTCCCCTATCAGAGGGCGACGAACCGTGGTTCATTTGATGCATGGTGAACATCAAAGAAAGAAATCCAAGGCATATTCTACTGTAAAACTTTTAATGAGAAAACAAAAGACCTAACTGACTACATCTCTCATCAGGCAGAATACAAAGTAAAAGTGAGAAAACTTTTTCTAGCCATGTGCACTTAGTAGGACAAGGCAGAGTAAAACCATAACATGGCTGCACATGTGACATTCACTATGGTTACATGATAAGATAGTAACACAGGTGCAGAGAGCAGGGGAAAATGTACAGACAGAAATGAGCGAAGCTGGCAAAACTAAAAAAACACGCAGTGACATCCCCTTCTTTTGTCAGCGAAGCAGAACTCAGATAAGGCACATCTTTTTGTGCAGATACTCGTGTTGGGCTGTAGGAAGTGGTTTGTTCAGCATATCAGCAATCTGGTCATGTGTAGGCACGTACTGCAATTTAACAAAACCTTGTTTAACTACTTGTCTTATATTTTGGTAACGGATGTCAATGTGTCTAGACCTGGAACCTGTAAAGCGATTCTCAGATATATAAACCACAGATTCGTTGTCTTCCATCACAGTGATCGGTCGAATCAGGTGTGTCCAGATATCTGTGACTAAAGCATCAAACCATGTTAGAGAGTTACATGTATCTGAAACACAAGCATATTCAGCTTCAGTAGATGAACAAGAAACAAAATTCTGTTTACGCACGTGCCAGTAAACAGGACATCCATTTAAAAACATCATATAACCTGAAATGCTTTTACATGATTGCTTGTCACTCGCCCAATCAGAATCTGCATAACAACATAACTCTGCATAGTCAGTATGTGTGGGTTCTAACAATAACTTCATGCTTTTAGTGTGAGCGAAGCTGGCAAAACTAAAAAAACACGCAGTGACACTGAGAGTTCACAAGGTTAATGCTGTATGGAATGAAACTATGGCTGAATCTGGATGTTCTGCTATGGATACCAAGAAGCCCCCTCCCAGAAGGTAACAAGGAAAATAGGTTGTGAAGAGGATGAGTACAGATAATGTTATGGACCCTGTTTAAACAACGCTTCTGTGCTATGTCCATCACTGAGATTTGACCAACGTGGACAGCGATGCCAGCACTAGAGAGGAACGATCGGCGGATACAAAAGTGTCAGACGAGCAGCGAGAGGACTGCAGGTGGCAAGACGAACGCTCCCAGCGGGCGGGACGAGTGGAGAGAGGCAGAGCACCAAAACTCAAACAGACGTCAGCGAGTCCGACGGAAATAGGAATGATGCAATTGATTACGGAAGGGCGGGAGCTGAACAGACCTGTAACACGCTCATTAGCTAAACTACTAGCTTCACAGAGACTATAAGAACACACTTCCCAATCCTGGCTTACACTCTGACGATGTCATCAGGCACAGGTGAAAGCTCAGTTTTAATACGTTTTCAGTCTTGGTGATCTGTGTTTCTAGTTTTAAATATGAATATACCCGAGACTCACATTTTTAGGACTATTTTGGATATACATACACATACACATAAACACACATGCACACATATATACATATACACACACACATATATATACAGACACATACACACACACATACATACACACATGCACACACATATATACATATATACACACACATATATATATATATACAGACACATACGCACACACACACACATATATATATTGTTACTAGATTATTACTATTATATTACTAGTATTATTACTACTGCATTAGTAGTAATAATTATTAGTTCTATTACTTTGATTGGCTAGCAAATAACAGGTTATTCTTCTCCAGTTGAGGATGCTCCCAGTGCCGCGGATCTACAATTCCCTGTATCTACAATACAGTTCCTGGCTCACGTGCTAGCTGTGCATTTTGGGAGTAGCAGTTCCAATCTATCTGGAGAAGGGGTAGGCAACCTGGGCTCTTTTATGACTCATGGACTTCAACTCCCAGAATTCCTGAGTCAGCTGACTCAGGAATTCTGGGAGTTGAAGTCCATGAGTCATAAAAGAGCCGAGGTTGCCTACCCCTGATCTGGAGCATGCTCAGTTGAAGCAAGCTGCTCTAGGGGAATTCAAGCCAAAAAAATCCCCAAAGGAGCATCTTGTTCTCGTTTCTACTATGTCTTTCTGTTCTCACCTGGGAATTCCCTTTTGAGGCTGGGCCAGGACAGCAATTTTTCTCCCCAGTTGCCTGGGGGGCTGTCCCTCAAGAGGATTAATCACTGCTTCTCCTTCCGTTTCTCTAGATTAGAGCAATGGTTCCTCCTTCTTTACGAAGAACTGAGAACTGAGATGCAGAAGCATGGAGGGGAAGCCTTAAAACGGCTTCTCATTTGCTTTGGGACAGAGATGGCTCCTGCTGATGCCTTCAGCTTTCAGAAGAATCCAGACGAGCTGTTCCTCAAAGCCTCTTTCCAACATTAGGGAACAGAAAGCAAGAGCATTCTGTGTGACGGCATTTCTCAATCTCAGCAACTTTAAGACTACAACTCTCAGGGCTTCTCAGCCAGCATAGGTTGAAACATAGGTCAAAAACATCATAAACTATGGTCATGGGACTCTGGGGCCCTGCAAACGGCTGCAAATCTCAACTGGTGATTTGACTGGGTAGAAAAAAGGATAAAAGTGCAGCCAACCCTTACATTGAAAGTGGTTTGCATATTACATCAAACCACAATAATACGTGCTAAAAAGCACCTTTGGGACAATGCTTTAGCTTTAGGTAATAATCCCAGATACACCTTATAGAGAACAACTCACTCACAGTTGGAGGTAATTCTCTGCCTGCATCTCTCATTATGACCAGCAGACAGCACTCTAGGAAGTAAGGCAACTCTAGCCAAACCCCAATCTACGAAAGAAAGCTGACTTTCCTCCTCCACCACATTGGGACGAATGACACAACAAAGAACCTGAGTACAATAGTGAGAGATTGCAAACAATTAGGCAATTAAGAAGCTAGGAGCACAAGTAGTGTTCTCATCTGTATTCCGAACGAAAGGCTAACATCCATTGAGGGGAAAAAAGAATAGAGCCTTGGTGGAGCAGTGGGCTAATGCCTCCTTAAGTAACACCAGCTGCCTGCAATTAGTGCAGGTTCGCATCCCACCAGGCTCAAGGTTGACTCAGCCTTCCATCCTTCCGAGGTAGGTAAAATGAGGACCCAGATTGTTGGGGGCAATTAAGCTGACTTTGTAATAATGCCGCTTGGGGTGTGTGTGAAAGCCCTATTAAGCAGGCATATACATAGAATGAAGGCTACTGCTAAGCTTGTAAGCCGCCCTGAGTCTTCGAAGAAGGGCGGGATATTAATGGAATAAAAAATAAATAAAAAAATAAAATAAAAAAAATTCTAGAAATAAACCATTGGCTTAAGGTGGTTGCCAAGAAAACTTTGGTTTCCTGGATCATAGACTGCATTTCCTATGTGAAGGACTCCTGGCAAGGGATGGGCTGTACCTCATGAAAACAGGGGAAAATGTACTAAAAAAAAGGACTGGCCCAACTCATCAGAAGGGCTTTAAACTAAAATTGAGAGGGAAGGGTGACCAATTTAGAATCTCTAGAACCCAAAACCAATCATAAATCCCAAGAAAACAAATCAGACAATGAGGTAGGCAGAGACGAGAAAAAAGAAAAACCCAAACAACAATCAGGAGATGCAGGAAACATGCTCATGAACAGGTATAAAAGTTTTAAATGCTTATATACAAATGCGCAAAGCTTGGGAAACAAACAGGGTGAACTAGAAGCAGTAGTACACAAGGGAGGATATGACATAGTTGGCATTACAGAAAACTGGTGGGACAAAACCCATGAATGGAATGGACTGATGGATGGATACAAATTGTTTTAAAAAAACAGGAATACAAAAAGAGGAGGGGGCGTTGCACTATATGTAAGAGAACACTACATATCTACAGAAATGCACATGATCCAAGATAAAATCTCTCCAGAATGTATATGGGTCCATATAAAAGAGGGAAAAATGACATTACCATAGGTGTATATTACAGGCGACCCAACCAATCAGAAGAAATAGATAAACTCTTTGCAAACCAGCTAACAAATGTATGTAGGAAGCATACCACAGCAGTAATGGGAGACTTCAACTATCTAGATATCAACTGGGAGACAAACTCTGTAGCGAGCAGGAGCTCAAACAGATTCCTAACCAACCTAGCCGACAACTTTGTCATCCAAAAGGTGGAGGAGGGAACTAGATGTAAAGCTATACTGGACTTAATTCTAACTAATAGAAAAGAAGTGATAGAGGGAGTTGAAGTTGCCAGAAGCTTGGGCAAAAGTGACCATGTCATATTGGAATTTAATATAATGCAAACACCAGCAACCAAAAACAATTCAAACAGTGTCTTGAACTTCAAAAGAAGTGACTTTAACAAACTCAGAGAGAACCTAGGAAAGATCCCATGGATGAAAATCCTAACGGGAAAAAACACCCAAGAAGCTTGGGAAACTGTGAAAAATGTGATCATAAAAGCCCAGACCAGCACAATACCACTAAAAAAGAAAAACAAGAAATTCAAGAAGAAACCAGCATGGCTGCACAAAGATGTCTCTGACAAACTGAAAGACAAAAAGGACAAACACAAAAAATGTAACCAGGGGCACATACCTAAGGCCAATTATCAGCAGACAGCCAGAAAATGCAAAGATGAAGTCAGGAAAACAAAGGCTCAGAACAAACAAAAACTTGCAACAGAAATTATGCATAATAAAAAAAAAGTTTCTTCCAACATACTGTATTAACAACAAGAAAAAAGTCAAGGAAACTGTAAGTCCACTAAAGAGAGAAGATGGCAAGGAAATAACAGGCAACAGGGAGAAAGCAGAGCTGCTTAACTCATACTTTGCATCAGTCTTCACACAAAAAGAAACTAGCCCAACATACCAAAAAACCACTGCAAAAGACAAATTGGAAACAAAAATTAAAAATAAGCAAGAAAATGGTAAGAGAACACCTATCCGACCTTGACAAATATAAATCATCGGGGCCTGATGGATTACACCCCAGAGTTCTGAAGGAGCTGGCAGATGTTATCTCAGAACCACTATGTTCTGTACCAGCCTACTACCAGCCCTGCAGAAAAGGCAGAGACAACCTCTTTACAAAAAGGCAAGAGGCTGGAACTAAGCCTGCCAAATTTATTGACACAAAACAGAGCAAACAGAGCAAAAGCAAAACACGAACCATGAAACAGGAGCTATTCAAACGGTTGCCTTCAGCAAACCAGCCCTCCCACACATTCCCCTTCAAGGCGTGGCTTCTCTCTGCCTCCTTCCGAGGTGCCCCATTGCCTTCCTCTGTTTACTCCTGATTGACTGCTTCCTGCGTCGGGCATCCTTGAACAGGGCCAGCTGTGGGTCATCTTCATCCACGCTGTCAGGCTCACATAGCTGGGTCTGCGTAGTGACCAGATGAGAGGGGCCTGGCTGAGGGCTCTGCGAAGCCTCAGGGCTGTCCTCTGCAGGCTCTCCAACACCCCCCTCCTCCTCTTCTGAATTGTCCAACCCAACTGCCGAACCCACAGGCTGACCCTGAATCACAACACACTGTACCACATCTTTCAAAAATCCTGGCGCACCGGGGAAGTACCTGAGGATTGGAAAAGGGCTGATGTGGTTCCCATCTTCAAGAAAGGGGGGGGGGGGAAACGGACCCAGGGAACTACAGACCAATCAGATCCTAGAAAAGATAATCAAAAAACACATCTGTGAACAACTAGAAGCAAATACAGTTATAACTAGTAGCCGGCACGGGTTTCTTAAAAACAGATCACGCCAAACCAATCTTATTTCATTCTTTGACAAAGTGACTAAACTAACAGACCAGCGAAGTACTGTGGACATAGTATACTTAGACTTCAGTAAGGCATTTCATAAAGTAGACCACAACCTACTCCTTGCCGAGCTAGAAAAAGGTGGAATAGACAACATCACCACCAGATGGATCTGTACCTGGCTGGCAAAGTGTACTCAACAAGTAGTCCTTAATGGCACTACATGGAGAGAAATAAGCAGTGGGGCACCACAAGGTTCTGTCTTAGGCCCAGTACTCTTCAATATCTTCATCAATGACTTAGATGAGGAAATTGAAAGGGAACTCATCAAATTTGCAGATGACACCAAACTGGCAGGAGTAGCCAACACCCTGGAAGACAAACCCAGGATCCAAAAAGATCTTGACCAACTTGAACAATGGGCCCGGCCCCTATCCAACAAAATGAGTTTCAGTGTGGAGAAAAGTTTTACATTTAGGTAAGAAAAATCAAAGGTACAAGTACAGATTGGGTCAGACCTGGCTTAAAAATTGTGAGAAGGACCTTGGAGTGCTAGTGGATGATCACTTGACTATGAGCCAGCAGTGTGCAGCAGCAGCCAAAAAAGCTAATCCAATCCTGGGTTGTATAAACAGAGGCATAGAATCAATATCACACAAAGTATTAGTACTGCTTTATAAAACCCTAGTAAGACCACACCTGGAATACTGCAGCCAATTTTGGTCACCATATCACAAAAAAGAGGTTGAGAGTTTGGAAAAAAATTCAGAGAAGAGCAACTAAGATGATCCAAGGCCTGGAGACTAAAACATACAAAGAAAAGCTGCAGGACTTGGGTTTGGCTAGTCCAGGGGTGTCAAACTGCTGGCCCGCGGGCCGGACGAGTCATCGGGAAACTACGCCCACCCCATTGCCAGCAATGGCAAAAAAGCTCCGATACGTTGCGTGACGTCACGTGACGTTGCGAGTTTGACATGTCTGGGCTAGTCTAAAGAAAAGACGAAATAGGGGAGACATGATAGCAGTATTTCAGTACTTGAGGAGCTACCACAAAGAAGAGGGGGTCACATTATTCACCAAAGCACCAGAGGGCAGGACAAGAAACAATGGTTGGAAACTGACCAAAGAGAGAAGCAACCTGGAATTAATGAGAGACTTCCTGACAGTGAGGACAATTAACCAGTGGAACAGCTTGCCTCCAGAAATCGTGGGCGCTCCATCACTGGAGATTTTTTTTTAAAAAAAGAGGCTAGACAGTCACTTGTCTGAGATGATATAGGACAGGTTCTCCTTCAAGGTCCCTTTCAGCTCTATTCTATTCTAAGTGGCTCTGAACAGCTTTTGAGGGAGTTTAACACATTCCCAATTTACCACAGCCCCCCCCCCCCCCGGCCAGTTGAAAGCCTCCTTTGTCTGACTCCATGGAGGCTTCTGGAGAATCCAGGAGCCACCCCCTGGTTTCTCGAGACCCCCGTGACCTCACTACAACCACCCTTTTGCCTCAGTTTCCAGGATGGGTCAATTTCCCCCCAGTGTATCTTATCCATTGATGTATAACATCCATGCACACAACCCCTGCTGTTTGCAGCTGGTTGGGTTAGCTGTCTTTTTTTAAAGAAAAGAAAAGAAAAGGTCAAGCAGCTAGTCAATATTACTTTCCACCGGAAGGAAAGACAGAAATGCAGCTGCAGTTATCGGGAAAGATAGTCCAAGCCTGGAAACAGTGGATTTTTTCCAAAGATACTAATTTTTTTTGAATGGCCTCTTCTCAAAGAATGGAAAAAAGTGAAGGAAATGAGGCACAGGACAGAGAGGCTGAGATTTTAGGCGTGGCAGGTAGGAGACAGTTTCTATTATTTTTCCATCATGGTTGCAGAACAAAAAAAAACAACCAACCGAACAGCTCTAAAGTAGGTTATTAATCTTTCATAGAAGGCACTTTTGAAACACTTGCAGTATTTATTGCTCTTGTCCTCCAAATAGATTTGAAATCTGGGCTGGCTTTTTCTCTGTTTCTTACGGCGAGGAGAGTAGAAGAGAAGAGCGCTTTTAAAGTATAGAAAAACAGGATAGTAAGTATTTATTTACTTATCCACTCCATAATTTCTTCTTCCAGCTTCTATTCAGTGATTAGCAGCTCCTGAATTATTCCAAGCTGCAACTTCCAGGAGGTGTGTTTTTTTTGTTTTTGTTTTAAAGTGAATTCTGCAAGTTCATTAGGAATCGTGGGAGGAAACCATAGGTTTTAGTGGCTAAATATGTTTCATTAACCCAAAGTAAAACTCTTTATCCCTAGTTTAGCCACCCTCCACTCCTGCTAAATGAAGTACGCTGCAAAATTGATAGCACTTCTACGGAGAATGGCTTCTTCGAGCAAATGAGCCAAATTATACATTACGAGAAGCAGCAATCAACTCAGCTTGAAGCTAGGAAGGCAAAGGAATTCCATTCTAGCTATGGAGTCCGTGCAATAATAGCTCAGGCACCAAGCAGCAGGTATATTTCCACCTTGTAAATAAATGCTACTTGCCCAGCACCTGAATTTTCAATAAAAGGTGAGAAACCAAGCCCCTGAACGTTGATCCCGGGACCGTGGGGATGCTGCAAGATTTTACATGCAAGCACTAGTCATAAGTCATTTTTTTCAGTGCCGTCGTAACTTTGAATGGTCGCTAAATAAATGATTGTAAGTTGAAGACCTACTTGTAGCTTTCTCTACTTCTCCAAAAGAACAGAAAATGAGATATATTTAAAGACACTAAAATATAGTAGCAATAAAACATTGGATTTCTGAATGGCGGTACAATTAAGGCAGTAGAAACATCATCATCATCATCATCATCATCATCATCATTATTATTATTATTATTATTATTATTATTATTATTATTATTATTATTATTATTATTATTATTATTATTACCCCCACCATTCTCCCAGGTCCTTGATAAGGACTTGATAGGTAGACAAAAATGCCAAATCCAGTCTGAGCATCTGTCTGACTGTGATGATAATGATAATATCATATAATAATAATAATAATAATAATAATAATAATAATAAGAATAAGAATAAGAATAATAATGTTGGTGGCATAGAGTCTTGTAACCCATTCAGTGTTTCCAAGTAATGGCAAGGACATAATGTACACTTCCTAAAATTTTTCACAAAATCCCTTTACCTTTATTAGTTGCTTAGCAAGCAAGAGTTTCAAGAATCACCATTCCCCATGATCAAAATTAGTGGCTATGTGAGGATCAAAATTCTTCAAGAACCAAATATGCCATCAGGAAAAAGATGATGGCAATTTTCACAGGTGAAAGGGTCTGTTCAAAGAATTTGGGAGCCTAACAGATGTCTCCTCCCCGTGGCCAAAGTCTGGAAGTCAGCAAATCCCAGATCTGAAAGGCAACTTGGTTCTGAATGAACTTAACATTGTCAGGGAGCTTATTGGGAGCTTCCAAAGCATTTTAAAAACCATGGTTTGTTAAATTTTTGAATAAATTGCAGCTGACTCATGCAAGATGCTAAGTCGGGATCAAACCACATCCTATTAAGGTTTCGTCGTGTTTATAAATCACATTTGCAGATGTGAAAGAGAAACACTGCAAATGCTTCAGGTATTTCCAAACCCTGCCAGTACTGAAAAAACAGATGCATATACTGCTGAATCTCATTATGATCCTCTGGACAACGAGAAAGAGGATCAAAAAGATCTGTAAATCTGATAATACATTACTGCACTCAGGGCCCCCAATTTCCCACAATTTATCACCGAGTTACAGGGGGAGAGAAAGGAAAGAAAATGATGTTAGGGATCAATGATTTCCTGCCTGTAGGCAGTCTGTAACTTGAAACTCCAAAGAGTCAATCTGATCTTTCTTGAAAGAGGAACAAAATGCTACCAAAGACAGACGCACAACAAATCTGTGAATCCCGTTCAGCCTTTGTTATAATCCTCCAGGTGAGTTATATTTATCTTGCAACCTTTGCCTTTTCCTACCTTTCTTAAGCCCAGGCACCAATTTCTTTCCCCAACTCATGATCTGTCCTCTCTGCCTTATGATAGCCTCCCAAAGTCCAATCATCTTCCCCCAAATATTGTTCCCCTTCCTTCACATTCAGCCTTCTCCCCCACCTCCCTTTGGGCAGGAGAAATGGGGAGAGATTATTCTCAACTACCCAACCATTTATCCTAACTCTTTGGACCCTTCCCCACTTTTCCTGCTTTCTTGAGAGTATCTGTACTCACCAGCCCTTTTATCTTCTCTCGGGAACTAGATCGGGAACTAGATCGTAGGACTCTAGATGGTCCTGCCTTGATTTGAGGGATGTGGCAGAGCGATGCCAGGAAAATAAGCAGTAGAAGCATCTTGGCAAGTGAGGTTTCCGGGCACAGCCTGGAGGTCCTATATAGTCTCTCTCCTCTTCCCCCCTTATCTCCCCTCCCCTCCTTCCTGTCTCTCTCTTCTCTCCGCCCTGCTAGTTAATTTAAGATGGGGTGAGAAAGATGGGAAGTAGACACCCCCCCACCCCCCAGATTTTCTAGTCAGTGAGAATGGGTTGTAATGGCAAAAACAAATGTTGATAGGGATACAGAATTTACAGAGCATGTAAGATGAAGCTGGTTGGTAGATTAATTGTTTATAGGGCAGATCTCAGCAGATGAAGCTTAGGTATGTTCACTACCTACTGAACTTCTGCCTGTCAGAAAGCTGGAAAGGAAGACAGAGGAAGATTTGAGAAAGCTCAAACATACTGTTCTAAGGTGCCACCAGACTGCCCTGGGTTTTTTGGCTACCATAGACTCACATGGTTTTCCTCCTACAGTATTTATTACTACTTAAAATGTCTTATTAGAGACTCTATGGGTCTTAACATCGAGTCAAAATTAATGCAGGATGTGAAAGAGAAGCCTGCCAGTCAAACTGCTGGATTCTTGCTTCTGCAGCCTAAGTTGTGGGAGGGACGGTGGTTAGAAGCTGTTAACCTTAAACCAGCATTTCACCCATGCAGTCTGGTAAATCGGTTTACAACATCTGAATCTCCTTCCCCATCACCGCCTCTATCCCTGACTTGGCTCGTACATTGCACTAAGCCTTGTGCTAGATACTAAAAAGGGTTTTGATATGGGTTCAAACTACATTTTTGGAGCACATTCTCCAAATACCTGGATTTTTACAACAGGACTTCTTCCTCCTAAGCTAAAGCAATGTTTCTCAACCTTGACAACTTGAAGATGGGTAGACTTCAACTCCCAGAATTCCCTGCCAGCATGGAGCACCCGTTGAGATTCTACACAAGAGAGGAGTAAGAAATTTGCATTCCACAAACATGGAGACATTAAAAGAAAAGTCAGTTGGCTAAAATGAATTGAAATTTGGCCAGAGTGAATTGAAGAGACTTATCCTGTGTAGAGTGTCAATGGGTGCTCCATGCTGGCAGGGAATTCTGGGAGCTGAAGTCCACCTATCTTCAGAGTTGTCAAGGTTGAGAAACACTGCTCCTTTGAATACTTCACAAGTTATTCGGTCAACTTATAACCATCAGAAGCTGATCTTCCCAGCGTTGAAAGCTGCTAGATGCAACTGGGCATTAATTAATTGAAAAGCCATTAAATTCTGATCTGGAATCTCATGAAAACCCTTATGAGAAGGATAAAAGCAGCATTGTCAAATAGGCTCCACCCCTTTTTGGCATGTGGATGCCGTTTTTACCAGTCTGTCACTCCTGCTGCTTAATGACATTGGACTAATCCTAATTTGAAAATGGGGGAGATGTTTCATTGGAAGTCAAGCAATTAAGGCCTTAATGCAACTGATTAGTATTATAAGCTTTTTCAGAAGCTATGTTCTGAATGTAGCTTATATCAATACAGGTAATCCTCAACTTACAACAATTTAATGACGTTCAAAATTACAATGCTACTGAAAAAAGTGACATGGCCTTTTTTCACAGTTACAACCTTTGTAGCATCCCCATGATCATGTGATCAAAATTCAGGTGCTTGGCAACTGGTTCATACTATCTATAACTTGCTTGACAGTGTAATACAGTTAAAACATGTAAATATGGTAACAAACTATGGCTCAGACGTTTTAGCATTTTTAAAGGTACATGGAAAATTTGGATGTTTAAGACATGTAGCTGAAATAAAATCAACAATTTAATTCTATTTGAAAGTAAAAAGACAAACGTTAATATGGATAATACGTATGATACATGGAAAAATTGAATTTGAATGTCCAATTTTGGAAAGTCAGTGGGCCCAAGATTTTAAGAAACCTAAAATATATTTCTTAGGATTGGAGTGAATTACCTGGAGTGAATTCACTATCACTGCATGTATTTTACTTTCCTCTGATTGTACTACTACTGTTTACAAGGTTCTTCAAATAATGTTTTAAATAGGATGAGAATCAGGGTTTTTCTGTGGCTGGTATAAAAAAGTTGGAGTCTCTTTGATGCAGATGATTTAGTTAAGCTCCTTTATGGATCCTTTTTGGATTTAAGTCATAATTTATATTAGAACAGCCTTTAGGGAAAACAGTTACATGAAATGCAATCATGAATGATACTATAAAAACACGGAATTTCATTTTTTAAAAAATGATTTCTACCTCTATCAGGGCTGGAATTTTTCAAAGGAAATTATAAAGGTGCAAAACAATCAGTGCTCCAAATATTAAAAAGTAGATCCAAGAAATGTGTTTCCTACCAATAATTGAAATCCATTTACGTTTTAAAAATGAGAAGATGGAGAAATAAGTTTCCTAATAGTACCGATTTAATATTACATTGAAGAATTTGGCTACTTCTATATTAATCCTGTATAAACCTTTCTCACCCACCCTTTTGAGTTCATTTCATTCACTACCACTGTGTGCATTTTACTTTGCTTTGATTGTACTACCAATGTTGTATTTTTTTTGTCTTTCTTTGTAAAAGTTTAGTAAATAAACATGCTTTTAAAAAATAATATACCATATTTGGGATTTAGCTTATGCCCAACCAAGTTTTTTTTTTCTTTTTTCTTTGTAGACCGTTTAACTTTGCTTCCCTTTTGTGGGGGGTGGGTGGATGCATCAACACAGCTCCTGTTTACCTGCATTCCTTCAAACCTGCCTGTTTAATTTCCGGCTTCACACCTGGCTACCTCTTGAGGAAGCTGAAGGTGAAAGGTGAGAGACTGAAGGCCAGATCTCACAGGTTGGGAAATGGTTGGGGGGAAGGGAGATGAAGGCTGGAGGAAAGGCAGGCTTATTGATTTACAGGTAGTCCTCAACTTACAACAGACTGTTTAGTGACCGTTTGAAGTTATAAAGGCACTGAAAAAAGTGACCGATGACCATTTTTCACATTGACAACCATTGCAGCATCGCTGTGGTCACATGATCAAAATTTAGATGCCTGGGACCTGATTCCTATTTATGACAGTTGCAGTGTCCTGGTGATCACCTTTCGCAACCTTCTGACAAACGGTCAGTGGGGAAGCCAGTTTCACTTAACAACCATGTTGTTAACAACTGCAGTGATTCTGCAAGAAAGGTCGTAAAACAAGCCCAAACTCACTGAACAAACGGCTCACTTAGCAACAGAAATTTTGGGCTCAATTCTGGTCGTATGTCGAGGACTACCTGTATTTAGGAAATTTATATGGCTACCCAACTCATGGTGATTCCAGGCAGCTTACAAAAACAAAAACTCCGATACAAAACCCACATAACTCTCGGGAGACAATGATCAAACCAACCACTTGCTAGGGTTCCATTTCACTCAGGGGTCTCCAGGTCCGCAGTCTTTAGGGCTTTTCAAAAGAGTGTCAAAGTGGGGGCCAATCTTATCTCCATGGATATGATGCTTCATAGGGAGTGGGGGGCACCACGGCCCTCCTTCTTGGTCCTGCTAGATCAGCGGTTCCCAACCTTTTCTATACCCCGCACCCTTAAAACGCTTCTGAGGTATTCTCGCACCCCTTACAAAAGTTCAGAATAACGGAAACGAATACAACTATATATAACTATAATTTTGAAAACTCAAGTTTTCGCACCCCCTGGAATGTTGTCTCACACCCCTGGTCGGGAACCCCTGTGCTAGATGGACCTCCTTAAAAGAGGGGACCCCTAACTGCCTGCCTGTTCTGGTGGGTCACTAGATGTAACTGGGAAAGCACAGTCTTTCAAATAACCTTGGCCCAGGTCATGCGGGGTGACAAAGGTGACAGCCAGCAGATTGAATTGGACCTGGAAGCAAATCCACAGCCAGTACGGCTCCTGCAAGAGAAGTGACACGTGTTCAAATTTAGACTTGCAGAAAACCACGCGGTTCTATAGCATTTTGAACCAATTGAAGCTTCTCGATACTTTTTGTGGGCAGCCCCATGCCAGGTGCCTTGCAGTAGTAAAAACAGGAAGTGACTAGGGCAGTGGGTCTCAACCTGTGGTCCGCGGACACCTGGGAGGCTTCAATGTCATTACAGGGGGTCTGTAAAGGCTTGAAGAAATGTTATCATTTAATTCTTGAGTTAAGGCTTGGTGGTTCGTGGCCAGAAAAGGTATTTAAAGAGGTTTTGTGGTGAAGAAAATGTTGAGAACCACTAGATTAGGGCATGGTCTGTGAGCAGGGCTAGATTCATTTCTGAGGTGGGGGAGGGGAGTGCTTTTTTTAAAAAAAGGCCTTTCAGTCACAGAACAATTCAATGCTGAGCCATAGCCTAAACATAGCTTATTTATGAAACCTCATTCTCTGCTATTAACTGCACTGGTTAGATTCTCCAAACAGAACAATACAGTTGTAAAATCACAGAAGAGAAAGCTACGGTACCTGAACTTTTGGGTACTGAATTCTCCCCTTGAATTGTTCTTGCTAATGAGAAGCTATTTCTAAATTCACATGGAGCTGGACTTCCTGTAACTTAAGATCATTCTTTTGTGTCCCACTCCTGAGAGACAAAGAAGACCAGAACCGGGCAAACCATATGGCCTTACGTGTTGTGTACATGCGGTGTATATTAATAACTTCCTTCTTACAAAGCCAGATGTAGTTTACTGTAGGGAACATTTGGGGAGAAAAAAGATCTTTTAAAAAAGAAATTTTCCCATCCTAGAGGATTATATATCAGTGGGACAGGGTGTCTTATAGAAGTGGCCCTCCTAAAATTATCCTGCCTGCTTTGCAGAGAAAGAGACCCCTATGTAGGCAGTCCTTGACTTATGACTGTTTATTTAGTGACTGAAGTTACAAAGGCACTGAAAAAGTGACTTATATTTTCCAGACTTGTAACTGTCGCAGCATCCCCATAAATCACATGATCAAAATTCAGATGCTTGACAACGGACTCATATTTAGTGTCCCAGGATCATGTGATCCCCATTTTTGACCTTCTGACAAGCAAAGTCAATAGGGGAGCCAAATTCACCTAACAACCGTGTTACCAACAACTTCAGTGATTCACTTAACAACTGCGGCAAGACAGGTTTGTAAAGTGGGGCAAAATTCACTTAAATGTCTCACTTAACCACAGAAATTTTGGGCTCAATTGTGGCCGTAAGTCGAGGACTACCTGTACAAATGGGCAGCTTAACTATTTGATATCAAAAATGATGAACACATGATAGAAAATAATTGCAGTGCAAGTGCTTTGGGTTTTCCTCAAATACATTTTAAGCTGTAGTCAGTGTGAGATTGAATATGCATTAATAAACCTCTGCATAGATCCAGGGTCAATTGGATTTTGCTTAAGTGGCTGACCTATTCTTTTCTGGCAGCGGTTTGCATGGTACATATATAGTCCTCGACTTTTGACCATAATGGAGCCTAGAATTGCAGTCGTATGCCATACTGGTTATTAAGCAGGTCACCATGTGGCTGTACCTGCTTTTGTGACCTTTAATGTGTCAATCATTAAATGAACGCCATGGTTGCTAAGTGAATGCTACAGTCATTAAGCCAGGGGTCTTCAGATTTGGCCCTTTTATGACTTGTGGACTTCAACTCCCAGAATTCCTCAGCCAGGCATGCTGGCTGAGGAATTCTGGGAGTTGAAGTCCACAAGTCATAAAAGGGCCAAATTTGAAGACCTCTGCATTAAGCAATCGCTGTGGTTAAGTGAACCCATTTTACCAACGGGTGTCTTTTGCTGGAAACCAGAAATAAGTACCAGTTTCTGGCAAAAAAAAATGTGGTAAATCATGGTCACATGACTGGGACATTGCAAACAGCTGTAAATGCAAACCAGTTGCCAAGCACCCAAACTGTGATCATGTAACCAGAGGGGTGTCAGAACTTTGAATCTGGGTCATAAATTAAAAGCAGCAAAAACAGGAGGTGGGGTTGGCTAGCTCATAAGTAAAAGGGGAAAAAAGGATAAGTCTCTTTGTGAAAGATGGTGGGAGAGTAGCAGAAGAGAGGGAGAAGGTAGCAACACCTTAAAAAAATCAGTTCTGTTCTGTCCAGTTCTCAGAATCTATTGGACAAGTTCCAGGAGTTCCCTTGGCAAGGTTTTTCAGGAGTGGCTTGCCATTGCTTCCTTCCTAGGGCTGAGACAGATGAACTGGCCCAAGGCCACCTAGTTGGCTTTGTGCACAAGGTGGGACTAGAATTCACAACCGCCCAGTTTCTAGCCTGATATTTTAACCCAGGGTTTCTCATCCATAGCAACTTTTATGAGGTGTGAACTTCAACTCCCGGAATTCTGTGAGCTATAGTCCATGCATCATGAAGTTGCTCAGGCTGAGGAACACTGCCTTAAACACTACACCAAACTGGCTGTCAACTCCTACTTTGTTCCTATCCTCCCCCCAAAGAGAAGATGGGTTCAGATGGATCTAAGCAAACAACTCATGGAACAAATTAAAAAAAATAGCTAAAGAAAGAAAGAAAGAGTAGGGATTATCTGCTTACTTTAGCTCTCCAGGATCAGAGTGTTGCAGCCAGGTGTCTTGCAGACACCATCCTGCAGCTGTTTTCTGTGATCTTTGAAAAATCATGGACAACAGATGTAGTCCCAGAGGACAAGAGAAGGGCAGAAAGAGGAGAGGAGCTGCTCGGATATAACTCCTAAATTGTATCGGAAGAGGAATGGGAGGGAAGAAAGGAGAGGAGAGAGGGAAGAGAGTAGAGTAGGGGGAAGGAAGTAGGAAGGTTAGAGGAAAAGAGGAGAAGTGGGGAGAAACGGGAGGGGAGTGGTGAGGGAAAGAGGAGAGGAAGAAGAGGGAAGTAGGAAAGAAAGGAGAAAGGGAAAAAGAAAGGAGAGAAGAGGAAAGAGAGAGAAGGAGGGTGGATACAGTGAAAGGGGAAATGGACGAGCAGCACCCAAACTTACGTGTATGTATTTATGTATTGCAGTATATTTGTTGATTCGTTTGTGGAAGAAATGGGAAAAACAAAGAGAGAGAGAAGGGCAAAAAACCAAGCCAAACCAAATAAAAACAACCCCAAGAAAAGTGCTAGCCGTTATAGAATAGTCAACTTGATGTCAATGTCAGGCAAATCTTTGGAAAAAACAGCTGCCATCTTGACTTTTTTGACCTTCCCGCCGTGGATCCCCTTGGCTTGCAGATTAGGATCAGGCTGAACAGCACTGGCAATGCAGGGAGGGGCTTAATGGTCAAGCTAGAGCAGGGGTGTCAAACTGCTGGCCCGCGGGCCGGATGCATCATAGCAAAACCGCGCCCACTCCATTGCCGGCAATGGCAAAAAAGTCATGATACGTCATGACACGTCATGTGACATTGTGAGTTTGACACCCCTGAGCTAGAGAAAGAACGAAGCTTCTCACTTGGCTGTCACCAGTTTAGTGCATGTCCATCAAATCAAATCCCTGTTCTCTGCCCTAGTTTGCTGTGTGGTGGTGATCGACCAGCTACAGGTAGTCCTTGACTTACAACCACAATTGGGACCAGAAATTTCCATTGCTAAGCAAGGGGGTTGTTAAGTGAGTTGTGTCCAATTTTACAACCTCTCTTGCCACAATTGTGAAGTGAATCGCTGCAGTTGTTAAGTTTCCCCCATTGACTTTGCTTGTCAGAAGCTGGTTGGTAAGGTTGCAAATGGCGATCCATGACCCCAGAACTCTGCAGCTGTTGCAAATGCATGCTGGTTGCCAAGGGGGCAAATGCTGAACACATGACTGAGGGGATGCTGTGATGGTTCTAAGTGCAAAGGCTGGTTTTAAGATACTTTTTAAAGTGGATTGTAACTTTCAGTGGTCACTAAATGAATGCTTGTAAGTTGAGGCTTACTTGTGTGGGAACAATCCAGAGAAAGAAAGATTTTTGGGAATATTAAAAAGGCAGAATTTATTTCCCCACAGAAATAATGGAAAAGACCTTTAAAAAGGTAGAAACTTCTCCACACACACACTCCCCCCAGCCAGACAACTCAGCAGAAACCAGCTTTTAGAAATGCAGATGTAATAATCCATTCAATGGATTATTGAATGGTGGAGGACTACCAGAAGATGGTAGAGGACAGGAAGGCCTGGAGGAATGTTGTCCATAGAGTCGCGATGGGTCGGACATGACTTCGCAACTAACAACAACAATAATCCATTCAGGAAGGTTGGAGCCCTCCAGCTAGGAGCTGAAGAGATCAGGAAGACAAAGACCCTTAAAATCTATATACCCCACCCAAACTCTAAGACAGGACATAGTAGGATTAACCCACCATCATCAGGATACTAGAAAGGCACACTCAGACTCAGGTCAAAGTTCATGACACAGGAACAACTCCAAGGGAAAGCCCAAGAAGGTATAAAAACCCATTGACATGTGCTCTCTCTTTTTTCCAGAGCCATCTTTCTGTCTGGGTCTCCTCTTCAATATACTACAACCTTCTTTCTAAAGCAGTCGCAACGATGTTTATTCCCGGCTTGGACTGGACCCTGATGAAGATTTTTCCTTCAACACTTGTGTTCAGACCAGGTCTCTGAGCCAATGATTGGCTTCAGTACCTGGCAGCAGAGAAATCCACAGGAAGGTAGGGTCAAAGAAATCAAGATGGCTGCTACAACCATGTGACCAAAGCCTCTTCCTTTTCATGTCCATATAAACAGGGGTGGAGTTTTAACTGATTGGTACCATCTTGACTTTTTTGTGTTTTCAGGAACATCCCTACCCAGTCATCAAGGATCCTCTACTTCTTTAGCAGCTGCCTTTTCCAGCTTGGACATTGATCCTCAGGCCAAGGCTGGGGGCTCTTCTGACAGATGGTTAAAATTGCAGGTCTTGCCATCTGCCCAAACCATCTCTGATTACACCAATGGGTGTTGGGTGGTTTTCCCTCCAGCTGGTGATGATAAAGGGGCAGCTTTGCCTGCCCGGGGACTGTGGACAAAATGGAGGGTCTTGCAACCGGCCGGCCAAATCCATTTTTTGTGGTTTTCGGCTGGCTCTTAGATGAGAGAAAATTAGAAATATTTGAGGAGAATGAAAGAGTAATTGCTTCACTTCTTTCCTGCCTGAACTGTTGAAACAGGATATTGTGTCATAAAAAAAACATACTCCTGTCCCTGTTATCTGAAGAGTTTTGATGATAAGAAAGTTAGCAGATGCTGTCAGAACATTTGTCATTTCTAACCACTCTTCTCTGGAAATAGAGCAAAATCACAAACCACAAGAATTGTGCAAATGGCAAGGACTCCCACCCCAATTATCAGTTAGCATCACAGTGGTGCGCTCAAAATGGATACCAGTTCTCCATCCTCCACCACAATTATTCACATTCACACACTAATTTGTGTGGGTTTCTCCTTGTTTAATCATTCAGAGAATTCTGGGAATTGACATCAACAAGTCATAAAAGGGCCATAATTCCCTATCCCTGAATTAAAGCAGCACAAAGGTTTGTCTTTGAATGATGAACCACACAAGGAATTATTTCCCATATTGGTCTAAGCCAGGGATAGGCAACCTCGGCTCTTTTATGACTCATGGACTTCAACTCCCAGAATTCCTGAGTCAGGAATTCTGGGAGTTGAAGTCCATAAGTCATAAAAGAGCCGAGGTTGCCTACCCCTGGTCTAAGCCATTGTGGGTTTTCCTTGGTTTTGGCTTGGCTTACTCAGCAAACCCAACAAACTGTGGTTTATTCCACACGTAATTAAGGAAACTATGGTTAAACTCAATGTATGAGTGTAGTCATTGTAGTCATTGACATCTACAATGACTGTGTACACAACTCACTACTATTTCACTTAACCATGATTTCTTAAATTAACCCAATTTCCTGAATTCATACAGCACAGCATGGTGTTGCTTCACATCAGCTTATCATATTAAGAAGTACACAGGTAATTTTTTTAAAATGCATTTTTTTTAAAAAAGCATTTACTGGTAACCATCATTGCTTAGTGCTTAAGAGATGTTTAAGTGCATAATAATAAATTCTTTTTATTATTCATGCATGTGTTTATTTTTTATTTCAATAATTTCTGCGCTGCCTTCTCACTGGACTCTAGGCACTTTACCAAATTAAAAGTATACAAACTCAATTCATTTCTCTCAGACTACAAATAGTCCTCCACTTAAAACCATTTGTTTAGTGACCCTTAGAAGTTACAACAGCACTGAAAAAAGCGACTTAGGACCAGTTTTCACATTTACGACTGTTGTGGTAGTCTGAGAGATAAAAGTTATTACAGGTATTCCTCAACTCATAACTGTAATTGAACCTGGAATTACAGTCATAAATTGTCATTGAGGCACACACATAACTTGAAGTAAAATTTCCACCTTTTTCACAAAGGTCATTAAGCAAACAAGGCAGTTGTTAAGCGAACCCATTCATTTGAATGGGTGCTTTTGCCGGAAAGCAGCGAAAAATGCCAAAAACTGGCAAAAAGTATGGTGAATTGTGGTCACATGACCGTGAAACATTCTGATGAGACATACAGATGACCCACTTGAGGGGGAAGGTGGGGGAAGGGCATTTATGATGGTTGGGGTGTGGTTTACTATAAAGCAAGGGCGTCAAACTGCCGGCCCACGGGCCGGTTGCATCATGTGGAGGCCACGCCCACCCCAGCTCCGGCAATGCAAAAAAAAGTTGCAATATGTCGCAACACGTCACGTGACGCAGCGAGTTTGACACATGTGCCATAAAGCATCCATTCCATACCTGTCATCACTTTAACAGGCTGCAAAAGATGAGTCGTTAAGCGAAGAATACCTTTGCTGTCTTTAAAATGCCTCCTGGTCATTTATTTATTTCCTTCTTTTTTTTTAATTGAAAAGTTTTACAGTACATTTTATTTTTAACAAAACAAAACCCCTCCCAACCCCCTCCCCTCTCCCCAACCCTCCCCAACACCTCCCTCCCTTCCCCCTCCCCCCTCCCCGACTTCCCAGAGCTAAATACAGGGTATAAAAATACAAACAATCATAATCTACCTTATGCAAACAACAATAAACTATTAAATCTATCGCACTTTAACTCTTATAAAATAACTACAAGCAATATAAATATCACATCAATACTTATTCAAATGCTAAATGAAACTTTTTAGTCCCATATTTATTCTGGATATAATCAGTCCATTTTTTCCACTCCACAATATAACTCTGTTGCGAATGGTCTTTCAAGTACGCTGAGATCTTTGCCATTTCCGCCAGGTTGGAAACTTTTAAAGTCCATTCTTCTATAGTCGGCAGTTCTTCCTTCTTCCAATATTGCCCTACTAAAAGTCTTGCTGCCGTAATTAAATTCAACATCAACTTAGTGTCCACAACAGTAGTATCAGTAATAATGCTCAGTAAAAACAATTGCGGACAATATTTCCTTCTTATGCCCATTCTTCATGTTAAACCCTGCAGGCGTGGTTTGAAAAGATGGCATTTTAATATCAATAGTAATTACTAGGCTTGTATGTTACCCAAGTCTGGGCAGTTCACAATGGATCAAACGATCACATTAAATGGATTAAAGATAAATGATGCCACTCATGATGAAGTGAGAGTGTTGTGTCCATAGTTAATGGGAGTGGTTTCCCAAGGCGGGAAAACCGGGTGCAGTTATTGGTTGTTACATTCTCGGCGGGAGATTCTGGGCCGGGGATTGGTTATGTTTAAATGCACCTTAGTATATAAGATAGGGCTCAACGGCTGTTAGCCAGTTGACCCATGTGCATTCAATAAACGTTCTCTTGTTCAACCTCGCTGTCTATGCTCGTCATTCCGGACTTAACAGTGGCGACGAAGGTGGGATCGACGGCGGAACAGCGAAGGAGCCGCGGAAGCCAGCTGAGCGAAAAGCGGGAAATTTGAATTGCAGTCAACCGAACTACTGCCGCGTCTAACTCACAGAATGGCGCAAGTCGGATCCCTGAAGGAGTTCGACCCGAACTACCCCGAAGACTGGGAGGAGTACGTCGGCCAAGTCGAGGGGTTCATGCTGGTCAACGGGATAACGGAGGACCGAAAGAAAGCGGCGGCTCTTCTCACCATTAGCGGCACGCCGGTTTACCTGGTTGCCGTTGGCCTGTGCCAGCCCTTGCCGGTCTCCAGCGTGTCGTACGCCGACCTGTTGGCCAAGCTAAAGGTCCACTTTACTCCAAAAAGGTCCGAACTGTTTTGGCGAAGGATATTCGAAAAACGGAACCAACGGCCGGGCGAGTCCATCACACAGTTTGTGGCAGCAGTCAGAGAAGCGGCCCTGCGTTGCAAATACGACAACCTCGAGATTCGCATCAGGGACCGAGTAGTTTTGGGACTGCGAGACGAACACTTGCAAAACCGGATAATCGCAAAGCCCACAGGCACGCTGCAAGAAGTCTTAGACGAGCTACTCACGTACGAGTCCACAGGCAGACGCGACCCCCCCTACAACAGCATGGCTGCCTCGGCCGAAATAAACCTCGAGAGCCATGTGGACGGTGGGGAGGTGGACTACCAGTGGGAAGCCGACGTTGCAGAGATCGCCCGAAGGTTCGGAAAAATGGCGCCGAGACCTCCACACTACGACGGACCCGACCAAGGAAGAAGACAGCAGACCCCAGCACCACAACGACCCCAGAGGGACAACCAATCCAGGCCTCATGACCCCGAAGCGAGGTGCAGCAGCTGTGGCAAAAACCACCTCCGAGAAACTTGCAGGTTCCGGAACGCGAAATGCCGAGGGTGCGGAAAAACGGGCCACATCCAGGCCATTTGCAGAAGCCGACCGCGCGACAACCGCCTCCACAAGCTCGACGCATGGGCCACAGGTGAGGTAACCCCCAAAGGGAGTGGCGGAGAGACCCCAAGACCTAAGGCACGCACTTCCAACCCTGGGCCGGGGGTGGGGGTCAACCACGTGGGAACCCCTAGAATTAATCATATTCTGAGGCCTAAATTAAAAATTGGAGTCCAACTGCATTCCCTGCAAGATGGAAGTGGACTCAGGGGCCTCAGTGTCTATAATTTCTAGCGACACCCTCAAATACATCGAGAGGAAAAGCGGCCGTAGAATTCCCCTAAAACCCACTAAACTACAGTTAGCCGACTTCCAAAAACCCCCCATTGAATTAAAGGGCGAGGCCACGATTAAAGTAAAATATAAGGGGTTTAATGGATTTTTAGACCTCTTAGTCACTGAGGGCCAGAGAACCAGCCTAGTAGGCCTCAATTGGTTCCCGGCCCTGGGAATTTGGGTAGGGGGAATTAACACAATTACTAGCAAGACCCTCAAAACTGTCTGCGATAACTTCGCAGACGTGTTCGATGGGTCGTTAGGGAGGTACAAGGGACCCCCCATTACATTTAATTTAGACCCCGCTGTTAGGCCCATCAGGCTTAAGGCCCGGAGGGTGCCTTTCACCCTTAAACAAAAAATCGAGGCCGAACTAGATAAGCTAGTAGGCCAGGGCGTCCTAGAACCCGTAGAGGGAGGCCTCTGGGAGACACCAATCGTCACACCCCTTAAACCGAACGGGGATGTGAGGATTTGTGCCGACTATAAAGCCACCCTGAACTTAGCAATGAAAAAACATGCTTACCCGGTCCCGACGGTGAAGCAGGTCCTCGCGAGGATCCAGGACGGCGCCATTTTTGCCAAGCTCGACTTGGCGCAGGCGTATTTGCAACTCACTGTGTCTAAGGAAGCCGCCGAGGCCCAAACGATAGTTACCCACAAGGGGGCGTTCCGCGTTCACAGACTTCAATTCGGAATAGCAGCAGCTCCAGGCATCTTCCAGGAGGTGATGGAGAGGACATTAAAGGGCATACCAGGTGTATGCCCTTACTTCGATGATGTCCTAATCGCTGGAAAAACTGAAGACATCTTAGCAGACAGGCTGGAACAGGTACTGGGGAAATTCAGGGATGCAGGGCTTAAACTAAAAAAAGACAAGTGTTGTATAGGGGTAAAATCAACTGAATTCTTAGGATTCAGAATTGATGCCCAGGGTATTCACCCTACTGAGGGAAAAATTAAGGCAATCAAATTGGCACCAGAACCCAAAAATAAGGCAGAACTACAAGCCTTCCTAGGTTTAATCAATTTCTACCACACCTTTTTGCCTCACAAAGCAGCCATTGCTGAACCTTTACACAGGTTGTTAGATAGGCAGACACCTTGGCAGTGGCAGGACAAGCACAGAATCAGTTTCCAAACATTAAAGGACATCTTGTCCAGTAACTCCACAGTCACCCACTTCATTGAAGACAAACCAATCTTCCTAGCATGTGACTCCTCTCCTTATGGAGTAGGGGCAGTCATAAGCCACATGGATGACCAGGGTCAACAGAGGCCTATTGCATACTATTCCAGGACTTTGACTAAAGCAGAACGGAATTATGCACAAATTGACAGGGAAGCCTTGGCCATCGTGGCCGGCGTAAAAAAGTTCCACGACTACCTGTACGGTAGGAACTTTACAATTTACACAGACCATAAACCCCTCCTAGGGCTATTTACCACAGATAAACAGACACCCCAAATCATGTCCCCAAGGATGCTGAGATGGTCAATTTTCCTTTCAGCTTACACATTCTCTATTAAACACAGGCCTGGCAAAGAGATGGGGCACGCAGATGCCCTTAGCAGATTGCCACTAGCAGACACTGGCACTGAACCAGCACCTGTGGGCCAAATCATGTCGCTACAGGAACTCTCAGAATGCCCCTTGACAGCCAAAGACATTGCAGCAGCTACCAGGAAAGACCACATCCTTAGCAGAATAGCAGCGTGGGTACAGGGGGGGTGGCCTAACAAGAATCCTGACCCCAAATTCACGCCATACTTTAGAAGGAAGGACGAATTGTCTTCACACCTGGGATGCATCCTGTGGGGGAATAGGGTTGTCATTCCAGAGGGCCATAGGAACGCAGTGATGGGGGAATTGCATGAGGGACATCCAGGGATTGTCCGAATGAAAGCCCTGGCAAGGAGTCATTTATGGTGGCCTGGGTTAGACACAGCAATCGAGGACAGAGTAGCCGGGTGCTATCAGTGTCAACGGTGTAGGCCAGAACAAGCACACACACCTGTACATAAGTGGGAAGTGGCTGTTGTGACTCAGGGCCAGCCTGTGGGTCCGGCAGCCGGCTCAGATGTCTCGGATGACTCAGATGAGGGGGAGGAGGAGTGTGTGGAAGACGAACCGGCTGATGATGGTTTGGAGGCTTCGCAGAGCCCCCAGCCGGGGCCCTCTTCTCAGCTGCGTGAGCCCGATAGTGCGGAGGATGATGACCCACAGCTGGCCCTGTTCAAGGACGCCCGACGCAGGAGGCAGTCGAGCAGGACCAAACAGAGAAAGGCTGTGGGACTCCTCGGGAGGAGGCACAGGGAGGCCACGCCCTGATCTCTAAATAAAAGGAGTGTTTGGGGAAGGGCTGGTTGCTGAAAGCAACCCTTCAGTTTGAGGATTCAAGTTCCAGTGTTTTGTTTCTTGTTCTGTTGTTTGAGTAATAAATCTTGGCAGACGCTTTCCAGCCTCAGACGCTCTCCAGTCTCTACTGTTTGAACAGGGGTTTGCCTTATTGCAAGGCCGGTAGCAGGCTGGTTCAGAACAGTGGCTAGGAACCCTTGGTCTCGCATTCATATTGATTTTGCAGGCCCATTCCAGGGCCTCACATTCCTAGTTGTCGTGGATAGCTACTCCCGGTGGTTGGAGGTCGTGCCTGTTAAGTCCATGACTTCAGCCAAAACCATACAGGTCTTGCGGGGACTCTTTGCCACCCATGGGTTACCTGACGTGATTGTTTCTGACAATGGGCCCCAATTCACATCCAATGAATTTCAGGACTTCCTCAAGGCCAACTGGATTAGGCACGCGACATCAGCACCCTTCCACCCCTCCTCCAACGGATTGGCTGAACGGAACGTCAGGACAACCAAAGACGCCTTAAGAAGAATCATCCAGGGGAATTGGCATCAGAGACTGGCTCAGTTCCTGTTGGCCCAACACACGACACCTTGCACGGCCACAGGGAAAAGCCCAGCTGAAATGAGGTGGGGCAGACGTCTAACGACCAAATTGGACAGATTACACCCTGACAGGCTACCAGCGGAACCTGAAAGAGACATTCCGACCCGGTCTTTAAATATTGGGGACACAGTCTGGGTGAGGAACTATGGGCAGGGGGATAAATGGTCACAAGGGGTAGTCATTGATAAAACTGGACCGTTATCGTACATAATTGAGGGGGAAGGGAATCAGCTGATCAGGAGACACATCGATCAGCTAAGGAAAAGGTCCCCTGAAATTGTACAGACCAACAATGACAGGAGCATCACTACACCAGACAGTGCATTCAGTCATGACCAGTTAAGGGCAACATCAGGGGGTGAGGGAATGGGAATACAAATCAGGGCAGCTGAAGCAAACCCCCTTAGTAGCACAGCAGAAACGGAACCTCGTTCCCAGGGCAGCCCAACAGAGTCCCCTGAACAGCCCAGTGTACCCCAACAACCCATAAGTGTGGCCTTGCCAGAGTCAGTGCCACAAACCACAGGGCCTGAAGCAGAGTCTAACAGCAGAAGAGTAGACACCCCAGTTGTTGGCACAGCCGGCAGATACCCAGCCAGGAATCATAAGCCACCAAGTTACCTAAAGGACTATGTTAAGTAATTAACATTTATCTGGGGGGGAAGGGGTGTTGTGTCCATAGTTAGTGGGAGTGGTTTCCCAAGGCGGGAAAACCGGGTGCAGTTATTGGTTGTTACATTCTCGGCGGGAGATTCTGGGCCGGGGATTGGTTATGTTTAAATGCACCTTAGTATATAAGATAGGGCTCAACGGCTGTTAGCCAGTTGACCCATGTGCATTCAATAAACGTTCTCTTGTTCAACCTCGCTGTCTACGCTCGTCATTCCGGACTTAACAGAGAGCTCTCTCTCTCTCTTGCTGAAGGCCCGGGTGAGGTGGGGGCCATCTGGATCTTGTGGGGCTGGGGGGGAAGAGCCTCTTTCCGAAGGTCAGGAACCACATGCGGTTTGCAAGATGTTCTAAAAATAGGAAGTGTGTGCTTCCTTCTCCTCAGAAATCATGCCCATTAGATGGAAAGAACTGTCAATTTTTTTTCCTCCAGCTTTTGCTCCTTAACATTAACAAGGGGTCGATCTGCAAACATTAGAGGCGGGCAACAGTCATCTGCATGCATTAATAATTTCCCTGCTTATTTCTGCAGAGACTGAGTTGCTCTCAAGAGCAGATTCTTCCCTCTTAGTTAGCAATCCTAGTATGGATGCGCTTTGTCAGCCCTTTGCTTCCTTGGCAGTAAACAAAGACCAAACAAATCGTAATCAGTAGCTCTTGAGTCTAAATAAATGATGGATAGGCCTGTACTCCCCCCACTTGGTGGCACGTACCCTTGGCAATACATTCAAGGAAATTATTATTATTATTTTTCTCCTCTCTTCTGGGGAAGGGAAAAAGCAGGCTGGAGCCAGGAATATTGATCAAGCATTTCAGATCTGAACTCTGGAACAAATGATTGAGACGCCAACATTTGCAGGAGTGACAGTCACCTTCTGAGTGGGAATTTTCTTGTAAAATAGAGAAGGAAGTTACTGCTCTTGAACTGGGGAAGGAAGTGTGTGTGGGGATTATCTTCCCAGCAACTCAGGTAAAATGCTGGAAGGACCCCCAGATGTTGGGGGATTCAGGTTATCTTTAAAAAGCAGATTTTGGGCAGAAGTCATGTTAAATTTTAATCTCTCTTGCCTGCGAGTGCTTAGGTCAGCCTGATTTGGCAAGAGCCAGTTTGGGCTAAAGCCTTGGTGGAGCAGTGGGCTAATGCCTCCTTAAGTAACACCAGCTGCCTGCAATTAGTGCAGGTTCGAGTCCCACCAGGCTCAAGGTTGACTCAGCCTTCCATCCTTCCGAGGTAGGTAAAATGAGGACCCAGATTGTTGGGGGCAATAAGCTGACTTTGTAATAATGCCACTGGGGGGGGGCGAAAGCCCTAATAAGCAGGCATTTACATAGAATGAAGGCTATTGCTAAGCACATTGATTTGTGCTTTAGATTGTAAGCTGCCCTGAGTCTTCGGAGAAGGGCGGGATATAAATGGGATTTTTTTTTTAAAAAAAGCACCAGGCTAGAAGCCAGGAGACGGTAAATTCTAGTCTTCTAGTCCTTAGGCATGAAAGCAAGCTGGATGACTTTGGGCCAATCACCAGGAGACAGTGAGCTAGTTCCACCATAGGCATCTTATTGGCGGGGTCCTTAAACGTGGCCACTTTAAGACTTGTGGACTTCAACTCCCAGAATTCCAGCATGCTGGCTGGGGAATTCTGGGAGTTGAAGTCCACAAATCTTAAAGTGGCCACATTTAAGGACCCCTGTTATATGGTCAGGAGACAGATTTCTTATATGAGACATCTTATATATAGACATCTTATGTATATTATCATAGGAGAATATATGGTCAGGAGACAGGGCAATTGCAATTGCAGTATTTTATTATTTCTATTTTATTTTAATATTTAATTTTAATTATCACTTTAGAAACTTCCTATCTCCCTTACAGAGGGGCTCTGGACAAGTACAAATAACATATCAAAAACATAAAACCAGAAGATCAAAATTTAAAATAGAGGCCAGGATAGTTAAACATTGACATTAAAAATTAATTTGTTTCTCCTTATTTTTGCCAGAAAGGCAGCAGGAAGACAGCACCCCTGCCCCCACAACAGAAATGAAGAAGGCGGCAGTAAAGGAAATTTAGGGGCATCAGTGAAAACTACCAAGCTGCTATTTCCGATAAAGAGGTGGCAAGGTGTGAAAAAGGATTTGATAAGATAAGATAACCTTTATTGTCATTTTTTACTGTGGGCGCAACGGCACACATCAAAAATGAAATTTAGTTGCCCGCTCTCAAAGTGAAACACATACATGACACACACCTAAAACATACTACATACAACATATGTATAGACCCACATCTCTACATATAAATAACAAATAAATATTAAATACTGTCCATCTTGAATATATAAGGGAAGGAGGAAGCCTGAGAGTTCACAAGGTTAATGCTGTATGGAATGAAACTATGGCTGAATCTGGATGTTTTGCTATGGATACCACGAAGCCTCCTCCTCCTCCCAGAAGGTAACAAGGAAAACAGGTCCTGAAGAGGATGAGTCGTGTCCCAGATAATCTTACAGACCCTGCTCAAGCAACGCTTCTGTGCTATGTCCTGGATGGGAGAGAGGGAACTGCCAATGATCTTTTCAGCCATCCTCACCACTCTCTGCACTGCCTTCCTGCTTCCAAACCAGGCTGTGATGCTGTATGACAGGATGCTCTCGATTGTTCCCCTGTAGAAAGTGGTCTGGACAGGGGAAGGAAGATGTGCTTTTCTCATGCGACGCAGAAAATGCGGGCACTGCAGTGCCCGCTTCACCAGTTTCTCACTCTTGGAGAGAGAAGAGTTGACACATCCAGCCAATTTCCCACCACCACTCAAAATGGGCTCAGCCCTCTCATGGAGATCATGGGCAAAATTAATTACACATATAGATGGTCTTCTTTTATTACTCTCAAAATGTTCATACAAGAGTTTAAAAACCCAAGTGAGGGCAGCTACAGGATACCAGAATAACAGAATTGGAGGGGACTTTGGAGGTCTTGTAGTCCAACCTTCAAAATCCCTCAAGCAGGAGACCCTGTATACCATTTCAGACCAATGATTGTCTAATATCTTCATAAAACCCTCTAGTGGTGCAGTACCCACAACTTCTGGAGGCAGGTTGTTCCACTGATTAATTGTTCCCACAGTTAGGAAATTTCTCCTTAGTTCTAGGTTGCTTCTCTCCTTGGTTAGTTGCCATCCATTGCTTCTTGACCTGCCTTCAGGTGCTTTGGATAATAGGTGATCCCCTCTTCTTTGTGGTAGCCTCTCAAATATTGGAACACTGTTATCATGTCACCCTAATCCTTCAATACCCCAAGGTCCTGAGCTTTTAAATAAGGTTGTATTTTGGCTGCACTTTTTTGTTAGTAAAATTGCCATATATATTTGAAGCAGATTTTTTCCCCCACCAACATGTCTGGGAGTGAAGTTTATCCTGTATATTCTTGCTGAGAGGTTAATCTGGGCTTCTTGGCCTCCAGTTAAGCTTTAGCTAAGTATCTGAAAAAACTAATTAGCCAGCAGTTATAGCAAAATCAAGGTTATTAATCTGAACAAAAGTCATTGCAATCTAAGCAGAATGGCACTCCTTGGTAGAATAGATTGCATTTTTTTATATATTGTCTGATATTTTCCTTGATCTGGTAGTAGAGCTGGATATTATCAATCAAGCTTTAAATTTGACAGCTAGCCAGAAAGTGAACAAAGTAGTTTAATGTTTGCATTCAGCAGGTG
The DNA here is from genome assembly GCF_964194415.1 of Vipera berus. NCBI lineage: Eukaryota > Metazoa > Chordata > Lepidosauria > Squamata > Viperidae > Vipera > Vipera berus. Next base: position 14,805,530 of record NC_138205.1, read on the forward strand.
GATATCAAATTCAGCCATTTTATACCTACTGCAATAAAAATGTATTGCTTGTTTTTCCTGCAGTGCTGAAAGTTTAGCTTTAAAATCTACAGCAGGCCTAAAAATATTTTTGGAGTAAATTATTGAGGTTAATACTTAGAACATCCAAGTCCACAGCTTGGGACTTGGATTTTTATTTTTACACTGATGAAATTGTTCCTATCTCAGTTCCATCACCAGAATTAGATTATTGAATTATTCACTCAAATGGTTTCTGCTTGATACTACATTTATCAAACTTAGCCTTTTAGACCAGGGGTTCCCAACTGGGGGTGCGAGACGATATTGCAGGGGGTGCAAAAACTTGGGTTTTCAAAATTATAGTGTATATGCATAATTTGTTGCTATTATTTTGAACTTTTGTAAGGGGTGCGAGAATATATCAGAAAGCGTTCTAGAGATGCGGGGTATAGAAAAGGTTGGGAGCCACTGTTTTAGACCAAGTGGGAATTAGGCCAGTTGTTTAATGTTAATCCTGACTTCAAAGTCTAGTTCATAATTGTTTTCTCTTACAGCTCTTTAGTTTTTTGAGATTTTTCTTTTACATAATGTTGATCTTGGATATATATATGAAAATGACTTAAGAAATGTTAAAATAATGAGGTTGCTTCCTAACTAATGGGGTGAAAAATTGGCTTTAATTTGAATTTTATTTAAAGCATATTTCCAATTGTGCTTTTAGAAATACTATGACTTGATTAAAGATCAGCTAACTTCTGTCAACAACAATATAAATACTGTTTTAAGGGAACTTCACATATCATAAATTTTGCCCACATGATAAAAATCTCTCCTTTGTTTTCTGACATTCAGTCAATATTTTTAAATCTGACTTTGGATGCAAAGTTAATTGAATCAAGCCATAAAAAAATTATTTTCTGGTTTCTTGCACATAATTTTGACCACAGTAGCAGTTTTACTTTATCAGCTTTATCTTCACAGCTGCCTGCCAAAAACTGAGAATTATAAATCTCATTATCATGCTTATAAATGCCATTTATAATGCTCATTTTAAAATAAACTGGCCTAAGAGCCAGTTAGGCCTAGCGGTTAAGGCAGCAGGCTAGAAAGTGGGAGACTGTGAGTTCTAGTCCTGCCTTAGCCTTGAAAGCCAGCTGTGTGGCTTTGGGCCAGTCACTTTCTCTCAACTCAGCCTACCTCACAGGATTGTTGTTACAGGGAAAATAGGAGGAAGAAAGTGTGGTGGATATGTTAGCTGCATTGAATTATTTGTAAAAATAATAAAGGCAGGATACAAATACATGTTATGTCATGATCCAGTTTATTTTATTGTCAATGTTATCCCTCCTTTGCTGTAACTTTTAATGCTTGTGTTTATCGATGTACGTATGAAGATTTCCCCAGAATTTCTGTACTGTTTCTTGCTTTGCTTGGTGCGGGGTATTTTTAAACTTGTTTTACTCAATATGCAGTCCATGTGGATCTACGGATGGGAAGAATCAGAACTGGATTTATTAATTCTGTCACAAAACACAAGAGATTGATTACATTTGAGGGTCAAATATAATCTAGTGGCTAAAGAGAGAAGAGTTATAAATCTCAGTTCCGCTGTGAGACCACTGATGTCTGTAACCAACCGATTCTTTCATCTCTAGTTTCCAAACTTCAGTAGGAAATTGCAAAAGGTGCTTGAAAGCCTTTTGTAACCTTTGCCGTAAAAGGCAGGAAACAGGAAATAAACAGGGAAACCACTCGGGGAAAAAAAGAAATAGAAAATGCAGCCTAAACTGGTGCTTTGACTCGAGAGTTTCAATTCCACCTGGATGGCCCTGCTCACCTGGCATTTCCCATCTGAAGGATGAGAGAACTCCTTTTGGTGGGAAATAATTTTAGGCTGCGTGACCCAATAATCCAAAAAAAAGTGGTTTGACCTAGAAAAAGGCTGAGCATTTAGAAAACAGGCTTGAGAAGATGTTTTTCCCTGCCTTTAAGCCACAGGATTCGGTTGCTTTTGTGCTACACCAAGGCAGTGGAAAAACCGCACTGTCAGAAGTTTCCCAGGGGAGGAGAAAAGCTAGCAACAGGTGAGGCTGTGAGTTAGAAAAGGTGGAGCAAGCCGCGTCAAACCTCACCTGTTCACCTGGGAGGGTGGAGGCTGGAATCGGGAAACAAACAGCGAAACCTGATCAGAAGGAAAGGATCTGGAGATTGCCTAGGCTAATTCTCCAACTATAGAGCCTTTGGTGGACCTCAGCAGTTGGAGCCTTGGATGGCATAGAATAGATCACCTTCAGCTTTCTTTTCTCGAAGATGCCTTATTCCATGGGAAAATAGGACAATCCAGGTCCTGCATGCCAGGTCTTTCTCTGGCCTTTTGAACCCACCTGAAACCAGTGAGACCAGCATCCTGGCTTGCAAAATCTCCCCACTCTAACCAGTCTGAGGGACAGGTCTTCCTACACTACTCCAGAGACTCTATGGCTACATGACTTCCTTCAGGAACCCAGAGGAAGAGGCCCTTCGCAGCCCTTTCCCTCTGACTCCCCCACCAGCTCTGCGGGATGAGTACTACCCTTTTGGGGATGAGGGCCAGCCCCCCTTTAGCGGGGATGCTGCTGCGGCCGGAGCCGCGGGGGAAGGGGATCCCGAAGACACGGATCTGGGGGTGCTGCTTCAGAGGAAAGAACAGGACTTGTTGTTGGCAGCAGAATTGGGAAAGATGCTCCTGGAACGTAACGAGGAACTGGAACGACGCTATGATGAACTGATGAAGGAACATTTGGAAGTCAAAGAGGTGAGGCACTGTGACCGGAGTAAAGAGCAGACAGGAGAAGACCTGATATGGACCAAGATTCCTTCGTCAGATGCAAAATTGCTAGGGTTAGGGTTGAGGTTAGGATTAGAGTTAGGTTGGAGTTGAGGATGGGATTAGGGTTAGGTCTGAGGTTGAGATTAGGGCAGAGGTTGGAATTAGGGTTAGGTTTGGGATTAGAGTTGGGATTAAGGTCATGGTTGGGATTAGGGTTGGGATTAGGCCAGTGGTGGGATTCAAATATGTCAGCAACCGGTTCTCTGTGGTGGATGCCGCTTTCGGAAGTCCGTTCTGGGCCTGGGCAACAAAAAAATTAGCTACCGGTTCTGCTGAAGTGGTGAGAACCAGCTGAATCCCACCACTGGATTAGGCCCCATCATGTTCTCTCTGTCCAGCATATTTGGCTAGGTTGCTATGAAAAGAAAAAGAAAGTCTGAAAGATAGGATTTTCTTATGTGCTGTGTTGTATTGTACTTTCTCAGCAAAGTTCTGGATTCAAACCCACCCCTTCTTGCAATCCCATCCTGGAACTCTTTACCCTGTCTGCTTCCCAGGTTTGTTTTTCCCATCCTTATGGCCCAGAGTTTATCACTGGGATTTCACTGAGCATCTACACCCCAACAGCCTTCAAACAACCAACCATATTTTATTCCTTGTTCATCTCTTTGATTTCTTTCCAGGAGGGAGACGACACATTTAGTTGAAAAATAACTTTGGTTGCATAAGGGCATTCTTTGAAGCAGGAGTGTTCTTGTGGTCTTTTTCTTCCATAGGTTTTCTCATAGGAGGGGTAGCAGTTTGACCTCTATAGTGATATCCGTGGTTCTACTGCTGTATCTTCACGCCCTTCGTTCTGAGCACAGATGCGTGCCAGCATCCCCATTCACTCCCTTGTATTTGCACCTATTTTTATTCAGCACCTAGTAACCGCTCATTTTCAAAACTTCTTGTTTTGAAATTGGTTCATGCTTTGCTTCTCTCTTCTCTTCCATCATTCAATCGTTATTTATTTGACTTTATGAACTGCCCGATTCCTACTTCTGGTTGATTTGCCCAACTCTTTGGAGCGGAAGAGCTACACAGTGGCCTCCCACAAGCTATGGACAAACATGAACTTGTGACATTTAGAGTGGAATTCTGAACAAAATAAAATAGTGCGCAGGTGCATGCACCAGCTGCATGTAACTCCACAGTGTGTTCAGGAGTGTGAAGCGGAGTTGCTAAGGAAAAGAGGCTGTGCGAAGTGAACTCCAAAACCCTATACAGGTACTTTAGTCCTCCACTTATGACCGCAACGGGGACCCAGAATTTTCATTGTTAAACAAGATGGCTGTTAAGTGAGTTGCATCCAATTTTACAATCTTTTTTTTGCTACGGCTGTTAAGTGAATTACTGCAGTTGTGAAGGGAATCACACGGTCGTTAAGCAAACCCTGCTTCCCTCCAATGACTTTTTGTTAGAAATCAGCTGGGAAGGTCACAAATGGCGATCACATGACCCCAGGATGCGGCAACTATCTTAAATGCATGCCAGTTGCTAAGTGCCCAAATTCACACGATGCTGTGATGGTCGTAAGTGCAGAGGACCAGTCATAACTTTTTTCCAGTGTCGTTGTAATGTTTGAGTGGTCGCTAAACAAATGGTTGTAAGTTGAGAACTAGCTGTATACCCCATCCCAACATAACTCACTGCTGTCGACTGGATCCTGAGGGTTGTCTTCCGGAGTTATTTACTAGAATCACTGGAAGGGCCCAGCCACTCCTGCTTCCAGAGGCTGCCTGTCTCTTGTCATCAGATCATGATTTACAGTTTCATCCCATTGCTTTTCGTGTCACAAAACATGAGAGTCAGGAGCTTTCTTTGGCAGAAGCTTATCTTTCCCCCACCCCCCACTCCCAAGGGCTGTTTCCACTCAGAACTGCAAATCAGAAAACATTTCCAACAGGCTTCAATATATGACTTAACAGGAATGTATGAAGTGGATTTACATTGTGCAGCTGCTAGTCCTTATGATCACAAATGGGACCAGAATTGCCACTGCTAAGCAAGACAGCTGTTAGTCATGACCAATTTTGTGACCTTTTTAAAAAATAATAATAATCATAAAACGGTCATTAAGTTTTATTTATTTTTTATTTTAATTCCATTTATATCCCGCCCTTCTCCGAAGACTCAGGGCGGCTTACAAGCTTAGCAGTAGTGAATCTGGCTTTCCCCCCCCCCCCCCCCCCATTGACTTTGCTTGTCAGACGACGGCTGGGAAATGGTCACAAACAGCGATCACATAACCCCTGGATGTTGTAAATACCTGCTGGTTATTTAGCACCTGATTTTCGTCATGTGACCCGTGAGAGTGCTGCGGACGTGAGGATCGGTCCCAAGTCACTTTTTCATTGCCATTGTAACATCAAACAGTCGCTAAATGAATGGTTGTAAATTGAGGACCACTTGTGATCCCACAAGATACAAATCACCAAGATGAGAAAGGATGCTTTATACAGTACGTAGACCTCTACTTGAAAAACTGGGCAACCATTTGTCTAAAATTGTATAGGCTTTCCTGCCTGAACAGGGGATTGGGCTAGAACAGGGCTTTTCAACCTTTTCACCCATTGTGCCACTTTTAGGATATGGCAACATCCGAGCACCACCAGTCGCCTAGCAAGGTGTCAAAAACTTGATGACCCAAAAAAAAAAAGGAAAAAAGTGATGAAGTACAGGTAGTCCTCGACTTACAACAGTTCACTTAGTGACTGTTCAAAGTTACAATGGCACTGAAAAAAGTGCCCCCCGAGCCACAGCCGAGCAACACACCTACCTGCCTGCCCAGCGGCGCTCTTCCTCCTGTCCGAGGTTTTCATTGTTGTGAGCATTTTTGTTGAGGATTGGCAGCAGGGGTGGGGGAGGGTGTTTGGTTTTTATTCCCCCCCCCCCGTCTGCTGCATGGTTACAGCAGGTTTTGGTCATTTCACATGACCCTGGGACACTTTGGCCATCATAAATATGAATCAGTTGCCAAGCATCTCAGTGTACATCACAAGACCCTGGAGATGCTGCCACATTCCAGCTGATCGGCGGTTCTTCTGGGCTCAGCAGAAGCGCCGGGATCAGCGCTGAGCTCCAGCTGGAGCCTGGCGCTGATCCTGGTGCTTCCGCTGAGCCCTGACAGCCCTGCAGCTCCAGCCGTCTCTCGCTCAGGCTTGTGCGGTGCTGCCACCGGTTCAGCTCATTCCTCTCCTCCACTACCACTTTTCTAGGATGGCCGTGTACCACCTGCCAGGTGCCAGTGTACCACAGATGGTACCCGTATCACTGGTTGAAAAGCCCTGGGCTGGAAGACCCCCAAGGTCCCTTCCCACTTTGTTATTCTGTTAAAATATTACCCTTTGCTTCAACTGATTGTATATCTAAGGCACTCTGCCTATCCCCAGTGAGGAGCAGGTGGACAATAAGTAGAATTAGTGTTTTCCAGATATATGTAGGGTATCCAACATTAGGCCTTGCAGTCCAGCAGACCTGGAAAGTTGCCAGTTTAGCTTCCTTGAAGCTGTGCCTACCACATGTTTAAACATTGCTCGTTCTAACAAGGGAACTCTTGCTTAGCATGTGAAACCACATTGGCATCTGCTGGGATCATCTGTGTTTTTCAGAGAAGCCAGAGAAATGGACTTCCCTTCCATTCCCTTCTTTTCCCTGCAAAGAAGCTGTCTAATAATAATGATAATGATGATGATGATGATGATGATGATGATAATAATAATAATAATAATAATAATAATAATAATAATAATAATAATAATAAGAAGAAGAAGAAGAAGAAGAAGAAGAAGAAGAAGAAGAAGAAGAAGAAGAAGAAGAAGAAGAAGAAGAAGAAGAAGTTGGAAGGGACCTTGGAGGTCATCTAGTCCAACCCCCTGCTCAGGCAGGAAACCCTATACCATTTCAGGCAAATGGCTGTCCAGTCTCTTCTTAAAAACCTCCAGTGCTGGAGCATTCTTAGCCTCTCCTCGTTTTCCCCTCTCAAACACCTTGCTCTCCAAGTCCTTAACCTCAGATGGAACAGATGCCAACTGGGGAATTTCTGGGCACGCTACCCATGGCGACTGGGAGAACCAGTTTGGCCCAGAGGACGTCACTGCAGAACCAACGTGAGTCTGCTACTACCAGGGTGGATATAATTACCTAAGAGGGAAGGAAGGATATAAAAGTGACTGAAACTGACAGGAACAGAAGTGAGAAAGCACCCAGGGTGAATCACTCTTGTTTCCACAGGACCTCACCCACGAAATATATTCTGCGCAGGGCTGTGGCTCTTTTTAAGCATATAACACAATTACAGCTTTACGACACTCTTGCCAAACAGTGTTCTTTTGCTGTCCCAACCCTGCTCGACTGTTGTTCGTGCGATCCTGTTAAGAGATCTGCCTTCCCATACTTCCTCCAGGTGTGCCTAAATGGAGTAAGGTTCCTTTAAATACTTCTCCCTCTGCGTGTATTTGCATTTTATTGGCACTGCCTGGAGAAACTGCTGCTGGGGAAGTTGACAAACTGTTCATCAGGGATTATATACCCTGTGGAATCTGTTGCTGTAACTTGATTTTCCAGGAAATTTCAAAAAAAATCCAAGCAAAAGAAGGAAAAATAGTAAAAAAATAAATAAAAATAACAATAACTTTAATTATTGCTAGCCAGCAAATAAAACAAGCGACAAAACACCAGATTGGTAGTAGCAGCAGTTTGCAGTTCATTTACTATTTGTTTACTCTCACCCACTAATTGGTGGGTTGCTGGCAGAAAACAAGGCAGCTAACCTGGCAGGCCTGTTTTTTGCTGGCAAGCAATCAACAAGTTGTACCATTGTGGTACCTCAGCACATGCAGTGAAGTCCCCACACAAGGCCTGACCCACCCTGGCTTCATATCCCAGGCACATAAAATTTCTGTACAGGTAGTCCTCGATTTATGACCACAATTGGGCATTTCTGTTGCTAAGCAAGGCAGTTAAGTGATTTTACAGCCGTTTTTTTGCAGAGGTTGTTAAAAAAAATCACTGCAGTTATTAAGTGAATCATGCAGTCATTCAGAGAATCTGGCTTCCACCATTGAGCCTGGCTCAGAAAGTTGCTAGTGGCAATCACACAACCCTGAAACACTGCAACAGCTTGGTCTACTGCAGGGGTTTGCAACCTTGACATCTTTAAGACTTGTGGACTTCAGCTCCCAGAATTCCTCAGCCAGTATAGCCAACTGGGTAACTTTGGGCCAGTCACTCTCTCTTAGTCCAACTCACCTCACAGGGTTGTTGTGGGGGAAAATAGATGAAGGCGTTTTGACTATGTTTGCTGCCTAATTTTTAAAAGCAATACATGTGGAATACAAACAAACAATGGCAAATGCATGTCGATGGCACAGTGCCCTAATTTTGATCGTGTGACAGTGGGGAATGCCGCAACCGTCATAAACGTGGGGACTGGCTATAAGTCAATTTTTTTCAGTTCTATTGCAACTTTGAATGGTCACTAACTGAATGGTTGTTAAGTCGAGGACTACCTGTATAGGGTGAGGCCAGCTGTACCTTGTGGCACTCTGTTGTGGATAATTCTGCTAGGAAATTCTTGAATAGGGCTGACTTCCTCTATGGGGAAATGAATTTACAGTGCATTGGGAGTAACCCTACCATGAGGCAGGGCCCTTGATTCAGTCCTTAGAGGACAATGATTTCTGACACCTCACATTATGTAATCACTGGAAAGCACTTCCAAAAGTGCCTAAGGTAGTGAAGAGACGAACAGTGTGAGAGTAGGAGGGATCCCGAATAGAATAGAATAGAATAGAATAGAATAGAATAGAATAGAATAGAATGGAATGGAATGGAATGGAATGGAATAGAATAAGATTGGAAGGGATCTTGGAGGTCTTCTAGTCCAGCCCCTCTCGGAGAACCTATACCATCTCAGACAGGTGAATGTCTAGTCTCTTCTTAAAAAACTCCAGTGATGGAGTGCCCACAGTTTCTGGGGGTAAGCTGTTCCACTGGTCGATTGTCCTTACTGGCAGGAAGTTTCTCCTTAGTTCCAGGTTGCTTCTCTCTTTGGTCAGTTTCCAACTGTTGTGTAGCCGGTTCTTTGGAGGCAATAAGCGAGATGAGAGGTTGCAAACAGGAACATTGCTTTATTGAGACAGACAGGAACAGAACTGAAACAGAGGCTGCTGCACAGCTATTTATACGGTTGGCCACTAGGCGGCGGCCAATAGGTTTAAAGGAACCCATTCCCACCCCAAATCATCCAATGATCTTCTTGGAGACAGCAAGTCTGGCTTAGTCAGTGACCGTTACACAGACACACCATTGAGCAACCATAAGCAGCCTTCAAACAGACTTGTGAACAGTTCAAGTAAAGATCCCAATACATTACACCAACCATTGTTTCTCATCCTTCCCTCTGGTGCTTTGGTGAACAACCTGGCCCCCTCTGCCTTGTGGCAGCCCCTCAGATACTGGAACACTGCTATCATGTCTCCCCTATTTCTTCTTTTCTTTAGACTAGCCAAAGCCAAGTCCCACAGCCGTTCTTCGTATGTTTTAGCCTCCAGGCCTTTGATCATCTTAGTTTCTCTTCTCTGAATTTTGTTTTCCAAACTTCCAACATCTTTTTTGTGATATGGTGACCAAAACTGGCTGCAGTATTCCAGGTGTGGTCTTACTAGGGCTTTATAAAGTGGTAATAGTACTTTGCGTAATCTTGATTCTATGCCTTTCTTCCCAAATCCCTTGGGCTCCTCAAGGGACCTTCTGACCCTTGCCTTTCTTGTGGGACTTGGCTGCAGAGTCAAAGTTCACGTTAATACTCCGTGTCCGTCCGTCCGCATGAAAGACTAATGAGGCAGGGTCACTTTTCTACATGCAGAAGCAGGTTGGGTTGGCAATTGGAGCTTAATTCCAGGTGATAACCACCATCACAGCCAAGGCAATTGGCTGGTTTAGGGAGCCGTAAGATAGGCCAGATGGCTTGAGTCAATCTGGCTTTTGTTGTATGTTCTTAGAGCCTTCTGTCACTGGCAGGCGGTTTGACCTTCCCTAATAACAGGAAGGTCCTGTCTCTGGTGCCCAGTGAGATGCTGCCTCAAAAAGAAAGAAAGAAAGAAAGAAAGAAAGAAAGAAAGAAAGAAAGAAAGAAAGAAAGAAAGAAAGAAAGAAAGAAAGAAAGAAAGGAAGGAAGGAAGGAAGGAAGGAAGGAAGGAAGGAAGGAAGGAAGGAAGGAAGGAAGGAAGGAAGGAAGGAAGGGTGGGTTACATTCATGAAGCTTTTGAAAAAAATGATGTTTGCATTCAACAGTGGAGCCCGGAGCTTATGGTGTCCTGTTTTCAGGACTTGCCAACTGTAGGATGTCTACCGTCTGGTGTCCTCCAGATATGATGGACTCCCCTTCCAGTATTTTGTCATCTGATGTTGAAATCTAAAAAGTCAGATTTTATAAAGGAATGAGAACTTCTAGAGAAACTCTGAGCACTGAGCTCTGAACGAATCCAGCCTGAAGGCCTGGAGATTGGGACCACTCAGAGATGTAGCAGATTTAACGGATAGTAAGGCCTCTGCTAAGCATATCCCTGTGCTCCAATCTGGTACCACAATCTGGCTGAAGGTTTAATAATTTTTGCTAATAATTAAAGAACACCTAGACCCTGAAAAGATTTCTGTTTCCAGTTGAAAATCATTCATGGGTTATATCTGAATATGTATTCTGAACAGGGAAGATTGCTTACAAGTTGTAGAGCACTTTGTTTACGTAATTATGGCACTTGATATCTAATCATCTTTTTACTTTTCCTTAAAATCATCCTATGAGATAGACCAAAATAGTCCTCGACATATGACCACAACTGAGCCCAAAATTTCTGTGCTAAGCGAAACAGTTGTTAAGTGAATTTTGCCTCACTTTACGACTTTCTTGCTTCAGTTAAGTGAATCACTGCAGTTGTTAAATGAGTAACAGTGTTGTTAAGGGAATCTGGCTTCCCCACTGACTTTGTCTGTCAGAGGATCGCAAATGGTGATCACATGATGCCGGGTCACTGCAACTTTCATAGATACGAACCAGTTGCCAAGGATCTGAATTTTGATCACGTGATCATGGGGATGTTGCAACATCTGTAAGAAAAATGGTCATAAGTCACTTTTTTCCAGTGCTGTTGTAACTCTGAACAGTCACTAAATGAACTGTTGTAAGTCGAGGACCACCTGTATCAAAAATTTGAATGCTTAGTAGAGGAGTAGGCAACCTTGGCTCTTTTATGACTCGTGGACTTCAACTCCCAGAATTCCTGAGCCACCATGGCTCAGCATGGAAACCTCTCTCTTTCCCCTCAGCATGGCTGGCTCAGGAATTCTGGGAGTTGAAGTCATAAAAGAGCCAAGGCTGCCTACCCCTGGCTTAGTAGAAGGCGTGATTTGAAGTCAAGGTGCTCTGGATCCCAGATCACCTTTTGGATCCTTCTTCTACACCGGCCTTGAGTCCTCTCCTCCTGGCCCTCACATCTCTGGCTCTGCTTCTTGCAGCATCTTGAACAAGAGAAACATGAACTCCGGCGACACCTTGAATCAGGCCGGGCAGAATTTGAGACCCGGACGGCAGAGCTGGAGGCTGACTTGGTGGCCGCCCGAGCCCAGCTGGGCCAGAAGCGTCTGGAACAGCAGGACACCAGTCGAGAAAGCTCACAGGCAGTCTTGGACCTTTCAGAGCAGAACCAACGTCTGGTGGAACAGCTCAGTCAGGTGAGGTGGAACTTTGACAGGGTTTTGTCTACCCCAGGGTTAGGCAACCTTGGCTCTTTTATGACTGGTGGACTTCAACTCCCAGAACTGGCTCAGGAATTCTGGGAGTTGAAGTCCACAAGTCATAAAAGAGCCAAGGTTGCCTACCCCTGGTCTACCCCATTGGGAAGGAGAAGGACTAAGAGGGAGGCCTTCTGGTATATTTCACCAGCTGCAGAGGGTCAATCAACAGACAAAGCTCTCTTATGAGCAAGGAAGCACCATGTTAATTTTATTCATGTAAACAAATCAGTCAAAGATTGCTTCTGCTGCCAATTCTGTGCCCATGAAGGTAAAGGGGCAAAAGATCAAATTTATGACTGCAATCTAGTAGCTTTTGGTTCTCAATGTTCTTGTTAAGAGAAGAGGAAGCTTGGCTTCTAGGCCAAAGACCTATACTGTAATATATTTTAGCACACTGTCATATCCAGCAGTTGAGAATATATGAAGCTCAGGGTTGAGCCGATAAGTTCTTAATGTTCTCTGGGCTTGGCTGTTTTCCTGCAGATGTTTAACATAAACATCCAGCCTGGGAAACAGGGAAAGAAGCAAGAACTGGGTTAGAGGTTGTTTTCAGGTGAATCACTCATGTCCAAAAAAGGTGTACTGAGTACCATGAAGGGGATTCTATAAGTTTCAGAAGCAAGTAAGAGATGGCCGAATGAGGTGCCATCTTTTAAAATATCTCACACCTTGTTTGATCTGCTGGTTGCAGAAATGCACAAGAGACGGAGGATTCAAATCACTGAAATCTGAGAAGTGCGTGTCAGGCTAAGCCACTGTAAATCTTAAAATAAATCAGGGGGGTCAATCTTGCCGAGTTCATAGACCTTTGCTGAATCCCATCCTTGTTAAAAAGGCTAAATTCACCAGTATCCCTAACTGGAATATTGTGGGTAGGGGTAGGAAGAGAGAAGAGGAGGAATCTCCCTAGCCAAGTTCCTTCCAAGGATTGAACTACAATTTCCATCATCCTGGCCTATATCATCCTGGAAAATTTACCAAGCCTCCATCTCCCATCAGTCTCAAGCTCTTGGTATGAATGATGGAGATTGTAGTTCACCGATATTTGAAAAGCCCTAAGTTCCCCACAGGTGAGGTGGATGGTGTTAAACATTTCTGAAACGGGGACTTCGTTTTTCGATGCAAATAAAAGTTCATTCTCACTACAATAACGGCCCAGTGGATGGAATGTGCCACACTAGATCGAAAAACGTCTGAGTCACATTATGTTGTTCCTAGAACAGCACTAACAAGACTGGCAGGATTCTAACAACGTAGGAATCTAACCACAATTTAAGATAAGGAAGTCAAAGAAGTGACAATAAGGGTTCTAAAATACTCACTGCCCTCAAAAGTTAAATGAAGAGATGCCATCATAGATTAAAAAAAAACATTTAAAAATTAAAGTCACTGGCCTGATTCTTTTTGTGCTTTTGCATTTCTGAAATTTATTAATGGGATGTAAAAGTGGGTTTGGGGTTTGTTTGTTTTTTGCAAAATGGACAATTACATTGTTTGGTGACACACAGCCAAAGTATTACTGAAATCTAGTACAGGTAGTCTTCAATGTATGGCCTCAGTTGAGCCCAAAATTTTTGTTGCTAAGTGAGACAGTTGTTAAGTGAGTTTCGCTCCCTTTTATGACCTTTCTTGCCACAGTTAAGTGAATCATTGCAGTTGTTAGGTTAGCAACCCAGTTGTTAAGTGAATCTGGCTTCCCCATTCACTTTGCATCCAAATTTTGATCACGTAGCATTGAGGGCGCTACAACAGTCGTAGGTGTGAAAAAAGGTAATAAGTCTGTTTTTTCAGTACTATTGTAACTTCAAATGGTCACTAAATGAACTGTTGTAAGTTGAAGACTACTTGCAGAATACTCCCTGTAGTATTCTTTCTCTTATTATTTTATACCTGTGTTGGTGTCCTGTACAGCTAGCAAACTAAGAAGTTGTTTGTTAAAATATATTTGTGCAAATGTTTATTTTCCTTTTAACATTCAGGCATAGAGTCTGTTCTTATCTTTGGGAAATTAAGGCAAAGTAAAGCCTGCATATCTTGGAGATACTGTCTCTTGTCTCAGCTAAAGAGGAAGTTATGACTTCTTTCCAGAAACAACATCCCCTTGAAAAGCTTGTAGCTCTGTTACAGATGTTCAAGTCCCAAGCCATTAAATTGTTAAGGAAAGCCATTCTTTACATAAGGACGTTCTTCCTTAGACAACTGCCCAGTGCACATATCACACAGTTCTTTCATGAGCCTGAGTATTGGGTTGCACTGATAGTCCTCATCTTATGACCGATCACTTAGCAACCATTCAGAGTTACAGTTGACGTACAGGTAGTCCTCGATTTACGACTGCAAATTTTCTGTCATTGTTTAAGTGACTTTTGCTCCCATTTCATGACCTGTCTTGCCACATTTGTTAAGTGAAGCACTGCAGTTGTTAAGTTAGCAACGTGGTTTCCAATGAATCGGGCTTCCCCATTGACTTTGCTTGTCAGAAGGTCACAAAAGGTGATCACATGACCCCGGGACACTGCGACCATCATAAATATGAGTCAGTTGGCAAGCGTCTGAATTTTTATCATGTGACCATGGGGGAGGCTGCAATGGTTGTAAATGTGAAAAATGGTCATAGCTCACTTTTTTCAGTGCTGTTGTAACTTTGAATGAACTGTTGTAAGTCGAGGACTACTTGTTGCTGGGAGCTACTTACGGCCCAGATTTGAAATTCAGACAGTCCCCTCCCCAAGTAATGTGACTGAATTTCAGGCTCTTGGCAACTTGACGCCGCTTAACGGCTGCTTGCAGCATCCCATGGTCAACTGATTGTGTTTTACGATGATTTTGCCAAAATTCAGCAGTTACTTCCGCTTTGGGGCAAAACTGCACCCATCGCGAACCCTTGGTTTGCTTAATGACTGTGTTCGTGTAATGACCATGGCAGCCGCTTTATGATCCCCGTGTGAGTTAAACAACCATCACAAAATAGATTGCAAAATTGGGTTAGTCGCCTGGTTGACCTATTTTACAATCGCCGTGACTTACGAATGTGATGGGCAGGGTCTGTTATGGTCGTGAGACGAGGACTACCTGCATTGGGAGGCGAAGCACATTTTGCGCCATCCAGAGCCAGGAATAGCTTGGAAAAGAGGTTTAAAGAAGCTCCCCTGTTATCAAAGTGAAGGGATTTTGTTATGTTTAAGGTTGATGTTAGTAATAATGATATTAGTAGTGATACTTTGTAATCATCCTTGTTTATGTGCAGGCAGCTTTGTAGGTGCTTTATATTGGGAAATTAGTTATATAAAAGCAAATGTTTCATGCTTTAGGTACAGGTAATTGCTTACGTGAAGCGCATGGTAAGGGGAGGGAGGGAAAGGAGTTATGGTGGAACCTGGGTTGTTGTGTATGAGTCATCATCTAGGAATTATTTTTCTGTACCTTTTGGTTCCTAGTACCAAGACCAGATCTCTTTGTTCTGGAAAGCTATAAAAGGTGGAAGACATCTTTCCTGGTTGTTGCCTTCATCTCTCTACCAGCCGCAAAGAGAGATGTGGCCACCCAACTCTTATTTTGATCAAAATAAAAGTTGTCTGCTTGCTGAAACCTCGGCTCAAGAGTTTCTTTTGGCTCTTTTCAATCCCTGAGTAATGCTGGGGCAATTGCGAGGCTAAGTGTAAAACCTTACAAAAGCCTAACCAAGAGCTGTCTGCTCCATCCCCTATAACAGGTCACTCACTTGGAGCACCGGCTCCAGGAAGATCTGGCTGTATCACGTGCAGAACATCGGACCCTGAGCCTTTGCAATGCTGAGCATGCTGCACGGATGCAAAGTCTGCAAGCTGAGGTAAGAAAAAAGGCTGTTGATTAATGCCCCACTTCGGGCCAGGGATGACAGGCAGGTAAAAGACTAATCCTTTCTTCTCCATCACTCTAGGGGTGTTATAGCTTAATCCGAAAATGGTTGATTTAACGTGCACAGTCTTATTGCGCGAGATAACCCAGGAGTAAACACAGTAAACAGTGGTCTATAATAAATGGTGGTTTATCTTACACTATCTACAATATCATACACCACGAACAGTATACATACACGTGCTAATACAGCAGGATCCAACAAACCACAGTTACAGCAGGAAACGGAAGAGAGAGAACACATCAGCGGAGACTTCCCTTTATACAAAGAGACACAGACCCTGCTGAGTCATTCCTATCATTACATCTTATATCTTACATTACATAAGCTGGTTAGCTGTTAAATCAGTACCTTGACAACATACACTAAACTGGTAACTGACGACTCAGAGCTAACGTACTAGATCTGGGCTTCAAAAATAGTGACAACCACCTGATGGCAGCACAGACTTGGTGTTTGTTGTCATTTTGCTGCCATCTAGAGGTCATCTGGAATTCTGCAGCCCCCATCTAGTAGCCCTAAACAACTCTCCTCTCTATTTTCAAACCTATGTTGCACAGTCCGGGTTGCCCAGAGCTAAAAAAGGACATGGTTTGTTTGTGTTCAAGTTGGTCTTCCTTCCCTCTTCATACACATTCTGTTCCTGAAACTAAGAAGCCACGGCCTCCAGCTCTTAAAAACATCCAATAGTCCTGGGGTCCCCAACCCACTACTGGGCCTTGAGCCTTTCAGAATTGGGCCATGGAAGTGGCAGGTGAGCATGTGCGTTCATGCGTGCATTCACACTTATGCAAGCAGTGGGCGAGCATGTGTGCATGCAACTCCATTTGCCCAAGAAGTGGGTGCGTGTGCCCAGGCAAATGGAGTTGCAAACACGCTCGCCAACTTCTCACGCAAAACCATCCCCTCTCCGCCCCACCCACGCTGGTCCACAAAGCCAAAAAGATTCTGCAATAGCCCCATGTCTGTCCTATCTGAATATCTGACTCTTATCATCACTGTGAAAGTCTTCATCTGTAGAGACAATAATCAATCTTTGAGTTCCTTCAGTCCCCA
The DNA here is from genome assembly GCF_964194415.1 of Vipera berus. Taxonomy (NCBI): domain Eukaryota; kingdom Metazoa; phylum Chordata; class Lepidosauria; order Squamata; family Viperidae; genus Vipera; species Vipera berus. The sequence continues at coordinate 14,822,131 of NC_138205.1, forward strand.
ATATGGTTGATTCTTAGCATGTATCTGTTCCAGCCTACGACTGGTCCTGTTTGTGTGTCAGGGACAACCCCTTCTTCCTTTAAACAATCAATAGGCTGGAAAAAAACCAACCCAAATTTATTTACAGTTCAAACAAAAAGGCAACAGAATATTTCCTTCAATAAATGAATCAAAATATCAAACAAGAGTCAACAAACAAGAGTTAACAGAAGTATCAAGAACAGACCAGGATTCTCTTAGAATGTCTCCAAACGGTTGCCTCCAGCAACCAGCCCCGCCCACACCTTCCCCTTTTATTATCAGTCCCAAGGCGTGGCTTCTCACTGCCTTCTTCTCCTCTCACTGAGTTGCCTCATTTATTTTTTCTGCTCTGCTCTGCTGGATTGCCTTCTGCTTCTAGCGTCTCTGAACAGATTCAGCTGTGACTCCTCTGAGTCCGGCACCTTTTACTCACACAGCTGAGCCTCATGAGGAACATGACTGGAGGGGCCAGGCTGAGAGTCCTGCAGTGCATCAGAGCCTCCCTCTGACACCAAAGGCTCTCCAAACCCCTCCTCCTCCTCCTCAGATTCATCGGACTCAGCTGCTGGGAGCACAGGCTACACTGAATCACAACACTATCCTAGGTCTTTCCCCCCCCAAGATTAAGGAAATGCTGGGCAATTTGGAGTCTCTGTTTATATTTCCTACAAGTCCCTTGAGCATCACTCTGGAGCAGTGTGGAAGGTATCCTGAAATCCTTATGTAACCCTCTTTCTCTGAAGAATTGCAGTATTAATACAGTAAAACATATAATCATGAGAGGATGCCCAGTTCTCAAAAATTGCTGATGGAGCAGCAGGTTTGATTATGTCAAGGAAAGTGTGTTAGTCACTGAATGGAAACCATTTTGAGAAGTACAGGTAGTCCTTGACTTATGACCATTTGTTTCGTGACTGAAGTTATAACGGTGCTGAAAAAAGTGACTTATGACCAATCACAGCATCCCTGCAGTTAAAGGTAAAGGTAAAGGTTCCCCCGCACATGCGTGCTAGTCGTTTCCGACTCTAGGGGCCGGTGCTCATCTCCGTTTCAAAGCCGAAGAGCCAGCGCTTGTCCGAGGACGTCTCCATGGTCATGTGGCCGGCATGACTGGACGCCAAAGGCGCACGGAACGCTGTTACCTTCCCACCGTAGTGGTCCCTATTTTTCTACTTGCATTTTTACGTGCTTTCGAACTGCTAGGTTGGCAGAAGCTGGGACGAGTAACAGGCGCTCACTCTGCTACGCGGCACTCGGGATTCGACCCGCCAAACTGCCGACCTTCTGTGGAAACCAGCATCTATTTACAAAGATTACAGCATCCTGGGGTAGCTTCCAACATGCAAGGTCAATGGGGGAAGCCAGATTCACTGAATGACTGTGTGATTTGCTTAATGACCCTGGCAAAAAAGGTCATAAACTCAGGTGCAGTCACGTGATGATTCACCTAATAAATGCACTGCTTAGCACTGGAAGTTCCAGTCACAATTGTGGTCATAAGCTGAGGACTACCTGTATTACATCGACAAGTTTGCATGTAGAGAAAGATGGAGGATGAAAACCTGTATTTGAGGGGTCCTTGGTGCTCTCTGAGCTTGGCTGATTTCTTGCAGATGTTACATTACCCAAACTAGATAACGTCATTTGTTAAAATCCTTTGTTAAAGGCATGTCAAACTGCCGACCCGTGGGCCAGATGTGTCACACCGAAACTGTGCCGGCAATGGGGAAAAAGTTGAAATACGTTGCGTGACGTTGCGAGTTTGACATGCCTGCTTTATTAGGAACTGTGATGGTGCAGTGGTTAAAATGCAGTATTGCAGGATAACTCTGTCTATAGCCAGGAGTTCGATCCTGACCAGCACAAGGTTGACTCAGCCTTCCACCCTTCTGAGGTCAGTAAAACGAGGACCCAGATTGCTGCGGGCAATATGCTGGCGTTTGTATACCGCTTAGAGAGGGCTACATGAAGCAGTATATAAGTCCTATTGCTCTTTGTTCTTCAGTGGGTGCAATCTCCTATTACAAATGGATAATCTCTTGCCCAATCTGAATTGGCAACCACACTTTGGTGATATCTGTTATCTAATATCTTTTTTTTTTTACTTTAACAAAGATAGGTATGCAGTGTTACTCCAGATTTTCTGGGTTTGGAAGAAAACTTTCCTACTTTTCCCAAACCAAAACTGGGCACGAGGCATGGAGCTGACTGAGCAGGGAATGGTGATATGGAGCTGATCTTTGAAGTGTTCCCTCCTTTCTTCCTATGTTCATTTCTGACGTCTTTCTTCGCAGAATCGTCTGCTTCAAGAGCGGAAGCAAGATATGGAGAAACAGATCCGTCAGCTTCGGGAGGAGAACGAATCCATCCAGGTGCTGGTGGACACATTACACGACAACCTCCTCCTTCTCCGCAGAGAGAGCCGTGAAAAGCAGCTGCGGGTATGTGGTTTGTGTATTTGCACATAAGGGTTACGTTTCAGGGAAACAATGGCCAGTCTTGAAAAGGAAAGAAACCAAAAGAGATATGAAACCACTGATGGGAAAATGAGTCACCCAGGGGCGGTTATGCACAGAATTAGGAAGAATTCCATGAAAGCAGCCGCATCTCGGGGGGAAAAAACCTCTTCCCCAGAAGCTAATTTTAGCCTTTCTGCTTCCTGTTTTTCTTCCCATCCAAAGTCTAAACAGGTAGAAGTGGAAGCTGAGGAACTCCGGACTGCCAATAGGCGCCTCCAGCATCAGGTCAAAGACTTGAAGGAAGAGATCCGTCTGCATGAGTTAGATACCTCTGTTACTTCCATCCAATCTGAGATTGAAAGCAGTTTAGGCGATGCTCCAGGAGCCCCTGGACAGACGCCAAAGGTAAACCAGAAGTATACACCTGGGGAGGGGAGGGGGGCCCTCAGATTCCCTTTTTAGCGTCACTGGGGAAATTTTCAATGTCAAAAGAAGGTTGTAACTTGTGTGCTAATTTGAGACAGCGCACAGCATTACACATTTCTGACCATTCCTTCCCAAATGTCTACGGAGATTCTCAGTCATTCAGGTCATGATGTCCCAAAGGTGCTTTTTCAAAAGGCAACTGGACTTTGTTTTTCCTTGAAGTTGTTTTGCTTCTCATCCAAGAAGCTTCATCAGTTCTGACTCTTCAGGGGCAATCCTTCCCCACACTCTGGGCTGTGCAGATAATCCTCGATTTACAACCACACACTGATCCTCGACTTACAACGATCAGTTTAGTGGCTGTTCAAAGTTATAATGGCCGTGAAAAGAGTGAGACTCACAACTGGCCCTCACACTTGTTGTGACCCTCGCAGTATCCACAGAGTCACGTGATCAAAACCGAGGTGGTTGGCAACTGGGTTATATTTACAATGGTTGCAGCGTCCTGGGGTTCGTGTGATCACCATTTTTGCGACCTTCCCAGCGGGCTTCCGACAAGCAAAGCCAGTGGGGGAAGCTGGATTTGAGCACATGTTTTAATTAACAGCTGCAGGGATTCACTCCTTAACCACTTAGGTGAAAAAGTAGTTAAATTTGGCATGATTCACTTCACAGTCATCTTGCTTAGCCATAGAAATTATGGTTTGAAGTGTGATCGCAAATTGAGGGCTACCGGTATTCAAATTTGGGACCATCTGAAGCATGTTATCTTCGTACCTGGCTGAAACAAATTATAAGACACTTCTGCCCAGCACAGTGTTCGTTCTTGTTTCCAGCCCTAAAGACTCACCACCCAATTGGAAAATGACCTTTGTGTATCTTCCTTTCTGTGGGACCTGAAACAGTGGAAAAAGACCAGGAACACTGTGAGCCAGTCAGTCAGTTCTCTCATCACTGGACCAAGAAAGAAGGCCAAAACTGGGACTTAAATAATGTCTGGTTGCAGAGCTGTCCCGTCCCCTGAATGATTACAAATCCTCTGACTCATACCCTACGCACAGACCATCACTCTTTTATTTTCTAAAAGACATAAATGGCCTCCACACCTGCCAGATGTTTAATATGTGTTGTAAACTCTTCTTTGGCAGTTGAAAACGATAATAAATAAATGAACCCTTGTGGTGGGAGCCATTGGGCTCTGAAAATAGCATCTCTTCTGTCCTTACCAAAAAGCCTCTGAAAAGAGTAGTGTTAGAACAATAGTAGGTTGATGGGTTCTCCTGAGCCCAGGTAGGCTTGTTCCTAAGAAACCATGCACACAACTGTGATTTGGTCCAAAGGGAGACAGTTGGTATCTTAATGCAACATGGGAGACACCCATGAAGAATTGTCCCGGTGAGATTCACGTGAAGACAATGTGGCTGTATTGAATTGAAACCCGAAATTTCCATTGCTAAGCAAGACGGTTGTTTTGCCCTGTTTTACGACCTTTCTTGCCACGGCTGTTGAGTGAATCACTGCATTTGTTAAGATGGTAACAGGGTTGTTAAGTGAATCTAGGTTTCCCATTGATTTTTGCTTTTGCAGAAGGTTGCACAAGGGGATGACCTGACCACGGGACACTGCAGCCGTCATGAATACATGGCGATTGCCAAGCATCCAAAGTTTGATTATGGGGATGCTGCAGTGGTTGTTAAGTGTGAAAAACAGTCATAGTCACTTTTTTCAGTGGCATTATAACTTTGAATGGTCGCTAAACGGATAGTTATAAGTCTCCTACTTTCTAGCACTAAGCCTTTTGACTCCTTGGGCGGGCATCTATTTATCTGCTTTAGTCAATCACCCACGGCATCCACAAGACTGGTTCCACTTTAAAGAAGGCCTCTCCAAGACTGGAGGAGGACATCTCTGAATACACCAAAAGGGTTTCGGCCTTGAGCTATCAGCAGCAAGACATCCTGGCCCAGAAAGAAATGGAGATTGCGAAACTCCAGGATCAGGTAACCTGTGCTGTACTTCTCTCTTTAATAATAATAATAATAATAATAATAATAATAATAATAATAATAATAATAATAATAATAATAACAACAACAACAACAACAACAACAACAATAACAACAACAACAAAATAAAAGTTTGACCTTGGAGGTCATCTAGTCTAACCCCCTGCTCAGGCAGGAAACTTCCAGTGTTGGAGCATTCACAGCTTCTGGAGGCAGGTTCTTCCACTAATTAATTGTTCTGTCAGGAAATTTCTCCTTAGAATTTAGCTTGCTTCTCTCCTTCATTAGTTTCCATCCCTTGTTTCTTGTCCTGCCTTCAAGTGCTTTGGAGAATAGCTTGACTCCTTCTTCTTTGTGGCAGCCTCTGAGATATTGGAAGACTGCTATCATGTCACCCCTCGTCCTTCTCTTCATTAAACTAGACATACCCAATTCCAGCAACCGTTCCTTGTATGTTTTAGCCTCCAGCCCCCTGATCATCTTTGTTGCTCTTCTCTGCACTCTTTCTAGAGTCTTTTTTATATCGTGGTGACCAAAACTGGATGCAGTATTCCAAGTGTGGCCTTACCAAGACCTTGTAAAGTGGTATTAACACTTCACATGATCTTGATTCTACCCCTCTGTTAATGCAGCCTAGCACTGTGTTGGCTTTTTTGGCAGCTGCAGCACACGGCTGGCTCATACTTAAATGATTGTCCACTAGGACTTCGAGATCCCTCTCACAGTTGCTACTATTGAGCAAGGTACCCCCTGTACTATACCTGTGCATTTGGTTTTTCTTGCCTAAATGTAGAACCTTACCTATGGGAGGCCAATCTCTTGTGTGGCTTGGGGAATCACACATTGCATGACTTCTTCTCCATCCCCAGGTGACCTTGCAACACGTGGAGCTCAGCGGTTTGAAGTCTGAGATAGAGAACCAGAGGCGGTTGTACCAAGAAAGCAATCGGGACAAGGCCTTGAAGTTAGCTGTAACAGACCGGGATGAGGCTATATTCAAGTGAGTTCTGACGATTGACTTTGCAAACCCCATACACTGCATTGATTTATGTACAGTGTAATCCTTTGACTTAGCGACCCTTCGTTTAGCAACCATTCAGCATTACAAAGGAGCGGAAGAAAGTGATTTATGACTGGTCCTCGTGCTTAGGATCGTTACAGCATCCCCCACAGTAATGTGATCAAATTTGGGCGCTTGGCAACCAGCACGTGTTTAAAATGGTAGCAGTGTCCCACGGTCATGTGATCACCATTTGCAAACTTACAAGCCTGCTTCTGACAAGAAAAGTCAATGGCGGAAGCCAGATTTGCTTAGCAACCCTATGATTCACTTAACAACCATGGTATTCACCTAATGGCTATGTCAAAAAAATGAAAAATAAACCAGGCGTACTCACTTAACATCTGCCTAGCTTAGCAACAGAAGTTCCAGTCCCAATTGTCATAAATTGAGGACTATCTATAATCCCTTTGCTCCTGATACTATGATTGCTGCTGGGTTCATTGCCTGTCAAAGCAGTTGGACCAGCCTGTCTATCATGGGGAGGCAACTTTCGAAGTCCCCGGCAGTCATTAACAAAGCCACTAAATTTGGAGTTATCAGATTGGGGAAAACTGAGTTAGCCCCAATCATATGGGCTCATTGGCAAGGCAGATTAAATGAGGGCCCGGTCTTCCAAGGCAGTTTACCATAGGCCAGGGGTAGGCAACCTTGGCTCTTTTATGACTCGTGGACTTCAACTCCCAGAATTCCTAAGCCAGCATGGCTCAGCTTGGAAACCTCTCCCTTTCCCCTCAGCATGGCTGGCTCAGGAATTCTGGGAGTTGAAGTCCACGAGTCATAAAAGAGCCAAGGTTGCCTACCCCTGCCATAGGCTGATGTTTCCCAACCTTGGCAGCTTTACGATGTGTAAACTTCAACTCCCAGAGTTCTTTAGCCAGCCTGGCTGACTGAGGAATTCTGGGAATTGAAGTCCACACATCTTAAATCTGCCAAGGTTAATAAGAACCATTGTTCCATGGCAGAGGCCATTATGGAATGGAGATACCCTTCTCCATCCCAGTTAGGGCTCCCTCATTATTGTGAGAACAAAAGCTAGAATTTGTACTTTGCCGCAGATGCAACACGAAATAATCGAAATCATAATCTCTACCATTGCACTGATGAAGTTACATAGATTAGGTAGTGAAACGTCTGCAAGAAAACAACCAAGGTCAGAGAGCACCAAGGACTCCTCATTTCAACCCTAAGCTACAAATATTCTCCTTTTTTTGCCACCATTGCATTTTCTTACAGCGAGTGGCCTTATTTATGACGATGGTGCATAATTGCGAGGTTGAAAGGATGGAAATGAGACCTTGGAGGAAATCTTTATGCATCAGCCTTGAATTTTTCCAATTTTAGCCAAATCGTGTTCCTTTCCTGCTTATCAAAGTTATTCAACCTGAATAAACTTGCTGACTTCACTATACACTCTGCAAAGGTTGCTTGTTTGAACAACTGTAATGTTTACTGCTAGTGAGTTAATAAATAACCGCAAAACCACACCTTGAATGGAATTGCCACACAATTACACCAGATTTGAAGTAACTGCATTGATACTATTAGACTAGAAAATCCAATTGAAAATGCTGCCCATTCCCTAAAAAGCTTTTTTTTTAATAGCATAGCACCAGGTTATATCAGAACCAAAGGAGAATCCGCCAAGGACACATTTAGCAAGTACTGTATTATAGAAACTGCCAGCTACCCAAAATGCCATATCACAAATTTATGACACCACAAAATAATGTCTACTCAGAAAGGTGAAAATAAATAGAAAGAATGATGACGATTATCTGTATTTGTAATAATACAGGAAATAACCTTGGGAGACCAGCCAAAGAGATGCTGCCTATGGACTGGTCAGATAAGAGGGAGCATAGCCTACAGCTGCCAAAAAAAAGAGTGTTAAGGAGGTGGTGGAAGATCTGTACTTTCAGATTTGCAAGTTTCTCTTCGTGTAGTTTTACAATAAAATAGAATTTTTATTTCCTGTCTGGTTTACCTGGGAAGGCTGACATCAATTTTGCAAGTCTGAAAATACATCACACACACACACACACACAGAGTCACTTTTACAGTCCAATAACTTAAAATCAGATTTGCCCTTTGGTAATTGACAGATGGAAATATTGTCAATGCTTGTATTTTCTAAGTCCCTTCCAAGATTTTTTGGTATGGCACCCATTTTAATGCCCTATTCCAGGGGTAGGCAACCTCAGCTCTTTTATGACTCATGGACTTCAACTCCCAGAATTGACCATGCTGGCTCAGGAATTCTGGGAGTTGAAGTCCATGAGTCATAAAAGAGCCGAGGTTGCCTACCCCTGCCCTATTCTTTCGATTTCAATTTTCAGATCTGGATACTTATGATGTTCTCCAATTCTTTGTTTTCTATTCTACTATCTCCTGGTATTGCCACATCTATGCTTTTTTTGTTTCAATCACAGTTAAATCTGATGTGTTATGAGCCAAGACTGTATCTGTGGTTTTTTTTTTTTAAAAAAAACTCCCACAATAATGATTCAGTCTGTCATTTGTACTTCTATAACTGTCTGGTTTGGTACAGCAACCTAACAGGACAGGTACAGACTCCAGCAGAAAGTCAGGACTGCAGAAAAAAAAAACAGTTGTAACCAGCCTGCCTTCCATTGAGGATCTGTATACTGCAGGAACCAGAAAGAGGTCTGAGAAAATATCTATAGACCCCTCACATCCTAGACATAAACCACTTCAACCCCTCCCCTCAGGATGGTGCTACGGGGCATTGCATGTCAAAACGACTAGATCAGACATGTCAAACACAAGGCCCGGGGTCCGGATTCGGCAAGCAAAGTGGTTTCATGGGGCCCGCGAAGCCATCCTGGAAACAGCGAGGGAACGGCCCCCACTGCCTTGGCCCTGGCCCAGAGACCCTCCTCCTGCTAGAGACCCTCAGATCTGTCCCACTCCTGCCCAGGCCCCCATAGGCACCCTTGATGCGAACGATGTAGAGCTGGCCATGCCCACCCAGTAGGCCATACGCACTCTAGCCACGCCCACCCAGTAGGCCACGCCCACCCTGGCCATACCCACCCGGCCCCTTGAGGGCAACCGCAATGCTGATGCGGCCCTCAATGAAATTGAGTTTGACACCCCTGGACTAGACAAAAGGAACAAATTTTTTCCTTTGGGCCATCGCTCGGCTAAACACCTAATTCTCACAGAGCTGTCTAATGTCTATGTATACAGTCAACGTAGGACCACAACTGAGCCCAAAGTTTATGTTGCTAAGTGAGAAATTTGTTAAAATGAATTTTGCCCCAGTTTACGACTTTCCTTGCCACATTTGTTAAGTGCATCACTGCAGCTGTTAAATTAGTAACACGGCTGTTAACGTAAATCTGACTTCCCCATTGACTTTGCTTGTCAGAGGATTGGTGATCACATGACCCCGGAACACTCCAACCATCATAAATGTGAGTCAGTTGTCAAGCAGCCCAGTGTAAATCATGTGAGCATGGGGATGCTGCAATGGTCATAAGTGTGAAAAATGGTCAGGTCACTTTTTTCAGTGCCGTTGTAAGTTCGGTCACTTAGCGAACTGTTGTAAGTCAAGGACTACCTGTATTTACTGATGTAGTATGACAGTAGTATCATTATCCTTCTTACCTTCTTTACTAACCCCTCTTATACTGTAGGTAAGATTATTTATTTATTTATTTATTTTAATCTCATTTATATCCCGCCCTTCTCCGAAGACTCAGGGCGGCTTACAATCTAAGCACAAATTAAATGTGCTTAGCAATAGCCTTCATTCTATGTATATGCCTGCTTATTAGGGCTTTCGCCCCCCCCCCCAAGCGGCATTATTACAAAGTCAGCTTATTGCCCCCAACAATCTGGGTCCTCATTATGATTACTCTACTGTTGCTTTGCATGTACACTCTGAGCTTCTGCACCAGAGACACTAATCACACTTGGCCAAGTTAAGTTATTCTCCTCTCCTACCCTACCCTACCCTACGCTACGCTACCCTATTCCACTCCACTCTAGTCTAATTTATTGTCTATAATATAAAAATAATAGCATTATGGTTAGTTACACAGTCAGCCAGATGTTTAGAGAGGATTTGTCATTTTTGTCTACTTTTTAAGTCTTCCCCAAGGGACTGTGATAGACAGATGCTGTTGTTTGATGATGTTAAAGGTATCATCACAGGGTGACACTTACTGTTCCAAGTAAAGCTGCCTTTTGAAATTGACTGATGGGGATTTCATCAATGCCGATGGTGTTCACGTTGTGCTCCAGATGTATGACTACGACTATACTTTTTTCCTGCTAGGAAAGGTGAAATAGAATTGGAATTGGTGGAAATCTCCCTGGAGCGAGATTCGCTGAGCCAGCAGTTGCTGCGTGTCATTCGCCAGAAGATGGCACTTACTCAGGAGCTGGAAGCTTGGCAAGTGAGTAAGCAAATATCAGAAGCATCAGAAAACATGTCCTCCTGAGGTTTAACCGTTAAAGTTAATCCGTTTGGAAGCTGTGAACCATGTGTCAGGAACTGTAACAGTTTCGATGTCCCCTTTTTAAAAAAAATCCCATTCAGATACAGCTTTGGCTCCTTCAACATTGCCTCAGTTTCAGACGCATTTTGTGACATAGCGGAATGGAGTGTGGGGATTTTTATCCTTTTCCTATATTCCCAGCTGCATTCCAGGTTCACTGAATAAATCTCATCCCTTTTCAAATAGACCCCTTTTTGTGGGGGTGGTGGGGGGGTGCGAGGAAGGCCCAATGATGGGATATAAAAGGGGAGCTTGCAGGCAAGCAAATGCAAAAAGAAATATTTACTGAAGGTTAAAAGGTAGTCTTCAACTTAAGACCACAACTGAGCCCAAAATTTATGTCGCTAAGTGAGACATTTCTTCAGCGAGTTTTGCCCCCATTTTACAACCTTTCTTGCTACAGACGTTAAGTGAATTACTGCAGTTATTAAGTTAGTAACACGGTTGTTGAACGAATCTGGCCTCCCCATTCACTTTGCTCGTCAGGTAGGCCGCAAAAGGTGATCGCGTGACCCTGGGACTCTGCAACCGTCATAAATATGAATCAGTTGCCAAGCGTCTGAGTATTGATCACGTGACCACGGGGCTGCTGCAACGATCATAAGTGTGAAAATGGTCATAAGTCACTTTTTTCAGTGCCATTGTCTCTTCGAACGGTCACTAAATGAAAAGTTGTAAGTCGAGGACTAGCCATAGTTAAAAACAAATGAGTTATAGCAGAGGTGTTCAAACTTGGCAACTTTGAAGACTTGTGGACTTCAACTCCCAGAATTCCTCAGCCAGCCCTGGCTGGCTGAGGAATTCTGGGAGTTGAAGTCCACAAGTCTTCAAAGCTGCCACGTTTGAAGACCCCTGAGTTATAGAAAGGGGAATGCTAAGATATTATTAGTGCAAAATAAAAAAAATGAAGTGGAGGGGGGAAGGTATAGCAGGAAAGATTTTAGAAATTTAGAAAATCACAGAAACAAATCAGTGAGGAGCTAAAATATTTTTTCTGTTTCTGTGTTGGATTTGTGATGCTACACATGAAACCAGCTAAGCATTTGGTCTGAAGCTGAGCAAAACCCTGAGCAAAAATTACCGATCGCAAGTACGTGCCTCTAACTATATGAGAAAAGTAAACAGCACTTTCAGAATAATGCAACTGTATTGTTGGGGCCAAATTATGACGTTTCGTTTCCACAAAGCCAAAACGAAATCACAGGAATCTTTTTCTGTCTTTGCTTTGAGCATTTGGGGCAGAAATACTTTACAAATGGGAGTCTTCCAAGGGCAAAATTGTGTGTCTTTTGTTCAAAATAACAGGTGGTCCTCAACTTACAATCGTTCGTTTAATGATGGTTCCAAGTTACAAAGGCACTGAAAAAAGAGTGTCTTAGAAGCAGTCCTCACACTTGCAGTACACCTTATCACAGCATCCGCACTGCCACATGATGAAAATTTGGCCACTTCGCAACCGGCATGTATTTATGTGCGGAAAGAACCATGGTGGCGCGGTTGGTTAGAATGCAGTATTGCAGGCTAACTCTGCCGACTGCCAGCAGTTCGATCCTTGAACAGCTCAAGGTTGACTCAGCTTTCCATCCTTAACATGTCTGTAAAAAGAGGACCCAGATTGTTGGGGGCAATATGGTGATTCTGTAAACTGCTTAGAGAGGGCTATGAAGCACTATGAAGCGGTATATAAGTTTAAGTGCTACTGCCAGCGATATTTATGATGGTTGCACTGTCCCACGATCATGTGCTTTCCATTTGCAACCATTTCCCAGCTGGCTTCTGACAAGCAAAGTCAAAGGGAGAATCCGAATTTACTTAACGACTGCACGATTAATTTAAAAACTACAGAGTCACTTAACAACTGTGGAAAGAAAGGTCATAAAATCAGGCACGAATCACTTAACAACGTCCTTGCTTAGCAATGGAAATTCTGATCCCAAATGTGGTCATAAGTTGAGGACTATCTGTACAGAAGGCAGATGAACCCTTTTAAATGAAAATGGGACAACCTATCTGATATTGCTTTGCAGAGACTCAAGAGTGGATTTCTGGATTCTCCTTCATGTTGATCAGAATATTCTCTTTTTTTCCTTGCGACCTACAGGATGATATTCAGTATATTATTCACCAGCAGCTTCTCCAGAAACAGCGGGAAGAACGCCATTGCCTCACCCCGCCACCAAAGCCACCGACACAAGGCAAGGGTCCTGAATTATTTCGGGCTGGTGCCAGCATTCCCAGTGGCACAGGCTTCTTCTCATTCTTCCGGAAAAGCTGAATTGTTGAAGGTGTGGAACTTCTAATATGGCTGAAGGCAGGATAGTGGGCTAAGTGAATGCAAAGGCTGGAGTGGATGATAAGAGACGCAGTAGAGGCTCCTATGAGGGACATCTTGGAGGGACAAGGGCTGAATGAGTTCAAGAGCCTTTTGGAATGGAATGGAATGGAATGGAATGGAATGGAATGGAATAGAATAGAATAGAATAGAATAGAATAGAATAGAATAGAATAGAATAGAATAGAATAGAATAGAATAGAATAGAATCTGGAAGGGACCCTGGGGGTCTTGTAGTCCAGCCCCCTGCTCAAGCAGGAGAGCCTATACCATTTCAGACAAGTGACTGTCTGGTCTCTTCTTAAAAACCTCCAGTGATGGAGCGCCCACGATTTCTGGAGGCAAGTAGTTCCGCTGGTTAATTGTTCTCACTGTTAGGAAGTTTCTCCTTAATTCCAGGTTGCTTCTCTCTTTGATCAGTTTCCAACCATTGTTTCTTGTCCTGCCCTCTGGTGCTTTGGAGAATAATTTGACCCCTTCTTTGTGGCAGCCCCTCAAATACTGGAATACTGCTATCATGTCTTTGTATGTTCTAGTCTCCAGGCCCTTGATCATCTTAGTTGCTCTTCTCTCTTTTTAGAATAGAATAGTGCTGGCTCATAGTCAAGTGATCGTCCATTAGGACTCCAAGGTCCTTCTCACAGTTACTGTTTTTAAGCCAGGTCTCACCTAATCTGTACTTGTACCTTTGATTTTTCCTGCCAAAATGCAAAACTTTGCTTTTCCCCACCTTGAAACTCATTTTGTTGGATAGGGCCCATTGTTCAAGTTGGTCAAGATTTTTTTGGATCCTGAGTTTGTCTTCCGGGGTGTTGGATACTCCTGCCAGTTTAGTGTCATCTGCAACTTTGATGATTTCCCCTTCAGTTCCCTCATCTAAGTCATTTATGAGTCATTTTAAGCAACTTTGAACCCATCTAAGCCAAAGAACATGTTCTCTTATTCTGTGTTCCACTCATACAGATGTTGGGAAAAATGGGCTGTGCTGTCAGCTGGAAAGCTGACAGCCCAGGTTCGAGACCCAAGCTCTGTGCAATGGGGTGAACTCCTGTTACCTGCCTCGGCTCCTGCCCACCTAGCAGTTCCTAAGCATGTAAATGCAAGTAGATAAATAGGTACCCCTTTAATGAGAAGGTAACAGCGTTCCATGCGCCTTTGGTGCATAGGCACAGAAATTGTCTTTAGACAACACTGGCTACTTCAGCCAAGAAACAGAGATGAGCATCGTGCTCTAGAGTCAGACACAACTGACAAGGAAACCGTTACCTTTTTTTGCTCTAGGTCCTACCCCCAATATCATGTTTGGCCAAATGCATCCCAAGATACATTTGTAGAGGAATCCATGTCAATTATGGCTCCAAGAATTCCTTTACAAGCACCCATAACCTAATGGTAGATGTAGACCATTGGAAAAGAGACAGGAAGTTCCTGGGAATATGGTTGGCCATCCATACTTCTATAGAGGAGCATCCGTGTTCTTCTTTAACATAGGACAGCCTTCAAGGTTGGCAGCATGCCAATAGGATTCCTGGCCTTTCTCAGTTAGCAAAATTGGGTCATCTCAAGGCATGTTTGGGGCATCCAATTCAATCAAATCTTCATCTGCTGATACATGAATTACAGTCATACTTAACTTGGAGCAGCTGGAGGTTCCATGTCTTAGAATTATCTAGTCTAGGTATGTCCAACTCAGAATTCCCCAGCCAGGATGGCTGACTGGGGAATTTTGGGAGTTGAAGTCCACAGGTCTTAAATTGCCCCCGATTGAGCCTGTAACAATAACATGAAGCCAGATGCTTTTCAGATATTCAGACCAATAATTCCCAGCTGACACAATTCAAATACTATTGAAAACAATCCAAGAAGTAACCACAAGAGCTAGGTAGAATATTCCAGTCTGAAAGTAGGTCAAATCAAGCAGATGGCATCAGTTGGCCATTGGATTGAATCTTGAATCAGAAGAGAGGTAGAGGGGATCTTGGAGGTCTTCTAGTCCAGCCCCTTGCTCAAATAGGAGACCCTATACCATTTCAGACAAGTGACTGTCCAGTCTCTTCATAAACACTTCCAGTGATGAAGCACCTACAACTTCTCACGGCAAGCTGTTACATTAGTTAATTGTCCTCACTGTTAGGAAGTTTCTCCTTAATTCCAAGTTGCTTCTCTCCTTGATTAGTTTCCATCCATTGTTTCTTGTCCTGCCTTCAGGTGCTTTGGAAAATGAATTGACCCCCTTCTCTTTGTGGCAGCCCCTCAGATACTGGAATACTGCTATCCTGTCCCACCTAGTCCTTTTTTCTTTAGACTGGCCGTACCCAAATCCTGCAACCATTCTTCGTATGTTTTAGTCTCCAGGCCTTTAATCATCTTAGTTGCTCTTCTTTGCACTTTTTTCCCCCCCAAAGTCTCAACGTCTTTTATGTAATGTGGTGGCCCAAACTGGATGCCAACTAAAGGCATGCAATTGAATGCAATTCTTGTTACGTAGTAGTTACTGGTATAGCAGATTTGTAAAACACTAACTTTTGTTCTGGTCTCTCTTTTAAAACACATCTAGGTTTCCAACAGCAGCTGGCCAATCTCTGCTCCAAGTTCTAAGGTCACCCTCTTCTGGCCAATTGGAGGCATGACTGAGCTAAGTGGATTATTCCGGAAAGGCAAGCCTGGAGACATCCACAGGTCCCAGCGCCTGGCATTTGATGGAATAGGCCTAGAAATCTGGCTTCTGATCCTCCACTTTTTCTTAGAATCAAGACTGATATTAATCTCAAGTTCCTGCCTTGCAAGAAGAAATAGATTACAGGTAGTTCTCAACTTACAACCATAGTGACCGTTCAAAATTGCAACAGCGCTGGAAAAAAGTGGCTTATGATCATTTTTCACACTTATGACCATTGCAGCATCCCCTTGGTCATGTGATCAAAATTTGGATGCTTGGCAACTGGTTCATATTTATGATGGTTGCAGTGTCCCGGGGTCGTGTGATCAAAAGTCAATGGGGAAGCCAGACTCACTTAACAACCATGTTACTAACTTAACAACTGCAGTGATTCACTTAACAACGTGTAGGAAGTCAGCCCCCCAGAGAAGGAAATATTAAAAGGGCAGAAAAATATATTTCCTCAAAGGATCTTAAAGAGGCAGAAAAGGCTGCCCAGTTTTTCTTAACTGTGGCAAGAAATGTCATAAAATGGGGCACAAGTCACTTAACAACGGTCTTGCTTAGCAATGGAAATTTTGAGCTCAGTTGTGGTCGTAAGTTGAGAACGACTTGCAATGTTCACTTCTTTCAAGTGGGAGACAACTGCTGGCAAAACAGGAATGTCCCTGGAGGGGGAAATGAAAAAAAAATCAAGATGGCAGCTTCACTCACGCAACGGCCATCTTGAATTTTTGACCCACATCCCATGGATACCCTCTGACAAACTGTTCTTTGCAGCAGACCCTATTTTACTTTTCATGGTTAAAAAAAAGTAATTTCCCCTTGGGTTGAGGTCAGCTGCTAGTGTGTTTTCTGAGAAGCATTGAGTTCAGCCTCAAGATTCTCTTCTTGCCTTAAAGAATGAATACCAAAGAATGTATCCAAGGTTTTGATATTTAAATAGGATGGATAATGGGAAATAAAGAGACTTTGGGCCAGATTCTTAAAATCCTGTCAAACAGAGGACAAAGTATTTTGTCAGTTCCACCTGAAATAGTGCACAGGAACAAGGGCATAAGAATATCCTTTGAAAAGGCACCAGTATTATATTCTTCAATGCATTAGAGCAGAGGTCTTCAAACTCGACAACTTTAAGACTTGTGGATTCTCACAATTCCCCAATAGCATGGCTGGCTGAGGAAATCTGGGAGTTGAAGTCCACAAGTCTTAAAGTTGTCAGATTTGGAGACCCCTGCATTAGGATGTCCTCTTCAATAAGATCAACCTGTAGCAGCCTCCCTCTGGCTGTTTTGGGACTGTAAATCCCAGAATTCCTAGCCAATATTGCCATATTTCTGGGAATTCTGGATGCTGTGGCCCAGTATTTCTCAGCTTTGACAACTTTAAGATGTGTGGACTTTTAACTCCCTGAATCCCCCAGCTAGCCATGCTGGCTGAGGAATTCTGGGAGTTGTAGTTCTACACATCTCAGTTGCCATAGTTGAGAAACGCTGCTGTAGCCCCTACTCATCAGAAGAACACCAAACTGGGGAAGGCTGATTGAGGTTTTTTTCTATAACTTGCTTTTTTATATAAAGTATATATCGGTACATTTGTGGCTTCTAAAAAAATCTGCATATATTTTTGCAGATAAGATTCAGTCATGTTGCAGGAATACCAGCAGGGGGCAGTAATGCTCTTTCCTCTTCTTCCTCCCCTTTCTTGTTGCATGCAAACAAGAAACAAGACACTATTTTGCATGTATAATTTCTATTGCTATTTAACATACAGATATACATATCCGGTTTCAATACCAAAGCTGACGGGCCGGATCCAAACAGAGATTTATTTATCTATGAAGAAGAAATTCTATATTGTTATAGAGTATTTTTGTTGTAAATTTGTTAATACAGATTTAATAAAGATTTAATTAAAGTGTGCCCTTCACACTTCTCTGAGGCTTCTGTTGGAAACACGGGCTTTACAACACTGGTTCTTCAACAGATCAAGACGGGGAAGGAGTCTCACAATATACTCAGGAATCTCAGAGGAGAATTTATGACCAGACTTTGGAACTCTGCTCATGCTGCAGTGACCTCATATTTATTTACCATCTCATAAGGGTTTGCATCTATGCCAGTCCTGGTTCAGCTGCCTCCTGAAAGATGTTTAAATACATTTTGGGCTCCGTTGTGTTCATAAGTCAAGGCCAACCTGTCACAAGCAAGTGCGACACATCTTCCTTCTATTTTCCCCACAGCAACCCTGTGAGGTGGGTTGGTCTGAGCAAGAGTGACTGGTTCAAAGTCAGCTGGCTGGCTTTCATGGTTAAGGCTCAGATGTGAACTCAGGGTCTCCTGTTTCCTATCGGAAGAATTGTGGGACGTAAGAAGTACAAAATCCATTCAGTGCAGTGTAGTAACTGACGTAACTGCTACCTAGAGTCACTCTGTATGAGTTGGGTGGTTATATATACATTTGTTTAAAAATAAATAATAAACAAATTGAGGCCAGTGAAAGGATTCTGCATCCTTCTGTTCTAACTCTACATGTTTGAACAAAACCGACCATATATTGCTGAAAAACATAATCTGGGGTGAGTTTAGGTAGTCTTCCATTTCACTTGCACAAGCATGTTTTGAAATGTCACACACACACACACACACACACACACACACAGAGCACCCTAAATTGCTTCGGATCCCCTGCTGGGTCTTTCAGAATTACAACAGCACTGAAAAAATGTGACTTATGACTGTTGCAGCATCCTGATGGCCATACGATCAACATTCGAACACTTGACAACTGGCCTGTATTTATGACGGTTACAGGGTCATGAGATCGCCTTTTGCCACCTTCTGACGTCAATGGGGAAGCCAGATTCACTTAACAGCCATGTCAGTAACTTAAGAACTGCAGTAATTTACTTGTGGCAAGAAAGGTCAGAAAATGGGACAAAACTCACTTAATAACCATCTTGCTTAGCAACAGAAATTTTGGGCTCCATTGTGGTCGTATGTCGAGGACTACCTGTATTTGGGATAGTTCTGTGTCTGTGTTGTTTTTAATCTTGATAGCTTTTTTGTTATTCTTGTTTAGAGCAGGAACACCCCTCCCCCCAATCCTAATGTTTAAAATAAAGGTTGGGAACAAAATAATGCCAATAGGGATCCAAAGAGAAAACAGAGTTTGCCAAGAATTTCCTAAGGAGTTAAAAAGTTACACTGTTACCAACTGTAAGGATTTAAACCAAAGTGATCTATTTTTTCCCCCTTTTCACGAGACTTGAATACAAGCTCACAGACACTGAGTCTGCCCTTTGATTTTACAGTAGTAAAAGTTGTGATTCTAACTGTGCCTCAGTTGCTGGGCTGTGGGCACCTTGGTCTTTCTGCACCAGCTGCATCCCTCTGGGTGGCATTTTCTTTTTCTCATGGTGGGCCTGAGCAGAGAACAATGTGTGACTCTTGCAAAACCGAGGGGGCGGCTGCAGTTGGCATCCCAACCCTCCGGAGAGGAATGCAGAACGGATGGGTCAGGCAGATGGTCAAAGCAAACAGCCACAGGCATGGGCAATCCGTACCCCACCCCACCACTCCTCTCTCAAACCAGGAAGCTGCATTTAGATCAGCGCTGCTCAATCGCAGCAGCTTTAAGATGTGTGGACTTCAACTCCCAGAATTCCCCAGCCAGCTAGCTATGCTAAACTAAGCTATGCTGGCTGGAGAGTTCTGGGAGTTGAAGTCCACACAATCGAACGTTGCTGAGATTGAGAAACACAGATGTAGATTATTTAGAAAACCTTTGAACGCCTCAGATCCTAGGAAAAAGAGGCGGTGGGGGGTAGGGGGGGGGAAGGACCCTGTGGTGGGGATCCTCTGCCAATGCCTTCTTCTGGCAAAAAAGTTACAAAAAATCTGGTTTATTTCTGGTACCTTGGGGGGACACATCCACCCTCCTTTCTTGGCAGTAAAAAAGAAGCAGTTTGCCACTGACATCTGCAAAGCTTTCCTCCCCTCTTCCCAGGCTAGTCTTGGGATTTCCTTGTGGTCCCCCATCCATCAGCTCCAATTCCACTGAACTGTTTGGAGATCAACCGAGCTGCTGTCCCCGCCTGGGGCTCTTTTCTGCCAAAGGTTGCTCCAAATCCAGGCAACGCCAGCCACCAATTTGGAAGCTGCGACCCAGAGTTTCCCGGTTGAGGTGCTTGCTACAAAGGAAACTGCTGTGCCCAGCGCAGCTGTTAAAAGGCGAAACCTCGTCCAGAGACGCGTATTTGGACGCAGCCAAATAAGACACACCCTGAAATGTATTTTTTTTCCGCCCTTTTGTTAATGCGTGCCACCTTCCCCTGGGTCGCATCCCCACCCATGTCCACGAAGCCCGCCCATCTCTTCTCCGCATCCTCGCCGAACAGGGGGTGGAGAAGGAAATAAAACCTGATTTTTGCCTCTGGGACTCAGGGAGGCCAACCTTGGCGGCCCCTTTTGCCGGCTGCCGCCATCCTTAAGCAGGCGGCTTCCAGATGCGTGCGATTCCCATTCCCTGCCAGGCCGGGGAGGATAGCCATTGTAGTCCCCTCCCGTCTGTGGGCGCCAGGTTGGGGCCCGCTGCCGCATATGCAGGCGTTTTAACCCTCGAAGTGGGAAATCCGGCTGGACTGCTCGGGCTGCACGTCTGAATAAATAAATCTCGTATCAATTAATTAAAGGGGGGGAAAAAACAAACCAAAACGGTCCGCATCTTTAACCTAGAGCAGGGGTCGGCAACCTCGGCTCTTTTATGACTCGTGGACTTCAACTCCCAGAATTCCTGAGCCAGGCTGGCTCAGGAATTCTGGGAGTTGAAGTCCACGAGTCATAAAAGAGCCGAGGTTGCCTACCCCTGACCTAGAGGACCCCGCGCGCGGTCATACTGACTCCTCCCCGCAAGGGGGCGGGCCCGGCGACTCCTCCAAGCCCCGCCTCCTCTTTATTACCACCAACCCCCCCTTCTTCTCCCGGCCCCGCCCAGCCCCGGGCCGCCGTCGCTAAGCACCGCCCATTATAGGACAGGCGCCGCCCATTACAAGGCGGGCTCCGCCCCTCGCTCTCCCTCCGCCTGGTTCGAACGCTACTTTGGCGTTCCAGCGGGGAAGCCGCGGCCGTCGGAGGGGAGAGGCAGGAAGCCGCGGGCTGCGGGGACCTGTCGGTCATCTGATCCCGGCCAGAGCAGCGTCCGGCAGGGGACGAGGAGGGAAGGCAGCCGCCGCCGCCGCCGCCAACCGCGGGAGACCCGCCTAGGCTGGCAGCTGATTCAGCGTCGAGCTCCTTGGCTCCCGTCGCAATGCTTCTTCCTGCAGGCCGCCTTGCGCCCGGCTCTCCTCGCCTCCTTCATTGATTCCTGCACGGCGGCGGCGTCTTTCCTGCTCCCTCCCTTTGGCCTTTTTCCCCCTCTCCTGGCTTCTTTTCTTGGAAAAACAAGAGAAGGCCGGGCACTTGGGGAAACTTTGCCATCCTTCCTCTTGGCCAAACCCTTCGTGGGAAACTCCCAACCTGCTTCCTTCCAACCTCGATCGGGTGTGCTGATTTCTCCTCCTCCTGCTCCTCCGTTTCTCCTTACAAAAAAAAAAAGCCGATCGGATCGTCATCATCTTCATCATCACGGCAAGTGGTTTTCTCTGCTGCTGCTGCTGCTTGCACAAATGCTGGGCATTTGTTTTCCGGAGCCAAGCAGATCATTTTTTGGAATGGAGGTCTAAATTCTCGCCTCCTTGCTACCCCTTTTCTGGATAGCCTTTAAACAAGAGCTACCTTTTGTGTCCTGCTTTCGTTTTTTAACAAGTCAGGGTTATTGCTGGAGGGAGTTGAATCTTGTTCTCTTTTAAAAGCTGGGATTAAAAGACTGAAGAAGAAGAAGACACACGTTTCTTCCTGCCTTTTCCTTTTTCTTTTTTTTGTGTTTTTTTTTGTTGTTCTCAGTTACAATATTTTCTACACTGGTAAGCCAGGAATTTGGGAAAAATCCCCCCCCCAATTGGCTCAGAAACACTTAACCATTTCTGTCAGTTTCCCTTCTTCCCATGACAAGCGAAGCCAAGATTTTAGTAAACCGTGATTCCGGTATTAGAGGACAAAACTCCAGAACAATCAGCGCACATCCTACAGTTGTTTGGCAGAAGAAGAAAGTGCTTTTGGACACACAAACTGGGCTGTGTTCCTCTGTCATTTGACCTCAAGGGAAGGAAAACATTTGGAAGGGGGAGGAAAAAAAAAAGTTTTGACATCTTCGCAGCTGAGGCTAAGTTACAAACGTTTCCATGTTCTTTACGGTAACTCTTTGGAGGAAAAGACGGTGAATCCTCGTGGATTGACTCAGTTCCCCTTCTTGGAAATTGTGGGCAATCTTTGGACCCTGTTTGGCCTTGGGAAGCTGTGATGGGGCTGTGAGGCCAAACTGATTTCCCACTGGATCCTGAGGGGCTGAGAGAAAAAGCTCTCCCGGGAGGAACTGAGTGTTAGATAAAAGCAGTGACGGAAGCTGACCCAGCACTGTGAATGGCTGCCAAGGATTATGACCACTTGTTTAAATTGCTTATCATCGGAGATTCGGGTAAGAATGCTTGTTGTTTCCTTGTCATCCATCTTCAATCTTATCTAACGCTGTCCTTCCGTATTTACCGTATTAGATTTTTTTTATCCTGCCTTTATAACTTGATAAGTAACTCAAGGCAGAGAACATACATAATACAGGTAGTCCTTGACTTACAACAGTTCATTTAGTGACAGTCCGAAGTTACAACAGCACTGAAAAAAGTGGCACGACCTGTTTTTCACACTTATGACCACTGCAGCATCCTCATGGTCAGGTGATCGAAATTCAGACGCTTTGGCAACTGACTCATATCTGTGACTGTTCCACTGTCCTGGGGTCATGTGATTCCCCTTTTGTGACCTTTTGAGAAGCAGAGTCAATGGGGAAGCCAGATTCGCTTAACAACTTAACAACTGCAATGATTCACTTAACAACTGTGGCAAGAAAGGTAGTAAGATGGGGCAACTTAACGAATGTTTTACTTAGCAACAGAAAATTTGGGTTCAATTGTGGCTGTAAGTCGAGAAACACCTGTTCTCTTTTTTCCGCCTGTTTTCCCCACAACAACAACAACCCTGGGAAGTAGGCTGGGCTGAGAGAAAATGATTGGCCCAAAGTCACCTTAAGTCAAGTGCCTGAGGTAGGACTAGAACTCACATTCTCTTGATTTCTAGGCCAGCATCTTAACCACTGTACTAAACAGCCTCTTGCTGGTTCTCCCCCTCCAAACATTATTTCAACCGTTTTGCTGTCTTTTTTGCACATTTTCAGATCTTCCTAGCACTTTTCATGCTAGACTTATCTGTTACTCTTTTGCCATTTTCATTCTGAACCCTTAGCCTGGTTCTTTCCAATTTTTCTGCCTTTGTAGACTTTTATGTCAATCTTCCATTTTCTTCCTCCAGTTCATTGTGAGCACTTGGGATGGGCTGAATGTGTCCCTCCCTCCATATATAATCTCCTTCTTACCTGTCCTTTATTTTTGTTCTTTTGTTCTTCCCCACCCTTTCTGCCTCACTTTTATTTCTGCAAATATCTCTGGGCAGAATAAAAAACCACACAACTCTGAGAGGAAATCATTGGACCAATGATTTCCTCCTTAATTCTACCTCTCTTCTTGTTCTTCACTACTTTTCAGATACTCTAATTCTCTATAGTAGTGTTTTCCAACCTTAGCAACTTTTAAGATGTCTGGACTTCAATTCCCAGAATTCCCCTCCTTGCATGGAATTCTGGGAGTCCAAACATCTTCAAGTTACCATAGTTAAACACTGCTTTACAGACTCCACTGACTTACAGAAAGATCCATTAAATAAGTGAAAGGCTGAATTTTATTTTAACGACATATTAACGGTTTTCTTCAAGACTTAATTCAAATTGTAGAGCTTCCAGCATCCTTTGAGCTGTAGTTTTCTCAACCCTGGAATGTTTTCATTTGGCTTTAGTGATGAGGGAACAATCTTGGTAGTTTCCTTCCTATGTTTTTTATTGTCTTGAGATTGTTGACCTACCATCTCCAAGTGGATGGACTCCCGGCATGCTGGGACTACACAGCCAGACTGACTTTGAATTCTGGGAGTTGAAGTTCAAGTGCATCTGAAACTGAGAATGGCTGATTATCATTCCTCAAATTGTTTATAATACTATTTCCTGCATTTATTGAATATATAGGTCATTTCCTGGGTAGTTATCTTAAAGCAAAGCACAAATGTACACATAAAAGCTATTGATGCATTATTAACATTTAAGGATGACATTAAAAAACTGAATAGCAAAATAAAAATGTGGGTGGAGTAGCGGGATGGAAAATTAAGATTAAGCAGGATGGGCTTTTTGATTTTCACCCGATTATAACAGCCCTTTCTCAATGGTCATATGTTTCACATCCTGTTATAATCCTGTAGCTCTTTACCTAAGGGTAAGCTGAATTTACTCAAAAGATATTAACTTTTAATCACATACCGCAGGCGTATCCAACCTTTTGCCTTGCCTGGGCCACATTAAGTGAAGAGGAATTCTTTTGGACTGCATATAAAATATATGATACAGTTAATAAGATGGCTCAGCAGTTAAAGATGCAAATAGATAAATAGGCACCACTTCGGTGGAAAGCTGACAGTGCTCTGTGCACTTCGACATATAGTCTTGTTGGCCACATGATCATGGAAGCATCTTTGGACAACGCTGACTCTGTTGCCTGAGAAACAGAAATGAGCACCACCCCCTTGAGTTAGACACAGCTGGGCACAGGGCCTTATAAATAATATTAAAAGTTTAAGATCTTGTGGGGGCCACATTACTAGCTGTCCAGGGCTGCATGCAGTCTGGGCTGTAGGTTGGCTACCACCCCCCCCCACCCCCCGATGTACAGGATTGTAGTGCTGCTTTCTTTACATAGTCTTTTCAGCTCTTTAAAGAAAGTTAGAAATTAAAGAAATCAGGCAGGTGATTTGGGGCCTTCCAGAATATCTTAGATTTTGTCCCTCGCCGGCCTCAGCCAGCTTGGCCAAATCCAGAGATGGATTTATAATCCAAAACATCTGGAAAGCAGCAGATTGCCTATGTTGGGGCAAAACTGTTTCCATTCAACTCATCTGGTTGAGTCCCATCTTTCGTTTCCCAGGCTGCATTTTGAGCTCTAGTGTTCTTTGGCCATAGCTTAAAAGCTTGGCTTCCTGCTGAAGGTGGGGGCTGCCAGCAGAGAGAACTGGGGGATTCACTGGGGTGCACCTGCTGTGAAATTGGAGATATTAACGTGGATGTGGAATTCCTCAGTTTAGGATGAATGATTCATACAGATGGTATTGCAGTTTGTAGACACATTGTGGTCTGCCACAAACTGCTGACCTCACACAGCTGCTTGGGAAAATTTGAGAATGAGAATGAGGTGGGAACTTTACCTTCCAGCTGACTCATGACAAAACCAAGAAGTGGAAGTGAAGACTGGTTGAGGCAGACTTCTCCAGTTGAGGCTGAGCTGTTCTTCCATTGCTAGCACAAGTAGCCATTGTGTTACAATTATTTGTTTAGTGACCATTCAACAACACTGGAAAAAAAAGACTTACGATCAGTCATTGCCCTTACAGTATCCCCATGGCCACATGATCAAAATCCTGGCAATTAACATATATTTATGACAGTTGCAGCATTCCAGAGCCATGTAATCACCATTTGTAACACTCTCAGCCAACTTTGGACAACCAAAATCAATGGAGGAAGCTGGATTTGCTTAACAACTGCACGATTCACTTAACTGCAGCGATTCGTTTAACAGCTGAGGCAAAAAATGTAGAAGTGGGCACGACTCCCATAACAATTGCCTTGCTTACAACAGAAATTCTGGAAACAATTGTGGTTGTAAGTTGAGCGCTAGCAGTAGTACAATCGTCCAGAAATCTTTTCCACTGAATTGTCACGGGGGTGTTGCAAACAGAACTGTGACAGAAATGGATTACTCTTCCTTTGTTATTATATTCTTTTTGAAAAGGCCCCCCACATGATCTTAGCTTCTCTCTCCAGTCAGAAAGCCCAGAGAGATGAAGATTTCAGCGCCTTGCTTTCTCTTTAGGCCCTTTGCAAGTGATGTGGCTTATCTTC
Source organism: Vipera berus (assembly GCF_964194415.1). Classification (NCBI taxonomy): domain Eukaryota; kingdom Metazoa; phylum Chordata; class Lepidosauria; order Squamata; family Viperidae; genus Vipera; species Vipera berus. The sequence goes on from NC_138205.1 coordinate 14,847,775, forward strand.
TCACTTTAGGATTTTGGGAAGTTTTAATGGCTTCCTCTGTTTGCTTTCTACTCTTGATAAAGCTGATTTTGAGGTGGATCAAAGTAAGATTAGTAGAAGCAGCAATCTTGGTATGAGTTCATGCATATTTCAGTGTATTCAAGAATCAGGGTTTGCTCCAACCTGGCAATCATTTCAATCAATTTTGCAGCTACTAAGATTGTTGGCTGAGCAGGGACAAAAATAGCCAGGGAAATGATTGAAGCCTGGGAAACTGGCTCCTTGTCAATCAATATGAGTACTGATTTACCACCAGCTTATCAGTTATTTAAGAGCCTTTGGCAGCATATGGAAACAACAGCCAATGACTTAATATTCTCCCATCAACATCCAATCAATAACTAAAAAGCCACACACAACCAGGCACTACATAAATACTACACATAGAATAACCCAAAGCACACATTCTGCTAGAGAGAAGTTCCCTGAGGATGGACTCCACCATAAGTCTAAAAGCTCGAAAGAATAAACCTCTGGTCCCAGTTACTGACCCAAATTTGATCCTGCAGTATTATCCCGGGACACGTATATTTGCCTTTATTCATGAAGAAATTGATTCATGATACAGTAGAAATACAAATGAAGTCTCCAACAGTTGAAAGTAGATGCTGGCTGCAGAAGAGAGAAAAGTTGATGAAATGATTGATGGATAGATTGGCATGGTAAAAGGCTGGTGCAAAAAAGGCTGTTGATCTTTGGTGATCACATTTCAGGTTGGTGGTTTTCCTGGGATCTGCTTGGATCAGGTTGCTCCAAGACTTGTCTGATTTACAGCAGATTTTAGGATTTAGATGCCTGTCACGTAGTCATGGCCCTTAGTACAAATAGGCACGCTAAATCAGAGGGACTGGCTAAGAAGTATTCGGGGGCAGAAACAGGTTAACGTTTATTAAAATGTATTCATTGGCAGATGGGGGCAGGGGGGGTGTCTTCTATTCATGTGATAATTCACATAATCAAATCATTATGGGAAGAATGTAAATTGGGTCATCGGCATCAGTTTTCGTTGTTTGCATAATTATGTCATTGTGCTAATCAGTGTGGAAAATTGGTCCGCTCCATGTGAAGGCCATTGAAAGAGTCTGAAAGAGGGCAGATATTTAGAACTTTAAATATGGGCTGGAGGGGATATTTCCTAAGTGGGTCTAAGAAAACAGTTCAGTTTTGGACACCATGATATAAAAAAGATGTTGAGACTCTAGAATGAGTGCAGGGAAGAGCAACAAAGATGATTAGGAGGCGGGAGGCTAAAACATAAGGAACGGTTGCTGAAATTGGGAACGTCTAGTCCAGGGGTAGGCAACCTTGGCTCTTTTATGACTCGTGGACTTCAGCTCCCAGAATTCCTGAGCCAGCCATGCTGAGGAGAAATGGAGATGTTTCCATGCTGATCCATTCTGGCTCAGGAATTCTGGGAGTTGAAGTCCACAAGTCATAAAAGAGCCAAGGTTGCCTACCCTTGGTCTAGTCTAATGAAGAGAAGGGTGAGGGGTGACATGATAGCAGTGTTCCAATATCTCAGGGGCTGCCACAAAGAAGAGGGAGTCAAGCTGTTCTCCAAAGCGCCTGAAGGCAGGACAAGAAGCAACGGATGGAAACTAATCAAGGAGAAATTTCTTGACAGAACAATTAACTTTGCTTGGAATAGCTTGCCTCTTTTGGTACTGTCCATGGGGAAATTAAAAGACACTTGCTCCTGGGGAGGAAAGCCATGGCAAATGTAGACAGCACACTAAAAAGCAGAGACATTACCCTGCCAACAAAAGTGCATATAGTCAAGGCTATGGTCTTCCCAGTTGCAATGTATGGCTGTGAAAGTTGGACCATAAGAAAGGCTAAGCGCCAAAGAATTGAGGCCTTTGAACTATGCTGCTGGAGAAGACCCTTGCGAGTCCCTTGGACTGCAAGGCGATCAAACCGGTCAGTCCTAGAGGAGATCAACCCTGACTGCTCTTTAGAAGGCCAGATCCTGAAGTTGAAACTCAAATACTTTGGCCACCTAATGAGAAGGAAGGACTCACTGGAGAAGAGCCTCATGCTGGGAAAGGTGGAGGGCAAGAGAAAAAAGGGACGACAGAGAATGAGGTGGCTGGTTGGAGTCACTGAAACAGTAGGCGTGAGCCTAAATGGACTCCAGAAGATGGTAGAGGACAGGAAGGCCTGGAGGAATGTTGTCCATAGGGTTGCGATGGGTCGGACATGACTTCGCAACTAACAACAAGCTTGCCTCTGGAAGTTCTGTTATGACCCAGGTGATCAAGGCGAGGCAGGCCTTTAGAGTCCTTTGTTGTACTCAAGAAATGTTCTACAAACTGCCCTCCAACGACCAGTAAGGCTCCATCCCATGCTACCCTAAAGGCAGTCAATCCTCAATCCCCCAAACAACAACCCACATATGACCAGCAAAGTCCACAAGGCAAAGTCCAGGCATAAGACAAATGGCAGCCCTCAGGGCAAAAGACAAGGGACAAGGCAAAGGCAGTTCTGAAGGTAAAGCAAAGCAAAGGGCAAAAACAGTCCACAAGGCTAGGGCAAGACGAATGGCAGTCCTTCAAGCAGACGAAAAGCAGTCCTCGAAGCAAGGTGAAAAGGCCTTGCCTTCAAAGCTGGGGGAGTAGAATCCAAAGCTAACAATTGTTCCTGGCAAAGACTAACACCTCACCACTTCTCCCAAAGTCATTCCACTCCAGGTGTTCCTTGTGAGGAGGGATGGGGCAACCTTCTCCCGAGTAGCTTTGCAGCCCTTCTCTGGGCTTACCTCCGCTCCCCCCTCTCCGTGACCTTGAATTGGTGGAGGAGGCAGCCCTTCCTCATCAGAGGAGATCTGCTGCCTATCAGCACCACTGCTTGTCAGCAGCCGATCCTCCTGTGTCTGGGAAGGCAAGCAGCGTTCTGTCTGGTCGACCACCTCCCCCAGTGCCTGAGGAGACTGGGACAGCAACGTCCTCAACCTCTGGCCTCCCCAAACATGCCAAGGGAGACGTGCCATCCCTGTGAGATGGTCCCGGTTCCAGCTCCTCCTCCTCCTCCTCCGAACCGGGCTCCGATGGGGCCACGACAGTTTTGGGTTCTCCATCACTGGAGGTTTTCCAGAAGAGATCAGACAACCATTGGTCTGAAATGGTATAGAGTTTTCTGCTTGAGCAGGAGGTTGGACTAGAAGACCTCCAAGGTCCCTTCCAAATCTGTTGTTTTGCTAATTCAAAACTTAGTTGTTAAAGCTAGAGTGAAATCTGAAGTGGGGTGGCAGCAAGGCTCGATCCTTTTGTACGCTTCCACGTTGGTTCAATTATTTGGGTGAAAAGGTGGGAGAAAGGCTTGCTAAATTTGCAGTTGGAAAAATATGAGTGGGACAGCTCCTGTTCTGGAAAACAATCACTGCAATTCAAAATATCTTGATAAGTAGATCAGCTGAATAACATCTGGAGCTGAATAACATCTAGTAGTGGCCAATGCAAGACTCTTCCCTCAGGAAACCAAAATAAAATGCACAATTATAAGATGGGAGATAGAGGATCGATAAGAGGATTTGTGGAAAAGATCTCAAAACGGTGACTGCAAACTGCATATGAGTCAGCAGAGAGAGAATGCAAAAAAAAAGGAACTACAGAGTTTTGCATCGGTCACTACTACTAGGTGTTATTCAGCTCTATATGCTAGCTATCTACTTATCAAGATATTTTGAATAAAAGCATCATCCCTGGATCAGTGTATTCTTCACTGATACATAATTCAGTGTTGTTCCTTTCTGGGCCCCATATTTTAAAGATTCAGAGAAATTATAGCAGATGCAGGAAAGGGTAAGTCTTCAACTTACGACCACAATTGGGACTGGAATTTTGGTCGAAACTCCTGATGGTCATACATTGAGGCTCCGGGTAACTGAAGCCAATTTTACAACTCTTTTTATGACACTTGTTAAGTGAATCATGTTTGCCATAAGTCCAAATCCATTCTCCTAAATGGGTGCTATTTTTGTCAGAAACAAAAGAAACCAGCAAAAAAAATATGTCACAAATCATGATCATCATCAGAGCATCAAAGATGATCAAGGATCTGGGAGGCTAAACTGTACAAGGAACGGTTAAGGGAACTGGATATGTCTAGTCCAGGGGTAGGCAACCTTGGCTCTTTTATGACTCATGGACTTCAACTCCCAGAATTCCTGAGTCAGCATAGCATAGCTGACTCAGGAATTCTGGAAGTTGAAGTCCATGAGTCATAAAAGAGCCAAGGTTACGTACCCCTGGTCTAGTTTAATGAAGAGAAGGACTAGGGTGACATGAAAACTGTCTTCCAGGAGTTGAAAAGCTGTCACAGAGAAGAGGGGCTCAATCTATTGTCCAAAGCACTTAGAGGGCAGGACAAGAAGTAGTGGATGGAGAATTATCAAAAATGGATCCAACCTGGAACTAAAGAGAAATTTCCTGACAGTAAGAAAATTAATCGGTGGACAGCTTGCCTCCTGAAGTTATGGATGTTCCATCGCTGGAGGTTTTCAAGAAGAGATTGGACGGCCACTTGTCTGGAATGGTATAAGATCTCCTGCTCCAGCAGGGGGTTAGATTAGAAGACCTCCAAGATCCCTTTCAACCCTGTGATTCTAAGATTCTGGTTTGGCTAGGCCAGGGATAGGCAACCTTGGCTCTTTTATGACTCGTGGACTTCAGCTCCCAGAATTCCTGAGCCAGCATGGCTCAGCATGGAAACCTCTCCATTTCTCCTCAGCATGGCTGGCTCAGGAATTCTGGGAGTTGAAGTCCACAAGTCATAAAAGAGCCAAGGTTGCCTACCCCTGGCAGAAGAGACAAGTAACTGATAGGCCTTGGATAGTCTGTCTTTTGTTACTGTCCCTGAGATGACAATTTTGGGAACTAATTTCCATATAGACTAGTGATCTAGGATTTGTGGGGGGGGAAAACCTCCCACTAAATCTTGGCTTAGAATTGTGGGTAACTACAGGTAGTCCTCAAGTTAACAACCATTTTTAGTGAAGGTATAACAGCATTGAAAATAGTGATTAATACCGGTAATCATTTTTCACACTTAGGTCATGTGTTCACCTTTTGCAACCTTCTGACAAGTAGAGTCAATGCAGAAGCCAGATTCACTTAACAACTGTTATTATTAGCTAACTGCAGTGATTCACTTAACAACTGTAGCAAGAAAGGTTGTAAAATGGGGCAAAACTCACTTCTTCTGTCTTGCTTAAGAATAGAAATTGTGATTGTACATCAAGGAATACCTGTGCCAGATTTTCAGAAACATTTTTATCCCTCATGGTGGAACAATAGTTGTAGAAATCTTGTTAACCAATGTCTTCATCCATTGTGGTGGCCAGCCGCTTACCACAGCCTTTTCAACCTGTTTTCGCTTCAGGTGAATGGACTTCAACTCCCAGAATCCACCAGTGAGCCACACCATTGCTTGAGATAGGACATTGAAGTCCAACCATCTGAAAGTGGCTGAAATCGAGAAAAAATAAAGTTGAAACCCAAGCATCTCTTTGGAGAAAACTCTCCTTGGGGTATATCTCCTTTCATCCCTGGTGAGGCAAGGCTATATGTTACATGAAAAACAATCCAGTGATGGCCTTCATACATAAGCAGGAATCCCAGGTGTAATAAACCCTGAAACTCGAGATAACCTAATTACTTCCATTTTCTTCTTTCTAGTAGGTACTGTGTCATACTAGTGTCAAAGAAGAGAATTTTGTACACCACCTTAGCACAGCTTTGTGGATAGGAGTGCTCAAACAATGAAGCTAGTTAAAATGAAGGCTTGGGGTTTTTTTTGGGTTTTTTTTAGGAATCTTGGTTTCCTTGGGTGTGTTTAACCCAGTAGCCTGGTTTTGGGGCATTCTGTGAAGCTTTTCTGTGCCTGGTTATTTCATGTACTGTAAAAATAGAGAAGTTGCACGTATATACATGCAGCTATCTTACATTGTGGGATACAAACTCCACAGATTCCTTTCCTGTTATGTGTTGACGTTTCTTCAGAAGGCTTCCTTGGAGAGGAACAGAGAGGGTTAGAAGAGGGTCATACAGCTGCAAGCTCTTTTCCTCTACTTATTATTTCCCAGCTATCCCACCACCAAGTCTCTTCAAAAAATTAACATGTCAGGAAGATAACAGAGATGGGGTAGATGGAGAACAGCTGCTGTGACCCTTTTTCATTTTAACTGGAGAGTCCTTCTGAAACTTAAATTATCCCAGTGTTGCAGAATGGAACGTTAGGTCAACTTTCCAGCCAGCCAGGCAGCCTTGCCCTTGTTCTAGAGACTCCATTCCTTGACTATTTTCTTAATTTTGTTTTCTGTATGCCTCTAGCAAATTCTTTGCATTCCGTGGCCTTTCAGCTTACTCCCATCTTCATTAAGCCATTTGAGAGGGTTGCTCCTTCACCCCCTTTCTTCTCTTAGAAGTTTGTTCTTCTGCAAACATTTCGTTTCCCCTGAGTCTGCTTGATATTTCTTCTCTCTTGTGGCTCAGTAGCCGTATTTTGGCCTCTTTCCTGGTGGCATTCCTGCTAAATTCAGCGCTAGGAGGAGAATTAGATTTCATGGGTGGCCTTCATCAGTTTGACTAGCTCAACGTATTCTAGCATATTCTCTTCCAGTTTTTTTTTCCTCTTCTGTCTGTGGCCATTTTCGGTGATGAAGTCTAGAACTTTCGCCTGTAGGAACCCGTCTGCATCTTGAGTTACTTTACAAAATAGATTACCTGCTAACTACATTATGTGAAAAGCCCAAGCCATCTTAGGACAGAATAATTAAAGAGAACAGCCATGCTCAGATGTGCAGGTTGTCTTGATATGCATTCCCTGAAAAGAAATCTGTGTAATAAGTAGCCAGGCTCTACATAGCTCAAGGAAGATGTGATTCACACAGTGCCTATAGAATATGCTGAGTTTGGTTTGCTTTAGCATGTTACATGAACTCAGCTGATTTTTGCATTAGTGCAAGGGTATCCAACCTTGGCAACTTTTTAAGATTTGTGAACTTCCCTCCCAGAATTCCCCAGCCAGAATTCTGGGAGCTGCAGTCCACAAGTCTTAGAGTTGCCAAGGTTGGACCTCTCTGCCTTTAGTGTGTGGGATGCACTCAGCCAATTCTAGTTTGTCAACAAACCAATAACCAAGGGTAATATATATGTAGAGTAAAAGTGTGCTAAAATTGCAGTTCGGTTGAACGTCATATTGAATGACGTGGAGAGCCAAGAGGCTCCTACAGGAACCAAAGGAAATCAGCTGGCACACAATGGGACCTAGCTGGTTTGTGAAATCTGGGAAGAAAAACAGATTTCCGTCAGTGTGTATATGCTGCATGTGTGGGAGAGGGAGAGAGAAAGAGACGGCCTAGCACGCAGCCAAGATCAGCCAAGAAAGCTTGCGCTGCGGAACTCAGTCTTGGCTTATCTCCCACTGCAGCTTTAGAGACTGGAGATGCAGTTGTATGTATACTCTGAACCTTCGCAGGAAGGGGTCTGGTTCAAGAAGCTGTGAGGAAGGAAAGGAGAAGAACTGGAGAAGTTGATTTCCAGGGTTATGTCAACAGGTGACCTCAGAAGTTGCCAGAGCGGATTTGTGTCCCGTGACATCTGTGGTGCCACCCTTGTTAGGTGTCTCGATTACTTTAAGCCAGAGTATCGAGGTGTGCCTTCCTGCTCGTAACCTTTCAACTTCCTGTTTAGAAGCAAAGTTTTGTGACTACTCAGCATCACACCGATCTAGTTATTATTTATCCTATGTTCTCACCACTGCCTGAGAGTTCACATCCACTGCATGGAAGATAATCCACAATCTCTGATGGTTCCACCCCCCCCCCCACAAAGCTGTACAAGCTTCTCTTCCAATCCTGTGGTTTTCCCCCCTCCTTCTTCTCCTTGTAGTAGGACACAATAGGTTGAGACAGGAGTGGCCCTTTTTGAATAAATACTCCAAGGTTGTTTGCTTTGGGCGGGAAGCTTCTCAGCGGCTTTGCTGAGGGCCGCTTTGCTGAGGGCCGTCTGTAGCACCAGAGGCCGTTTAAGAAATCATGGGGAGGATTAGTCTCTCATTTTGCGTTTGTGTGATTTGTTCCCTTTTGTTTCCTTTCCAGGGGTTGGCAAAAGTAGCCTTCTGCTCCGCTTTGCAGATAACACCTTCTCAGGTAAGGAACTGCCTCCTGTATCAATGATCATTGGATGGGTTGGGAGTCCTGATTCTTGCTGTGCACCGCTGCAATATGAGTCCAGCCCAGTCCAGGTCAAGCATCTTTGGATAAGATGGATTTTTGGCTTTAACATCTCATTTTTAAAAGCAGTTGCAACTTTGCAACTAGAGAAGACTATTTTAATGCAAAGATGCAAAAGAAAAAAAAGAAAAAAAAGCAGGATAGCTGCGCTGGTCTGTGAAATGCAAAAAAATCACACTGTCCAAATGGGCAATTAGGAGGAGCCAAAATTCCACAAACAAGCGTGTGAATTTCCCAGAGATTTTTCTCAGGTCTGTTCCGAAGAATGTAGAGGCTCCCTCCCTGCTTCGTGGCATTTTAATTGGTCACAATAATGATATTGCCCAATTGTGGATTGGGGGTTTAATTTAGCCGGCGTTCTTTTATTCAGTTCTGCTATATAAAAAAGCAGATTTTCCTATCTGCTCTAATTAAATGTGTTTGTGTGCTGATTGTGTTTCCCTGCTAGGGGAATGCTGTAATTGAATACTTGCTGGTTTAAGATTGTATGTCTTTGCAAAGTATTGCAACATGAATTCTTTTCAAAATAAATTCCTTCTCGTTTGTCCCTCCCTCCTGCCGTGGTTGAGTTACTTCTCTCCATTTTATTTGGCTAGTTTTCAGTGTACAAAGTCAGATTGTAATGTAATTTGCCGGTTGGCCAAACTGTTGATTAAATGACCAGGAAAAACCTGCCAAAAATCCAGACTCTATTGATTCTCTCTGCCAAAAAAGCCAACACAGTGCTAGGCTGCATTAACAGAGGGAGAGAATCAAGATCACGTGAAGTACTAATACCACTTTACAATGCCTTGGTAAGGCCACACCTGGAATACTGCATCCAGTTTTGGTCACCACAATGTAAAAAAGATGTTGAAACTCTAGAAGGAGTACAGAGCAAAGGAACAAAGGTGATTAGGGGACTGGAGGCTAAAACATATAAGGAACGGCTGCTGGAATTGGGTATGTCTAGTTTAATGAAGAGAAGGACGAGGGGGGACATGATAGCAGTGTTCCAATATCTCAGGGGCTGCCACAAAGAAGAGGGAGTCAAGCTATTCTCCAAAGCACCTGAAAGCAGGACAAGAAGCAACGGATGGAAACTAGTCAAGGAGAGAAGCAACCTAGAACTAAGGAGAAACTTCCTGACAGTTAGAACAATTAACCAGTGGAACAACCTGCCTCCAGAAGTGGTGAATGCTCCAACACTGGAAGTTTTTAAGAAGAGACTGGCCAGCCATTTGTCTGAAATGGTATAGGGTTTCCTGCGTTAGCAGGGGGTTGGACTAGATGACCTCCAAGGTCCCTTCCAACAACAACAACAACTACTTCTTCTTCTTCTTCTTCTTCTTCTTCTTCTTCTTCTTCTTCTTCTTATTATTATTATTATTATTATTATTATTATTATTATTATTATTATTATTATTATTATTATTACATTTATTTTGAGCAAAATTCCTGTATTTTTCCTGTTAGAGATAGGTTGCGCCCATAACTGATATTAGAATCCTGCAAATTCTAAGAATTATTGTATCTCATTTTTCACATTGTGTTATTCAGTGGTCTAGTAGTCCTCAGGTTAACAACCATTCATTCAGTGGCCATTCCGAGTTACAATGGCACTGGGAAAAATAGTTTACAACTAGTCCTCATGCTTACAACTGTCGCAACATCCTAATGGCCACATGATCAAAATTTGGGTACTTATCAATCCGGGTGTATTTACGACCTTCTGCAGCATCCTGGAATCACGTGAACACTATTTGCAACTTTCCCAGCTGACTTCTAACATGGGTCCTCAACCTTGGCAACTTTAAGACTTCTGAACTTTAAATCCCAGAATTCCTCAGCCAGCAAAGCTTTGCTGGCTGAGGAATTCTGGGAGTTGAAGTTCACAAGTCTTAAAGTTGCCAAGGTTGAGGACTCCTGTTCTAACAAGTAAAGTCAATGGGGGAAGATGGATTGGCGTAATGACTGTATGATTTACACAACAACTGCACTGACTCGCTTAACTATGAAAAAAAAAGATGATAAAAATCGGGTGCGACTCTCTTTAACAATCACCTCGCTTTAGAAACAGAAATTCAGCTCCCAACTGAGGTCATAAATTGAGAACTACCTGTCTTTGATCTTTCGTGTGTCACAATGAAATTTCTGACCCTTCACAATCCTATTTTTCCCCCCTTAGTAATAACAAGATTGGATCACGCTTCCCTTTTGCAGTAATGTTTCATAAAACTTAGCTTTAATATTTCTGGGTTTGGGCAGCAAAAAGCCTTTTTTTTACTGTTTTCTGATTTCTTTTTATTCTTTCTTCTTTCGTCCCTGTGTCTCTCCAGGTAGCTATATCACAACAATTGGGGTCGATTTCAAGATCCGGACACTAGTGATTAATGGAGAAAGAGTGAAGCTGCAGATCTGGGATACAGCTGGACAGGAACGGTTCAGAACTATTACCTCCACGTAAGTCTAGGACATGAACAGTAGGGCCTGAATACTGAAGAGTGGGGATAAATTGATGAGAGGCCTATGAGAGAGTATTAATTAGCTAGTCAGCAGTAAGCAACCTTTTCACATGATGATCCGCATTTACAATTTTGCAAGGTAAAATAAATAAAAAGTTCAAAAAATTGTGCGAATGTGCTTCCTTAAAAAGCTACCAGATTTTTGATCCAGAAAGAGAAATTATTTTAAAAAGTTGAATACAGGCAGTCCTCGATTTACGACCACAACTGAGCCCAAAATTTCTGTTGCTAAGCAAGACATTTTTTTGAGTTTTGCCCCAATTTACGACCTTTCTTGCCACGGTTGTTAAGGGAATCACTGCAGTTGTCAAGTTAGTAACACGGCTGTTAGGTGAATCTGGCTTCCCCATTGACTTTGCTTGTCAGAAGGTCGCAAAAGGTGATCACATGACTGCGACCGTCGTAAATATGAGTCAGTTGCCAAGCATCCAAATTTTGATCACATGACCATGGGGATGCTGCAACTTATAAAACTGTTATAAGTTACTTTTTTCAGTGCTGTTGTAATTTAGAATGATCACTAAATGAACTGTTGTAAGTTGCGCACTATCTGTACTTGGACAACGTTGTGGGATTCTAGCCATTTTTATTTTTTTTATTATTTTAACGTCGAGGGGGGGGTGTCATCCCTCCTGAGGTTTTATGGACACCTCAGGGCTAATCACTAAACTAAATGTAACTCTTGGTGCGGCTACAGAACTGCTTCGAAGCCTCTCGCTGAAGGAAGGAGAAAGATAAGAGAATTATTTTCTCCGTTCAAAGTTCATTTTCTTTCGTGCAGGTATTACCGCAACACCCATGGTGTCATCATTGTTTACGATGTGACAAACGCCGAGTCCTTCGTTAATGTCAAACGTTGGCTGCATGAGATTGGGCAAAACTGTGACAATGTGTGCAAGATTTTGGGTGAGTGGTTTTGTTACCGACCCGTCTTCCCCCTCATCTTTCAGTTCAATAACTGAGGTTGTGAGTCCTTGTAATTCTATCACATTACATTGAAACCTGATCGGGCTAATAGAAAATGCATGAAATTTTCTCCAATAGTTTTTATTCATACCAGAGGAAGTAGATTGTGAATACGTCATGGTGTTCCTGCTTGTGAGGTATTTTTCTTATTTCAGGAATATCCAAACTAGAAAAATTATCTTCAGGGGCATTGAGGTTTCGGCCTCTTCACATGTCTGTTCACATGTTTACAATTGCTTAATTCTTCTTGGTTGCTCTAGAAACAAACGTAACTCCAGAGATGTCTCGTTGAAGGTTAGCTACGGAAACCTGATAGAAAGTGTCTTCATTTATTTATTGCAATAGTAGCATTGCATTTGAGGAAATTATTTGAGTTGCTATGGTTGCACCTAGGAACAGGACAGGCAGTATTGTTTCTATTCTCCTTGCATTTCAGATTATGAAGTGCTGATTTGGCCATTTGAACAAGTTTTTGGTTGGGGAAAAATATTCTACCCTGTCTTGGTATGTTCTTCCTCAACGGAATGTTCCAGCTACTTTATGTTGGAACTACAACTCCCACAATCCTTATGTTAGTTAGGGCTTCTGTAGGCCCTGCCTATTGTTTGTAGTGATAGGAAGAATATTTTACTGAGATACTTTGCAGGGTGATACTGTAGTGGGTCTTTGAGGATTGAAGATAAGCTGCTGGATCCACTAGCTAATGCTTGGCCAAAGCTAATCATCTGAACATTTGTCACATGCCTTTCACTTTGATATGAGCGATGGCTTATGACAAAAAAGCACTGTGATTTGCTGACTGCAGGACAATTCTTTCTTTATCTAATACTGCCAACTATTAAAATCTCTCAGCGGGTTTATAAAAGGGTAAAATAAAATTTCAGCCAAGATATTGGCATAGAACTAAACCCAGTGACTGGGATTCCTAGAGAAGATATGAATTCATTATATTTTTATCTCACCTTTCCCTAAAAACTCAAATGTAACAAAGATGAATATATTGCTTATAGAAAATTGTCCTAAATAAAATTAAAGCTAGGTTGTTTTTTTAAATCACATGGATTTACTTGCGTTATCCAAAAGATGAAGAACTAACTGGTCATCTGTTGTAGATTAGAAGGCCAAATAAATATGGAATTTTGGCTTTGCCTATTGCAAAAAATGAGAGACCTTAGTTAGGGTTAATTCTTGCTTTGTTTGCTGCATTGGTCTCTGGTAAGCCAAACCAAAACCCTCTGTCTGCAAATCATTTAACCAAACTATGAATGGCTTGTTACCACAGCCACTCTAGAGTGAAAAGGCAGATTTCTTAACAAGTTGCTCTTCCATCTTAAGCGATTAGTTCACAGAATTACCTTCTTTAGAGTCTTTTCTCCAAAGTGTAAGACAGAAAAAGTACTATTTAATATTATCTGCTTACCAGTGCCTTTTAAAATGGGACACATCGAAATTGGGGCATTTATTTGGACAACATATGCTATGCCACTGAACTGTGTTTTTTGTGCCAAAATCCTTTTACACACATACAAAAAGAATCACTGCAGAAATCATTAAAAGGAGCCAGGTTGAGCTGCTCAAGATTATTATTTATTTATTTATTTATTTTATTTTTATTACATTTATATCCCGCCCTTCTCCGAAGACTCAGGGCGGCTTACAAGCTTAGAGAGAGGACTATAGCTTAAAGACAGTCTAATTGGTCTTAAACTGTGATAGGCTCAGAATGAAGACACAGTAGGCCTGAATTCTCTGGTACTTGTGCAGAATGTATTCCATAGTATATTAAAGGATTTGGATTGTTGCCGTTGCTCTAATTTGCCTCTTCTCCTATCCTCTCAAATCAGTGGGTAATAAATGTGAGCACCTGTCACGGAAGCAAGTAGAGACAGCTGATGCCCGGCGGTTCAGTGAGCAAATGGGAGTGCGGCTTTTTGAAACCAGCGCTAAGGAGAACCTCAACGTTGAAGAGGTAGAGGCAGAGTTGGTTAGGAGGCCTTCGGTGTTTCAAGAGGGGGTGGCTGGGGCTTTGGGCTGAAAAAAACAACCTGATTTAAGATTGTTCCAATTCCCTTCCCCTTGTATATTCCACCCATAGATGTTCAACGCCATTACCACCATGGTGCTCCGAACGAAACAGGAAAACCTGGCGCGGCGGCAACAGCAGAACGAGGTTGTCAAAATCAACAAACCCAAAAAGAAGCCTTCGGTCAAGAAATGCTGCTGAAGGGACAGCCCCTGTAGATGCCCTTTTCTTTGGGAGGGGCGGGGGGGAATGATGAACTGTGGGGAGTTGGGTGGGCGGAAAAAATAATAATCATGGCTCATGTGATGTTAGGGATGGGGCTTCCGGATCTTGGTCAGAGGGGCAGGAGAACCAGTATGAATCCTCCTAGCCCTGGAATTCTTCTGTTCCCCTTCGTTGGGGAAGTTGCATTGTGGGGATAGAAAGTCAAATTGAAGCACTGCGTTCCCTGCCTGCTGATAGGTTGGGGTGGCGGTGTAGGTTTGCTTACAAAAAAGGGGGTGGGAAGTACCGAGCAGCGTTAAAAAAAAGTCTACTAAAACAAATTATTAAGGTGATCAAAATAAAGAGGATGTGGGGCGTAGCCGAGCCCAAGGAAATTGTCCTTCTCCCCACAACTGAAAAACAAAAACAAAACGCCTCTTCTCTTACAGTGATGTCTGCTCATTTGTGTTTTATTTCTCCGCTTCTGGTCTGATGGCTGGCTGCTGGAATTGCAGAATGCAACCGATGTTCCAATTCCACTCATGGCATGAATGCTGCAGGCTGAGGGAGGTGGTGGGCATTACGATTATTTTGGGGCAAGCTCCTCCAGGCTCTGTAGCTGTGCCTCAGTTTACATACATAATAATAGGAGGAAGCGGAAGAAACCCAGCAAAACATTTCAGAATTTTCCCAGCCGATAGTACTGGGGGGTTTTCCCCCCCCCCTTCTCATCTCTCTTTAGCCTTGCTCTGAATAGGAATGGTTTAGGACCAAGCTACGTTGCTTTCCTCTTAGGATTTGGAGTTTTCCATCACTTCTGTTAGCCCCGTCCTTCAATCCAGATGTGGTGAGAAAATAGCCAACTGTCCACGTGGTGGGTTGGAAAAAAGGACTTTGTAACCTTTGCAGCTACAATTGGAGTACCATTCAGTCATTCATGTTTACCTCCAGAAACAAAGTAAGAAATGGAGGCATAAATTTTAATATAGGAATATGAAATTATGTCTGGATTCAGCTGATGAGTTGCCAACTTATGATTCCCAACCTTTGGGTATTACAGAGAGACTGTCCCCTTTCAACATTGGAGCCCTCTGTACAATTTATTTGCTTCATTAATTATTTTATATACACCCAACTAAAAACATCTCATTTTAACCCACTCCTAATGGCATCAGACTTGTTAAGGATATACCACTATTCAATAAAGACATTTAGATATAAAAACACTTCTGCTTTTATTTGCCTGTTAACACCCATTCCTTAGTTACCAACAGGAAGAGTTCATCATTATGCCAACTCCTCTCAAATAACATTTGGCAGTGTAAGTGTTGAATTCTCTTTATCGGAAGCAAAAAGTCAAGAAAAAACACTTAAATTTCTTCCAGCTTTGATGTACATTAAAAATATGTGCCAATCAAGTATAAAAGAAGTGGTTGGAATGCCCATTTAACTCTTATTTAAAAGTATATTACAGTGTCCTAGGAAGTATTCGCTGATTGCTTATTGAAAGAGAAAATATATATTGGACGATGGAAGAGATAAGATCAGATTATTGCAGCTGGCTAAAAACAAATGTGCCATGGCAGAGTAAAATATTTGTAGTGAAATATTTATATTGACTGGATAAAGGTGCTTTTTTGTTGACACAGCCAGACAGAACTGAATTTCACTCCAAAGGGAAGTAAAATTAGGGTTGGTGGTTCATATTTCCATTTCCTCTTGGTTTGACATTGCTTCTAGGTGGGGCCGGACCAATGAGGGAGACATCAGTGCCCTAATGGTGTGCAAGAGGGAGTTACTCTGAGGGCTCCACAGGACAACTTCAGTACAAGGATTCCTGTGAAAATTAGGGAAGCTGATTAATTGTTCAATCCATTTTCCTTATTATATCTTCCTGCAAGTAGTCTTTGACATACGACATACGGTCGCAAGTGGTGATACCTCTCAAGCGAGGTGGCCTTGCTTAAGAAATTCCCACCCCACCGGTCATTAAGCAAGGACTGCCTGTACTTCATTAATACTCACAGAGAAAGAAACATTTCTTCAGGGGCGACACTGCTTCCTTCAAGTCCTTCTAACATGAAGGAAGACAGCACCAGCATAGGGCAGTCTCCCATCATGAATTCACCATCTACAATGACTGTAGTCAGCTCTTCCTCTGTAAAGTTGGTTTCTTCACTTGCTCCATCTTGAGACAGCCTGAGATGTAGAAGGCCTTATGTGAGGAAGTCATAATACTCTACTTCCCTGAACCCACTTTTGTTAAAACCACAAAGCCGCTATGCTTTCTGGTACCTCTGTTGTAGCTCTTTCAACTGCGTGTATGCCTGCTGCCATCTGGGGTTTTCACAGTGCACAGGGAAGCCATTAGAACTGTAGATGTGGTCATTGTCCAGGCTAAGGGAGTTAAAACGGGCAGCCATCTTCTCCTCTGAGAGAAAATGTTTAGAACTGGGTTCCCTGTTGAGGTGCAGAGAGCAGTGAAAATTCACTCCCCCAAGGAGCGCCGAGCTCACCATGGTTAAACTAACACACCCCTTCTGGAAGGTGGCACTTCATTAGAAACATTTTGGAAGTTTTCTGCAAACAGGAGGACCTCCAAAATACAAGGTGGTCCTTTATACAGTGTTTCTCATCACTTATGTTGCTGAATGTCTACACTATGATAGCATGAGAAGGTTCCAGAACGCAACGTGAAGGGGCAAGCTTAATCACAGGTTATTAACTGACAGCTTGGCTTGCTGGGTTACCACTTAGTCTCGTAAACCATATAGTGACTTAACATCTACCTCTGAACAAAAACTTACATTTTGCCAGACTAAGCCATCAAGTGCCATCTGTATACCCAACAATATGGAATACAAAAGTGAATTGGGGCATTTATTTTGTCACTGCCTTCTTAGCTGTAGCTGTCATTTTCCTCCACACTTACTGATCTTGGCTTTCCAGATGTCGCTTGAAAGCAAGGGATACTGATCGGTACCTAAAAAAAGAAATTAGACTTGCATTAAGGAGCTAAACATCATTCTTGATTCTTTTTTGCACCAGCAACATACCCTTAAAATAAAATACTAACACTTAGACTTATATACCACTCCATAGCGCTTTACAGCACTCTCTGAGCAGTTTAGTGTCAGCATATTGCCCCCAAAAATCTGGGTCCTCATTTCAGACCTCAGAAGGATGGAAGGCTGAATCAACCTCAAGCTGGTCAGAATCAAACTCCTGGCTGTAGGCAGTCAGCTTGCAATACTGCATTCTAACCACTATGCCACCAGAGCTCATAACATGTCTTAACGGCTCCTTACTGCCTTTGAAAATCCAAAACCTTCCTTTTGATATCACTTTTATAGTACTTTTATGTCAAATCCCAAGGTGTAGTCCATTCCCAAGGCCTTCACAGCTTAGGTACAGAATTTTTGAAATATTTCCCAATCTGTTTATTGTTGCAGTTAATTTCAGCAGCAGACAAAACCCCTGCCCAAGCTTTTATCTTTTATGGTTTAACTGTTGGATGCTACTCAGTAAATAATTTTACAGTCTAAGCTGTGCTTTTTAAATGTTTTTGTATAGAAGGCAGGTTATATGCCACCACGTTGGCAACGACTCTTTGTAAACAAATAGATTTTCTCTAAAAGTAATGCATAGGTAAAGGTTCCCCCGCACATGCGTGCTAGTCGTTTCCGACTCTAGGGGCCAGTGCTCATCTCCGTTTCAAAGCCGAAGAGCCAGTGCTTGTCCGAGGACGTCTCCGTGGTCATGTTGATTCCCTGTGGAATCAACTTCCCCTTGAGCTCCGGATGGGTTTTCTGCAAACAGGAGGACCTCCAAAATACAAGGTGGTCCTTTATACAGTGTTTCTCATCACTTATGTTGCTGAATGTCTACACTATGATAGCATGAGAAGGTTCCAGAACCCTTAAAACATTTCTTTTCCATCAGGCTTGACCTGGACTGACAATAGGGATTTTTAAAAATGTTTTTAATATTTTATCATTGGGGCTTTAATTTAATTTTTTTAACATTTGTATTATTGTCTTTTATTGTTGTTAGCCGACCTGAGACCTTCAGGAGATAGGGCGGCATATAAGTCCCCAAAATAAATAAATAAATAAATGTGGCCGGCATGACTAGACGCCAAAGGCGCACGGAACGCTGTTCCCTTCCCACCGTAGTGGTCCCTATTTTTCTACTTGCATTTTTATGTGCTTTCGAACTGCTAGGTTGGCAGAAGTAATGCATATTAGGGTGCTATTCAAAAATACTATTAAATATCCAAATAAACCTGCTGATACCTGCCTTCTTTGCCTCAGCACCCTTCATTATTTTTCCTTTGAAGCAGAGCTGGGCATTTAACGCCCCACTGGGCCATATCCACCCCTTTGGCTGTCCCCATTTGGCTTGCATGAGGTTAATCGGAAATTAGAAATCAAGTGTAAATAAGTGTACAATCTTATTAGTTCAGCCTTCCACAACAATCCGAGTTTCTCATATGGCCCCTTGGGAAAACTGCCTACTCCTGCTTTGAAGAAAGGCTAGTTGAGCCACAGAGCTCACTCACTCATCTTTGAGTGCCACAAAATGCCTCTCTAGCAGCTCTCTTAACATCTTTTTAGATGCTGTGTGAATAAATGCTAGATGGATGAGTTCTCCTCTATCTCACCCCTAAGCCTAAACAGAATTTTTTCATATTTATCTGAAAGCCTCACAGCACATGATTACCGAGACCCTTGTACACCACTGAAATTCACCAATCTGTGTCTGGGTTTCATCCGTGGAATTGTGCATGGCACATCACGTTCCCAGCTTGGGATGATGTGGCTACAGCCCATATTCCTCGACAAGACAGAACAGTGCAAAAAATGCCCAGAAGGAACAGCTAAGGATGACCCTGGGTTTATTGTAGGATTCATCTGTGGAGTAAAGCAAAACAAAGTTTTTTAAAAAAATTCCCAACAGAGATGTGACCAACTTTCAGGACAATTACAAAATACAGAAACCTCTAAGATTTAAACTCATTATTGGGCCCCAAAATTCTACCTGAGCATTTATCAGGAACTGAACTGAGCTCTGCTAAAAGTATCTTGACTTTTAAAAAATATTGCTACAGAGCACAAAGAACCATGCAGAACGCTTAGATGCACACTAATTGTAGGTAGTCCTTGACTTATGACCACAATTGAACCCAAAATTTCCATTGCAAAGCAAGACAAGTGAATTGAGTTTCACTTCATTTTATAGCATTTCTTGCCAGTTAAGTGAATCACTGCAATTAAGTTAGTAACATGATAGAATGTTACTGAAGCCATTGAATCTGGCTTCCCCCACTGATTTTGTCAGGTAACAAAAGATCACATGATCCCAGGACACTGCAATTATCATGTGTTACCAAGCATCTGAATTTTGATCATGTGACCACATGGATGCTGCAACAGCCTTGGGAAAAGCGATGTCATTTTTTCCAGTGCTGTTTAATTCTCAACAAGTGGTTGTAAATTGAGGACTATCTATATAGTAAACGTACATTCTTGGGAAAAAAATAAAGGGACACATCCCAAAAAATGGGCAAACCTGAAAAGAGGATTAAAAAATCTTTATAATTTTGCTTTACAAAGGAAAATTCAAGAGCAAAACCAAGGAAATTTTATAAAATCACGTATCGTAATAAAAATACCCTAAATCAAATCATTTATTTGCAAAAACTCCATTCAATTAAGAATCAGCTACATCAGGGATTGCAATTTTTTTTTTTACAAAGCAAATGCCTTGATTTTCAGAGCTCTCAGCAGTTCAACTCCTGAGCAAAATCGCCGCTAAAAAAACACCCTGTAAATTCTTAGGCAGGGGATCAAGGATTACAAGGCTCACAAGGGATTTCCTTAACCCTCCAGGGTCATCAGGCCCCTTCAGGGTAAGACAAATTCGCTGACTGGACTTCCCTTTGCTAATAAAGCCCAGCTTACATATTGTTGGGGGGGAAAAAGAGAGCTCCCAGCAAGCTTTGCGCCCTTTGGCAGCCATTTTTAGGGCGTTCCCGATGCCTTAGAGCGCGCAATCAAGAAATTCGAATCCCAGCATGCCTTGCGCTGGCCTAATGGCCCGCCACTAAGCCGGGGTGGCGTGACCATGATCACAGGAAAGGGCGTGGCTCTCTCTGAGGGTGGGGTAGGTTGCCCGGTTGATCCTTTGCACGTGCGCGCTGTGGAGAAGAAACTGAACAACTAGTAACGGTCAGTGCACGCGCACGCTGCCGGGTGGGAGGCGGGGAATGAAAGAGAGGTTAGAGTGCGTACCGGACGATAGGATGTGCGCATGCTCTATTCCATTGCAAAATTTACCAAGAAGGAAAACAATTCTTACCGTCCTTCAGATTATTTCTCACTCTGTTCTCACAATGGTTGCACCACGGCCAGACGGGAAAATTAGAAGCGCCACAATCATCACGTGAAGAGAAGTGATGCTTAATGTCAGGAATTGTGGGAAATGTAGTACTGTAGGCTTAAACGAGGAATCCCGTTATAGTATACTTTGGGTTCGGGTCTCTCTATCTTCGTTTAACCATGGAGATGCTGAATTGATGACTCGCGCCCCCTACCGTCTGCTTTTTCCATTTCGAAAATGATTGGACTCGAACCAGTGGTTTAATCGGACTCGCTGGGGTAGATGGGAGTTGTAGTTCAGCATAGGTGAAAGTTGATTGATTAAATAGATTAAAATGCAAGGCACGTTTCCCGCCATTTGAGTTCTAAATTTAGGCCGTGAAGGAAAATGAGAGACCTTAGTTAGTTGTTTTGTTGGCTGCATTGTTCTCTGGTGAGCCAAACCAAAGCACTGTGTTTGCAAATCATTTAACCAAAGCCTCTTTGGTGAGTGAGAAGGCAACTTTCTTAATGAGTCGTTCTTCCATCTTAAGCAATTATGTAGTTCACAGAATTATCCTCTTTAGAGTCTTTTCTCCAAGATGGGATAGATAGGAGTTGTAGTTCAGCGTAGATGAAAGTTGATTGATAGATTAAAATGCAAAGCATGTTTCCCCCCACCATTGGAGCTCTAAATTTGGGCCGGGAAGGAAATTTGGAAAGGAGCAACTAAATTAGCAATTTAGTATGTGCTGTGCTTTAAGCCGGCAAACCATGGCATCTTTTAAGATATGTGGACTTCAACTCCCAGAATTCCCCAGCCACCATGCTAGCTGGAGACGTCTGGGAGTTGAAATCTACACAGCATAAAATTGTCAAGGTTGAGAAATACTGCTCTGAGCAGTTCATTTTTGTTGCAGTGTGGTTTCTATTTTATCCAGTTAATGTCTATTTTTAATTATTTTAATTAGATTTTTTTTGAGAATTCAATATAAATATATCCAACCTTTTGGGGATAAAATCAAATGTGTGGTGACAAAACATACTCCTTGCAACAAAATGAGAAGCAAATGGCAATTAAGCAGACATGGCAACGAAGTAAATAATGAAATCAGGACAGAATGAAACTCAGTTGCTGCTTATTGATCACACCAGTTTGCGTTGAATCCAATTTGTTTCCAATGAAATTGAATATACTGCATTGGTCAGTGTTGGCATGCAGAATAATGTAGTATTAAAGTGAAGACTGCTGCCAGTCTATCTTCTGCAGTCATCCCAAGAGGATTTGCTGAAACTACAAGTAGTCCTTGAGTTACGACCTTAATGGAGCCTGCCCATTACAGTTGTAAGTCTTAATGGTTGATTTTATAATGTTTGTGTGGTGATTGTTAAGTAAACCATTGGTTTGGATTGCTGCTTTGCTGAAAACTGAAAAGTAACTGATTTTCAGTGAAACATCATAAAATACAGTCATGTGACTGTGGGACGCTGCAAAATGGCCATACATGAAGCCATGTTGCCGAGTGCCTAAAGCAGGGGTGTCAAACGTGCGACATCACGTGACGTATCGCGACTTTTTTCCCATTGCCAGCAATGGGGTGGGCCCGGTTTCGTCGTGACACATCCTGCCCGCGGGCTGGCAGTTTGACAGCCCTGGCCTAAGGTGCAGTCATATGATCGCAAGGAGGTGACTGTCAGAACTTCAGATCTGTGTCGTAAGTTCTCTTTTTTGGGTTGGGTTGTAACTTCAAATATCGCTAAAGTCATAAGCTGAGGACTACAGCTACAAGGGTGCTAGGGAAGGCTTCTGCCTTTCTACTTTATCTCCATGTCAGGAAATTGTGAATTTATTACAGATTTCCTCTGTTGGTGTTTTTTTTTAAGCTTACTTCATTATGGATATACTGAAACTAAAGTTGATTTTTGTAATTGTTGCGTCTCATTCCATTCCTCCAAAGCTTTCCCAGTCTATAGAAGCCCATCGACTTCTTTCTTTAGAGTATGGCATATCATATGTGGACTAGCAATATAAATTAACATTTTAACCAGATTAGTAGAACCCAATAAAATATAAGTGTCAAAAAGAACTATGTTCAAATATGTCGAGGCCAGGGGTAGGCAACCTTGGCTCTTTTATGACTTGTGGACTTCAACTCCCAGAATTCCCCAGCCAGTAAAACGAAGCTGGCTGAGGAATTCTGGGAGTTGAAGTCCACAATTCATAAAAGAGCCAAGGTTGCCTACCCCTGGTCTAGGCCATCTAACCGTTGAAGCGCAGCATTGTTTATATTTAAAAAAAATCAGATACTGGTCCCGGTATATGCTCTCAGCTAGTCGTTCATGATTTCTTTGGGATTTCACTGAGGCACAGGGAAGCAAGCATCCTAGGTGTAGGATGGAAATGTGATTGCATGGTGAAAGGCAGTTCATACGCATACACGTGCATGAGTGTGGGTTGGACAACTTGAACAAGTGCAAGAACACCATCGCTTCTACTCATGAATCTTCGCTGAAATTATCCTTTGAAATAAATGTGGGAAGTGAATTTTTGTCATAGCAGTGAAGGAAAATTGTTAAGGAAAAATGCAGGGCAATTTTTTGTTGTTTTTTTTTGAACAGTTCCGTGTGCTAGTCTCAAAAGAATCAGAGTTAGATCTCCTGTTGTGGGTAGGAGCCTAAGAGTATTTCTGTGCCAAGAGAAGCTAGTTGCTACTTAAGAAACCCACGAGGAACATCTCTGGATGCAGCCTAAGTGAATCTCTGCTTTTATCAACACCATTCTTTTGGAATTCGCCTTCTCTTTTGCTAGATGGATATTCAACGATCTCTTGAGCTCTTGCACATGACCATATACACTCAGAGCATCTCACCTTGTGGCAAATATTTAGCAGCCGGAAACAACTATGGAGAAATTGCCATATTCAGGTATTTCGATGTGGCTTATCACTGGATATGCTTTTCTTTCATTGTTTTTTTTTAAAGCGAACCATCCTTGGGTTAACCTTCACTGTGTTTTTTTTTCCTGGATAGCCTGTCAGCAGCATTAAGTTCAGAAGCCAAAGAGGAGAGCAAGAAGCCGCTGGTGTCCTTTGCAGGTTGGTGACGGTGGTCTGGCTAGCAGAGAAAAGCTAGGGGTGCCTTAGCTTTGCCTGTAGCAAAGTTTCTGAATCTTGGCAGTTTTAAGATGTGTGGACTTCAACAGAAGCATTAGCCTATAATGCCTGGCTTGTTCTTTTTTATATACATGTTTTATTGATTTTTTTTTAATATTTACATATACATGTATTTGTGAAACAATATGGTGGTTGGGTAGTTAAAATAAGAAATGACCAGTTGTAAATAGTTGAGGTTGCATCAACAGAGATGCCCTCTCTGATTCCCTTAGTTATTACGTAGTCAAAATAGGCAAGTTAATACATTTTTAGTTGTAACCTAGTCAGTTAATAAAGTTTAAAATATATTTTCACTAATACATATCAATATCCTGTTTTTAAATTTTATCTAATTGCAATAGAATATTCTAGAGTAGCCTATAGAACATAGAAGAAAGCTTGATTTTTGGGTAGCCCACAATTCCCTATTTCAATAAAGAATAATTCTCTTGTCTACAAAACTTACATGGTTCATTACAAAACATTCTTATGTTTTACCATTAAAGTCTAGTTTTCATCTTAACACATCACCAGTTATTAGAAATATATTTTTTGTCTTAACCGTTCAACATTTATTAAAATACTATCTTTTATATATAAAATTCTAGATTCTGTACTATAGTTCAAAAGTAAGCACTGACATATTCTATAAGTCATCTTGACCGTACATCCATTTTAAAAATTCTATCTTTTGATGTGTCATTCCAATTTCTATAACATAGTTCAGAGTTATATTCTAAAAGCTTACTTTTGTTTTCCTTTACAAACCTAAAAGCTAAATGTAAAATCAGTTATATTTTTTAGAGATTCCCCTTAATCCATTGAAAGATGTTTTTGTAGTCTTATCTTTAGGAATCCCAAAAAAGAAATACGTTCAGTTTTTTAAAATCTAACCTGGGTTGTTCTTCTGTGCTGAAAGTTAGGGCTGCGTGTCGTCAGCAGGCAGCATGGTTGGGCCATCTGCCTCTTATCTAACCCGGAAGGAGTTCTTCATTTGGCATCAATGTGGTTGGGTTTCTTTGGTTCAGCTGAGGATTCCCCAGAAGGCATCACCCTCCTGAGGCCAGTTCCCTCTTAAAACACCCTCCTTCTTTCCATAGCCCACAGCGGAGCTATCTATGCCATGGTGTCCACCGATCGGCAGCTGTTGAGTGCTGGCAATGGAGAGGTCAAAGCCTGGAACTGGAGCGAGATTGTGAAAAAAGTAGGAGTTGGGTTGCTGTTCTCCCCCTTCCTTCCTTCCTTCCTTCCTAGCCTGGCTGTAGTTTTCTGACTTCTGTTATTCTTAAGATGCCTTTCCTTGCCTCCCGTTATAGAGTTGCAAAGAGGCTTGGAGTAGGAGGCCACCTTACGGGTAAAGCCTAGTTTTGCTGTTTCCTTTTTTTTTTTTTTGGCTATTATTTTTTCCCTGTCGAGATTGAAGGTTTGCCTTGCCTTTCCTCTTTAGAAGTAGACTTGAAGTGCCAGAAATCAACAGCCTTCAACTGAACCTGAAGGTATGGCCCAGTGATGGCGAACCCTTTAGAGACCGAGTGTCCAAAGTGCAACCCCAAACCCGCTTATGTATCGTTGGGGGCTGGGTGGGTGTGGCCAATTGGGTGGGTGTGGCCAATTGGGTGGGTGTGGCCCATTGGGTGGGCGTGGCTGCGGTGGTAACGGCAGACTGGGTATGACTAAAAAAGTTCAAGCAATCAATTCCGACTTTGCAAGATCTTTTTTTTTCCCCACGAGAAGTTGAAAAGTTGAAATTGATTGATCGATTGAACCTTTTTTTGTTTTTTGCACACGGCGGCGGAGGCCTAAAGCGAAAAGGTTTTATAAAACCCAGCTGAAGGCCTAGGACTGGGGTGACGGCGCGCGTGGCCACAGAGAGGGCTCTGCGTGCCATCTGTGGCACACGTGCCATAGGTTCGCCACCACGGGTATGGCCGGTGGGCTGTCTTGAGATGGGTCAATACAGCTCAGGAGGCTTCATCATGCCACATTCTTTCCTTTCTCCCCCACCTCTTCCAGGATAATACTCTTCTGATGGCTGGAGGTGACTGTGTCATTCACATGATGGACTTGGAGACTGGAGCCTTTACTGTGAGTCCCCCAGGTGTGGGGAAATAAACCAAAAAGATTTCATGGACCTTTCAGCCTTACTGATTTTCTCATTCGGTGTTCTCAAATTGTTAAGATCTGGATAAATTTTGATAATTTAACCAGCAGGTCATGTCAAGAACAAAAGATCAGGTCCACGTATGAAGCTCCAATTAAACTGGTTTATTCCTAATCTTTCTGTACAGAGGAATCTTTTTCAACTCACCTTCTTGGAGTTAGATAAAGTCAGTGGAATTCAAGGGAAGTTATTTCACTTGTGACTACATAGCGGTTCTAGGTTGAACCCTTTTTTGACTCTGCCCACTCCTTCTACCGAATCGGTACTTTTTTATCCAGATTGAGGGAGGGAGATAGATAGATAGATAGATAGATAGATAGATAGATAGATAGATAGATGATAGATAGATAGATAGATAGATAGATAGATAGATAGATAGATAGATAGATGTTAGCTGCGAAGTCGTGTCCGACCCATCGCGACCCCATGGACAACGTTCCTCCAGGCCTTCCTGTCCTCTACCATCTTCTGGAGTCCATTTAAGCTCACGCCTCCTGCTTCAGTGACTCCATCCAGCCACCTCATTCTCTGTCGTAGCTAGATAGATAGAGCATTAAAAACATGCACTAAATAAATGTTGATTACCAATCTTAATGCATCTAATGCATCTAAGTACTCCGCCTTGTGCATTTGCCCATGTTTTTACTTTCTAAACTTCCAGGGTGATGTTTCTCAACCAGGGAGCTTTTTTCATCATATCACTTTCAGTGCTGTTGCCGAGAATCCAGAAGTTGAATTCGATAGATCTGAAAGTGTTTTCCGCTTTCTTCTGTAAAGTCGGGTGAAACATGGTTATGGGTTTTACCGTTCCCTCATCAACACACATAATCGGTGCTGCCTGTACTATCTCAGGTCTGAAACCTGCCTTGAGCAGGTCTAGATAATCCTTCCATGGTCCTCTGAAGATGTAGTCTGATCGCTTCTTAACAACCTTGTCCAGGAAGGGAAGGTCGGAGACTGCACAAAAACTATTCAAAAACATTGGCTCCAGCAACGACTTCTGGAAGAGAAAGGTTATCACCGCCTCTCGTATTCACCACGGCTTGGATTTAATGGAACAGATAGCTTAACTGCCTTAAATATCCTGTTTATTCTTCAGCCTAATGACCTTCCGCAGGAGAATTGCAGGATTCTCTCAGAATTCATTGGGAGAGATGTTTGGGGGATTTGGGGAATAGTATAGATCATTATAGATCAGAGACATATTCTCTTTTGTTAGGGTTGAATAGCAACTCTGGTGTCCTCTCTCTCTCTCACTGTTAACCAAAGTTGGAAAGCTGATCTGCATGGACCATTATTGGAACACCAACATAGGTAGTCCCAAAAGGTGCTTTTTCACGAGGCAACTGGACTTCCTTGTTTTTCTTTGAAGACGTTTCGCTTCTCATCCAAGACGTTTCAGTTCTGATTGGAGGTGGGGAATGGAAGTCAGAGCTGAAGAAGTTTCTTGGATGAGAAGCGAAACGTCTTCAAAGAAAAACAAGCAAGTCCAGTTCCCTCGTGAAAAAGCACCTTTTGGGACAACCATGACCTGAATGACTGAGAATCTCCATAGACACCTATATAGGTAGACCTGAAGTCACTTTACCTTGTCTGTCCCTTCCTCCTCCTCTCAGCGTGAATTTCAGGGCCACACTGATTATATCCACTGTTTGGCCCTTCGGGAGCAGCTCCGAGAATGTCTATCAGGCAGTGAAGATGGCACCGTACGTCTTTGGGGTAGGTGTCTCCTATGTCAGACTCTCTCTTCCTTTCATACGTGTCCCCGTGTCTTTATAAAAGATCTTAACGGTCTTTTAGACCAGGGGTGGGCAACTCCTCCCTGCTGACTCAGGAATTCTGGGAGTTGAAGTCTACATACAGGTCACAAAGTTGCCATAGTCGCCCAACCCTGCTTTGGACAAATGCAGTGTCCTCTGGATATGTTAACTTCAATTCCCAGAATTCTCAGCAGAGGCCATACCGGCTAGGGAATTCTGGGACTACCTCCACAAATGTGACAGGCTGTACTACAGGAGCATAATACATATGCCTTACATTAAAGTCATCAACAGTCCACTTACCTCTAGAAGCACGGTGACTCAGTGTCTTAAAAGATGCCGGAGAAGATCTGTGCTCTGAAAGTTCGAGTTCTACCACTGTGTGACGGAGTGAGCTCTTGTCACTTGCCCCACCTCCTACCAACCTAGTGGTTCAAAAGCATGCAAGTGCACATAGCTAAATAAGTACTTTGGTGGGAAGGTAACAATGTTCCGTGTTTTGCTGCACGCTCTGCGCTGTGGGGTGATGTCATGCTGGCCACATGATTACGGAAACATCTTCGGACAGCGTTGGCTCAGTGGCCTAGAAAGGGAGGTGGGCACTGTCTCCTAAAGTTGGCTCTGACTAGTTGAGTAAAACCTACGGGGAACTCCTTTTCCGACTTACTTCACGTTGCATGATTAGTAGCCGGCCTCTGGGATTTCTGTCTGTACATGTCAGGGATAGATTTGAGACTTCTGCTTATAGAGTTTGTGCTTTATCACTCAGCTGCATTCCTTCCCTTCCCCTCTAAAGCAAACTTGTATCTGGGCCCTGTCAGGGCAGAACTTCATCTATGTTGGCCCTACTGTTGTGGAACAGGCTCTCTATGCAAAGCTACCAGCATTCTGGTTTGAGCCGAATGCAAAATGATAAGGCTTCCTTGGGTGATTGTAAATCCAGATGTTTCTGAACCACAACTCCCAGGAATCCTTCACTGTGAATTGTATTGGCTTGATCCTGCTGCGAGCTTAAGCAGAATTTGAAGAGTTGTACGTTTCTAGTCTATTTGGCGTTGTTTTTGTATCTGCCCCTAATTTGCTGCCTTCCAGACGCAAGGAGAATGAATGCTGGGCAGCTCAACACATCTGAAGGATGCTGTTTTGATTTTAAATCAGTAAGAAAATGCTGTTTTAAGGACAATCTCCTTTTTTTCCTTTTAACCTGGTTTTCAGATTTACGTACAGGAGGTCAAGTCCAATCAATTGAAGTCCACAAATATGAGGTATTTTCATCTTAACCTGAATTTTGAATTGTAAGCCTTGCAGAGTCATTGATTGAGATGGGTGGCTATAGAAATTGAATGAATGAATGAATGAGCGAATCTTCTTTCTCCAAAACTCAGAATGCATAATAATTCTGTGCTCCTTATCCTTTTTTCTAGATTTGCCCATAGATATTTTTTTTAATTTTTTTTTAAAATTCCATTTATATCCCGCCCTTCTCCGAAGACTCAGGGCGGCATACAAGCTTAGCATTTTTGTTAAAAAAAATTAGGAATTTAAGTCTTATTGATTTCAGTGAGCCTGTTGTAGTGGGGACTAATCCAAAGATCAGTTTTTTAATACTGGGAGTCTAACTACTCCTTAACTCAGCAGTTTTCCTCTAAAAACTCTCCTTAATTCTTTTAGGAATGCAGCCGCCCGCAGAATGGGAAGTGGATCAGTTGTTTGGCGACTGACTCGGACTGGATGGTGAGTCTCTGGGCAACTTGCATTTCCGGAGATGGAGCAGACAAGGGCGTTCCAGTTGTTTGCATCATTAATGGGGCTTTCATGATTCCTGGGTTAGCTCTCGTCATACCATTAGCTCATCTGCATACTATTCAAAAGAGACAGTCAAAAAGTTCAAGAGGAAACAGAAAGACCAGAACCACCTCTTTGCCAGCAATCAACACCCAGATAAGCAGAGAATAATACCAGGATTAATACTAGGTAGGCTAACAAGCAGGAAACAAGTTACTCCAACCAAGGAACTAGCAAACAAACAGCCTGATCAAGGAGCCACTGAGAATACTCCCACCAACACTGACAGGGCAAGCCACAGATTTATTTATTTCCACTATTAAATTCCTACGTAGCCCATCTCCCCTACAAGGTGACTCTTAAATAAATAGAGAGGAAACCCCACTCCCTTTCTAGCACTGATGATGCTACCTAGCTGGGTAATGAAACGTCTGCCAGAAAACAACCAAGTTCAGAGAGCACCAAGGGCCCCATGGCTCTTCCTTTTGGAGCCCCTGATCTCCAATTTATTCTGAAGTGGGTGATTGATTTATAGATTGAGAGTTCAAACTTGTAGAGAGCACCGGGTTGAGGAACGAAAAATCTGAAACATACTTTTTTTTAAAAAAATGTCACAGGTGTGTGGCGGGGGCCCAGCGCTCACTCTTTGGCACCTACGTTCAGTGACACCCACCACTGTATTTCCCTTGCCTCAATGCCAGCAACAAGCCATGTTCTACCAAGATCTGGTAAGTCTTACATCCTTGAATTTTAGGTCCTGCACAATTGCCCCACGATGTATTTTGACATCCTTGCTTTTTCTTAATGGCGGCTGTCGCTTTGCTGCCTTTGCCTTTTTATTTAACTACTGTTAATATTCTCATTCTTCCGTCCCCTTTCCTCATCTTTCACAGATTCTCTCTGCTGGCCACAGCCCAACCATTAACCATTTACAGATCAGCGGAGAAGTGAAGGCCCAAATCCCTTGCATCCCACGTTGCGTTCATTCCATTTCCATCAACGAACACTCTGCAGAGCATAAGGTACCTCCACATTTGGGAGCAGAACAAGGGATAGTAGATGTTGGCGGCTGTAAAATTGGACGAATGGGGTGGAGCTCAAATTGGCTAGGCGGAGCCTAAAATCCCAATGAGCTCCCCTCCCCCATGGCTTAGGCCCCTTTTGCATAAGGGGCCTAACCTATCTGGGAGAGGAGAAGGTGGTTGCGGGGTCCCCCCCCAGTTTTTGGGAAGGAGACAGATACTTGGGTCTTTGATTTTGAAGAAACTCAGATCTTGGTAACAACATAGATTCATTAATCATAGTGTTTGTATCTAACATCCTGTCCCATAAAGGCAGAGTCCAATTCGGCTAATAAATACAGTGACAAAACCAAAAGCAGCAGTTGAACCAGGGTGAGATGAGAAATTTTAGCTATCGCTTAATAGCAATAGCACACGTAGAGCTATATACTGTGCTTTTTGCAGCCCTTTCTAAGCGGTTTACAGAGTCAGCCTATTGCCCCCAAGAGTCTGGGTCCTTATTTTACCGAGCTCAGAAGGATGGGCAGCTGAATCAACCTTGAGCCTATCAGAATCCAGTTGCTGGCAGTTGGCAGAATTAAGCCTCCAATATTGTTTTTTTTTTAACCACTGCGTCACCACGGCTCTCTTTAAGAGTCCGTCGTATCCTGGGGCAGAACATTGCGCAGTATAGTTGAGTAGAAAATCTTCTGATTTTCCAACAGCTGCTAGGACTCTTTTGGAAATGGTGCCAGCGCCAGTCCAACTACATTTTGAAACAGCAGCGCGCAAACCACGAAGCTGGAGTTGTGGCTAGCTAGTCTGGTTCAGCGCCTCATGTAAACTCATCCCCAAAATCTTTTTTTCTCCCCCTTCAGGTACTGACAGCAGCTGGAAGCAGCCACTGCATCGACGTCTTCACCAACTTTGGCTACCGAGCTTTTTCTCTAACTTTTACCTAAGATGCACATAGTGTCCTTTTGCGCAATTTCAAATCTGATATGGTCTAGGGAACATCTCCATTCTAGGGACATCTCTGATTGCCGAGGAGCCTGCAAGGTTTGCCTGCAAAGGGGGTCGCGCCTCCCCAAGTTTGTGAGAGACACTCCAAAAAGAGGCACCTGAAACAGGATTACTTAATATAAAAATGAACGAAAGGAACTGAAGCTTGCCTGTGTTTTCAGAAAGCGGACGTCCTAATTCTACTGCAGATCTGCGTGTTTCATCCTAGGACTGGACTGTCGAATCTATTCCTGAAGACATGGAAACTATCTTTCCCCCCCTTGTTTTTCTCCCCTTAAAAATCAGCATGTTTTCATCTCTACTTTCCTTTTTTTATTTTCACAGGTATTTCAACAAGGATTCTTCGTTTGTTGGTCTCTGCTGGGGTTTTGAAGGTGGGAATAGCAATGGGATCTTTTGCAAGTTTAACTGCTTCAATTTATATATTTAAAAACATTGCACTGATCTCTTCCCCAAACAGCTGGAAATGAGCTGCCGGAGTGTGGCAGCAGAGTGTAGGTATTAGAAGGTCTTCAGATGCCTCCACACCCCGTTTCCACTCATATTTTTATCTCTTCCCCCCCCCGACACACACATCTCCTTCTTCCTATTTTCCCCACAACTTTGTGAGGTGGATTGGACTGAGAGAGTGTGACTGGCCCAAAGTCACCCACCCAGCCAGCCTTCCTGCCTTAAGGCCAGACTAGAACTCAGTCTCCTAACGGTTGGCTCAAAGTCATATGTCCAACTTTCATGAGTAAGGTAGGAGTAGAAATCATTGCCTCCTGGTTTTTAGCCTGGTGCATTAACCACTTGACCAGGGGTAGGCAACCTTGGCTCTTTTATGACTCGTGGACTTCAACTCCCAGAATTCCTGAGCCAGCCATGCTGAGGAGAAATGGAGAGGTTTCCATGCTGAGCCATGTTGGCTCAGGAATTCTGGGAGTTGAAGTCTATGTCATAAAAGAGCCAAGGTTGCCTACCCCTGCACTAGATCAAATTGGCTCTTATTGGAGGGTATGTTTGGAAATTCCACAATTATTTTTTAAAATGGGCCATTTTGCCACTATATGTTTGGTTACCAACTAGATGCTGTGGGGAGGGCATATCAACCTTACTCTGCTCTTGCTACCGGTATCTTAAGCATTCTGGCTCTCATCCAGAACCAGCCAAGGATGATGGGAACAGAATAGCCAAGCTATAAAGAGGTGTTCAGGAACTAGCACCCTTGGATTTGAAGCCCTTGAATCTCCTGTCAAATTTTGCCTAGACAGCTTCGGCCTCTTACTTCTGCGTTCTGAAGGTTGGAATTACTTCACGGTACGAAACAATGCCTTGAGATGGAGGAAAAGTTATTTATTTATCATTATTTCATGTTATTAGAGCCGTCCCAACTCCAGTGGACTCTTGAGCCGCATACAATCCCCTCGCCTCCCAAAATCCCCTAAGAAGAGATTAAAAGCTAAAATCACATTCACAGCTTGGGACTAAAATAATCCAGAAATGACCCAAAACTGAATCACATATTCCTTCCAAACCCCTCCAAAATAATTATCCACAGGCCTGGGAACAAAGCCAGATTTCATGGCAGCGTAAAGCCATTAGTTCCCGAAGGGACCTCACAGGGTTTATTCTTCGGTGGTTTCCACTTCCACGTACATATGTTCATCTTCCATTCTCTTCAGCTCACTCAGTTCTTCCCGGTGTCTTTCTTTAAACTCTCGGAGAGCTGCGGCTTTCTCTTCATAGTCTTGGTTGACCGGGCAACCTGCTGATTCGTGGCCTGGGACGAGATAGGCCGTGGGGTCCGCCAGCATGGCTGAAACCTCATGGCCGAGGACCTCCAAGGACAAGGGCTGGTGGATGGAGCTGCTGGTTTTGTACTGTTTGTTGAAGAGGTTGAGAGGCTGTAGGAAGTAATGAGGGAGGCGTTTCTTGGCCAGGGTGTGTTTCAGCAGCCCCAGGAGGTTCTTTAGGGAGGACAGCAGAGTCTCCCAGTCCTCTTTGCCATGATGGATCTCACAGCACCACAGCAAAACGGTCTGCAGGAGATGAAAAGCAACAGCAATTCTTAGATCTTACGCTGACTTTGGAGGCCTCCCTCGGGTTGAGTGGATCTTCATGCTCCTAGGTCAGGGGTAGGCAACCTCGGCTCTTTTATGACTCGTGGACTTCAACGCCCAGAATTCCTGAGCCAGCATGGCTCAGCATGGAAACTTCTCCATTTCTCCTCAGCATGGCTGGCTCAGGAATTCTGGGAGTTGAAGTCCACGAGTCATAAAAGAGCTGAGGTTGCCTACCCCTGTCCTAGGTTTATATCAAGAAGTGGTTAGGAGGAGAGGAATTTGGGTGGTGTAATGGTGTCATTGCAGAGTGAGGTGAGAGGGAGCTGAGGGATTATGAAAGTAAAAGTCGGCAATTGGTGCTATCGGGACTAAAGCACGCAAAGCTCTCGATAACACACACACCCCAGCAGCAGAGAAGGAAAGGAGATTGCGGAAGAGGGGTACTTTTTTATCGCTACACAATTTTACATGCTCCCATGCGGGGTAGAAGTGAGTTTGCTGTACATTTATACAAGCGCAAGTAGTCTTTGTTTAGTGACTGAAGTTACAACACTGAAAAAAGGCATTGACTTGTGACCGGTCCTCACACTTACAACTATCACAGCATCCCCACAGTTAAGATGATCAGAATTTGGGTGCTTGAAAACCGCCTGCATTTACGATAGTTCTAGCATCCTGGGGGGGGGGGGGTCACCTGTTCGCCGTTTGCAACCTTCCCAGCCAGCTTACAACAAGCTACATCAGTGGGGGGGAAGCCAGATTCACTTAGCCACCGCGTGGTTCACTTAACAACTGCAGCGAACCGCTTAAATGCTGGCAAATCAAGGTCATAAAATCAGGCTTGACTGACTTAACAACTGCCTTGCTGATCAATGGAAATTCTGGTCCCAATTCTGGTCATAGGCCAAGGACCACCTGGATAAGGGGGAGTTTCAGTGTATCTTCATGAGGGCGAGGTGGAAGCTTAATCTGGCCTAGCGTACTGTTACTTCAGCAGATTCACCTTAAGATGGTAGGAAGTCAAGAGTTTGCCATACTCCGGGGTCCACCTGGTCTTGTTAACAAACTTAAGCAGTCGTAAAGCTGCCCGCCTCTGCCCTCCATCGGCGTCGACTTCCTTAAGGATCATCTCTTCAGCACAGCTGAAAGACAACCTGGTTGGGGGGAGGGGGAGAAATGGTAGTTAGGAATATTGTAACCGTTCTGCAAATAGCTTTAGAAGTATGTATTCATCTCAGGCGTCCTCCCTGAGTGTTACATGTTTGCAGCTTGCCTTCTTTCTTAAGGTGGGCAGAAAAAGTGAAATGATGGGAGGCTAGACTAGTCCACAATCTGGGAAAAGATGCAGCTGCTTTAAAGAGTTCCAAAGAGGTGCTGGATTGGCACCTCTATACATTAGGAAGCATCTTTTTCTGATGGAATTTTTCGAAGTAGAGGGGGGTCACCTGGATACGATGGGCACCGTTAGCAACCAGTTCAGTGTTTCTCAACCTTGGCCACTTTAAAATGGGTGGACTTAAGACACGCTGGCTGGGGAATTCTGGGAGTTGAAGTCCACCCATCTTACAAGTGGCCAAAGTTGAGAAACCCTCAAATACAGAGCAACAGAAGCACACAACTTCTCAAAAGAGGCTTTCTTTCCAGTGAATCAATGAACATGTCATTCTTTCATTAAGGAAGGTAACATCAGCGTAGCCCTCCTTAGATGAGGGTTCCAGAATTCCATTAAAAGCAGAATTTGGCAAAGGCTTAAAACATTTTTTTTTGTTTTAAAACCCAGATAATTGTTAATTGTTAATTGTTAATTTTATTTGTATACCGCCCTTCTCCCGAAGGACTCAGGGCGGTGAACAGGGCACATATAAAATACAGGATACAAAAGTTAAAAAAGAATTAAATACAAGGCCCAAGCTAAAACAATACATAATAATATAAAAACCACAAAATCCCAACCCATCCCCCATCAGGCCAGGCCGGCTTGTTCGAATAAATAGGTCTTCAGATCGCGTCGGAAGGAGCGAAGGTCGGGCTCCGTCCGGAGCTCAACCGGCAACCGATTCCATAAGTCCGGGGCGCCCACAGAAGGCCCTCCCCCTGGGGGCCACCAGACGACATTCTCTGACCGGTGGCACCCTGAGGAGGTCCTCTCTGTGGGAACGCACAGGGCGGAGGGAAGGATAAGTGCTCTGGGGTAGGCAACATCGGCTCTTTTATGACTCATGGACTTCAACTCCCAGAATTCCTGAGCCAGCTATGCTGACTCAGGAATTTTGGGAGTTGAAGTCCATGAGTCATAAAAGAGCCGAGGTTGCCAATCAGGTGTTTTATTTTGCATCACTATTCAGCATCCCTGCAGGCCTTGAAGCCATGTCCTGTTGCACTGCCTCATCCTTGGCCACCCGCTGCCCTCTCACCAAATGACTGGCGGGGGGGGGGGGTTTACCTCCAGAATCCATCCTTTGGGACGAGCTCAGGCGCCACTTCTTTCAGGGCTTGTACCTTCCGAAGGAAGCTTTTCTTTTCATTGCTGAGGTCACCGTCCCACCAATCAGAAAGGTGGGTGAGATCTTCCCTCATCCATTCGTTGGAGAACTCTACTGCCCCCTGAATGGCCGGCACCAGCTTCACTGGGACGGTTTCGTTCCCTTCGTGGAAAACTAACCGGACGGCTGGACCGCTCGAATCCAAGGGCTCTAATTTGATGTTCCCTAAAAATGTGTCGGAGGAAAGCAACATCCAGGGTGTTAATTACCCAAAGCGATGCACAGCCCTGAGTTGTAACTATAGATAGTTTTTGACTTACGACCGCAATTGGTATCAGAATGTCCGTTTCTAAGTGAGGCAGTTAAGTGATTCTTGCCCAATTTTACATATATATATATATTTTGCCAAGGCAGTTAAGTGGTCATAAAATGAATCCGGCTTCTCCCCGTTGATTTTGGAAGCCAGCTGGGAAGGTTGCAGATGGAGATCATGTGGCTGCCCCAGGATGCTGCAACCCTCATCAATTCATGCCAGTTGTCAAGTCACCTGAATTTTGATCACGCCGTGGGGATGGTGCAACGGTTGTAAACGTGAAAGCTGGTCATAAGTCACTTTGTTCAGTGCTGTTGTAATTTCAAACAGTCACTAAACAAATTGTAAGTCTAGAATTACCTGTACTGCATTGCACGGTGGGAAAAATAAAACTAGTAAAAACAATGGCAGATAAAAAGGCTAACTGACTAGGAAGCTCACACACACACACACACACACACACACACTAGTATCACTCATATTTTGAAGTAAGACAAGTGAAATATTAGGGGGTCTTTGGCCAAGGATCCCTACTAGTAAGGTAGGTACCATCCAGGATTTGAACCCTGGTCTGCCACATGAAAGGCAATTCTTTAACTTCTACTCTATCCAGTTGCTCATAAATTATAATATACAAATGTTGTGCAAATATCATACCATTATACAAACTACATTTGCATTTATTATTATGACACACAGATTGTATATATATGCATGTTTATTCATATGAATGAAAAAAAATTCATTCATATGAATGAACATACATATGGATCTGATTTCCTTCATTCCTTGGTTATCAATTTCTAGCCAAGATTCTTCAGGGTACCATAGATAGCCAGAAAACAAACAAGTGAATCATCAAACAAATCGACACACAGAGTTCTGATTTGACGCAAAGCTATCCTACTTTGGACAAATTATGCAAAGACCCAGCAAAGAAGGCTTTGATGCTGGAAGGAAAGAGAGGAACAGGAGAACCACCATCAAGATGGAGGGACTCGGTTAAGATGGCGATGGAGGTGCCCTTGGACCAAGTTAGAAACAAATCTTCACTTAATGGCACATAATCAATTATAAAAGCATTCTTAAAATAGATTCTTTGGGGGCAGTGAGCTAGAATAGTGCCCTTCCTCTAGCAAAATCTTTGTTCTGACTCACTGCCTGTACAATCTTACTATATTTTAATTTCAGGTATATATTTGTGTGTAAATGCATATTTCCACATTTCATTGTTGTGGATCTATTTAAATGTACTTCTATTTCTAAAGTGGCTGGAAGGCAAATAGCAAAATCAATCTGAGGCCTCTCCTTTGAATTAAAAATGGAATAATGTTAAGATTGTTAAGTAAAGACAGCAACAAAGGGAACGGAATGGGACCCGTTTGAAATTCAAAGACAAAAAACACAAAAGGCCAAAAGGAATTAGTTTCACGCAAAGAATCTGCCTCTAATCATGATCTGATTCATTCCTGAGAAGTGTATGAAGATTCTCAATCATCCAGATCATGGTTGTGCCAAAGGTGCTTTTTCAATAGGCAACTGGACTTTGTTTTGTGTCTCCTTGAAAATGTTTCACTTCTCATCCAAGAAGCTTCTTCAGTTCTGACTGAATGGTAGGGAATGGAAGGATTTATATTCCTTGCAGTCATCTGGTTGTTAACACTCTCTCTGTGAGTTGTTAAGTAGCCACAACGACTCTCAGAGAGAGTGCTAATGACCAGGGGACTGCAAGGAATATAAATCCTTCCATTCCCTACCATTCAGTCAGAACTGAAGAAGCTTCTTGGATGAGAAGTGAAACATTTTCAAGGAAGTCCAGCTGCCTCTTGAAAAAGCACCTTTGGGGCATTCCTGAGAAGCTAATTTCTTGCTATGCGGGGTTTCTAAGATAATTTGTAAATTTGTTAATCTGTAGTTAGTTAATTTTTTTTATAGCCTGGCAACTCAAAAGACAACAAAGATGTATCTGCTCATGATGAATGTTTCCTATTTGGAAAAAAATGGACAATAAGAAAAAATCAACTTACCTCTTATACTATTATGTATACTGGGTACTCGGGAAGGGAACATCCGATGCTGGAAAACAGGATCTAAAGGTTGAAGAGGAATCCAGTATAAATTTAAGTCTGGTTTTAAGGTTTTATAATCTGTAATCACTGCTTTTGTTTTTAAAACCCAGTGAATTAGCAAGAGGACCACTGGAACCCAATCCAATCCCTCAACATGTTCTCCCGCTAGAAAAATATTTACATTTTATGCTTTCTGGACTTACCGTTTTGTCGAGGATGGGTGTACTCTGGGGAGATGGGAAAGAGAAATAGGAAAAAGTCAAGGAGAATCTGTTGTAATTTCAAGAAGAATCTCATTTAAGAACCAGGGAACAGACCAACATTCACCCCAGTAGACACAACTTTCTATGGTATCTTGATATACAGATAGTCCTCGACTTGTAACCATTCATTTAACAACTGTTTGAAGTTGCCACGGCACTGAAAAAAGTGACATACAGCCAGCCTTCAGACTTAGAATGGTTGCAGTATCTCCACAGTCACGTGATCAAAATTTGGGCACATGGCAACCAGAATGTATCTAGGGCAGGTGGCATGTCCCAGAGCCATATGATTGCCATCTGTGACCTTCCCAGCAGCTTCCAACAAGCAAAGTCAGTCAGGGATGCCGGATTCGCTTAATAACATGATTCACTTAACAATGTCAGTAATTTGTTTAATAACTGTGGCAAAAAAGGTTGTAAAATTGGACACAACTCACTTAACATTCAGGTTGATTCGCAACGGAAATCTGGTCCAGTTGTGGTCGTAACCTTGAGGACTAACTGTAGTGAGGAGCCTATAAATTTCTATCTCATGGTTGTTGGGAACTGAGCCGTGGAAAATAGCAACAGCGGCTATTATGTTGATGTCTTTGGAAAAGATGTAACTTTTCACACAATTGTTGTTGTTGTTAGTTGCGAAGTCGTGTCCGACCCATCGCGACCCTATGGACAATGTTCCTCCAGGCTTTCCTGTCCTCTACCATCTTCTGGAGTCCATTTAAGCTCACGCCTACTGCTTCAGTGACTCCATCCAGCCACCTCATTCTCTGTCGTCCCCTTCTTCTCTTGCCCTCAATCTTTCCCAGCATTAGGCTCTTCTCCAGTGAGTCCTTCCTCCTCATTAGGTGGCCAAAGTATTTGAGTTTTAGCTTCAGGATCTGGCCTTCTAAAGAGCAGTCAGGGTTGATCTCCTCTAGGACTGACCGGTTTGATCGCCTTGCAGTCCAAGGGACTCGCAGGAGTCTTCTCCAGCACCAGAGTTCAAAGGCCTCAATTCTTTTGCGCTCAGCCTTTCTTATGGTCCAACTTTCACTGCCATACATTGCAACTGGGAAGACCATAGCCTTGACTATACGCACTTTTGTTGACAGGGTGATGTCTCTGCTTTTTAGTGTGCTGTCTAGATTTGCCATGGCTTTCCTCCCGAGGAGCAAGCGTCTTTTAATTTCTTGACTACAGTCCCCATCTGCAGTGATCTTGGAGCCCAGGAAAATAAAATCTGTCACTACCTCCATTTCTTCCCCATCTATTTGCCAGGAATTGAGAGGGCCGGATGCCATGATCTTGGTTTTCTTAATGTTTAGTTTCAACCCAACTTTTGCACTCTCCTTCTTCACTCGCAACAAGAGACTCTTCAGTTCCTCTTCACTTTCTGCCATTAGAGTGGTATCATCTGCATATCTTAGGTTGTTGATATTTCTTCCAGCAATCTTAATTCCAACTTTTGATTCATCTAGCCCTGCCTTTCTCATGATGTGCTCTGCATATAAGTTAAATAGGCAAGGCGACAGTATACAGCCTTGCCGGACTCCTTTCCCAATTTTGAACCAATCAGTGGTTCCGTGTCCAGTTCTCACTGTTGCTTCTTGGCCCGCATATAGGTTTCTCAAGAGACAAATAAGATGTTCTGGTACTCCCATCTCTTTAAGAACTTGCCACAGTTTGTTATGATCCACACAATCAAAGGCTTTAGCATAGTCAATGAAGCAGAAGTAGATGTTTTTCTGGAACTCTCTAGCTTTCTCCATGATCCAGCGTATGTTGGCTATTTGATCTCTAGTTCCTCTGCCTCTTCGAAATCCTGCCTGTACTTCTGGTAGTTCTCTATCCACATACTGCTGGAGTCTAGCTTGTAGGATTTTAAGCATAACTTTACTAGCATGAGAAATGAGTGCAATGGTGCGA
This sequence comes from Vipera berus, assembly GCF_964194415.1. Lineage (NCBI taxonomy): Eukaryota > Metazoa > Chordata > Lepidosauria > Squamata > Viperidae > Vipera > Vipera berus. The sequence goes on from NC_138205.1 coordinate 14,888,063, forward strand.
TAGTTTGAACATTCTTTGGCACTGCCTTTCTTTGGAATTGGAATGTAAACTGATCTTTTCCAATCCTGTGGCCACTGTTGAGTTTTCCAAATTTGCTGGCAAATTGAGTGTAGCACTTTTACTGCATCGTCTTTTAAGATTTTCAATAGCTCAGCTGGAATACTGTCACCTCCACTAGCTTTGTTGTTGCTCAGCTTTTCTAAGGCCCACTTCACTTCACATTCTAGGATGTCTGGCTCGAGGTCAGTGACCTCATTGTGATTATCAGGGACATTAAGCTCATTCTTGTATAGTTCTTCTGTGTAATTTTGCCATCTCTTCTTAATCTCTTCTGCCTCTGTTAGGTCCCTGCCATTTTGGTCCTTTATCATGCCCATTTTTGCATTGAACGTTCCCTTCATCTCCCCAATTTTCTTGAAAAGATCTCTGGTCCTCCCTATTCTATTGTTTTCTTCTATTTCTTTGCACTGTTCATTTAAGAAGGCATTCTTATCTCTTCTAGCTATTCTCTGGAATTCTGCATTCAATTGGGCGTATCTTTCTTTTTCTCTCTTGCCTTTTGCTTCCCTCCTTTCCTCAGCTATTTGCAAAGCTTCCTCAGACAGCCATTTTGCTTTCTTGCATTTCTTTTTCTTTGGGATGGTTTTGGTTGCTACCTCTTGTACAATGTTGCGAACCTCTGTCCATAGTTCTTCAGGCATCCTGTCTATCAGATCTAATTCCTTAAATCTATTTGTCACCTCTACTGTATATTCAATGGGGATATGATTTAATTCATACCTGATTGGCCTGGTGCTTTTCCCTACTTTCTTCAGTTTAAGCCTAAACTTTGCAACGAGAAGCTCATGGTCTGAGCCACAGTCAGCTCCTGGTCTTGTTTTTACTGACTGTATAGAGCTTCTCCATCTTTGGCTGCAGAGCATATAGTCAATCTGATTTCTGTGTTGACCATCTGGTGATGTCCATGTGTAGAGCCGTCTCTTGGGTTGTTGGAAAAGAGTGTTTGCTATGACCATCGTATTCTCTTGACAAAATTCTATCAGCCTGTGCCCTGCTTCATTTTGTACTCCAAGGCCAAACTTGCCTGTTATTCCGGTTATCTTTTGGCTTCCTACTTTAGCATTCCAATCCCCCATGATGATAAGGACATCATTTTTTGGTGTTAGTTCTATAAGGTGCTGTAGGGCTTCATAGAACCGGTCAATTTCATCCTCTTCAGCACCGGTGGTTGGAGCATAGACTTGGACTACTGTGATATTGAATGGTTTGCCTTGGATTCGAACTGAGATCATTCTGTCATTTTGAGGATTGTATCCCAGTATTGCTTTTCCTACTCTTTTATTGACTATGAAGGCTACTCCATTTCTTCTGAGGGATTCTTGCCCGCAGTAGTATACCTGATGGTCACCTGAATTAAATTCACCCATTCCTGTCCATTTTAGTTCGCTGATACCTAAGATGTCGATGTTCAGTCTTGTCATCTCTTGTTTGACCACGTCCAGCTTGCCTTGATTCATGGATCTTACATTCCAGGTTCCTATGGAGAAAAAATCTTTACAGCATCGGACTTTCCTTTCACCACCAGACATATCCACAGCTGAGCGTCCTTTCGGCTTTGGCCCAGTCGCTTCATTCTTTCTGGCGCTACTAGTACTAGCCCTCTGCTCTTCCCCAGTAGCATATTGGACGCCTTCCGACCTGAGGGGCTCATCTTCCAGCGTCATATCGTTTTGCCTTTTGGTACTGTCCATAGGGTTTTCATGGCAAAGATACTGGAGTGGGTTGCCATTTCCTTCTCCAGTGGATCACGTTTTGTCAGAACTCTCTGCTATGACCTGTCCGTCTTGGGTGGCCCTGCACGGCATAGCTCATAGCTTCATTGAATTACGCAAGCCCCTTCGCCACGACAAGGCAGTAATCCATGAAGGGGTTCACACAATAAAAGTCTCTAAAAACTTCTGCCTGGCTAGAAGTCCCCAGAATTTACTCACAAGGAACATTTTTGTGACATCCAGCCCAATGAAGAACCTGCATGCTTTCCCCTATTTGGATCGGCCTTAATTAAGATATAAAGCGAGTAGGTGACATCTGGCTTTACTTTTCTACAATTATTTCATTCAAAAGGCAAATAGGATGCTTGGCACGTGGCAAAAGGCTAGTTTCTACCAACATCTTTATTCACAAAAATGTATCCGGATGACTGATCTTTGAACACTGAAATGGTTAATAGTGTAGTGTTAAGTTTCAAGTCTGCCCATCTCAGAAAGAAAGATGAAGGACCATCTTTTCCCAGTTACATTTATCCAACCTGCCTGAGCAGGGGGTTGGACTAGATGACCTCCAAGGTCCCTTCCAACTTTACTATTATGATTATGATGGTTATGATTAACAACCTGCCAGAGCAGGGGAATAGGTGATTTTAGGAGTCCTCTCTCTTAAGGATGTCCATCTGGGAGATCCAAGAAGAAGGGCCTTTTCTGTGGTGGCTCCCTCCCTGTGGAACATCATCCCTGCAGAAATAAGATTGGCCCACCTTGACATTCTTTTGAAAGGCCCCGAAGAGAGTTTTGCCAGTGGAGCTGGGAACTCCAGGTTGATATGGAGCCCCATCAAGAGTTGTTTGTTGTCACTGTGGGGGGGGGGATGAAGGGTTATTGGGTTTTGCATTGGGGTTTTATTTCTGAGAGCCACCCATGAGTTGGGCAGCCATATAATTTTTCTTAAGAAATAAATAACGTGTGGGATGGAGGCTCTACAACAGAGTTCCCCAACCTTTCCAGCTTTGTGTACTGGCAGGGAGAAGAGATGGAGTGTGCGTGCACGTCCTAGTCTGCTGCTCTCACAAATGGGGATGCTCGACCACTGCTTTCACACCCCAGTTCCCAACAGCTCACAGCTGACTAATGGGCCTTGGCCCAGGGATCATGTTCCTTCTGCTAACTGAATCCTTCCTAAACAGCCACAACTCACCAAGAAAATTAATTTTGTGAATCCTCCCCATATTTTTTTTTAGCATTCACATCATTCTCTCTCTTATTCTAACCGTGTCTGGTCGACATGGCTGCCCACCCCTGTGCTGGATTCCCATTGCATTATTAGTTAATTTTAATGAAATGATGCACCTGGATTCAAGGCAATCCCTACATATCGATGAAAGTCCTTCAGGATTTGCTCTGGGTCCAAATTATGATGGCTGAGACTCTCCTAGCAAAAAAAGAAAAAAAAAAACCAAAGAGCTTTTTTTTCTCCCCTCCCAGAAAAAGACTTTTTCCCAGCAAACATGCCCTAGATTTCAGCACTAGGGTGCGCCACCTTCCCTCCAGGCCAGGGGTGGCTCAGGAATTCTGGGAATTGAAGTTCACGAGTCATAAAAGAGCCAAGGTTGCCTACCCCTGCTCCAGGCCATCCTGTTAATACCTACCTCACACATTTCTAATTTATAATATTCAGGGTCATCATCTTCTTCCTCATCTTCCCCCAACTGTGATTTTGGCTTATCACAATAGATCTTCACAGCTGTCTCCGCCACATCCTCAATGTCTACCAACACTTTGGTGCCCTGGTGAAAGACCGGCAGCCCTTTGTCAGGAAGGTTGCGGAATCCTCTGTTGCGAAAAATGTAGGTGGGGAGCTGGTGGGTGGGACGGCTGGAGGAATTATTGGGGACGACCCTGCTCCGGAGTGCCAACTTGGAGTTACACCGTATTGGGACGAGGAAGTCAAAGTCGTTGGAACTGTTCTCCACTTGAAGGTGCAGCCCTTCCTTGTAGCTGCCCACGGGAATGGGGTCAAAGGGGTACAACCCAGTGCTGGATTCATAAGCCCACTTCACAATCCTCTCCACCGTGCTTTTCACGACAAAGTAATTCTTCTCTACCAGCCATTCCTTGTTTCCTGAAAGGAAAACTGTTTCTGCGTGGAATTCCTGAAGGATTCTGTCTTGCTCATTTAGATCTGCATTGCTCATTTTGAACCTTCTCCTCAATTCTTTTTTTTTTTTGTTCCTTCCTTTCGCTTTTCCTTTTGTCTTTCAATTCAGAGTTGCTTTCCGGTTGGCTGATAGGCTGTTTGTGACTTTTGTACTTGGCAGAAGGAAGAGGGAGAAAAAGTGGATTTCCCCTCCCCCCCTCCAGCAAGTGATAAGTAAAAGAGACGGCATTAATTAACCCTCAAGATGCAGGTTTTTGCAGCTTCTCCTTCGAGCAAGAATAGGGGAAGTTTTAAGCTCTTTTTAACCTTCTTGTTATTCTGAGGGCATTTTCCAGAACTCTGAGCAATTATAACACAAGCTGAGATCTTAAATAATGTACATTTCACAAACAAGAGGCAGGAATTAAGTTCCAACACAATTTCCCGGATGTGAAAAGATCAGAGCCGAGAAACAGCAATATCGCTACAGATAGCCCTTGACTTACAACCATAGTGAAGCCTGGCCACCATGGTCCTAAATTGTGACAGTCATAAATCGGATCACCCCTGTGACTGACTCAATTTTAAAACCTTATTTGCAGCAGTTGTTAAGCAAATGGTTTGCTATGGGCTGTTTTGCCAAAAACAGGAAATAAAGGTTTTCAGCAAAACTGTCAAAAACATGGTCACATGACTGCAGGACACAAAACATCCATAAATGAGGGCCAGTTACCAAATGATCCAACAACAACAACAACAACAATAATAGAGTTGGAAGGGGCCTTGGAGGTCTTCTAGTCCAACCCCTTGCTCAGGCAGGAAATCCTATACCATTTCAGACAAATGGCTGTCCAGTCTCTTCTTTAAAACTTCCAGTGCTGGAGCATTCACAGCTTCTGGAGGCAGGTTGTTCCACTGATTAATTGTTCTAACTGTCAGGAAATTTCTCCTTAGTTCTAGGTTGCTTCTCTCTTTGATTAGTTTCCATCCGTTGCTTCTTGTCCTGCCTTCAGGAGCTTTGGAGAATAGCTTGACTCCCTCCTCTTTGGGGCAGCCCCTGAGATATTGGAACAATGCTATCATGTCACCCCTAGTCCTTCTTTTCATTAAAGTAGACATACCCAAATTCTTGCAACCATTCTTTATACAGTATGTTTTAGTCTCCCGTCTCCTAATCCTCTGTGTTGCTCTTCTCTGAACTCTTCTCTGTACTGGTCATAAGGACCACCTGTAAAAGGGAATATCTGTAGCTCAGGGTTGAATTGTGGAATCCTCGGTGCTCTCTGAGCTTGTGTGTTTTCTTGCAGATGTTTCATTACCCAACTAGGTAACGTCATCAGTGCTAATGAGTGTATAAATAGGGAGCGAACCTCTCACTAGCACTAATGTTACCTACTTGTGTAATGAAACATTTGCAAGTAAACAGCCAAGCACAGAGAATTACCAAGGGTGCCAGAGTAGCAAAATCATCCACACGTCAAGAGAGTAGTCCAGCTCTTTCTATGCTCTTAACAGAGTGTTTCAAACAGGATTTCTACCAAAAAACTAAAGTTCCAGAGCTCATTCTGTCCTGGTCTTCTGCTACCCGGAGACATGACAGGTAGTCCTCAACGTACGACCACAGTTGAGCCCAAAATTTCTGTTGCTAAGTGAGACATTTGTTGAGTGAGTTTTGCCCCATTTTACAACCTTTCTTGCCACAGTTGTTAAAGAGAATCACTGCAATTGTTAAATTAGTAACGCGATCGTTAAGTGAATCTGGCTTCCCCACTGACTTGGCTTGTGAGGAGGTTGCAAAAGGTGATCAGATGACCCCGGGACACTGCAACCGTCATAAGCCAGTTGCTCAGTGTCTGAATTTTGGTCACGTGAACATGGGGATGCCGCAAGGATCATGTGTGAAAAACATAAATCATAAGTCACTTTTATCAGTGTTGTTGTAACTTCAAGCATCACTAAATGAAGTGTTGTGAGCTGAGAACTACCTGCATTTCACTAACCCACTATTTCTCAAGTTTGGCAGCTTTGATCTATCCAAATTCAGGGGGCTCCCAATTTAGCCAATACAAGCCCCCTTGGCCTTTAGCCAACAATGGATAGTGCACAGTTCCTTCCCACACACTTCCCCAGGTCTATCACTGCTCCTACTAATCTTAGGACTACTTAGCCCTCGCCCTAGGCTGCTTCCAGTTACTCTAGTCCAGGGGTAGGCAACCTTGGCTCTTTTATGACTCGTGGACTTCAATTCCCAGAATTCCTGAGCCAACATGGCTCAGCATGGAAACCTCTCCATTTCTCCTCAGCTTGGCTGGCTCAGGAATTCTGGGAGTTGAAGTCCACGAGTCATAAAAGAGCCAAGGTTGCCTACCCCTGCTCTAGTCTATGCCCAGCGAGTACCAGAAACCACCTCCCCTCTCACTCCCAGAACAACTCTGCATAGGAACTAATGCGCAACCACACCCAGCTGCTTTTCTCCTCTGCTTTTATAGCTACTGGTGGCCGGGAAGCTGGGCTGGCTGGGGAGAGGCCTTAAAAGGGCCCAAGCACCATCACTCCAGGTGCCAGCCATGTTTCAGGCAGCACAGAGTGATACACAAACTTCCAACATTGCTGCCCTCTAGTGGCTACCAAAGACAGCCAGTTTGTCCTACAGTCCAGGTGCTCCTTGATTTACAACCCTTCATTTAGTGACCTTTCCCAGTTATAATAGCACTGATAAAGTGATGTCACCATTTTTCACACTTAACAACTGTTACAGCATCCCCAGGGTCACCCGATCAAAATTCAGACACTTGGCAACTGGATCATATTTATGACGGTTGCAGGGACTGGAGTCAAGTGATCACTTTTTGTCACCTTCTGACAAGCCAAGTCAACAGGGAAGCCAGATTCATTTAACAACATGGTATTAAGAGTCACAGTGATTCGCTTAAGAACTGGGGCAAGAAAGGCCGTAAAATGGGGCAAAACTCCCTTTTAGAAACTTAACAACTGTCTTGCTTAGTCACAGAAATTGTGGGCTCAGTGTTGGTTGTAAGTTGAGGACTACCTGTATGTGGTAGTTAAAGGCAGTGGGCTAGAAACTAGGAGTCCGAGCCTTCTAGTCCCAATTTAGGCATAATGCAACGCTCTCTACATGGGGCTGCCCTTGAGGAGCACTCGGAGGCTTCAGCTGGTGCAGAATGCGGCCGCGCGAGTTGTGATGGGGGTTTCCCGATACTCCCATGTAACACCTCTACTCCGCGAGCTGCATTGGCTTCCGGTTGCCCTCCGGGTGAAATTCAAGGTGCTGGTGATGACCTATAAAGCCCTACATGGCCTGGGTCCGGGATATCTGAGGGAACACCTGCTGCCGGCATCAAGTTCCCTTCGTCCAGTGCGCTCCCACAGAGAGGGTCTTCTCAGGGTGCCACCGGTAAGAGATTGCCGGCGGACGACACCCAGGGATAGGGCCTTCTCAGTGGGGGCGCCTGCCCTTTGGAACCAGCTGCCAGTGGAGCTGAGGACTGCCCCCGACCTCCGTTCATTCCGCCGGGACCTGAAGACCTGGCTCTTTGAGCTCTCTGGCCCAGGCTGAGGATTAATTTATTTTAATTGGGGTTTTACTTATACAGGGATAAATTTAATCTTTTTTAAACTTGGTTTTTTAACTTTTGTATTTTTGGTTTTTAATTACCCTGTAAACCGCCCTGAGTCCTCCGGGAAAGGGCGGTATATAAATGTAATAAAATAAATAAATAAATAAATAAATAATGCCTGCTGTGTGACCTCAGGCCAGTCGCCCTCTCTTTGCCCCAGGGAGCCAGCAATGGCAAACTACTTCCGGAAAAACTGCAGGGACCTGTCCAGGCAGTCACTAGGAGTCAAAAACTGACACACACACACATATATTTGCAACTGAGGTCTAGAGTTTTATATGCAAAAACCAAATTAATGACTTGGCTCCTGAATAAATGCCTGCTGATTTGGCTTCAAAATCTGTCTATCTACTCATCCATCCATTCATATCCATCCATCCATCCATCCATCCATCCATCCATCCATCTTCTTATCATCTGTGATCTCCCTTCCTCTCTATCGTTTCTATCTACCCATTAGATGCTGTTGCCAAACTTATTTTCTCCTCTTCCAATCATGTTCCACTTTTAATTCTACACCCTGCCCTGCTCCGGGAATTTCGGATGGCTGCCTTTTATTCGGATCAAATTAACAACGATCTTGAAGTAGGTGGGATCAAAGCTGAGATGCATTCTAGCATTAGGACGGAGATTCTGTGCCGATCCAGCGCTTGTACCAGATTACGAGGAGCCCTTAGCCAAATCATGTGCTCTGTGGTCAGCCCTTCAAAGTAGACCAGACTAGGAAACAGAGTTATGAATACTAATACTACTTTTATTGTAAGGTTACAATAACAGAATCTTGAAACTCTGAATGCGTTTCTCCTCTCCCTCCTTTTATTTCCGTGAGAACTTAAGAGGGTCCCGTCTCAGAGGCTTTCCTAGGTGGTAGTTCTGCCCCAGACTCAGGTTTCTTTTGTTTATTGTCCTGGTTGTGACTCTTCCTCCAGTTCCACAAGGTTATTCCTTCTTCCCATTACATCTGTTGGATGAGCTGAGCAAATGGCTTTCAGAGGAACACCCGCCATCTTTTTCTGTGGGTCCCAGTGTCTCCAGATAGAGTTAGATGCGCAGGAGATAAGATTACAGATAGTCCTTGACTTACAACCACAACTGGGACTAGATATTCCATTCCTAAACAAGGCAGTTGTTGAGTCATGCCTAATTTTATGATCTTTTTGCCATGTTAAATAAATCACTGCCATTATTAAGTGAAACACTTGATTGTTAAACACATCCAGCTTCCACCATTGATTTTCCTTGTCAAAAGTTGGCTGGGAAGGTCACAAATGGCAATCAAATGACCCCGGGATGCTGCAACCATTGTAAAAGGGACAGTTGCCAAGTGCCCAAATTTTGATCACATGATGGTCCTGTGAGGACCAATCGTAAAGACGAGGACCAGTGTCACTTTTTTTCAAAACGCTGCAACTTTGAATGGTGGTTAAATGTATGATTGTAAATCGAGGACTACCTGTATATTTTCTTAGTGCTTTGATCCATGCTCCGAGCTTAACGTCTCTTTAATGAGCCAAAGTCAAAATTAATGAAACAGAAGCAAAATGAAGGAAGCAAAATCAAAATGAAGGAAGCAAAATCAAAATGAAGGAAGCAAAATCAAAACCAAGGAATCAAAATCAAGTAAGGGGCTATCAAAAATCAAAATGAAGGAAGCAAAATCAAAATTAAGAGACTATCAAAACCATGGTATCAACAACAAAAGTGTATCACTCCCTATCCTTCCCTCTTCTCTTTTCTTGCCCCATACAACTCCCCCCCCCGCCCCAAGATCCAAAGGAAACAACATAGGAGAGTGTGTAATATTTGTATTGATTTTCAGGGTGAGGGTTAAAGGTAGAGAGATCTATATCTGGGTCACTGGAGGTGGAGCTGGAGAGTGAACAGATTCATTCCACCCTCTCATCCATGGATCTTCACCCCAGTGGAAACCGAGGGCATTGACCATCGGTCCTGACCTCCCACTGATGAACCTCAGAACCGTGTTGGGGTGTGAGGGCTCTGCAATGAAAGGCATTCCCAAACCAGAATTTGGCCCAAAGGCAAAGACGTGGCCCATGTTGGTGCGGAAGGCCAGGTATTCCACGGCGTTTCCGAAACGGCCATTCACCTGCACCAATCCCTCCCCAAAGGACAGGTGCATATCCGAAGGGTGGCCTGCTGTGCTGCCTTCATTACTGGACCACGTGTCACCATAGCAAACCTGGATGCTGCATTAACAAGAGAAGGATGATGTTAAGTGTAGAGAGGCACCGTAAATGGAAATTAATGACGATGCTCATGAGGGGGTCCTTGGGGTTCTCTGACCTTGCTTGTTTTCTTGCAGGCATTTCGTTACCCAAACTAGGTAACATGTCAGTGTTACAGGCAGGACTGATGATGTTAACTAGTTGGGTAATAAAATGTCTGCAAGAAAACCAGAAGCAAGCTCAGAAAGCAGCCAGGACCCCTCGTTTCAAACCTGTGCTACAAATATTCTCTTTTATTGATGATGCTCATCTCAGCAAACCTCTGTAGGAAGAGGTCTTTCACCTATACTTCCATCTTCTTATCCAGAATGAAGAAGAGCTAGGAAATGGTTTCAGAACGGTGTTTCTCCATCTTAGCAATTTGAAGATCTGTGGACTTCAACTCCCAGAATTCCCTAACCGGCCATGTTGGCTGGAGAACTCTGGAGTTGAAGTCCATTCATCTTCACTGATCTAGAAGGAACCATCCTCCTTTCATTCATACCTTATTTTCCTTCAGTATTGATCTAGATATGTTCTTTATACACAATCTGAAGCCCTTAGACATGTTTTCACATAAAAATAGCTTATTGACTGATTAATCAATTATCAATAAACTGTTTCCACATCTATGTAATTTATGCTCTCCTCAGTTGATTCGTAAATTTTCAGATGTCAAGTTCTGCCCCGCTATAGACCTCTGGGGTTTATGCAAACATACGTACCTTAGTATACTTCGGTCATTCGACCTTATTTTCATCGCTGATATAGGGCCTTCAAACTGGTTGCTGGACTGATCAAAAGAGTCCCCACCATTTCCACCGTATTCCCCAGAGTAGGAAGAGAAGTTTTCCTGGTCTGGATCCATAAAGAAGAGGGAGAACCAGTTAACTGAATGAGTCTATTGATCAATCAACCAATCCATCCCTGAGCTTCCTCTATGTTGTGATTCAGCGTCAGCCTGTGGTTTTGGCAGCTGAGTTGGACAATTCTAAAGAGGAGGAGGAGGAGGGGTTTGGAGAGCCTTTGGTGTCAGAGGAAGGTTCTGATGCACCGCAGAACTCTCAGCCTGGCCCCTCCCGTCTTGTTCCTCCTCAGGCCCAGCTGCATGAGCATGAAGGATTGGAAGAAGACGATCCACAGCTGGCTCTGTTCAGGGACGCTAGGAGCAGGAGGCAATCTAGCAGAACTGAACAGAGGAAAGCAATGAGGCAACTCGGGAGAGGGCAATGAGAAGCCATGCCTTGGGACTGCTGTTAAAAGGGGAATGTATGGGAGGTGCTGGTTGCTGAAGGCAACCGTTTGAAGAGCTTCTGTGAGAGTCCTGGTCTGTTATTGTTTAACTCTTGTTTAACCTTTTTGGTTTAAGTTTTGTTTGAACTTTTCGTTTAACTTTTGTAAATAAATTTGGTTGGGTTAGTTCCAGCCTGTTGATTATAAAAAGTGGTTGTCCCTGACATTCAAACAGGGCCGGTCGTAGGCTGGAACAGAACACTCTATCCCTGCAGAATAGCTTATGAGACTACGTCCCATTTTGTGTCCCATTGATTAAACAGCCTTGTATTTGTATATGGATAGCTCACTCAGAGGTGAACTAGAGTTCCAGACAAAGAATCACGTAGGCTGGTGGGGGAAGACTGCTGGAGATAGGAAGTCCTCTTGCAGATTCCTGCTCTCACTTCCCATCTTCCAGGAGCTCAAATATTATTGAAACAATTGCATATTCAGCTGACACTCATACTCAAAACAGAGGAACGTCATTAATGTTGGAAAATGTACTTACTTAATAAAGCCCCTGAATTGGTAGAGGTGGTTGTGAATGATTATTGAGAATGATGGCTAATAGTTAGATCTGTGTTTCTCAACCTTGGCAACTTTAAGATGTATGAACTTCAACTCCCAGCATTCCACAGCCAGTATGCTGTGGGGAATTCTGGGAGTTGAAGCCCACACATCTTACCAAGAGAAACCCTGAGTTAGATGGTAGGGCTGTTTTTTCTTTTTCTTTTGTAAATCTTACAGGCACTCCTCAATTTACAACCGGCCTCTTAACAATTGTCCTAAGTTACAATGAACTTCAAAAAAGCAGCTTGTGACCTGTCTTCCAAATTACAACTACCACACATACTCCAAAGTCACAAAAACACACATTTTAGGTCCTTGGCAACTAACTCACATTTATAGCTGGTTGTCGCCTCCCACAATCATCTGATTGTGATTTGTGATGTTTTTTGCCATTTTTTGCAGAAAAAAACAAAAAAAACCCCCACTCATTGGTAGGCTGGGTTTGTTCGACAACCATAGTGACTCTCTTTAAGACCAATGTAAAAATGGTCATCAAATTGAGTTGTTATTTGGTGCTTTCACGTGATTGCAACAACTTATGACTGAAACTCTGAGTTCCATTGCAGTTGTAAGTCAAGGACTACCTGTATAAGCAATGTTAGATAATAGGAGTGTCAGATAATAGGAGTGTAAATTTAGAATTCTATAACTGTATAAATGTTTTTTCTACTATATAAATCCATCATGGTATATCTTGAAGTTATTGCTTGTGTGCAATTTTAACGGAAATTTACTTATTTTTGATGGCAGTTGGACCACATTATAAATAGTATTTGTAAATAATATAAATTATTGCATGGGTCTTGAAACTTGTCCCTTTTATGACTTGTGAACTTTAGCTCCCAGAATTCCTCAGCCAGGCTCGCTGGCTGAGGAATTCTGGGAGTTGAAGTCCACAAGTCATAAAAGGGACAAGTTTCAAGACCCCTGAATTATTGGTTGGTTCATTTTATATTTTTTAAGCTGGTAATTTCTGTGGACTTATTTAAAAATCTATTGTACTTATCATTTCCTCAGGACCATAATGTTACGTCCGGAATGACGAGCGGAGACAGCGATGTCAAACAAGGAACGTTTATTAGAACTCACATGGGTCAACTGGCTAGCAGCCGTTGAACCCTACCTTAAATACTAGGTTCCATTCAAACATAACCAATCCCCGGCTCAGAATCTCCCGCCGGGAAGTAACAGCCAATGATTGCACTAAGTTTTCCCGCCGAAGGGAAACCACTCCCATAACTATGTACACAACACCCCTTCCCCCCTGGATGAAATTTACTATTTGACAAAGTCCTTCAGGTAGCTAGGGGGTTTATGTTGCCTGACTGGATATCGGCTGGCCATACTAACTGCTGGGGTTCCTTCAGTTCCGCCGTTGACTACCTCCTCTGACCCTGTTGTGTGTGTAGACGGCCCTGGTGGTGTCTCCAAATTGGGCTGTTGTTGTGATTGCTGTTGTTGGGGTACATTGGATTGACTGGATGACCCTGGTGGGCTGTCAGGGGGCGCTATTTCTATCCTTGCGTTACAATTCTGGGGGGTTGCTTCAATTGCCCTGAAATGTATTCTCCTCCCTTTCCCCCCTGGTGTTTTGTTACCCTTGGCTGGGGAAGGTGTAGAGTCAGTTGTAGAGTTTTCCCTCTCTTTGTTGGCTTGTACACCTTCAGGGGCCCTTTTCCTTAACTGATCAATGTGTCTCCTAATCAACTGATTCCCTTCCCCCTCAATTAAATAAGATAAGGGACCGGTTTTATCGATCACGACCCCTTGTGCCCATTTGTCCCCTTGTCCATAATTCCTGGCCCACACCATGTCCCCAATGTTCAGAGACCTGGTTGGGGTAACCGGGTCGTGTTCAGCAGGTAGTCTGTCAGGGTGTAATCTGTCCAATTTCGTTATCAATCGCCTGCCCCACCTCATTTCAGCAGGACTCTTCCCTGTGGCCGCACACGGTGTGGTGTGTTGGGCCAGCAGGAACTGAGCCAGTCTCTGATGCCAGTCGCCGTGGATTATTCGTCTGAGGGCGTCCTTGGTTGTTCTGACGTTTCGTTCTGCCAAGCCGTTAGAGGAGGGGTGGAAGGGTGCTGAAGTCGCGTGTCTAATCCAGTTGGCCTTGAGGAAGTCCTGAAATTCATTAGATGTGAATTGGGGCCCATTGTCAGAAACAATCACGTCAGGTAACCCATGAGTGGCAAAGAGTCCCCGTAAGACCTGTATGGTTTTGGCTGACGTCAAGGACTTAACAGGCACGACCTCCAACCACCGGGAGTAGCTATCCACTACTACAAGGAATGTGAGGCCCTGGAATGGGCCGGCGAAGTCAATATGGATCCTAGACCACGGGTTCCTGGCCTCTTCCCATTTGTGTACTGTTGTGTGTGCTTGCTCTGGTCGAGAACGCTGACACTGGTAGCACCCCGCTACTTTGTCCTCTATGGCTGTGTCTAACCCTGGCCACCATACGTGGCTTCTAGCTAGGGCCTTCATACGCACAATTCCAGGGTGCCCATCGTGTAATTCCCCAATCACTGTGTTTCTATGCCTCTCAGGTATAACAACCCTGTTGCCCCACAACAGACATCCAACATGTGATGATAGTTCGTCCTTCCTTCTACCATACGGAGTGAACTTAGGGTCAGGGCTTTTGCTAGGCCACCCGCCTTGTACCCATGCTGCTATTCTGCTGAGTATGGGGTCTTTTCTGGTAGCTGCTGCAATGTCCCTGGCAGTTAGGGGGCACTCAGAGAGTTCTTGTAGGGACATGATTTGTCCCACAGGTGCGGGGTCTGTACCTGTATCCTCTAGAGGTAGCCTGCTAAGGGCGTCAGCGTGCCCCATCTCCTTGCCTGGCCTGTGTTTGATTGAGAATGTGTAAGCGGAAAGGAAAATTGACCATCTTAGCATTCTGGGTGACATTATTTGTGGAGTCTGTCTATCGGTAGTAAATAGCCCTAGCAGGGGTTTGTGGTCAGTGTAAATGGTAAAGTCCCTACCATACAGATAATCGTGGAACTTTTTTACGCCTGCCACTATGGCCAATGCTTCCCTGTCAATCTGTGCATAATTCCGTTCCGCCTTTGTTAAGGTCCTGGAATAGTATGCTATAGGCCTCTGTTGACCCTGCTCATCCATGTGGCTAATAACTGCTCCCACTCCATAAGGGGAAGCATCACAAGCTAAGAATATAGGTTTGTTTTCTATAAAGTGAGTAACTGTAGAATTGCTTGACAGTATGTCCTTTAAAGTTTGGAAACTAGTCCTGTGTTTTTGTTGCCACTGCCAGGGGGTCTTCCTATCTAAAAGTCTATGGAGGGGTTCAGCAATAGCTGCTTTGTGAGGCAGGAATGTGTGATAAAAATTAATTAAGCCCAGGAAAGCTTGTAATTCCGCCTTATTCTTGGGTTCTGGAGCTAATTTAATCGCCCTAATTTTTCCTTCTGTAGGGTGGATGCCTAGGGCATCAATTCTAAACCCCAAGAATTCTGTTGATTTTACCCCTATGCAACACTTATCCTTTTTTAATTTCAATCCTGCCTCCCTGAACTTTCCCAGTACCTGTTCTAGCCTCTCAGCTAGGATGTCCTCAGTTTTTCCAGCGATGAGGACATCGTCAAAGTAAGGGCATACACCTGGAATGCCCTTCAAGGTTCTCTCCATCACCTCCTGGAAGATGCCTGGAGCTGCAGCTATCCCGAACTGAAGTCTGTGAACGCGGAACGCCCCCTTGTGGGTAACTATCGTTTGAGCCTCGGCGGCTTCCTTAGACACAGTAAGTTGCAAATACGCCTGCGCCAAGTCGAGCTTGGTGAAAATGGCGCCATCCTGGATCGTCGCGAGGACCTGCTTCACCGTCGGGACCGGGTAAGCATGCTTTTTCATAGCGAGGTTCAGGGTGGCCTTATAGTCGGCACAGATCCTCACATCCCCGTTTGGTTTCAGGGGTGTGATGATCGGTGTCTCCCACAGGCCCCCTTCTACAGGTTCTAAGACGCCCTGGCCTACTAGCTTATCTAGTTCGGCCTCGATCTTCTGTTTGAGGGCAAAAGGCACCCTCCGGGCCTTAAGCCTAATGGGCCTGACCTCGTGGTCTAAATTAAAATTAATGGGGGGTCCCTTGTACCTCCATAACGACCCATCGAATACGTCTGCGAAGTTATCGCAGACAGATTTTAGGGTTTTATTCTGAATGGTGTTAATTCCCGCCACCCAGATGCCTAGGGCCGAGAACCAATTAAGGCCTACAAGGCTAGTTCTCTGGCCCTCAGTGACTAAAAAAGTTAATACTCCACTAAACCCCTTATATTTAACTTTGATGGTAGCCTCTCCCACTAGTTCTATGGGTGATTTCTGGAAGTCGGCTAATTGTAATTTGGTGGGTTTAAGGGGAATTTTCTGGCCGCTTTTGGTTTCTATGTATTTAAGGGTGTCCCTAGAAATTATAGATACTGAGGCCCCGGAGTCCACTTCCATCTTGCAAGGGACACCTTGCAGATGGACTTCGATTCTTAATTTAGGCCTCAAAATGTGGTTGATTCTAGGGGTGTATTTTTGTCTAGGGATTCCCACGTGGTTGACCCCCACCCCAGCCCCCGGGTTGGAAGTTCGTGCCTTAGGCCTATGGGTCTCTCCGCCACTCCGTTCGGGGGTTACCTCACCTGAGGCCCAAGCGTCGAGCTCGTGGAGTCGGTTGTCGCGCGGTCGGCTTCTGCAGATGGCCTGGATGTGGCCCGTTTTTCCGCACCCTCGGCATTTGGCGTTTCGGAATCGGCAAGTCGATCGTTGGTGATTCCCGCCGCAGCTTCCGCACCGGGTCTCTGTGTCGCGAGGTCTGTCTGGGTTGTCCCTCTGGGGTCGTTGTAGCGCTGGAGGTTGTTGTCTTCTGTTCTGGTCTGGGCCTTCGGCTCGTTGTGGTCTCGGCGCCATCTTCCCGAACCTTCTGGCTACTTCGGCAATCTCGGCTTCCCACTGGTAGTCCACCTCCCCACCGTCCACATGGCTCTCCAGGTTAATTTCGGCTGAGGCTGCCATGCTGTTGTAGGGGGGGTCGCGTCTGCCTGTAGACTCGTACGTAAGTAGCTCATCTAAGACTTCTTGGAGGTTGCCTGTGGGCTTAGAGATGATTCGGTTTTGCAAGTGTTCATCTCGCAGCCCCAAAACCACTCGGTCCCTGATGCAAATCTCGAGATTGTCATATTTACAGCGCAGGGCTGCTTCTCGGACTGCCGCCACAAATTGTTGTATTGATTCGCCCGGCCGTTGGTTCCGCTTTTCAACTATCCTCCGCCAGAACAGTTCCGACCGTTTAGGGGTGAAATGGACCCTCAGCTTAGCCAACAAGTCGGCGTACGATACGCTGGAGACCGGCAGGGGTTGGCACAGGCCGACGGCCACTCGGTAAACCGGAGTGCCGCTGATGGTCAGTAGCGCTGCCGCCTTCTTCCTGTCCTCCGTGATCCCGTTGACCAGCATGTACCCCTCGACTTGCCCGACATATTCTTCCCAGTCTTCAGGGTAGTTAGGGTCAAACTCCTTCAGGGAACCGACTTGCGCCATTCTGTTGGTTCAGTTGCTTGCTGCTCGGTTGACTGTGATTCAAATTTCCCGCTTTTCGCTCTGTCGGCTTTCCGCGGTTCTTTCGCTGTTCTGCCGTCAAATCCCACCTTCGTCGCCACTGTTAGGTCCGGAATGACGAGCGGAGACAGCAATGTCAAACAAGGAACGTTTATTAGAACTCACATGGGTCAACTGGCTAGCAGCCGTTGAACCCTACCTTAAATACTAGGTTCCATTCAAACATAACCAATCCCCGGCTCAGAATCTCCCGCCAGGAAGTAACAGCCAATGATTGCACTAAGTTTTCCCGCCGAAGGGAAACCACTCCCATAACTATGTACACAACACATAAGTTGACACTTTACTTCAGATTTGCTTACAGAGAAAGGGAGAGGGGAAAAAAAGAATTTTAAAACATATCCTGTAGCGAAGTCTTAAATAAGTCGAGGAGACTGTTTAAGTTTCTCAGTCCATATAAGGCCAATCAGATTCTGCCGTCTGCTGAGGCAAAAGAGAATTGAAATGCGTGCAAATGAAGAGTATGTTGAGAATTGGGTTAGCCATCCATTAATTGTTGGGATTACAGGATTTGTCTACTAAAGTACAAGATTGGCTACTGAACTAGTATTAAGTTAGAGTTACATTTTTCAAACACAGCGCTTAAAATTTTAATCATTTAATCCTGGCCTGTAATTGTAGAGACCCAAGCAATCTACTATGCAATTCAGATTATATCTTTTTTAGCCAGCCCTTGCAGGTAACTCAGATCTACTACAATAACCCTTATATTGTGGGCTGGGAAAAGCTGCTTAACCAATAAATTTCTGATGAAATAGATAACAGGTGCCTTCTTGTAAATCTTGTAATTTTAGGGGACCTAGAAAATATGCTTTTTTCTCTGGTTGCCCTGTTATTTGAATCAGCCTCAATTCTCCTTACCTTTCAGAAAGCTGTTAAGACCTGGCCATTCCCCCAAGATTTAGAGGAAAATAGTGGGGTTCCCTTTAGCTCAGGGGTGTCAAACTGCTGGCCCACGGGCTGGATGTGTCACACAGAAGCCATGCCCACCCCATTGTCGGCAATGGCAAAATAGTCCCGACACGTCGCACAATGTCACATGATCTCGCGAGTCTGACATGTCTGCTTTAGTTGCTCTCTTATATGCTTAATTGCCATTTTATATTTTGGATCTTAAACACTGCGACATGTTTTAATGCTATATGGTCTGGGAGTGTGACTTTTTTTAGTTTATTGTTTGTTTGTTTTTGTGTTGTACCTCATGCAGTCACATTGTTTAAGCCTTATAAATCTGCATAAAAATATAAAGTTTTAACATGTATCCTCCAAAACTCTTATGCTTTAATGTATAGGTTGGGGGGCTCTCCTGCCTTTAATTTTTGCCTACTGTACACAACTGAGCCTTGTAATTGACAAATGTGGGCGCTCCATCACTGGAGGTTTTTAAGAAGAGACTAGACAGTCACTTGTCTGAGACAGTATAGATTCTCCTTCTTGAACAGGGGGCTGGACTAGAAGATCTCCAAGGTCCCTTCCAGCTCCTATTCTAATTCTAATTTCAAATCCATGCATATACGCACATACAAACACATCACTCTTAGTGCAAATTATTACAATTTTCCACAGCTGGTTGGGGAATTCTGGGAGTTGAGTCCATACATCTTCAAATTGACAAGTTTGAGAGACATTGTTCTAGAATTTCTAGAGCTTACCCAAAATAGTTGATACTCCAGCACAAAGAAGGCAAAGAAACACAAAAAACAGCATCTGGAAGATGAAATAGGCTTAATCTGAAGATTACAGAACAAGAGAGAGTTATAGTTAACATGTTATCTTTGACAATGCATGTTACTGGAGCCTGACATACCACTGAATTAAACAATTCTTTCTTGTAAATACATCTGTTTAGAAAGCCAACCTTAAATTCATTACATGTAGTCCTCGACACATTCATTTAGGAATCATCCAAAGTTACAGTGGCATCGGAAAAGCATCCTCATGCTTGTGACCGTTGCCACATCCCCGTGGTCATGTGATTAAAATTCAGGCACGTGATAATTGGCATGTATTTATGATGGTTGTGCCATGGTAGGATCATGGGATTGCCATGTTTCCAACAAGCCTGTTTCCCACAAGCAAAGTCAGTGGGGAAAACGGATTCATTTAATGACTGCACGATTCACTTAACAACTGCAGCAATTCTTTTAACAACTGTGGCAAAAAATCAGATGGGACTCACTTAACCACGGACTTGCTTAGTAACAGAAAGCCCCAAATATGGTTGTAAGTCAAGGGGCTGGGATATCAGTTTAAGACAGTGATGGCAGGCAGTTGAAATAGAAGCAGGTAAATGCAGCAAGATATGAAAAACAAACGTTGGTTCGTAGGAAATAACAGATTTTTTTTTCCCCTCAGGGAGAGGCAACTGAAAGAAGGAACTGTTGATTCAAGAATGCTATTTAAAATGCACAAATAAGCTTTCCCAAGGTTATTGTTGAAGTTCACAAGTTACTCTATCTAAAATTCAGTCTTCTACTACAGCATTAGGGTACTGTAGGATTTAGGATTTCATGTTGTTGGCTGAAATAAGAATTTGAAGGCAAAAATGTAAATAGAAAAAAAAATCACGCAAGCAAAACAAAAAGGCTCTGGTTGTGGTGTGTTTAAAATACCACCCCTTCCATATTTCTATGTCAATTCTGAAGCAGGTCCTATTTTAGTGACATTTATAAGTCAATGTATTTTGAACTGGATTTACAAGTCTTCTCTTTCTCCTCCTTCTCCCCTCCTTTCCTCCCTCCCCCCTTCCCCCTATTTTCCTTTCTTCCCTCCATCTCTCCCTCCCTCCTCCCTCCTTCCTTGCCTTCTCTTACTCTGATTCCATCCATCCACCCATCCATCCATCCATCCATCCAAGAGATTCTCCCCATGAAAATGTCCTCAGATGCACCAAGCAACTTTTTAGCCCTGTAATTATCACCATAGGCGAATCTACATACAATATTTACATATTTCTGCAGTGCAACTCTGTAATTTACCTTACAAAATTGAATTGTTATTTGGTGAGAGGAGTCCAAGGCAACAGGTTTCTTCTCTTTGTCTTCCCAAGGCTTCAGATTTCAGAGTCCCTTGTTTTCAATCCCTGCTGCAAATGTGGCCTGAGCTCCTATTGGTTTGGCAACAATTTGGAAAATTTCTGGAGTTTCTTTTTACCTGTTCTTAGCCACAGGGCACACAAACAGGGCTTCTATTGTGAGGTTTCCTGCTCCTGTTTAGAAGATCTTCATTCCAGAAAGTGATCGTTGGATGAACTTACCTTTGAGTGCTTGCACCATACTGTCTTTTTAACAAAAAAAAATGTTCGTTCTTTAGTTTTCAGTTATTTGCATGGCAAATAAAAATATGGGCTGCTCTCCTAATTCACTGCTACTTTGGACAAAGAGAAATTGATTGAGGCCTAGGGGAAAAAAAGTTACTTTTCTCCACTGGTAGTGACTTCTCAGTCATCTTATTAAGTGACTGTTCAAAGTTATACGGGCAAAGTAATAATGACTTAAAACTGGTTCTTGCACTTAATGACTATTGTAACATCCCTAAGCATCATCTGATCAAAATCTGGGCTCTTTGCAACTGGAATGTATTTAGGATGGTTGCCAGATCCCAGGTGATCACCCTTTGCATCCTTCCTATCTGGCTTCCAACAAGCAGGGTCAATGGAGGAAGCGAAATTCAGTCAATGACCGCATGGGTCACCTACCTACCATGGCAAAAAAGGTTGTGAAACTTTAAATAAGGACTGTAACGGGATCTATCATAAGGCAACCAGAATGATTGGATAGAAAAGAAATATTATATTGATGTGATTATTATTTTTAGGAATACTGGGAAAAAGTTATATACCGTATTTAATTGTTATCTATCAAAACAATAAGAATTGTATTAACTCAATGTTTGCAAAAGAGGACGTTTTGAGGAAAAGAAGAAATCAACTAAAACCATTATCTGGATTATGGATTATAGAAATCAATTGTTAGTGATTGTTTTACAAATGTAAACCCAGACAGCACATTGTTCACCAATTATTAAGTGAGTTATGTTTTAAAAAATCAATAAAATATATTAGCAAAAAAAAGAAGGTTGTAAAACTGAGTGTAACTCACTTAACAAGCACCTTGCTCAGCAATGGAAATTCTTGTCCCAATGGTGGGGATGCTGCAACAATAGTATGTATCTGGATTGGTCATAAATCACTTTTTGAGTGCAGTTGTAAAACCTTGAACACTCACTAAGTAAATGGTTATAAGTCGAGGACTACCTGGGAGAATCTCAGGATAAAAAATAAAAAAAAATCTAATAACCACATAGTGGCCTTACTTAACATAGCATACTAACCCATGAAAAATTACCCAGTGTTCATACGGAGCAAGCTTAGCATGTTAGGCTAATACAGTTACTGGATATTCATTTCCAATGAATGCCGAATTTTGTGGTTTGTGAGCCTGAAGACGGTAAGAGCTGCATTTGAAGCACGTGAACTCAGAGCCCTGTGGAACTGCTGTATTTCTTGTGTCCTATCAGGACACAATGCACAGAGAAACATTATGCAAAGGCACATAACGACCACACGGTGACAGCAGAGCCCATAATATTGTTGTGGCTCAGCCCATCTTTTCTTAATCTGTTTCTCAACAACTTTAAAAAGCGGACTTCAGCTCCCAGGGTTGAAGTCTGGGAGTTCTAGGACTTGAAGTCCACACAGCTTAAAGTTGTCGAGATTGAAAAACACTGGTCTTAATTTTCCACAGTATTATGTATAAGAAACTGCCTCTGAGTTCTGCAAAGTCTGGTGATTTTTATCTGCTGATTTATATTATTACTCTTCATCAGTGCTTTTTTTGTAAAAGAAAAAGGTGCCGGAACTCACACATGTCATACAACCCGCCTTGCCTACCCTACAAGGTTCCATCCAAAAAAGGTGCCGGAACTCCGTTCTGAACGTTCTATGAGAAAAAAAGCCCTGCTCTTCATAAATAAAAAAGCTAGTATAGCTTTAACCCCAGCATCCCACTCCTGGATGGATGATAGGTGGAGTGGGCCAGGAATTCTGGTAATTGAAGTCTAGAAGTGCCAGATCACAGATGGCTTGTCCTGATGTTTAGCATCACAGCAAGAGAATCAAAAGAAACCAAGATGGTGGACTGAAGTCCCGCCTCTTTTGATGGACATTTAAAAAGGGCAGAGCTTTGATCCACACCAGTGTTTCTCAACCTTGGTCAGTTTTAAGATGTGTGGACTTCAAGTCCCAGAATTCCCCAGCCAGCATGATGTCCCCATCATGTTGTTTTCATCTCATCTTCGGTCCTTGACTGGGAGAAGCTGAAGTCATCCTCATTGGTGTCCCGGCATTTAAATAATATTTTCCCCCTAATTTTGATTCCAGGCAAGTGAAATCGGTAAGGCTCTGCCACACATTATGGGTAGTCCTCGACTTACGACCACAATTGAGCCCACAATTTCTGTTGTTAAGGGAGGTTTTACCCCATTTTACAACCTTTCTTGCCACCGTTGTTAAGTGAATCACTGCAGTTGATCAATTGTTAAGTGAACCTGGCTTCCCCATTGACTTTGCGTGTCAGAAAGTCGCATAATGTGATCACGTGATCTTGGGGACACAGCAACAGTCATAAATATGAACCAATTGCCAAACATCTGAATTTTGATCACATGATCATGGGGATGCTGCAACGTTCGTAAGTGTGAAAAATGGTCATAAGTCACATTTTTCAGTGCCGTTGTAACTTTGACCGGTCACTAAACAACCTGTTGTCACTTGAGGACTACCTGTATCTTGGAAAAATCTGACTGAATCCAGGGACTCAGTGGTGTTTGCAGGATGTGATTAAAAAAAAAAGTCAAGATGAAGCTATAATGGTGCCACTAAAGCTCCAATTAATTTTTTATGTGCAATGTTGCAGCTCCTGTCTTGACTTTTTTTCTGGTCACGATTTGCAAACTCCTTTCAGTCCACCAGAAGTAAATTTAAAAAACCTATTTTCTTCAACCCGTGGATGGATAAGTAACAAGTTGGTGGTACCAAGAGGCCACGTTTCTACAGCCAGGAAGCTTTCAGAAGTTGCAAAAAATCCGTGCCCTTTTTAAAGACGGCGCTTATGAGAGACTGTGGGGAAGCTAGAAAAAGGATAGAGAAGAACATGAGCATAAAATGTCCAGATAATGGATGAGCCAATGGATAGTTATCTCATAAAGTGCAGCTTAGCCATTTTGAGAGAGACTGGGAGGAAACATGAAAAAAATTGAGAAACTCCTCATACAGTTTCCAAAAAATTCTGTTTGTTCCAAACTAGGCTTAAAGCTACTTTAGGGAAATTAATGCACTTTTTGCTTCTTTGATGTTGCTCTGATGAATGGGGCTTTGCCTGATCTGTACTGTTGACATTCCTCTTTCTTTTTTAACTCCAGGAACAGATTGGTAATTAAAAGTTGTGATGGTTTATTTCTTCCTAGAGCAATAGCAACAGCACTTGGACTTCACAGTGCTTTGCAGCCCTCTCTTCGCAGTTTTACAGAGTCAGTATATTGCCCCCCAACAATCTAGGTCCTCATTTTACTGACCTCGGAAGGATGGAAGGCTGAGTCAACCTTGAGCCAGCGACAATAGAACTGCGGAAACGCTGGCAGCCGGCAGTCTGCAGAATTAGCCTGCAGTACTGCATTCTAACCCCTGTGCCACCATGACTCTAGAACTATTTATTTAAGAGTGTCTATGCAGATTCTCAAGACACGGTGGCTCAGTGGGTTAGGACGCTGAGCTTGTCGATCAGAAGGTCGGCAGTTTGGTGGGTCAAATCCCAAGTGCCGCGTAACAGAGTGAGTGCCTGTTACTCGTCCCAGCTTCTGCCAACCTAGCAGTTCGAAAGCATGTAAAAATGCAAGTAGAAAAAATAGGGACCACTACGGTGGGAAGGTAACAGCATTCCGTGCGCCTTTGGCGTCTAGTCATGCTGGCCACATGACCACGGAGACGTCCTCGGACAAGCGCTGGCTTCTTCGGCTTTGAAACGGAGATGAGCACCGGCCCCTAGAGTTGGAAACGACTAGCACTCATGTGCGGGGGAAACTTTACTTTTTTTTATGGAGATTCTCAGTCATCCAGGTCATGGTTGTCCCAAAGGTGCTTTTTCAAGAGGCAACTGGACGTTCTTGTTTTTCTTTGAAGACATTTTGCTGCTCATCCAAGAAGCTTCCAAAATGGGGAATGGAAGGATTTATACTCCTTGCAGACAGCTGGTCATTTGCATTCTTTTAGAGAGTCATTGAGGCCACTTGGAGGTTTACCTGTGTCCTCAGGGTCACCTGAGTGGTGCAAATGGGTGTGGAGCCTTCTTGGAACTGCTGAAAGGACTGTGTTGTAGACTGGAGATAGATGATGTCCTATCCCTTCCCCTCTGTTGAGAGAGGGCTGCTCAATTTTGACATAGATGGCCTCTTTGATCCCTCTTTCAAACCAGCAGTCCTCTCTGTCCAAGATCTCTTTTAAAAAGTGGCATTTGTCTTTTAAATCCAGATGGGCTGCTGAATCTTGTAATTTTTTTGTAAGCTGAATCTTGTAATTATTTAAGAAAAATCCAAGTCTTTTTTTCCAACAGGCTTCATCCCTCCCCGAGCTTCATCCTAAAATTTGTACAAAATGTCTCAGGTCTTAGAAGATGCAAGAATCAGAAAAAACTTAACTTAACCTGCTTATTTTTTTTCAAGCTGTTGTTTGAAAAAAATGGGAACTAGGAGGGAAAAAGGGCTACCGGGTAATCCTCAATTTGCGACTACAGTCGAGATTGGAACTTCCATTACTAAGTGAAGTGGTCATTAAGCGAGTTCTGTCTGATTTTACAATCTTTTTGCTGCAGTAGTTAAGCGTTTCACCATGGTTGTGAAGTGAATCACACAGATGTTAAGTGAATCTAGCTTTCCCCACTGCCTTTGCTTTTTGGAAGCAGCTGGTTATAAATGGCGACCATGTGACCTCAGGATGCTGCAACCATTGTAAATACATGGTGGTATGCCAAGTGCCCGGATTTTGACCCCATGACTGGATGGAAGCTGCAATGGTTGTAAGTATAAGTCACTTTGCTCAGTGCTCATAACTTTGAATGGTCGCTAAACAAGTGGTTGTAAGTTGAGACTTTAACTAAGATGATTAAGGACCTGGAGACAAAAACATATGAAGAATGGTTGCAAGATTTGGGAATGGCCAGTCTAGAGGAAAGACAGACTATGGGTGATCTGATAGGATTGTTCCAGTATTTGAGGGGCTGCCACAAAGAAGAGGGCGGTCAACTTATTTTCCAAAGCACCAGAGAGAAGGACAAGAAACAATGGATGGAAACTGATCAAGGAAAGAACCAACCCAGAACTAAGGAGAAACTTCCTAAAAGTGAGGACAACTAACCAATAAATCAGGCTTGCCTTCAGAAGTGGTGGGTGCTTCATCACTGGAGGTTGTTAAGAAAAGGCTGGACAGCCACTTCTCTGAAAGAGTAGTACAGGGGAAGGCAACCTAGGCTCTTTTATGACTCCTGGACTTCAACTCCCAGAATTCCTGAGCCAGCCATGCTGAGGGGAAAGGGAGAGGTTTCCAAGCTGAGCCATGCTGGCTCAGGAATTCTGGGAGTTGAAGTCCACGAGTCATAAAAGAGCCAAGGTTGCCTAACCCTGGCCTAGGCCTAGGCCACTCTATGACTCGCGGACTTCAACTCCCAGAATTCCTGAGCCAGCCACGCTGAAGGGAAAGGGAGAGGTTTCCAGCTGAGCCATGCTGGCTCAGGAATTCTGGGAGTTGAAGTCCACGAGTCATAAAAGAGCCAAGGTGGCCTACCCCTGGATAGGATCTTCTGCTTGAGCAGGCGGGCTGACTAGAAGACCTTTAAGATCCCTTCCAGCTCTATTCTGATTGATTGAGAACTACCTGTATGGATAAACCAGGGTACATGGGTCCTGGTTTATCAACAATTTTTGAAGACAAGATGCCCAGAGTATTTCAAAATTACCTTTTAATTCAGCCCTTCTTTTAAGGATGAAAAGCATTTCACGTTCACTGTCTCAGCCAAGGCTGAATTCCTCCCTGCAGCCTGACTATTAAGGACATCAAACATGATTACAGTGAAAAAAGGAGAGTTGGTCCTCCCCCACTTCCGCTCTGTCCCATCCTTCTTTTCTGACTCACTCTGTCTTTCCAGCAATCATTGTTCTCTTTTTTTTTTTGCATTTTGCAAAGGCTGTAAAACTGAAGGGTGTTGTTGATGGGGAAGCTGTCGCCTCGCCAGGGAGGCGTGAACGGGCCTCTTAGGCACCATTGTTGACTGACAAGCTCACCAAATCCTCCTTGGTAGCCCAGTTTGGGTCAGGAACCATAGATGGTGCCCAGACTCCCAGGTTCTCCTCTGTGGGTGCCTGGGGCTGTCTGAAACAGCCTTGGCTTCCTTCCGATTCTCCTTCTGTGTCTGTGAATCATTTGCCTGTTCCGGCTGGGTTGTTCTCTCCAGCCGCCCAGCGCGCACACACACAACTCAAGAGTGTCGCGCATTCCTTCCCTATGACTTTATCCGTCTGGGCTTCCTTGTCTTCTGGTTTACATCTCTTTAATCTTCCTCCTCCCTCCCTTTGCTGGCATTCTTTTTTTGCCCAATGGGATGGGAAAGGCGGTTTTTCCATTTTGTGGATTTCGTGATCATCACCGGCTTCGTTCTCTTTATATGGCCTAGGAGACTAGGCACTCGGTGGGTTTGGCACTGTAGGAGGACCGCTCTACCTAAGCCTTAGGGTGATTTGGAAGCAGCCTTTGCTCACTGGATTCCAGAGGTGGCACGGAATGGCTGGGTTCAGACAACCAGCCAACCCCTAGGTCAGGGGTAGGCAACCTTGGCTCTTTTATGACTCGTGGACTTCAACTCCCAGAATTCCTGAGCTGGCTCAGGAAATCTGGGAGTTGACGTCCACGAGTCATAAACAAGCCAAGGTTGCCTACTCCTGACCTAGGTAAACCAAGCAGGGTTACAGAGTGATTTCCTCCTTTAGCTAGCTAGATTCACACAATATAAGCCAACTACTGCATTTTAACCTGAGGGTTGTGTGAATCCAATCAAGGTGATCTAAGGATCACCTTCCTTCACCATAAGAAAGAACTTATCTATAGTTTTACATGGAACAAAATTATCCCATTCAAGGATGTGTATTTTTACATGGAGAATTAAAAAGAAAAAAATGATATAAAATGGATCTTTTTTTCTTGACCTAAAACCCAGCACATTCATGGTTCTACCTTAGGATTTACCGCCAATCTTCAACTTGGCAGCCTTTTAGATTGATCAGATCACAGTGAATGATGGGAGTTGTAGTCTGACATCCAGACAGCTGCCTGGTGGAAGAAGGCTACCTTGTAGTTACAATCAAAGTTGTTCCTCAATCTAGTTTTGAAACTAACCCGTCTTACTTTGGGGTGATGAACAGAAATCCCACATAGATAGGAAAGAAAATTCATACTTAAAGTCAGACAATTTATTGAAAACTTGATTGCTAACAGAAAATCATATTTTAATTAAATTACTACATCTGGGCTGCAAAGTTCTGAATGGCCACCAGTTGGCAGCAAGGAGTTCGAACTTTGGCATAACACTGTTGCCATCTAGTGAGCCTCTGAAACTTTTGCACCCCAGATATGGTAGCGCCTATTTTGATTCTTTAAGAAACTGAATGTGTATACAGATAATCACTGGCTTACAACCATTCATTTAGTGACTGTTCAAAGTTACAAGAGCACTGAAAAAGAGAGATTTACATCTGGTCCTTAACTTATGACCATAGCAGCATCCCTACAATCACATGATCAAAATTTGGGTGCTTGATAAGTGGCATGTATTTACAATGATTGCAGTGTCCCAAGGTCGTGTGATCAATATTTGCAACTTTCCTAGTAGAGCAAAGTCAATGGGGGGAAGCTGGTTTTGCTTCATAACTACATGATTCAATTAATAATTGCAGAGGTCGACTTAACAACCGTGGCAACCAAGGTTGTAAAATTGGGTGCGATTCACTCGCTTACCAATGGAAATTCTGGTCCCAATTTTCGTCTTAAGTTGAGAACGACCTGTATAATTAATTAATTAATTAAACAAATACCTACACAGATGTGTGTGTGTGTGTGTGTGTGTGTATACTATAATTAAAACCAAAATAAAATTAAAGTAGATCTATGGCATTTCAACAGAAGAAAAAAATATGGGCTAAAGTCTGAACTGCCTTAAACCAGTTGGATCCCTGGCGTTTTGGTGGAGAGGAGATTCTGCCTCTATTTGCATATTTTTGGGAAGTCACCCAGAATAATTAATTCCCACAGAAACTACTGACACCTTCACTGACTAATCTGAATCTTGATACGGTATTCCGATTAGGGGTGGAGCTTAATGACTCCGGCCCTTTGCTTTGACCACAAAATAGTTTCCAGGCAGGAAACGAGAAGATCCGTTTCACTGAATATTTTAAAGTAGCTTCTGCCAAGAAATTCTGGAAATTAGACTAAATACTCAACAGTCCCTCTCATCAAGCAGAACTTTAAGTCCTCTGGTTTGTGGGTGGAAGTTGCAATAATTAAATTTGTACAGGCCTTATAAATCAAATTATGTTTTTTCCCCCACTCATGTGATCATCGGCATTATCACCCACATCAGATGAGCCTCAGCTATAAAGCACAGCTTGCCCTACCTGGGAAATCCAGATTCTTTTCCAATATTTGCTAGAAAGTCCTTGCAAGCCTCTACCTGTCAGTTGTTCATTGGAAACAGAGAACATCTGGTACCTTCCAAGCCTTAGATAAATCCCTCAAGTAGTGTGAAATAAGCTGAAAGACTGAATATCTGTGACTGCAGTTGAGAGGCAAGTAAAGTTATTCCATTTGGTGGAAGAATCTTGTCTAATCCAGAAAGATGCACATTTGCTGCCCTAAAGCAGTTTTTCTTGACCTTGGCAGATTTAAAACGCATGGGCTTTAAGATGCTATGCATACTGTAACATAGCATAGCTGGCTGGGGAATTCTGGGAGTTGAAGTCTACCCATCTTAAAGTTGCCAAGGTTGAGAAACTCTTCTCTAAACCAAAGTGCCACTCAAATTAATCTGAGTTATAAAAAATTCTGCACCTGTAATTATCACCTGTGGTGTTTGTGGTGTTTGTAGGGCTGAGATTATATATATAAAAAAAGTCAACGTGGTAGCCACAGCCATGAAGCACAGTTTCATTTGCATGGTTGAGGCATCCATCTTGACATTTTTACACTCTGCATACCCTCTTGTGTCCACCACACAACAACTATCTTCACGTAACAGGCCCAGCCAAGACAGCTAAATTCCCAGCCACTGCATTCACACAACACCCTAAACTTCTTTTATTTTAAAACGATCACTTGACTATGAGCCAGCAGTGTGCAGCAGCAACCAAAAAAGCTAATACAATCCTGGGTTGTATAAACAGAGGCATAGAATCAAGATCACGCGAAGTATTATTACCACTTTATAAAAGCCTAGTAAGACCACACCTGGAATACTGCTGCCAATTTTGGTCACCATATCACAAAAAAAGATGTAGAGTTTGGAAAAAATTCAGAGAAGAGCAACTAAGATGATCAAAGGCCTGGAGACTAGAACATACCAAGAACGGCTGCGGGACTTGGGTTTGGCTAGTTTAAAGAAAAGAAGAAACAGGGGAGACACGATAGCAGTGTTCCTGTATCTGAGGGGCTGCCACAAGGCAGAGGGGGCCAGGTTGTTCACCAAAACACCAGAGGGAAGGACAAGAAACAATGGTTGGAAACTGATCAAAGAGAGAAGCAACCTGGAATTAAGGAGAAATTTCCTGACAGTGAGGACAATCAACCAGTGTAACAGCATACCCCCAGAAATTGTGGGCGCTCCATCACTGGAGATTTTTAAGAAGAGACTAGACATTCACCTGTCTGAGACGGTATAGGTTCTCCTGCCTGAGCAGGGGGCTGGACTAGAAGACCTCCAAGGTCCCTTCCAGATTCTATTCTATTCTACTATTCTATTCTATTCTATTCTATTCTATTCTATTCTATTCTATTCTATTCTATTCTATTCTATTCTATTCTATTCTATTCTATTCTATTCTATTCTATTCTATTCTATTCTATTCTATTCTATTCGTTTGTTTTCCTGTCTTAAAATGCTTTGTGAGTCCAGCTTGTTCAGTTCAGTTAGTATTTTGATTTTTTTCCCCCTGCAACAATCTCGCATCTCCACAAAGAAAAGCAACAGAATTAAAGCAAACATACATTCCCAAATTGGAAAAATTAAAAAAAAGAGGCAGAAGAGGAGAATTTTTTTTGAGAAATTCCTAAAAGCTACTTGGGAGGGGGCCAATCAGTCTCCTTGGGGGTACCAGGACACATTGCTACTGCAGAGAAGCTGTGCTTTATGGTGCGGGCTCTCTTAATATTTGGTTTGTTGTGCAAACCTAGAAAATCAGTGATGTGTGAACACAGCCAACACATAGCAAAAGAAACCTTTACACGCTGCCTGTTCCCCTCTTTGTGCCATACTGCAAAAAAGTCCTGGGCCAGGTCCAGTAAAAAACACATAAATGACTTTCTCTCCTCACTTGACTAAAGCAGAGAATTAAGCCCTCTTTTTCATGCAACCTCAGGATGAAGAAACTGATCTAATCGAGAAGCTTGCACATTTGTCATGCCAACTGAGGGATGGCAAAGCTTTCTCCCACCCCCACCCCCGTTCAGAGATGCAGTGTGCTGGTCTAATGGAAAACACTCTGTGCATGCCCCAATATTGTGAAGCCTCTACAGTTAGTCCTCAGTTTATGACTGTAACAGAACCCAGAATTTCCATCGTAATTTGTGAGTTGAGGCACTCATGTGACCGACTGGATTTTTTTGCAGCGGCTGCAAAGCAAAGGCTGCAGTTCTAAAGTAAACGTGAGGGTTGTAAAGTGAATGCAGTGGTTGTATTCATTTCTATGGGTATTTTTTGCCAGAAACTGGCAGAAAAGGTTGGAAACTGGCAAAAAAAAGTCATAAATTGTGGTTATGTGACTGGGAACACTGCAACTGGCTGTAAAAGTGAGCAGGTTGCCACAGACCCAAAATGCAGTCACATTCTCTCTCTCTCTCTCTCTCTCTCTCTCTCTCTCTCTCTCTCTCTCTCTCTCTCTCTCTCTCTCTCTCTCTCTCTCTCTGTGTGTGTGTGTGTGTGTGATCATTGGAACTGTGCAAGAGGGTCATAAGCACCTTTCAGGGGGTCCTCTTAACTTTGACTGTCAAAATCAATAGTTGTCACCGAGCGATGGGTAATTGAGGACTGCCTGTACTGTAAGAATTCAATTGTCACAGGTCTGAATATCCCAAGACTTTCTCACCTCTTCCTATATTCGGATTCTGTTTAGATCAGTGCCTAACAAATGTTTTCCTTCATTACCTAAACTGCTTATCAGTTTAACCGATGTAGTAAATTACTTTAAGTAGGGGTCAGCAACTGAAGCCTCTTTATGACCTCTGGACTTCAATCCCCAGAATTCCATGCTGGCTCAGGAATTCCGGGAGCTGGAAGTCCAGAGGTCTCGCAAAGGCCCCCCCCGCCCCCCCCCCCCCCCCGTAGTTGCCCACTCCTGCTTTAAATCAATTTAGCGACTCTTGTCGTTATCAAAACCACTACTACCCAATTTTGGCTAATTAAGTTTGGGAAGCCCCCAGGTGGGTTTAAATTTGGTCTGGAGCTGTTTCAGGCTGTCCTTTCCAAGGGGGAAGAAAGTTTTGAAAAGTTGAACTTGACTCGGTCTCATGGACTCAGGTGCTGGGAAGTTCTCTAGAGCAGCCACTGACTGACCAGAAGGAGGGAGAAACACCTCCGATTTTGCCCTCTTTCTCTCCTCCTCCCTGCCCTCCCCCCCCCCGCCACCTTCAGATGAGTCACTGGGTGGTGTCCTGTACAGGCTGGTATGAACTAAGGGGACAGGAATGCAGAGCCAGGAGGGCAAGGAGAAGAAAAGGGAAAATGAGTCAGAGAGAGACAGAGAAGGAAATTCTGGGGGAGGCGGAGGCGGAGGCGGTGAAGCATTGAACAAAAGGAACAAGAGGCTGGAAAAAAAAGCCGGCACAGAGGTGGGGGGGGGGAATCAGTACAGGGAAGTGAGAAAGGAAATGAGTGGGAAACAAAAAGTGGGAATTAGTGAAAAGAAAGCAAAAGTTGGAAATAATAACAACAATAATCTTTTAAGACTACTTCAGGAAAAAATAAGTTGGGGAAAAAAATACGGAATACCAGGACTACCAGAATACCAGAGCAACAAAGATGATTAAGGGGACTGGAGGCTAAAACATATATAGAAAGTTGCTGGAATTGGGTATGTCTAGTCCAGGGGTGTCAAACTCAATTTCATTGAGGGCCGCATCAGCATTGCGGTTGCCTTCAAGGGGCTGGGTGGGTATGGCCAGGGTGGGCACGGCTAGAGTGGGTATGGCCTACTGGGTGGGCATGGCCAACTCTACATCGTTCGCATCAAGGGTGCCTATGTGGGCCTGGGCAGGAGTGGGACAGAGTTGAAGTCCATGAGTCATAAAAGATCCGAGGTTGCCTACCCCTGTCCTATCCTATCCTGTCCTATCCTATCCTATCCTATTCTGGCAGATTGAAGTTGGATGCTTATGACAAAAGAAATCCATTGTTGTAGCAATTGTGAATGGAATCCTTGGATGGCTACTTAAAGAACTTCCTCAATATCTGGAAATATTGGATTAATCTGACCTGAACACCTTAATTTTACTAAAAAGCTACCCTGCTTGGAACTATATATTCTTAGATGCTACCTTAATAATTCTTAGGTCCTTGGTTAGGACTTGAATTATTAAGTTTTCACCAGTCTTGAACATGATTCTAACTGAGGATTACCAACACACAGCAATAATAATACCACCAAACAGCCTTTAGCCCAGGTCCTCAGGAAGGGCTCAATAGTTGGATAAAAATACCAAATCTGGTCTAAACATCTGGCTGAGTGACCAACTATAATAATAACAAATCATCTGTGGTGGTGGTTACCGGCTTGGTGCCATACCAAAAAATCTTGGATAGTCATTAGAAAAATCTGTGCATTGCAAAATTTCCATCTAATCAATTGCAACAGGCCACACTACTTGGATCTATGCATACATTACACTGATAGATTACAACATCCTGGATTTTTGGGAAGAACTCGATTTGTATGAAGGCCAACACCAGCTAAAGAAATGACATTGCTGTGTATATAATGACAACAGTAGATTTTTGGGAAGAACTCGATTTGTATGAAGGCCAACACCAGCTAAAGAAATGACATTGCTGTGTATATCGAATTGGAATTAAATGGAATTAAAATAAATAAATAAATAAATAAATAAATAAATATAATGACAACAGTAGCATTTAGAACAATAGCACTGAGACTTATATTCACAGTGCTTTACAGCCCTCTCTAAGCGGTTTACAGAGTTAGCATCTTGCCCCCAACAATCTGGGTCCTCATTTTACTCACCTTGGAAGGATGGAAGGCTGTGTCAACTTTGAGCCAGTCAGGATCGAACCACTGGCAGTCGGCAGAACTAGCCTGCAATACTACATTCTAACCACTGTACCACCATACACAATGGTTTGTTTAATCCCCCAATTTTTTAAAAGTCCTGTGATGTTTCCCCTCTACCTGTCTACTAAATAATTGAGATTGGGTAAAAAGGTAGACTTGAAGGATGGGGAGATAGTAAAAATAAATAGAATGAACTTAGCATTGAGAAGCTGAAAGGCTGTATAAAGATCTATCTGTGCTAGCAAGCTCCGTGCTGAAAAAACAACATACCCTTTTCTGGGTCCCTCAAAAGAAACAAGTCAGTTATTGGGGCGGAGGTTTTTGAAAACTGAAAGGATGATGTTGTACCAGCAAAAGTGGAATTTGAGCACTGTGACCATTTAACATGACCTTCCTCTATGATTGCATTGCAGTCTGTTTATTCAAGACATATTTTTAAAAGCACTCTTTCTCCACTGTGGGCATAAGATTACTTAACTGCACACGACATGACCCTCAAGAACATCACATCAACCAAAAAGCAAACAACAATAGAAGAACCCAAAACCACAACAATTAGCCAAAGAGAAACCCAGGCCAGCTGGTTATTCCTCAAATGCCAAAACATCAAAATAAACTTAATTTTGTGGATACCCACAATTCTTAAGGGGAAAGGTCATCTTAAAACGAGACATTATCCTCAGTGTCCATAGCCAACACCTGCTGAATCTCCAAATTATGCAGAACTGGTTGGGGATGTTTTACGGGGTCACCTGAATTTAAAGAAGCCATAATTTGGAGTTTACCGATATAGGAACTGAGAGCCAAAGTTTACATTCCAATTTTCACAAGTCCCAAATGATGACTGGTTCACTCGCTGAGCTTTTTAACTCCTCCATTAGCCCTCCAGGTGAGATTAAGAAAAGGAAGAGCCGAATGGAGACGCGAGATAATAGTGAAAATGAAGAGTACAGTCTATTTGGCAAGCCAATAATTTAAAGAGTCCTTTGTAAAAGGGCCAGAAGTGACTCCCATTTTGCTAGTGTGAGGGCAATTCGGAAACAAACCTCCGTTTGGTTATCAATGGCAGACACTCATAAGATACAGAACTTTTATTATACATATTAGAAAACTACAACATTACATTATTTTTCGACATAATAGCCATTCAAACTGAAGCACTTGTATAATGTCTTACAAGGTTTGAAATTCCTTAGCAGTACGTCACTTGGCGCCAAATCTGGGCCATGGGGGTGTGTTATCAAAAGCATCCCAATGGAACTGCTTCACAAGTTCTTGGGTGCTTCTAGTGGTGTGCGGGCGAGCATTATCGTGAATCAACACCACACCGGAAGTGGTGCCGTGGAAAATCCCGCCAAATGTGAAGTTGCCAAAGGAGCACTGCTAGTGAAGTTCATGGAGCGTGGTTCGACCATCAATTCTGAAGTCTCCTGTGAAACGTTAAGAAAACTCAGATGAGCCATCCATAACAAGCGTTGGGGCATGCTGACTTCTGGTGTGGTGTTGGTTCACGATAATGCTCGCTCGCACACCGCTAGACACACCCAAGAACTTTTGAAGCAGTTCCATTGGGATTTTTTTGATCTCCCTCGCTATAGCCCAGATTTGGCGCCGAGCGACTGCTACTAAGGAATTTCAAACCTTGTAAGACGTTGACAAGTGCCTCAATTTGAATGGCGAAAAAGTAAATGTAATGTAGTTTTCTAACGTGTATAATAAAAGTTCTGTATCTGTGTCTGTCATTGATAACCAAACGGAGGTTTTATTTCCGAATTGCCCTCGTATATTGAAGTTAAAACTTCTTAAGTTTTGACAATCAATAACTGCTGGAATTTTCCCAACTGTTGAGAGAGAAAAAAATACCTCTAAGGTATTTCAGCTTCATTTATGAAGAATCCTAGTGTTTCAAAGCATTTTTCTCTTGGCTAGAGTCAGATCCACTTAGCTGCAGAGAGGAAGCACATCAGGATGCCTTTAGGCTATACTTTAGCTACAAAGGAAACAGGAAGACTTTTTTTTTCCATGCCTGCTGCCAGCTAGGCACTCCTCAATTTGCTTTCTCACAAAGGAAAACTTGGAAACTCACTTTTCCTCTACCGCTTTGAAGGAAGGAAGGGCCCAGATTTTAACTGGTGCCTCCTATTTAAGTGACAAGCAGGACTCAAACAGGACTACAGGGCCAGATGGTGAAAACTCAGCCGTAGGACCTGTGAAAAAAGAGTTCCTGAGCATGCAGAGTGTTTTTTGTCTGTACTTCTGGATTTAGGAAAAAAAAAGATGGGTCAGGCAGGCTGATGTTTCAGAATTCTTCTGACAATGAAACACAACTCTCTTATTTATAACACTGGGTTATTTTTTGACTGACCCGCCCGATTATATGAAAAGCCAATCACACCTCCAAAGAGCAATGAATTGGGGAAGAGCATTATTGCTTTAAACACTCTATTTGCGCTGGCCTACGTCAGTGTTTTTCAGAATTGGCAACTTTTAAGATGGGTGGACTTCAGTTCCCAGAATTCCCCCACCAGCAGGGGATTCTGAGAGTTGAAAGTCTACACATCTTCAAGTTGCCAAGTTTGTAGAACATTGGTCTAAGTGAAGAGTAAAGGATCTTAGTCTGATTCTCAAATTGGGAGAGGTCTCTCTGAAACAGCTCTCCAATGGATACACACTGGAGAAAATTAAAAGGCTTCATAGACTTCAATCCCCAGAATTCCCTAGGCAGCGTTGCTAAGAATTTTGGGACCTGAAGTCCAGATAACTGAAAATAGCCACGATTGATCGAGACACTGATTTATTCATTAGCACAGTATTTACATGCTCTGATGTCCAGCAGATTTTAAATGTAGTGTTTCCTACCATCTGCTACCTTTTAACTGGAGATTTTACTTGGATTATTGAAACATATAATATATGCTTTACAACTTAGTTGGTGCAGGAGAGGAGACACAAGTGAGAATGCCTCTGCCTCCACCTAGAAATCTCATCATGCTGAACCACCTTACAGGATTCATAAAAAGAGACTCGTCTCATTTATGTGAAACGCTTTAAAGGTTAAAAAAAAATAGAATCTCACACTAAACCTTAAGATGATTTATTCAGCTTCAGCTTTTTGTATCATGCAAATCTGGCCAATTGTGGTTTATTTAATACATTAAACAAACTTTGATTTAGAATGTTGGTCAATATCAAACCCATCAACATTCACATTCACTTCCTGGGGACAATTTGCAACATGTTCATACCAAACTTAAGCATTTTTATTTTCAGTTCACAAATGCTGTGTCAGGAAATGAAAGTCTTTTTTTTCTCTTTTTTTCTGAATGCAGTTTAAAAAAAACAAAACCCAATCACACCATAAAATTAAAATTCTCTTATGAGAGCAGGAGACATAAATAGAATCTCAACAGGCAGCACCAAAGGGAAGGGAAAAAGAGAAGAACGGATACTGAGGAAAATCAGAGGAAACGAAACTGGTGCCTTCCTTATGGAGCAAAACACCCATAAAACTAAGACAACCAGTGATTTTTCATGGCATTATGGGAGTTGTAGTCCAGAACGTCTGGAGCTACACCTAAATTGTCTTTCTGATATAGTGGCCAGCCACTGATTGGAAAAAATGGTGCGGGAAGCTCTGTTGAGGCTAGTCCATATTCCTCTTTCATGGAGAGTTCTAGCACCCAATATCTCTCTATATACAGATAATCTAAAAATCACATTCATTTTTTTTCCTTAAAATGTTCCCCGGAGGGAAACGACAAAGGAGGAGGCCCACAATGCAGATCTAGGAACTGCAAAGTTCCCCAAACTGTAACCCCTGTAGAAAAATAAATCACCCCAATATGAGGCATTAGGCCTGGGGTACGTATGTGCCAGAAGTGAGGTTTTTCCCCCTCCTCTCACAGCACAAAGCGTTTAACAAGGAAGATGGTCACCCTTTACCCAGAGGGGGCCTGTTTCCTGAAATGGGAACAAGAGACAGTAGGTTTCACAGCCCGTTGCTGAGTGTGCAAAATGTAAGGCCCCAGAATGCCAGGGCAGGTGAACGTCTCTCCTGCAGCTTCAAGAAAAGTCGAGGTAACCAAAAGTGACGTTTTCTTTGCTGTTTCCTGAATCTGAAGTGGTGAAAAAAAAAAACAGATCTGTGGGGGGGAAAAAAGAACAACCCATAAGATAAATTTGCACTCAGTGTGATTCTTTC
Source organism: Vipera berus (assembly GCF_964194415.1). Taxonomy (NCBI): domain Eukaryota; kingdom Metazoa; phylum Chordata; class Lepidosauria; order Squamata; family Viperidae; genus Vipera; species Vipera berus. The sequence goes on from NC_138205.1 coordinate 14,926,108, forward strand.
TTCTTGTCCCTCCAAAATTCCTATCACTCTATGGCAGTGTTCCTTCAACTTGGCTACTTGAAGGTGTGTGGACTTCAACTCCCAGAATTCCCCAGCCAGCATGTTGAAGTCTACACATCTCAAAGTGGCCAAGGAGGGCAACTGGTTGGGAATGGTAGCTGGGATATGCCGAAACATATCAGAATATATTATTTTGGGAAAGCAAAGCATTGGAAACAGACTGGTTAAACTAGAGGTTGGGACTTTTCTTGGACCAGATTGGCCTACCTCCCAGGGTTGTCATGAAGTTTAAAAAAGGGCCATGGTGCCTTTTATCTATTATTTATTTGTTGGATTTCTTATTCCCACTTTTACGACGATACCCTTATTTCAGCAAATCTGATGAAGAGCAGAATGTTTTAAAAACAAAAATACCTCAAGTATGAACATTGAGGGCTCCTTGCCGCTCTCTGAGCTAGCTTGTTTTCTTGCAGATGTTTCATTACCCAAACTAGGTAACATCATCAGTACAAGGAGTATGTATGAAATGGAATACATACTGCTCATTCCAAGTATGACGTTGGAGATTTTCAGAGAGGGTATAAGATCAACAAAACAATCCTAGGCAGCTTTACTCAGAAGTTACACTTAATCAGGGGTTAGTCCCAATTAAATATGTGAACTAGGAAAACCTTGAGATTATTCAAACATGAAAGTGCTTAGCAATGAACACGGAACTATGCCCAAGGGGAAAAAAAGAGACTTCTGTTATCACAGTATGACTTCATTGTACTTCACACAAATATACCGAGCTTCTGTAAATGTTTCACTATCTAGAAAAAAAAGTTTTCTGCTCAAGGTCACTGGGCAGGTTTCTGAAAAAGAGGGCAAGCTAAACCCGTTGTTTGTTTTTGAGAACTAGAAACTTGGTTTCTCTTTCCACTTCTTAAAGTGTCGCTTTATTTCTTTATTCGTTTACGTATTTAATTTGCCACTCATCTCGCCACAGGCAACTCTGGGCGGCTTACAATATTAAAGGCAATAAAACCAATAGATATTTCTAATAAAAATAGTAAAAGTGTTCCGCCCACAGGCAGAAAGGAAGGACGGACAAGGAAAGGAACTGAGATTAGGAGTATCTTGATCTCACCTTCAGTGTATCAGTGATTCTTGAGCTGAATGGCCTCCAGTTTCTTCAATTGGGGCTGGAAAGAGAGTAAAAATATGGTTAAAAGTTTATCAGTGCGACAGAGAGGTAGATACTCGGCTGCAGAGATGTTCGCTGTTCAGTAGTCTTTGAATTACAATGACAATTGGGACTAGAATTTCTGTTGCTAAGCGTGGCAAATGGTAAGTGCATCATGCCCAATTTTTATGACCTTTTTGACACAATTGTTAAGCAAGCCACTCCAGTTGTCAAGTGAGTAACACGGCTGTTAAGTGAATCCATCTCCCCCCACTATCTTTGCAGAGCCGTGGTGGCGGAGTGGTTAGAATGCAGTACTGCAGGGTAATTCTGCCGGCTGCCAGTAGTTCGATCCTCACCAGCTCAAGGTTGACTCAGCCTTCCATCCTTCTGAGGTCGGTAAAGTGAGGATCCAGATTGTTGTGGTGCAACAGGCTGACTCTGTAAACTGCTTAGAGAGGGCTGTAAAGCACCGTGAAGCTGTATATAAGTCTTAAGTGCTATTGCTATTGTTGGGAGCCAGCTGGGAAGGTTGCGAAGGGCAATCCTATGACCCTGGCACGCTGGTAAATACGTGCAGGTTGCCAAGCACCCAAATTTAGATCATGTGACTGTGGGGATGCTGCGACGGCCCGTAAGTGTGAAGACCCACCGTAAGTCATTTGCCATTGCAACTTCAAATGGTCACCAAATTAATGGTTGTAAGTCGAGGACTAGCTGTGGCAACAATTTCAACTAGAATGAAATATCACCAAAAGGAAAAACTTACTGGTGAACTTTTCTCGCCTTCGGCAGCGGGCATAAATGATTGTGCCCGCAATGATGCTAGCCAGAAAAACAGCACCAAGCGATGCCCCAACTAGCACCCACAGATTGAGGCCGTTGGTGGGCTGGGGGTCTCCACCTGCAAGAATGAGGAGAGAAGAACACCTTAAATTCCCCGGAAAAAAATAGCCTTTAGTTGATCCCAAAGGATCTTTGGCTGATGCAGCCAATTTCTTAATCTGAAACAGACATCTACTGTTTAAAAATACTTTCCCTTCCTGCCTACCTAGGCCCCTCAAGGCAGAGTTGCCACAAGCAGCAGAATAAAACTGTATACAAAGACTTTACTTTTTCCAGTTTTAAATGTTGGAATAGAGGTGGGGGAAAAATAAAACCATTATCTTTTTCATTGCCAGCAGCACAACGGCAAAACCCTGCTCATAAAAAGGCTGGCCAAAAACTAAGCCTCTGAGTCTTTCTGAACTCTTAATTAACTCCAGGCCCCCACAAAGAATGAGCTTTCAGATGACGGAGAGCAGCGACTAGAGATTTGAACGGCGGCATCAGTGGCTGCTCTCAGGATTGGTGGAAGATGCTAACGCTTGTTTCCATTTATATATTTATTTATTAAATTTATATGCTACCGTCCTGTTATCAAGCTACCACTTGCTCCCAAAAGAAAGTGTGTGTGTGTGGAAAATTAAAAACAAAGACTATAGTTAGCAGACCTACAGCTAATAGAAGTGGGCTGAGTATCCTCAAAAGCCAGGATGGCAGCCACAATCATGTGACAGAAGCCCCGCCCCTTCATGGCTGCTGTGGAGATGTGATTGTGCAACCCAGGTACAAATGGGAAAAAGTTTTAATCAATGGTTGAGGCTGAATTTTTCACTTTTTTAACCATCCCTGAATAAACCTTGGCCCTCGCTTGCCCAAAATTGGGAAAAGAAAGAGGGCTGCCTTCTCCGGTGGCAGATGTGACAGGGAAGGGAATCACACTAGCTCTATCCAGGTATATGGGATGGCATTATGAGTGCCGTCTGACCTGCCTGAGAGATTGGGATCCTGTCTCCAGATTAATTGATTATTGGCTTTTGATTATGCAACGACAGGAAGCAGCATCTTGACTTTGGGCTCTGGGGCAAAATGTCCCAGGCCAGGCCTGCACTCAACCGTTCCACCATCCAAACATTCAACCCCAAAGAATCATATGTTGTAGCATCAGGCTGAACATCCAGCCATTATCCTCTCTCCCAGAGTGCTCCAGGAGCTATCTCGGCAATACCAAAGATGTATGGAGCCCTCCTCCACCACAGTACCAGGCGCAGTTAGGAGCCACTTACAGGTAGAGCAAAAATCGTTCTTATTTTGATGTTGGCACACTGAGCAGTCCATGCACTTTTCCAAGTCAGGACTCCAGGACTGGTCTCCAGGACAGCTAGTTTCTGAGGGAAAAAAAATAATAATAATCAGAAAGGGAGTTGAGAGTTCACCCACCCTCCTTTTCACACGAACAGCATCAGAAAGTTTCTGCCTCCCTAAAGGAAAGTGGAATTAACCAAAGTTCTGGTATTTCTGATTCTGCCCGCTTGCAGGTATGTTGGACTCCAGTTCCAATAGTCCCTGTCTTCCTAGGGTTATGGACCCAGATTGTTGGGGGCAATAAGCTGACTTTGTAATAATGCCGCTTGGGGGGGGGGTGAAAGCCCTAATAAGCAGGCATATACATAGAATGAAGGCTACTGCTAAGCTTGTAAGCCGCCCTGAGTCTTCGGAGAAGGGCGGGATATAAATGGAATTAAAAAATAAATAAATAAATTGAAATCCAGCATGTTTTCAGCCATAGTTGCTTTCCTAAAAATTCATGAATTTTTGGAAGAAAGGAAAGAAAGAAAGAAAGAAAGAAAGAAAGAAAGAAAGAAAGAAAGAAAGAAAGAAAGAAAGAAAGAAAGAAAGAAAGAAAGAAAGAGTCATGAGAAGCATTATCAGCTGGGTGAAAATAGGAAAGTAAAATAAGGATAAGATTCAGAAACGGGGGGGGGGCCATTGCACTTAATCCATGTGATCCCAGCCCCCCCCCCCCCCCCATGACACCAGGGCTATTTCCAGAGGCATAACGTCACTGGGGTGAATGGATATTGTGTTTCACCCCGAAACGTGAACCACTGTTAGGAACAGGAGAACATGGGGGGGGAGGGAGGGGTCAACTCAGGGAGCATCACATGGCAAAATGGGACGGGGGGGGTTAAAAGGAGAGGGAGCCTTCCTCCCCCCCTCCCTCCCTGCCATCACGTCCCTCACTTTTAAATGACTTCATTGATAAAACATGCCCCGAGCGAGCAGGCAACCAGATGGCGCTGAGCCCAGAAGCGAGTCGGACCGATGACTCAGAGCGGGTCGCATGACGCCGACGTCAGACCGCCCGCCGACACCCCCCCCCCCGCCCGCTTGTCTCACTTGCGGGAATAAGAGACGCCCCTCGACTTTTATCCGGAGAGCCCGCCAATAGGAAAGAGGCAGGGTCGAGCGGGGCGGGGCCTTGCATTCATAAACATTCCAATTTTTGACAACTTCTGTGATTGATTTCGCGGGGAGGGGCGGGGCTTTAACTCAGCGCAGGAATTTGCCAGCAGCTGATAAGAAAGCGCCACTAAGCATGTGCAGATTGCTTAGTTCGGGGTGAACTGTTATTCTACTTATTTCTTTAGATTTTTCTTTTATCCCGCTTTTATTACTTTTATAAGTAACTGAAGGCGGCGAACGTGCGCAAAACCCTTTCCCACTTTTTATTATTAATTTATTATATAGATAGATAGATAGATAGATAGATATAGATATATAAATATATAGATATATAGATATATAGATATAGACATAGATATAGATATAGATAGATATAGATATAGATATATGGATATAGATATATAGATATATATAGATATAGATATATATAGATATAGATATATAGATAGATATAAAATAATAAATTAATAATAAAAAGTGGGAAAGGGTTTTACGCACGTTCGCCACCTTTAGTTACTTATAAAAGTAATAAAAGCGGGATAAAAGAAAAATTATACTGTGTTCATTTTCGTAAATCTCCTAGCCGGCATCGTTCCGTTAGCGACTCCTTAACAGGTAAAAAGATTCAAGAGGTTCAGCCCTGAGACGTAAAAAAGCCGTGATAGAGAGAGTTGCACCTGCTGAAAAACTGTGCAGGGAATCTTTGTTAGACTGAGAAGATGACCGCGCCGACTTTATACTGAATCTCTCTCCTGCTTGGAGGGTTCGCAGATCTAAGTCTTTTCAATTAACATCACGTGTGAACGCACCACGCTTTGCGCGGAACGCACCCCAGCATCTGTATCAACTAGACTAGAAAGCTGGGTTATTGGGGAAACCGGCATACTCGGACTAGTTAAAAATCGCTGCGAGGTCCTCCTTCCACGTTTTCTCCACAAAGGCAGCCACGGCCGTCCGCAAAGGTTTGGCCGGGACTCCTGACAAGCGGGTCTTGTAGTCAAATCACAAAAGGGATTCCGGACAAACTACATCCGTTCATTCATCCGTTCATTCAGATTCCTATGCTCATTCATTCACTCGCCAGCCCCCCACCCCACCCCACCCCGCTCCTCTGTTTTACTTCTACCTGCCGGCTCTTCCCTCATCCCTCCGAAGCCCTTCCCAATGTCGCTTCAACCAGCGCTTGAACGGGACCGCGGCCGTTCAACAGGTAGAGAGAGCTTCGTGGCACCCTTCCCTACCAACCCTGAAAGCCGCACCTGTTTGCTCCACAGACTCTCCGGTTGTTGAAAAGTTTGCGGAGGGAGGAGAAAGGGACACCCCCCCATACACACACACACGCGTCCTAAATGCTCCCTGATCCCCCATTTACCTGCGATGGGCTCTCCCCGGCCGGAGCCCAGCAAGACGGGCAAGAGCCCCAGGATGACACCCCAGGCAAGCATGGCAGGTGGGTCTCGCTGCTCCTTCGCCGCCGCCGAGGATGTCCGATCGCCAGCGACTGACTGTCCGCCAGCCTCGCTCTGACTCAGTGCCGAAAACTCTCCCCGGCTCGCTTCGGCCCGGCTCGGCCCGGCTCCCGGCGAAAGACGCCCCCGCAGTCGGGGATTGGCGGGCGCGCGGCCAAGCTCCGCGTTCCATCCTTTGATCTGCGGGGGAGGTGCGGGGAGGGGGGGGAGAGAGAGAAGTGGGGGGGGGAGCGGCAGCGAGTCAGCGCAGGAAACGGCCCGGCCGGAGAAGGAAAGACGGGGGAGGCGGGGACAAACAAGGGGGGGGGGGACACTCCAGCTTTGACCCGGCTCGGCCCGGCCCGGCTTCTCGGAAATCCCGCTGGGCTGGAAATCCTGTTGGCCCCTGGAACGGGACGCTTTCCGTCGATAGGGCTTTTCCTTTCGTGTTTCCAGCGGGGTGTTTTGAAGCCAGCAAGCATAAACCAATCACAATCATAATCATAATTTACAAAAAGTTGCAGGGCTTGGAACAGCATGTAATTTAAGATGGTAAACTTTTAACTAGTCCAGATGCGGGGTGGGGGTGGTGGGGGTGGTGTGTGTGTGTGGGGGGGGGACGGAATCCCACAGTCAGAAAAGTGCTGTACCCAAACACAGTTCACGCAGTCTGGTGCTCTTTATGTCAACAACAAAAAGAATAATGTAACATGACATAACATATATATTATATTATATTATGTATTAATTATATCTTATATATTATAGAATATATAATTTATATATATATATATATATAGTGTGTGTGTGTGTGTGTGTGTATCTATCTATCTATCTATCTATCTATCTATCTATCTATCTATCTATCTATCTATCTCTATCTATCTATCTATCTATCTATCTATCTATCTATCTATCTATCTATCTATCTATCTAATAGCAAATTGTATCTGGGAGGTACTGACGAACTTGCTCTGAGGTTTTTGCTCGGGCAGTTATTTATTTAGGGGTTGCTATACCTTGTAGGGACGCGGTGGCTCAGTGGGTTGGGACGCTGAGCTTGTCGATCAGAAGGTCGGCAGTTTGGCGGGTCGAATCCCAAGTGCTGCGTAACAGAGTGAGCGCCTGTGACTCATCCCAGCTTCTGCCAACCTAGCAGTTCTGCCAACCTAGCAGTTTGAAAGCACGTAAAAATGCAAGTAGAAAAATAGGGACCACTACGGTGGGAAGGTAACAGCATTCCATGCGCCTTTGGCTTCTAGTCATGCCGGCCACATGACCACGGAGACGTCCTCGGACAAGCGCTGGCTCTTCGGCTTTGAAAAGGAGATGAGCGCTGGCCCCTAGAGTCGGAAACGACTAGCACGCATGTGCGGGGGAACCTTTACCTTGTAATTTACAAGGTAGTAGCCTTTTTTATTTTTATTTTTATGTCTTTATTTTTCATTTCCCACCTTTATTCTGTATAACTCAGGACAGGGGTTCAAGATGCTCGTTCTTCCCATTTTTCCCACAGCAACCCTGCAAGATGGACTGGGCTGGGAGGGGAATGGTCCAAACTCACCCAGCTGCCTTTCATCCCTAGAATTTATCATTTCCTAATTTCTAAGCCAGCACCTTAAACACTAACAGGGGTAGGCAACCTTGGCTCTTTTATGACTCGTGGACTTCAACTCCCAGAATTCCTGAGCCAGCCATGCTGAGGGGAAAGGAAGAGGTTTCCAAGCTGAGCCATGCTGGCTCAGGAATTCTGGGAGTTGAAGTCCACGAGTCATAAAAGAGCCAAGGTTGCCTGCCCCTGCACTAGACCAACCTGATTGTCCTACTGGTAACGTTAGAAACCATGGGCAGCTTGTCCCTCCAGGATCTTATCCAGCTCCCTTTTAATACTGTCGCAATTGGCTGCCATCCTGGGTGGTGTGCAAAAGGTCCCTGCATTTAGTTTCAGTGTGTGACCTTGAGCCTTCATGGTGTGAGAGAAGGAGAAAGGGAGAAATCTCTCAGGCCAACTACGTGCATGGTTTAAATATTTATCATGCAAGAAATATATTAAATTCCTGTGAACTTCGAAAGCATGTCATAATTTCTGAATCCATTTTAGTGGAGGGGTGGGTGGGTAAAGCCTCCTTGTGGATCTTTGGTCTAGGACTAGGTCAGGGGTAGGCAACCTTGGCTCTTTTACGACTTGTGGACTTCAACTCCCGGAATTCCTGAGCCAGCTGGCTCAGGAATTCTGGGAGTTGAAGTCCACAAGTCGTAAAAGAGCCAAGGTTGCCTACCCCTGGTCTAGGTAAATGCATGGTTTTGCCCTTTCATACTCTTGTGCCTTCAAGAACTTATTGTTCCCATCAGCCACAGCCAGTGCTTGCAGAAGGATGGAAATTGTAATCCAGCCCATCAAGAGGGTGTGGGTGTTTCTATACATGTTGTAGGAGGTGTAATTGCCAGCCTTGGGTGATCTCTTTTTTTCTACTGGATGGGATACCAACAGGAAAGCCCAAGAAGACTGCTAAAATTGTACCATAAGAAGGCAGTTGTTAATTGCTTCTATGAAGTTAGTCCTTGACCTACAACCTTTCGTTTAGTGACCGTTCAAAGTTATAAGGCAGGGGGGTCAAACTCAATTTCACTGAGGGCCGCATCAGCATTGCAGTTGCCCTCAGGGGGCCGGGTGGGTGTGGCCTCCTGGGTGGGCGTGGCTAGAGTGTGTATGGCCTGGGTGGGCATGGCCAGCTCTACATTGTTCGCATCAAGGGTGCCTATGGGGGCTTGGGCAGGAGTGGGACAGATCTGAGGGTCTCTGGCAGAAGGAGGATCTCTGGGCCAGGGCCAAGGCAGCGGGGGCCGTTCCCTCACTGTTTGCAGGATGGCTTCGCGGGCCGCATGAAACCACTTCGAGGGCCGGATCTGGCCCCCGGGCCTTGTGTTTGACATGTCTGTTATAAGGGCACTGAAAAAAGTGACTTATGTCCATTTTTCACACTTAGGAAAACTTCGCAGCATCCCCATGGTCACATGATCAAAATTCAGACGCCTGGCAATTGGCTCATATTTATGACGGTTGCAGTGTCCCGAGATCATGTGATCACCTTTTGCGAACTTCTGAGAAGCAAAGTCAATAGGGAAGCCAGATTCGCTTTACAACCATGTAACTAATTTAACTGCTGTGATTCACTTAACAACTGCATCAAGAAAGGTCATAACATGGGGCAAATCTCACTTAACAAATGTTTCACTTAGCAAGAGAAATTTTGGGCTCCATTGTGATCATAAGTCAAGGACTATCTATACAATATTGCTCCAAGAAAATCATGTGGACCTATCCTTGTGGTCAACATGGATTGAATTCAAGAAAGATTTCATTTTTAAATTCTTTGAGAGGGAAAGAGAATGTGGCTGCTGGCATATAGAGAATGGATAGATATTTTAAAAAAATGCTTTTTCAACATACAGATTGTACAGAGAGATACTTTCATTTTGGGTCAATCCAAGTACTGAGGTTTTGGAGCAAATCCACCTGAGCGGGGGCAGAAATAGGACATTTTGGAAATTAAAACCAAAGAAACTTGGAGACATAATAATTGGATATTACTGGAATTGTCTAGACTGCAAGAAAGCAGTGCAACAGTCATGCAACAGATGAGAAAAGAGTTTTTAAAGGGAAAAAGAGAAACAGGCTTCCTAACTTGGCTGAGGACAGGCCAAATTGAAATGTTATAAATTTTAAATAAAAGGTATGGGAGATTTACTTATCCGGAAGCAAAACTGCTTTAGCAGAAGACATGATACAGATTTGAAAGTAATTTCTGTTTGAGACATCAAATGTTCTGGGCATGGATCAGCCTCCCAGTAACACCCTTTGTCTCTTCTGACTTATTTGGTATTCCTCCTGTGCTTTAGCCATCTTTGTCCATAATTATAGCAAAGTCAGGATTCCTTGTGGCTGGCCTAAAAGCATAATGGACAGTAAATCAGTGTTTTTCCAAACCTGACTACTTTATGCTGCATGGACTTCATGTCCCAGAATTCCTCAGGCAGCATGCTGGGATTTGAAGCTCATACTTCTTAAAATTGCCAAGTTCAAAAATTGAATTGAATACTTTATTTGGCCAAGTGTGATTAGACACACAAGGAATTTGTCTCCAGTACAGAAGCACTCAGTGTATATGCAAAGCAATAGATGGAATAATCCAGTCTGAACATCCGGCTGACTGGACAAACCATAATAATAGTAATACCACCAATAAAAGGGGGAGGTAAAGAAGGTAATAAAAAAGGATAAATAATACTGCTACACTGCTGTATTGTAAATACACAAAATTGTAGATAAATAGAATCACTGCTGTATTGTAGATACTCAGAGACATTCTCCCTCTCGTTATTTCAAGCTCTGGGAACAGCAAAAGTGCTGCATTTGAGGGTTTGAGCTGGAAAAATGGTAATCTGAAGAAGGGGGAGAAGCAGCAGAAACTGGGACAAATCCACCTGGCAAACAGATTTCCAAACATTTAATTTCTTTGCAAAATGCTTCATCTCTCCCTCCAATCTCAATTAATTCTTTGTCTTGGATGGTTAAAGATGATCCTTTTTCTTTGCCAACTGCCAGGAGCGAAGACATGGCCCACATTACACTGAGTGAAGAGTCAGCCCCAGGTGAACTGAATATGATGTTATAGATCTTCCAGATGTTGTCCTGGCTGGAAGTGTAGTGGATTCTAGCTCCCATAATTACAGGTAGTCCTCGATTTATGAACATTCACTTAGTCACTGTTTGAAGTTACAGTGGCACTATAAAAAGTGACTCATGAGTGTTTTTCACATTTAAAACCATTGCAGCATCCCCACGGTCATGTGATCAAAATTGAGTCTCTTGGCCACTGGTTCACGTTGATGACGGTCGCGGTGTCCCAGGGTCACGCGATCACCATTTGCAACCTTCTGACAAGCGAAGTCGATGGGGAAGCCAGATTCACTTAGCAACCGTATCACTAAACTTAACCGCTGCAGTGTTTCACTTAACAACTCTGGCAAGAAAGTTTGTAAAATGGGGCAAAAGTCACTTAACAACTGTCTTGCTTAGCAACAGAAATGTTGGGCTCAATTGTGGTTGTAAGTCGAGGACTACCTGTGTCAGCCAGGGAGTCTGTGAGGTTCCATCCATCCAGGGAGGCAATTGACCTGTCATTTTAGATCTGTACTGATCAACTTATGTTAAAATGGACTCCCTTCACTCACTCCCAGTGGTCTCCCCTCCTTCGCTCCCAGAGGGCTAACCTCCCTCCCTCCTCCTCCATGGGCTATCCTCTTTTATTCTGGGTGGATTCCCCTCCTTTGCCCCCAGTGTCCAGTAAAGTCACATGCAACCTCACACATCTAACTATTAGTGCATATATTTCTTTGCCTTTCCGTCATTGGCTTCGTACCACAATGGAGGAATGCCCAGGGTTTCAATAGGCAGGAACTCGCTTCAGGGGGTTGTGCAACCTTAGAAATTCCCTGGTGACAAAGAGACCAGGCTGGTTGCCAAACTGTTGCAGCCATCTGGCAAGGCCCGGCCCTCCCGTTAGTTACCCTCCACTCTAGGCGTGTGACTCAGCAAGAGGGCAAGATTTGAAGTCGGCTCTTCCAGAGCCCAGGAGCAATTAAAAATATCCGGTTAAAATGCACGCTGCGCTCTCGGAAGTGCTTTTGTCTTTTAAGTAACCACTAAATACCGCCAGCTATGAGGCTGTCAGGCTGAAGATGGATGGATAGAGATGAGCCACCTGGCGATTCCCAGATGTGGTTTGGACTCTAATTCCCATCAGCCCAGCCATCATGGAGCCCATTGTTTCCATGGTGGATAGTCGAGTCAGCCAGGTGTATTATGTGTGTGATGGAGGCTGGATAAGGTAGCTAGAAAGGGCTAGGAGGTTGTGGAACGCCTCACTCTTCATACAGCATCTCCTTAATTGAGGCTTTGACACCTCAGCCAGTGCGGTTTCAGATGACTTTTACTACCCGTGCATCAGCCACACTCACTGCCTGGCGACTTCCAAAGCCTCCGGTCTGGATAACGGGGAATTAGCCTTCTTCTCTACCGCTGGTCTCCACAACCAGGGCGGGCCACTAGCTCATTCTTTATCAGCGATCTCAATCCCTGCCCGCGCCCGCCTCTGCGGCCTAAAGGAATCTTAAAGCCGGGTTTGGGAGGCGGGAGTTCTCCCCGCTTCTTCCACTTTTAATCGCCCTTTTCTGTATCTTGAACTCGCATTTCCCCATGTCCCCGATGAGAGAGCCTTTAGCGCCACCTGCTGCTGGTCGGTTCCCCATTTGTAACCAAATAAGGGACCCCCCCCCTCTCTCTCTCTCTCTCTCTGTGTGTGTGTGTGTGTGTGTGTGTGTGTGAGAGAGAGAGAGAGAGAGAGAGAGAGAGAGGAGAAGTTTTCTGGGCAAGATTTTCTTTCTTCCAGAATTGGCTTGTCTTGGCCTGCTTTGTAGGGCTGAGAGACTGTCTCTCTCTCTCCATCTCCCTCCTCATCTCCCTCCTATATACTAGCATAGGATTACATCCCACAATATACATCAAATGAGCGGCAGAAAGTAATTTAAACATAAATTGGTCTTCGGTCCTATATAGCCTGTCTCCAAAGAACACAAAACCCACATAAAATGGACTCCTCTAACATCCTAGTTCTATGCCTAGGGAAACATCTAGGTCAGGGGTAGGCAACCTCGGCTCTTTTATGACTCATGGACTTCAACTCCCAGAATTCCTGAGTCAGCCAAGCTGAGGAGAAATGGAGAGGTTTCCATGCTGAGCCATGCTGGCTCAGGAATTCTGGGAGTTGAAGTCCACGAGTCATAAAAGAGCCGAGGTTGCCTACCCCTGCACTAGACCAAATTGACTCAGGAATTCTGGGACTTGAAGTCCATGAGTCATAAAAGAGCCGAGGTTGCCTACCCCTGATCTAGGTCTTTTAACATCTGCAGGAAGTAAGCAGGATTGGGATTGTAAGAATTCTGGGATGGGAGGACAGGCTATGCTATTCCAGAGGAAGGATGACATTGGGAATAATGGGAATAAGCTTTACATCGTCTCAGTGATGATTAGAATATTTAGCGTGCGGCATAGAGTATATGGATAACAGTAGTAAAAATATATAAAAGGAGCATATAATGCTATGGTACGAAGAGCCTTGGTGGAGCAGTGGGCTAATGCCTCCTTAAGTAACACCAGCTGCCCGCAATTAGTGCAGGTTCGCATCCCACCAGGCTCAAGGTTGACTCAGCCTTCCATCCTTCTGAGGTAGGTAAAATGAGGACCCAGATTGTTGGGGGCAATAAGCTGACTTTGTAATAATGCCGCTTGGGGTGTGTGTGAAAGCCCTAATAAGCAGGCATATACATAGAATGAAGGCTACTGCTAAGCTTGTAAGCCGCCCTGAGTCTTCGGAGAAGGGCGGGATATAAATGTAATAAAAAAATAAAAATAAAATAAAATAAATATGATGGAATATGTAGTCAATTTTGTAAGATATGAGGGATTCAAGAAGCTACATATGAGTTATAGGTTACATTTTGAAGTACGTTGGTTCATGAGAATGGAATAAGTGTTCTGTATATTAATAGCTAGGCCATTTATCCAATTAGGCATAGTATTTGTTATTTTGGCTGTGGTTTGTTCTCCAAGCTTGTTTTAATATAATTCCTGAATGTTTCGTTACCAAACTAGGTGTCATCATCAGCAGGATTTTCTTGTCCTGTTCTCCTTCGTTTGTAAGCATCTTGTGTGCCAGTGTAGTCAGTTGTTTGGAGCTATATTTGAATTCTGAGCAGCTGATTGGTTCTCTTGTTGATTGGCACTTCCAGGCTAGCATCACCATGTCATCTGTCTTGACCACTTGACATCTTCATTAAAGGAGGAAGATGCCAGGTAATCCACATGGCTATAACTTATTTGCACATGCCCCAAGTACATCCTTAGCCACTCAGTGTCCCCTCATACTGCAAGATGAGCAGGATATTGACATTTGGTCCATTTGAGGTCATGAGGTCACCACTTCCTCCCCAATGGACTCCAAGGTGGAAGACTGGTAATGCTTTGACTGAGATGTCTTGTATTGAGAGGTCAAGAGTAGATAGGCATGAGGAGATAATAATAATAATAATAATAATAATAATAATAATAATAATAATAATAATAATAATAATAATAATAATAATAATAATAATAATAATAATAATAATAATAAAGTTGGAAGGGACCTTGGAGGTCATCTAGTCCAACCCCCTGCTCAGGCAGGAAACCTTATACCATTTCAGGCAAATGGCTGTCCAGTCTCTTCTTAAAAACCTCCAGTGTTGGAGCATTCACCACCTCTGGAGGCAGGTTGTTCCACTGGTTAATTGTTCTAACTGTCAGGAAGTTTCTCCTTAGTTCTAGGTTGCTTCTCTCCTTGACTAGTTTCCATCCGTTGCTTCTTGTCCTGCTTTCAGGTGCTTTGGAGAATAGCTTGACTCCCTCTTCTTTGTGGTAGCCCCTGAGATATTGGAACACTGCTATCATGTCCCCCCTCGCCCTTCTCTTCATTAAACTACACATACCCAATTCCAGCAACCGTTCCCTCTATGTTTTAGCCTCCAGCCCCCTAATCATCTTTGTTGCTCTCTTCTGTACCCTTTCTAGAGTCTCGACATCTTTTTTATATCGTGGTGACCAAAACTGGATGCAGTATTCCAGGTGTGGCCTTACCAAAGCATTGTAAAGTGGTATTAGTACTTCACTTGATCTTGATTCTGTCCCTCTGTTAATGCAGCCTAGCACTGTGTTGGCTTTTTTGGCAGCTGCAGCACACTGCTGGCTCATATTGAAGTGATTGTCTACTAAGACTCCGAGATCCCTCTCACAGTTACTACTATTGAGCAAGGTACCACCTATACTATACCTATGCATTTGATTTTTCCTGCCTAAATGTAGAACCTTACTTTTTTCACCATTGAATTTCATTTTGTTAGATAGTGCCCAGTATTCGAGTTTGTCCAGATCCTTCTGTATCTTAAGCCTATCTTCTGGAGTATTGGCTATTCCTGCCAGCTTGGTGTCGTCTGCAAATTTGATGAGTTCCCCATCTATCCCCTCATCCAAATCATTAATGAAGATATTGAAGAGCACTGGGCCCAGAACAGAGCCTTGGGGCAAGAACAGAGCCCTGGGGCAGGTTTCCTGACCCCTGCTAGCTGGCAAACTCCCTGGAGCACGTTTAGGAATAGTAGTTACACATGCCCCCTGTTTAGTTCTGATAGACGAGGACTCAGAGTGGTTTTTGCAATGAACGAGTTTATTGAATACACAAAGTCAACTGTCAACTGTCAAATGTTGCAACCTTTTATAGGGGTAGCGTTTGAACTGTAACCAATCAATGGAGCTTATTTTCCCGCTCCTAGGTTATTGCAACCAATGATTGCACCAGGATCTCCCGCTCAAAACCCTGCTATTCTGCAATCAGCTAATTCCTTTATTAATAACTATTTACATACACAACACCCCTTACCCCCCAGTTGTTGTTATTTCTTTACAAAGTCCTTTAAATATTTTGGTGGCCTATGTATTCTGGAAGGATATCTATTACTCTGGCTACTTGGGACCCCTTTTCCTGATTGACTGCTTGGCTGCTTGTCTGTGTTGGACCTAGGCTCTGGGTTACTAGATTCTGATGTTTCCCTGTTGCTGTTTTGTGCATTGGTTTGTGTTTGATACTCAGTGGTCACTGGCCTACCTCGCAGGGGTACCTCCCAGTCTATTTGACTAGATTGTTGTTGTTGTTGTGGGGTACTAGGGGAAGAGATGTTTAGCCATTCCTCTACCACACTCTCTGGCATGTTGTTATTACTGGACCTGGATGTACTGTTTTCCCCAAATATGCTTTGGCCCCCCTCTACTGGCAAGCACCCACTGGATCTCTTCCTCAGCTGATCTGTGTGTCTTTTACAGATCCTATTCCCTTCCCCCTCAATAGTGTATGACAGGGGGCCTAAAATTTCAGTCACCACCCCTGGAATCCATTTGTCCCCTTGGGCGTAGTTTCTGGCCCAGATCAAGTCCCCCACTTTAAATGTTCTGTTAGGAATGTCCAATTCAGCACTTGATATAAGTCTGTCCGGGTGTAATCTGTCCAATTTGGTGGTTAGTTTCCTTCCCCACCTCATTTCCGCTGGACTTTTCCCTGTAGCAGAACATGGGGTCGTATGTTGGGCCAACAAGAATTCGGCCAGTCTCTGATGCCAGTCGCCTCGAATGATTCTTTTTAAGGCGTCCTTCGTGGTCCTCACATTCCGTTCAGCCAAGCCGTTGGTGGATGGGTGGAAGGGTGCTGATGTCCTGTGCTTAATCGAGTTGGCCTTGAGGAAATCCTGAAATTCAATAGATGTGAATTGTGGCCCATTATCAGACACGATTAAATCCGGCAACCCATGAGTGGCAAAGAGGCCCCTTAATGCCTGTATGGTTCTAGCCGAGGTTACTGAACTGACTGGTACTACCTCAAGCCATCTGGAGAAGCTGTCAACCACTACCAGAAATGTTAACCCTTGGAAAGGTCCAGCAAAGTCAATATGAATCCTGGACCAAGGATTTCTAGCTAACTCCCACTTATGCGTACGGATGTGTTGTTGTTCAGGCCTAGAACGTTGGCACAGATGGCAATTGGCAACACATTCCTCGATGTCCTTGTCCAGTCCTGGCCACCACAAGTGACTCCTAGCCAACGCCTTCATCCGTACTATTCCAGGGTGTCCTTCATGTAATTCTAGTAAAATGGCTGATTTGTGGATTCCTGGAATAACCACATGATTTCCCCAGAGTAAACATCCCAAATGAACTGACAGTTCATCTTTCCTTCTAAAATAGGGAATGTATTTTTCATCTGGGTTGGCGTTTGGCCACCCACTGAGGACCCAGGCCATTATTCTCCTTAAAATGTGGTCCTTATTTGTTGCCTCAGCTATGTCTTTAGCAGTTAGGGGCCAATCAGGAATATCCTGTAGGGACATTATTTGTCCCACAGGTGCAGGGTCCTCCTCTGTTATGCTTAGGGGCAATCTGCTAAGGGCGTCAGCGTGTCCCATGTCCTTGCCCGGTCTGTATTGGAGGGAGAATGAGTATGCTGAGAGGAAAATGGACCACCTCAGCATTCTGGGCGACATAATTTGAGGAGTCTGTTTATCCGTGGTAAACAGCCCCAACAGGGGTTTGTGGTCAGTTAGTATGGTAAAGTTCCTACCATAAAGGTAGTCATGGAACTTTTTTACTCCTGCCACAATTGCTAATGCCTCCCTGTCTATCTGAGCATAATTCCGCTCTGCCTTTGTTAGTGTCCGGGAATAATATGCAATTGGTCTTTGTATTCCTTGGTTGTCTAAGTGGCTGATCACAGCCCCCACACCATAGGGCGAAGCATCGCACGCCAGGTAAATTGGTTTGTTTTCTATAAAGTGGGTTACAGTTGATTTACTGGAAAGAATGTCTTTTAACGTTTGGAAACTCACTTTGTGTTTGTTCAGCCATTGCCAGGGAGTCTTCTTATCTAAAAGTCTGTGGAGGGGTTCTGCAATGGCAGCCTTGTGTGGCACAAACGTGTGGTAAAAGTTTACCAAGCCAAGGAAGGCCTGTAGTTCCGCCTTGTTCCTTGGTTCTGGGGCCCATTTTATTGCTTTAATTTTGTCAGGGGTAGGGTGGATTCCACTTTTGTCAATCCTGAACCCCAAAAAATCAGTGGATTTAACCCCTATGCTACATTTTTCCTTTTTTAGTTTCAATCCAGCCCCACTAAATCTGCCCAGTACCTGTTCCAGCCGCTCTACTAACATTTCTTCATCTTTTCCAGCTATCAGGACATCATCAAAGTAAGGGCATACACCAGGTATGCCCTTTAAGGTCCTCTCCATCACTTCTTGGAAGATGCCTGGAGCAGCTGCAATACCAAATTGCAGTCTGTGGACCCGGAACGCCCCCTTGTGGGTAACTATCGTCTGTGCTTCTGCAGCCTCTTCAGAAACAGTCAACTGTAAGTACGCATGCGCCAAGTCTAACTTGGCAAACATGGCGCCGTCCTGGATCGTCGCGAGGACCTGCTTCACCGTCGGGACCGGGTAAGCATGCTTTTTCATTCCAATGTTCAGGGTGGCTTTGTAGTCCGCGCAGATTCTCACATCCCCATTGGGTTTTAGGGGTGTGACAATCGGCGTTTCCCACAAACCACCCTCAACAGGTTCTAATACCCCTTGGCCTACAAGCCGGTCGAGCTCGGCCTCGATTTTTCCCTTTAAGGCGAAAGGTACCCTTCGGGCCTTAAGCCTGATTGGTTTTACTGAGGGGTCTAAGTTAAATTTAATTGGGGCCCCTTTGTACTTTCCCAAAGATCCATCGAATACGTCTGCAAATTCATTGCAGACTGATTCGAGGGTCTTTTTCTTAATTACTGAATTTATTCCCCCAATCCAAATGCCCAGGGCAGGGAACCAGTTAAGTCCAATTAAACTAGTCCTATGTCCCTCCGTAACAATTAATTCTAAGACCCCCTTAAAACCCTTAAATTTAACGTTAAGGCTGATCTTCCCTTTTATTTTTATGGGGCTTTTTTGGAAGTCAGTTAATTGAATATTTGTTGAACTAAGTGGAATTCTTCTTCCACTTATTTGTTCAATCCTCTCGAGGGTTTCAGTGGAAATTATTGACACTGAAGCCCCTGAGTCTATTTCCATTCTGCAAGGGACCCCTTGCAGCTGGACTGTAATTTTTAATTTTCCTATTGGAAAATTGTGACTTTTCCCCTGTCTCCTCCGGTTGACGCGCGCCACCTCCCCTAGATTTGGGACTTTAACCCGGGGTTTAGGGGTCTCCTTGCCACTGAACTTAGGGGTTACCTTACCCTCGGGCCACACATCGACTTCGTGCAGGCGGTTGTCGCGATTACGGCTTCTACAGATGGCCTGGATGTGGCCGGTCTTGCCGCATGCCCTGCACTTTGCGGTTCGGAATCGGCAAGAGGCGCGGGGATGGTTGCCGCCACAGCTGCCGCACCGGTTCTGGTTGTCGATGTCTCGCGGTTTGGTTGCGGTGTCCCTCCATGGTCGTTGTGCCCCTGTCGCTTGTCTTTGCGGCGTTGCGGTTTGTTGACGGTGGGCAGGTTCAGGCCCTTCGCTTCTGGGTTGTCTTGGCGCCAATTTCCCGAATCGCCTGGAGACTTCAGCGATATCTTCCTCCCACTGCTGGTCCGCCTCCCCACAGTCCACATAGCCCTCTTGGTTGATCTCGGACGTTGCTGCCATGCTGCTGCGGGGGGGGGTCGCGATACCCGGTTGACTCGTAAGTTAAAAGTTCGTCGATCACTTCCTGTAAATCGCCGGTGGGTTTGGCAATTATTCTGTTTTGCAGCTGCTCATCACGCAAGCCCAGTACTACTCGGTCCCGAATTCTAATTTCTAAATTATCGTATTTACATCGTACTGCGGCTTCCCTGACGGCAGCGACAAACTTTTGTATGGATTCTCCCGGTCTCTGGTTCCTCTTTTCAAAGATGCGCCGCCAGAAGAGCTCGGATCTCCTGGGTGTAAAGTGGACCTTTAGTTTGGCTAGGAGGTCGGCGTAAGGCACACTTGAGACCGGTTGCGGTTGACACAGTCCCACAGCGATTCGGTAAACCGGTGTGCCGCAAATCGTTAGTAAAGCTGCCGCTTTTTTACGGTCGTCTGTGATTCCGTTCACTAACAGGAACCCTTCGACTTGTCCGATGTATTCTTCCCAATCCTCGGGGAAGTTTGGGTCGAATTCCTTCAATGACCCGATTTGCGCCATTCGGAGAATTTTTTTTTTTATTCTGCCGCGGCCGCTCGGTTGACTGTGACTCGTTCTGAATTTGCCGCCTTTGCGCGACAATTCCGCCGATTCTCTGGTCTTCTGTCTATCCCACCTTCGTCGCCAATTGTTTAGTTCTGATAGACGAGGACTCAGAGTGGTTTTTGCAATGAACGAGTTTATTGAATACACAAAGTCAACTGTCAACTGTCAAATGTTGCAACCTTTTATAGGGGTAGCGTTTGAACTGTAACCAATCAATGGAGCTTATTTTCCCGCTCCTAGGTTATTGCAACCAATGATTGCACCAGGATCTCCCGCTCAAAACCCTGCTATTCTGCAATCAGCTAATTCCTTTATTAATAACTATTTACATACACAACACCCCCTGTTGTGTCCATAGTTATGGGAGTGGTTTTCCTTCGGCGGGAAAACCTGGTGCAATTATTGGTTGTTACTTTCCGGCGGGAGATTCTGGGCCGGGGATTGGTTATGTTTAAAGGCACCATAGTATATAAGGTAGGGCTCAACGGCTGCTAGCCAGTTGACCCATGTGAATTCAATAAACGTTCTCTTGTTCTACCTCGCTGTCTACGCTCGTCATTCCGGACTTAACAGTGGCGACGAGGGTGGGATTGACGACAGAACAGCGAAGGAGCCGCGGAAGCCAGCAGAGCGAAAAGCGGGAAATTTGAATTGCAGTCAACCGATCAGCTAGCTAAACTGAACTCCCAGGATGGTGCAAGTCGGATCCCTGAAGGAGTTCGACCCGAACTACCCTGAAGACTGGGAGGAGTATGTCGGACAAGTCGAGGGGTTCATGTTGGTCAATGGGATAACGGAGGACCGGAAGAAAGCGGCGGCTCTCCTAACCATCAGCGGCACACCGGTTTAGCGGGTGGCCGTCGGCCTGTGCCAGCCCTTGCCGGTCTCCAGCGTGTCGTACGCCGACCTGTTGGCCAAGCTTAAGGTCCATTTCACCCCAAAGAGGTCTGAACTGTTCTGGCAGAGGATATTCGAAAAACGGAACCAACGACCAGGCGAATCAATTACTCAATTTATGGCGGCAGTCAGAGAAGCAGCTCTGTGCTGCAAATTCGACAACCTCGAAATCAGAATAAGGGACCGAGTCATTTTGGGCCTGCGAGACGAACACTTGCAGAACCGGATAATCTCGAAGCCCACGGGGACACTGCAAGATGTTTTAGACGAGTTACTCACGTACGAGTCTACAGGAAGGCGCGACCCCCCCCTACAACAGCATGGCTGCCTCGGCTGAAGTCAACCTCGAGAGCCATGTGGACGGTGGGGAGGTGGACTACCAGTGGGAAGCCAACGTTGCAGAGATTGCCCGAAGGTTCGGGAAGATGGCGGCGAGACCTTCACGCACCGATGGACCCGACCAAGGGAGAAGACAACAACCTCCAGCGATTCAACGACCCCAGAGGGAAAACCCAAACAGGCCTCGCGACTCAGAAGCGAGGTGAGGCAGCTGCGGCGGAAATCACCTCCGATCATCGTGTAGGTTCAGAAACGCGAAATGCCGAGGGTGCGGGAAAACCGGCCACATCCAGGCCATCTGCCGAAGCCGACCGCGCGACAACCGTCTCCACGAGCTCGACGCATGGGCCTCAGGTGAGGTAACCCCCGATCGGAGTGGCGGAGAGACCCCTAGACCTAAGGCACGCACTTCCAACCAGGGGGCAGGGCTGGGGGTCAACCACATGGGGACCCCTAGAATAGATCACAACCCTAGAATCAATCACAGTCTGAGGCCTAAATTAAAAATAGAAGTCCGACTGCAGGGTATTCCCTGCAAGATGGAAGTGGACTCGGGGGCCTCAGTATCTATAATTTCTAGGGACACCCTTAGGTACATAGAAAACAAAAGCGGCCGTAGAATTCCCCTAAAATCCACTAAATTACAGTTAGCCGATTTCCAGAAAACACCAATAGAATTAGTCGGCGAGGCTACTGTTAAAGTAAATTACAAAGGGTTTAGCGGATTTTTAAATGTCTTAGTCACTGAGGGCCAGAGAACCAGCCTTGTAGGCCTCAATTGGTTCTCGGCCCTGGGCATCTGGGTTGGGGGAATTAACACTATACAAAGCAAGACCCTGAAGTCTGTCTGCGATAACTTCGCAGACGTGTTCGATGGGTCCTTAGGAAGGTACAAGGGACCCCCCATCACCTTTAATCTAGACCCCACTGTTAGGCCCATCAGGCTTAAGGCCCGGAGGGTGCCTTTCGCCCTTAAACAAAAAATCGAGGCCGAACTAGATAAGCTAGTAGGCCAGGGCGTCCTAGAACCTGTAGAGGGAGGCCTTTGGGAGACACCAATCGTCACACCCCTTAAACCGAACGGGGATGTGAGGATTTGTGCCAACTATAAGGCCACCCTGAACTTAGCCATGAAAAAACATGCTTACCCGGTCCCGACGGTGAAGCAGGTCCTCGCGACGATCCAGGACGGCGCCATTTTCGGCAAGCTCGACTTGGCGCAGGCGTATTTGCAACTTACTGTGTCTAAGGAAGCCGCCGAGGCTCAAACGATAGTTACCCACAAGGGGGCGTTCCGCGTTCACAGACTTCAGTTCGGAATAGCAGCAGCTCCAGGCATCTTCCAGGAGGTGATGGAGAGGACCTTGAAGGGCATTCCAGGTGTATGCCCTTACTTCGATGATGTCCTAATTGCTGGAAAAACTGAGGACATCCTAGCTGAGAGGCTGGAACAGGTATTGGGGAAATTCAGAGAGGCAGGGCTTAAATTAAAAAAGGATAAGTGCTGCATAGGTGTAAAATCAACTGAATTTTTAGGATTTAGAATTGATGCACAAGGCATTCACCCAACAGAAGGAAAAAATAGGGCAATCAAATTAGCACCTGAGCCCAAGAACAAGGCGGAACTACAAGCCTTCCTAGGGTTAATTAACTTCTATCACACCTTCCTGCCTCACAAAGCAGCTATTGCTGAACCCTTACATAGGCTCTTAGATAAGAAAACCCCTTGGCTGTGGCAGAAAAAACACAAGGTCAGTTTCCAAACACTAAAGGACATCCTGTCCAGTAACTCCACAGTCACTCACTTCATTGAAAACAAACCTATTTTCCTAGCGTGTGACGCCTCCCCTTATGGAGTAGGAGCGGTCATAAGCCACATGGATGAGCAAGGTCAACAGAGGCCTATAGCATATTATTCCAGGACCTTAACTAAGGCAGAACGGAATTATGCACAGATTGACCGGGAAGCGTTGGCCATCGTGGCTGGCGTAAAAAAGTTCCACGATTACCTGTACGGTAGGGACTTTACAATTTACACTGACCATAAACCCCTGCTAGGGTTATTCACTACTGATAAGCAGACTCCACAAATCATGTCCCCTAGGATGCTTAGATGGTCAATTTTCCTTTCTGCATACACATTCTCCATCAAGCACAGACCTGGCAAAGAGATGGGGCATGCTGATGCCCTCAGCAGATTACCCCTAGCTGATACCGGCACGGACCCAGCACCAGTGGGACAAATCCTGTCCCTCCAGGAACTCTCGGAGTGCCCTCTGACAGCTAGGGACATTGCAGCAGCCACCAAAAAAGACCACATACTTAGCAGAATAGCAGCGTGGGTACAAGGTGGGTGGCCTAACAAAAACCCTGACCCCAAATTCACACCGTACTTTAGAAGGAAGGATGAATTGTCATCACACTTAGGGTGTATCCTGTGGGGAAGCAGGGTTGTCATTCCAGAGGGGCATAGGAACACAGTGATGGGGGAATTACATGAAGGGCACCCTGGGATTGTCCGTATGAAAGCCTTAGCAAGGAGTCACTTATGGTGGCCAGGGTTGGACACAGCAATCGAAGACAGAGTAGCAGGGTGCTATCAGTGTCAGCGATCCAGACCAGAGCAAGCACACACGATGGTACATAAGTGGGAAGTGGCCAGGAACCCTTGGTCTCAAATCCATATTGACTTTGCGGGCCCATTCCAGGGCCTCACATTCCTAGTTGTGGTGGATAGCTACTCCTGGTGGTTGGAGGTCGTGCCTGTTAAGTCCATGACTTCTCGCCAAAACCATACAGGTCTTGCGGGGACTCTTTGCCACTCATGGGTTACCTGACGTAATTGTTTCTGACAATGGACCCCAATTCACATCTAATGAATTTCAGGACTTCCTCAAGGCCAACTGGATTAGGCACGCGACATCGGCACCCTTCCACCCCTCCTCCAACGGATTGGCAGAACGAAACGTCAGGACAACCAAAGACGCCCTCCGCAGAATCATCCAAGGCAACTGGCATCAGAGACTGGCTCAGTTCCTGTTGGCCCAACATACTACACCGTGCACGGCCACAGGGAAGAGCCCAGCTGAAATGAGGTGGGGCAGACGTTTAATAACAAAATTGGACAGACTACACCCTGACAGACTACCTGAGGAACCTGAGCTGGACACTCCGACCCGGTCTCTGAACATTGGTGACTCAGTCTGGGCAAGGAATTATGGACAGGGGGACAAGTGGTCACAAGGGGTAGTCATTGACAAAACTGGACCTTTATCTTATTTAATTGAGGGGGAAGGGAATCAGCTGATCAGGAGACACATCGATCAGTTAAGGAAAAGGGCCCCTGAATGTGTTCAAGCTAACAAAGAGAGGAGAATCACTACATCTGACACTGTTTCCACCCATGCCCGGGTTGGCACAGCACCAGGGGGCAAAGGGAGGGGAATACAACTCAGGGCAGTTGAGGAAAATCCCCAGAATAGTACCGCAGAATTTGAACCAGCTTCCCCAGACAGACCACCGGGGTCCTCTAGTCAGTCCAATGATCCCCAACAACAACAGCAACCCACAAGGGAGATATTACCAGAGTTAGCAACACACACAACAGAGTCGGAGGCGTTAGCTAAGGGCGGAACTGAAGACACCCCAGTAGTCAGTTCGGCCAACAGATACCCAGCCAGGAATCATAAGCCTCCCAGTTATCTGAAAGACTATGTCAAATAGTAATCTTCATCAAGGGGGGAAGGGGTGTTGTGTCCATAGTTATGGGAGTGGTTTTCCTTCGGCGGGAAAACCTGGTGCAATTATTGGTTGTTACTTTCCGGCGGGAGATTCTGGGCCGGGGATTGGTTATGTTTAAAGGCACCATAGTATATAAGGTAGGGCTCAACGGCTGCTAGCCAGTTGACCCATGTGCATTCAATAAACGTTCTCTTGTTCTACCTCGCTGTCTACGCTCGTCATTCCGGACTTAACACCCCCCTGTCCTGATCTCCTCAACTCTGACTTTCTCTTGAGCTGTGGATTTGTTTTGGGGTGCCTGTCCCACTCTGATTGGTGGGATGTGGCTTTTTATGTAAAATGCTTTCAGAATGATAACTGGAATCTGGCAGCATCCAGGCTATGTTAACCAGAGTCTTTCTGCGAAGAGGCAAACATCTGTCACGAAGCAGAAGTTGAAATTCAGAATCAACCATCTTGAAGAAGCAATCAAACAAAAAACAAGCTAAGGAAACATGGGAACTGCCACCCTGTGGGCTTGTTGAAACCTGCACACAAGTTGTTAAGCACCTTCCATTCGAGGATCTGATTTCTCTCCTCATTGTAATTGCATCTCTGAGATCATTGCATTAAAGTTCCAGAAACTCTATTTTTTATTATTATTTTGCAGCTACATCCTGGTGCTTACGTTTCTCCATTCTCCACACTAAGCCCTGATTCATCATCCCCTATTGAAATGTATATTTTCCCACAAAGTAATGGCTCCTCCAAATAGAGAAATCCAGCTTTAAATGCCTTATTTATTGAAATCTCCTGGGAAAACAGTGTGGCTCAGAGCTTTATTATTCCCAGTTTGTGTGGCTACAACACAGTCTGTAAATGAAGCTTATTGCTGTAGCCAACAGAAATTGTTATAGGAGATTGAGGGACCACAAGATTCCCGTTCCTACCTCCCCCATTTAATTGTTGCAAAGTTTCATTTCATGTTTCAAGGACATGCTCCATGGTTCAATGTCTCTGAAGAGTACCAGGTTGGAGAAAACTGACATACTGGAGGCTACTTAAAAACCATATCACTTCAAATCACTCTGGCTTTCTCCTCCTCCGCCTCCTCTTTTTCTGCAGAGTCAACCCTTGGATCCCGTCTTCTGGCTTTGTGGCAGAACCTGGGCCAAGATTTCTGGGAACAGACGGCTGATACAATTGTATCCACACACATCCCTGATCCCTCACGGGGCAGGATATGCAAAAAATATGGCTTTTCTGTTCTACTATGGCTGGCCCTGAGCAAAGGACCAGAAATTGTTATTTTCACATGACCTGTATTCATAATAGGGAGTTTAGAGTTGAACCAAAGCCAACCACTTGCAAGGGCTGGTTTGCAAGCAGAAATCCTGATTTTCTCTATTTGCAGTGCTGAAAATGACAAGCGCATGGTGACCTCACCATGCTATTTGTATTCCAGTATCTGTCACGATGCCAATAATCATGCATTTTCTGTTTTTTATCTGGTGGGATGTAGAGATAGTGTCGTGAAACAAATAAACAGGTATAATATAGGTTGTACCTGGCTCAATAATAGCAACTGCGAGAGGGATCTTGGAGTCCTGGCGGACAATCACTTAAATATGAGCCAGCAATGTGCTGCAGCTGCCAAAAAAGTCAACACAGTTCTAGGCTGCATTAACAGAGGGACAGAATCAAAATCACATGTCAATATCACTTTATAATGCCTTGGTAAAACCGCACTTGGAATATTGCATCCAGTTTTGGTCACTATGATATAAAAAGATGCAGAACCTCTAGAAAGAGTGCAGAAAAGAACAACAAAGATGATTAGGGGACCGGAGGCTAAAACATATGAAGAATGGTTACAGGAATTGGGTATGTCTAGTTTAATGAAGAGAAGGACCTGGAATTAAGGAGAAACTTCCTAACAGTCAGAACAATTAATCAGTGGCACAACTTGCCTCCAGAAGTTGTAGGTGCTCCAACACTGGAGGTTTTAAAGAAGAGATTGGACAACCATTTGTCTGAAATGGTTTCAGGATTTCCTGCTTGAATAGGTTGGACTAGAAGATCTCTTCCAACTCTGTTATTCTGTTAAACCCACCTTTAGTTCAGGAGGAGGGGACATGCTTACATCACAGGCTGTATCTGCATCCTTGCTATTTGTGACCTCTAGCCATTATTCTGTGAAACTTCTTCGCACAGCTTTGCTTTTGTTAGAGAGACTTGTTTTGAATCCATTCCCTGGAAGCATCTGTGAAAGGGAGGAAAACAGATTCCCCAAGGGTCTTAGTTCATTCCTCCCATCTCTGGATGCACAGACTGGGCAGGACATGGAAAGGCCATTGATTTAAAAAAACCCACACACAACAGCATATAAAAGCTCGCCAGAGGAGAGGGCGTCCAATGAATGCAGATGCCTTGTGCTTTGTTCACGTCTCTTTGTGGGGAAGTGGCAACTTCCAGTGTGCAGCTGGATAGGGACAGCGGCTATTCTTACTTGGAGAAGTGGCTTTCAGTTCAGCTTTCCATTTCTCACTAAGCAGCCCATCCTATTTCTGATAATCTGGAACAAAAAAAATAAATACTTTTTCTACTTTGAAGCACCCAGACAGACAGCCGATCCAAGAAAGTGAAGAAGTCCAAAGAGGTGGCAGGAAAGACACTGAGAACAGACTAAAGGTAAAAACTAAAAACTTGGTGCTCCAGAGACAGGGAAATTTCACGATGTAAAACGTTTGACTGAATTTTAAGAGAATTATTGGACATGGGTTACATAAGCAGAGGAAATGAAGGAGGAGACAGGAAGGAGGGATGCTAAAATAATAATAATAATAATTCACGCGCATGTTTTACTCCAAAGAGATCTTTACTGCCCCAGGCTTCCTCTCTTGGTTGAATGGGTTGAAGGTAAAAAAGTTGGGTTGCTTATGTGCACGACTGTGAATTTTGAGATGATCCACAAACGAAAAAGCCCAGTTGTGTTCTGGAACGGCTACTAAATCCTGCTCCAAGTTTTAACTTTGCAAAGTGGCTGCATTTCTCCTTTCTATCACTTTCTCTCTTTTGTGGGAAACGAGTCTAGACTACTTGCAATCCTCTTGTATCTTCATTTCCTTTGTCTTAGAAATGGGGAGAAGGGAAGAGGAGGAGGGGAGGAAAGAAATTCATTAAAACTGAAAAGTTGCAACGTTTGCATTTGGGGTCCTTCCACACAAACAGCTCCTAGTACTACCAGCCGCCAAGCCCTGTGCAGTTTGTTCATTGTCCTCATTTTTTTTTTACTATTATTTGAAGTAAGGAAGGAAAAGGCAGCGTAAAAGTGGAGAAGGCTTTTCTACAAGTGGAAGATATAAAATTCGGCAACTTTGGCAGCTAAAAAAAAGGGTTGCCACAACGGAGGCCAAAATTTCCGTTGCTAAGTAAGACAGTTGTTAAGTGGTTTTGCCCCGTTTTACAATTTTTCCTTGTTAAGTGAATCCCTGCAGTTGTGGCAAATGGGGCAAAACTCCCTCAACTACCGGCCATGGAAATTTGGGGGCTCAATTGTGGTCATACGTTGAGGACCACCTGCATAAACTGTTACAATATTACCACTAATCTTCCTGTATCGCCTGCTTCCTCTAGTACATTTCTCTTGATTTAATTTCTAGTCATAAATTAATAGTTCACCTTTGCTAGTTTCCAGGGAGTTTTAATGCAACAAATCTTGGCTGAGATTTCAATATTATTATTTGCACATTTTATCATTAACCTTCGCTTAGATAACTTCCCATCACACCACCCTCTTAGTTCTTTTTGGAAACTACCAGAGAAATGCATAAACATCACGTGTCCTGAAAAAAGTAGTGTTAGGGGAAGGAGTGACAATTTACGTTATTTTCTTTTTCTGCAGAGAAAGAGTTGTAGGGGACTTTTTAATTTCACATATAGCAGAAGCTCAGGGGATGGTGCAGTGATTGGATAATGTTCTTCCCCTTTTTTTTGGTCAGTTGATGGAAGTCGGTTGAGTGTGATTGGTTCAGGCCTGCCTGCCTTCCTTCCTTCCTTCCTTCCTTCCTTCCTTCCTTCCTTCCTTCCTTCCTTCCTTCCTTCCTTCCTTCCTTCCTTCCCTCCCTCCCTCCCTCCCTCCCTCCCTCCCTTGCAGTTCAATTTCTCAATGGGAAGAACTTCACTGGGATTCAGCAAACGGAATTTTCTTCAAATGTTTGGAAAAATACCACTTGTTGAATTTGTGCCTCAGTTACTTGAGGAACAGGAATCCTGGAAGAGAAGAAGCAGCTACTAAAGAACAAGCAGGGGTTTCAGGGAACCCAGCCGATTCTCCCCTTCTCTTGTTTTGCCTCATTTAGTTTCCTCCCTCCCTTCTTTAACACTGATCCTGATTTGCAACTTAGTAAGGACCACACCCCATTCTTCATCTTGAGTGAAAAAAACCTCTGCAGGGCACCGAATGCTACGATCTTTTCACTCTCTGCACCTTCTATGTAGATGGCCATTTTCACACATCAACAATCTTTCCACCTCCCAAGCCCACGTGAGCAGTTTGGAATCAACTCCTAAAAATTCCTAAAAATTCTTTTTATAGTGGGTTAGGACACTGAGCTTGTCGATCAGAAGGTCGGCAGTTTGGCGGGTCGAATCCCGAGTGCCGCGTAACAGAGTGAGCGCCTGTTACTCGTCCCAGCTTCTGCCAACCTAGCAGTTCGAAAGCACATAAAAAATGCAAGTAGAAAAATAGGGACCACTACGGTGGGAAGGTAACAGTGTTCTGTGCGCCTTTGGCGTCTAGTCATGCTGGCCACATGACCACGGAGACGTCCTCGGACAAGCGCTGGCTCTTCGGCTTTGAAACGGAGATGAGCACCGGCCCCTAGAGTCAGAAATGACTAGCACGCATGTGCGGGGGAACCTTTACCTTTACCTTTATCTTTCTTGAGCACTGTCACATCTGCATGTTTGAGACTCTATTTGGGAGGGAGGGAGGGAGGGAGGGAGGAAGGAAGGAAGGAAGGAAGGAAGGAAGGAAGGAAGGAAGGAAGGAAGGAAGGAAGGAAGGAAGGAATGGACATATGGAAAAGAGGGAGGGAAGAAGGGAAGAAAGGAAGGAATGGATGGAAGGAAGGGAGAAAGGAAGGAAGGAGTGGGAGGGAGAGAGGGAGGGAAGGAAGGAAGGAAGGAAGGAAGGAGTGGACTTATGGAAAAGGGAGAGAAGGAGGGAAAAAGGAAGGAGTGGATGGAAGGAAGGGAGAAAGGAAGGAAGTGTGTAAGGGAGAGAGGGAGAGAGGGAGGAAGGAAGGAAGGAGAAATGGCTTTCTTAATGAGATTTATCTTTCTCTTATCCCTTCCCTTGTCTCCATAGATGGCGGCTTTGGTTACTGGTCTGGCCCGACTCTTTCAGCCAACTATGATGCTTCCTGGAGGAAAATCTGATGGTCTTGGCCTGGCCCCATGGTACCTCCTCTTGGGCCTACGCCTGGTGGCCCTCCTCCTAGCCAATGACCCCTGGTCCTCTGCAAAGGCAGACCTGGTCTGTAACTGGACAAAGGCAACAATGGAGGAAGATCTTCAGCCTTTTTGCCAAGCTCTCTGCTTCAACCAGCACTTCTCGTCTCCCGTTTCTTCAGCGTGGGGCCTTGGTTTTTTGCTTGGCCTGTTCCCTGTGGGGCTTATGGGGTTCATAAGGGTTGTATCCAAGCACCAGAAAAAAGCTTCAAGAGCAGCAGAGGAAGCGCAAACAAACCCTGATGGTGTCAGTTATGCCATGGTGACTGCCGAATCGCCTCCATCTCTCAAAGAAGCCACCTTAGAAAGAAATGTAGCTCCATCTGATGCCAAGAATTCTTTTCCATCTACCTGGCACTTAGCAGCCTTTGCTTTTCTGGTGATTCTTCTCCTGGTAATGGAGTTGGTCTTCCTCTGGGTTGTAATTGCTCTGCAGATTCCCTTGGTATCTGAAATAACCTTCCGGTGCCTTCTGGGTGGACGGGCCTGTCCCCCAATTCTTGAGTGTGCCATGCTGGGCCAAGTGGACAAGCAGGTGGCCTTGTGGGGATTGATCTTTACAGCCATCGTCAACGTGATTGTTTGCCTCTCCTGCCTTCTCATAAGACTTGGGAAGATTTCTCGGTGCCACCAGTGACACATGTGAACAGTGACAATAAATAAATAAATAATCCTTCTACTAGCTGCCCAAAGAACTTGCTTTTTCAAAGCTTTGTATTTTCAAGAATGGTATTCCTTGTTCTTTTCTTGCTATCTTCCATCTTCTTTCATGAGCTACTTTTTAAAAATGCAATTGAGATTTAAAATATATGAATAGTTAGATGTTTACTAGAAGTGTTAAACTTCGTAACAGGACATTTTGGAACGTGTTATGGAAAAGAAAGCATGCGAACTTTCTGTTTATAAACAGCGGTATTCTTTAGGCTCTAGAGACCCAGTGTGGGATAGAAGCTAAGATTTTGTACTGATGCCAAGGAAACCAGGTTTAAATTACTCCTTGGTCACAGAAATGCACCGTTTGACCTTGGACCAGTCTCTCTCTCTCTCCCTCCCTCCCTCCCTCCCTCCCTGTGAGGATGTACAGGTGGTCCTTGACTTATGACTGTAATTGAGCCCAGATTTATTTTTGAAATATTTTTAAACTATTCACTTCCTAATCGAGGATTATTTTCTCAAAAGGCAGGCTTTGAACTGGAGCAAAATTTATCTGTAACAGGAAAAGGGAAGTTAGTACAATCCAGTTAATTTTTTGACAACAGGAAGAGGGGCCAGCGTTGTTTCCACTGCTCTCCTTGGTCAGGATGCTGGTATGTGTTGGAATCATAGAATCATATTGCTAGAAGGAACCTTGGAGGTCTTCTAGTCCAACAACCTTGAGATGGAATTTCTATGGCATCCCAGTCAAATGGTTGTCCAGTCTATTCTTGAAAATTTCCATTGATGGAGCACTCACCGCTCTGGGAGGCAAGCTATTCTATTAATTAATTGCTTTCGCTGTCAGAAAATTTCTCTTATTTCTAGGTTGGATTGCTCTTTGACAAGCTTTCAGCCACTCAAGTAGTGGAAGACAGCTATCACATACCCCCTAATCCTTCTTTTCGATAGGCTAGACCAGGGCTTTTCAACCCTTTCAAAGATTGTACCACTTTTAGGACATGACATTATTTGAGTACCACCAGTGCTTAGCAAGGTGTCAAAAACTTGATGAGTTAAAAAAGGGGGGGGGGATTTGGGGTTTTACTGATTAGATTCATTTGTTGTTATAAAAATGGCTAGTTTATAATATTATGGAAAAGTAAAAAGTTGAGGTTCAATGTTAATAGTTCCTTCTACTGCAATAGAGGAAGTATGTTCTTTTTCCTTTCTCCCCCTCACTTCCCCCGCCTTTTTCTTCCCCACTGTGTCCTATATTTGCTTTTGTATTTTTGCATTTCATTCTATAATCTAGTATAATATTACAAACTATAGAAAAAAAGAAAAAAAAGTACCAGTTTTAATTTCTTCGGTGGCTGTTCCTTTGCTGAATCACTTTCCCTTTCCACTGACAATTGTATGATGAATTTATCCATGTTTATTAATATGCACCACTACCAGCTAGTTCAGGGGTCTTCAAACTTGGCACTTTTAAGACTTGTGGACTTCAACTCCCAGAATTCCTCAGTTCTCATGACAGGTCTTAAAGTTGCTACGTTTGTAGACTCCTGAGCTAGTTGGTTGTCCCTTCTTCCTCTCTCCCTTCTGAGCTCTTCCACAGTGTAGTAAGAATGTACCCCCCAATTCCTTTCCCTGTACCCTTAAAGACAAGTGCAAAGCAAGAAAATAAAATAAAGAAACACAAACTCTGGTTTTTTTCTCTTTAAGCTGCCTCAGGTGTGTCACGTGTCACAATGTTGCAATACTTCACTGAAAGGCACCAGCAATTGCGAAAAGCTTTAGCTTTAAATTAAGCCAGTTTACCTTTTACTTTCTAAAAGCCACAGGCAGACTCAATTAAAGGGGATAAAGAGCCTTGGTGGAGCAGTGGGCTAATGCCTCCTTAACTAACACCAGCTGCCTGCAATTAGTGCAGGTTCGAGTCCCACCAGGCTCAAGGTTGACTCAGCCTTCCATCCTTCCGAGGTAGGTAAAATGAGGACCCAGATTGTTGGGGACGATTAAGCTGACTTTGTAAAAATGCCGCTTGGGGGGGGGCAAAAGCCCTAATAAGCAGGCATATACATAGAATGAAGGCTATTGCTAAGCACATTGATTTGTGCTTAGATTGTAAGCCGCCCTGAGTCTTCGGAGAAGGGCGGGATATAAATGGGATTAAAAAAAACCAAAAACTAATTACATTTGTTTAAAGGCATTAAACCCAAACCACATTCTTTTATAGCTTTTCCTCTCTTTCCCCCCACTTTTTCTTCAGTTCACCTCCAGCTCCGAGCTGCTTCTGGAAGTGCCAATCAACTGGAGCCCTGCTGGCTCCTGGTGCTTCTGCCGAGCCCAGACATTCATGCAGCTGCAGCTGCCTCTCCCTCAGGCTTGGGTCGCTTAGGCTTATTCCCCTCCTCTGCTACACTTGGCTAGCAATCACGTACCACCTGCCATGTGGCAAAGTACCACAGGTGGTACACGTACCACAGGTGGTACACGTACCACCAATTGAAAAGCCCTGGGCTAGACTAGTTTTACATAGTTTTACAGTTTACATAGTATATGTAATTAAAATGAGCCTTGGTGGAGCAGTGGGCTAATGCCTCCTTAAGTAACACCAGCTGCCTGCAATTAGTGCAGGTTCGCATCCCACCAGGCTCAAGGTTGACTCAGCCTTCCATCCTTCTGAGGTAGGTAAAATGAGGACCCAGATTGTTGGGGGCAATAAGCTGACTTTGTAATAATGCCGCTTGGGGTGTGTGTGAAAGCCCTAACAAGCAGGCATATACATAGAATGAAGGCTACTGCTAAGCTTGTAAGCCGCCCTGAGTCTTCGGAGAAGGGCGGGATATAAATGTAATAAAAATAAATAAATAAAATAAATATATTGCACCCAACAATCTATCTCCTCATTTTACTGACTTTGGAAGAAAGGAAGGCTGAGTCAACCTTGAGCTGATCAGGATCGAACTGTTGGCAGTAGGAAGAGTTAGCCTGCAATACTGCATTCTAACCACTGTGCCACCACAGCTCATTCATAATAAACCAATACATAAAAAATATATGCCACAAAGAAGAAGGAGTCAAGCTATTCTCCAAAGCGCCTGAAGGCAGGACAAGAAGCAACGGATGGAAACTAATCAAGGAGAGAAGCAACCTAGAACTAAGAAGAAATTTCCTGACAGTTAGAAGAATTAACCAGTGGAACAACCTGCCTCCAGAAGCTGTGAATGCTCCAACACTGGAAGTTTTAAGAAGAGACTGGACAGCCATTTGTCCGAAATGGTATAGGGTTTCCTGCCTGAGCAGGGGGTTGGAATAGATGACTTCCAAGGTCCCTTCCAACTTTATTATTATTATTATTATTATTATTATTATTATTATTATTATTATTATTATTATTATTATTATTATTATTATTATTATTACTACTACTACTACTACTACTACTCCAAGGTTCCTTTCATCATCATCATCATCATTATCATCATCATTATTATTATTATTATTATTATTATTATTATTATTATTATTATTATTATTATTATTATTATTATTATTATTATTATTATTATTATTATTATTATTATTATTATTTAAACATTTTGAAAAGAGTACCAGCAGGTATTCCTGGATTTCTTTAAGGACATGAATATCTCAGCAAGACTTCGAATTTAATTTAGTTTCATTGTGAAGACACACCTAGGCTTTGCAGGAAATGAGGACATGCGGGGAAACGTCTTCAGGAAGAAGATAAATCACTCATGATTCAGATTTGTGTATCATGTGAAGATTCATTTTCTTTCCAAAGAGGTCTCCCCTTGTGTCCTCATTTGCGTCATGACAGAAGAATTGGCAAAGTGTGTGCATGAATCCAAATCTTGAGTTACACAGGGAAGAGGATTAACAGTGAAAACAGTTACTAAGACAAAGGCAGATGGTAGAAACATTTAAAGCCCCAATCCTGTGAAACCTTAATGTGTGCTTTCACTCAGATTAACACTGGAATAACCATGGTTGTTTGGGGGTCTTGTCTAATTATTTTTCACATTTAACATGCCTCGTGTTTAACCCACTTCTCAAAAGAATGACTTTTGTGCTACAGCATCATAATCCCAATTTTAAATCCTGTTAGGATTTCATTCTTCAATTAAAAAGTAATTATTAGAACAGCAGAAGATTTATTGCATTTCATGTCTCAGCCTGAAGACTTTGCATTTCTGAAACCAACCGTGAAAATAACACCTCGGTTTTATCCCTGGGATCCAAAATGCAAGTTATTTGCAAAAGAAAGAGAGATGAGGCCTCAGGAAAAATAGTGTTGAAAAAAAAATCCGGATTATTTATTTATTTTTATTTATTTATTAAATTTTTATACCGCCCTTCTCCCGAAGGACTCAGGGCGGTGTACAGGGCAATAAATATCAAAATGTAAATACAAAAGTTAAAAAAGAGATTAAAAAGAATTAAATAATTATGCCCAATAATACAATACTAAAAGTGTGTTTAAAGCTAAATCCAACCTCAAACCCATCAGACCAGGCCAGATTGTTCAAATAAATAAGTTTTTAAATCACGCCGGAAGGAGCGCAGGTCGGGAGCCATCCGGAGCTCAACCGGCAAGCGGTTCCACAGGTCTGGCGCGCCCATTATCATCCTAATAGGATGGAAATGCTATATTCAGTCATGATGGATAAATAAATCTCTCCTTCTTGGACTTGGGGATGCAATTAAATGAGGGTAAAGTTAAATGAAAAAGAAAAACAAGAAATCCAAGAAGAAACCAGCATGGCTGCACAAAGATCTCTCTGATACTGAAAGACAAAAGGGACAAGTACAAAAAATGGAAAGAGGGACACGCAACTAAGGCAGAATATCAGCAGACAGCCAAAATCTGCAAAGGTGAAGTCAGGAAAGCAAAGGCTCCGAATGAACAAAGACTTGCAACAAAAGTCAATAAAATAATAATAAAAAAGTTTCTTTCAACATAACAAATAACAAGAAAAAACACCAAGGAAACAATCAGTGCATGAAAGAGAGAAGATGGCAAGGAAGTAACAGACAGCAGAGAGAAAGCAGAGCTGCCTAACTCATTCTTTGCATCGGTCTTCATGCAAAAAGAAAATATAGCCCAACCTACCCAAAACTTAACTGTAAAAGACAGACTAACAATAAAAAATAAAATAAGCAAGAAAATGGCAAGAGAATAGCTGTCTGATCTTGATGAATATAAACCACAGGGATGGGATGGATTATATCCCAGAGTTCTGAAGGAACTGGCAGATGTTATCTAACCACCGTTGTCAGTGCTTTTTTTGTAAAAGAAAAAGGTGCCGGAACTCACACATGTCATACAACCCGCCTTGCCTACCCTACAAGGTTCCATCCAAAAAAAGGTGCCGGAACTCCGTTCTGAGCGTTCTATGAGAAAAAAAGCCCTGACCATTGTACTATATCTGTCAAAAATCCTGGAGCACCGGGGAACGACCTGAGGATTGGAAAAGAGCTGATGTTGTTCCCATCCTCAACAAAGGAAAAAAAAATCAGACCCAGGAAACTACAGACCAATCAGCCTAACACAGGGGTCAGCAACCTGAAACAGTGAAAGAGCCACTCGGAACCGGTTCCCTCACAAAAGGAAAAACTGGGAGCCGCAAAAAAAAATGTGTGCACATGTGCATACATGCGTGTACATACGCAGAACAGGGTTTGACTGAAGAGTGGAGCCAAGGCGAGATATGCACCTACCCTGCATATTTGAATTGATTGGTTGAACTTTTTTAGTCCCGCATTTTTTTGGGGGGGGGGACTGCACATGGCAGAGGACTGGGAGCCGCAGGAGACGGCTGAAAGAGCCGCATGCGGCTCCGGAGTCGCGGGTTGCAGACCTGTGGCCTAACAGGTTCCTTCCAACTTAGTTATTCTAAGTCTAAATTCAGTTGTATAAATCTTAACTCTGCACATAGGCATCTTAATGCTCTTAAAACTCCTCTTAAAACCTGTTGTCCAATAAAAGAGATGGTCTTTTCATACCATCATTTTTGACTTGAGCAATGGCACGGGGTGATTTTCTCTCTCTCAGAATAGCTGTTTTTTTCATTTTTCAGAATCAGAACAGTGTCGGAAGGGACCTTGGAGGTCTTCTAGTCCAACCTCCTGCTCAGGGAGGAAACCTTATGCCATTTCAGACAAATGGTTGTCCAATCTCTTCTTAAAACTTTTTTTTAAAAATCCCATTTATATCCCGCCCTTCTCCGAAGACTCAGGGCGGCTTACAATCTAAAGCACAAATCAATGTGCTTAGCAATAGCCTTCATTCTATGTATATGCCTGCTTATTAGGGCTTTCGCCCCCCCCCCCAAGCGGCATTATTACAAAGTCAGCTTAATTGCCCCCAACAATCTGGGTCCTCATTTTACCTACCTCGGAAGGATGGAAGGCTGAGTCTGGAGCATTCACAACTTCTGGAGGCAAGTTGTTCCACTGGTTAATTGTCTTCACTGTTAGGAAGTTTCTCCTTAATTCCAGGTTGCTTCTCTCCTTGATTAGTTTCCATCCATTGTTTCTGTTCTTGTCTTGCCTTCTGGTGCTTTGAAAAATAAGTTGACCCCCTCATCTTTGTGGCAGCCCCACAAATACTAGAACACTGCTATCACGTTACCCCCTAGTCCAGCCATACCCAATTCCTGCAACTGTTCTTCATATGTTTTTAATTTTAATCACTGTAATCTTTCTTTCCAGAGAAGAATAAACGAAAGAAGAAAAATCAATTTTCATTATATTTTGTCAGAAACAGATCAACTATCTCCACGGAAAGATACCCCCATCACATTTCATTGTTGACAAAGAAAAGACATGCTGTGCTTATAATGTTCAGTCAGCACAACAAAGTGTAATTAATATTACGTGTTATTTCATTAGCATGATTGTTTTCAATTGAATGCGTTGGGTGACTATTCCTGCTTGCATTGTGCTGAATGCTGGAACAGATTTGTGTCCAATCTGTCTTTCATTAAGAATTAGTATGCATAAAAATCTTGATGTACTCGTTTATTGACCGAGCATCTTCCCAAAACAAAAGCAAAATGCTGAGCTGTGAACAGTCGGCTTGTTAAATATCTGGAATAATTCCATGTAAATGCACTCTGTTTCCTTCCAAGCACAGTTTCAGCAATGTACTTTCTAAGAGCACCAGGTCAGAGACAATCAATTAATGTCCAGAAAAAAAGATGGTGTCATTTTGGAAGGTCAGTGGGGTTACCATTATGCTGTATTGTGTTGAGTGGGGAAGACCATAACATGAAATATGGGCTATTGGCTTAGGGCAGGGTCTCCAAACTTGGCAACTTGAAGACTTGTGGACTTCAACTCCCAGAATTCCTCAGCCAGCCATGGTGGCTGGAGAATTCTGGGAGTTGAAGTCCACAAGTCTTCAAGTTGCCAAGTTTGGAGACCCCCAGTTTAGGGATACATTTATATTGTTGTATAAGCCTAGTAGTTGGGCTATCTTATCCTAGATTTATGATAGTCTGCTATAGAAACCTTGCCGTATTAGCACATATGTCATGTTCTGATAGAAAAAGACTATCAGTAGCCCAAGGATGGATTATGGTTTTCTTGGTGCTCTCTGAGGATGGATGTTTGTTTGCACCCAACTAGGGAATGTCTTCAGTGTGAGTAAGGGTGGAAATTCTTGCCTTTATGTATATAGTAGTTTGCCCTCCCAGTTTTGGTGGGAGTGTGTATGGCTTTCTCCTTGGCAGTTTCTTCATTAGAGTATTGAATTTCTTCTCTGATTGTTTGTCTGGCTGTGTTGATCTCAGCTTATCTGAGTGCTGGCTGTCAGACAGATATGTTTTAGTCTTTTTGTTTTCTTCCTAGATTTTTTTTTTTACTGTGTCTTTTGAATGGTGTGTAAATATAGTTTAACTTTACGTGTCTACTGATGGCTGATTTATCTAAATGCCAAGCTTCCAGGAATTTCCTCGCATTTTTGGATTTGACTTGGCCTATGAGGCTAATAGTTTTTCCCAAGTGAAACTGTGGTTGAGTCAGTCCATGTGTTGTGAGATTTAGGAGTTGTCACGTCTTTTGACAGCTAGTTGGTGTCACTGCTATTCTGCTGTTCTTCTGCCTGTCTCCCTTATTTAATGGCAGATGCAGTCCTTGCATTTTATGTTGTGGTAGATGGCCCCTGTTTTTTCTTCTTCTTGGGCTACTGGGTCTTTTGCATATAAACAAGCAGCTCACTCACACTGATGATATTACTTAGTTTGGTAATGAAATGTCTCAAGCAACAGATGGAGGGCATTAGGGTTAATTAGAGGCTGTGCAAAATTTAGCAAATTAAAATCATTTAGAGCAGACATGTCAAACACAAGGCCCGGGGTCCAGATCCGGCCTGCGAAGTGGTTACATGCGTCCCGCGAAGCCATCCTGGAAACAGTGAGGGAACGGCCCCCACTGCCTTGGCCCTGGCCCAGAGACCCTCCTCCTGCCAGAGACCCCCAGATCTGTCCCACTCCTGCCCAGGCCCCCATAGGCACCCTTGATGCCAACGATGTAGAGCTGGCCACGCCCACCCAGTAGGCCATATGCACTTTAGCCATGCCCACCCAGTAGGCCACGCCCACCCGCCCCCCTGAGGGCAACCGCAATGCTGATGCGGCCCTCAATGAAATTGAGTTTGACACCCCTGATTTAGAGTTCAAAATGCCCTATGCTGGGTTCAAAAGCAGCCCACTTCAAGGGCTGTTCGGAGTGTAAGTAGTAACTGCTTAGTGGCTGCTAATTGGTACCGAGGTTGCCTTTGCTCTCTTTTCTTTCCATCTTTGCCAGAAGTCACTTTCTATGTCAGAAGCCATTTAACATAGAACAAGCCTTTTTCGGTGTACCAAAAGTCTTTTCATCTCCTTCCCTGGCAAAGAAGGGGATATCAAAGTGCCGATGAGTGGCATACTTTGCAATCTCTTGTAAAGACTTGGAGCTGGTTGAGTAGGGACTGTCAGGCAAAAGTAAAATGAAAGTGCGTGGTAAATGAATATGTTGTAAAATATAGGTAGTCCTCGACTTACGACCACAATTGAGCCCAAAATTTATGTTGCTAAGTGAGAAATTCATTAAGTGAGTTTTGCCCCATTTTACAAGCTTTCTTGCCACGTTTGTTAAGTGAAACATCGCAGTTGTTAAATTGGTGACACGGATGTTCAATGAATCTGGCTTCCCCATCGACTTTGCTTGTCAGGAGGTCACAAAAGGTGATCACATGACTCCGGGACACTGCAACTGTCATAAATATGAACCAGTTGTCAAATATCTGAATGTATATCACAGGACCATAGGGATGCTGCAACGGTCATAAGTGCGAAAAATGGTCATGAATCACTTTTTCCAGTGCCGTTGTAACTTTGAACAGTCACTAAACAAACTGTTGTAAGTCGAGGACTACCTATATAAGTCTGTTGATTGCAGTTTTCTGTAATTGGGAACTTTTCCAAATGTTTCAGCTGGTGACTGAATCCAGACACTTCATCATAGTTTTTCTTTCAGCTTCTTTCATTACACTAGCGTAGGTTGCATAATTTCTCATGTATGAACCTAAAGGCACTGATGAAAATAAACAATCATGCCTGACAATCCCAGTTGCGTTTTAATCATTGTATTAAGCAAGACTCCATTGGAATACAAATATAGAAATATGTATGACAATAAACGTAGGGCTTTGATAGCAAGACAGGAAAGATCGGGATATTGATAAAGTATTGTGCTATGCTGAAAGACTACACAGTCCCTGGGTTGTACCAGATATGATGTATAAATTAGACTACACTATATCACCATAAGGGACGCGGTGGCTCAGTGGGTTAGGACGCTGAGCTTGTCGATCAGAAGATCGGCAGTTTGGTGGGTTGAATCCCGAGTGCCGCGTAGCAGAGTGAGCACCTGTTACTCGTCCCAGCTTCTGCCAACCTAGCAGTTCGAAAGCATGTAAAAATGCAAGTAGAAAAATAGGGACCACTACGGTGGGAAGGTAACAGCGTTCCGTGCGCCTTTGGTGACTAGTCATGCCGGCCACATGACCACGGAGACGTCCTTGGACAAGCGCTGGCTCTTCGGCTTTGAAACGGAGATGAGCACCGGCCCCTAGAGTTGGAAACGACTAGCACGCATGTGCGGGGGAACCTTTACCTTTTTATATCACCATCTTACTTTCTATAAAATTTTGTCATGGTGTTAGTTAGGACTGAGTAAACATTTGGGTAACCCCTCATGGAGAAAATCTTTCTTTGTGGTGGCTGGAGTTGAAAACAATTTGATGGCATATAATCAATCACAAAGGTAAAGGTTCCCCCGCACATGCGTGCTAGTCGTTTCCGACTCTAGGGGCCGGTGCTCATCTCCGTTTCATAGCTGAAGAGCCAGCGTTTGTCCGAGGACGTCTCCGTGGTCATGTGGCCGGCATGACTAGACGCCAAAGGCTCACGGAACGCTGTTACCTTCCCACCGGAAACGACTAGCAGGCATGTGCAGGGGAACCTTTACCTTTACCTTAATCGATCACAATCAGTTGTAACCTCTCACCAACCATGAGCTTTTTGTTCTTTAAAACATTTGGATAATTCTTGGTTGACAAATTTAAGGTTTCAGTTCAAATAGTGTCAGGGGAACTAAGTCATGATTGAAATCCCTTAAGGATGTTTAAATCCTATATTATACAGGTAGTCCTTGAGTTATAACCACAAAATTTCCACTGCTAAGCAAGACAGTTGTTCACTGAGTTTTGCCCCATTTTATGACCTTTCTTGACACAGTTGTGAAGAAAATCACTTCAGTTCTTAAGTTAGTAACACTGTGAATCTGGCTTCCCCATGGACTTGTCAGAAGGTCTCAAAAAGTGATCACATAACCTTGGAAGACTGCAACCATCATAAACACATGCCGGTTGCAATTTTCTGAATTTTGACTATATGACAGTGGGGATACTGCAAAGGTCATAAGAGTGGAAAATGGTCATAAGTCACTTTTTCCAACGCCATTGTAACTTCAAGCAGTCCCTAGATGAATGGTTGTAAGTCGAGGACTGTAGTAGAATACAGTTCATCCTCAGCAACCACAATTTGGACTGGCAATTCTGTCGCTATTCATTTACTTATTAATTAAATTAAGCAGTTTTCAAAGACAGCTTTGAAACGACCGTCCTTTATATTAATAAAGAACTGTAGCTCTGCCATGCACTTGTTGCGGGGGGATACAAATTTGGTAATTCATTTCAGGAAGCAGCTTCTTCACTTTCTTTTCCTTCTCTTTTTTCACTTTCAGTCATTCAGCCAGCAGCTGAATTCCTTTGACTGACTGAAATATAGTCTTGCTTCATTGTGAGTGATCAGCCTGGGGTGGCGGTGCTCTCCCCTAAAGTGATTGGGGGTATGTGTTTCTTCCCACCTATGAACTGGGGCCTGAGACATTTCAGGCCTAGACCTCTGACAGGTATAGCAACCATGGACTTGATCCTCCCCATCTATCCCCTCATCCAAATCTTTGATGAAGATGTTAAAGAGCACTGGGCCCAGAACAGAGCCCTAGGGTACCCCGCTATATAGACTCTCCATGTAGATGCAGTTCCATTGAGGACCACACGCTGAGTATGGCCAGTCAGCCAGCTACGAATCCATCTGGTGGTGATGCTGTCTAACCCACATTTTTCTATCTTATCAAGTAGTAGGTTGTGGTCTACTTTATCAAATGCCTTACTGAAGTCCAAGTAAATTATATCCACATCATTGCTCTGGTCCACTACTTTTGTCACCTAGTCAAATAATGCAATAAGATTTGTCTGGCATGATCTGTTTTTGACAAACCCATGTTGGCTTTTGGTAATGACTTTGTTTTCCTCTAGGTGTTCGCTGATTCATCGCTTGATTATCTTTTGCAAGATCTTCCCAGGTATTGAGGTCAGGCTGATAGGTCTGTAGTTTCCTGGATCCATTTTTTTCCTCTTTTGAAGATGGGAACTACATCACTCTTTTCCAGTCCTCTGGTAGTTCCCCAGTGCTCCAGGATTTTTGAAAACTATAGTTCAGTGGTTCTGAGATCACATCTGCCAGTTCCTTCAGAACCTTGAGGTGTAATCCATCTGGTCCTGGTGATCTGGACTTGTCTAGGCTGGACAGGTGCTCACTTACCATTTTCTTGCCTATCTTAACTTGTGTTTCTAATCTGTTTTTTACAGTACTGTTTTTGATAGGTTGGACTGTTTTTTCCCTTTGTATAAATACGGATGCAAAAAATGAGTTGAGTAGTTGTGCTTTCTCCCTGTTGCTTGTCACCTTCTTGCCACTTTCTCCCACTAATGGACCAATCATTTTCTTAACTTTTTCTTCTTTTTTACATATTGAAAGAAGCTTTTTTGGGGGGTTATTTTTGACTTTGGTCACAAGCCTTAGTTCATTTTGAGCCTTAGCTTCCCTCACTTCATCTTTTGAAGCGGTCGAGTGCCAAGCTACGATTGTACCACGACTGAGAACTCTGGGTTGCTTTGTTCTAAAATTCATTGGTTTGTTTTCTTGATTGTCCATAGTATTCTCAAGAATCTTGTCCAACCTCAAAGTTCAAACGCAATCATGGAGATAAGGGTTCCTGATGTCGCTTCCTTTAATGTGGTAAAAAT
Organism: Vipera berus; assembly: GCF_964194415.1. NCBI lineage: Eukaryota > Metazoa > Chordata > Lepidosauria > Squamata > Viperidae > Vipera > Vipera berus. The sequence continues at coordinate 14,969,661 of NC_138205.1, forward strand.
ATTCCATTACACTGACTTCAAAGAACTCTCTTTTCTTCACTCCATGATACTCCTACCACACCTTACTTTTCTAACGTTTCTACCACTATGCATTGGCTAAATCTAATATTTTCTACGCACCAGTATAAGTGGCCCTCAACCTACAACCACAATTGACCCCAACATTTCTGTTGTTAAAAGAAGACAGTTGTTTAGTGAGTTTTGCCCTATTTTATGATCTTTCTTGCCACAGTTGTGAAGTGAAACTCTGCAGTTATTAAGTTAGTTACACGGTTGTTAAGTGAATCTGGCTTCCCCATTGACTTTCCTTGTCAGTAGATCACAAAAGGAGATCACATGGCCCTGGGACACCGCACCCATCATGAATGTGAGTCAGTTGCCAAGCATCCGAACTTTATTTATTTATTTATTTATTTATTTATTTATTTATTTATTTATTTATTTATTTATTTATTTATTTAATTTGTATACCGCCCTTCTCCTGAAGGACTCAGGGCAGTGAACAGGGCAATGCATGTTAAAAGACAAAATACAAAAATTAAAAGAGATTAAACAGAATGCCCACAACTCTTACAATAAGTTAAAACACAATAAGAAAAGTTAAAACACATTAATAAAACCCAACCCAACTTTGATCACACGACTCTGGGGATGCTGAAAGGATCATAAGTCATAAGTCATTTTTCAGTGCTGTTGTAACTTTTGAACCATCACTGAATGATTAGGTGTAAGTAAAGGGCTATATGTACTGTTGTTTTTATATTTAACTTATGTGGGAACTGAAAATAAAATTCTTCCATTCCTATTAAATTCCATTATTTCTTCTGCGCTTCTACCTAAGACCCATCTATTTATTTAGCAGTTCTACCAACTGTGTATCAAATGCCACAAAAAAGACTTTTCTAGTTCTGGAAACAAAGATCTAATTTTTTCAGACTCCTTTTAAAAACTTTTTTTATTCAATTGTTTCAAGTTAGCCAATGAAACTGTTTTTCTCTCCTGAATTTTTTTTTATTGAAAAGTTTTACAATACATTTTATTTTTAACAAAACACAACCCCTCCCGACCCCCTCCCCACTCCCCAACCCTCCCCAACACCCCCCTCCCCTCCCCCTCCCCCCTCCCCGACTTCCCAGAGCTAGATACAGGGTATAAAAATACAAACAATCATAATCTACCTTATGCAAACAACAATAAACTATTAAATCTATTGCACTTTAACTCTTATAAAATAACTACAAGCAGTATAAATATCACATCAATACTATTTCAAATGCTAGATGAAACTTTTTAGTCCCATATTTTTTCCACTCCACAATATATCTCTGTTGCGAATGGTCTTTCAAGTACGCTGAGATCATTGCCATTTTCGCCAGGTTGGAAACTTTTAAAGTCCATTCTTCTATAGTCGGCAGATCTTCCTTCTTCCAATATTGCCCTACTAAAAGTCTTGCTGCCGTAATTAAATTCAACATCAACTTAGTGTCCACAACAGTAATGTCAGTAATAATGCCCAATAAAAACAATTGCGGACAAAACAATCTCTAATTTACTTTACCAAATTTTCATAAGGTCTTTGAAAAACCAATTTTCTGGTCTTCTTTCCACCTGGCCTGTAATTGTCCATACTGAAACCAAATTTGTACAATCTATTCTTCTCTTAAGATATTATACGGCTTCAAATGCCATACATTCTTTTCCAAACTTAAAATTTCCTTATATGTAGTCACATCATGTTTAAACCCAACATTTATATTTTCTATTGCATGTTTCGATATTGCCCATATAGGTATCTTACAATTTAACTTATGTCTATACTTTTTCCAAACTCGCAACAGAGCATGTCTTAAAATATATACCTTGAACACATTATCCACCTTCTTATCATACAATAAATATGCATACCAACCAAATAACAAATCATGGCCTTCAAAATTTAATAATCTCACTTGCGTTAAATTAATCCAATCAGTTATCGCTGACAAGGCAGCAGCTCATAATATAGTTTAAGATTAGGCATTTTAAGACCACCTCTCTCACACATATCCTGCATAATCTTAAATTTAACTCGTGGCCTTTTCCCTGCCCAAACAAATTTATTAATACCCTTTTGCCATTCCTCCAAGTTTAAATCCTTTTTAAGAATAGGTATCATTTGACATAAAAATAAAGATTTCAGCAAGACATTCATTTTCACTACTGTAATTCTTCCCAATAAAGATAAATTGTAGTTTTCTCCAGCTATCCAATTCTTTTTAAACTTTTCCCCATAACTTTTCATAATTATTTTTATATAACTTTACATTTGAGGGTGACAAATATATCCCCAAATATTTAACCCTTTTAACAATTTCAAATCCCGTTAGCTCTTCTAAAAGAGCCTTTTATGATACTGTCATATTCTTAGACAACATTTTAGTTTTTTGTGTGTTAACCTTAAATCCAGAAACTTTCCCATATTGCATTATTATCTCCTTCAGTTCTACAACTGAATCTTCAGGCTCGTCTCATTCGTCTCGAAGCAGCACGCGTCATCCTCTGGTCTCTGGCCTCCTCCGATGATACTGAAATTTGATCCACTCCTGTAACTTTCTCATCTATCTGCGTTGTTCCTTCAGCACCTTGTAAATTCTCACTGCGTCATTGAGGCTCTCCCTCACCATTCTTCTTTGTGGATTCCAAAAGTAGTATGGGGGCTGCTTTTAAAACATTCTCTCCTGAAATATTATGCAGTAAGAGATCTCCGCTAGTTCTTTAGTCGAACTTAGGCTGAGTTTGATGAATTGTTCAAACTTTTGTTCCACCTTCTGTCAATTCTCTCAAAAATTGACAGAAAAGTGTGAGGATTTTCCCCAGGCAAATCTGGAAAGCAGAATCTTGTTTGTGAAGATTAAATTGCAACATTTTCTTTTCATGTTGAGCTTTCTTATCTCTGACATTTGTGGGCTTTTATTTCCCTTTGCTGCTCATTTTCTTTCATCCCCACTTTCTCAGTCAGTTTTGTTTGCTTAACATCTTTAAATATTCAGTACTTGACAAGTTTCATTCTTTTTTGTAGTTTCTTTTTTTTTGACAATTACCTTGTAGTAAGTATCAGTCCCATATCTTCCACAGGGATTTCCTCAGATTGTAAATGTTGTTCCTTAAGTTCCTCATTGTTGAGAATCTCTCCAGGTCACCAGTTCATTAAACCACAGCTAAAATAAGATCCCCCCCCCCCGCCCCGTGTGCATATGGTTGCTTTCATCTCATCCATAGCCCAGGAGTGAGACAAGCATAAATCATCCTTTAGCTGTTCTGGTGTTAAAGTTATGCTTTTTTATTTTACCTTATTCTGCCCCTCTACAAGGGCAGCCTCAAGTTATATGAAGTCTTTGTCCCTCATGACCTTGAAAGGAATTCACAGTGAGTTGAAACAGGCAGGAAATACTGAATATTGGCAATAGAGACCAAACGTTTCAGGCCAATATATTTCTGCCAGTTTAGGAATGGTTGAAGAGTATGTACTCAAAAAGACTCTCTAGAACAGGGGTCTCCAACTCCCAGTCTGCAACCCAGATCTGGGTTGAAGAGTATGTACTCAAAAAGACTCTCTAGAACAGGGGTCTCCAACTCCCAGTCTGCAACCCAGATCTGGTCAATGGTCTATTGGGAATCAGGCCACAAAATGGCGTGTGAGAGTGTGAAGGTCTATTTGCACACGCGGTGGTCATGCATGTGAAACCATCCCTTCTCCCCCGCCCCCACTGCCGCTGGTCCATGGAACTAGAAAGGTTGGGGACCGCTGTTCTGGAAGGTATTTCTGTTTACCGGTATATTGATTTTATTCTTCTTATTTCCCTGTGTAACTATCTCCTCTATAATTGTTTTGGGCCCCTTCTAAAACAAGTCTAAATCCTCCCTTAGACTTTCTTAATGCCTCTCATTTTTTTCCTTCATGCTTTTTGGTTGGAGATAAAATCTTCCTTCTCAATCCATGCTCTTGCCTTATATTTCTTCTCTGCCTTATACAGGCTGTCCTCAACATACAACTGTTTGTTTAGTGACTGTTCAAAGTTGCAATGGCAGCATTAAAAAAAAGGCGACTTACAACTGGTTCTTGCACTTACAACCAATGCAGCATTCCCAGAGTGACGGGATGAAACTTTGGGCGCTTGGCAACCAGTGTGTGGCAGCGTCCTGGGGTCATGTGATCACCATTTTTGACCTTCCTAGCCAACTTCTAGCAAGTAAAATCAATGAGGGAAGCACATCAAGTCTTTTAATGACTGCATGATTCACTTAACAGATGTAGTTGCAGTTGCAGTGATTTGTTTAACAACTATAGCAAAAAGGGTCATAAAATTGGGCATGTCTCACTTAACAACTGCCTCGCTTAGCAACAAAAATTCTGGTCTCAGCTGTGGTAGTAAGATGACTATTGGTATGTTCTTTTCCTAGTGGTGTAATATCTTAGAGGTGTGGAGAGTTATTATACTGTAAATCTTATTTGCCATAGTCACATAAACATTTGTTTTAAACTTTGGTTGATATAAATTAAGGGATTCACTCCTCCACTGTGCATAATGATAGACTTCTTGTATCAAGGATGGTTCTCTGAGAATTGACCACAGAGAAGAAAGACATCTGTCAGCAGCTTGTCTTTCAGGCCATAGGAGAGAGGGAGTTTTCTTGTACTCCCTCTCCCATTTGTACCATCAGTTGAATTATATAACCAATTTGACTAAATTTGATTTAATTGGATCCAAGTTAGGGTGGCTTTCATTAGTAAGGAGGAAAAACTACCTGCTTATCACCAGAACGGAACCTGGGTAATTAAAAGAATCGTATGACTAATCTTTGAAGAAAGCATACATTTTTTAAAAAATCCCATTTATATCCCATCCTTCTCCTAAGACTCAGGGCGGCTTACAATCTAAGAAGCACAAATCAATGTGCTTAGCAATAACCTTCATTCTATGTATATGCCTGCTTATTAGGGCTTTCGCCCCCCCCCCCCCAGCGGCATTTTTTTTACAAAGTCAGCTTATTGCCCCCAACAATCTGGGTCCTCATTTTACCTACCTCGGAAGAATGGAAGGCTGAGCGAACCTTGAGCCTGGTGGGACTCGAACCTGCACTAATTGCAGGCAGCTGGTGTTACTTAGGGAGGCATTAGCCCACTGCTCCACCAAGGCTCTTACTTACATTACTTACACATGTGTGTGGTGGGTGGTGGGTGAGGTGGCCTAGCGATGAAAATGCTGGGATTGTCTACTGGAAGGTTGGCAATTTGAGTCCCAAACACTGTGCAATGGGGTGGGCACCTGTTCTTGACCCAGCTCCTGCCCACCTACCAGTTGGAAAGCATGCAAATGCAAGTAGATAAATAGGTACCACTTCGATGGGAAGGTAACAGCATTCAGTGCATCTCTGCATATAGTCATGCCAGCCCCATAACCACGGAAGTGTCTTTAGATAATACAGGCTCCCTCAGCTAGGAAACAGACATGAGCAATGCCCCCTAGAATAAGACATGACTGGAGAGGGGAAACCTTTACCTTTTTATATTTCCTGAAATGGCAGTCAGGTTGGCTATTGAAAAATACCCCAGGTCTGATTAGTTGGCAACCTTCATAAAATCTATAACCTGAATGATTTGGGGTATATGCGGTGTCAGGTTTGGGTAGCACTGGTGAGGGAATATGTTGAATCCTGCTTGTAGGGTTGTTTATCCATCTGTGGTTTATCTGTGCCTCACCTCTGGCTTCTAGAACCATCATTAAAAAGGCACAACAAAGAATGTTTTTCTCGTGTCAACTCAGAAAGCCCAGATTGCCCAAGGATCTGCTGATACAGATCTGAATCTGTCATCTGCACCTTAGTAGCTGTCTGGTTTGGAACAGCAACCAAACAGGACAGGTACAGACTTCAGCGGATAGTTAGGACTGCAGAAAAAACAATTGCAGCCTGCCTTCCATTAAGGATCTGTATACTGCATGAACCAGAAAGAGGACTGAGAAAATATCTACTGACCCCTCACATCCTGGACATAAACTATTTTAATTTCTCCCCTCAGGACGCTGCTATAGGGCATTGCATGTCAAAACAACTAGACACAAAGATATTCCCCCCCCCCATGCTATCACTCTGCTGAACACCTAATTCCCACAGCACTGTCTGAGGCCTAAAGATATTTACCCATGTAGTAGGCTGCATTGCAGTTTTCATTCTGATCTTCTCATCCTTTCTCATCTTTTCTACTACCTTCTCCTATTGGTGTCTTATTATTTATCATTTGCATCTTATGTTTAATGATTATAACTATAATTTATGATCCATGACCTATCACTTTGTTATTTGTATGTACACTGAGACCTTATGCATCGGAGACAATTTCTTGAGTGTCCAATCACACTTGGCCAATAAAGAATTCTATTCTGTTCCGTTCCGTTCCATTCCATTCCATTCCATTCCATTCCATTCCATTCCATTCCATTCCATTCCATTCCAATGCTCTCTACATGGGGCTGCTCTTGAGGACCACTCGGAGGCTTCAGCTGGTGCAGAATGCAGCCGCATGAGTTGTGATGGGGATTTCCCGATACTCCCATGTAACACCTCTGCTCCGGGAGCTGCATTGGCTTCCGGTTGCCCTCCGGGTGAGATTCAAGGTGCTGGTGTTGACCTATAAAGCCCTAAATGGCTTGGGTCCGGGATATTTGAGGGAACACCTGCTGCCGGCCTCAAGGTCCCTTCGTCCTGTGCGCTCCCACAGGGAGGGCCTTCTCAGGGTACCGCGGGCAAAAGATTGCCGGTGGGTAACACCCAGGGGGAGGGCCTTCTCTGTGGGTGCGCCTGCCCTTTGGAACCAGCTGCCCGTAGAGCTCAGGACTGCCCCTGACCTTCGTTCATTCCGCCGGGACCTGAAGACCTGGCTCTTTGAGCTTTCCAGCCAGGACTGAGAATTTTAATGGTAATTTTATTTTAATTGGGTTTTAATTGGAGTTTAACAGGGGTTTTATTTTATTCAAGGACTAAATTTAATTATTTTAATTGTTCTTAACTTTTGTAATTTGTATTGTTATTTTAAATACCTTGTGAACCGCCCTGAGTCCTACGGGAGAAGGGCGGTATATAAGTCCAATAAACATAAACATAAACAAACATAAACATAAACATAAACATTCCATTCCATTCCATTCCATTCCATTCCATTCCATTCCATTCCATTCCATTCCATTCCATTCTATTCTATTCTATTCTATTCTATTCTATTCTATTCTATTCTATTCTATTCTATTCTATTCTATTCTATTCTATTCTATTCTCACAACTCTTTGCATGTGACAGGGGCCATATCACAGGCAACGACTTTCAACAAGTTGGCTAAATAAATCAGGTGAAGGTAGTCAATGGGTTTTCAACCTTTGGTGAGATAGGGAATTATCTATCCCAGTATGTGAGGACAGACACCGGCAGGCTGAGTGATGAGACCCTTGGAAAGTTCAATGGTCAAGAAGCAGCTTTGAAAGCCTCATGGAATGTGTAGACTACAAAAAGACACTTGAAGGCATCCAGGTCATCTACTGCACTTTGTCCCATCTCCAGTCATCTTGTCCTGCTCCTGGATCCAGATAGGAATTGGGAATAGATAGTGAGGTTGACATTGCATAACTCTCTCTCATTTAAATCCAAGTGACACACACTAGTTTTGACTTTTTTTTAATCTTCAACACTACTTATCTTCTCTTTCATCAGAAGTCCTGTAGTTTATGGGCAAGTGATGAAGCATCAGGTGTGGGTACACTGGGAGCTGTCATCATAGACTTCCACACAGGCAGCTCAGGCCTAATGATCTTTTTTTGCTGACCAAAGCAGCAGTGAAAGTTGGTGTCTACCAGCATGACTGAGCAGCCCAGTTGGATAATCCTACAGCAGACACAACAAAGAGAAGAACAACCTCGGTTGCCAGAGAGCTTGCAAGATCCCACACTGACATTGTAGCTCTTTGTTGTGATTCAAGGTCAGCCTGTGGGTTCGGCATTTGGGTCGGATGATTCAGAGGAGGAGGGGGGGGTGTTGGAGAGCTTGCTGATGAGAGCCCTCAGCCAGGCCCCTCCCACCTGGTCACGACGCAGACCCAGCTGTGTGAGCCTGACAGCATGGATGAAGATAACCCACAGCTGGCCCTGTTCAAGGACGCCCGACGCAGGAGGCAGTCAATCAGGAGTAAACAGAGGAAGGCAATGGGGCACCTCGGAAGGAGGCAGAGAGAAGCCACGCCCTGAACTGTATAAAAGGGGAATGCGTGGGAGGGCTGGTTTGCTGAAGGCACCCGCTTGAATAGCTCCTGTTTCATGGTTCATGTCTTGTTCTGTTTGCTTTTGTGTCCATAAATTTGGCAGGCTTAGTTCCAGCCTCTTGCCTTCTTGTAAAGGGTTGTCCCTGCCTTTTCTGCAGGGCCGGTAGCAGGCTGGTACAGAACACTCTCAGTGACCAGCTGATGACACTAGAGCTTCCCTACAGAACAAAAGTTAGAGTAACTTGATCAGTGCTTATACTCCTACGGTGACCAACCCAGATTTGGTGATAAACAGATTGTATGAAGAGCTAGATGGCCTGTTATCAGCAGTAACATGAGAAGCTGATCTTGCTTGGCAACCTCAAGAGAAAAGTAGGGTGCAATTCTACAACCTGTCAGGGAGTCATTAGAGACATGGAGTGGGCAAGTATAACAGTGATCGCCTACTTTTACTACAGATCTGTGTGGTGCACAGTCTCTTCTTCCCCAACAAGACTTTCTGCCTGTCTACATGCATCCCTATCCTAAGTATTGGCATCTTACTGACTACGTTAAAGTTAGGAGAAAAGACAGGCAGGAAGTCAGAATGACCAAGGCCATGATCATACTGATTGTTGGACAAATCACTATTGGACAAATTGATTCCAGAATGAAATTCCATATTAGACCCAAGAAGCAGCCACAAGGAAACAAAGGCCACAAAAAGAATCACTGTGGTCAGGCTGAAGAACCCCAACACAGCTTCAGCTCTGGTTGAAGACCTAGAAACCAAGCTTGCTGACCTACTGAGCATGACTGCAAATGTTCCCGGGAGGCTGCCCATTCATTAGCTTTGAAAGATGCTAGGACCTTCAATGAGCATGATGAGGAGATACTGGATCTGTTTGCTGTAAAGCCTCTCCTTCATCCTGCTCATCAGAAGTCCTACCGTCAGCTGCCAAGAATAATGCCTTTCCAGTGTCCCAGGGCAATCCAGAATAAATTTTATAAAATGGAAGATGACTGGCTGAGTGTCAAGGCAGAAAAGATAGAGGAACATGCTGTCAGAAACAACTTCAGATGATCCTAGGAAGCCCTCTACCCTCTTTACAGATCTCAGTCTCTTGGGGGTTCCCCCCCTCCTGAATATCTCTCATTAAAGAGAAAGTTCAGATCCTGCAGAGATGACTGAACAGTATGAAGCCGTCCTCAACCAACCATCATCATTATCTGAGGGAACACCTGCTGCCGACATTAACTTCCCATCGTCCTGTGCGCTCCCACAGGGAGGGCCTTCTTAGGGTACCACCGGTGAAGGATTGCTGGCGGGTGACTCCCAGAGAGAGGGCCTTCTCTGTGGGTGCTCCTGCCCTTTGGAACCAACTTCCTATGGAACTTAGGACTGCCCCCGACCTTCGTTCATTTCGCCGGGACCTACAAACTTGGCTCTTTGAGCTGTCTGGCCTAGACTGAGGGGTTTTTAATTGGGTTTTAAAGTTTTAACTTTTGGGCTTAAATTTAATTAATTGTTTTAAATTTATTAACTTTTATATTGTATGGTTTTAATTGCCCTGTAAACAGCCCTGAGTCCTATAGGAATAGGGCGGTATATAAGTCAAATAAATAATTAAATAAATAAATAAATAAATAATAAATAAATAAATAAATAAATAAATAAATAAATAAATAAATAAATAGATAGATAAATAAATAAATAAATCTATTAATTATAACGTGATAGACAAGATTCCCTAAGTTGACTTCAACAGCACTATGGATTTCTCTCTGGGGTAGCAGGTGAAGTTACAAAAGCTGTCAGTCTGCTCTCTTGGGGCAAAGCTCCAGGGGCAGATGCCATCCTTCAGAGATCTACAAAGCTGGTGGTCCTGTACTTACAGAGTTCTGAAAGTGAGAGTTCATTCCTAAAGAATTTTTTAAAAAATGCATTTATCCTACATCTACACAAGAAGAAGGGCAATCCATAAGTATGCAACAACTATTGAGGAATCTCACTGCTCAGCCTTGCGGGAAAATTCCTTGCAAAGTCCTGCTAAATTATCTGCTCACTCAGAGTCTCAGCCTGCCATCTCTGAAGGTTGTGGGACTTATTGGCCTATCAATTAAAAGCACAGGAGGCTTGAGGAATCTCAAAAGTCCACTACTGGAATACATTGGGGCTGTTACACAGGTCATCCTCAACTTTCTACCTCAATGGAGCCCAAAATTTCTGCTGTTAACACATTTGTAAGTGAGTTTTGCCCCGTTTTAGACTTTTCTTGCCCTATTCTTAAGTGAATCACTGCAGTTGTCCAGTAAGTAACATGGTTGTTAAATTAATCTGCCTTCCCCGTTGACTTTGCTTGTCACAAAAGATAACAACAAGAACAACAACAACAACAAGAACAACAATAATAAAGTTGGAAGGGAACTTGGAGGTCATCTAGTCCAACCCCGTGCTCAGGCAGGAAATCCTATACCATTTTGGACAAATAGCTGTCCAGTCTCTTCTTAAAGACTTCCAGTGTTGGAGCATTCACCTCTTCTGGAGGCAGGTTGTTCCACTGGTTAATGGATGGATCACATGACCCTGAGATACTACAACCATCATAAATATGAGCTAGTTGTCATGTGTCCAAATTTTGATCACATGACCGTGGGGATGCTACAATGGTCATATGTGTGAAAAATGGTCATAAGTCATTATTTTTCAGTGCCTTTGCAACTTCAAACTCCTGTAGTCAAGGGCTACAGCCGTTGCCTTTTAATATGTGCACATTTATATTAAACCACTGGAAGTGACATATGAAAAAGAATACCACATACAGTCTGTATAAACAAATACGCCTGCAACTCAGGACAGTCTTGCAATGCATCGTAAGTAGGAGTGGAAAAGATCCTTGTTCTGAAATAATGGTGACTCCAGAGTTAAATAACTGATTTCCCTGAAATCAATAGAACTTTTACTTCCATTCATTTTAACTGGGGCTAAAACATTTGGTATAATCACAGATATTTAATTCTAAGTTCCATTGTGCAAATATATTTCCTTTGTGTTATTTACTTTATTTGCAGACCTGGAACCAAACTTTTAGATTAGAAAACCTAGGGAATTCTTTCTTGCCAGCAAATGACTTAATACACAGGGATCCTTTTAAGTGAGCTTAAATAATGATTTCGTTAAAATGTACATTAAAGCCCAATGAAGACGGATTGTAGGGCTAGTCTTTGCTTAACGACCACTTGCCAGTGATCAAAGTTACGACAGTGTTAAATGAGTGGGACTTAAAATCGAACCTCAAAGCTGCAGCTGTCGCAGTGCCCCTCTGCTTCCATGATTACGATTTGGGTGATTGGCAAATGGCTCACGTTGACAACAATTGAAGCACCCCATTTTCCACCTTCTCTGCCGGCTTTCAACAAGCAAAGTCAATGTGGAAGCTGACAGGAAGTTGCAAGTTGTGCTCACATGACATCCCACTCAACGACTGGCTGGTTTGCTTTACACCGACAATTAGGATTGCCGGAACTGTTGTTGTAAGTCAGTGCAGTCATGTGATTTTTCTACTTTAAGTCTGCATCTCTTTTTGTTAGTCCCAACTGCTGTCATTAAGTGAGGACTAGCTGTATTTTGTTTCAACTCAGGTTTGTTTTAGGATCAGTCATACAACTGCAGATACTGAACATTTTGCTTTTTTTCCCTCCGAGGTTCTGCACACTTTTTACTCTAGCTTCAGAGTAAAATGCAGGTTCCCCACGTCATGTTACATTATACTTCCTCCCTTAATTTGACAGAACACCTACAAGATTGATTTTTTCTTTCATGACAAAAGAGATGAGTTATAAATACTTCACAGCTGATAGAACAATCCACAGGTGCCTTTTTCCACCTAATATGATGCATCCTATTTCAAAATGGCAGGCATAACAAAAAAACCCACACAATTGATTAGGGTCATTTCCTGCCCATCTCAAAACAGTCTAAAGCATGCCAGGCAAGAAAAGAAAAAAGGGGTGGCATTTCCAATAGGAATGATGAAGCCCCAATTTCCTGATTTCTTTAAAACCTGTCCAGCTGGTTTAGTTTGATTGTTTATTTTTTCCTCAACTGAGAAGTACTCAGTACAACATTAGTGCTGAGAACATCTGGCTGGAAGTGTGTAGGAGGTGTGCTGCATTAGTACCGACAGCAGGTTTTCCTGGAAAAAGGTTGCATTAAATAATACCTGCTTGGGATGATAAAGCGTGACTGCACTGGGAGGATCACTAAGCCCAAAGGAAGAGAGAGGAGAAGAAGTGAGGTGAACAAGCATTAAGGAGAATCTAGGAAAATAAGGTAATGGGAACTTATGTAAAAAAAAAAAGTTGGAAGGGAATTGACAGGATACCCCGAGAAGGATAAAATCAGAATGGGAAAGACCTACCTACTTTCCAAGTGAGAAGAAGCTGGGGAAGATGGGATAGGGAATTCTGGAGCGCAGGAGCGGTGCATATTTTTTCAACAATGTGTTTTTTTTAATCAATCCTTCGATACAGCAAACTACAGTGCCTATGTGTCTATGGAGAGTCAACCTAGGATCTCCATCTAGAATCTAGATTCCATCTAGCCATGGTTGGCTCAAAGGTGCTCTTTCAAGAGGCAACTGGACTTCCTTTGTTTTCCCTTGAAGATGTTTCACTTCTCTTTCAAGAAGCTTCTTCAGTTCTGAAGAAGATCTAAAGAAGCTTGTTGGATAAGAAGCGAAACGTCTTCAAGGAAAATCGAAGAAAGTCCACTTGCCTCTTGAAACAGTGCCTATACTGTATTATAACTCTGTAGCAAGCTATGATGCCCAGTTGCTGTGCTGGTTGAAGTCATGAGCAGAAGGTGGTTTTTTTTCCCCCACAAGGCAAGATTAAATAAACCTGGGATCCATATAGAAAGAGCAGGAAGATAGAAGCAAAGTTTATAAAATGTTGGACTGGGAGGATGAATTGGATAATACCAGAACTCAAAGTCATGCATCTGAAATTTGATGGCTAGGAGAATCAGGTCAAGCTTATATATTTCATACATCTAGGATAAATTATGGAATTTACCACTAGGGGGTGATGATAGTATGCTAGTGGCTGAGACAGCTTTGTTAGCAGATACGGTAAGTCTGCAAACTTTAGCTAGATCAATCAGTTGCTATTTGTGAAGATCAAATAGATCTGTTCACTGCTAATAGATTTTCACTACACTAGTATAATCTTTCCCAATTTGGCCAGCTCTACATGTGTTGGGACTAATATTTCCAGATTCAGAATTGTTGGTCATGTGTCATTTCCAAAACATCTGGATGGTGTTAGTTGGAGGAAATTTGTGTAATCAACCGCTGTTAGTTTTAGGCAAACCAAGTGAAGAAGCTAAGATGGGTACAAGCTATTCTACCCTGTCTCATAAATGTTGACACATCCTTTCTGTATGTCTAGCTGTGGGATAGAAAGAGAAAAGCAGAGAGGAAGTAAAAGGATGTTAAGGACATTTGCAGGCATATGGGCTGTCTGATATTCATTTTTTGCAAATCTGTCCCATGCACAGGTCACACTTTTGATTGCAAAAATGCCTGTTACGGATATTGTAACCTTGAAACTAATGGGGTATCCTGGCTTGGAAAAAAAATCTGCCTTTCGCTCAGGAAAATCTGTAATGGAGATAGAAAGAGAACTGGTGTCTGTGTTCAAAACAGACTTGCCATATATTTTTTATACTGGTGTAGGCTTTCACAGCTGACATCAATCAAGCAGTGATAAGCATTCAGGCTTGTCTAGTTTTCTGGTGCCTTGGTGTTTCGCCAGCAGTTGCGGCTGGCATCTTCGAAGGCAAGGTAAGCTGCTCAAGATGCCAGCCACAATTGCAGGTGCAAAGTCAGGACCCCAGAAAACAAGATCACAGCCATTCAGCCCTGAAGCTTCATATACATTACATTTTTCTTAATTTTTGAAATACCACATGGTATTATGTTTTATTTGTAGTGGCTTTTAATTATGCTGTCTTGGAGTTCTGGCACTTGTAAGCTCAGTACATCTGGAGAAGATAACCAAGGGGAAGACCATCTTAGATTCATCCTGATCTTAATATATGAATTGAAATGGTCTTCGGACCAGGGAATCTGTCTCTAGCTGCCTGCTCAATGAGAGCTGGAAAAGGAGGTTGCTTCCCTCTCCTTTTTTTAAAGGAGTGTTTTTATCAGGGATCATGGAAACCGCCCACGGAAGTTTGCAAAGATCAGATATCCATATTCTTATCTGAGTTCAAAAAAGCATAAAGTTATTTTTCCCCCAGAAGGCCTTTCCAGTTAAGAACAGTTTATCTTCTCCTGACACACGCGTTTCTGGTTGTTAGTGCATGCTGTTATTGGTACTTTGATAGAATTGTTATTGCATTGTTTTATTGTTTTCACCCCATTATTGGATCAGGGAATATTAGTTGTTCAGAACAATGCATGTGTGGAATTTCATACAAGCCCTAAAGCAATGAGTTGACTGAGTAATAGCGCATAGTTTTCTTCTTCAAAGTACACTCATTTTTATATTTAATTCTTATATTTAATTTTAATCTTGTAGCACACCCTTGCTTACTCTCATAACAACGTTATGAAGCAGGCAGATGAAAATAATAAGCTTCCTGTTGATCTATGGGTCAGAGGCAATGTAGAATTAATGATATCTTTATTTGGCTTGATATACACACTTTTCCCCAGGAAAAATGTAAAAAGAATCAGACGGAGAAACAATAGTAACAATAACAGTGACATCTAAAAGATTAGGCTGATGGTGTCAGTTGAGCAGCTTGCAGTTTAAAGTCAGAGCTTTTCCCTACAGCTTTGCTAAAATGTTCTTTACCCCTCCTTGAATCAGCTGGAAGCAATACCATGAGGATGCCCTTTGCCTATCCTTATTCTGCTTCTCTCCCTAATTGCTGTACTGTAGTGATTTGACTTCTGGCAGGGGGATTCTGGGAGTTGAAGTGCTACATTTTAAAGTTGCCAAGCTTGAAAAAAGCTGCTCTGAGGTAATAGATGTAGGACAGGGGTGTCAAACTCGCAACGTCACGTGATGTGTCACGATGTATCGCGACTTTTTCTCCATTTCTGGCAATGGGGTGGGCACAGTTTCGGCATGATGCATCTGGCCTGCGGGCCGGCAGTTTGATGCCCCTGATGTAGGAGAAAGAGAAGCAGAAGCTGGGGGTGGAGTTAAAAAAGAGATCAGCCTAGAATCCCTATGTAGCCACAAGTGGACTACATCTAACCCTTTTTGAATTCCGTGGACCGTTATCTAACTCTAAGCAAGTGCTAACCTTTAGTTGAAAAGATTTCTGTGAAGATTGGCTGTTTAGCAATAAATTAATTTAATTGGACCTTCATGTATGGACCTGGTCTTTCTCACCTAACAATGGCTGGTAAAGTCTAGCACATTTACCTATCCTGAATTTCTTGTATTATACTGTATTATATAATACAGTATACTTTATTATTGTATTATACAGTATACTGTATTACTGTGTTATACTGTTATTATATAATACAGGATATAATACTGTATATTGTATTATAAGAGGAAGGTACACTGGAACAGCTAATGATAATCGAAAACTGTAGATGAGATTTGGTAGTTCCCTTTCTCCCTTTTAGGCTTTTGTAAGATACAAGTAATCCCTGGCTTACAGCCTTGTTTAACAAAGGTCTGGAATTAGGATGGCCATGGAATGGGTGCTTTACTGCACTTTAAAGCACTTCCGGCCATTGTTGCACCATCATCTCTCCTGTGGTCACATAATTGTGTCCTGGATGCTTGGCAATCTGTATGCACTTACGACTGGTTGTCAAGTGTCAGGCAATCATGTGATTGCCATTTCCAATATTCTCTGCTGGCTTCCCCAGAAAATCAATGGGGAAGCCAGAGGGAAGTTAAAAGCTGCTGCTGTCTGCTGTTGAGCTGAGATTCCCTCTCAGAAGGCAGCTCTTTGAGAGAAAAAAGGATTCTTGCTTAGGAGAAGGGAACTCCTCTGGGAGTTGCAGAAATGGAGGTCAGGTTTTGAAGATCTGTTCCTGCACCCTTCAGAGGAGTTTCCTTCCATGCATGAAGGGAAGCTGAACTGAGGAAGTAGGGTTTTTTTTTTGCTCTGTCTGCTTAATAACCCAGGAGATTGCTTAATAACTGAACTGGAAGTTCCTGGATTGTGCTCATTGAGTCAAGCAGTCATGTGGGTATCTCTCTTAATATTTGCTTCATTCAGTGACCAAGTTTCCAGTCCCAATTGTGGTCATACGTTGAGGATTGCCTGTACTCAAAAACTGGCTGCCCTGCTGATTAGTTGCTTGATTGGTTTTATTGCTGCTTTCGAATGAAAAATTGGGAATGCTTCTTCTTGTTCCTGGATATTGGTTAGGTGGATTATTAGTTGTTCCAAGGTTTTTTTTTGCTGCCTGGTTTTGAATATTTGCATGCTGCCCAGAGTCATTGGCAGGACTGTGATGACCACATAAATGGTTTTAAATAAATAAATAGGAATGTGGGAGAAAAAAGATTTTACACGTAGCATGGCTGGGTACAAGTGGGGACACATCTCTCAATTTCAAAACAGACACTGTAGCATGACAGCAGCCGTTAATGGTACAGTAGATATATCTACCTGTGGGTAGTATTTTGGATCTTAATATGTTCACAACTCCTTAAAAAAGTTGTGCATTTTCTTGGTTGAAAGTAGAATCCGGGTAATCCTTGGAAATTCTGAGTTAAGGCCAGGCCCATAGCATACTACTGCTTGCTCTGAGATTTGTGCTGTGACAGCACCAATAAACCTTGGTGATTAGCAAACATTTCAATCAGGCATTCTCTGGTTTAAAGCCAACTTTTAAATTATTATAACTCATTGGTTTTCTGTTTGCATTTCCTCTAATCTGAAAGAGATTATTAATATGCACATCAAATTTACCTCAAGCAATGGGTTTGCTTTAGATTAAAATGCCATTCTAAGTTATATCAGATATTTCAGCAAAATATTTAACTTCTTCAAAGGCATTTTTAAGTCTCATGCATAAAATATCAACGATATAAGAAAATACTGGTGAGAAAAGCCAAGATGAGGGGAGAAAAAGGAATCAGGCCTGGCATGATAGCCCTTTTTTAAAAAGATGTTTTAATTTCTAATCAATTATCTTCCATATGTTTCCTTCTTTGCTTACTGCCGGTGCAGATGGCTACGGTGATCGGTGGTATTTCCCGGCTCTTTCAGCCAACAATTGCAGTACTCTCAGCGGAGAAGATATGCCAGGGGACCAACCCATGGTACTTCCTTATTGGCCTTCGCATGGTGACTCTATTTTTCGCTTATGGGCCTTGGGACTCCCTCAAGGCCGACTTGGTTTGCCGTTGGCCCTCCAACATTGGGGATGCAAGTAAATTTTGTTCGGCCATCTGCTATAACCAGCGCTTCCCTGTTCCCATCTCTGGCTTCTGGGTTTTCCACTTCATTGCCATCATCTTCACCGTAGCTCTCCTGAAGTTTGTTTACGTTACAAAGAAAAGCCCCAAGGACAAGGATGCAGAAGCAGCCCGAAAGCCCATTTCAGGGACCGAAAGTTCTCCCAAAGTGGGAGAAGAGCTTCACTTTGGGGGCTGGAGATATGGGATCTACATCTTCTGCATCGCCCTCCTTCTGGCAATAGACGTCGCCTTCATCTGGACGCTTCTGGGCCTTCAGTTGCCCAACCTGAGCCAAGAGGTCACAAGTTGCTATCCTAATGACCCAGCTTGTCCCGCCACAGCCCAGTGTGCTGTTAATGGCGTCAGCGATAAACGGGCCATCCTCTGGGTTTTGGCCTTCTGCTCGGCAGCCAACATCATCTTCTGTATTGGTGTGCTGTCCGCACAGTGCTGTCAGTCCTGTGGTTTATGCAGAGGCCCAGAGAAGACCAGGCCAGCGGAATATGGTGCTGGTTGCCCGGGTGACTGTGGTAGATGGACAGAGGTGCTTAGCAACCGTGAGATAATCCAGCCAGGGGCAGCAAGGTGTGGATGCCAGCCAGAGGGAGTCAGCTGCTGCTGTCGCCAAGGCAACGAGGGAAGCAGGGGCGTGGCCTGCGGTTGCCAGAACAACCAGCTTTGCCCCTGCTTCTTCCAGGGAAGCGACACAGCTCTGTCCTCCCTGACAGGCAGGGAGGATTCGGAGGGGAAGCTCTTAAGAGGAGACACAGAAATAGGGGGAGAAAGGAAAAAGTGGGGACCAGAGGAGAATTGGATGCCAATGAACGAGCCTGTCAAGATGGGGACCCAGAGGAGCCAAGGCAGCTCAAGGGGGGGCGCTGCAGTAAAAAACGTGGCCAAATATCAGCCTCGGAGAAACTGGAGGTTGTAGCGTGTGGGGTCTGGCAGGGTAGAAAAGTAGATTTTTTAGATCTGCTGCCTTGAAAGTACAGTCAGAGTTTGCACATTTCCCTGACGGACTAAAGAGACCATCATTCAGGCCACGGTTTGGCTGGCTGGGAAATTATGAGAGTTGAAGTCCAAACATCTTAGTTTCCAAGTTTGAAAAACACTGATCTAGTGTTTGCAAGTCCAGGCTTTTGCAGGATGTGTGTGTGTGTGTGTGCATACATATTTACACACACACACACACACACACACAATTGTATATAACATATATAATTTTTATTAAATATTTTAAAAGGAAGATAAAAACTAATACAAAATAAGAAAAAGAAGAGAAAAAGATCAAAGAAAAAGCCAAAAGTGCAAGAAAGAGAAAAAGAAGTCAAAGAAAAATAGAAAAAAGGTATAACGAAGTAATTTCTGCTCTTCTTTACAGCAATTACAATTTCAGATTCACCTCTTATTCTCTCTTCTTTTTATATAATCTATCCTGTCTAATCATCAGTCATAAGTTCATAAAACAAAAACAAGTTCAACCAGAAATGATAAGTACATTTTTTTCCATCTGAAAAGTCCATAAGAGGTTTCTAGTCATCAATAAACATCAATATTGTCCTTCCTTTGATCAAAGAAGATAGTTTATACATCTTAGCAAATTCTATCATCTTCTCCAACCTTTCCTCCATTGCGAGTAATGCTGAATCTGGGTGTAAATATTTTCATACGTGCTTATAACAATTAATATAGTTTTAAAGGAGATGATAACATTCTGTTACTTTTTGTAAGTATATGTGAAAATATTTATCCAAATCCTGCAATTTGTATATTGCTAAAATAGGTCAGATGAAAGGTGAGCAATTATACCACAGCTTTCTGCCTGCCACTCTGATGTATCCTACTGTGCACTTGAGTCAGAGAAAGGGAAGGAGAGACAAAAAGTTAAAAGCAACAATTAATGGAAGTCATCTTATATAATTTAATTAGGCAATTATTGTTACAAGGCTAAGCCACTAATTATTTTCTTGGAAAACAACATTTATTTATTTGTAATGTAATGTAAACTAGTCTTCCAGATAACCTTACAAACAGAAAGAAAAATTAACTAAAAATATCAATTTTTAAAAAAGTTAATTATGAGACAAAATTGCTGTAAGTGTATATGTTTTCAAAGGCCAATTAAAAATCATAGCCTTTAAGATTAGAACAGACAGCAGAATTAATTTCTTAATGCTACAATGTTGCAGTGTAGATGCCAAGATGTAAAAATACATATTCCATACTTCTAAGTGCTTCCAAATGTAAATATGATCTTCTATTGATATGCTTATGATGCAATCCTATTTTTCCCAGTTTCTTGTAAAGGAATTGGCACCAAATTATTTATACTAAAGACCATTCCTGAATTCTTCCAGTTGATCAAGGGCACATTGGTGCAAAAGGCAGCTGAGTAAGAATATATGACAAAGTTTGAATTTCAACTAGGCTTAATCACAATGAAGAGTTCTTTTCTTCCCTCACTATATATGTTACAGGTAGTCCTTGACTTACAACCATTTATTCAGCAACCATTTGAAGTTACAACAGCATTGAAACAAGTGACTTAAGATCAGTCCTCACACTTATAACTGTCACATGATTAAAATTCAAGCACTTGACAACTGGCATGTGTACATCATGACTGCAGCATCCAAAGGTCATGTGATCATTATTTGCAACCTTCCCAGACAACAGCTGACAAGCCAAGTCAATGGGAGAAGCTGGATTTTCTTAACTGGGTGGTTCACTTAACAAATGTAGTGTTTTGCTTAACAGTTGCGGTAACAAAGGTCATAAAATCAGGCACAACTCCCCTAACACCTGCCTTGTTTAGCAATGGAAATTCTGCTCCCACTTGTGGTCATAAGTCAAGGACTACCTGTGTTACCAGTTATTTGGTCTTGTGAATGATTGTTGTGCTTATCTTATAACTTGTCTTACATTTCAGTTTCTTGAAACCGGAAACTCTTGAAATACAGTAGGTATACCGTATGTGTATGTATACTATATTGTCTTCTTGTCTTGTGTTTGGGAAAACAGGATGAGGAAAGATCAATGGGGACAAGGAAAATCCAGCATAATTTGTTGTGGCCAAAGCTTGACTCATCTAAAGCAACCAAATCACTTCAAAGATGCAACATAATTTTATTAACATGCAAACAATAGAACAGTATATTCTAGGCTTCCAGCAAAGCATTGGCACTTTGCTGACAGCTCTGATCAAAGACAGAACTTATATATCCTTGTCTTACTACTACTTTGCAAGGGCAAAGAAAAATGCAGAAATAGTGGAAATTACAGCATGCACTTGGAATGCTTTTAATAAATCAATCTGGGTGACTTCATCATCATCATCATCATATTATTATTATTGTTGTTATTGTTATTATTTCCTACCCATTAGGTCAACATGCTAGCCCATACTATCTCTGAAATATACAGTGAATATACAGATACTCCTTGATTTATAATGGGAGCCTGCCCATTACGATCATAAGTTGTGACGTTGTAAAATGGCTCATCACGTGACCAACCTGATTTTATGACCTTTTTTTTGCAGTGATCAATAAGTGAATCACCATGGTTGTTAAGTGAATCTTTGATTGTTCAGCAAACCCATTATTTGCTATGGGGCATTTTTGTCAAAAACCAGGAGTAAGTGCCATTTTTTTTGGCAAAAACACCATAAATTTACCTCACATGACTGCAGGACCTAAAAGGAGCCATAAAGGTGGGCCAGTTGGCAAGCACTTGAAATGTGATAAGGTGACTACAAAGGGGGTGGGGGTGGCATCTGTCACAACTTGGGAACTGGGTTGTAAGTGCCTTTTGGGGGGATGTCCCTTTGAATGGTTGCTAAGCAACCAGTCGTAAGTTGAGGACTACTTGTAAACCATTTGGTTCCCTGGATCACAAGTTCCTGACTGATTCTTTTCCCTGTCACTCCTCAGGGTCACTTGATCTTGCTATAAATGTTTTCTTACAAGTGGATTTTAAGCAATTCAGGCATGTTTCTGGGTGTTGCAGGGGATCTCATAGGTTTGGGCTTACTTGGATATGGATGATCTCTCTTATGAAGATAACAAATGCTTCTATTGGTAGGTTGCCTCTAGGTAGGATAAATTCCTTACTCTGCAAGTCCTTGATTATTACAGAGGCATCATAATCAACCTCAGCCTTTCTCAATTGTTCGTGCAACAACCTCCATTGAGGCATCAGTTGGTCATCTAAGATGACAAAATGCTTTTATGTGGAGTGCATCTATCATTGGTTGAGTTGGATAAATCATCCAATGATGCCAGAAATCATACCAGAGGCATTCCTTAAACAGGGAACAAAAATGGGGTTCCTAATTATAGCCTGCAAGAATTGAAAAAGGGAGTTGGGGGGGGAGGAACAACCCCAGCAAAGCTTGCAGGGGGCTCTGCACAACCTTTCCAGGATTAACATCAAGTTGTGTTTTGTTTTTATTTCGACATAAAGGGGAATTTATTTATTTAATTATTATTAACTACACAGGGAACAACCCAGCAAGTGCTTTCATTTAGATGTAAATATAATAAAAAGGTAAAAAAAAAGAAATTAAGGTTGTTGCTTTTTTTTTTAACCCTGGAGTTGTCAACTTTAGGGAATATAGTCTCTCACCTCCTACCCTGGTTTAAATGCTCTGTTCTTCAATCAGCAGAAAACTATGCCAGCCATGGCAATTATAGCCCAATTGCCAGTCCTTATTGCACTTCCATTGCCTTTCTTCCCAGTCACTGCAGTCCTCTCCTAAAGTTAGGGGTTACAGATTTTATCCATCTTAAAGATGCAAATGTAGGGTGTGGAAGTAACACAACTTTGTCATAGCTGTGACTAAAATAGAAGCCATAAAATTTTGATGAGGGAATTTGAATTTTTATGCTGCATTTATTATTTTATTTTATAAGTAACTCATGGAGTGAACGTACTCCTTCTTTCTCCTATTTTCCAGTCACCCTGTGAGGTGCGTTGGGCTGAGAGAGAGACTAAGGCGGGACTAGAAGTCATTGTCTCCTGGTGATTTGGCCCAAAATCACCCAACTATTTTTCATGTCTAAGGCGGGACTAGAACTCACCATCTCCTGGTGATTGGCTCAAAGTCATCCATCACTCACCATTGCCTGGTGATTGGCCCAAAGTCATCCATCTAGCTTTCATACCTAAGGGGGGATTAAAAATTCTAGATTTCTGCCTTAGCCACTAGACGAAATTTAATTAAGAGGGTGATGGGTGGCAATGGACGACTTCAATCCCCTTCCCTTTTCTCCTTGATCTTCCAGGCTGAGGGTATCTGAAGCATCAGTTCTTGAGTAGAATAAACTGGCCAGTCAACTTGGAGAAGACTGTCCTGTAGAAATCCTGGCCCACACCATAATAGCACTTTATCAATAAAACCAGCATTTTGAACTGTGCCCAGCAAATATCTCATCTCATTGTGCTCATACCACATGCCTTTTCTGTGGTAGCCTGAACTCTACGGAAGACCCTCCCTGCCCATAGTTTGGTACAAGATGGGCAGCTACTGTATATAAATGTTTTAAATACATAGATTCTTACCAGTCAGGATGAGGCTGTTGCATTCTGTGCTAATTTCAGCATCTTGTTAGTCAGGTGAGTAAATTCCACCACCCCACAGGTTCTTCAGCTTTCCCCTAAGAATTAAAAGATGTTTAGGCCCAGCATCAGTTTCCTACAGTTGGCATCCAAGCAAATCCACACTGAGCAGAGAACTGCTGCTGTTGGGCGATTGAAACTTTTATATCACTATTAATATTATTTTATGTATCATAATAAATATTATGTACAGTTATGTGTGTTTAACATAATTTATGCAAAATTTTATAAAATGGTGATGAAAAAACATACAGACTGAAGTAACGTACACCAGGGGTCCTCAACCTTGGCAACTTTAAGACTTGTGGACTTCAACTCCCAGAATTCCCCAGTCAGCGTAAAAATTAGCTAAAATGAAAAGTGTCGTCCAGGCTCATTTTGGGGCAAAGCACTCCTGATTCAAATTTTGTCAGTTGACGCTTTCTTGTGTAGCTTTTTGATTTTAGATTTTAGCCATAGCTTCAACATATTTCTGCAGTATCCATCAGAGGAAGAAGAAGCTGCTTTTGAACCTTCGTTTAATTTTTTTCCCCAGTGCCAAATTGGGGAAAAACGCAGTGATGCCATTTTTATATTTAGAACAGCAAAGGATATTTTGACATTCAAGTCAAATAAATATATTATGATTCTGACCAGCCTTTAGAGTAAAAATAATAATAATTTGACACAACAATTAATAATGGGGAACAGAAAAAAACAATAAGAGAACAAAATGACATATCTAATTAAAAGTTTAGTGCTATTGTATAACTTGGTGAAGATATTTGGCCAACTAGAAGAGTTAGCATCCCTTAAGTAATAAACACAACATTTGTCTTACATAACCCTCAAATTTGGAAACGATCGAGGAGATCAGAGCATATCTTGGGGCACCATAAAAAGGACAGTTTGAGAACTTGAGTAAAAGTATCTACTTAACTGATCCACAAAAGATATTTGTACAATAGAGAGAGGCTATTGCTCAAGAACAATCTTATTTCTGGATGGTATCCTTGTGTTGCAGAAAATGAAGGGATATCGGCAGGGTGTGGTCAGCACTGTCAAGATGGTTGCCACAAAGATTTGATCCCAACTCTACACTTGAGCACATAAAAAACAGGAGGATTTCAAACACACTCTTGCAGCCACACCTTGACTTTTTCAACCCTATGGACACCGTTCCAGATTAAATTACCAGCAAACAACAAACAAACCAACCCAGGGCAGATTCAGAAGACAGACGCTGCAGAGCTGGGAGAGTAAGCTGTATCCCATCTATTAGTTTCTCGTAAAAAGATAATATTCATTTATCTGAGCAGTGAGGAGCAGCTCATCCACATGAAGAATGCTTGTGCACATCACCCCTTCAGCTGCCTTTGAGCCCAACTATTCTGAAATGGGCTGTTTTCATATTAAAGCGTTAAACATATTAAACAAGGAATTGTTCTCTCGAAGTCTTGGGAGTTATGTGCTGTTTATGAAGAAATTGCTTGCAGCTATCGATTGCATGTGGATGGTTACAATGAAAGATTGATTGATTGATTATGTACCATTATGTCAGTGTCTGTCCTTAAGTATCTAGCTAGATGTTTTCAGCAGGAGAATCTGTCTCCAACTTGGTCCCTCAGGTCTTCCAACAGTTCTCTTCTTCTCTTCTCTTCTCTTCTCTTCTCTTCTCTTCTCTTCTCTTCTCTTCTCTTCTCTTCTCTTCTCTTCTCTTCTCTTCTCTTCTCTTCTCTTCTCTTCTCTTCTCTTCTCTTCTCTTCTCTTCTCTTCTCTTCTCTTCTCTTCTCTTCTCTCCATTCCATTCCATTCTATTCCACTCCACTCCACTCCACTCCACTCCACCCCACCCCACCCCCTTTTACAGGTAGTGCTTGACTTACAACCATTTGTTTAGCAAGCATTCAAAGTTACAATAGCACTGGAAAAACTGACTTACAACTGGTCCTCGCATTTACAAGCGTCTCAGCATCCCCGTGGTCGTGTAAATTTGGGCACTTGACAACCGGCATCTATACACGGCAGTTGAAGCCTGAGGCATCCTGGGTCATGTGATCACCATCTGTGACCTTCCTAGCTGGCTTCCAACAAAGTCAATGTGGGAAGCTGGATTCACTTAACAGCCATGTGATTCATTTAACAGTGATTCACTTAACAATGATGGCCCAAAAGGGTTGTAAAATTGGATGTGACTCACTTAATAACTGCCTTGCTTAACAAATTCTGGTCCCAATTTTGGTTGAAAGTAAAGGATCTATTCTATTCTATTCTATTCTATTCTATTCTATTCTATTCTATTCTATTCTATTCTATTCTATTCTATTCTATTCTATTCTATTCTATTCTATTCTATTCTATTCTATTCTATTCTATTCTATTCTATTCTATTCTATTCCTGAGGCCTGACATTGCTGAAATTAAAGACGAAGGCAACAATTCTATACACAATAATTCACTGAGTAAAGCTTCTGAGCAGTTATATAGTACACTGGAACTTATTTCTGAGAAGATATTGGATTGCACTGTAAAACACTGATCTCAGTACAGCTGAGAAAGGAAAGGCCTGCAGCAAGGGATGAAAAGAAAATCTATAAAACTAAATCAAGCTTGAGGTCTTGTCAAAAGCTGCTGAAGGCAACTAATAAGAGATTTATCAGTCTGAAAAAGAGAAAAAAGACAAAAGTGGGACAGGTTTCCTGGGATGCTGCAATGATAAATTGAAGATTATTTTCCTCAAATACATAGGTAGCATGGAAGGACTTGGGAAGACTGAAATGTTTTATTTATTGTCTTTAGGCAGGAGTAAGACGTATGAGAACATTAAACATCACAAAGTGACACCAAATTCTCCATAATTCTGTTTTGAAATGGATATTGACCAAAATACAGGAAAGGGTAGATATGGTGCTTAATGACAAAGCTAGATAGCTATTTGTCACTTCTTTTAAGAAGTCTCTCTGTCTGTCTGTCTGTCTGTCTGTCTGTCTGTCTGTCTGTCTGTCTGTCTGTCTCTCTCTCTCTCTCTCTCTCTCTGTGTCTCTCTGTGTGTACCCGTCTCTCTGTTCTTCCAGCAGGGGGCACTAAAAGATTAACAAAATGAAGCGGTCTCCAAAAGGAAAATGCTGACATTTTAAGGCCCCAGGGACTAAAGTGCATACATAACATTCAGACAGACTTTTTCAGGAAATATGTATTTTTCTCTGACACTTCACTCCCATCATCCCTTTCCTCTGATATTACAGGAAGTCCTCAACTTACAACAGTTATAGACTGTTCAAAGTTACAACAGCACTGGAAAAAGTGAGTTATGACCATTTTTCACACTTGTCGCATCCCCATGGTCATGTGATCAAAATTCAGACACTTGGCAACTGGCCTGTGTTTATGTCAGTCACAGTGTCCCGGGATCATGTGAATACCTTTGGCGACCTTCTGACAAGCCAAGTCAACGGGGAAGCCCAATTCATGTAACAGTCAGGTTACTAACTTGACAACTGCAATGATTCACTTAACAACTGTGACAAGAAAAGTCATAAAATGGGGCAAAACTCAGTTAACAAATGCCTCACTTGGCCACAAATTTTTTTCGCTCAGTTGTGGTCGTAAGTCAAGGACTACCTGTATTCACTTATGTCTCCCAGATGGACTGTTGTGTTATTCTTCTGCCACAAATCCAGAACACACTGTGGCATATTCTGTAGTGTATGCAGGCTTTGCATACACGTGTGGGTCAGTGAATTAAGGAGGCGTGGAGCTGGACAGCTCCGCGGAGGAACAGCCAGCAGGAACAGCGTTTCGGCGGGAAGCCAGAACAAAGAGACAGTGTTCGGCGGGAGAGCCGGATTTAAAGGGATTGGCTGACCAGCCGGCAGGACGCTTGGATTTTAACCCATTGGCCAGGCAGTTACCTGGCCAGGTGTAAATGAGGGCTGAAATCCTTTGTTCCCCAGTTCGGCCATGTTCCTCAATAAACAACTTAGCTCCTGAAACTGTGACATCTCTGATTCCGGAACCCAACTTAACAACTGGCGACGAGGATGGGATTTTGTTCTGAAGGGTGGTAGGAATCCGAAATGACTGGAAAATCACCACCTGCATCGGAACAGAATGGAAGGAACGCACGAGATGTCCCAGGACGGTCAGGCTCAAATGGCTCAGGCGGGTCCAGCTCCCATGGTCCAGGTCAGTCAAGCCCACACTTTTAATAGCACTCGTGGGAGGCATTCGTGGGGCAGCTAGAATTTTACTTCATCGCCAATAATATTACTGAGGACAGGATCAAGGCAGCCACCCTGCTCAGCACATGTGGGAAGGACATTTATCAATTAGCCATGGGCCTGTGCGCGCCCACAGCCATCAG
The DNA here is from genome assembly GCF_964194415.1 of Vipera berus. NCBI lineage: Eukaryota > Metazoa > Chordata > Lepidosauria > Squamata > Viperidae > Vipera > Vipera berus. The sequence continues at coordinate 14,997,335 of NC_138205.1, forward strand.
GGCGGTGAAGTATGAGGACCTTATGGACAAATTAAATCAGCATTTTAACCTGCACATGTTGGAAGTGGCATGGACGTTCGAATTCGAAAAAAGGAACCAGCGGCCGGGGGAGTCAGGGTCTGCATTCATGGCTGCAGGCAGGCAGGCAGCTCGCCTATACAACTTCAACGATTTAGAGAGGAGATTGCGGGACCGAATTGTTTGCGGGCTCAGAGACCGAAAATTGAGACAAAAGCTGCTGGCCAGACCAGGTCTAACCCTCAAGATGGTACAAGAAGAGGTATTGGCCTGGGAGCTAGCTGAGAAGCCAGAGACGTCCGACGCCAGCCGCAGCAGCCAGGGAAGCACCATTCATCAGACACATGGGGCAGAAGGAACCAGCGAGGATGAACTACCGGCCGAAGTAGACGTGGTTCATCTACAACCCCCCCATCCGTCCGGATGGCGCGGAAGCACAAAAGGACAACGACCAGCATCAACAACACCAGCTGCCAACAGCCAGGACAAGAGATGCTCTGGGTGCAAAAGCTGCATGTCCCGACAAAAATGTGCCGGTTGCGGGGGTAACCATCACCGTTCTACCTGCAAATTCCGGGGGGCCAAATGCCGAGCGTGTGGCAAGATGGGACACATCGCGTCCGTCTGCCAGAGCCAGAGCAGAGACACACTACACGAGGTGGACGCTGAAACTCACCTGCTGGCAGGTACTGGGGGTCCAAAGCGCAGAGTGCCTATCAGCTATACCAAGAGCAGATGGGCGGTTTGTAACACGGGGGGTTCTCAATCCCTCACCCCCAAAATTAAGCTAGAGGTGCACCTCCAAGGGGTTCCATGTAAAATGGAGCTGGACTCAGGCTCCGCCGTCTCAGTCATTTCACATGAGACTTATAAGCTCATCTGCAGTCGGAGCGGCCAGCAGGTTCCCTTGAGGCCATCTAGCATTACCCTTACTGATTTCCAGAATACCCCGATACAAGTCCGGGGGGAGGCCACTTTCTTTGTGAGGTACAGGGGGTTCCAGGGGCCCTTGGACGTTCTATTGGTCAAGGGACAGACAACCAGCTTGTTAGGGTTAAGCTGGTTCAAAGCACTGGGAATCCACATTGTGGGAATTCACCAGACACAGATTCAGACGCCCAGCATTGAATCCGTGTGCAAGGCATTTGCAGACGTATTCGATGGAACGCTAGGAAAATACACAGGTCCACCGATTGCATTCAAATTGAACCCCAACGTTCAACCAATCAGAATTAAGCCCAGGAGAGTATTGTTTGCCCTTAAATGTAAAATTGAGCGGGAACTCAACAAGCTAGTTGCACAGGGGGTTCTGCACCCAGTAGAGGGGGCAGAGTGGGAGACCCCAATTGTCACCTCACTCAAGGCAAACGGTGATGTCAGGATCTGCGCTGATTATAAATGCACAATCAATAAATCGTTGAACCCCCACGCATACCCAGTACCCACAGTTAGCAGCATCCTAGCATCACTCCAGGGAGGGGCCATTTTCGCCAAGCTGGATCTCGCTCAGGCTTATTTACAGCTCCTGGTCAACCCAGAGACTGCCACTGCGCAAACAATAGTCACCCACAAGGGGGCCTTCCGGGTAGACCGGTTGCAGTTCGGAGTCAGTGTAGCTCCAGGCATCTTCCAGGAGGTGATGGAGCGAACACTTAAGGGCATACCGGGCGTCTGCCCGTATTTTGATGACGTCCTCATAGCAGGGGACTCAGAGGAGGTTTTGGCAGAATGACTGCAGGCTGTTCTGGGTAGATTTCGTGCTGCTGGCCTTAAGCTTAAGAAAGAGAAGTGCTGCATTGGAGTGCCTGAGGCAGAATTCTTGGGGTTCAGGATTGACGCTGAGGGGGTTCACCCTGCAGCATCTAAGGTGAAAGCGATCAAAGAGGCCCCCACACCAAAAAACAAAGTAGAGCTGCAAGCTTTCCTGGGGTTACTTAATTTCTATCACGCTTTCCTACCCCACAAGGCTTCAATTGCTGAACCCTTGCATAGGCTATTAGATAAGAAATCAACATGGAACTGGACCAAGGCACACGACATCAGTTTCCAATCTCTAAAAACCCTGTTGGCAAGCAACGCCACCATCACCCACTTCATAGAAAATAAACCAATTTGCATCGCTTGCGATGCTTCTCCTTATGGAGTGGGGGCTGTGTTGAGCCACCTAGAGGAGGATGGCAGACAAATTCCCATTGCATATTACTCCAGGACCTTGTCAGCAGCTGAGCAGAACTATGCACAGATAGACAAGGAAGCCCTGGCAATAGTTGCTGGAGTAAAAAAATTCCATGATTATTTGTATGGGAGGAATTTCACCATTTTTACAGACCATAAACCCTTGCTAGGTCTGTTTACCACAGATAAGCAAACCCCACAGATCTTGTCACCCAGAATGCTTCGTTGGTCCATCTTCCTTGCGGCTTACTCTTGTAAACTAGTACACAAGCTGGGCAAGGAAATGGGCCATGCAGACGGGTTAAGCAGACTTCCTCTTAACAACACGGAACCAGATCCAGCACCAGCAGCCCAAATATTAGCTATTCAGGATCTGCCAGAATGTCCTCTCAGTGCCCGAGACATCGCAGCAGAAACAACAAGGGATAGGATTTGGAGTAGGGTACAGACGTGGGTTAACACAGGGTGGCAAGACAAATCACCAGGGCCCAAATTCACAGCATTTTTCACAAGAAGACACGAGTTATCCTCACACAAGGGTTGCCTATTGTGGGGATGCAGGGTCATCATACCACAAACACTGAGAGACAGAGTTATCCACTCACTACACGAGGGGCATCCAGGGGTCGTACGGATGAAGGCATTGGCAAGGAGCTATCTGTGGTGGCCGGGCCTTGACAAGAATATTGAAGAACAAGTAGCTGGCTGTTACACGTGCCCAAAATCTCGGCCACCACAGCCATATGCCCCTGTCCACAAGTGGGAGGAGGCACACACACCTTGGTCCCAGTTACACATTGACTACGCAGGCCCCCTGTACAACCAATCATTTTTGATAGTAGTAGACAGCCACTCCAAATGGTTGGAGGTGGTGCCAGTCAGTATCTTGACCACATCAGGGACTGTCCAGGCGCTCATGGGACTCTTTGCCACTCACGGCCTTCCTGATGTATTGGTCTCTGATAACGGTCCACAATTTACCTCCTCGGAATTCCAGGCGTTTTTGAAGACCAATGGGATTAGACACGTCACCTGGGCTCCCTTCCACCCCTCCAGTAATGGCTTGGCTGAACGGGCAGTGTGCACCACAAAGGACGCATTGAAGCGCATCATCCATGGGAATTGGAAACAACATTTGGCTAAATTCCTGTTGCACCAACACACCACTCCCTGCACCACAACCGGGAAGAGCCCAGCTGAACTTCATTGGGGAAGACGTCTCATAACCACTCTTGACAGATTACACCCAGACAGAGTGGTGGCTGATGTGGAACACCCAAAGGTTCCCAGAGAATTTACAACGGGGGACCTCATCTGGGCTAGGAACTATAGCTCCGGGGATACATGGGTGCAAGGGGAAGTAGTTGAGCGGACGGGACCAGTATCTTACATCGTTAGGGTGGAGGGGGGTTTACAGTGGAGGAGACATGTTGACCAACTCAGGCGTCGAGCACCTGAGAGGGGCCCAGCCAATAATGGGCAAGAGGCCTCACTCCAACCTGAAGTGACTCAGAGTGACCAAAGAGACACAGTAAACAGGGAAATAGTTCCCAACTCAGAGGGGGTGGAACTGCTCCGACCTCATCAACAGCTGGATCAGAGTGAGGGAATGACAACACCTGGGGCCAGTCAAAGGAGGCCACTTAACCCAGGGGCGACCACACCTGAAAACCCATCGTCTTTTTCACCAGCACCGGGGGAGCATAACCACAAAATCATAAACTGAAAGGAAAACATCAAGCCTGTGGGGGGGGGAATCCCCCTAGGCGGTCTGGCCAAGCCCACAGGCCTCCAGCCTACCTCTCAGATTATGTACGTACTTGAGGGGGGGTAGGTGGTTGTGGGTAAATTGTGTTGATAGTGTGGGGATTGTGGGTAAATTGTGTTGATAGTGTGGGGTTGGGGAAAGAAGCAAATGGGAACAAGGGTGTTTCCCGCCATGGGGGAAGGGGTGTAGTGTATGCAGGTTTTGCATACACGTGTGGGTCAGTGAATTAAGGAGGCGTGGAGCTGGACAGCTCCACGTAGGAACAGCCAGCAGGAACAGCGTTTCGGCGGGAAGCCAGAACAAAGAGACAGCGTTTGGCGGGAGAGCCGGATTTAAAGGGATTGGCTGACCAGCCGGCAGGACGCTTGGATTTTAACCCATTGGCCAGGCAGTTACCTGGCTAGGTATAAATGAGGGCTGAAATCCTTTGTTCCCCAGTTCAGCCATGTTCCTCAATAAACAACTTAGCTCCTGAAACTGTGTCATCTCTGATTCCGGAACCCAACTTAACATATTCTCCCGTAAATTTGCATGGATACCTTCAATTTGCCAGAAGTAGTGTTACATTGTGCAGAATGGATGTACACATTTATGGTACAGATTGTGTTAAATGAGTCTAACAAGGGCCAAGGGTAGGCAACCTTGTCTCTTTTATGACTCATGGGCTTCAACTCCCAGAATTCCTGAGCCAGCTGTGCCAGGAATTCTGGGAGTTGAAGTCCACGAGTCATAAAAGAGCCAAGGTTGCCTACCCCCGATCTAGGCGATGGTGTCTCAACCTTGGCAATTTTAAGATGTGTGGACTTCAAGTGTTGATGTCTACCCATCTTAAAATTGCCGAACTTAGGAAAACCTGATTTATGATGATTACATTTCAGCTGCAAAACTCCAGACAATTGCTAGACGGCAGCAAAATGGTGGAGTTTTTCCATTTCCTTGCTACCACCATCTGCCACTTTGCAGCTTAGATATTAAAATATTCATCTTAACACTATCCACTTCCCACAGAGGCCAAAGCAATCTGCATTTTGAAATGAGGCCCTTCAAAATTTCTGGCAAAATTTCTCCTTCAGGATATCTTAGCTAGCTATTTGAGAGCCTCAGTTTCATCTAACTGATCAATGTTGCGGGATAAAACCCACTTCTGCTTAAATCAAAAGCTACTGAATTTTGGAAATACTGTGACATATTTTTTGTATGAGAGCTGGATTTTAAGATGATGGTGTTTAAAGATGGATACTAAAAAGTCAGCTATACCCACTTTCCAGGGAAGTAAAGTGCTTTTTATGTGGAAAGAGATACTAACAGAATGATATTAATGGTGTCATTTTGTGTTGAACAGTGATTCTTTTGTAATATGGTGCTCCAAATTTTGAACCAGATTCAAACAATGGTGGTTAGGACCATTAGTCACTTTACTGTATTTTGGTTTGGCTGTGGCAGCCCAATTTTTTAAACATATCCACAGTATATCTTGTACATAATATTTATATTCATTTTCTTCTTGTGAGATACATAGCCGAGATTTGAATGAAGCTGTTTTACAAAAGCAGCTGTATGCCACATAACAGTGAGGAGGTGGTGTGAAACGCAATGACAAAACAATTGCAAACTGCTAAAAACTGGCCACTGGAAATGTAATAAAGAGGAAATCAACCCTTTCTTTATTTATTAAACAAGTTTATATGGCTGATTCTGGGTGACTTGCATTAAAAATCACAACATAAACACGGATAAATATCCTATTCCACCCCACCGCATGGCAGAATACAGAATACAATGGAAGGAGAACTTGCTTGCTGAAATGACTAAATTGACTTGTTTGATCAAGAAGGGAAATAAAACCACTTATAAAAGACTTAGAGACTCAAATAGGAAAAAATTAAAAGCAATTGAAAAAGAGGAAATTGTCAAAAGAGTAAACAGCAGTATTGATTTAAAGGAAGTCCCAGAGGGACTAGTGTCATAAATTGCTGATGTTGTGAGAATTTATAGTAAATCTCCAACGATTCCCTTATTCAGGCAAATTATGCTAAGAACCATTTCTTAATATTTTCCAAAATAGTTCAATTCAACATAATCAGAATAGAATTGAAAGGGACCTTGGAGGTCTCCTAGTCCAACCTCCTGCTCAAGCAGGAGACCCCATTTCACATAAATGGTTGTCCAATCTCTTCTTAAAACCTCCAGTGATGGAGCACCCACAATCTTTGGAAGGAAATTGTTCCACTGATTAATTGTGCTCACTGTTAGGAACTTCCTCCTTAATTCCAGGTTGCTTCTCTCCTTGATTAGTTTCCATACATTGTTTCTTGTCTTGCCTTCTGTTGCTTTGGAAAAATCAGCCACTTAATCAAGTTCATCTTTATTCATGGTCCTCAGGCCTGCTGACAAAAAACATGTCTTAGGGGCCTTTCAGAAAAGCAGGAGAATGGAGGCCAACCATAACTTGGGGGGAATGCTAAAAAATGATAAATGATAAAGAGGAAACCAACAATGTCTGTAAATACTGTAACTCAGAATTTAGGGGTTTGGACATCAGCTCTTGCAGGAAACAATGTTTACAACAATAAATATCAGGAAGTACTGTATGAACTTGCTCAATACTCTAGGCAGGAGTGTTAGCAGAATGTGAGGGAAGTTTTGTTTTGTTTTAGGGTTTAGCTGTCAAATGCGGTTTGCCAAATATTGAATGTTATTGTGGGAAACCCCAACCCTCACCTCCAACCTCTCCTGTACCCTATCCCAAATTCCCATCCCCTTACCCCCCCCTTAACCCTATAAAAACTCAAATTTTTTTTTCCAAAAAAATGTTTTCTTTTACAGTAAATAGATGGAAGGTCAAAGTAGCTGAGTAAATAAAACTGCAGAAGTTTATAAAGTGTAGACCTGCTTTGGAAGGGGGGGAAAAACTATTATTGTTGAAATATATTAATCAATATTCAACCACGTTGATAATATATGTCTATGTTTGTTTTTTATGCACTTTTTTGTCTTGTTTATTTTTGCTCCGTTTGTTGTTGTTTTTCCCTTTTTTGCTGAAGTTTGTATTTTAACTTTGGAAATAAAATAAAAAATTATCAAAAAAGGGGAAATAAATAAAAGTCACTAGCAGTCCTTGAGGGGGAAATTCCCAATATCTACATTTAAAAAAAATCTTTTATTAATTTATAACCAGAAACACACACATACAAAAAAGGTTAGAGTTAGGGTTGGGGGTTGGGGTTAGGGTTAGGGTTAAAGAAAAGAGGCAGCAGAAGGAGACTTGGTGATCTGTTCTATCACTTCGGCATAAACATAGAACCAGTGCTTTTTTTTGTAAAAGGAAAAGGTGCCGGAACTCACACAAGTCATACAACCCGCCTTGCCTACCCTACAAGGTTCCATCCAAAAAAGGTGCCGGAACTCCGTTCTGAGCGTTCTAGGACAAAAAAAGCCCTGCATAGAACACAGTAGAATACAGGCAGTCCTCAACTTACGATCACAATTGAGTCCAAAATTTCTGTTGCTGAGACGTTTGTTAAGTGAGTTTTGCCCCATTTTATGATCTTTCTTGCCACAGTTGCTAAGTGAATCATTGCAGTTCTTAAATTGGTGACACGGCTGTTAAGTAAAACTGGCTTTCCCGTTGACTTTGCTTGTCAAGACAGTTGCAAAAGACGATCACGTGACTCCGGGACATTGCATCCATCATAAACACAAGTCAGTTGCCAAGCATCTGAATTTTGATCACATGACCATGGAAGACACTGCAAGGGTCATAAGTGTGAAAAATGGTCTTGCCATTTTTTTCCAGCAGTTTGAACAGTCACTAAACGAACTGTTGTAAGTTGAGGACTACCTGTAATAATAATAAAAAAAGTGTTGATGTTGATACAGTGTCAGGCCGAAAGACCAGGAGCCAATGTGAAGTTCCAATTAAACAGATTTATTATTGCTCACGCCTGTGCACAGGAATCTACTCAACTAACAATTAGCATCATTTTGGCACTAATTAAGGGTCAACCCAATGCAGGAGTGGGTTTGACTTAGTGCCGTTTGTGCCTACCAAGCAACATTAGGCTGATTCCTCTTTTGACCCCGCTCCAGGTTCCGTCACCCTTTCTCCTACCTATAGGCATCCATTCATTGCCCTTAATTTGCCTAAGAATCAAACACGGAGCTTTCTGATAGCAATAACAGTTGAGCAATACTTCATTCCTGGACATTTCAGTGGAGACGTCAGCAAGTACAAGAGCAGTTTCAGACCAGTTTGCACAATGAATAACGAGAAGGATTAGGAGCAATACAAGCCAAGCACAATAACAGGAGCAGTGAAGCAGACTGGAGCATGGCTCACTAATTCAACTGGAATGGATGCTGAAAAGTTTGTGTAAGCAATGTTGTGACTATTCCTCTCCATCAGCATCACCAAAGCTAAGTGAACCTTGCTAACATGAACACTCTTTGTGTGGTGCAGAAGTAATTTTATATAAAGCTTTCCCCACCCCTCCCCCCGGCCCCAGATCTGCGGCAGGTTGATTCCTCTCAGTTTTTTAATCCTGTTTTTTTTTCATATCGAGTTTTACAGCATAATTCCTCTTCTGCTCCTTTTATTTGTCTGAGAATTGGAAATAATTCTCATTCTCCTCTGTATAACTCACTGTACGTTTCCTGATTCTTTGCGACTGCCTGTCATCATCGCTGAAAGTTATGAAGTACTGATGGAAATGAGGAAACGTATTCCCTCATGATTATATTTCTGTTTTGGGGGTGTTATTATTATAAAAAAAGATCAGCCTTCTAAGTCAAGTTTTATTTGAGAGCTTTAGCTTAAATCTCTCCGTCGGTATAGTCTGTGAAGTGTAAATTGTAAAGGAAATTCACAATAATTAGACCACGGGGTAAGTGGTGGTTGACAGTGAAGGAGCTGCTGAGCTTATATATGGGTCTAAAATATCAGCTTGGTTGGACTGAGAGATGTTCTATCAAAAATCTCCTTGGGGGACTCATTCTCTTTAGCATCATTTCCATCGACTGGATTATATAAGAAACATAAGAACATTTTGCCCACTTCTGAAAAAGCTCTTCTTTAGCTTCAGGGAGAAATCACCTTGAAAGAAAAGCATGTTTTTTTTAAGAAGATTCATTTTGTTTTCAGATGCTGTTGGGTCTTATTATTTCATTAGATGGTGTGGACAAATCTATGATGACATCGGGGGCAATCACAGCAACCTAAAGTGACCTCCTGAAGCAAATCCTGGCCTTACATAACTGGGCTAATGTCTAATCTAAGTACAGGTAGTCCTTGACTTATAATATAAGTGTAGGTAGTCCTTGATCTTAACACAACTGTGTTAAGTCAATTTGACTTCCCCCATTGACTTTGGTTGTCAGAAGCCAGCTGGGAAGATTAACAGATTCACTGAACAACTGCATAATTCACTTAACAACTGCAGTGTGTCGAGCCCCAGGGAAATCAGAAAATCCAGGCAGTTCAAATGAGTATAAAGATTTATTGCAAGCTTACAAGAATCTGAACTACTAACAGTCAAAGCCAATCGGTGGTAGATATGAGAAAGGAATTCAAGATGGGCTGGCCTTAGATCTCTTAACGGACGTAAAGGGACTCATGATTAATGACGTGTTTTATCCCTCCCTCAGGCTCAGCCTGGTCATCTCCTACACAGTGATTCGCTTAACAATTATGGCAAAAAAGGTCATAACAACTCCCTCGCCTGGCAACAGAAATTTGGGTGTCAATTGTGGTCATAAGTCATAAATTCTTTTACAAGCAGTTGCTTAGATGACCCCCTTTCCTCTTTTGTTTCTGCTTTCTGTACTGTTCTCTAGGTCTCAGAAACTCAAGGAGCTTGAGCTGTTTTGGTAATGTGTTGGGATTTACTTGAACTGTTTTCACGTGTCTTTTGAATGCTGCTTAAGGTTGCTCAATTGGTGTGTCTGTGTAATGGTCACTGACTTGCCAGACAAGCTGTCTCCAAGAAGATCATTGGAGGAATTGGGGCGGGAATTGGTTGCTTTAAACCTGTTGGCCGCCGCCTAGTGGCCAACCATATAAGTAGCTGCGCAGAAGCCTCTGATTCAGTTCTGTTCCTGTTTGCCTCAATAAAGCAATGTTCCTGTTTGCAACCTCTCGCCTCGCTTACTGCCTCCAAAGAACTCACTACACAACAGTTTTAATGCGGGAACAGGGATGAAAAGAGTAACATTCCTTCTAAATCTTGAATGGGGAAAAAGCTGGGGATTATTGGAGTTGTTATTTGACCTGAGGGGTGTCCACAGATGAGATAAAAAAGCCAAGAAAGCAGTCACAACCGCACAAAGCTTCAGACATGCATTTTGCACACAAAAGGGACAGGGTTTTGATTGAGGTTGTGGCCACTAAATTGATATTTTGAACCTCCCTTTCTGCAGATGTCCAGATGACACATCTGGAAACACACAGCTGTGCCCCGGAGTTAGAAGCTAATAGATTAAGGGATGCCCATATATTGTACATGCATATTAAATTTTTGTATGCAATGTTTGCATACAGGTAGCCAACTCCTGAATATATTTTAATCTCTTCCATTCAGTATTTGTTCCTTTGCATTTGAGGTGACTCATTACACTCTGTGATGGATTAAAGATATGGGGTATTTTCCCTTATAAGCTAAGGGAGCCCAAGATCCTTAACATTTTCTGTTTGAAACATCCATTCATTTTGTGTTTTATATTCCCAAATGTCATTTGATACATCCTCTCCGGAAAGATTTCACAGAAAACAAGTGTTCTGTACCAGCCTGCTACCGGCCCTGCAGAAAAGGCAGGGACAACCCCTTTACAAACGGCAAGAGGCTGGAATTACGCCTGCCAAATTTATAGCTACAAAAACAAACAAGACACGAACCAAGAAACAGGAGCTTTAAGAAACATGAACCATCCGAGCGGTTGCCTTCAGCAAACCAGCCCTCCCAGACATTCCCCTTATATAGAGTTCAGGGCGTGGCTTCTCTCTGCCTCCTTCTGAGAAGCCCCATTGCCTTCCTCTGTTTACTCCTAATTGACTGCCTCCTGCGTCGGGCGTCCTTGAACAGGGCCAGCTGTGGGTCATCTTCATCCACACTGTTAGGCTCACACAGCTGGGTCTCCGTGGTGACCAAGTGGGAGGGGCCTGGCTGAGGGCTATCATCAGCAAGATCTTCAACCCCCTCAGCAAGGTCTTCAACACCCCCCTCCTCCTCTGAGTCGTCCGACCCAACTGCCGAACCCACAGGCTGACCCTGAATCACAACAACGAGGGTACACTTTTGGTTCCGGCCCTACCTGGAAAAACAAAAATATTTTAATTTTTTCCTAGCAAGCAATTAAGCCAAAAGATTTAAGCCCAAAGGAACTCAATATATCAACATATTTTTCATCTACATCTCCACTCCCAGAAGCAGAAACTATAACTACATATATACATAAAACACATAACATAAATGATTTCAGCAACGTACTTTATGTTGCCTGGTTGACATCTGCACTCTAATTTTAAGCTTCAAGCATTTTCTCCCAGTAATTTTTAAAATACATTCCGAGGTGGATTGATGGCAGATTCCACCTCTCCCCTCACTCTGTTCTCCCCACCCATCCATCTTTGGTTATCATACTGAGGTATTCTCTTTGCTTTTTTCATTGTTCATTTTATTGTTCTATTATTTTACTTTTGTTTTGTTTATGCTCTTTTCATCTCTTTCTTTGTATTACTGTAAGCTGCCTAGAGTAGCCCCACGGCAAGAAAGGCAGCAAACATTATTTATTTTCTTATTTATTTGTAAAACTTACTAGTTAATGAATAAATAAAATTTAACAAATAATTAGGCAGGGATATTGGTAAGTTTTTGTGTGTCTTCTACAGTATGTCCTGCTTATTAATTTTCGTTGTTGTCAGGATAAACACTTTAGATCGCTTTATAATCTGCCCATACTCTTTCAGATATTAAAAGAACGAGATATGAGATAATGATCACATAAATAAATTTTTGTTAGATGTGGATAGATGGGTTGATGTTTCCTCAAAGGGAACTAATGGATAATATATAGCTCTGAATTCTATCTCTGTGTTGGCATGTGAGGCAGCTGGCATAGAAAATATATATAATAATAATAATAAAAGAAAATATATATAATATGCATGCGTGGGGGAAAAAACAGCTGAAGTTCGGAGAGATATCCAGGAAGGAAAAGGGAAGCTTTGACTGAATTTGTTTATTGCTGACCAACAACACAGGGAGTTGTAATCCCAGCATGCCTGGACTGAAAGACACACTCGTCTTTTAGATTTCAGACTTAGACTTGAGATAAAGACATCTAGAAAAGAACACACATATGTTGCCATTCCATGTTAGTGTTTTCAGTATTCTGATTAAAGAATGTTTGGGGAATATTCTCAATATCACATTTTAATGTGTTATAAGCCACCCAGAGTCACTTCTTCTGAGATGGATGGCTATATATATATAAATTAGATAGATAGATAGATAGATAGATAGATAGATAGATAGATAGATAGATAGATAGATAGATAGATAGATAAATAAGATTGCTCAAAGAAGCCAATAAAAATAGGCTTAAATGAAGCCTACTCTCTTCACAGCAACATTTTGCTAAGACGTTTAAAGGCTTTTCTATATGACCTACTAACCGTAGGTGGATGCTGCCTTAGTGAAGGACACACCCAGCGTATTCATATAAACCAAGGTCTAATTAGTTTAATATAAGCCTTGTCTAAATGCCAAAGCAGTCTTTTGCTCAAGTCATAGCAGGTTATTGGTCCTTTCACAACATAGAAGAGTTAAGAATATTGCAAGGAACCCAATTGTTTCCTTCCTTCCTTCCTTCCTTCCTTCCTTCCTTCCTTCCTTCCTTCCTTCCTTCCTTCCTTCCTTCCTTCCTTCCTTCCTCCCTCCCTCCCTCCCTCCGTCCCTCCCTCCCTTCTTTCCTATATAGTGGTACTATAATGAAATAGTCCTTTTCAGATGTGTCATGCTGGCAGGAATAGCCAACATCCAGAAGACATGCTCAGGATCCAAAAAGATCTTGACAGACTTGAACAATGGGCTCTATCGAACAAAATGAAATTTAATGTGGAGAAAAGCAAGGCTTTGCACTTAGGCAGGGAAAATCAAAGGTACAAGTACAGATTAGGCGAAACATGGCTCAGAAACAGTAACTGTGAGAGGGACTTTGGAGTCCTAGTGAACCATCACTTAAATATGAGTAAGTAGTATGAAGCAACAGCCAAAAAAACTAAAAGAATCCTGGGTTGTATAAATGGAGGCATAGAAACAAAAGCACATGAAGTATTAGTACCACTTTATGAAACCTTAGTAAGACCACACCTGGAATAGTTCATCCAGTTTTAGTCAACACATAACAAAAACGATGTTGAGACTTCCGAAAAAGTGCAGAGAGAGCATCTAAGATGATTAAAGGCCTGAAGACTAAAACATTTGAAGAATGGTTGCACGTATGGCTGGTCTAGAGAAAAGGAGAAATAGGGGTGACATGATAGCAGTTGTTCTGTACCAGCCTGCTACCGGCCCTGCAGAAAAGGCAGGGACAACCCCTTTTACAAGAAGGCAAGAGGCTGGAATTAAGCCTGCCAAATTTATGAATACAAAAACAAACAGAACAAGACACGAACCAAGAAACAGGAGCTTTTCAAGCAGTTGCCTTCAGCAAACCAGCCCTCCCACGCATTCCCCTTTTATACAGTTCAGGGCGTGGCTTCTCTCTGCCTCCTTCCGAGGTGCCCCATTGCCTTCCTCTGTTTACTCCTGATTGACTGCCTCCTGCGTCGGGCGTCCTTGAACAGGGCCAGCTGTGGGTCATCTTCGTCCACACTGTCAGGCTCACACAGCTGGGTCTCCGTCGTGACCAGGTGGGAGGGGCCTGGCTGAGGGCTCTGCGGAGCCTCAAGGCCATCATCAGCAAGCTCTTCAACACCCCCCTCCTCCTCCTCTGAGCCGTCCGACCCAACTGCCGAACCCACAGGCTGACCCTGAATCACAACAGCAGTATTCCAGTATTTGAGGGGCTGCCACAAAGAAGAGGAGGTCAAATTATTCTCCAAAGCACCCAGAAGACAGGACAAGAAACAATGGTTGGAAATTGACCAAAGAGAGAATCAACTTGTAATTAAGCAGAAACATCCTAACACCGAGAACAATTAACTAGTGGAACAGCTTCCCTTCAGTCGTTGTGGGTGTTTCATCACTGGAAGTTTTTAAGAAGAGACTGGACAGCCACTTGTATGAAATGGTATAGGGGTTGGACTAGAAGACTCCCAAGGTCCCTTCCAGCTCTATTCTGATTGGATTGGATTGAACTGAAATATCCTGGCAAATATTAAGAAATGGTTCTTAGCATAATTTGCCTGAATAAGGGAATCGTTGAAGATTTACTATAAATTCTCACAACACCAGCAATTTATGACACTAATCCCTCTGGGATTTCCTTTAAATCAATGCTGCTGTTTACTCCTTTGACAATTTCCTCTTTTTTCAATTGCTTTTAATTTTTTCCTATTTGAGTCTCTAAGTCTTTTATAAAAGTGGTTTTATTTCCCTTCTTGATCAAACAAGTCAATTTAGTCATTTCTGCAAGCAAGTTCTCCTTCCACTGTATTCTGTATTCTGCCGTGCGGTGGGGTGGGGTGGAATAGGATATTTATCCGTGTTTATGTTGTGATTTTTAATGCAAGTCGCCCAGAATCAGCCATATAAACTTGTTTAATAAATAAAGACAGGGTTGATTTCCTCTTTATTACATTTCCAGTGGCCAGTTTTTAGCAGTTTGCAATTGTTTTGTCATTGGGTTTCACACCACCTCCTCATAATGTTATGCATATCTGATCTACAACAATAGTTAGGCTGTTGAGTCGAGTCTTTTGAATTGAGACAGTCCTGGAAGTTTACTGGGGGAATTTGCGTCAGGCCTTCCCTTTCTGTCCCCTATCTCCTAATATTGTTGCTATGTGGAGGAGTAGGAAAGGAGTATTAAATGTGCTACCTTGAGCTTGTGAAAGAAATGTCATGAAGGATAGAACAGAACAGAACAGAATAGAGCTGGACGGGACCTCTGAGGTCTTCTATCTAGTCCAGCCCCCTGCTCAAGTAGGAGAATCTATACCATCTCAGACAAGTGACTGTTCAGCCTCTTCTTAAAAATCTCCAGTGATGGAGCGCCCACGATTTCTGGAGGCAAGCTGTTCCACTGGTTAATTGTGCTCGCTGTTAGGAAGTTTCTCCTGAATTCCAAGTTGCTTCTCTCTTTGGTCAATTTCCAACCATTGTTTCTTGTCCTGCCCTCTGGTGCTTTGGTGAATAATGTGACCCCCTCTTCTTTGTGGCAGCTCCTCAGATACTGGAACACTGATATCATGTCACCCGTTTCTTCTTTTCTTTACACTAGCCAAACCCAAGTCCTGCAGCCGTTCTTCATATGTTTTGGTCTCCAGGCCTTGGATCATTTTAGTTGCTTTTCTCTGCACCTTTCCCAAAGTCTCAACATCTTTTTTGTGGTATGGTGACCAAAACTGGTTGTATTCCAGGTGTGGTCTCACTAGGGTTTTATAAAGATAGAACATAGAACATTGAGAAACAGTGTTGGGAGGGACCTTGGAGAGTTTCTAGCCCAGCACATGGTAGGATGTCCTATAGTACCATTCCAGACAAATGACTCTCCATTCTCTTCTTGAAAATCTCCAGTGATGAACCACCCACAACTTCCTGAGACAAACCATTCCACGGATTAATTGTTCTCACTGTCAGGAAATTTCAAGTTCATCTGAAGTGATAGTACCGCTTTATAACCCACTGGTGAGACCACACTTGGAATACTGTGTCCATTTCTGGTTACCATGGTATAAAAAAGAAGTTGAGGCTGTAGAAAAAGTGCAGAGGAGAGCAACCAAAATGATGAAGGGTCTGGAGGCTAGCCCATGCAATGAACAATTGAGAGAACTAAATATGTCTAGTCCAGGGGTAGGCAACCTCGGCTCTTTTATGACTCGTGGACTTCAACTCCCAGAATTCCTGAGCCAACATGGCTCAGCTTGGAAACCTCTTCCTTTCCCCTCAGCATGGCTGGCTCAGGAATTCTGGGAGTTGAAGTCCACGAGTCATGAAAGAGCCAAGGTTGCCTACCCCTGGTCTAGTCTAACCAAGAGCAGGACTAGGGGGTAATATGAAACTATCCCTCTGTGGATGCCACCTAGAATTGCATTAGCTTTTTTGGCAGCTTGAGCACACTGCTGGCTCATATTTAAGTGATTGTCCGCTAGGACATCTTAATCTCTCTCACAGTTACAGCTGTTGAGCCAAGTACCACCTATTCTATATCTGTGCACTTGGTTTGTCTTGCCTATGTGTAGGATTTTATTTTTCCCATCACTGAATAGCATTTTGTTGGATAGGGCCCGGGGTTCAACTCTGTCAAGGTCTTTCTGAATCTTGAGTCTATCATTTAAATTGTTAGCTGTTCCTCTCTATCTCCTCATCTATAGCATTTATAAAGATGTTGAAGAGCACTGGGCCTAACACAGAACCTTGAGGTACCCCACCGCCTGCTTCCCTCCATGTAGATGTAGTTCCATTGAGGACCCCCTGTTGAGTGGGGTGATGCTGCCTACCCCACATTGTTCTACCTTACAATGGTAAGATAGTGGTCTACTTTTCAAATGTCTTACTGAAGTCTAAGTAAACTATGTCCATGGCGTTTCCCTTATCCAAAGGTTTGTCTGGCATGATCTGTTTTCGGCAAACATGCTGATTTCTATTAATTGTCTTGTTCATTTCTAGATGCTCACAAATTGATTATCTTGTCTAGGATCTTCCCAGGTGTTGATGCCAGGCTGATTGATCCACTTTTTACCCTTTTTGTAGAAAGAGAAAAAGAAGGGGAAGGGGAAGGAGAAGGAGAAGAAGGAGGTGGAGAAGGAGGAGGAGGAGAAAGAGAACGGAGCAGAAGGAAAAGAGAGAAGAGAAAGAAGGGAGAAGAAAGTGAAGGGAGACGCAGAAGTTATTTAGTCTTCTCCTTTCAACCCTCCAAAGCTGCCAAAGGGAAAAAAAAATTGAATGGCAACCACACAACTCATTGCAGCAAAAGTAAAACAGACACTGTGTCCCCTTAAAGATTAAGAAAGTGTGAGTGACACAAGCTTTTCATGGTCTGCATCCATCAAAGAAAACATATGGTGTAATCGGTACCGTATATTAGTCTTCAAGGTGACACAAGACTCATTTTAAAACCAAAGATGATAAACCACAGTCCCAGATTTGTTGTTTTTTTAATTAACTCTAGCACCATGACTTGGGAATAAGCTTCTGATCTGGGGGGGGGGGGGAAAGAAAAATGCCCTGCTTCTCATTTGTTTCTTCTTTAGCATTTTTCTTTTCATAGAGCGACTTTATATATATTCCTGGTAAGCAAAGAGGTGATTATCTCTCTGAAGAAATCGTCATAGCATTTTTTTTCAATTAGCAAATCAGTTTATTTCTTTTTCAGAAGGCCTGGAAATTACCTTTTGGTAATGGTAAGATATTCATTAATAGTACATCTAAGACAGGGGTAGGCAACCTCGGCTCTTTTATGACTCATGGACTTCAACTCCCAGAATTCCTGAGTCAGCTATGCATAGCTGACTCAGGAATTCTGGGAGTTGAAGTCCATGAATCATAAAAGAGCCGAGGTTGCCTACCCCTGATCTAAGAGGTAACCATTTTTCTAAGCAGTATTTACAAGGTAAAATCAAAATCCCTCAAGCTGAGAGACAAAGTCCCGGTGATTACATTGAACTTGTCACTTTTATTCTGACATTGCTATAATTCAGTATTTTTTTTTCCTGGTCTAGTCTACAGTCCTGATAGTTCCTGGTATCTCCTATCCATGTACTAATCTGGTCCAACCCTGTTTAGCATGTTTGAGATCTTGGCTGAAGATCAGTTTGTTGCTATTAGCACTTGTAACGAGCAGTCCTGCATGGGCCTAATATGTGAGCAATGCTGTCAGTTTATATTTATATCATGCCTTTCCTCAAAGAGGAACATACAGGTAGTCCTCAACTTACGACCATAGTTAGGACCAATATTTCTAAGCAAATGGTTGCTGAGTCGTGCCCAAGGTCACGACCTTTTCACCATGGTTGTTAAATGAATCACTGCAGTTGCTAGATGAATCCTGTGGTTGTTAAGTGAATCTGGCTTTCTCCATTGACTTGCTTGTTAGAAGCCAGCTGGGAAGATCCCAAACAGGTGATCACATGATTCAAGGATGCTGCAACTGTTGCAAATACATGCAGGTTGCCAAACACCCGCCCCACCCACAAAAATGGATCAGTCATCTGTCACTTTTTTCAGTGTCATTGTAATGTTGAACAGTCACTAAATGAATGGTTGTAAGTCAAGGACTACCTGCACACAGGACTTTGGTTTCGAATACTTCTCTATAGAAGCAGCCTCTTAATATAGTTCGGCTGGGAGAGAGTGACTTCCCCCAAGCCAAAAATGGCGAATGCAAAATTCTGTTCAATGGAACTTTATAATAAAGATAGTGCGGGTCCTTAAATAAACCCATTGTTTGCTTTGGGCCAGTTTTTGCCAGAAACCAGAAGTAAAGGCAGGTTTCTGGCAAAACCATTGTAAATTGTGGTCATGTGACTGTGAGGCGCTACAAATAACCCTAAATGTGGGTCGGTTGCTTGGTCATCAAAATGTGATCGCGTGACCATGGGAATGGAGGAGGGCAAAGTTTTAATTTCAAAACCAGGTAGGTTTTCAGGGGCCCGTCATATATCGAGGACCGCCTCTACATACTCCTTTTATTACCTTTTTTCCCCCTGAGCTAAAGAGTCACAAACATGTTAGTCATTTCAAAAGGTGTTTCATCCATCTTTAGCCCTTGTTTCTCCAGCTTTTTAATGTGCTTTTTTCCAATGCTCTTTTCAAATTTGCATTTTCTTTATCTTGGAAAAAAGAAAAAAGGAAGAAAAAATATATATTAAATAATCCTATTTAATGTTATCCACATTTAAAATATCACGATTCGTATATGGCTTTGAAAATATACTAAGTAATGAAAACCACTAGATTTGTTTACTTACTGATCTGTTTTATCGACGGGTATTTGACTTTGCCCATTTGAGATCCATATGCCAAAGTTTATCTAGCTGAAAAATATTTATTTACTAAAATAAATACTCTTTTACTAAATATGAAGTTAGTAGATTGGAGCTATACTTATGAAGGTTATCCTTGATTTGAGAGGGTACATCATCTGGCAAAATATGACTGATCTATTGTACTTAGGAAAATCTTTCTCTCTTTCAAGTCCTTTTACAAAAATAAATCATTGGTCTTCAAAAGGCTCTTTTCTTCTTTGTACATCAATTGATCCTTTCTTTCAACATCTCTTATGAGGAACATTTCTTTCAATAAAGAAAGATTGTCCATTTTCAGGTATAAAACTGTTAATACTTAACTGATCTTACCTGGTTGCTCATTGCTTTTATTCTTCTATTCTTTTATTTTAGTCCTGATTCCCCCCCCTTTCCTTTTCAAAGTTACCTTTTCTAGGTTCAAAAATCCCAATTCCTGTAATTGTTCTTCATATGTTTTAGCCTCCAGTCCCCTGATCCTCTTTGTTGCTCTTCTCTGTACTCTTTCTAGAGCAGTGATGGCGAAACTTTTAGAGACCGAGTGCCCAAACTGCAAACCAAAACCCACTTATCTATCGCTGGGTGCCAGGTGGGTGTTGCCCACTGGGTGGGCATGGCTGTGGTGGTCGTGACAGATTGGGTGGGTGTGGCCAAGGTGGCTGTGGTCACGTCAATGTTGCTCGTGGAGAGAGACGCCTGTGGGGGGTGGGCAGGGATGGAGATCCAGGGGATCTCTGGCAGGTGGGGCGGTAGGCAAGAGGCTTGTACTGTGGGGTGAAGTGAGACAGGGTGGGGGTGCCATAGCCATGAGGCAAGGCAAGGGCCGGGGTGGCTGCTGCCTGACACCACCAGCCCCTGCACACAGAGGCCAGTGAGCGCACGGGGGCCAACGGTGTCCGTCAGCAGCCACAGCCTGCCAGCCCCTTGACTGGCGCACTCTGGGGCTCCGCAGCCCGCCATCAGCAGTTCAGAGAAACCGCCTCTGAGCTGGATGGCCGGCTGACAGCTGAGGAGGCGATGCAGTGGGTTTTGCAGAGGAAAAGGAGAGCATGTGAGGCCGGGAGGGACGGGATGGGGGGGAAGGGAAACCAGCCATGCCGGGATGCATCCGGCCACATGGGACCTCGGTGAGTTAGCGGGTGGCTGCTTGAAGAGGGACTGTTGCCATCTCCGGGGCATGGTGAGCATGCCCACAAAGAGGGCTTTGAGTGCCGCCTCTGGCACGCATGCCATAGGTTCGCCACCACTGTTCTAGAGTCTCGATATCTTTTTTTATATCAAGGTGACCAAAACTGGATGCAGCATTCCAAGTGTGGCCTTACCAAGGCATTATAAAGTGCTACTAACACTTCACATGATAATGGATAGAGAAAGACACTAGGAAGGGACCTTCTCTTGATTCTTGTTAAGTAGAGGGTGGGAGATTTGTACTTTCAGAGCTGTAAAATTCTGCTAATGTAGCCTTACAATAAAGTAGAATTAGCGCATCTGGTCATATCTCCTGTCTGGTTTCTCTGGGAAGGCTGATAATGAGGCACCAGAAGAGAAACTATAAAGATTTCCCTCATCTGGATCCTTTTAAGGTGCTTTAGACTTACCTGATTTTGCTGCTTTGTGAGATGCACTGGTTGCTAATTGGCTGCTGGGTGTAATTCAAGGTACCAGATTATTACTTTAAAGCAGGGGTGTCAAACTCAATTTCATTGAGGGCCGCATCAGCATTGCGGTTGCCCTCAAGGGGCCGGGTGGGTATGGCCAGGGTGGGCATGGCCTACTGGGTGGGTGTGGCTAGAGTGCGTATAGCCTACTGGGTGGGCATGGCCAACTCTACATCGTTCGCATCAAGGGTGCCTATGGGGGCCTGGGCAGGAGTGGGACAGATCTGAGGGTCTCTGGCAGAAGGAGGGTCTCTGGGCCAGGGCCAAGGCAGTGGGGGCCGTTCCCTCACTGTTTCCAGGATGGCTTCGCGGGCCACATGAAACCACTTCACAGGCCAGATCCGGCCCCCGGGCCTTGTGTTTGACATGTCTGCTTTAAAGGCTTGCACGTCATAGGGCCTGGCTATCTGAGGGGCTACTTATTTCCAATCGTTTCTGCCTATTCTGTGTTATCCAGCCACACCTTGTCCATCAAACAGTGCAAGACCCAGGAGGAATTTCTTCTTGGTTTGCAGCACCTGTCCTCTGAAATAATAACCTCCCAAGGATTTGTGCAGCTCCCACCCATACTAAATTAGATTAAAACGCCGTCGTTATTCTAAGCTTTAGAACTGGTGAGTGTGGAGACTCTTTAAACGAGATTAGTCTTCTTCTCCTGGTTTATCGTGGTTTTTCTTTTTTTAAATGTACACGTCGTCCTCGATCTACAACCACAATTTGGACAAGAATTTCTGTGACTAGCCCTGATGATTTTACCTAGTTTGGGTAAGGAAACGTCTTCAAGAAAGCAAGGAGGGTCAGAGAGCACCAAGGACCCCTCATGTCAACCCTGAGCTACAAATATTCTCCTTTATAAGAATTTTTGTTGCTAAGCAAGGTGGTTGTTAAGTGAGTCACACTCAGTTTTACAATCCTTTTTGACATGGTTCTTAAGCAAACCACTACAGTTGTTAAGTGAATCATGCAGTCGTTAAGTGAATCCAACTTCCCCCATTGTCAGAAGCCACCATAGCAATCACATGACCCTGGTGCATTGCCACTGTCATAAATACATGCTACCCACTGCCTGAATTATGATCGTGTGACTGTGTGGATGCTGCAACAGTCATAAGTGTAAGTCACTTCGTTCAGTGCTGTTATAACTTCAAATGGTCACTAAACCAACGGTTGTAAGTTAAGAACTATCTGCATTTCTCATCTTAGTATATCTGTGAGCTATCCAGAGTTGGCAAGGATTTGGTTGGCCTTGAAGTTGAAACCAAATAAATAAATGAATGTTCTTAAATACAGGAAATTAAATTAAATTAAATTAAATTAAATTTAAATTTGGACTCCAGAGATTTATGCAAGTTAGGTTTACCCTGCATTATTAGTTTGATGTAAAATGCCTCGGTTGCCCAAAGGACAGCAAAAATTGAGCCATCACAATTTCTGAAGGATCCCTTTAGGTAATCCAAAAGCTTTGGCACATAAGAAGGAAAACTAGACTATATTTCCTTTTTGCAGATGGTACTTATATGAGATTAACCTTGTGTAAGAAGAAACTGTTGACTGGCAGTCATGCCACAACCCTGAGTAAACCAGTCTTCCTTGAAGTTATCCAAACCTCCAAGTTAGTAGCCATCGTCTGATTACATAATGAATTTCACAGCTCAATTATGTGCAAAGCATTATACTACCTGTTCTAAATCTCTTTTCAATAAGTTTCATCGCATAATACCTGCCTCTAGAGACAATCAGGTAAACTCGGGCTTGGTAATTGGGCTGCAAACATTTCTTCTCCATTCGAGGGGACATATTTATTTATTTATTTTATTGGATTTATATACTGCCCCTCTCCCAAAGGACTCGGGGCGGTGTACAGGGCAGTTAAAACATGGTATACAAAGTTGAAAAATAAATTAAATTAAGTTAGCCCCAACAAGACAAATAACCAGGTTTTCAGGTCACGGCAAAAAGAGCAAAGGTCGGGAGCTATCCGGAGCTCAACAGGAAGCTGATTCCAGAGGGCGGACGCGCCCACAGAGAATGCTGTTCCCCTGGGGGCTGCCAGCCGGCGCTCCCTGGCCGACGGCACCCTGAGGAGGCCCTCTCTGTGGGAGCGCACAGGAAGATGGGAGTGCGGTGCGGTGTTCTGTTCACTGATTGGTTGGTGGAGAACCAGGCCTCGAGAAATTCTCTTTCTCTCCTTGACTTTGCTTGGGTTATAATTGTGATCCCAGTTAGATCGAACTTGTGTCCTTCCAAGTCCTCGTGGACGGACATGAGGGACAAGGGATCGTGTCTTTTGATAGCCAGGGAGTTCTCGTGCAGCCTGGTTGATAGCTTTTTTTTTTCCTGTTTGGCCCACATAGTTCTTTTCTCATTTGTTACACTGGACTTGGTATATGACGCCTGATCTTTGATTTGTTTCTGTTGGCTCCTTAGGTTTTGATAGTTGAGGCCGGTTTGATAGCTGAGGCTGTTTTTGGGGCAACTGTGAAGTCGTGTTGGCGTAATAGTCTGCTGTCTGGTTCTCCACCAGCCAATCAGTGACCAGACACATTGACATTGACCCCGCCTACCAACCACTGAGAACGAGAGAGCGACTTCAACTGAAATATCAGAAGCAACATTCCAAACAAACTGAACACAATTCAAACCACACTGAAGATGTCTCCCCCGAACGGAGACGAAACGTTTGCACCCTAATTACCAAGAATGGAGATCAAATGAACAGCCCAGCTATCAACCCAATACACACACACACACACACACACACACACACGTATATGTCTGCGTGTGTGTATACACACATATATATATATACACATATACACATATATACATATACACACATATATACATATGCATGTACACACACACACACAACACACACACACACAGACAGACATTGCAATGTAAGATAGATATAGATATATATCATAACATTTGGCTGTTTTAACTCATTTTTGTTCCAGTTAAAGATGGGGAGGGAGCAGGATGGAATCTGAGGTCTATGGAGATTCTCAGTCCTCCAGGTCATGGTATCTGGATGGCGATGGAATCTGTTATCCAGATGATGGTATCTGTTGTTAATCGATCAACCATCTCCACTGTGATACTCTCCCATTGGAGCCGCAAGCTAGCTGGCAGAGCCAAGTCTTTAGGCTCTTACGGAAAGTCAGGAGGGTTGGGGCCGACCTCACACTGGTGGGCGGGCAGGGCGGGCAAGATGTTCCAGAGGGCAGGAGCAACAGCAGAGACGGCCTTTCTCCTGGATTCCACCAGCTGGAATATGGGTGGGACGGGCCAATGTCAGTAAGATGAGGTGTTCCCTCAAGTAGCCTGGACTTTAAAGGTGCAATTTGTTGGTAATCCTTTCCATGCCATGAAAAATTTGGTAAACCTTGATCATGTCCCACCTTAGCAATTAGCTAAAGAGTCTCAAAACTTCAGAGGAGGAAGTCAGTTTAGGTTGACCTACTCTATCCAGGAAGTCCTTGACTTATGACAGCTCATTTATTGACCGTTCAAAGTTACAACAGCCCTGAAAAAAGTGATTGTTTTTCACACTTACGACCCATTTGCAGCATCCCCATGGTAACTGACTCATATTTATGATGTCCCGGGGTGATGTGATGCCCTTTCTGACAAACCAAGTCAGTGGGGAAGCTAAATTCACTTAACAACTCTGTTACTAACTTAACAACTGCAGGGATTCCCTTGACAACTGTGGCAAGAAAGGTCATAAAATGGGGCAAAATTCACTTAACAACCATTTCATTTTGGACTCAACTGTGGTCGTACGTCGAGGACCACCTGTATTTTCCTCAAGTTTTATTACATCTTGTTTTGAGTGTTTATCAGAACGGTATTTAGTATACTAGACAAACCATTTTTTTAGGCTTTGTCATGGTCTGTGGTTGCCTCCACCCTATGGAACAGCCTCCTGTTAGGGCTGAGGTTGGCCCCCGCTTTCCTTGCCTTTTGGAAGAGCATGAAGACCAGGCTCTGCCAGTTTGCGTGGGGATCAAAGAGCATCATGCCACCTTGGGAGTGGTTGGTGCTTTGAGGGCTCTCCCTCTTCCTTTTAATTTCTCTTTTCTCTTTGTTTTTCCCTTGTTTCTTGTCCTGTTTTAATTCCATTTTAATTGTATCTTTTTTACCCGGTTTTATGAGTTTTACCTGTAAACCACGGAGAGTTGCTTAAATAGTGAGATGGGTGGTGCCTAAATTTGATTAATTCATAAATTAAATAAATATTGGTACATAAGCTTTTAGGGTTTTCTCCTTTATTAACAAGATACAAATGAATTGGAGCAATGTTAATTTTGTTTGGTTGTTACATATGTTTCCATGCATGGATCCTAAGACAATTACAACATCCAATTACATTCCAGTATTCAAATCTGTTTATTTATTTATTTTTCTTCTGGAGAGACACAGATACATACAAATGCATATGTGGTATACCCAAAATTAGGGCACATAAAGCTATTGCAATATTTTATTTTATTTTATTTATAGACATTTAACTTGCCTTTATTATGTTTAATTAATTAATTTTTTTAGAGAAATTGGTACTGTACTGTAGTTAGAAGTGTTCAAAAGCTATGTGTCAAGTAAGTAAGGAAATGTTTAAAGAAAATAACCACAAATTTGATTATTTAATGTACTTTATATAAAAATTGTTTATGGGATTTTTTTTAGTTCTCTGTATCTATAATTTTTCTCTCTTCCTCTCTCTCTCTCTTCCATAACTGAAAAAACAAAGAATTAATTATCTTATTCAATTTAAGAATCATCTAACATTAAGAGAGCCATTTATATCAAGCATTTGTAAGAAATTCAAATATGAAGATTGCTGCTTCTATTGACCCCCCTCCCTTTTTTAAAAACTAATGCTGATAATAGAATAACAGAGTTGCAAGAGACCTTGCAGGTCTTCAAGTCTAATCCCCTGCTCAAGAGGAAACCTTGTACCATTTCAGACAAATGATTGTCCAATCACTTCTTTAAAACTTCCAGTGTTGGAACATCCACAAATTCTGTAGGCAAGTAGTTCTACTGATTGATTGTTCTGTCAGGAAGTTTCTCCTTAGTTCTAGGTTCCTTAGTTCTAGGTTGCTTCTCTCCTTGATTAGTTTCCATCCGTTGCTTCTTGTCCTGCCCTCAGGTGCTTTGGAGAATAGCTTGACTCCCCTCTTCTTTGTGGCAGACCTTTAGGTATTGAAACACCGCTATCATCCTTAGTCCTTCTTTTCATTAAACTAGTTGTTGTGTAGCGGGTTCTTTGGCGCAGGAAAGAAGGCGAGACAAGTGAGTTCAGGCAAACTCATGGTTTATTGCTTGCAGACTGTGAACTGAGAACTGAGCTGTAACTAGACGCAATTTATAGTCTAGCCCCTAGGCGGCAGCCAATAGGTTTGAAGCAACCATTGCCGCCTAGGGAGAGCCAATAGCAGCACTGGAGACTTGTAGTCTGGGTTGCTGGAGAGCCGTTAGCTGCTCCAGCTGCTCCAGCTACCCACGTGGTATTACATTTGAGCCCAATACATAACACTAGTCATACCCAATTCTAGCAACCATGCTTTATATCAGGGGTCCCCAACCCCTGGTCCACTGGTTGGCATGCCAAAAACCGGGCATGCAAAGCAAAGCAAAGTGCCATCCCCGGGATGCAGGCAACACACAAAACCATGCCCCCTCCCATCTCCATGGAACTGGTCCCTGGTGCCGAAAAGGTTAGGGACCTCTGCTTTATATGTTTTATGAGCTGTGGTGGCGCAGTGGTTAGTACTGCAGGTTAACTTTGCTCACTTCCAGGAGTTCGATCCTCACCGGCTCAAGGTTGACTCAGCTTTCCATCCTTCCGAGGTCAGTAAAATGAGGACCCAGATTTTGGGAGGCAATATGCTGACTCTGTAAACCACTTAGAGAGGGCTGTAAAGCACTGTGGAGTGGTATATAAGTCTCAGTGTTTTTGCTATACTGTAAGTTTTAGCCTCCAGTCCCCTAATCATCTTTGTTGCTCTTCTCTGTATTCTTTCTAAAGTCTCATCTTTTTTACATCGTGGCAACCAAAACTGGATGCAGTATTCCAAGTGTGGTCTTACCAAGCAAGGCCTTATAGAGTAGTATTAACATTTCACATGATCTTGATTCTATCCCTCTGTTAATGCAGCCTAGGACTATGTTGGCTTTTTGGGCAGCTGCAGCACACTGCTGGCTCATATTTAAGTGATTGCTCAGCAAGATTCTAAGATCCCTTGTATATGATTCTATATGCCACAGTTTCTCTTGCTTAAAAATATACATGGAACTCTTAGATTCTAAATCTGATTTTTTAAATTTTATTTTAATGGCTGGCTATTCAAATCCAATTGCTTGTAGGAAAGTTTTTACTTTTTTCAGACTTTTAAAACTTATATCACTTACATCAGGGCTGTCCAAACTTGGGGATTTCAAATCCAGAGGTCTTAAAGTTGCCAAGACTGGACACCTCTGAATTAGATGAAAAAGGTTCTTCTCTATAGATCAGTCAATCAATTAAATATTTGTCTTTTTTGGCCCAGAAACTAATGAAGAAATATTTATTTATTTATTTATTTATTTATTTATTTATTTATTTATTTATTTATTTATTTATTTAGTTATTTATTTATTTATTTATTTATTTATTTATTTATTTATTTATTTAGTTATTTATTTAATTATTTAATTATTTAATTAGATTTCTATACCGCCCTATTCCCGAAGGACTCCGGGTGGTTTACAGGGCAAAGTTAAAAACAGTTAAAACAGTACAAAAGTTAGAATACAGTTAAAATTAAAATAGAATTAAATAACGTTAGCCCAAATTTAAAATTTAATTTAAAATTTAAAAATTTAAAACCCCTCATTCCAGGCCAGCTAAATCAAACAACCAGGTTTTTAGGTCCCGGCGAAACGAACGAAGGTCGGGGGCAGTCCGGAGTTCCACAGGCAGGTGGTTCCACAAGGCAGGCGCACCCACAGAGAACGCCCTCCCCCTAGGGATAACCCGCCGGGACTCACTGACCGGCGGCACCCTAAGGAGGCCCTCCCTGTGGGAGCACACAGGACGATGGGAGATTGATGCTGGCAGCAGGTGCTCCCTAAGATAACCCGGACCCATGCCATTTAGGGCTTTATAGGTCAAATATTGTACATGTTCAGTTATTGTTTCTGTTCTAACCTTTTTGTATTTTATTTGTGATGTTTTTTCCTCTTCCTTTTTTGAAGTTTTCCAGGTTCGGATAATTTTGCATGGGTTCTCTGCTTTTATCCATAGATCATCTCTGATGCTTATAGAAAACACCCAGTAATCATTTAGAGGAAAAATAGATTTTGCTTCTGGAATAACAACTATATGTTGCTGTTCCAATTTAATCCGTTCATAATTTGATTTGCTACTCCATCAGATAAACCTATTTTAATAATACAGTCACCAAAGAAACTTACCTTTCATACTTCTTCAACAAGTTTTAATTTTTTTAATTAATTTATCCACCACATAGTCACCCATTTCACCATCAAGTGTCTTTGGGTGGCATACAACAAAGTTCAAAAGAAACCGAGTAAAGAGGCTGTAAAAATGATTTGGGGAGGGAACATTTTATTTTTTCTTGACCTAAATTAACCACAACAACCATTAAAACCTCACGTTCCACATTCATTTAAAGCCTTACAGAAGTGTAATCCATTAATGATTTGGCTGTAGTCCTTAACGAGTAAATGGCATTCAAGCATATAGGATTAAGGAACACCAAAATTTACTGGGAAATAAATGTTCATACCCCCCAAAAGAACTGTGTGGTGGGGACAGGTATAATGGAGTGGGCTGATAGGAGAGGCGAGTAGGCATCTGGGAAACAGTTGTGGTCCTGTGAACCAAGATGAACCAGGATATTGGTTAAATTTTGAACCTAGGCCTGCCAAAAGACAAATTTGCACTGTGGAACAGAGTTTCGAAGCAGAATCACAAAACAGCTATTTTATGTGGATGGGATACTTAATTAGTCCAAGCAGTGCTTTTTTTGTAAAAGAAAAAGGTGCCGGAACTCACACACGTCATACAACCCGCTTTGCCTACCCTACAAGGTTCCATCCAAAAAAGGTGCCGGAACTCCGTTCTGAGCGTTCTATGAGAAAAAAAGCCCTGAGTCCAAGTAGGTATGTTTGAGTCCTACCACTGTGTGATGGAGTGAGCTCCCATCCCTTGCCCCAGCTCCTGCCAACTGAGCAGTTCAAAAGCATGTAAATGCGAGTAGATAGATAGATACCACTTTGATGGGAAGGTAACAGGGCTCCATGTTTCCTCACATGCTCTGGCAGTGATGTGATGTCATGATGGCCACACGATTGCGGAAATATCGTCTGACAGCGCTGGCTCAATGGCTTAGAAATGGAGACGAACACCACCCCCTAAAGTTGGCTACGACTAGTGGAAAACCCCCACAGGTTTTTACCTTACCCTACTTAACTACAGGTAGTCCTCAACTTACAACAGTTTGCTTAGTGACCGTTTGAATTTACAACAGCACTGAAAAAAGTGTCTTATGATCATTTTTCATACTTATGACCCCACGGTCACATGATTTACATTTGGATGCTTAACAACTGACTCACATTTATGCCGGTGGCAGTGTCCTCGGATCATGTGATGACCTTTTGCATCCTTCTGACAAGGAAAGTCCAGGGGGAAGCCAGATTCCCTCAACGGCCGTGTTAGTAATTTAACAACTGCAGTGATTCGCTTAACAAATGTGTCAAAGGAGTCGTAAAATGGGGCAAAGCCCACTGAACAATTTTCTCACTTAGCAACATAAATTTTGGGTTCCGTTGTGGTCATAAGTTGAGGACTACCTGTATTAGTATTTTTCATTAACCAGAACACCGGTACAGGTAGTCCTTGACTTACAACCATTCATTTTGCGACCATTCAAAGTCACAAGGGCAGTGAAAAAAGTGACTTTTGACCTGTCCTCACACTTATGAACCCCTCAGCATCTCCACGGTCACATGATCCAAATTTGGGTGCTTAGTAATTGGCCTGTATTTAGGACATTTGCAGCACTCTGGGATCACGTGATCGCCGTTTGCGATCTTCCCAGCTGGCTTCTAACAAGCAAAGTCAATGGAGGAAGCCGGATTCACTTGTCAACCCCATGATTCACTTAGCAACTGCAGTGATTCACTTAACAACCATGGAAGAAAAGGTCATAACATCAGGCATGATTCACTCAGCAACCTAAGGAATATTGGTCCCAATTGTGGTCATAAGTTGGGGACTACCTGTACTGTGTTTTACTGCTTTTTTAATAACATAGTACGCTTTCGGGAGTCCTGAAAGCCCTTCAAGGTATATCAAACTAGGAAACCAGAGCTATGAATACTAATGCTATACAGCAGGGGTCTTCAAACTTGGCAACTTTAAGACTTGTGGACTTCAACTCCCAGAATTCTTCAGCCAGCCTTGGGATTTCTGGGAGTTGAAGTCCACCAGTTTTAAAGTTGCCAAGTTTGAAGACCCCTGCTATATAGGTTGTCCTCGGCTAACATCCAGTCATTTGGTGACTGTTCAAAGTTACAACGATCCTTGAAAAACTTATGACCTGGATTCAAAGTTCTGACAGCCACCCCACCACCACCATCCGGCCGTATGACTGAGTTTGGGGCGCTTGGCAATCGGCTGGCATTTGCAACCATTTGCAGCATCCATCAGTCCCGTGACCATGATTTATGACATTTAGTGCTATAACAGTATTTACTTCTGGTTTCTGGCAAAACAAACAAACAATGGTTTTGCATCTCTACCACCATGTTCACTTCCCGATTGCTGAAAAAAAAAAGGTCATGAGGTTGGGCGCAGTCATGATTTACGGACGTAACTGAAAGCTCAGTTATCACCATAAATCAAGGATTACCTGTAGTATGTTTATTATAAGATTACAGTAACAGAAACTTGCAAGCCTGAATGGGCTTCCTTCTTCCCTCCCTTGATCTTCATGAGAAACAGGGAGGGTCCTCTCTCAGATTGTTTTTTCAAATTACATTTACTGCATCGCTTGGATTTCTTTTATCTGATTGCTGCGTTGTATGCGTCTTTGGTAGAGATCCCTCTAAAAAAGGGACATTCCCTGCTAGGTTTACTGAGGTGGAGGGTCCTTACAGAGTACAGAATAACAGAGATGGAAGGGACTTTGGGGGTCTTCTAGTCCAACCCTGTACTCAAGCAGGAGACCCCAACCACTTCCAACAAATGGCTACCCAATCTCTTCTTTAAAAACTCCAGTGATGGAGTACCCACAACTTCTGGAGGTAGGTCGTTCCATTGATTGATTGTTCTCGCTGACAGGAAATTTCTGTTTCGTTCTAGCCTGGATTTCTCTTTGATACTCCTCCATCCATTACTTCTTATCCTGCCCTCTGGTTCATTGGAGAATAACTTGATCCTCTCTTCTCTGTGACAGCCCCTTAAATATTGGAAGACTGCTATCGTGCCAGCCCTAGTCTTTCTCTTAGTGTTAGAGTTGTTGTTGTTGTTAGTTGCGAAGTCGAGTCTGACCCGTCGCAACCCTATGGACAACGTTCCTCCAGGCCTTCCTGTCCTCTACCATCTTCTGGAGTCCATTTAGGCTCACACCTACTGCTTCAGTGACTCCATCCGGCCACCTCGTTCTCTGTCGTCCCCTTCTTCTCTTGCCCTCAACCTTTCCCAGCATGAGGCTCTTCTCCAGTGAGTCCTTCCTTCTCATTAGGTGGCCAAAGTATTTGAGTTTCAACTTCAGGATCTGGCCTTCTAAAGAGCAGTCAGGGTTGATCTCCTCTAGGACTGACCGGTTTGATCACCTTGCAGTCCAAGGGACTCGCAGGAGTCTTCTCCAGCACCATAGTTCAAAGGTCTCGATTCTTTAGCGCTCACAGCCTTTCTTATGGTCCAACTTTCACAGTCATACATGGCAATGGTAGGGAATAGAAGGATCTATATTCCTTGCAGAGGGGGAGGAATACAACATCATCTATCTCCAGTCCACAACATAATCCTTCCAAAGTTCCAAGAAGACTCCACACTACTCAAGTGACACTACGACACAGATAAGTCTCCAGGTGACACCAACGACTCTCTAAAAGAATGCAAATGACCAGCTGTTATGTATGTAAATAGTTAGCAATAAGCCATGGAAGAGATTGCAAACACAGTGCAGCTTGCAAGGTTTAAAGCGGGAAAATAAGGTGCAATCATTGGACGCCACAACCAGGGAGCGGGAAAAGAGACTGTTTGTATTGGTTACAGTTCAAACGCTTTCTCTATAAAAGGGTTGCAACATTTGACAGTTGCAGTTGACTTTGTGTATTCAATAAACTCATTCCTTGTTAAACCACTCTGAGTCCTCGTCTATCAGAACCAAACAATTGGCGACGAGGATGGGATGGACAGAAGACCAGAGAATTGGCGGAATTGTCGCACAAAGGCGGCAAAATTCGAATACGTGTCTAAGTCAACCGAGCGGCCGCGGCAGAATAAGAAAATTCTCCGAATGGCGCAGATTGGGTCACTGAAGGAATTCGACCCTAACTTCCCCGAAGATTGGGAAGAATACATCGGTCAGGTCGAAGGATTCCTGTTAGTGAACGGAATCACCGACGACCGGAAAAAAGCGGCGGCACTCTTGCCAATCTGCGGCACACCGGTCTACAGAGTTGCTGTCGGGCTGTGCCAGCCTCAACCAGTCTCCAGCGTGCCCTATGCCGACCTCCTCGCAAAATTAAAAGTTCACTTTACTCCCCGAAGGTCCGAACTCTTTTGGCGGCGCATCTTCGAGAAGAGAAATCAGAGACCGGGGGAGTCCATACAGAAATTCGTCGCTGCCGTCAGGGAAGCCGCAGTACGTTGCAAATACGATAATTTAGAAATTAGAATCAGGGACAGAGTCATGCTGGGCTTACGTGATGAACAATTACAAAATAGAATAATCGCCAAACCTACCGGCGATTTACAGGACGTGCTCGACGAACTTCTTTTTTTTTTTTTTTTTTTTTTTAAATTTATTATTTAAAAACATTGGACACAGTACCAGCGAGCTGACAAACCTTTTTGTCTACAATGTTTAAATATATATATATACATGTATATATGTACATCAAAAATACACTTAAATACACTTAGATTACAAATCGGTGAAATACCACAATATTTAAAACAGTGAGCTAGTCTGTAAAACCTAATAGAGACCTTTCTTTTTATCCATCCAAAGATACAATTTGTTCCAAATTCTATAATAGTCTGATTGATCTTTATTCTTTAATTCCAAAGTTAATTTGTCCATTTCAGCGCAATCCCAAATTTTCCTAATAACCTCTTTTTGTCCTGGGATCTCATTCTTTTTCCATTTTTGCGCAAATGATATTCTAGCTGCTGTGATAATATGGATCGTTAAGTATAGCACATCTTTAGGATATTTCTCTTTCGTGATTCCCAACAAGAAAAGTTCTGGACTAAACTCCAGATCTTGTTTCAATATTTCTTTCAGCCAAATCCAAATCATTCTCCAAAATTTTTGTGTTTTACTGCAAGACCACCACGTGTGGAAGTATGTGCCTATCTCTTCAGAACACTTCCAACATTTGGGAGATGCTGTTGTGTACATTTTTGCTAAGCGGGCTGGGGGAAGATGCCATCGGTAAAACATTTTAAATAAATTTTCTTTATACGATGAGGCCAGTGTTATCCTTTTATTCCTATCCCAAATTGTTTGCCAAGTATCTAGGTCGATGTTATGTCCTAAATTGTTAGCCCAGGTCAACATGGGGTCTTTCACTTGCTCTTCAAACAGCTTATATCCCAAAAGTAATTTATAAAAATTCCTTATTTGTTTAGAGTCCGGTCCCAATAATATTTTGTCCAATGCTGTTTCAGAGGTATATATCCCCCATTCATTTTTATCCTTCCTAAATCTCGATTGGATTTGTAAGTAGGCCCACCAATCGAGTTTTATACCTTGTAATTCTAGTTCATTCCTAAGTTTCAATTCCCCCTCCTCATTCAGAATATCCTTGTATGAGATTATGTTACCCAAATCAAACAGATTTGGGTAAACTATCGCTTCAAGGGTGGATAGCCAGACCGGTATTTTGGTGTAATTGTGAGATCTAATTTTTTTCCAAGTATTAAGTAGCGCTTGCCTGATCCGGTGTCTTTGAAAATGCGAGAAAAGACCTTGTTTCTCCGTCCATAGGAAAGCATGCCAGCCATATTGCAAATCGTGACCCTCTAAAGTTAATAGTCTTCTATTTCTCAAGATTACCCATTCTCTAATCCAGCTCAGGGCCGCGGCGTGGTAATATAATTCCCAGTCTGGCAATCCAAAACCCCCATTTTCCTTCGTGTCTTGTAAATATTTCAATTTAATTCTTGGTTTTTTCCCCTGCCAAATAAAATTTAGTGATAATTTATCCAAATTTCGAAAAAATTTAGAGTCGAGTTGAATTGGGATATTCTGAAACAGAAACAGGATTTTAGGCAGAATATTCATCTTAATGACAGCGATTCTTCCCAATAATGAGAGTTTTAGGTTTCCCCATCTTTCCAGATCACCTTTTATTTGGTTCACTACATTATCATAATTATCCTTTTTGAGTGAAGTGCATCTAGCCGTAATGTTAATCCCTAGATATTTTATTTTCTTGACTATTTCTATATCCGTGATTTCGGCCAGATTACCTTTTTGTTTATTGGTCATATTTTTAACAATCATCTTGGTCTTATTTCTATTTATTCGCAGTCCGGCAACCTCACCATATTTAGATAATTCTTCCAATAGCTTTGGTCCCGTCTGACATGGATCCTCCATAATAAAAACCAGATCGTCCGCGAAAGCTTGCAATTTAAAGGTTTCCTTTTTAATGGTTAATCCTTTTATCTTTGGGTCGTTTCTTATAGTTCTCGTTAATACTTCAAGAGTCAATATAAACAGCAACGGTGATAAGGGGCAGCCTTGCCGTGTTCCCTTTTGAATTTGAAACTTGCTAGATGCTTCCCCATTAATAATTATTTTTGCTTCCTGATTGTCATAAATTGCCCTAATTATATTTATAAATTTTTCTCCCATATTCATAAAGCTAAGCTGTTGGCACAAAAAAGACCATTTAACATTGTCAAATGCCTTTTGGGCGTCTAAGAAAAGTAATGCCATCTGTTGTTCGCTATGTAATTCATAGTACTCCAATGTATCTAATATTATTCTAATGTTGTGCTTAGTGTGTCTCTTAGCGAGAAAACCATTTTGATCTGCGTGTATGAAATCATTCAGAAATCGTTTCAATCGTTCCGCTATAATTGATGTAAATATCTTGTAGTCCGAGTTAAGAAGTGATATGGGTCTGTAATTTTGGATTAATGTATGGTCTGTGTTATCTTTCGGAATAAGGGTTATGTTTGCCTCTAGCCAAGATTTAGGCGTCCTTGCGCCTTCTAATACTGCGTTAAATACCTCCACTAGGGGTTGAGCTAGGATATTTTGTAATTCTTTATAAATTTCTGATGGAAGACCGTCGGGTCCCGATGCTTTATTATTCTTTTGTGCATTAATAGCTTTTATCACCTCAGATAGTCGAATTTCCTCGTTTAACATATTTCTGGTATCTTCTGTGACCTTAGGTAGTTTGGCTCTTTGAAAATATTCCTCCATTTTCTCCACACTTGCCTGACTATCTTCTTTGTATAAACGTTCATAAAATTCCTGGGCTATAATTTTTTTTTTTCCTCCTGGTGGAATATTCTCCCTTCCTCATCTCGTAGTTCGTGAATCCAGTTTTTCCCCTTTTGTTTTCCCAATTTGTATGCGAGCCACCGGCCCGGTTTATTTGCATTTTCAAAAAAATTTTGTTTCGTGTTTCTCAATTGTTG
Source organism: Vipera berus (assembly GCF_964194415.1). Classification (NCBI taxonomy): domain Eukaryota; kingdom Metazoa; phylum Chordata; class Lepidosauria; order Squamata; family Viperidae; genus Vipera; species Vipera berus. Next base: position 15,033,046 of record NC_138205.1, read on the forward strand.
TGCTAATTTCTCTTTGTCTAGAATGTTAAGTTTGTGTTTAATCAGATCCATAGATTGCTTGATATTCTCTTTTTGTGGATCTTGTTGGAGTGTAACTTCTAAGCTCTTATATTCCTCTTCTAATCTTTCCCGTTGTTGTCTTTTCCCCTTATTTTTATATACCATATATGCCCTCGCTACCCCTCTCATCATTGCCTTAGCTGTATCCCAATTGTTTTGTACTGAGGTGTCTATAGCTTTATTTTCCTTAAAGAAAAAACTTAGTTCTCTCTCCATCTTAGATTTGAATTCGTCTTCTTTTAAAATTGCTCTTTGAAGCGTCCATCTGGGTATTTTTTTGGAACCTTTCCAGATGAGTTTAATAGGATTGTGATCTGCCCAAGTACCTGTCGCTATATGTACCTCGTCTATTTCTGAACTAATTTCTTTCGTCATCCATACCATGTCTATTCTAGACCATGAGTTATGTCGGTTGGAGTAATATGTATATTGTCTAGCCTTACGATTTCTTTCCCTCCAGACATCTTGGATATTTAGTTCCTCAGCCAAGTTAAGAAAAGATCTCGGTAGAGTTCTTCTCTTCTTTTTCCTAAGCGTCTTTCCCATATAATCCAAATTTATATCTAGGATAGCATTAAAATCTCCTATTAAACAAATCTCCTCATAATCAATGCTACATATCTTATTGTGAAGTGTTTTGAAAAATTGTTCTTGGTTATGGTTTGGGGCATATATCTCTACCATCATGACCTTCCTGTGATTTATTATAACCTCGACTATCAGTATTCTACTCTCTTTATCGTTATAAATTTGTTTTGCAGTCAATTTTGGGTTTACATATAATGCCACTCCTCTCTTTTTCTTGTGTCGGTCTAAGGAAACGAATAGGTTCCCTATTCTTGGTTGTACTAACAAATATTTTTGTTGTTCCTTTATATGGACTTCTTGTATTGCCACGATATCCAATTGTTGGTGAATAAGCCTATTAAAAAATTTCCGCCTTTTCACTGGCGAATTCAATCCATTAATATTCACAGACATAATACTACACTCACCTCCCTTCATCTTACTTATTTCTGGTTTTTGTGGATCTCGTGATTCGGGGCTCTCTCTCTTCCTTGTCTCTAGTTCCATGTTTCTCTGTTAACTCACCGGATTTGTTCCTTCTATCCTCTGTAGCTAAGATCTTCCCATCCATTGCCACACGTATTGTATCTCTTTCTCTTACCTCCCTTCCATCTTGATCTTCTAAATCTACTTCCTCTTGGCTATGGAAGTGGCGTTTGTAAAAATCTTCTGCCTTCTCTATCGTGTCCAGTCTATGCCTTCTATCCTGCCACGTAACTAGAATACCCTCTGGAGTTAGCCATCTAAAGTTTACATTTTCTCTTATTAGTTTGGATGTTAAGAATTGATAGCCGCGTCTCAGATCCCTCATCCTTTTAGGTATCTGTTTAAGGATGGTGATTGGTTGGCCCCGAAATTCTAATGGTTCCTCTCTAGATCTATGCAGAAGCTCATCCCGAATTGATTTTTTAACTAACCTTACATGTACTTCTTTTGGGAGGTTGTGCCTTCTCGCATAATTAGTTTGGACCCTGTATGTTTCATCAATTTCCGCCAGCATTTCCTCCTTCCCTACACCGAGTGCCTTTGCCATCAGTTCTGCCATCATGACCAACAGATCTTCCCCTCTTTTTTCTTGAACGTTCTGGAAGCGTAGATAATGAGCAGCCTTTTCTGCTTCCAGAAAAATGACTGTTGTTTCTAATTCCTTATTAGCCTGAAGGAGTGTTTCATTTAAATCATCTACTCTCTTTTCCTCTTTTTCCATTCTAGCTTCCATATCTTGAAGTCTTTGTTCATTTTTGACTAATTGCTGTTGAATCCCTTCAAATTTATCATCTATCGCTTGGATTTTCCCCTTTAATTCACCAGTGTCGTTTCTTATTTGGCCTATTTCTCTCTTCATCTCCTCGTGGTTTTTGGCCATTGCCTCGTGTAGGTTTTGCAAAAGGGCATGTAAATCTTTAAAGGAATTCGAGTTAGATCTTTCCCTTTGCAGCATATCCTCTATAGATTTCTGATTGGAGGGACTTGAGGCCATCCCCTGTCCCTGTGCTGCCGCCTTTTTGCCAGCGCTAGGCTTAGTTGCTCCCGAGATACTTGTCATGTTTCCCCAATTATAACAGCGTTTTATCAATGTATAATACCCTGAGTCTTATATAAACCTTTTAACTCTATGACAAAAGATATATAAAACAGTTACCACCAGATACTTATTACCAACTAAGCAATTTATATAATAGAATTCTATAGTATGAATATAATCAAAGTCACGTTCTTCTTCTTTTTCCCCCCCCCCCGTTTCCGGCGCAGAAATTGGCACCTTTTCCGTCTTCCTCTGCTGTCAAAGACCAGTAGGTGTCCCACTAAACAAACCTCCAGTTACTAAATTGCTATATCAAATGGCCGCCCGTGACAAGTAGAGTAGAATTTCAAAAGTTTCAAAAGTTCACAAATTCAAAATTTACCAGGATAGACCAGACTAGACCAAGCTGATCGCTTTCCACGCCCGACAATCCAGAGTTCAGTCTCTAAGGCTCCAAAGCTCAGACTTTGACCTGTTGTAGCTTTTCTCCAGCTAGAATACAGTCATATAGTCTTCGGCTTTCTTTCCCTTGCTGTTTTTGCCAAACGCCTCCCTCAAGACTTCTATCGCCGCTTATTCCCTCTCCGTGAGGCTCCCACTTCGAACCAGTACCTCTTTCACAAGCGCTTCCTATTTAATATTCGGATACACTCTCCGTCAGCTCCGCTCTACCGTTGTCCCGCTGCTTACGTGCTAGCTCCGTCCCTCTGTCAGATCTTCATGTCGGCCATTACTGGCCTCCTTCTCCCCGGTTCGCTCGCATCAGACTTTCTCCGGATCTTCAACACGAACTGCCGCTCATGAAGGTTCTCCGGGCTGCCTGCAACTTCGGATGTCCCTACAGGACCTCCTGAAGCTCCGAAAAGCCCCCGCGAACACTGGGTGAGAGGTTGTGCGTGGAGAGAGCTCCGTTCACACAGCCGCCCGCTCTGACAGTTGGCTCCGCCCCTTGCTCGACGAACTTCTAACGTATGAGTCAACCGGCTATCGCGACCCCCCCCGCAGTAGCATGGCGGCAGCACCCGAAATTAACCAAGAGGGCTATGTGGACTGTGGGGAGGTGGATCAGCAGTGGGAGGAAGAGATCGCCGAAGTCTCCAGGCGATTCGGTAAGATGGCACCAAGACAACTCAGAAGCGAGGGGCCTGAACCTGGCCGCCGGCAACAACCCGCAACACCGCAAAGACCACCGACCGGGGCACAACGACCGTGGCGGGACACCGCAACCAGACCACGCGACAACGAAACCCAGAACCGATGTGGCAGCTGCGGCGGCAACCATTCCCGCGCTTCCTGCCGATTTCGTACCGCCAAGTGCAGGGCTTGTGGCAAGACTGGCCACATCCAGGCCATCTGCAGAAATCGCGTTCGGGACACCCGTCTGAACGAAGTCGATGTGTGGCCAGAGGGTAAGGTAACCCCTAATGCTAGTGGCAAGGAGACCCCTAAAACCCGGGTGAAAATTCCAACCCTAAGGGAGGTGGCCCGCGTCAATCAGAGACGGCGGGGAAGGGGGCACAATTTTCCGGACGGAAAATTAAAAATCACAGTCCTTCTGCAAGGGGTCCCTTGCAGAATGGAAATCGACTCAGGGGCTTCAGTGTCGATAATTTCCACTGAAACCCTTGAGAAAATTGAACAACTAAGCGGAAAAAGAATTCCACTTAAACCAACAAATATTCAATTAATGGACTTCCAAAAAAGTCCAATAATCGTAAAAGGGAAGACCAGCCTTAAAGTAAATTTTAAGGGGTTTAAGGGGGTCTTAGATTTGATAGTTACGGAGGGGAATAGGACCAGCTTAATAGGGCTTAATTGGTTTCCTGCCCTGGGAATTTGGATAGGGGGAATAAATTCTGTGATTAGAAATAAGACCCTCGAATCCGTCTGCAAAGAATTTGCAGACGTATTCGATGGGTCTCTAGGCAAGTACAAAGGGCCCCCCATTAATTTTAACCTAGACCCCTCAGTAAATCCAATCAGGCTAAAGGCCCGGAGGGTACCTTTTGCCTTAAAAGAAAAAATCGAGGCCGAGCTCGACCGGCTTGTAGGCCTCGGAGTTTTAGAACCTGTTGAGGGCGGTTTGTGGGAGACGCCGATTGTCACACCCCTCAAACCCAATGGGGACGTGAGAATCTGCGCCGACTACAAAGCCACCCTCAACATTGGAATGAAAAAGCATGCTTACCCGGTCCCGACGGTGAAGCAGGTCCTCGCCACGATCCAGGACGCCGCCATCTTCGCCAAGCTCGATTTGGCGCATGCGTACTTACAGTTGACTGTTTCCAAAGAGGCTGCAGAGGCACAGACAATTGTTACCCACAAGGGGGCGTTCCGAGTCCACAGACTGCAATTTGGAATTGCAGCAGCTCCAGGCATCTTCCAAGAAGTGATGGAGAGGACCTTAAAGGGCATACCTGGAGTATGCCCTTACTTTGATGATGTCCTAATAGCTGGAAAAGATGAAGGAATGTTAGTAGAGCGGCTGGAACAGGTACTGGGTAGATTTAGAAAGGCTGGATTAAAATTAAAAAAGGAAAAATGTAGCATAGGGGTTAAATCCACTGATTTTTTGGGGTTCAGGATTGACAAAAGCGGAGTCCACCCTACCCCTGAAAAAATTAAAGCAATAAAAGGGGCTCCTGAACCAAGGAACAAGGCTGAGCTACAGGCCTTCCTAGGCTTGGTAAATTTTTATCACACTTTTGTGCCACATAAGGCTGCCATTGCAGAACCACTGCACAGGCTTTTAGATAAGAAGACCCCTTGGCATTGGCAAGACAAGCACAAAGCGAGTTTCCAGACCTTAAAAGACATCCTTTCCAGTAGTTCCACAGTAACCCACTTTATAGAAAACAGACCAATCTACCTGGCGTGCGATGCTTCGCCTTATGGCGTTGGGGCAGTAATCAGCCATTTAGACACCCAGGGAATGCAAAGACCCATTGCTTACTACTCCCGCACACTAACCAAGGCAGAGCGGAACTACGCCCAAATAGACAGGGAAGCTTTAGCCATAGTGGCAGGAGTTAAAAAGTTCCATGACTACCTGTATGGCAGGAACTTTACAATACTGACAGACCACAAACCCCTGCTGGGACTGTTTACCACAGATAAACAGACTCCCCAAATTATGTCTCCCAGGATGCTGAGATGGTCCATTTTCCTCTCAGCATATTCATTTTCCCTCCAATACAGACCGGGCAAAGACATGGGACACGCTGACGCCCTCAGCAGATTGCCCCTTAGCATAACAGAGGAGGACCCTGCACCTGTGGGACAAATAATGTCCCTACAGGATATTCCTGATTTACCCCTAACTGCTAAAGACATAGCTGAGACAACCAATAAGGACCCCATCTTAAGGAGAGTAATGGCCTGGGTCATGAGTGGTTGGCCCAACGCCAACCCGGATGTAAAATACAGTCCATTTTTCAGAAGGAAAGATGAACTATCAGTTCATATGGGTTGCTTACTCTGGGGAACTCGTGTAGTAATTCCAGAAATCCACAAATCAGCTATTCTATTTGAATTGCATGAGGGACACCCTGGAATAGTAAGGATGAAGGCCCTGGCTAGGAGTCACTTGTGGTGGCCAGGTTTGGACCACGACATTGAGGAATGCGTTGCCAATTGCTATCTGTGCCAACGTTCCAGGCCCGAACAACAACACATCCGCACACATAAATGGGAGCTAGCTAGGAATCCTTGGTCCAGGATTCACATTGACTTCGCTGGACCTTTCCAGGGGTTAACGTTCCTTGTAGTGGTTGACAGCTACTCTAGATGGCTAGAAGTAGTACCGGTCAGTTCAGTAACGGCAGGCAGAACAATACAGGCATTAAGGGGCCTCTTTGCCACTCATGGGTTGCCGGATTTAATAGTGTCTGATAACGGGCCACAATTCACATCTATTGAATTTCAGGATTTCCTCAAGGCCAACTCGATTAAGCATAAGACGTCTGCACCCTTCCACCCCTCCTCCAACGGATTGGCTGAAAGGAATGTGAGGACCACGAAGGACGCGCTTAAAAGAATCATTCGAGGAGACTGGCATCAGAGACTAGCTGTGTTCTTGTTGGCTCAACACACAACCCCTTGTTCGGCTACAGGGAAAAGTCCAGCTGAAATGAGGTGGGGCAGGAAAATATTGACCAAGTTGGACAGATTACACCCTGACAGACTCCAACCAAACATTGAATTAGACATTCCTAACAGAACATTTGAGGTGGGGGACTTGATTTGGGCCAGGAACTACGGCCAAGGGGACAAATGGATTCCAGGGGTGGTAACTGAAATCTTAGGTCCCCTATCATACATCATTGAGGGGGAAGGGAATAGGATCTGTAAAAGACACATAGACCAGCTGAGGAAAAGATCTAGTGGGTGTGTGCCTGCTGAGGGGGACCAAAGATCAGTAAGGGGAAACAGTACAGACAACATTAGGCCTGAAAGCGATGTAGAGGGTGGGCATGATAACACATTCCCTGATGCCCAACAACAACAATTCAGTCCAATTGATTGGGAAATACCCCTGCGAAGTAGGCCAGTGACCACTGAATCCCAAACACAACCTATTACTCAAGACAGTACATCTGTAGCCAGTAACCCAGAGCCCAGGTCCAGTAGTAACCAGCAGCCTAGCAGTCAACCAGAAAGAAGGGTCCCTAATAGCCAAAGCAACAGATACCCGTCCAGAATACATAGGCCACCAAAATACCTAATGGATTTTGTAAAGAAATGACACCAACTGGGGGGTAAGGGGTGTTATGTATGTAAATAGTTAGCAATAAGCCATGGAAGAGATTGCAAACACAGTGCAGCTTGCAAGGTTTAAAGCGGGAAAATAAGGTGCAATCATTGGACGCCACAACCAGGGAGCGGGAAAAGAGACTGTTTGTATTGGTTACAGTTCAAACGCTTTCTCTATAAAAGGGTTGCAACATTTGACAGTTGCAGTTGACTTTGTGTATTCAATAAACTCATTCCTTGTTAAACCACTCTGAGTCCTCGTCTATCAGAACCAAACACCAGCCATCTGCAAGGAGTATAAATCCTTCCATTCCCCACCATCCAGTCAGAGCTGAAGAAGCTTTCTTGCCACATAAAAAAGCACCTTTGGGGCAACCATGACTGAGACTCTCCATAGATGTAAACCTGGAATTAAGGAGAAACTTAGAACAATTAATGAAAAAGTCTCAAAGATAATAAAGGACAGAAAGGTAAACAGTGAAAGAATGCTTCCATATCCTTTAAAAACAATCCAAACTAGTTCCCAGTTTTAGTACTGGAAAAACTGCATTGGCAGCAGGTCAGAGACATCTTCCTGGATACCAGACTAACCAAGCAGTACCAGAACACATTTTTGCCCAAGATGGATGTTATGATAACAAACATATACCAACTATTAAACACTTCAAGCCTGATAACTTTATTTTTTTAAAAAAGGTGCACACCCAAAGGCATATCTATATTAATTATTGGCTTAAATCTAGCAACTTCCTGTGTTTCATATATATGCAGATAATGACTAGATAGAGATAACATTCATAGGGAATTCCTTTCTTTGAAGGAACAAATGAATCTTTTGTGCCTGGCTGATAGTAAAATAATAGCCCAAGAAGAGAATCATGTAATAGCAACACCAGTCCAAGAATAAATTATAGGGTTACAGATCTGTCTCAGCTCTGGATATGGTATGGAGACAGGATTGGTCACTTCTAAATGGACTCTAGTGAGAGTGAGACAGGCATAGAATACCTGTCCTTGCTCTTCTGGACTTCTTGATGGCCTTCGATACCATCAGCCATGGTATCCTTCAGGATCCATGGCTCTGCGGGCTAGGAGTGGGTGGCTCAATATCACGTTGGTTCACTTCCTTTCTGTAGGCCGGTACCAGCCAGCATTAATTAGGAGTGAGAGGTCCTGCCTTCAATCCTTATTATGTGGAGTTCCGCAGGACTGTGTGTACTCTCCCCTGCTATTTAACATCTACGTTGAAGCCACAGGGGTGAGGTCATCTGTCGCTCTTGGGTGAGATATGCCTAGTGCGTTGATTAAATACCTTAAATACTTAAATATCTCTGCCTTTGGTGAACTAAGCAATGCGGTTGACATCTCGTCTCGGTGCTTGAAGGCTGTAGAGATTTGGATGTAGAGGTTTGGCAAGACTGAGTGGCTCTGGATTTTTGGGCTTCCTGGTTCCGGGACTTTGGTACTGGATGGGGTGGCACTGCCTCAGCAATGTGTGCAATTTGACAGTCCTTCTAGGCCAGCGGTGGGAAACCTTGGCTCTTTAATGACTTGTGGACTTCAGCTCCCAGAATTCCTGAGCCAGAACTGGCTCAGGAATTCTGGGAGTTGAAGTCCACAAGTCATCAAAGAGCCAAGGTTCCCCACCCCTGTTCTAGGCACACAAGCCTTGCTTGAGGAGCAGGTGGAAGTCATGGCTAGGAGGACCCTTGGAAAGCTTGGTGTTGTGCTCTGGTTGTGCAGCTTCCTGGCCCAAGAGATTGTACTCACAGATGCTCGTGCCTTGGTCACCTCCAGAACAGATTACTATAACATGCTCTACATGGGGCTGCTCTCAAAGAGCGTCCAACAGCTTCAGCTGATGCAGCATTGCAGACATTGAAGTGTGTTCCTAGGAAGGTACACATTACTATACAGATAGTCCTCGACTTACTACAGTTCGTTTAGTGACCATTCAAAGTTGCAACGGCACTGAAAATGTGACTTACGACCGTTTTTCACAGTTACGACCTTTGCAAGGATCCCCATGATCATGTGATCAAAATTCAGAGGCTTGGCAAGTGGTTCATATTTATGACCATTGTTGTGCCCCAAGGTCATGTGACCACCTTTTGTGACCTTCTGACAAGCACAGTTAATGGGAAAGCCAGATTCGCTTAACAGCCAGGTTACTAACTTAACAACCGCAATGATTTACTTAACAACTGTGGCACGAAAGGTCGTAAAAAGGGGCAAAACTCAGCTAACAAATGTCTCACTTAACGACAGAAATTTTGGGTTCAATTGTGGTCATAAGTCGAGGACTACCTGTACCTCAGTTTCATGAACTGCCATGAACTTCCTGACTGTTAGAACAATTGATCACTTTGCTTCTGAGGGCAATTCAAAGTGCTGGTTTTGACTTTTAAAGCTAGCCATGGCATGGCACCAGGTTATTTGAAGGACTTCTTCTTCGACTTAACTTCCAGTGAGTTCTGGAAAAGTTCCTCAGATTGCAAAGGAAGAATTAAATACCAATTATTCCATGAAATAGTTTCATTTTCAGTGAATGGTGATGGGATCCTTTCTACAGTCTTCTATACCGGATGGAATACACTAAAAAAATTACTATAAAGATTTCTGTCCTAATGTTAAAATCCTCCCTCCTCCTCCTCCTCCTCCCCCTCCCTTCTTTTTTTATATTGTTTTCAGTATTTCACCCACAGGAACTTCACTCAAAGGCACCATTCACAACAGAGGGTCATAGAACAGCTGACTGATGGAGACATCAAAAGGGTTCAATAACAATAGAGGTGGACCTAATAACAAAGTGATTATTAGAAAAAGCCACTCTCCTATCATTTATCTCTCTGTCACTTTGTCTCTCTATCATCTCTCTCTCTCTTTCTATCATCTATCTATCATCTATCTATCTATCTATCTATCTATCTATCTATCTATCTATCTATCTATCTATCTATCTATCTATCTAGAGTACAGAGAAGAGTAACAAAGATGATTAGGAGACTGGAGGCTAAAACATATAAGATTGGTTGTTGGAATTGGGTATGTCTAGTTTAATGAAGAGAAGGGCGAGGGGTGACATGATAGCAGTCTTCCAATATCTCAGGGGCTGCCACAAAGCAACCTAGAACTAAGGAGAAACTTCCTGACTGTTAGAACAATTAATCAGTGGAACAACCTGCCTCCAGAAGCTGTGAATGCTCCAAACACTGGACAGCCATTTGTCTGAAATGGTGTAGGGTTTCCTGCCTGAGCAGAGGGTTGGACTAGATGACCTCCAAGGTCCCTTCCAATTTTATTATTGTTATTGTTATTATCATTCACCTTCTGTCTGTTTGTCTGTCTGTCTGTCTGTCTGTCTGTCTGTCTGTCTGTCTGTCTGTTTGCCTATCTATCTATCTATCTGCTCCCCATGGAACATAGCTCCATCAGTTCAGCCCCTTCAAACACAAAATAAATAAATACGGTATATAAAAATAAGGATTCTCATCCCTGACTGAATAAAAGCAAAACTTTTTTCCCAGCAGTATTGTTGAAGACAATATCTGTTTATATTACAATTCCATTATTTCTCAGAATCACTGTGCCTCTTTCCATTTTTAATATGTGTTAAAAAAAACACCCGTGAAGAGTGTTAGCTGTCTGCCAAAGAGAAGGGCTGTTCAGGAGCCAGGAACAGCATGAAGGCTGAAATGTCTGTGTGAAATAGAGAGGTGTTGGTTCAGACACTTGCAAGGTTCATATCTTCTTTGATGTCACAGGACGGAATGAAATTGCTTGGAATTTGATCACAGCAGCAATGCAGGAGGAGGAGGAAGAGATCCAGCAGAACCCCCGTGGCTGTTTTAAGCGGAAAAACCCTTAAAATATTTCGAAGACTAATTGCTCTCTAAACGAAGGTACCTGTGGGTTGCAACCTTCTTGCAGCTCCTGCTGTCCCAGTGAGTTATGAGGGGTAGCAAGGACTTCCATAAAAGGATAAACAAATTGGATTGTTTATAAAGTTTCGTGGTTTCAATTTTTTTTTAAAAAAGAGGTCACTCTGGACATTCTCTTCAGCCCCCTCAGCTAATTTCTTAAGTATGGTGTGTTTACGTTGATGGAAATACTGCACGAAAGGCGAGGTCCTCCAGAAAAATATGGTTCAAGAGAATGATCATTTCCAAACCAAAGATCCTGTTTTATGGGCTATGATTATCTTTTGAAATTCTTCTCTGAATCTTTACAGGTGTCCACAGGGTGTATTCAAATGAAGTCAAATGGGGTTGCAATGCTGTGGTTGAAGCTTTGACTCTGGACACATATGAGATCTCTGAGAGTTGGACAGATTTCGACCAAGGCAAGAATTCTTTTTGGTTGGAATTGTCCCATTTACAGGATTTCCATCGTGGAGTTGCATTGAAGGCCAGTTTCTCACCTTTTGGTATGGCATTCTTACACCATCCTGTTTATCAGGATCACCAAGGGCGAACAATGCAAACTGACCACAGTTGTTTCATTAGCATTTCAGTTTATATAACTTATAAAATGATCTAATCTGTTTTTTTAAAAGCATGTCCTCTTTCACATTTGTTGTCATTGTGGCTGATATAATGTGAGAATTAGTGACCACAAAGATTTCAGGGATCAAAGGTGAGAAAAAAATGGTTTTTTAAAAAAATAAAGTTACATGTATATTTGGGCTTTGCCAACGCTATCACTTATTTATTTATTTATTTTATTTTGTTACATTTATATATCACTTCCTTTTGGAAGAAATGGAATCTAAACGTCAGGTTTAGCAATTATGGGAAAGGGGAAGGAAGGAATTTCATTTAATTTTAAATTTTCACATCTCCCATCCCTCAGGGGATGCAGCAGCTGTTCCTTCATTAAAAAGGTGAGCTTCTCCCAGGCACATGGGAATTGTGGGCAACACTTGAAAAACCAGTGCCTGCTAATCCTTTCTTGACACGTGGAACTTTGCCAAGTGCTATTTGTAAGAAAGGATCCCATGAAGATCCAAGGGTGTATAAATCACTCATCCTCACATCTCTATTGCTCAAAAACATTACTGAAGGTAGCATTATCAAGTGTGGTGAAGAATGTCGGTGAAAACACGACATGACCTCAGAGGTAAGTCTGTTTCTTATGAAGTAAATATTGCATCCAGTTTTGGTTGCCATGATATTAAAAAAAAAGAAGTTGAGAATCTAGAAAGTTGCAGAGAAGAGCAACAAAGATGATTAAGGGAGTGGAGGCGAAAACGTATGAATTGGGTACGTCTAGTAGTCTAATGAAAGGAAGGACTGGGGTGACAGGATAGCACTGTTCCAATATATGAGGCGCTGCCACAAAGAAGAAGGGGTCAACCTATTCTCCAAAGCACCTGAAAGCAGAACAAGAAGCAATGGATGGAAACTAATCAAGGAGAAATCTAATCTAGAAATAAGGAGCAACTTCCTCACAATTAGAACAATTAATGGGTGGAACGGCTTGCCTTCAGACGTTATGGGTGCCTCAACACTGGAGGTTTTTAAGAAGAGATTGGTCGGGATTGGGCCAAGTTCCTTTCCAATTCTGTTATTCTGTTAGTGTGTGACGAAGCCCATGGATTCATCCAAGTTTTAATAAGCATGCCAATAAGCAGATTAAGTTTCTTCCAGCTACTCCTTTTATCCCACACATAGCTTTAGTTTTTCCCATTGCATTACATACCATTTGGAGTTGTTGTTTTTTTTTCCAAATTAATGTGAAATGTATGCCTTTCTATATATTATTTTCAGGAGCATATGCATTTCTGCGAGGGCATATCTCTAAGATAGCTGGGTTGTTGTTTTTTTTCAAACTAGCAAACTTGCATTGTACAATTCAGAGAACGTGATTGTTATTTTTTTTTGAAGGCAAACCAAGTTCAAGCATTGGTAAGAACACGCAGGATTAGGTACCTTCATTTGCAAAATATGAAGCAAGTTTAAAAACCTCCCTCGTTTATACTGTGGTTAGATGTGATAATATAAATCCTGCCTCGGAATATCTGAAGGCTTGGCAGGAAGGAACCAAGGAACAAATCTCACAATGCAAAGAGTTAAGAAGGAACATCTTGTGAAGGCTTCAGTAGATCCCGGTGCTTTTTAACTTGCTTATGAAGGATCAGGACTTTGTGGGGAGCAACAAAGCAACCCAATTTGCATACGACCCAAATTTCCCATAACATTCAATGATTTAAAGGAGCAAAAGAAAAAAGGGATTGAGAAGTGATACCCCCCCCCAAAAAAAAGACTTTTAAAACCATGACTGTCATTCAGTCCAAGTCCAAAGTCTTGCACGTTGCGGATGGAAATTCTAACACATAAAATGAGAGTGTATGTGTTGGTATTTGACATCACAGACGTGAAAAAGAAAGAAAGAAAAAGGATTGAAAATAAAGCTGACACTAGAAAAGGGCTTTTATACCTTGAATGGGGGGGGGCAAAATGTCATTTGATGATGTGAGCAACATGCCTTTTTCACTGTATAGGAGCGGAGTTGGTAGGTTTAAAACCCAACATACTTGCATTAAGCCTATGAGAGACTTGCATGTCTTTGTTTAATTTTGTTGAAGTTAAAACAATATTATCACAAATCGGATGGCCACAGCTTGCCCATATGCTGCCAAAGACTGTTGTAGTGGTCTTAGGGATCTCTCTAGATTTGCAAAATAATAATAATAATAATAATAATAATAATAATAATAATAATAATAATAATAATAATAATAATAATAATAATAATAATAATAATAATAATAATAATAATAATAATAATAATAATAATAATAATAATAATAATAATATGGAAGCATAAGCCTCTGGTGCAGCCTTATCTGGAATACTGTGCATAGAGCTGGTATTACAGCTCCAAAATAATAGGATTAAAAATGGTGGACAAAAATACAAAAAGGGCAAATAAAATAATCAGTAGAACAATGTCCCTGCCGGGAAACGTTACAAAGCTTGTCCCAAAGGTGCTTTTTCAAAAGGCAACTGGACTGCCATTATTTTTTCTTGAAGACATTTTGCTTCTCATCCAAGAAGCTTTTTCAGTTCTGTTCTTAGACTTTCAGTTCTTGGATGAGAAGCAAAACGTCTTCAAGCAAAAACAAAGTAAGTCTAGTTGCCTTTTGAAAAAGCCCCTTTGTGACAGCCACGATCTGGGTGACTGAGAATCTCCATAGACAGTTGCAAATTTTGCAAATGTGGAAGATTGGACATGACAGAAATATATAAAATTACAAATGGTGTAGAGAAAAGATAGAAGAAAATTTTATTTCCCCCCCCCACACACACACACACTCTCCCCTCACAATTAGGGATTGTTCAGTTCAGATTGCTGGGAGATCCAGGATGGGCAGAAGTGAAATCTAGCATTCTTGGGTAACACCAGCTCCCAATAGAGGAGAATATTTGTTGCTCAAGGTTGAATTGTGGGGTCCTTGGTGATCTTTGACCCTAACCAGTGGTGGATTCAAATAGGTGAACAACCGGTTCTCTCTGTGGATGCTGCTTCCGGAAGTCCATTCTGGGCCTGGGCAACAAAAAATTAGTTACTCGTCCCAGCTTCTGCCAACCTAGTAGTTCGAAAGCACGTAAAAATGCAAGTAGAAAAATAGGGACCACTACGGTGGGAAGGTAACAGCGTTCCGTGCGCCTTTGGCGTCTAGTCATGCCGGCCACATGACCATGGAGACGTCCTCGGACAAGCGCTGGCTCTTCGGCTTTGAAACGGAGATGAGCACCGGCCCCTAGAGTCGGAAACGACTAGCACGCATGTGTGGGGGAACCTTTACCTTTACCTTTACCTCTGCCGAATTGGTGTGAACTGGCTGAATCCCACCACTGACCCTAACCATTCCTGAGCTTGGTGGTTTTCTTGAAGACGCTTCATTACCAAACTAGGTAACATTATCAGTGCAAATCCTTGGAAGTGGTGTATGTATTTGAATTCAGAATTTTCTAGTTTTTTTAAAAAAAAAAAACAACGTCCACCAAACACAATAAAATGCCCCTTCTTGTTGTTCCCATTTCCAGTGAAGAATCTGAAAGTGCCTTCATACATTCTAAACAATTTCTCTGGTGACATGTATCAACAGTACATCATTTCATAAAAATTCTCTTTAACATAATTTCAATACTTTCTACCACATATTTCCCTTTGTTCCACTTACATATTACAATCCAAATGTTTAGCCCACTTTACCATACACTCTTTCGCTTCTTCTTCTGTTTCAAACTTCAATAGAAGTTTATACATTTTAGTAACTACATAGAATTTGTACACAATTCTCTTTCAAACTCAGTTTTAGAAACTTCAGACCCATAAACTTGTTTTGTCTACTTTAAATCTTTCTGATAATAACAAAATAAATAAATAAGAGAACCATTGACAGCTATATCCCTCTGCCCTCAGTTCTTCCCATGATTTCATTTTAGATTCCCCTTGACCAAATTCTGATATCTCACAAGTTACCTATTTATGTTTGCTATTATGTCTCTTCTATAAAATGCCTCTTGTGCTGACAGCCACACAGTTGTTTTTGGATACTGAGTTGTATCTATTTCATATTCTCCTTAAGGCACGCCTAATGTAATGATTTTTAAAATCCACATTAACCTTATCGTACCACAGGAAATAAACACGATTTTTCATCGAGGACCATTTGGAGCATTTGTTATTGTCTGTTGCTTCTTTTGAAGAAGCAGCCAGCTTTGCCATCAGAGAAGGGACTCTAACCCTAGAAAAAGAAGGCCACTGTAGTGGTCCCTAGATATATAAGTTTACAGTGTTGGGATAAAACCATGAAAGGGAATGTTGGGATGAGCAATGCAACTATAAACTGAAGTCTTGTGATGCAGAGGTACTTTCTAAAGCTTTGTCCTTAGGATGAACCATAGAAAAAGCATCTGGTTCTTTACTTCCACCTACAAATAGCTTATACTAGTGACATGAAGCTGCAGGTAACTTGGGCTTGGGGAAGACTTAAAAGAGAGGCGATATAAGCACCTGATATGGTGGGAGAGGCTGACTTTTCCCCCCTTATCTTTCTGATGATAAGCAGCTGCTGCTTTTTTTTTCCTTCGCACTCATAAATCTAAAAGGCGTGGGGCAAAGCTGTTGTGGTTTGGTTTGTGTAGGCAAGACCCGCTTTTGCAAAAAATCTCCTTGATTTGGGGGTGCCCTCCATGCAGGAGAGCAAATCAAGCTGTCATTCAGGACTAGTTTTTGCTCTAACAACCCCCGGGATGCCCTGTGGGTGGCTGAGAAATTCATTGGTAGGTGGAACAGGGCGTGTCTCAGGATATTGCCAGCTAGTACCAAGCATCAGCCTTGCCAGCCTCTGTTCTTCTCCAGCTGGCAGGCTGTTTGGCAGCTCTCACCTGGGACATACCTTCCTTAATTAGCACCTATTGGCCTTTGGCAAGGGAGACCGGGCTTCAAAAGAGGACGAATGAAAGAAGAGGGGAAAAGTCAAATAGCCACAGGTATGGAGGAGTCATCTTGGTTGCTGCACATTGGACAGAATTAAGGGATTAATTTGGGTGGACCAGTACATGTCTTTTCTGAGAAGCAAAGCAATTTGGCTGATCTAGCAGCATGGCAAGCAGACCTGCCTCCATTAGATTCACCACCCATTCTAAGCTTTCTGAGATGCAGTATACAAATGTAATCAGGAGCCTTGGTGTAGCAGTGGGCTAATGCCTCCTTAAGTAACACCAGCTGCCTGCAATTAGTGCAGGTTCGAGTCCCACCAGGCTCAAGGTTGACTCAGCCTTCCATCCTTCCAAGGTAGGTAAAATGAGGACCCAGATTGTTGGGGGCAATAAGATGACTTTGTAATAATGCGGCTTGGGGGGGCCCTAATAAGCCCCAATAAGCAGGCATATACATAGAATGAAGGCTATTGCTAAGCACATTGGTTTGTGCTTAAATTGTAAGCCGCCCTGAGTCTTCGGAGAAGGGCGGGATATAAATGGGATTAAAATAAATAAAAAATGAAATAAAAAACAGCCATGCAGTAATGTACAGGTGTCTTTGTGTAGCGAACACAGTTGGGACTGGCAAGTCAGTCGTTAAGTGAAGTGGTTGCTAAGTGAAACGGCAACAGAGATTATGGTCTTACTTCAGCTTTCCTTTGCTTTACGGACCTGTGAAGGTCATAAATGTGAGGGTTGATCTCAAAGTTACTTTTTCATCACTGTGAACGGTTGCTAAGTGAGGCAGTGGCTAAATGAGGACTACCTGTATAACCGCATCAGTGCAATATGGCTGCTCGCTTTATTTTCATCCCTTTGCCGAATAAATTAGATCATCAGGCTTTTTCTAAAAGGGCTTTTCTTTGAAATTAGGTTTTTGTGGGCATCACTCCATGGACCTCAAGATTTTTTAAAGTTTTTGCTTAGTTGGATCAAGTTTAGTGAATTCCTCCCCTTACCTCCAGTCAATATGTGTCCCGTTTCTGATTATTGATTTATACGATAGTCAGATTTGTTGTTTTTATTTCCCAAAGTCTGTATCGTTGTCTTAGTTACTTTTACTGAAATGATCTGAGTTTCCTTGTCTAACTTGTCTCTCCACTCTATCCAGTGACCTTTTCAGCATCCTCTGAACTTTGATGTCGCAGGCCAACCTCTGAACTGCCTATCGCAACGCAGTTTAGGCAACAAGGCTGAGTCAGGCTGGCTTTGATTCTCCTGCTAAAAGGGATGTGCGGGTTTTAGACTTAACAAAGCAGTTAATTCATCTGCTTTATTCTCACATTCTTTATAAGGTTCTGAATACAGGTAGTCCTCCTCAATTTGCAACCATAACCGAGCCCCCAAATTTATGTTGTTAAGTGAGAAATTTGTTAAGTGAGTTTTGCTCCATTTAACGACTTTTTTTTTTTGCCACGCTTGTTAAGTGAATCACTGCAGTTGTTAAATGAGTAGCCTGGTTTCCCCCATTTGCTTGTCAGAAGGCCTCAAAAAAGGATCACGTGCAACCGGAACACTGCAACCGTCATAAAGGACAGTCAGTTGTCAGGCATCTCAATGTAAATCACATGACCATGGGGATGCTACAACGGTCATAAGTGTGAAAAAATGGTCATAAGTCACTTTTTTAGTGCCGTTGTAACTTCGAAGGGTCACTAAATGAACTGTTGTAAGTCGAGGACTTCTTGTAATAGGAGCCTTAAGGACAGGGGCAGATGCAAATCAAAATCAGTGGAACGGTCTCCTAGGAGCAGATTAGTTTTTTGCTGGACCTGGGCTAAAGAATAAATTATGACAAATCAGAAGAAAAAGAAACAGTGGTGAGAACGGAATGAACATTCCACTGAAGATGGAGAGAGCTTTGGAGATCTAACGTTCTTTTTGATCTGGATAATAAAGACTCATCTTTAAGGCAGCAGATCCATTCTCCCTATCGTTTTTTTAAAGAGAGGTCCAAAACTTTTATGCCTTCCACTCCTCCCTACCACCATCCATGGTCCTCAAGATCTGCTGTTGGGGCAGGAGGAAGATTTTGCTTGAGTAAATTATGCCCTTCTTTTGAAGAAGAGAAGGATCTATCCTCCTGTTTCATATTGTCGTCCCCCCCTTGTTTGAGGACACCCAGTGTTAGACTTTTCTCCTTCAGTTGATCACAACCAACAGCTGTTTGAAGATCTGTACCAGGGGTAGGCAACCTCGGCTTTTTTATGACTCATGGACTTCAACTCCCAGAATTCCTGAGTCAGCTATGCTGACTCAGGAATTCTGGGAGTTGAAGTCCATGAGTCATAAAAGAGCCGAGGTTGCCTACCCCTGATCTGTAGAATTGGACATGCTTTGCATGCTACTCATGCTGGGGGGCGGGGGATACAATCAAGGGAAGCCATCCGAGGTGAAGGAGGGTGAGCAGCCTGATGCTTATTGGGCACTTTAGGCTCATACAAATATTTTCTATTTCTGTTTTTCCTTCCTGCTAGAAGGACAATGCTGTAGGGCAGTGATGGCGAGTGCCCAAACTGCAACCCAAAACTCACGTATTTATTGCCGGGTGGGCATGGCTGGGGTGGGAGTGGCCACCTCGATGATGCCTGAGGGGAGGCACACCTGTGGGGGCTGGGCAGGGTTGGGGGAGATCCAGGGGGGGTCTCTGGCAATTGGGGTGGTGGGCCGGAGGCTCATCCTGCGGGGTGAAGCGAGGCAGAGCGGGGGTGCCAATTGCTGCGGGGCAAGGCAAGGCAAGGGTCGGGACAGCTGCTGCCTGACACCATTGGCTCCTGCACACAGAGGCCAGCGAGCACATGGGGCCAGACAGTGTCCATCAGCAGCCACAGCCTGTCGGCTGTCCTGCATCATTTAATTTAATTTAATTTATTAATATTTCTATACCGCCCTTCTCCCGAAGGACTCAGGGTGGTGTACAGGGCAAGAATAAAACACAGAGTTACAAAAATTAAAAGATAATTAAATACATGCCCATAAAAACAGTTGGTACATTAATAAAACCCCCAATAAAATGATAGTAAAAAACCCCACCAATCCCCCCTCAGGCCAGGCCGGCTTGTTTGAACAGGTATGTTTTCAGATCGCGGTGAAAGGGGCGAAGATCGGGCGCCGTCCGGAGCTCAACCGGTAACTGGTTCCATAGCTCCGGGGTGCCCACAGAGAAAGATCTCCCCCTGGGGGCCACCAATCTACATTCTCTGACCGGTGGCACCCTGAGGAGTCCCTCTCTGTGGGAACGCACAGGGCGGAGGGAAGTTGACGCCGGCAACCGACATGGCAAACCGACCCTCCCCCCCCCGAGCAGCCCAGCCCAAGACGAAGGGAAGACAAGGCAGAGAACAGATTGTTAAATGATTTGAAACCCACCACTGGTTGGTTCCAAAGGCCGTTCAGTCACTGTCCCACCAAAATCTGCTCCTTTTATAGGTTTCCCTCACCCCGCCCAGCTCTTGCAGCTGTTCCTGGACTCGACTACGCATGCATGGAGAGGGGGAGGGGAACAGCCCAGCCCTGCATACCTCTGTCTGTGGCAATGGTGCACGTGCCGACAGAGATAGCTCTGCGTGCTGCCTGTGGCACGCGTGCCATAGGTTCGCTACCACGGCTGTAGGGCTTCTGTTAGCAGATATATGGACCTGTGAGAGACCCTTAAAGCCATGTTCTCTGAAAACTGACATAAACCAAAAGGCAGGGCTAGTGGGGGTCGTGCTTTCTCCAGATCACACTTATGGGTTTGTTGAACACAATGGAAGCCCCACATCAGCCAGTAAACATACCACCATCACCAGGGCTTTTTTTGTCATAGAACGCTCAGAACGGAGTTCCGGCACCTTTTTTGGGTGGAACCTTGTAGGGTAGGCAAGGCGGGTTGTATGACTTGTGTGAGTTCCGGCACCTTTTTCTTTTACAAAAAAAGCACTGACCACCACAAATGGAGGATATTTTGCAGCCAGGTGGCAATATTTTCAGAGGGAAGGATGGTGAACTGTATGGAGAACTTGAGAAATCCACGAGGACTTCTGCTTAACATGCAATAAGGACTCCTCCAATTGGAGGCAAAGTAGAACAAAAGCAACAGAGGTTGGAGAAGATCAAGGAGAAGTGGGTTGCAGAGGCATCCATTGGGATGTGCCCCAAAAGTCAAGATACCCACCACAACCACATGATTAAAAGCCTAAAGGAAGCAGGGCTTTGATGTCACAGTTGCAACCACCATCTTGCCTATTTGGACTTTTTAAAGTTCCACTAAAGGTACCCATGATGTATATAGCAATTTAATTCTGAAGATAAAGAAAAACAAACGGAAGAAACAGAATGAGAAATAAAATAATATGTGAAAAAGAAGGAATAGCCTATAGCTCAAGAACCAAGGAAGGGGCTGGGAGGGGGAAAGGAAGGAAAAAGCCAATGCAGATCAAAGCAAAGCTTGCCTTGAGTCTGTATAGGAATGCAAGTCTCCTGATGTTATTTAGAATTATTTTCGAAAGATTGATTGGATATCTTGTCTAAGCCATACAATCGACACTTGCTTCTCTTGATGTCAAGGCAAGATCTGGGATTGCTCAAGAGAAGACTGTATATGAGTTCATAACAGCAGATCAGATCAATTCCTTTGCCCAGACCAGCACCCTTCAGATGAGTTGCGACTACAATGCCTAGAATGTTCAGCCATCATCCTAGTCTTAGAATTACGGTCCCAATCCACGTGGAGAGTGCTGACTTGGGGATGACTTTATCTTCTGCTTTCTTCAGCTTTATGTGGCTGACCTCTTTTCGGTAAGGAGTTGGCTTTGGGTGAGATGGCTCCTTAGACAGCAAAAGCCTTTGCTAAGCCCGGCCCTTTTGCCAGTCTAAGTAACTTGCTAGGTTACTTAATTCCTAAATTAAGAATAACTTCTCTGTTTGTATTTTTCCTGTCCCCAACAGATGTCCATTATCCTCACCGGTCTTATCCAGTTCTTTCGGCCACTGCTATCGTCCCTCTCTGGCGTACTCGAGTGCAAGGGTGTCGCTCCATGGTACTTCCTCACAGGTCTCCGCATTGTGGCCATCTTCTTCTCCAGCGGGCCCTGGGATTCCTTGAAGGAGGACGTGAGCTGCAGTTGGGTGACCCCAGCCCAAGACAAATCAAAGGAATTCTGTACGGTCCTGTGCCAAAATCAGTATTTCCCACTTACAGTTTCATCCACAGGGGCGCTGTCATTCATGGTCGTGCTCCTCCTGGTGGGGCTTATGAGGCTCACCACCCCCAGGAAAAAAAAAAAGAAAGATGACGAGAACGACAAAATCACTGGTAGCACCAGCGGGAGTAGTAACAGAGGTGTGGCTGTGGTTACTGCTGGGGCAGGAGGGTCATCCGGTGTCTACCTAGCTGGACCTCATGGTCTTCCAATGCGCTATGATCCCTCCAATTCCCGATCCCATAATTCCCGATATTTTCACCACAATGTTTGGCACAATCGGGGTGGCATGCCTATGGCCTACGTGCCTGAAGGACATGGCCCCAATGTTGGCTTGCGGCTGTACAGAGGCTATGGCATGCCTTCTAATCCTGGATACGCCGACAGCTCTGAAATGCCCGGCCACTGGTATGATATGTCTCCACACACAATGACTGCATATCCAACAGATATGCAACAGGCCAAGATGGCTCCCCATGGCTTTGAAACAGATCGATATGAAATGCCTTCCCTTCAATGTTCGAAAGAATCGCTCAATGTTGCATCCTATTTTAATGAAACACCGCCCAGCAATGTTCCTACCAACTATGCGTCCGTTCCCATGGTACATCAAAGTAAAATGCCTCCTCATTATTGGTCCGAGGACAAAGATCATGAGGGTCTTCAACAGAGGTACAGAGGCCCTAAAGAATACGGTGAAGGTACTGACTATGCATACACCATGGGTAGAAAGTTTGTGGGGAGAGGCAAGATGAACCCCAGATATTCCGAGGAAATCAAATATAGCATGGCAACCAAATGTCAAACAATCTCTGAAAGCAATGTGGACCAAACTGCAGCCCAGTCTAGGCCAGATGCCATGAAGATGGCCATCAAACGTAGACCAGTTCCTGGAGGTAAAATGAAAAACAAGCAGCAATTAGCTTTTGATGCTCCTGGGTGGAGTGATACGGGCTATGGCAATCAGATGGGGCCCCAACCTTGGATGGCAGAGGATTCCCACTGCAGATCCGCTGATGAAAATAAAGCTGTGAGTGGGGCTGGCACGGCCCCTGGACCAGCTCCACCTTGCCCTGGTGGTGCAGCATGTACATGTGCTGGGAATAATCCATGCCACCCGGGCCCTTCATCTCAACCCCAAAGAGACCCGGGTTCCAATGCTGCACCCACCCGTAATGCACCATCTATAGCTGGTCCACAGGATCACGCCAAGTTAGTCCTCGCAAACATCTGTGGCATCCCTCTCTTTGACATCTGGGTGGCGCTTCTCCTAATGAGTGAGACCTGCTTCCTGTGTATTATACTTCTCCTCCAGATGCCCAGACTGGTTGGACGCTCCTGGATCTGCTCTCCAAACGCCATCAGTTGCCCCAAAGCAGTTGAATGCGCGGTGAAAGGAAGAGCTGAGAAACGCATGGCGTTATGGGGGATGGCGTTCACCGCCATCCTTTTCATAATAGCTTGCTGTGGCTACTTTCACATACGGTTCTGCTGGAACAAAAGGTGTCGTCGTATGTGCAGCGAGCCTCAGGGGAGTTGCCCCAGAGCTTGTGCTGAGGACACAACACCGGAAGGCCATGTGATTAGGGGAGATGTAGAAAACGACATCGAGGAGAAGGAAGTAGGGCTATAGGAAGATGGCAGGAGAGTGAAAGGAATTGCTGATGAGTCCAGCCAACCCATTTCATACTGCTGATCAGAGTTACCCAAGGTTTAGGTTACCTAAACGAGGCAACCACCACTTCCGGTGATAATTCATTGTGTTAGTTTTTCGAAGCAATTAAGGATTGCATCTGCTAAAAATGTCCAAAGCCGCATTAAAACAGGGGTTTTCCAATGTTGCAAACATTCTAAAATTCCAGACAGGGTTGACTTTTCCCATCACCCTGATACCACAAATCCAGAAGACAGCTCTAAATAGCGATTTTAATGAAAGAGCAGCACTTGACAAAGGCAGGGATTTTGTCAGATGGGAAAAAGAATCCATATAAAGAATTCCTTTTGAGCTGTATTGATATTTCATGATAAAAAGGAGAGGAAAAAGTTCTATTTTACTCAGAAAGCTGGGAATAGAAGAGAAAATAACTTTCTTTTTTTTTAGAGATTGGGTGGTGAAGGTATAAGGGATTTGGGTAGGGTTCCCCCCCCGCTTTATTTAATTTCCCCGCTCCTTTTTAATATTGCTAACGTGGCGCATAGATTATTTTAAGGGTCTAACTTGTTAAGGAGTATTGCAAACCAAAACTAACTGACCTTACTTTTGTTTAGAACTGGGCTGATGTAATACAATTTTGTGCCCAACGTCCTATTGAACTAAACAGGAATTTGTATACACAAAATATTGGGAGAAACGTTCACCTGCAAGCCTCAGTTATGAACATCAAGGTATGTTAAAAAGAAATCAAATAATTCATTAAGTCCTGGTATTTTCAATAAAACTCGAGCCAAGTCAAGACCTTACGTATTTTTCCCCCCCAGTTTTGAGTGTTGTTTTGCCCAAATCCCTAGCGTGACATCTCGATCTGGCTGCGTAGAAAAAGTCTGATTTTAATTAATCAGTAAGGCTGTCAGTTTAACCAGGCAAAAATAGGAAAAATGTAATTTTTTTTGACTTAGCTGTAATGTGTATAACAATTTACCCGTTGGTTCACACAAACCAGACTGAATGAGATTTTTCTAAATGAATCCTCAGACTTTTTTTTGGGGAGAAAGTATCTCATATCACCAGTAATCATAGCCAATAGCTAGCCATGAAAAGAGATGTATTCTAACAATATCATAAACCCATGATTGAGAAAGCTTGCAGAATTTCCTCTTCGCTAAGACTAGGTTTTCAAGGGGGGGGGGAATTCAAGCAGTCATCACCCCTCCTCCCCTTTGGAATTTTAATTTTCTCGCCTGTAGAATATTTGTTTTTATTATTAGTTTCTTAAAGGGGAGGAGCATTTGAGTCCTTACGTGCCATCTGAATAGACGCAATTCAGAATCTTTCACTTCACCTGGGAATAGAGACGGCTCAGAAATTTCCAGTCTTATTTCTTATTATGGGATCAGACTCAAGAACAGCAAATATCTTAATATCCTTCCTCCCTTTTAATATTTCCTTTCATATTGAGAGTTAGATGTCAAAGCTTGCATGTCCCTTGGTTGCTGACGTCCCTGTTGTTTGTTTGCAAGGGCCTTTGTGAAAAGCACCGAGTATGAGCCTACTTAAAGGGGATGGGTTGTCAACCCTAAGCATCTCTGGGACCCCTTCTATCTTCCCCATCACTTGCGATCAAGTGGCTCAGCCAAATTAGAGTTTCATTTCCCCACAATGCTCCTTTGCTCTCCAGTCTCGCAGCAAATGTTAAAAGATGGCTAGATCTAATTGGCTAACACCGTTTGGGACACCACCACAGTCAGGTAAGACACCCCCCCCCCGCTTCCTCCAGGTCCATTGGAGGATCCTTAGCTTCCATAGAGTCCAATTGCTAGCTAGGAAAGCAGCATTAGAGAGCTGTTGAAATGAATAAAGAAGGCCCAATGCTTCTGACTGGCCAAAATGATAGAGAAGTGCTCATTCTGTGCCGTTTACTTGACTGTTGTTGGCTTTCAAGATTGAGGGAGCTTAGCTCTGCCACGAGCTGAGACAGTGGACAGGACGAGCTGGTCAGCAGAAGAGAGAAAGGAAGGAGTTAAAAGCTTAGTGACTATGGAAAGTAGCAAGCCAGACAGTGAAAGAAGTGGGATTCTCTGGGGTTCTCTGAGCTTGGTGGTTTTCTTGTACATGTTTCATTAACCGAACTAGGTAACAAATATCAGTGTGCATGTATCGGTGTGCAACAGAGTCTTTTCGAGGTCTATGTTCCAGTCATCTTTTTTTTTAATCTTCCAAAAAAAAGGTCCAAATCATAATTTTATTTTTATTTATTTTAATCCCATTTATATCCCGCCCTTCTCCAAAGACTCAGGGCGGCTTACAATTTAAGCACAAACCAATGTGCTTAGGAATAGCCTTCATTCTATGTATAGGCCTGCTTATTAGGGCTTTCGCCGCCCCCCCAAGCGGCATTATTACAAAGTCAGCTTATTGCCCCCAACAATCTGGGTCCTCATAAGCCCCAGATAAAACTTTTAGTAAAAAAAAAAAAGTAGGAAATTTCAGGCCAAGAACCTTTGTATTAGATCTTAGATCACATTCTACTCTTGAATATGGAAGTCCAGAAAGAACTTGCTTGCATGTCTTAGCTGTTCTTGGTAAAATATATATTTGCTATTTTATTCTTTTCATATTTTTTTTTAAAAAGCTATCATTTGGTGCGATATATTTAAATAGCTCCAGGTTCTTCAACCTGTCGGGAGTGCTTAATTAGTTGAAAGAGATTCTTAAGGTATATCCCAGATATTCTCCAGGATAGTTGTTAAAAAGAAGCTCCATAAATGTTTGTTCAAAGGTCATTGTTTATAAAGCAAGAAGCCCCCTTATTTTTTTCCCCAGGAAATTATCACAGCTCTCTTATTTTTCGCCTGATGCCCTGAAACCAAATGTGTGGGTGGATCCAATATAACGTGGATCAACTTGAGAAGACAGAGTGATTTATGTACCAGCATTTAATTAGCCAAGAATATCTGCTATCAGATCCATTTTGGAGGAAGAGAATGCTTAGCAACCTTTCTCTATGGGGTTACACTCCAAATTCCATCACTGTTTTCTTAGCAGCAGTGGGAAGGGCTTTGTCATCCTTTTCTTCTGAGATATATATATTTTTTGACTTCTCAGTCTTCTAGAATCCAAGCAAGGTCAGCCAATAGCATTTAGACTGATGGACCACTTCACAGTGCTTTCCAGCCCTCTCTAAGCAGTTTACAGAGTCAGACTATTGGCCCCAACAATCTGGGTCCTCATTTTACCCACCTCAGAACGATGGAAGATTGAGTCAACCTTGAGCCAGTCAGGATCGAACTGCTGGCAGTCGGCACCATTAGTCTGCAATTCTGCATTCTAATCATTGCGCCACCAAGATTCTACATAGGCGGTCCTCGACTCATGACCATTTGTTTAACAACCGTTCAGAGCTACAACACTGCTGAAAAAAGTGGCCGATGACCTGTCCTTGCACTGACGCCTGTAAGTGTTTCCACAGTCATGGGGTCAAAATACAAGAGCTCGACAGTTGCAGCACCATGGAACCATGTGACTGTCATTTGCAACCTTCTCGGGGGTTCTCCAACAAGCAAAGTCAATGGAGGAAGCCGGATTCACTTAAAACCATGCAATTCATCCTGCAGCTATGGTACTCACTTAATGACTATTGAAAAAGAGGTCATAAAATCTGGTGCGACTCACTTAATGAGAGCAGTCCAGTCCCACTTGTGGTCATAAGTGGAGGACTAACTCGAACCGGTATGGATAATTAGGAGATAAATGGATAATCTTTTTCTTTTTAACCTTACAAAGAGACCACATTTACAGTTCTTATGGGTGGAGCTGAGTGACTTTGTCATATTCAACAATAGGTTTAACAGAGTTCCTAAAATGGAAAAGCCATTTGAAATATATCCTCAAACACAAGGAAAAAATAGTTTTACCCAGTATGCACCATTATCCTACCAATTGTGATCAGCAGATTTCCAAAAATATTAAGATAAATTCTCAGTCACAATAATAATAATAATAATAATAATAATAATAATAATAATAATAATAATAATAATAATAATAATAATAATAATAATAATAATGGTAGTAGTAATAGTAGTAGTAGTAGTAGTAGTAGTAAAGTTGGAAGGGATCTTGGAGGTCATTGAGTCCAACCACCTGCTAAGGCAGGAAACCCTATACCATTTCAGACAAATGGCTGTCCAGTTTCTTCTTAAAAACTTCCAGTGTTGGAGCATTCACAGCTTCTGGAGGCAGGTTGTTCCACTGGTTAATTGCTCTAACTGCCAGGAAGTTTCTTCTTAGTTCTAGATTGCTTTTCTCCTTGGTTAGTTTCCATCCGTTGCTTCTTGTCCTGTTACCTGTTTCTGCCCTGTGATGATGAGGATCCTGTTTCAGGTTTCAAACACACACACATACTAAGAGTTGCTAGGTGACAGCAGAAATTTACTCAAGGCTAAATAGATAAACAGCAGATGGGGAAAGGAATGTAAATCTAAACAAAGTTTTTTTTTGGGGGGGGGAAAGAAAGCTTACCTGAGTAATTTCACTCTCAACAGAAACTTCCAGAAAAAAATGTCAAAGCCCAGAGTTCAAAGTTCAAAGAGTCAAGCCAGGATTGTCAGCCAACCCAAAGATCAGAGTTTCAGATTTTTTTTACACAGGTAGAGTACAGGTAGTCCAGGATGTATGTTATTGTAAGTTGTTCCATTTGTAAACTGAGAGATCTCAGACTCCTAGTGGACAATCACTTAAATATGAGCCAGCAGTGTACTTCAGCTGCCAAAAAAGCCAACACAGTGCTAAGCTGCATTAACAGAGGGATAGAATCAAGATCACGTGAAGTACTAATAACACTTTACAATGCCTTGTTAAGGCCACACCTGGAATACTGCATCCAGTTTTGGTCATCACGATGTAAAAAAGATGTTGAGACTCTAGAAAGAGTATAGAGAAGAGCAACAAAGATGATTGGGGGACTGGAGGCTAAAACATATAGGGAACGGTTGCTGGAATTGGGTATGTGTAGTTTAACAAAGAGAAGGGTGAGGGGTGACATGATAGCAGTGTTCCAATATCTCAGGGGCTGCCACAAAGAAGAGGGAGTCAAGCTATTCTCCAAAGCACCTGAAAACAGGACAAGAAGCAACAGGTGGAAACGAGTCAAGGAGAGAAGCAACCTAGAACTAAGGAGAAACTTCCTGACGTTCTAACTGTTAATTGTTCTAATTAACCAGTGCAGGGGTCGGCAACCTGAAAAAGCAAAAGAGCCACTGGGCACCGGTTCCATCACACATAAATAAAGTGGGAGCCACGCGCGTGCATCCACGCACGCGCCTGGGCATAAAACAAAATGTTTTGCGCATGCGCAAAACATTTTGTTTTTTGTGCATGCGCGTGCGTGGATACACACGCGTGGTTCCACTTTTTTTTAATGTGGACGCACCTGCATGCCAGCGGTGACGGGTCTCCGTGGTGACGGGGGCTGGGTTGCGGCACCGCCTTCAGCCCAGGCGCCGCCGGAGCCACCCCCGGGACCTCCAAACTGCCGCCCGAACACCCGTTTGGAGACCTGCTGGTGCCGGTCTCCAAACCGCACCTCCGCCCGAACACCAGCAGGTCTCCAAACGGGTGTTCGGGTGACAGTTTGGAGGTCCCGGGGGTGGCTCCGGCAGCTTTCTAAACCGGCACCAGCAGGTCTCCAAACGGGTGTTCGGGCGGCAGTTTGGAGGTCCCGGGGGTGGCTCCGGCGGTGCCTGGGCAACCCAGCACCCGTCACCACGGAGACCCGTCACCGCTGGCGTGCAGGTGCGTCCACATTAAAAAAAAGTAGAACCACGCGTGTGTATCCACGCACGCGCATGCACAAAAAACAAAATGTTTTGCGCATGCGCAAAACATTTTGTTTTATGCCCATGCGCGTGCGTGGATGCACGCGCGTGGCTCCCACTTTATTTATGTGTGATGGAACCGGTGCCCAGTGGCTCTTTTGCTTTTTCAGGTTGCCGACCCCTGCACTGGTTAATTAGAACAATTAACAGTTAGAACGTCAGGAAGTTTCTCCTTAGTTCTAGGTTGCTTCTCTCCTTGACTCGTTTCCACCTGTTGCTTCTTGTCCTGTTTTCAGGTGCTTTGGAGAATAGCTTGACTCCCTCTTCTTTGTGGCAGCCCCTGAGATATTGGAACACTGCTATCATGTCACCCCTCACCCTTCTCTTTGTTAAACTACACATACCCAATTCCAGCAACCGTTCCCTATATGTTTTAGCCTCCAGTCCCCCAATCATCTTTGTTGCTCTTCTCTATACTCTTTCTAGAGTCTCAACATCTTTTTTACATCGTGATGACCAAAACTGGATGCAGTATTCCAGGTGTGGCCTTAACAAGGCATTGTAAAGTGTTATTAGTACTTCACGTGATCTTGATTCTATCCCTCTGTTAATGCAGCTTAGCACTGTGTTGGCTTTTTTGGCAGCTGAAGTACACTGCTGGCTCATATTTAAGTGCGCGTGCACCTCCGCCCGAACACCTGTTTGGAGACCTGCTGGTGCCGGTTTAGAAAGGTGCTGCGGGCCGCGGCAGCTTTCCAAACCGGCACCAGCAGGTCTCCAAACGGGTACCGCCGCTGCCCGTTCCGAGAGGTGCGCACGCAGCTCTCCAAACCTTTGGAGTGGTGCGCGCGCACCTCCTCCCATTCGGAGTGGTTTGCGCGCACCTCTGCCTGTTCTGAGAGGTGCGCACGCAGCTCTCCAAACCTTTGGAGTGGTGCGCGCACACCTCCTCCTATTCAGAGTGGTGCGCGCACACCGGGCAACTGGGAGCTGCAGGAGACGGCTCAAAGAGCCGCATGCAGCTCTGGAGCCGCGGGTTGCCGACCCGTGAACCAGTGGAACAAGCTGCTTCCAGAAGTGGTGAATGCTCCAACACTGGAGGTTTTTAAGAAGAAACTGGCCAGCCATTTCTCTGAAATGGTATAGGGTTTCCTGCCTGAGCAGGGGGTTGGACTAGATGACCTCATACCGGCCCCTCACCCCCAGGTCCTGCCTCTGCCTGCCTCCCCATGGGGCCTACCACCAGGCGGCTGTGTCCATCTCCCTGCTCTACGGACACTGCCGGCCTTCCTGGGCATCCCGCTTCTTCGGCAGACAGCCAGCTGCTTCCTGCCTCTTTGGCCAACTGCCGGCTGCTTCTGGGACTGCCAGGAGGCACGGCTGTGCACACGGGCCTCCCTGCTGGGTCTGCCACAGATCAGCTGGCTCAGGAGGTGTTGGATGGTGCTGCCACTGAACAACTGGTCCAGGAGGCATTGGAGAGGGCTGCATGGTGTCAGGAGAGTCCCGGTGGCTCTGCTGCCGACCGGTTAGGCATGGGGACCTCGGGGGAAGCAGCGGAGCAGTTGGAGCTCCTTGCCGGGATGGCTGCCAGCCAGAAGAGGCGTCCCCGGATTTGCAGAGGGTAGTGTGGGCTGTGGCATGCCTTGTGTAGCTGGGCACGGTGGGGCTGGGCATTTAGGGATATGGGTGGGGGTTACCTGGTCTCCTTACCTGGTTGGGGATGGGCTACCAGACAGGGGGGAGACGGGCTGACGAACGCGCACGAGTCTGGCGTCTGGAGGCAGCAGCAAACGGAGCTACAGGGGGGAGGAGGGATTATATGGATGCAGGGGCGGATGTTGGTCTGTGGCTTGAGGGCGGAGCCCTGTACCTGGCGGCTATGTAAGCGTTGGGAGCAATGTGCTACCAATGCTGACTTTGTTTTCACTTTGTGTGCATTGGAGCTGAATAAAGCAACCTCTGTTTTGTCACACGTTCCTGCTGGAGATTCGTGTTTGCTTACATTCAAGGACGTGTATTGACAGTAAGTCAGCATTCCTTTATTTTTCCTGTTCACCTCTACCTGTCTTTTTTCTCAGGCATAGGCATGGCAGAGGGAACACAGGGGGCTGCCCCAGCAGCTGTTGAGGGAGAGCTAGCTGGAGCTGCAGCACCTATTGACGTGGCAGAGTTAGGAGAAGCTCAGCCGGCGGTTAGACCCCAGGTACGGGACCCACCGCCAGTAGCCACAGTTGATGATCCCCAGGAGGCAGAAGACCAGACCCATAGAGGGGAATGGTGGTTCAGCCCTGCTCTTGTCCACATGGAACCTGGTCAGGGACAAACAGCAAGGCCAAGAGGTCCGTTAACGGAGTGGAGAGAGCGACGTCTCACCGATGACGAAGAGGAGGAGTGGAGTTACTCCACAGTGCCGGGCAGGCAAACAATGGAGATAATCCGGGATAGGTTCGGTGAGATAGGGTACCAGGAACCCATGCCATGGCCTGTCCTAGAGGCTGAACATGACACAACGTGGTGGTCGCACACTGAGACTCAGCCTGTTCGCTCAGGGTCATCTCATTTTCAGCTGGCCAGTCCATGGTTCCGGATTCTGCCCGGTCATGGTATGTCCCAGGGGAGGGGTCCTACTACTCACATTCTGGCAGTACCAACACGGATTGGTCCCGACACCAGGCCAACAGCAGATGGAGTGCCCACCCAGCCGGCAGCAACACCATCCAGTGCCTTGGACTGGCAGGCAGTGGGTTCCCAATGCTATGATATCACCCCACGAGGGTCAGGGCTACAGATGGGTCCATGGGGGTCAGGTATGGTTTGGGGTCCACCACCGCTGCCGATGTCCTATGACAGGTATCCCGACTGCCTGGCTATGTTTTTAAGCCACGCCATCAGTCATCTGGACAGGTATGCCCCGGCTTACTCATCCCAGTGGGCGATGGTGGTGGCAGTGACAGCTAGCCTGCAAGGCGAGGCCACAGCCTGGGCAGCAGATTTATACAGCGACCACGCCAGAGAACTGGGTGATGCTGGTCTCTTCCTGAAGGTGCTACGGGCACGGTTCGAGGACGTCTCCCGGGTCCAAAGAGCCGAGGCTGAAGTGGTGGGTCTGAGACAGCGCTGCAGACCTGTTATCGACTATGTTCGTGAGTTCCGATGGGTGGCTGGTAAATTACGATCATGGCCAGAACGCCTTCTGGTCCACCATTTCAGGGCGGGTCTGGATGGGGCTCTTCGCAGGGCATGCATCGTCCGCAGCATCCCAAACAGACTACAGGATTGGTTTCGGGTGACAGTAGAGCTGGACGTGAGGTTGCAGGAGTTCCAGGGGAGAACAGAGACTGTGCCTGGAGTCTGAAGATCAACTGAGAAGGCAAAGGAGGAAGGACAGAAAACCCCGACCGTAACACCAAGGCCTTCCAGTCCAGCGACTTGGTCACCAATTCGGTGTTTCTGTTGTGATCAACTGGGACATAGGGTGGCCAAGTGTCCAGCCCCGGTGCCCCGAGCAGTCCGAACAGCCCCTGGAACACACAGCACAACACCCAGGAAGCCCGTGGAACAAACACGAGCAGCACATCAGCTGGTGGGTGAGAAACCTAGGGGGTTGTCCCAGACAGGGGTGGAGACACTGATGGCTGCTGGATATCAACCGATGGTCTATGACAGCGCTGATGAGTCGAATGAGGATCCTATGGTGAGTGCACCAGTGTGTCCCTTTGCAATCCCTATTGTGTTGGTGAGCCCACAGACGGGACAGAAGGGTGCATACCGGGCTTTAATTGACTCTGGTAGTACCCACTGCCTCATTAGTAAAATGGTGGTGTCCGAGGTGGGTATTAAGATGGAACAATTAGCCACCCCACTCAGATTTGAGCAGGTGGACGGGTCCCTCTTGGGGGGGACACCTGTTACTCATGTGATGGAGCCTATTCATATGGAGATGGGGGAGCACTGGGAGATCCTTCATTTCATAGGAGTGCCCTATATGACTGAGGCAGTGATTCTAGGGCTTACCTGGCTCGATAAATGGGGTCCAACGATTTGGTGGGAGGGAGGTTGCTGTCACCTACGTAGCGGGACAGGACCCCAGCCCCCAGTTCATGACCTCATGTGACCAGAAGAGAAAGCTGAGGGGGTGGGAGCCTGCCAGGCAGAGGCCAGACAGGAGGTCCAGGTCCCGCAGGTGTACTCCGATCTGGTCAATGTGTTCAATGAGCAAGAATGTGATATCCTGCCACCCCATTGACCAATGGATTGTGCCATTGAATTGGAGCCAGGGGTCAAATTACCCAAACCCCGTATGTACGCTATGATGCCATGGTAGATGGAGGAACTGCGACGGTATATTGATCGGAATCTGGAAAGGGGTTTCATCCAACTGGACCGTTCCCGGATAGCGGCACCTGTCCTGTTTAAGGAGAAGAAGGATGGCTCCCTACAGTTATGTGTCGACTTCCGAGGCATCAATGGGGTATGTGTGGAACACCTGTACCCCCTTCCCCTGATGAAAGACCTTCTAGCCCACGGGTCAGCAACCCGCGGCTCCGGAGCCGCAAGCGGCTCTTTGAGCCGTCTCCTGCGGCTCCCAGTCACCCGGTGCGTGCGCACCTCTCCAAACGGGCGGAGGTGCGCGCGCACCACTCTGAATGGGAGGAGGTGCGCGTGCACCACTCCAAAGGTTTGGAGAGCTGCACGCGCACCTCTCAGAACAGGCGGAGGTGCACGCGCACCACTCCGAATGGGAGGAGGTGCGTGCGCACCTCTCGGAACGGGCAGCGGCAGTACCCATTTGGAGACCTGCTGGTGCCAGTTTGGAAAGCTGCCGCGGCCCACAGCAGCTTTCTAAACCGGCACCAGCAGGTCTCCAAACGGGTGTTAGGGCGGCAGTTTGGAGGTCCCGGGGGAAGGTGGCGCCGCAACCCAGTGCCCGTCACCACAGAGACCCGCCGCCGCTGGCGTGCAGGTGCACCCACATAAACAAAAGTGGAACCGTGTGCGTGTATCCATGCACGCACATGTGCAAAAACAAAACGTTTTGTGCATGTGCAAAACATTTTGTTTTATGCGCATGCGCGTGCGTGGATGCACGCGCGTGGCTCCCACTTTTTTTTATGTGTGATGGAACCGGTTCCCAGTGGCTCTTTTGCTTTTTCAGGTTGCCGACCGCTGTTCTAGCCCATCTAGTGAAAGGAAGGATATTCACAAAGCTGGACCTGAGGGAGGCGTACTACAGGGTGCGGATTAAGCACAGCGATGAATAGAAGACGGCCTTTAACTGTCCACTTGGCAGCTATCAATTCAGGGTTATGCCATTTGGATTGCAAGGTGCTCCTGCGGTATTCATGCAGCTAATTAATCAGGTGTTGCATGAACATCTGTACCGAGGAGTACTGGTCTATTTGGACGACATCCTCATATACACCACCACTATGGAGGAACACGTCGTCCTGGTAAGACAGGTGCTACAAAAGTTGTTGCAGGCTCGACTGTACATGAAGCTACCTAAGTGCGAGTTCCACAGGGCCCAGTTGGACTATTTGGGGTACAGAATATCTGAGGGAGGGGTGGAGATGGACCCCAAGAAGGTTGAAGCCGTTCTGCAATGGCAGGTGCCAAGGACTCGTCGCCAGCTACAAAGCTTTCTGGGGTTTGCCAATTTCTATCGGCAATTCATCCTGTCCTTTGCCTCGATTGCCTTGCCACTTACAGATCTTTTGCGCACAAGGCAAACAGCGATAAAGCCTCATCCTAGGCAGAAACTAGTGTGGTCTAAGGCATGCCAACAGGCTTTTGAGGCTTTAAAGGCCCTGTTTGCCAGAGAACCCGTTTTGCTCCACCCGGACCCCGAACTACCATTCATTGTGCAGGCGGATGCTAGCGATGTTGTGGTGGGAGCCGTCCTCCTACAACGAAATAGGCAGAGGTCCCTGCAACTGTGTGCTTACACTTCCAGAAAGCTGACAAACACTGAACGGGCTTGGGCAATCTGGGAGAAAGAGGCCTTTGCCGTACTTTGGGCTCTTGAGACATGGCAACACCTCCTGGAGGGGGCCAAAGCCCCGTTTGAGGTTTGGACCGATCATAAAAATCTGGAGGTGTTACAAACGCCAAGACACTTGTCTGCAAAACACGTCAGATGGGCCCAATATTTTCTGCATTTCCGTTTTACCCTAAAATACGTGCTGGGAGGGAAGAACTTCCTGGCTGACGCGCTCTCATGACAACCACAGTATGAAAGCAAGAGGGAGGAAGTGGTACAAGCAATCATGCCCCCTTGCCAACAAGAGGTGGCAGGAGCTGTAGCCCACATAGCAACAGATGACCTGATCCATGACCTACAGAAAGCGCTCCAGGGAGATATCTGGTTGCAAAGCCATACGAACATTTTGACAAGATGGGATGGGCTGGCCTGGCACGGGGATAAGATCTATGTACCCCAAACGATGAGACGGAGAGTGCTTTATCAGTGTCACGACACCAAGCAGGCGGGACATTTTGGGTTTTTAAAGACCTTACATTTGGCTCGCTGGCAGTTCTGGTGGCCGCGTATGAAACAAGAGATCGAAGACCACGTACAGGGTTGTCACACCTGTGCAACTGCGAAACCTCATGCGGGGAAGCCATTGAGGTTACTCCAAACTGTGGCGGACCCTACTAGACCCTGGCAGGACATTGCGATGGACTTCGTAGTCGAATTACCGGAGAGTCGTGGCTATAATGTCATCTGGACGATTATCGACTTATTCTCCAAACAAGCGTATTTTGTGCCATGCAAAGGATTACCGTCTGCTAGGCGGCTGGCATGGATGTTCAACACCCACATATACCGCCTACATGGAGTGCCCCAACGGATCATCTCGGATTGAGGGATGCAGTTTACAGCTCAATTCTGGAGGGAGTTTTTTCACTTTATAGGATCCTCCCAAGGCCTAAGTTCGGCATACCATCCAAGTACCAATGGGGCAGCAGAGTGAGAAAACGCCATGGTGGAGCGGTATCTACGATGCTATGTGTCATATCAGCAATCTAATTGGGTGGATCTGTTGGCGTTTGCTGAGGTGGCACATAATAACGCAGTGCATAGCAGCACTGGGTTCTCCCCAATCAGGGTGGTGTCTGGCCATGACTTCGTCCCCATTCTTGAGTATGTCCAGGGGGAGCCTCTCCCATGCCAACCCAGAGAATGGATGAGACAGGTGGAGGCGGTGTGGGAGACAGTAAAGAAGGCCCTAGTTA
The DNA here is from genome assembly GCF_964194415.1 of Vipera berus. Lineage (NCBI taxonomy): Eukaryota > Metazoa > Chordata > Lepidosauria > Squamata > Viperidae > Vipera > Vipera berus. Next base: position 15,069,339 of record NC_138205.1, read on the forward strand.
AGGCCGCAGAGACGAGTAAAGAACAGGTGGACAAGAAAAGGAGACCCTTTGAGTCCTTCCAGGTAGCGGACTTAGTGTACCTATCCACTAAATATCTGCGGCTTCAATTACCCTGTAAAAAACTTGGTCCCAAGTTCCTAGGGCCTTTCCGGGTGACACAAGTTATCAACCCTGTGATGGTGTGGCTCCAACTGCCAAAGTATCTGGGTAAGATGCACCCACTCTTTCACAGCAGCCTGCTAAAGCTGGCCAGGGTATCACCCCATGGACCAGAGGAGGGGGGTCCAAGACCTGTACATGACGGACATTTCAAGGTACAGGAGATCCTCGACTCTAGGGTGCAGAGGGGGAGGTTGCAATATTTCATATTGTGGAAAGGTTATCCCATGACAGAAGCCTTGTGGGTGAAGGAGGTGGATGTCCATGCACCCCACTTAGTTCGGGCATTTCATCGCCAGCATCCGGGGAAGCCGGGTGGGGGAAGGGCAGAGCCCTCCGGTCGGGTGGACAATCATTCACGTGTGACCTCTTGTCTTCCAGGTGAAACCCTGGTTAGGGGAGCCGCCTGTCGAGCCTCGTGGGCCCGACATTCAGTGGGGGAGGCAGCCTCTCACGCTGGCCCCTCACCCCCAGGTCCTGCCTCTGCCTGCCTCCCTGTGGGGCCTACCACCGGGCGGCCATGTCCATCTCCCTGCTCTACGGATGCCGCTGGCCTTCCTGGGCATCCCACTTCTTCGGCCGACTGCCAGCTGCTCCCTGCCTCTTTGGCCGACTGTTGGCTGCTTCCGGGACTGCCAGGAGGCGCGGCTGCGCACACGGGCCTCCCTGCCGGGTCTGCCGCCGATCAGCTGGCTCAGGAGAGGCATTGGACAGTGCTGCCACTGAACAACTGGTCCAGGAGGCATTGGAGAGGGCTGCACGGTGTCAGGAGAGTCCCGGTGGCTCCGCTGCCAACTGGTTAGGTGTGGGGACCTCGGGGGAAGCAGCGGAGCAGTTGGAGCTCCTTGCCGGGATGGCTTCCAGCCAGAACAGCCCAGGAACAGGCGTCCCCGGATTTGCAGAGGGTAGTGTGGGCTGTGGCATGCTTTGTGTAGCTGGGCACGGTGGGGCTGGGCGTTTAGGGATATGGGTGGGGGTTACCTGGTCTCCTTACCTGGTTGGGGATGGGCTACCAGACAGGGGGGAGACGGGCTGACGAATGTGCGCGAGGCTGGCATCTGGAGGCAGCAGCAAACGGAGCTACAGGGGGGAGGAGGGATTATATGGATGCAGGGGCGGATGTTGGTCTGTGGCTTGAGGGCGGAGCCCTGTACCTGGCGGCTATGTAAGCATTGGGAGCGATGTGCTACCAATGCTGACTTTGTTTTCACTTTGTGTGCATTGGAGCTGAATAAAGCAACCTCTGTTTTGTCACACATTCCTGCTGGAGATTCGTGTTTGCTTACATTCGAGGACGTGTATTGACAATTATTATTATTATTATTATTATTATTATTATTATTATTATTATTATTATTATTATTATTATTATTATTATCATTATTATTATTGTTGTTGTTGTTGTTGTTGTTGTTGTTGTTACATGACTGAACTTGCTTTTGCAACTGTTTTTACAATGGCCCTTTAAACAATCACCTGGTTGTAATCCAAATGTACCTTTTCCAATGAGGAACTTTCGCCAGAAAACAGAAAAAAGTGTAGGGAAACACAATCATGTGGCTATGGGCCACTGCAATTGGCCATCAATGCTAGCCAGTTGCCAAACACCCAAAATGTGACCCCTTGGCGGTGCAGGTGGTGAGGCAGACATAACTTTGAGGCTGAGTCGTAACTCACTTTTTTTGAGCCATAACTTCGAATGATTGTTAAGTAACCTATCATAAGTTGACTGCCACCTGTACACAGGAATGACACATCAGAACAGGAAATCATACAGTTTTTCCCCCAACAAAGACACATGGGTCAGGGCTATCTCTTAAGTCAGGCTGTAGCCAGCTAGGTAGAGTTTGCCCTTACTTGGCAAGGGGCCTCACTGGGCATCTTTGCTCTGCTCTCTGCTTTGCTAACTGACTCCAGGGACTTGGAGGCTAGTCATGCACCACCATCTGACTAGCCAGCTGTTCTCATGGTACCTGCCTTTGATTAGCTTCAGATGATTCCTGGCTTGGTGTCTCCTGAAGCTGACTTTCCACTAGACCAGCTTCTTCAGAGCCAGACTGAGACCTGAGCCACGAGAAGCAGATCTGAGATATGCATGCAAAGAGGTTACAATTGCCTTTTATTCCTATGAGTTTGGGCCAGAGTTGGAGAGGTCCTCAAAATGTCAGGAAACTGTGCCTCTGAAGTCTGGGAAAAATGGCTTCGGCTCTATGAAGTCCAAAGGTCTTGGGTGACTTACACCTGGTTTCAAATCCATAATCCTGATCTAAGCCTTCCCCGCCCCCAGCCCCCAAAGCAGGAGTGAAGAACTATGACTCCTTAATGACCTGTGGACTTCAAGTCCCAGAATTCCTGAGCCAGCCATGGTCATAAAGGCACCATAGTTCCCCACCCCTGCCTTAAAGCCATATACTTGGACAATGTTCTCAAATGTGTTTGTTTTCAACATGCATCCTACATGTTGGCTGAAACCTATAGGACCTGATATCCAGCACATACAGAAAATTTCAACTCCAAAAAAGCTTCCCAGGATTCAAATAGCCTGCAAGATGTGACACAAGACTCCAGGAAGTTTATTCTCTGAAAAATAATCAGCATGTAGAGAGATTAGATCAAATAATTCTGGTGTCCTAAATATCTTCTTAATTTTCTTGGAGAGGGAAGCTGGTTATTAAAAATGTTTGCTGCTTCATCAATGCCTAATGACAACAAAGAACATTGCCCATGTAGTGTGAAGGCAGGCATTACAGACTTGTTTCCAAAATATTGGCAAGAAAAACAAAAGAAGAGGTTTGACAAGTAATTATAGTCAGGCAGGTGTGTGCTTTAATGTAATGCCAGGACAATGCCCTCCAGTGGTCTTCTGGCTTCACTGGGACATGTCATCAAAGCTGATCACTTCTAAGGAAATTTCAAAGGACTTGACTGATTATACAAAATACTGACATCCCCTCAGCAAAGCCCCCGAGTCTTAGCATTAATATCCTAAATATATCCCAATTGCCTGCTTCTCAAATGGCTTTGAAACATGAGGAGAGACAAGATTTAAATTTGAGATCTCCTGTAGAGTGTGTTTCCCAACTCTGACAATTTCCAGAAGGGTGAACTTCTACTCCCAGAATTCTCAGCGCTGACCACAGGGTCTGGAGAGTTCTGGAAAGAGAAGTTCCTATATCTGGACAGCACTTAAATTGGGAAACTTTGATTAAAGGCTTGAGGATTAGCTAGCAAGAGTTCCATCTGTTGGAGAACTTTATGACAGCTCCTGGGGATTTCAGACAGTATTACTTTTGACAGCTAGATAGCTGGACAGATAGACATACAGAAGATATAGATGATAGATAATAGATGGCAGATAGATGACATAGATGAGAGAGAGACAGAGATTAAGTCTCCTTTCAAGCTTACATTATACTTTGTGAGCATTTTCCATCTCCAAATCACAAGAAACATGGAGGCACAGCTGACTGGAATAATTTCTACCCTGGGTGAAGAGCATGGAGAAGCAGAAGCTGTTTACAGCCATACTAGTAGTTAGAATCTTTGAGAGAGAGAAAAGGGAAATTGGTGACAAGATAACCACCTTGGAGATTTAGTGGCAGATTCCTTCCTTTCAAAGCCTTTTCTACTTCCTTGGATGAATTCAAATGACCAGCTAGATAGATAGATGTTAGACAGACAGACAGATAGACAGATAGATATGGATGGATAATTGATAGATGATAGACTGATATGGATGGATGCATGCATCGAGGGATGATAAATAGACAGATACATACTGTAGATATGGATGGAGAGAGGGAATTTAGAAATAGTGGTGTCCCCTTATCCTCCTTCAAATTGCTGTATGCAAGCATATTTTTTGTCTCAGAATTTTTTTATATATGCACAACTATAAGCATATTCATTCTTAAATCCAGGAAATGTGGTAGATCTGCCCTGCAGAGTGTCAAAATAAATAACTCAGAATGCCCATTGTTATGTTTCGGGTTCGGACGAGCAGGAAAGACGCCAGGCAGATGAGTACAGAAGAATAGTTGCTTTATTCATAACTATAACTGTACTGAGGATTAAGGGTAACCATGCAATCTTTATATAGTCTCCCATAGTCTAAACAACCAATCAGATTGAACCCATCATTCCCGCCAAGTTGACTGCAGTCAGGACTGGAAAGTCCTATCTGTGCTGCTGGAGAACTGTTAGCTTTCCAGCTTACACGTGGTAAGGTATTCCCCAAAAGCTCAATACATAACACCCATCTGATGGCAAACAATGTTCAAAACTAGGATTTTCCAACATCGCTGCTCTCCAGATGTGTCACCCTCAACTCCCATAACACCCCAGTCAATGGGGCCATTAGTAAGAATTCTGGGAACTGAAGTCCATAGAACTGGAAGGTAACTGTTATGTATCTAGTTGCAGGCATCTGCATAGCAACAGCCACTAGGGGGCGTTGGCCTGGACGGTTTTGGCGGGAAACCTAGTTTCGGCGGGAAACCTAGGGCCAACCCCATTGGCTGGCCGCCCCCCTGGCCGAGTATATAAGGAGGCCAGGTAGCCCTTGTTCCTGAGTACGCACCCCCCACAATAAAGAGCTGAACACGTACTCCGGCTGGCGTCTCTTCCTTGCGTCGGACCCACTACATTACAGTAACAAAGTCTAAATTAGTGTTTCTCAATTTGGCAACTTGAAGATGGGTGAACTTCAACTCTCAGAATTCCCCAGCTGGCTTCCCCAAGTCACATCTTCAAGCTGCCCAAGTTGAGAGACACTGGATCTATCATTCTTGGTAGGCCCCAGGTGTCTCTTACAGGCCTCTCTGTGCTGAGGGGAGAGAATTAAAATGAAGCCAAGCTGATCATAATAGCTGGTTTCAACTTCATCAAGAACCATGCTGCAAACATTTAAATTGAACTTAAGACTTTTTATTGGGTAGATTTGAATGAAGCTCCACACATTCTTATAAAAATACACTTCTGAAATAAATGAATAAAAAAATATTGAACTAACAATTACAGAAAATACAGGGGAATCCTAAAGAATTTAGAATTCTAAAGAAGCTGAATGGAAGAGAAAAGTTAAGTCGGAAACGGGCACATAAGTTCTTATTTAGCTCCTCTTCATTTCAGTGAGTTTTACACAAGAGAAATTCAGATTGACTAAGGCCTAGACCTAATATATAAAACTGAATGGAAATCAATGAAACAAACAAACAAACAAAAACAACTGTCAGGCATTGTATTAGTGGGGCAATATAAAAAAACTAAAAGTTCCATAAAACCTGGCTTGTTTATTAGTCTGCAAGGTTCTTCAGTCTTGATCCTCTCACTCCAGTCCAGCCCATGACAAACTATCTCTGTGCAAAGTTCCCCTTGTTTTTGAAAACAAATAGGAATGCCTTTCTACTATTTTCAGAAAACACATATTTGGCCTTCTAATTTTGTGTCTCACGGGGGCAAAGATAAATGAAGTCTGGAAAAGGAGCAGTCTTGCCAAACATCTTCATTAAGTCTATGAGCACTTGAGGTAGTGTTTCTCAATCTCAGTGAGTTTAAGAGGTGCAGACTTCAACTCCCAGAATTCCCCAGCCAACATGGCTGGCTGGGGAATTCTGGGAGTTGAAGTCTACACCTCTTAAACTTCCTAAGCTTAAGAAACACTGCTGTATAGTATATTAGCTCATGACTTGGCTAATGAGAAAAGAGATTCCCTTTGGATAGCAATTTCAGACACACTTAGGCAGAGTAAGCCTCATTCAGTTTGATGGGACTTATTCCCAAGAGATCAGCCATAGAACTGCGTTGCAATTTCTGCCATTGTTTATCTACAGTTATGACCATAACTGGACCTGGAATCTCCATCGTTAAGATGTTGCGGTTGTAAGTCGAGGCAGACCCAACTTTGCAATAACTTTTATGATGGTTGTTAAGTGACACAAGCAAACTTTAAGCAAATCTAACTTTCCCAATGGGTGCTTTTTGCTGGAAACAATCATGTGACCACAGGATGCTGCAACAGGTTATAAATGCAAGTCAGTTGCCAAGTGAATTGTGATCACGTGACTGTGGGGATGGTAAGATGGTCATAAGTGCAAGTAAGATCTAAATCACTTTTTCCAAGGCTGTCATAACTTTGAACCATTGCTGTCATAAATCAAGGACTAACTACCTGTATTTATTAATTGGCTCTTTGTTAAGTAGTTCCTCTGAAATTATTCAGCATCAAGAGTAAAATTATTCAGGATCAAATGTTATTACCCTAGGAAAAAATAAGTAAAAGTTATGTAATGAGATGAACTATTTTAACCTGCCAAGTTCTCGGAAATCCACTGGAACCAACAGAAGCAAATCTTTAATATGTAAGCAAGGACAGGGAAAGCATAATGCTATTTCCTACTTAATATATGTTCATATAATTCAAAATTTAAACTCTCGTATTTATACATTTTGTACATTGTGCCGATTAGATATTTCCATTTTGCCTTTATCTCAATCCAAAGATTTTTTTTAAAAAAAGGAAGAAATACCCTCTCCTATGGCTGTTTTAAACTTGGTACTTCTGAAGTGATGCAAAGGACAAAGCGCTGCAGAATAATTGGAAAGGTCTCTGAATGGAATAAAAGCATTTAAACCTACATACATATCTAACTGCCAACTATATCAGCTCTTTGGGGGTGCCCATATAAAGCGTTTCCTTTGTAGACATTCCCAGAGAGCTGATACAATGAAAAATCTGAGTTAATAAAATCTGAGTTAATAATAATTAAAAAAAAATCTAGTTAGGATATTCCTACATGTGTGCATCAAAGCCATTCACCCAGCACTTCTGAGCATGAATCAGCCAAGCAATTTGCAGCATCATAAAAAAAAAATTAGCAAGTAGAACTTTTGTTACTATACTTTCTTTCTGGCGATGCGGATTAAGACTTTCTTCTACACAAAATAGACTCAAAGCCTGATCAATGCTCATTATTCTTCAGGCACAACCCCTCACCACCATCACCTGGAAATTTGTCAACCATCCAGCCTCCCATGGGCCTTTTTATCCTCTAAAACAGGGGTGTCAAACTCAATTTCACTGAGGGCCGCATCAGCATTGCAGTTGCCCTCAGGGGGCCGGGTGGGTATGGCCTGGGTGGGCGTGGCCTACTGGGTGGGCGTGGGTAGAGTGCATATGGCCTACTGGGTGGGCGTGGCCAGCTCTACATCGTTCGCATCAAGGGTGCCTATGGGGGCCTGGGCAGGAGTGGGACAGATCTGAGGGTCTCTGGCAGAAGGAGGGTCTCTGGGCCAGGGCCAAGGCAGTGGGGGCCATTCTGTCACTGTTTCCAGGATGGCTTCGCAGGCCACATGAAAGCACTTCGTGGGCCGGATCCGGCCCCCGGGCCTTGTGTTTGACATGTCTGCTCTAAACGAAGAGGGAAAATGAAATTAAAAAGTTCTTGGTGAAACTGGGCTGGGCCAGTGTTTAGTTTCTCTCTGCTTTTGGGTCTGCCATACCTGTGGTTTATAAGAAAGCAGGGGAAATGAGATGCTGAGGACTTTCATAAGAGAAGTTGAGGGAGAGAACTTTCTCTTTCACTCCTCCATCTTCCACTCATCCCTCATATATGAACAAGGGACATCTTAACATAATGATCAGGGTATAGACTAGAGCAAGGGTAGGCAACCTCAGCTCTTTTATGACTCATGGACTTCAACTCCCAGAATTCCTGAGCCAGCGTGGCTCAGCTTGGAAAACTCTCCCTTTTCCCTCAGCACGGCTGGCTCAGGAATTCTGGGAGTTGAAGTCCACGAGTCATAAAAGAGCCAAGGGTGTCTATCCCTGGACTAGAAGATATAGGATACATCTATCCTGTAGGATAATGAGATATACCCAACAACGCCTATGTAAACCATAAAGATTTTCTGCTCCAGAAGTGGCCTAAGAGGTGAATCTACCTTTTAACTCACTATTTAGGAGTTATGTCTATGGAGATTCTCAATAATCTGAGTCCTGGTGGTCCAAAGGTGCTTTTTCAAATGTCAACTGGGCTTTCCTGGTTTTTCCTTGAAGACATTTTGCTTCTCATCTAAACTGAACTGAAAAAGTTTCTTGGATGGGAAGCGGAAGGTCTCCAAGGAAAGGCAAAGGAAGCCCTATTTAGGAGGAACTTTCTCCTAACTTACTGGAGGCTGGGGACACCTAAGAAGACTTCTTAAGGGGCTCTGGTACTTTGCCATTGGCATCCCCAGTCGCCTGTGAAGTGGATCCTGTCTCAGACTCTCCACTTAGCAGCTGCTCTGTTTCCCCCTTTCCTCCCTTCCCATTCATGTCTTCCATAGCTATCGAAGGCACCCTAGACTGGCGCTTCCCAAAGAAAGTCACAAGAGTCCCACGCCGGGCTTCCCCTTCCCCTACAGCCCCTGCCTGTTGCTCCATGTCCTTATCCAAGCCCGTATCATCCGGCAATCTTGCTTGTCCAGGCCATTCTGGGGCATTGAAGCTGGTTGAGCCAGAGTGACGACGACGCCTAAAATACAGGAAAGCTAGGAGGCCCACAATCAGCAGGATGGAGACAATAACGACCAAAATGATGACAGAATGTTTCCTCTCTGAAGAAATTTGATCAAAAGGGACAGATTCTGATGCATTGGTGATAGAGGTCACCAATGTGGTGAAAGGACCAGATGGATGCTGGCTGCTGGTCTCAGGAGTCTGAGTCAATTCTGTAACAGCTTGTCTTGGTGGTATTGGTCCTTTTCTGCCCTGTTTTGGTTCTGTACTCTTTGTAGCTTCTGTGTAGGCGATTGCACTGGATGATTGCTCAGAGAAGCTCCCTTGGGATCTGGTTCCAAAATCCTTTGCTGGAGAAGACGCCTTCTCACTATCGAAGTGTGGTGCGACAGTCATTTTGGAGGAAACTTCCTTCTGACCAAGAGATGTTGTGGATTCTCGTACCTCCGCTGCTTCACTGTGAGGTTTTTTTCCTTCAGTAGAGACCGTGACATCACTTGGCATAGGGGAGGAAGTGTCTTCTGGGGCAACAGCCTTCACGACAGTGGAAGAATGTAGTTCCTGTTTTGAGACTGGAGGTGCTTCACTATGAGGTTTTTTTCCTTCAGTAGAGACCGTGACGTCACTTGGCATAGGGGAGGAAGTGTCTTCTGGGGCAACAGCCTTCACGACAGTGGAAGAATGTAGTTCCTGTTTTGAGACTGGAGGTGCTTCACTATGAGGTTTTTTTCCTTCAGTAGAGACCGTGACGTCACTTGGCATAGGGGAGGAAGTGTCTTCTGGGGCAACAGCCTTCACGACAGTGGAAGAATGTAGTTCCTGTTTTGAGACTGGAGGTGTTGCTCTGAGGGATGATGCTGGTTGCACTGAAGTGTTCACACTTCCGCTAAGAATGCCATGCATGGTGGCATCAGGAGGTGATGCAACAGATGTCATGGAAATATTTGCAGTCACCTTAGGAGATACTGGAGGAAGTGAGGTGCTGATATTGCTGGCTGTTGTATTTACAATGGTGCTCATATTTTTGGGGTTAGTGACCTCGCTTATATTTTGTCCCTCTATAAGAATATCTGTGGGGAAAAGTAGAAAGACAACGAAAAGCATCTTGTGGGCAATTACTTGCTGGAACAAGGATCTTGATTTTTCCATGGCAGCAGAATTCCCAAGCCCAGGCCCTCTTGGTGTGGAATAAGTAATGGCTATAAAGAATCTGGGAACAAAAAAACGTGACAAGTTGTAAGAGAACATTGTATGCTTAAGACAGAGGGGCAAAACTATAGAATGACTTGAAAACTTCAATCTGAGAAGGAGAATGGCCTAAACTGGCAAAGGACTGTACCCAAGGATTTTTTATATGCCCAGAGAATGTGGAGATCCACATCCAAAGATATGGATTTCCACATACATTGTAGCCTGCACCACAATGCCTATGTTGATGCAGAGTACCATATGCCTCTTTCCTATTAATTTTTGGATAGAGATGAGGAATTGCAAGCACTACCTTACTCTTGCTCAGATTTTTGATGCCCCTCCACCCACCCATACTTCTGGTGGTCCAAAGGTATATTTCCCTAGTACCATGTCATGTGTGAATACTGAAGAAGAGACACCTTATCAATGATACACAACTTACAATCCACTCTCAGAAAATGCATTCCAAAATCTAGAGCTAAAAATAGGCTTGTGAGCAGGCGGTGAAAGAGTGGAACTGTAATCTTAAAGCAAAGGACAGGAGATCCTCTTTAGGTGCCTTTAAGACATGTTTCATCGCTGGAGATTGGCTGTGGATTATTAACAGGTCTGTGTGAATTGTGAGTTCTGCAGAAAAACTTCTGAATGTGGCAAGGGGTGCAGAACTCAGCTTTATGAAGCCAATATAATTAGTCTGTCAAGGAATAATTCTTCCTATCAGAGGGCGATGGACCGTGCTTCAGATGATGCATAATGTGTGTGGGTGAAGTAAAATAGAGCCCGATGCATATTCTATTAAAAACCTTTAATCACAAAAGAAAAATATATATAAACAAAAAAAGCTAACCGACTACATCCTCTCTCATCAGACAGTAAAAGAAAAGTGTAAAAAGACAAAGACTAGAAAACTTTCTTACACTTGCGCACACAGCAGAGCTAACTCATAACATAGCTAGACCACATGACATTCACTATGGTTACCAGATAGGTTATCAACACAGGTGCAGAACAGAAGGAAATGTACAATTAGAATTGAGCTTTTCGGACGAACTAAAAAAAACGTGCAGTGACATAGTCACCAGTGGTTACATCTGTAAAATGGAACAATACTTGGTGTTCAGTCACTTTTTACGTCACTCTCCATCTGGTAGCCAACATGCAACCACGTAGCTAAAAGTCCAGAGATGCCACATGCCCTTTTCCTAAAAGAACATTTTGACTTCCAACCACTAGGTGGCAATAGCAGATAGAGTTTACATTTGCCCGATGTAAAATGTGAAGAAATAGTGAAGTTAGGCAAGAAAGAATTCTCCGCCCAGGGATGACATCAGCTGGAAGCCAGGGCTAATACACATAGTAAACAGGAAAAAAATAAATTATTTCTGAAAGAATTAGGGTTTGTTTGTTTGTTTTTTTAAAAAAATCTTTGGTTCCTTTGCCTCAAGAGTGGGCCGAAGATGAGTATGGCCCAAGAAACCAAGAACGAGATGTGGAGTTACTTCCAAGTCATTTCTTTATTGTGCTCACCTATTAACAGAAAGGGACGCGGTGGCTCAGTGGGTTAGGACGCTGAGCTTGTCGATCAGAAGGTCGGCAGTTTGGCAGGTCGAATCCCAAGTGCCGCGTAACAGAGTGAGTGCCTGTTACTCGTCCCAGCTTCTGCCAACCTAGCAGTTAGAAAGCACGTAGAAATGCAAGTAGAAAAATAGGGACCACTACGGTGGGAAGGTAACAGCGTTCCGTGTGCCTTTGGCGTCTAGTCATGCCGGCCACGTGACCACGGAGACGTCCTCGGACAAGCGCTGGCTCTTCGGCTTTGAAACGGAGATGAGCACCGGCCCCTAGAGTAGGAAACGACTAGCACGCATGTGCGGGGGAACCTTTACCTTTACCTTATTAACAGAAATGTCCCAAATGTGCTTTTTTTTCTTTTCAAAAGGCAACTGGACTATGTTACTTCTTGAGGTAGAAATGTTATTTCCTTGAAAAAAACGATGTAAGAAGAGGTTTCTTTCTTCAAGGGAAAAACATTTCTTCCTCAAGGAGAAAGCATATTCCAGGTTTTTTCTTTCTTTTTTTTTTATTTAAAGCACCTTTGAGATAATCCATGACCTGGATGACTGAGAACCTCTGTAGATAATGACAAAAACCTTGCCAGACTACTACATATTGCTAGGGACGTCTACCTTCACCCTCTTTCTGCATACCAAAGACTCTGTCTTTGACAGGTTTTTTGACAGGTTTTTTTGGGACAGTTTCACTGTCTCTTTGCTCTCTCCCTCCTGCAACTCAAGACTATGTTCCACCCCAGTTCCTCCGTAATTTTCCAGTTGTTTTCCTTGAAGAAGAAAGTTTTTTTTAAAAAAACAAAGCAAAGTCATTTTATTATCTCCAACTCATTTACAGAAGATGAACGTGGTGACTACTTAAGTTCATTAATGAATGAACAAAGGGAACAGAATGACCCTCAAAACGTTGACTCTTCCATCCTTCACCGGTCAGTTAGAACTGAAGAAGCCTCTTGAATGAGAAGTGAAATGTTTTCAAAGAGAAAAAAACCCAAGAAAATCCAGTTGCCTTTTGGGGAGGCGGGGGGGGGGGAAGCACCTTTGGGACATCCATGACCTGGATGATTGAGAATCTCCATAAACAAAACTGTGTTTTGAAGTCTTTTTTTCCTGCAACTATAGGCAACTATTACACATCCCATGGACTGCAAAAATAACGAAGAAGTCCTAGCCCGAATCTCACCAAAAATATTACTTGAAGCCAGGATTGTCAAACAGAGGCTGTCATACTTTGGTCATGTCATGAGAGAGGATTCACTCAAAAAGTCAGTCATGCTGGGGGTGATCAGCAGAAAAAAGAGAAGGGGCCTCCTTAGTACTGGCTGGCCAGACACTATAAAGGATGACACCAGGATGATCATGGCTGATCTGAAGGAGACAGAGGGTGTGAGACAGAGGGGCATGGAGAGCGCTGATCCATAGAGTGGCCGAGGGTTGGACATGACTGAATGGCTGACAATGACACCAAAGTCTGAAAAAAACTAAGACCTATTTATTCAAGCCTTGACAAACAACACTTGGAAGCAATTTGTTGCTGCAAAATGGGTGTAGAGTTCTCCGTCTATTGTGTAATCATCCTCTCAGCCACATGGAGGGGCCTGGCTTTGTGACAAAGCCATGGAAGGGAAGTCTAGTAGAGAAGATGAAGTTGGCTGAATAGAAATGGCAAAGAATCTCTCATAAGCAGCGAAGCGACCGCCACCAACGTTCAGAAAGACTGGAAGTCCTATAGTGCTTCTTGGTGGTATGTAGCCTCCGTGAGACCAAACCCACCATAAAACATGTGAGTTTTGCAACATGCAAGGTCGTGCGCGTTGCTCACCCACTTGAACCATCATCTCCTTCAGCTTCCCAGTAGACTCTCATGTTGGAGACAAAGTTGAAGGAGAGATGTTAGCACCATGTGCTTGTCAGCCTGAAGGCGGACCTCTTTGCAACTCTCCTTGCTGTTTCCCAGGGCAGCAAATTTCCTACCAACGCCACACTCAACACAACTGAATGAGAATTGTTTGGAGACCTTTCTTCATGCATAAGGAGAGGAGAGGGCAGGGGTGAGGAGAGGAGAGGAGAGGAGAGGAGAGGAGAGGAGAGGAGAGGAGAGGAGAGGAGAGGAGAGGAGAGGGAGAGGTAGAAAAAGAGGGAGAGATTTATTTTTAAAAAGTACCATAGAAAGCTGGACAGAAAAATAAGTCCCAGACTATCCACAGGAAACCTTCAACTATAGTTAAAAACTAGGAGAGTGGAAACTTTCAAGTGCTCATACATTTAATGAAGATGTTTGGCAAGACTGCAAGGAAATAGAAACTAAAAAACAGCTTTCTAGTGTTGCAACTGCTTATCTTTCTCAAGACTCTCTTGGTTTACTCCTAGTATGTTGAAAAGACTTCTGTCTATTTCTCTTTGCTTAGGAAGTGATGGTTTTTAAAATCTTTTAAAGAAATATTAAATATTATATTTAAAATTTGATCGCCATCAAATGGGAGTTCCCCCCTTCTCCCTCCCCAGATTTCTGCCTGGATGGCTACTGATGCATTTTTTATTTTTTTGTCCTTAGGGCAGTCTCCCTCCCCCCTCCCCGCCCCGTGACCTTTATCAAGGTCATTAAAGCTCCATTATCGCACCTCTGCAGTACACACCATGCTAGGGTATTGAAACTGTTTTGCTAACAGTAGGTCATTAAAGTTAAAAGACCACGTGTATTTGCATAATGCAAGGCAAATCTGGAACAGAACAACATAACTGGAGCATTTAGAGAGTTTTGAAAATAAAATATTGTGTTCTAAAGATGAAAGGCCTTTGATAACTATTCTATACCCCTCTAAACCCTATATGACTTGCACCTGCCTCAGAGCCGGTGCTTCTTCTTATAAACCCGCTACCTTTTCTTCTTCATTTGGTAATTCCATCCCCAGAGACCAGGAGGGAAACAAGACCCTATAGCGGGGGTCTGCAAGCTTGGCAATTTTAAGACTTGTGGACGTCAGCTCCCAGAATTCCATGCTATGCGGGCTGAGGAATTCTGGGAGTTGAAGTCCACAAGTCTTAAAGTTGCCTGGTTTGGAGACCCCTGCCCTATAGGAATCCCCACATGCAGTTATGTTCTAAGCCAAATGAAGCAGCTGGCATCTTCCACCAGCAAGAGAAAACTGCCCCATTTTGGCCTGAAGTATTCATGGCTTGTCTTCATCTACACAACACCAGTGGTTTTAAATGTCAGGTTTGAGAATTAGCCTGACTTGCTCAGCAGAAAGGGCATCCTACAAACACCAGAAGCCAGGAAGGACGTTGTCACTTCTGCAACTTGGACTTGGTGACACGGTGACAGGCTAGGCCATCACATCATGGCAGGGTTCTTAATCAACAGGTAAGATGCTAGGTGGACCAACTGGAGCTGTCCCATCAATAAAAGCTGGCATCCAGAGTAATCTGGATTTGAAGGTTGAAAAGTAAAGAGGCTTGTGAGGAAATGCAGATAATCAGGGCAATGTTTCTCAGCCTCAGCAACTTGAAGATGTGTGAACTTCAAGTCCCAGAATCCCCCCAGCCAGCATGCTGGGAGTTGAAGTCCACACATCTTAAACTAGTGAAGGTTGGGAAACATTGCACTGAGAAACTAAAAATCAGAGAAGCGAGAGAATCGGTCTCAGTAAAGTAACTGAGCTCAGCTGCCAGAATTTTTAAGGAAAGCCGTTGAAAATTTCTATTTCAGTCCTATTGTTCACATTCAACAAGCAGAGCTATGTCCTTAGCTCTCTATTTGGGCAGAGAGAATCTAGTGGTGCTACTGAGGCATGGCTGGCCAGAAATGATTCAAGCAAAAATCTATCTGGAAGACTCAAGGTGAGGAAATCAGTACAAACACAATTGTGGGTTGACGCCTTCCTCGTGGCAGCTCTGCTCTTCGCTGCATGCAAACACAAACCCCATCACTTGCGGCATCTTATTTGCTGCACATCAGTGAGTTTTCATGTGAGGATTTGGGAACAGGATATATCCGCCAAAGATTCGAGAGGGGTACCGAATGAAGAACAGTGAGATCTGTAAGGTGGTCTGGATGACAATGCTTACCAGTCCAAAATATTTGTTTTGTGAAGTCAAATCTCATCTCCATTTCCACCTCCCCACTATACACCATCTGTTCTGGCCATGAAATTCACTTCTGCCTTGACTAAACTTCCCTTCTAATGCAAACTGAAGCTTGCTTCTGGAAGGCTAGGAGAGAAGATCAGAAGGGTGGACCCTACATGCCGGCTTCCCTTTCAAATTTTTCTCAGCCCACTAACATGTCCTCTTTCCAATATGATGTAGGGAAACTTTGTCCCCAAACCAGTGTTCTCCAGACTATGTCAATCTGGTCTAGATGATGGGACTCAGGGCCCGGTTAACTGGAGAAGGCCTTGATTGGAGAAGACCTGCACAGTAGCTTGATTGAGCCTTACATTCCACATCATCCACTCCGCTAGATCATAACCCTAATCCACCTTGCAGGCTTGTTGTGAATCCAAAATTGAGGCATAGATATCCAACTACATTTGCTGGTCAAGCATTTGGCTGAAAAACAACAATAAAACCTACACCTCTCTCTCTCTAGTAATACACTCACCTCCTTTGCCTTGACTCCCTGCAACAATTTCCTACTGATATTTCCCCCCACCCCCACCCCCACCGCCATAATTTTGTAGGGAGTGAATAAGTAAGATGCATCCCAACCCCCCCCCCCCCGGCTCCCTGCCCACCAACCCACCCTGCTATACCTTCTTCTAGGTTTCTTCGGACAAAGCCAGGATGGGTCTCAGGGTTTTCAAGGAAAGGATCGTGTCTGCTAACCATGAACTGGCTCCGTTTCCCCTGTTCTCGCTTGATTGGGCAGGAAGGAGCGAATGAAACCAGAGCAGGTGGTGCTGCTGGAAAATGTAGAAAAAGAAGAAGCTAACCGTTACATTCATAGAGGAAGTGGCTTTGAGTGGTGGCAATCATGTTAATTCCACCCACTTCTATAGCATCTGAGGCTGAAGACTTGGATAAGGTATTCAGGGTTGAAAAGTGGGTTCCGTCTCTCCCCCCCCCACACACACCCTTGTTTTGCCCTCTCTTGATATATCCCCAGAGTGGACAAAAGACGAAAGAGTACTTCTGAGCAGATACAAAGCACCTTTCCCCTAGGCAAAGGCTCCAGAAGCGGCTGTGCCTCACCTTTTCTGCCAAAAGCAAAAAAAAAAATTGGGCAACTGCATAAAAGTGACACCAAACCCAAGTCATTTGTTCATTTCGGCCAACTTCCTGTGTTTTTCAGAGTTGCAAAGGTGAGTCATACGCAAGTACACAGCAATGGGCACCCTCGTGTAAATAGGGGAGAGATTGAGCAGAGGGGCCAGAAATGGACAAATGAAATTGCAGGTGGAGCTGAACATTTGAGCAACAGCACCCAGGGACCAATCCCAGATTTTTCAGGTGAGATTTGCAAGGAGTTAGCAGAGGGAAGAGATTTTTGTCTTACCAAACCACAGTCTTGATTGGTCTCCACACAGCGGCTCTTTCTACGTCTGAAGCACATGAAAGAAGAAGAAGTAGTAGTAGTAATACATCTCAAAAGCTGTTATCATGGCTTGCATGTCTTCCTCTTATCAGGTCTGAAGGGTGGGTCCTCCTCCTCCTCCTGAGTTCCTCGGAATAAGGCTAGCAGCTTAAAGACTCTCCAGATGTTCTGGTAACCACAACAGAGAGAACTTTTTAGTGGTGCCCCTCCCCCAACACTCTGTGCCTACTGAGGCTGGCCAAAGAGATGGAACTATTCAAAACTATTCATCATTGCTCCATAGAGGCAATCAAAGGTCTTTTTCAATAATAATAAAAAAGCATATAATCTTTGCAGTTGTTATCATAAAAAGAGCCTTGGTGGAGCAGTGGGCTAATGCCTCCTTAAGTAACACCAGCTGCCTGCAATTAGTGCAGGTTCGCATCCCACCAGGCTCAAGGTTGACTCAGCCTTTCATCCTTCCGAGGTAGGTAAAATGAGGACCCAGATTGTTAGGGGCAATTAAGCTGACTGTGTAATAATGCCGCTTGGGGGTGTGTGTGAACGCCCTAATAAGCAGGCATATACATAGAATGAAGGCTACTGCTAAGCTTGTAAGCCGCCCTGAGTCTTCGGAGAAGGGCGGGATATAAATGGAATTAAAAAAAAATAAAAATAAAAAATATGAAATGTCGCTTCAGTGGTCTTGAAACTTGCTGAGGTTCCCCTCTTTGGCCAGGCCTCAATATTTGGGGTGGGAGTGGGGGTCACTACTAACAAGTTCTTTCTGTTGTGGTCATTAGGACATTATTTCCCCACTAATATGTAGTCTTCCCTTACTGACGTCTGGAGTGGACGTCCCAAAGATGCTTTTTCAGGAGGCAACTGGACTTTCTTGTTTTTCTTTGAAGACGTTTCGCTTCTCATCCAAGAAGCTGCTTCACCTCTGACTGGATGGTAGGGAATGGAAGAATTTATATTCCTTGCTGACAGCTGGTCATTTGCATTCTTTTAGAGAGACGTTGAGGCCACCTGGAGGTTTATCTGTGTCCTCAATGTCACCTGAGTGGTGCAAATGGGCGTGGAGCCTTCTTGGAACTGTTGAAAGGACTGTGTTGTAGACTGGAGGTAGATGAGGTCGTATCCCTCCCCCTCTGTTGAGAGAGGGCTGTTCAGTTTTGACGTAGATGGCCTCTTTGACCCCTTTTTCAAACCAGCGGTCCTCTCTGTCCAAAATGTGGACTTTGCTGTCTTTGAAAGAGTGGCCTTTGTCTTTTAAAGGCAGATGGACTGCTGCATCTTGTCCTGATGGGTTTGTCCTCCTATGTTGTGCCATGCATTTATGAAGTGGTTTTTTTTAATTTCTCCAATGTAGAGATCTGCCCATAGATCTGGAGTGGATGGATTGAGAGAGGTTAAAGGGCCACGGCCATATTTGAGCCCAAAATTTCTAGTGTTAAGCAAGATAATTCCTAAGTGAGTCTTGCCTTATTTTATGACCTTTTACCACAGTTGTTAAATGTACCACCAGACTTGTTATAGGAATCGTGCAATCATTAAGCAAATCTGGCCTCCTCCACTGACTTTGCTTGTCGGAAGCTGGCTGAGAAGGTGATAAATGGTGATTATATGATGATCCCAGGATACATGTGACACCAGGACAGCGCAACTTGCCCAATTAGAGGTAGTCCTTGACTTGCAACCACAACTGAGGCCAAAATTTCCATTGCTAAGGAAGACGGTTATTAAGTAAGTTTTGCTCCATTTCGTGACATTTCTTGCCAGTGTTGTTAAGCAGTTGTTAAGTTAGTAACACAGTGGTTAATTGAACCTGGCTTCCCCATTGACTTTGTTTGTCAGAGGTTCGCAACCATCAGTCACATGATCCATGACTCTGCAACTGTCCCAAATACATGTCAGTTACCCAGTGTCCAAATGTTGATCATGTGACCCTGAGGACGCTACAACAGTCTTAAGTGTGAGAAATGGTCAGAAGTCATTTTTTTCAGGGCCATTGTAACTTCAAATGGTCACTAAATGAACTGCTGTAAGTTGATAACCACCTGTAGCTGGGTTTTGTTCAGTTTTTTTAATCTTATTATAATTCCAAACAACAGAGGAAAGGAAACAATGCTAACACAAACACCACTTAAAAAGACAATAAGAAATATAGGCAAAAAAGGGGGGATAAGCCAATACAAACATAAGAGGCGGACTGCTCTCTACATAGGGCTTCCCTTGAAGACCACTCGGAGGCTCCAACTGGTACAGAATGCAGCCGTGAGAGTTGTCTTGGGAGTTTCCCGGTACTCCCATGTTACACCTTTGCTCCGCGAGCTGCATTGGTTACCAGTTGTCTTCCGGTGAGGTTCAAGGTTTTGGTTATGATCTTCAAGTCCTTACATGGCATGGGTCCGGGATACCTCGAGGACCACCTGCTGCCGGCGTCAACTCCCCTCCGCCCTGTGCGTGCCCACAGAGAGGGTCTCCTCAGGGTGCCTCCGGTCAGGGAATGTCGACTAGTGGCCCCCAGGGGGAGGGCCTTCTCTGTGGGTGCTCCGGCACTATGGAACCAACTGCCGGTTGAGCTCCGGACGGCATCGGACCTCCACTCCTTCCGCCGCGGGCTGAAGACCCACTTCTTTGAACTAGCTGGTCTGGCCTGATGGGGAGGGTTCTTTTTTAACGGGTTTTTTATTATTTTATTGTCATTGTATTTTAATTGGGCATTGGTTTAATTTCTTTTTAATTTTTGTACTGTTATTTATTTATATATGCCCTGTTAACCGCCCTGAGTCCTTCGGGAGAAGGGCGGTATAGAAATTGAATAAACCTAACCTAAACCTAACCTTGAATAACAAGCAGATCTAAAATCTGATATGCTTAATGTAGTTTAATGTGCCATTAATGCTTTAGCATACTATAAAATAATTCATATTCATTTTTCAGTCAAGCCATGTCTTCATTGATCTGGAAAAAAATTTTTGTTTAGCGCAGTTAAAATCAATAAAGGAAGAAGAAAAATTATGAACAATAAACAATATTGAAAGAATTCTTTAAATAATATATAAACTATATATTAGATTAAAATATAAACTCTAGAAGCCAAATCTGGGCTGTGGTACAATATATAGCAACAATATATAGAAACTGGAATCCTGAAATGGTTACCAAATAAAACTAACTTCTACATCAGATTTACTTTTCCGATAAGAGGTTATTCTAGATATCAAAGCATACACCCATAATTTAATTAAAAATAAGTCTAGCTGAAATGTAGTTATGACTTTCTTCCTTTCTATGATGAATTCACTTCCAATATTGTTGCAACATTGCCACCACAAATGGAAGAAAGGGAGTTTACATATTTTTGCAATCTTAACAGCAGTAATATACCAGCAATGTAAAATATCTTATACTAGTTTTCCTTAAATATAATATTTATAGTAAATTTAATATGCTTTTTCCATTGAAATTCTCATAGGTCCATTTTAGCAGAATAACAGAATAACAGAGATGGATGGGACCTTGGAGGCCTTCTAGTCCAACCTCCTGCTTAGGCAGAAAACCCTATACCATTTCAGACAAATGGTTGTCCAATCTCTTCTTAAAAACTTCCAGTGTTGGAGCATTCACAGCTTCTGGAGGCAGTTTGTTCCACTGTTCCACTGATTAATTGTTCTAACAGTCAGGAAATTTCTCCTTAGTTCTAGGTTGCTTCTCTCCTTGGTAAGTTTCCATCCGTTGCTTCTTGTCTTGCCCTCAGGTGCTTTGGAGAATAGGTTGACCCCCCCTCTACTCTGTGGCAGCCCCTTAAATATTGAAACACTGCTTTCATGTCAACCCCTCCAGTCCTTCTTTTCAGTAAAGTAGATACACTCAATTCCAGCAACCATTCTTTATATGTTTTAAGATTTATGGTGGTGCAGTGGTTAGAATGCAGTATTGCAGGCTAACTCTGCTCACTGCCAGGAGTTTATCCTCACTCTCTCAAGGTTTACTCAGCCTTGCATACTTCCAAGGTCAATGAAATGAGGACCCAGATTGTTGGGGGCAATATGCTAACTTTATAAACTGCTTAGAGCGGGCTGTAAAACACTATGAAGTAGTATATAAGTCTAAGTCAGTGGCTCCCGACCTTTTCTATACCCTGCACCCCAGGAAAGCTTCTGATATATTCTCGCACCCTTACAAAAGTTCGAAATAACGGCAACGAATTATGCATATACACTATAATTTTGAAAACCCAAGTTTTTGCATCCCCTGGAATATTGTCTCGCACCCCCAGTTGGGAACCCCTAATCTAAGTGCTATTGCCGTATGTTTTAGCCTCCAATCCTGTCTTTGCTGCTCTTCTCTGCACTCTTTCTAGAGTCCAAACATCTTTTTTACATTGTAATGACCAAAACTAGGTGCAGTATTCCAAGTGTGGTCTTACCAAGGCATTATAAAGATACTGCATTCTAATTTTGCCTCCATGTAATCATGCAATGTCATGGAAAATTCTGAAATGCAGAGCACATGCCAAAAAAAAAAAGGGAACCGTATTTATTGCAAAGGGAGGGGGTCCCTGCTTTGCAAGAATGAGGGATCTGGAGCAATGACAAAGCAAAGACTTTTTTAAAAAAAAAACATAGAAGTTGGGAGCCACGTAGAATCTGTTTGACTGGCAACTTTGGGAGAAATTAGGTAGGTCATTGTTCAGGGATCCGGGGTTATTTCTGTAGTTAGCCCCAGTATAAGATACAATGTGGAGGTAATAAATTTAATAAGTATATAAAAATAATCAAGGGCAAGTCCCTGATAGAGGATGAAAGGTTGGGTTGTGCTGTGTGCTGGTGAGGAGGTTTCTATTCCTGGTCTAGTTGATGTGGCTGGATGAGGCTTTATCTGGGGCAGGGATGGTCAGCTTGAGCCTGATAGAGAAATATAGAAACAGGGATTGGCCCCAGGCACACCCAAAACACAGGCAGGGAAAAAAAAGCACCCTCCATTTTATTCACGACATTAATTTTCTCCCCCACAACAATATTTGACTCATTGAGGTTCTGAGTTATGTTTCACTAATAGATTTTAAATCATGCCAAATAAAAGTTCACTATGATGAGTTATGCGATTTTCAAATTCAGCAAAATTTCCCCCTTATTCTCCATAATTCTCTTGTGGCTCTATGTCTTTTTTTTGACAGTACCGAACAGCAAAAGACTGGAAAGGTCTTAATTTTTGTCCTGTTAATGATAAAAATTTTTACAGGTTACTGACTCTTCACTGAGCAAAACATTTAGGGCTTTCATCGTCATAAAAATAGATATTCAGTAAGGAAGTAAGCTCTCCAGAGTCCATATTTAATCTAATTAACAACGACAACAATAATACAGGCAGCCCTCGGCTTGCAACTATTTGTTTGGTGACCATTCAAACTTACAACAGCACTGAAGAAAAGTGACTTGAAGTTGCAGCATCCCCATGGATGGTCAAGTGATCAAAATGTGGACATTTGGCACTTGGCTTGTATTTATGACCGTTGCTGTGTCCAGGTATCACGTGATCAGCTTTTGTGTCCTGACAAAGTCAATGGGGAAATCAGATTCATTTAACAATTATTTTACTAATGTAACTGCAGTGATTCCTTTAACAACTGTGGCCAGAAAGGTTGTAAAATAGGGCAAAATTCACTTAGCTTAGTAATGGAAAATTGGGGCTCAATTGTGGCTGCAAGTGGAGGACTAGATATAATGCACTGTCTATTGAAAATGGCTTATTTCTATGAATATAACCAAGGTTTATTTAAGTAGTCCCTGGAAAGCTTCTGCCTCTTGCATTGAGGAGGTAGAATGATAAATAAATATGATCCATTCTGGAATTCAGGTTGGGCAACTGGCATGAAAATAGAATCTGAAGTTTGGGGACACTTCCATCTTTTGAATTTTGCAATTTCTGGAATCTAATCCTTGGCCTTTTGTTAGCTCATATATAATCCATTCTTTCTCTGTGCCAGTTATTTAATACTTTATTGTTAATAGAAATAGAAATAGTTGGGTTTTTATGGATCTTCCTTCCCATTTCCTTCCCACCTATTACTGCATTACATTTTTATCTTATCTTGTTTCAGTCTGTGGAGAGATTACTTTCTTGAAACCAGAAGCAATCAAACCCAGTTTTTCAACACATAATTGCAATCTGGGTCAACTCTGTTGGGCAATCATGTCAACCAATTTCTTGCAGGCAGTAAGGCAGTAACCTGAAAATGGATTGGGAGGTGAGGAACTAAATTTGGACCTTGATGTAAGATTTATTGAATATTGATCCTAGGTGGGAGATGTTAGATAAGTGCAGAAACATTCTCAGCATTTGAGGCTTCTCCAGAGAACCAGGTCTTGGCATAATGTGTCTGAAGTAGGATAATTTGAAGCTGGTCATTTGTGCCTTGAGTGAAAACATTGGGTTGATTTGTTCAATGATCTGTTTGTTTTCTTGGCTGTCCACTGTATGCACATGACAAGAGGCTTCTCCAACTTTTGACCAAAGCTTGAAAGCATCAGCATTCTTTCCATTGTATCTATGCTATTCAATTTTTACTTCCATAGAATTTGACAGGAAAAGCTATGAGCTGCATGATTCTGTTTTAGATATAGTTGCCCAAAGAATTAAGGATATAGAAGCACAAACTGATATAGCTATCCTTAGTAAGGTGGGTAACTTGAAATGGCTGAGTAAATACAAATGTACTTTTCAAGTGGACAGTTATTTGAAGTCACAACTCCCAAAACATCTTAGGGAGATATTTACGAGAGCAAGATTCGAACAGCTTGACACAATGGTCAGATATGGGAGATTTCATGCTATACCGTACAATGAGCGTCTCTGCATTTGCAGAGCGGCAGAGGTAGAGGACCTGGCTCACATCCTATTTGACTGTTGTCTGTATAAGAGGGTGAGAGACAGGTATCTTGGTCTATATACCAAACGAATGACCCATTGGGATCCCCATATCAAAATAACTTATCTTATGTCCGGTCAGAACTTGAAAATAACATTTAACGTAGCACAGTATTTAAACAAAATGATCCGGTTAAGATCTGCATATGTGGGACTGATTGGGGTAGATTGTAAGGGCGACTCCGAAATATAATGTTATATTTTATCTATATCTTAAATTTGTATTTTATTACTATTTCATCTTAAATTGTATCTTATTTAATTCCATTTTAAATTGTATTTTATCAAATTCCATTTTGGATTGCTTTTATCAAGTTTTGGTGATGGTTTGTTGCTGGAACTTTGCACTTTGATATGGCCCAAGGGCTAATCAATAAAGTTGTTGTTGTTTTAGATATAGACTCAGTATGCAGTGTTTCTCAGCCGTAGCAACTTGAAGGTATGTGGACTTCAAATCATGAAACAAGCATGGCTGGCTGGGGAATTCTGGGAGTTGAAGTTTGCACATCTTCAAGTTGCTAAGGTTGAGAAATATTACATTAGAGCATCTGAATTTATTTTCTAAAGTCTTTAATCCAATTCTACCAAATACTAGTTTCTGGTGTATTTCATAGGCTACTGGTTCCTTTACTGTTGATAACTAATTCTAAAAGGCAGAGACTTTCCACTCCTTCACCATTTGTTCTAAGACAGGTCCCATTTTTTTCCCACTGTGTTCTTTGACTTTCCTTACCAGAGCTTGCTAATTATTTACATGTTTAGTTATCTGAATAGTATCGTCAGCAGAGCTCAGATTATTGATGCTTCTTCCTCCAGTTTTAAAATCATGCTCAATATTCTAAAACCAATGCTTCTTAACCTTAGCCATTTTAAGATGTGTGAACTTCAGCTCCCAGAATACCCCAGGCAGGACTGGTTATGCTAGCATGGGAAATTAAGGATGTTGTGCAATAGTTTGCACACCCTGTTAAGTTTCCTTTCTTTGATGGTGGGAAGCTTGACTCTTCAATTCCTTTCCATATTTCAGTAGGTACTGCATCAGTTTTGTATCCTTCTGACTTAGTACTGCCCAGAGGTCTTCATAGTCTAGTACTAGAGGTTCTTTTAAGTACAGGTAGTCCTCAACTTACGACTGTACTGTCGATGAAGAGTTGTCTGGAAGTTGAGTCATGTCAACTAGACGTCTTTTCTTCTTGTCTGTGAAGGAGCTATCCAAGTAGCTTTTTCACTGGAGCACAGGAGAAGAAACATCAGAGGACCAGAATCAGCAGTATGCCTTCACTTAAAAGAAAAAGGGCACTCTTTTGAGGACCATAACGTTCACATTTTGGACAGGGAAGATAGACGGTTTGAGAGAGAAGTGAGGGAATCCATTTATACTAAAGTGGAAAATCCTTCCCTCAATAGCCGGGGAGGCCTCAGACACAACCTGTCCTCCATTTTTTTTAATGACTTCCCAAGAAGATAGGGACCACTTCAGAGGTTCACCAAGGAGGTGACCCAACTAAGAGAAGGTTTTAGGCACAAGGGCCCTTAATGCCTTTCTGCCTACTCACCTAGCCAGCCTATTTAGATTAGGTGAACAAATGAAAAATGGAGGGATTCCCCCTGACCAACATGCTCAGACTGAGGAAGCTACTTGGATAAACGTCTAAGGGAGTTTCTCAGTCACCCAAGTCATGGCTGTTCCAAAGGTGCTTTGTCAAGGGGAAACTGGACTTTCTTGAAGATATTTCACTTCTCATCCAAGAAGCTTCTTCACTCCTCAAATGAAATGAATTGAAATAGTTTCTTGGGTGAGAAGCAAAACATCTTTGAGGGGAAAAAAAAGAAGGTCCAGTTGCTTCTTGAAAGAAGACCTTTGGGACACTTGGATAAGCAGCGAAATGTTTCGAAGCATAAGAAAAGTAGCCCAGTTGCCATGACTCAACTTCCTTACGAATGTAACGGAGCCTGCTTTTAGAAGCTTTCCCCCACCCTCCCAGCCCCTGCCTATTTTGAAACTGGAGCTGGACCTAGCACCTTCTCCAAGTAAAATTGCTGCCTTTCCTAACCATGGAGTTGTTGGAGACAAAGATACTCCCTAAGCAATGTTGAGAATTAGTAGCCATATCGTCAGGTCTGAAGGCAACACGCTGGAGAAGTGCTTCAATTCGTCACTCATTTGGGTGCCACCACAGGTTGAAGACCACGAAGAAAAAGGAAAGAAGCAAAAGAAACGAAACCAGTGAAGGAATTTGTAAGAAACAGGAAACAATCTGGGAGGGCTTGATAACAGCCCTTATGTAACGGCTATTGGAAGATTCTCAACAGCGAAAGACAAAATAAGATCAGGATACAGGAAAGAAACTGCAAAAGTTAATCTTCTTTTTCCTTCTGTGTTCTTAGTGGCTAGCCAGATAAATATATTTTAGTCAAGGTAGGAACAAGCAACTGGGGCAGCGGTAGGCAACCTTGGCTCTTTTATGACTTGTGGACTTCAACTCCCAGAATTCTTGAGCCAGCATGGCTCAGGAATTCTAGGAATTGAAGTCCACGAGTCATAAAAGAGCCAAGGTTGCCTACCCCTGAACCGGGGTAACAAGTTGCTGTCAAGTTATTGTCTCATCACTATAATCACTTTTGGAAACTTTCATTCTATCCTGTTGTTTCACAGAAGGTTCTTGCAACAATTTCCAGGCACATTACGAGGGGTTTCTGTTGTCTGGAGGAGTGGAGGAATCTTTCTATCTGTATTTTCATATAAAAGGTAAATGTATCATGTTTATCAGTTGGAGAAAGCTTATGAGTTCTGGGTCAGGTCTGAACTATTCAGTCATAAAACATCTCCACTTCATTGTGGCTCCAAGTGCAATTCAAAGTGCCCTTGTCACTTCTGGAACCTACACGACCTGGATATTGTAAATTCAGAACAGCCTTTTTCCGACTGTTATTCAGGTAGATAAAGAATATTAGGTTTCCTTAGGTTCTTTAATCAAGGAATGCCATCAGCAAGAACCTTGAAGATGGGATGCTTCAATTGCAGACTCTCTCCCTTGTAAAAACATCCAATTCTGAAACCTTCATAGGTCCAGTCCTGCTGGGTGTTAGAAGGTTCTTAAAAACTGCTCTCGGAGAAAACTCCTGCGAATACCACAGACAGCAAGGAAATTAAAAAAAATATGGATCACTGAATAAATCAATCCACATTTCTCATTTAAGGCATTTAAAAGAGCCTTGGTGGAGCAGTGGGCTAATGCCTCCTTAAGTAACACCAGCTGCCTGCAATTAGTGCAGGTTCGCATCCCACCAGGCTCAAGGTTGACTCAGCCTTCCATCCTTCCGAGGTAGGTAAAATGAGGACCCAGATTGTTGGGGGCAATTAAGCTGACTTTGTAATAATGCCGCTTGGGGGGGGGGCGAAAGCCCTAATAAGCAGGCATATACATAGAATGAAGGCTAAGGCTAAGTTTGTAAGCCGCCCTGAGTCTTCGGAGAAGGGCGGGATATAAATCGAATAAAAATAAAAATAAAATAAATAAATGATCCGGCTCAAATTATCTACTAAGGACACATTAAGTGCTTGGCGGGAGGTTAGACTAGATGACCTACAAGGTCCCTTCCAATTCTGTTATTCTATTCTATTCTATTCATTATGCAAAGACCTACCTCTCTCTGGAGTTGGCTCGGGAAAGGGAGGAGGAAAGAGGATGACTAGTAGCAAGGTGAATGGACTGAGCGATGGTGGTGAAGGGTTAGAAGACAAATAGAGGAGAATATTTGTAGCTCAGGGTTGAAATGAGGGGTCCTTGCTGCTCTCTGAGCTTGGTTGCTTTTTTTTGGCAAACGTTTTATTACCAAACTAGGTAATATCACCAGTCCCACTACTAGTACTGATGAGGTTACCTAGTTTGGGTAGTGAAATGTTTGTAGGAAAACAACCAAGCTCAGAGAACACCAAGGTTAGAAGGCCTTAAAGAACAGATTGGGGATAGATCGTGGTTGCTAAGAATGGACATCAATCTTAAACCTTCCATATCCCATCAGGATTTGGGATATTGTGAGTTTGCTCTCTCTTGCAAAGTGGGGTCTTGGTTTGCTTTCCTGGTCGGAAACAAAATAGGATTGTTGATTTGTTAAATGTTTTTTTTTCTTGATGTTATCCATCTGGAGGTGGGCACTAGCTCCCCACTTTTATCCTAATTTTCACTTGTCAGATGTAGGTAGCCGTGTATTATTTGATGGGGTTCAAACCCTCAGTGGGGAACTGAAATGGACTTTAGCACTTTAAGTAACTATATGCAGAGTCTCAGGAGCTATCTAAGTCGGGGTCTTCAACCTTGTTTCCTGTTTCTTACAAATTCCTTCACTGGTTTCGTTTCTTTTGCTTCTTTCTTTTTCTTCGTGGTCTTCAACCTGTGGTGGCACCCAAATGAGTGACGAATTGAAGCATTTCTCCAGCGTGTTGTCTTCAGACCTGACGATATGGCTACTAATTCTCAACATTGCTTAGGGAGTATCTTTGTCTCCAACAACTCCATGATTAGGAAAGGCAGCAATTTTACTTGGGGAAGGTGCTAGGTCCAGCTCCAGTTTCAAAATAGGCAGGGGCTGGGAGGGTGGGGGAAAGCTTCTAAAAGCAGGCTCCGTTACATTCGTAAGGAAGTTGAGTCATGGCAACTGGGCAGTGGCGTAGCGTGGGTTGTCAGCACCTGGGGCAAGGCAAGTAATTTGCGCCCCCTAACCCGTGGATTTTAGCTGGCTCTCTCTCCGCACCTCACCGCACGCCTGGCACCCCCCCTCCACAGTGGGCGGTGACCCGGCCGCTCGGATGTGATTCGCAGGAGCCAGGCAGGGGCAGAGAGCTGCGAGTGCGAGCGCGCCCCCCCAGATGTTGCACCCGGTGCGGCCGGCCCCCCTGCACCCCCCACGCTACACCACTGCAACTGGGCTACTTTTCTTATGCTTCGAAACATTTCGCTGCTTATCCAAGTGTCCCAAAGGTCTTCTTTCAAGAAGCAACTGGACCTTCTTTTTTCCCCCCTCAAAGATGTTTTGCTTCTCACCCAAGAAGCTATTTCAATTCATTTCATTTGAGGAGTGAAGAAGCTTCTTGGATGAGAAGTGAAATATCTTCAAGAAAGTCCAGTTTCCCCTTAACAAAGCACCTTTGGAACAGCCATGACTTGGGTGACTGAGAAACTCCCTTAGACGTTTATCCAAGTAGCTTCCTCAGTCTGAGCATGTTGGTCAGGGGGAATCCCTCCATTTTTGTTTTATGGTGGTTCTCCTCCTACCTCTCTGGCCATTTGCAGTTTGTAGTGGCAGGGGGGCAGAGATCTACCCTGAGGCCCCTTTCTTGTGGGGTACCTCAGGGGTCGGTTCTCTCCCCCCTCCTGTTCAACACCTATATGAAGCCGCTGGGTGAGATCATCCATGGCTTTGGGGTGAGGTATCACCAATATGCCGATGATACCCAGTTGTTTATCTCCACCCTGAGCCAACCCAGTGATGCCCTTGATGTGATGACCCGGTGCCTGGAGGCGGTGCGGGTCTGGATGGGAAGGAACAGGCTCAGGCTGAACCCCTCCAAGACCTAGTGGCTGTGGATATCGGCATCTCGTACTGTCCAACAGGTTCCATCTCTTCTTATGGGGGGGAGCTATTGCCCCCCTCAGAAAGGGCCCGCAACTTCGGTGTCCTCCTGGATTCATGGCTTAATTTGGAAGATCATCTAACTGCCGTGACCAGGGGGGCCTTTGCACAGGTTCGCCTGGTACGCCAGTTGCGCCCCTTTTTGGACCAAGATGCCCTATGCACGGTCACCCATGCCCTTGTCACTTCTCGCCTGGATTACTGCAATGCTCTCTACATGGGGCTGCCCTTGAAGTGCATCCGGAGGCTTCAGTGTCGCGGAACAATTAACAGTCTGACCAGAGGTGGATGGACCGTGGTTCATTTGCATGGTCAATATCAAAGAAAAGAAAACCAAGGCATATTCTATAGTAAAACTTTTAATGAGAAAACAAAAGACCTAGACTGACCACATTCTCTCGTCAGGAAGAAGGAGAAAGTAAAACTGAAACTGAACCTTTTTTTTAAGCCTGCGCACAAAACAGTTTAAAACCAAAACATTGGCTGGACATAGCTAGAGTCACTATGGTTACAAGATAAGATAATACACAGTTGCAGAGCAGAAAGAGATGTACACTTAGGAATGAGCGAAGCTGGCAAAACTAAAAAAACACACAGTGACATTCAGCTGGTGCAGAATGCGGCCGCGTGGGTGCTTATGGGAGTTTCTCGATACTTCCATGTTACACCACTCCTGCGCGAGCTGCATTGGCTTCCGGTTGCCCTCCGGGTGCGATTCAAGGTGCTGCTAATTACCTTTAAAGCCCTACATGGCTTAGGCCCGGGGTACTTGCGAGAACACCTGCTGCCAATGTCAACCTCCCATCGCCCAGTTCACTCCCACAGAGTCGGCCTCCTCAGGGTGCCATCGGCCAGGCAATGCCAGCTGGCGACCCCCAGGGGGAGAGCCTTCTCTGTGGGTGTGCTGACCCTCTGGAATGAGTTGCCTCCGGAGCTGCGGATGGCCCCTGACCTTCAGTCCTTCCGCCGTGACCTGAAGACATGGCTGTTCCAACAATCAAGCCTGGACTGACTATAGTTTTAAATTAGATTTTATTGGGTTAATTGGTATGTATTTATTACATTTATGATTTAATTTTTTTAAATTTTGTATTTTATGTTTTTTAACTTTTTATTGTTGTGAGCCGCCGAGTCCTTAGGGAGAAGGGCGGCATATAAATTTAATAAATTCTAATTCTAATTCTAATTTTCTTGAAAACACAGTATTCATCTGCATTTGGGCAGCACTTTTGGTCACAGAAGGCCAGTTCATGCAGAAAAGCAAGGAGTATGACGCAAAGAGCTTTTTTAATGGTTACTGACTCAGATCTCCATGTTAGTTTCACATTGGTGGTGATGGTGCAGTCCTTCCTCTATGGTTTCCCTCCCCTCTATAGAGCCAGCCAAGACCCAAGAACACAAAAGAACACAAGCGACGTTTCATGGAGGTAGTTTATCAATGTCTTTGTTACAGGCAACTGTCACCGCAGGATGTTCAGAGCAACTAGTCACACTAACATTATTCTAACAATAAAACCCGAACCCATTAAAATAAACATGATTAGAGCCTTGGCAGCACAACCAATGAAATGATGCACTTGGCATTAAAGTCTGTGGTTCTGTCATCCTTCAAAGGACATCCGAGGGATGTTGCCATCTTTCATAAGCAGAGATCCTCACACACGTCCCTTCCTGTGTGTGGTGGTGGAAGAATCACGGAAATCTGCCATGAGTGCCTAAAGCAGAAAGATAGAGATGGCTGGAGGAATCAAGGGCCTACGTCGGTTTTCCTCCAAATGGTGCCAACTGTGTTGGGCGAATAGTTTTTGCATACAACTTTTCCCAGTGTTATGCATTGGGTTCACTTTTTTATTTTTTATTTTTTTAAATCCTTTTTGCCTTTTTAGGTAGACATTTTTGTAATATTCATGCTTTGAAGAATTGCAGTTCACTCCTTTGAACTATAAAAGTTAAAGGATTGGAACTTTAGAACATAGGTCTGGTGCCTTGCTGCAGAAATGCAAAATTAGATCAATTAAAATTCATACCCTCTGTCCTTAGGAACAGGCCGTTCCAAAATATTCCCATCCCACCTTAGACCAGGAAGATATAAGGTCTTAATTAGGTACCACAAAGGCCCTGGGGTTGGTCCAGATCAGTCACTGTGGAGAACAACCTGCAACCAAGGCACTACCAGATGCAAATTTCGTGGTCATTACCAGCCTTATTCTGAACCGCAAGAAAATTCAACACTGCCTTCAGAATGCACCTTAATGTTGGGACAGGTTGGTTAGGAGAACTTAGGCGTTCATGGCTATGCTGCCTAAAAGGACACAAAAGTCCCTTCCTTTTATGCCAGCCAACATTTCGGTGGCAGATGATAAAAATTATGTAATCGGGGAGGCGGGGATATAATTTAGGGATTATTGAAAAATCATGGAGGAGAGATGAATGGTACACAAAAATTTAGAAAGCATTTAAAAAAACAAAAAAGTAAGAGCGATACAGGTAGCCCTTGACTTATAACCGTAATGGACTCAAATTTTACAATGCTTTTTGTAAAGCAACTGCCGTGGTTGATAAGAGGCTGCTGTGGTTAAGAAGACCCACTGTTTGCTATATTTAGGTTTTCAGAAAAAACGTTGTAAAATGCTTCCATGTGGCCGTGGGATGTTGCAAATGGCCATAGGTGGGGGTCAGTTGCTGAGCACCCAAAATGCAGTGATGCAACCATGGAGGGGAGGGAGACCGGGCTGTCAGAACTTGGAACCAAGTCAGACTTTTGCAGTCAACTAGGTGACTGTTCATAAATTTAATATCAACAGTTGCAGGTATTCCTCGACCTACAACCAGTGACCGTTCGAAGTTACAATTTTACTGTAAAAAGTGACTTAGGACCGTTTTTCACACTTATGACCATTGCAGCCTCCCTGTAGTCACGTGATCAAATTCCAGATGCTTGGCAACCATGTCCCAGGGTCATTTTGTCACCCTCTGACAAGCAAAGTCAAGGGGGTGGGGGGAAGGCAGATTCACTTAACAACCCTGTTCCTAACTTAACGACTGAAGTAATTCAGTTAACAAGTGGCAAGATAGGTCATAAAATGGGGCAAAACTCACTTGACAACTGTCTCACTTAGCAACGGAAATTTGGGGCTCAGTTGTGGTCGTAAGTTGAGAACTATTGTATCAGTTTCATTGCTGTCTTTAACTGTTGTTATGACTGCCACGTTTTTCCAAGGAACACACCTCTAGTTCCAAAACTCCAGTTTTGGTATCCTTTCATCCCAGTCTTTAAATACTTGCCCCAGTCACCAGGTTGACAATGATCTTTTCCAAGACCTGTTTTCCCTTCTCCTCCCTTGCTCCTACATAGGAGAATCTCATGGAACAATGTTGGTGTTTTCTCACTCATACATGTACACGTATCAAAGCATTTTGTTGTAGGTTTTGAAGTAGAAAATATATTGATCAGCCGTCAGGTAAGCTAGTCTAAGGTCTTTGAACCTTAGAGAGAAGAACATTGGCACCTTTTGCCCTGGACACCCTCCATTAAATCAAGTGCTGAGAACTATAGGTAACATGGCTACTCCTCCTGAAGAAATTATCTATGTCTGGCAGAGTTACGTGCGGCTGGATCCCCCATGATGGCTCGCTGTGGTTCCAGAGAGGGCTAGTGCTGCTGGGACTGGGGGTCTCTCTCTGGAGGTCCTCAGTGGAAACGTAGCTCTCCAGTCCTGCAGGAGAAATGTCCAGAAACCAGTCATTTGAACGCTGAATCCAAAGTGGGACTGTAGCTGAGGGCCTTGAGAAGACATCTGGTTGTCTATTACGGTTTGTGGGCTCAATCCACAGCGTCCCTCCTTGCCTCCACACAGTCGGCACAGCTTCTGTTTCTTGGGGCAGGGACCCTCGGAAAACCCATTCGCAGAGGACGGCTGAGACCACAATGAACACAGCTGCAATGATCGCCAGGCTTACCATGATCAGCAAGCAGTTACCACAATCACTTAGTGGGGAGGCAGTGGAAGGAGGCGGCATCTCAACGCTTGTTGAGGGACCCAACATGACAGCGAATGGACAAGAACCAAGCCAGATCAAGTTGGCTGCATCTGGAACCAATATTACTTTTGTTAGAAAAAAGCTGGATGGAGAAGAAAATGGGAGGAGACGGGTCAGAGAACTGTATGTAAAAGAATTAGCAATCTTTGACGCAACTGAGGGATGTGAGAGTTGTGCAAACTTAGCCTAACAACTCAAAAACAGCTCATATTCGTCAGTCCAACAAAACCCTCTAAGTGCAATGGTTTATACCAGTACTAACTGGGTGCTTTCCCGATGTATAGGATGAGATCTCCAAATACTCAGCCATTATAATTATTATTGGCTAGAAATTCTGTGAATTGTAGCCTAAAGACTTTTGAAAGACACATGACTGAGAAAGGCTAGAATAGAACAAGAACTCTGCCTTGCAAATCCCAACCATTTTTAAAGTCCTTCTAAGCCAATTGTATCTTGTATCTCGGGACAGTTTCCTCCAGTTTGAACTATTTCAATACTAGGGTTATGTATTGCTTTGGATATATATACCAAATATAGCGTATGTCTGCAACTCTTTAAAGCAGTCATATCTTTTCCTAGAATGTCATGACAGCTGCACAGGGCAGTTGTAAGATCCCAGAAGACATGGCTGCTTTAAAGAGTTGCAGGCAAGCATTACATTCGTGTCCACACATGTTCCAAAGCACTTTTTGGAATCAATTCCAAATTGCTGTACAGCTGTACTCTACACCAGGCATATATAGACCAAAATATCTGGACAACACAAGGTTAAAGGAGGCTGTCGTATCTTTTTCCATATAATTTTAGGTACAAACTTGCTGTGGTAGCATTAAAAAAATCTGAAGATAGCTTTGGACAAAGTAGGTTATCCTTAATTTATCAGACAAGGCTAAATGGAAAGTTTTTTTTTAAGGAAAGGTGGGATGTAAACCTAGATAATCACCATAAAAATAAAAATCCAAAACAACATGTAAGGCAGGGTCTAAGCTAGCCATGAGTTTCTCTGTTTTCTTCTCTGTAAGGTTATACTACTTTCCCTTCAGACGATAGCTGAGAAGTCTGAAGCCATAATCCCAGCCCAATTATAGGATACCGGGTAAGAAATGTGAAGTATGCTTTCAGCTCAGAGGCACGGGAGAAGGGGCTATACCAGGAGTAGGCAACCTCGGCTCTTTTATGACTCATGGACTTCAACTCCCAGAATTCCTGAGCCAGCATGGCTCAGCATGGAAACCTCTCCATTTCTCCTCAGCTTGGCTGGCTCAGGAATTCTGGGAGTTGAAGTCCACGAGTCATAAAAGAGCCAATATAGCTATTCATGCCCAACATGTTAATTTCTGAAAAATCCTCCACAGATTTAGATAAAACAAGATAAAAGGAAGGAAAGTGTTGTTCTGCTCCCAAGAGACCTTCTGCAGGGCAGATGGCCAACTCATTTACAGGCTAGATCAGGGGTAGGCAACCTTGGCTCTTTTATGACTCCTGGACTTCAACTCCCAGAATTCCTGAGCCAGCCAAGCTGAGGAGAAAAGGAGAGGTTTCCATGCTGAGCCATGCTGGCTCAGGAATTCTGGGAGTTGAAGTCCACGAGTCATAAAAGAGCCGAGGTTGCCTACCCCTGGGCTATACTTAAAGGAAGTGGGGGGGGGGTGGAGGAAGAGGAGGCAAAGGGAGAAGTTGGAAGGGGAGGGGGGAAAAAATTCTAACCTCAGGTATCGGAAATTGTGCTGGATTTCTGTCTTCAGTGTTCAAGCGTTCTGGCCTCCAAAGAGCGTCATACCCTTGACTTGCCTTTGACAACAGTGGAGAAGAGGATGTGGGATACATGGCGAGTCACATCACTTCCTGGGCACACCCGCTCAAAGCTGTGGGCTGAGAGCAAAGCACTTCCTCCTATCAGACTTATCTTTCAACTCAGGTGACAGCTTGTCCACTGCTGAGCAGTGAGAACCACCGGTCTCATTCAAAGGAAAAAACGACTAGAAGACAAACCAAACCCACTACAGGAGAAAAATATACAGCATAAATTTAATTCAGCTACCATGGAGCACAATTAAATTAAGGAAGGGGATTATTACAGCCAAAGACAGTTCAAGTTTCCAGGTTATTGGTTCTGTGTTATTGTTCCCCCCTCCCCTCTCATGCAGGTTTCTTTTTTTTTCCAGATACAAGGAAGAAAAAATACACGCACACATTTGGGATTTAAACTAGCATATAAACTGCTCTGATCATAAATTAAGAATGGGCCATTGACAAAAAAAGAGATGACCAAGTAAAGAAATCAACCACCAACAAAATAAAAATACAAAATTAATAACACAAGTGTCCCAAACACATGCACACATGAAATCCACTAGGAGAAAAGAGGTAGATTTTTGAAGGGGTGTGTGTGAAATTAATGAATACATTGAATAAAGGAAGGAGGTTGAGTTGACCGCAGGCAGGAAAAGTGGAGGGGCAGAAGGGGAGGGGGGGACTTTTACAGGCATTCCACATCCAGCATCAAGGTCAAAAACTCAAAAATCTTTCAGAAAATGCCACGTATTTTTTAAAGAAAAGAAGCATTTTCTGAAATACAGAAGAAATATGTCAGGGCCTCCAACCGCTTGGAGGACAGGAGGTGGACAGGAGGTGTCCATGCTGGGATAAGAGAAATGTGGAAAGAAGGTAGTCAGGAGAAGACCAAAGTACACACCAAAGAATTTAGCATCTTATCCCAAAATTTAATTTTATGTGTGTGTGTGTGAGAGAGAAAGAGGGGGAGGACCACTGCTCTTTCTTTGAAGCAATGTTTACTCCAACTCAACGTGTCCTTTTGGCCTGTTTAGGGTAACAGAAGATTGTTTGGGAAGGAGAAAGGTGATAGGGGAGGGGAGAAATAAAAAGATATCATTATTGGTGTGCTCTTTTCTACTGGAACCTTCCTCAAAGTTGTGTTGTTGTTGTTTTTTCCAGCTATACAGGACAGGTTTAAGGAAGCCACATGGATGTTGCACACGTTTCCCAGAAGCTGCTGGAGACCAAAGACAAGTCCTCGAAACAAAATCCTCGGTTGCAGGAAATGTACGAACCCCGTTGTAGATTCGGAAAATTGAGCCTTGCCTATTTCTCCCACCTATCCCAGTTTGGGAAATCTTTTAAGGGAAGAGCGATTTGAGGGGGAACACATCTATCCTTAGCCTAAGGCAGCGTTTAACCTTGCCCGCTTTAAAATGATTAGACTTCCAACTGCCAGAATTCCCCAGCCAGAAAGAACAGACACCCCTCATTTCAAGAACACAACTTCTCTTCATTCCAACCTGGCCGAAAGCCAGATAAGACCCCATATGTGTATGTATAGGGCAGGGGTAGGCAACCTCGGCTCTTTTATGACTCGTGGACTTCAACTCCCAGAATTCCTGAGCCAGCCAAGCTGAGGAGAAATGGAGAGGTTTCCATGCTGAGCCATGCTGGCTCAGGAATTCTGGGAGTTGAAGTCCATGAGTCATAAAAGAGCCGAGGTTGCCTACCCCTGGTATAGGGAAAGGAAAATATTGGTGCAGAGCTAGGGAGAAGGGAAAGAACTCACAAGGACAGTGCCCACCAACCCAGAGTTTTCCAGTGCAGTACAGGAACAGGGGAAAGGAAAAGACACCCATCAGTGGGGGGGGGGGGAAATCCCTTCCCCCAACTTTTCCACTTCCAAATAATAATAATATAATAACGACCCAGACACCCCAATTCCCAAATGTCTGGCCATAAGTCAAAATATTCAAGAGTGCAGGATGAAGGGGCAGCGTTTCCCTCTTCTTTTCATCTCTCCGCTGCCAGCAGCAACGCCATCCCTTCGTGTCTTCTGTCCCTCTTCTTCTGTCTTTCTTTTCTTTTTCCGTCATGACCGTCCAAGGGTCAGCTTCATCTCTCTTCCTTCCTGGACACCTTGGAAGAATGCCATGCTGTGGAGCTGCCGGGGGGTGGGGGTGGGGGGGGGTTGGAAAAAAAAAGTATTACAGGTAGTCCTCGACTTACGACCAAAATTGAGCCCAAACTTTCTGCCGCTAAGTGAGACATTTGTTAAATGGGTTTCGCCCCTTTTTATCACCTGTCTTGCCACGGTTGTTAAGGGAATCAGTGCAGTTGATAACTCAGTAACCCCGCTGCTTAAGTGAATCTGGCTTCCCCATTGACTTTGCTTGTGAGAAGGTCGCAAAAGGGGATCACGTGACTCCCGGGACACAGCAACGGTCATAAATACGGACCAGTTGCCAAGCGTCTGAATTTTGATCACGTGATCATGGGAAAGTTGCAAAGGTCAAAACTGTGAAAAACGGCCGTTAAGTCCCGTTTTTCAGCACCGTGGTAACTTTGAATGGTCACTAAACGAACTGTTGTTAAGTCGAGGAGTACCTGACCTACCTCCTCTTTCTCCTTCTGTAAAGACAGAGCCACCAATTTCAGAGACTCACCGGATGAAGGTTTTGAAGGCAGCTGACTGGGGGTTGATACAGAGTGGGACCCGTTTCCCATGCTGCTGTTCCAAGATAAACCTGTGCACCAGTTCTGAAAAACAAAAAGTACATTTTTGGTTTGGTCACCATCAGGGCCACAAAAATCCCCCCTCCCCGATTCTTGCAGACCAAATCTGTAGACCTATATTTACATAATACATGCCCCTCTTTTCTTCTCTATTTTTCCATGCATTTTCATTCTGCCTCTCCTCACTCAAGCAAGCCAAGGCCATAACAAATGTTTGGGATAATAGAAGCAGCGAATCGCAACTGAATGCGTGCACATTTGGACACTTGCCATCCAGGTGACTTGTCCTGTGTACACTTAGAACTTCACCAGCAGATTCAGATAAATCCCTACTTCTGCAAAATCTCCATCCCCTCTTTGGAAATCTCCTCTTCCTCCTCCTCCTCCAATATGAATAGATGCCATTAGTGCTACATTGGTTGCACAGGGGAATTGGGAGATGCAGCAACCCAAAGGGGATGTGCTTCTTAGCATGAAGTGACACAAAAGGATGCATTAACGTTTTGACTTCTCCGTAATTCTATAAGATGATACAAAAAACCCACAGAGGGTGAAGAAAAACTGAAATCACAAAGTCTGGTGGAATTCATGGAAGAATTACGTACATTAACTGCTCTCACGTACTTCGTGTAAGACAGTTGAGATCAATATTTAGCTCCTAAATTAGCAACTAGCAATAGCAATGTCCCCGAGGTGCTTTTTCAAGAGGCAACTGGACTTTCTTGTTTTTCTTTGAAGACGTTTCGCTTCTCTTTCAAGCTTCTTCAGCTCTTGTCTCTTGAAAAAGCACCTTTGGGACAACCATGACCTGGATGACAGAGAATCTCCACAGACAGTTAGCAATAGCACTTAAGACTTACATACCGTTTCATACTTTCATAATCCAGCATTCTAACCTCTGCGCCACCGCTACGTTAAGAATGCGGCCCTCTGAACACCCCAGGATTTGTCAGGTGGTTTGGACTCAATCAACTTACCTTTGACCTGCCAGACAGAAGCGAGGTTCTTTTCGTAAGAGCCGTCAAATTTGGGGTTGGCCCGGGGTTCAAAGTCACTGGTGTAAATGCGGCCGGAGGAGACCGAAAAGCAGCAAGTGCACATACAGGTGTGGTATCTCAGTCGCCCTTCATCTAAGTAAGGATGTGAAAGGGCATCCTTCGCTGAGATCCGCTTGGCCTGCAGAAAAAGGAAGGAAGCTTATAAACTTAAAAAAAAAACAGAAGAATCTGATAAATAATTTGGTAGATGAAAAAGGTTGCCTACAATTTAAAAATGAAGAAATAAAAAAAGATAATTAAAGAATATTATAAGAAACTGTATGACACAGAAGAAATTCCAAGAGAGAGAATGATCCAATATCGGGAAGAAAATAACCTTCCAAAAATTCCAGAAACCTGTAAGACCACTGGGAGATCTCTATTGTATAGAGGCAGTTCTCGACTTACGACTGTAATGAAGCCTTCCCATTAGTCATAGATCATAATGGTTGAACAAAATGCACCGGTCATGTGACCAGCCTGCTTCTATGACTTTTTGTGGCAGTTATTAAGCGAACACCATGATCGTTGAGTGATCCATTGTTCGCTGTGGCCTGGTTTTGCCGAAAACTGAAAACAAATGCCATTTTTTCACAAAACCATCGTAATGTACAGTCATGTGATCATAGCATAATGCAAATGGCGGTAAATATGTTGATGAGTGCCCCAAATGCAGCCACCTGAACTGTGGTGGCGGTGAGGAACCATCGGAACTTCAGGTCCAGGTCACAAGTCCCCTTTATCTGGTAGGTCATAACTTTGAACGGTTGCTAAGAGCAACTGTCCTAAGTTGAGGACCACCTGTACAACAGCGTTTCTCAACATGCTGGCTGGAGAAACATGGGAGTTGAAGTCCACACATCTTATTGTTGCTAAGGTTGAGAAACACTGGTGTACAGTATCGACCAATCAAGAAATCTCAATTCAATGCCTGGTTTTGCAAAGAAAAAGGTTTTTTTTTCATTTTGCCAAAAACATCCAAATGGTTCCATCCATGACTTGCTAGCAATATGTATACAGAAGAGCTCTTGAGTTATTCTCTTAAGCCAGGGGGGCCTCCAAACTTGGCCCTTTTATGACTTGTGGACTTCAACTCCCAGAATTCCTCAGCCAGCGTACCTGGCTGAGGAATTCTGGGAGTTGAAGTCCACAAGTCATAAAAGGGCCAAGTCTGAAGACCCCTGGCTTAAGCCATGGTCTTTTTGGCTTCTGCCTTACAGTAGACCAAGATGAGACAAACCAGTCCTCCAACAAGACACTAATTTTAACTCTATGCACTCCCCTATAGAAATCCTATTTTAATCAATTTTATTTAATTTATATGTTG
This sequence comes from Vipera berus, assembly GCF_964194415.1. NCBI lineage: Eukaryota > Metazoa > Chordata > Lepidosauria > Squamata > Viperidae > Vipera > Vipera berus. The sequence continues at coordinate 15,109,762 of NC_138205.1, forward strand.
TCCAGAGTTGCTTCGGATAGTGAGATGGCTGGCATGTAAATTTATATAAACAACAACAAAAATTTTCTGATTACTAAAGGGACCAGACAAATGGTACATATGGCTGAGTTACATCATGTAACAATCACCTCTGATTATAACTTTATAATAAATCTAAGTTTGATTAAATGTTTTCAACCTTAATCACACACTGGAGGGTAGTATGTTGCTCAGAGCTGGCAGATAGGAATAGCCTGTAAGGAGAGTGACTGTATATTCTTGGGGGGGAAAAAAACAAATCTGAAAAAGGGGCAAATCTGAAGGAACACCAGAAAGGAACTGAAAAGATTAAAACAAATCCTCAATTTACAACCTTCAACTCATTTAGTGACCATTCGAAGTTACAACAGGATTGAAAAAAGTGACTTATGACTGTTTTTCACACTTATGACCATTGCAGCAGCCCTGCGGTCATGTGATCAAAATTCGGGTGCTTGGCAACTGGTTCACCTTTATGACAGTTGCAGTGCCCCGGGGTCATGTGATCACCTTCTGACAAGCAAAGTCAGTGGGGAACACAGATCCACTTAACAACTATGTTACTAACTTAACAACTGCAGTGATTCACTAAACAAATGTGGCAAGAAAAGTTGTAAAATGGGACAAAACTCACTTAACAAATTTCTCACTTAGCAACGTAAATTTGGGGCTCAATTGTGGTCACAAGCCAAGGACTACCTGTTAATTCTTTAGGTTTATAAAGAGAGAGGCAGCCAGCATTGCTCTCATTACGGTGTATATTGTCTTAAGGCTCCCAAAATTTGATAAAAAATGCGTACAATGCGCAGAAAATGAACTTCTTAATACTGTTGTATTCACAAACGGTTGCTAACTGAGATTGCCACTAAATTGAGGAGTGGATGTATACTGTCTCTATCATTTGGCATATCCGATGGTATATCTCTACACTTTCAATTTTATGCCCCTAACAACTGGAACAACAATGGCGAGCTGAATGTGAGAGAGGAAGAGAGACAACCTGACTAGTCTAAAGTTTTCCTTTGACTACATTGCCAACTCACTGGATCAAAGACCAACATCCGACAGAGCAAATGCACAGCTTCGTGGGTGGCTTCTCCAGAGAGCATGTAAAGGACAGACAACGATGGCTAGGATAAAAAAAAGCCAAGTGTTAAAAAGCTTCCTTCATTTCCATGGCTCTTACCTTCCCAGCCGTGATGGTACTCACCGGCTTGTGACTGCCACGCAGGATGTGGGCCCGGGCCCCCTCGCAGGCTGAACGGAGGGCAGCAACGGGAGGAGTCCCCAGGAGATCTGTAATCAGGTCCAACTGCCACCCGTAGATCAAAGGAAGAAGAGAAGAAGAAGAAATGGAGAGAGGGAGAGAGAAGGGAAAGAGGAAAGTTACTCCTTTGGTGTCGAGTAGTGGACGTTTTGTGGAAGCACAAGCTGAAATGTTCTTTCACGCCTTCTGAAACCACACACTTTCGCAACTCTTTCTTCAAAGCCGGTTGAGATACCTGCTGAATTGGGCTCTGGGCCTGAAAGAGGATACGCCTGCCAAGGAGTTCGGCGAAAATGCAGCCCACGGACCAAATATCAATTGGACGTCCATAATGCCTGCTGCCCATCAGGATTTCAGGTGCCCGGTAATATTGAGTAACCACCTCTTGAGTCATGTGCTGGGACTCATCTGGCTCCTCTACCCGGGCCAAACCAAAATCACAGATCTGAAGGAAAGATGAAAAGGTGTGGTCAACCTGAGGAAGCTTCTAGAGCCGTGGTGGCGAACCTACGGCACGCGTGCCACAAGTGGCATGCAGAGCCCTCTCTGTGGGCACCCGCGCTGCAGCTCCAGTCCTAGGCCTTCAGCTGGGTTTTATAAAACCTTTTCGCTTTAGGCCTCGGCCGCCATGTGCAAAAAAGAAAAGGCTCAATTGATCAATCAATTTCAACTTCTCGCGGGGAAAAAAAAAGATCACGCAAAGTTGGGATTGATTGATTGAACTTTTTAGTCCCACCCAGTCTGCTGTTACCACGGCAGCCACGCCCACCCAATGGGCCACGCCCACCCGGCACCTGACGATACATAAGTGGGCTTTGGGTTGCAGTTTGGGCACTTGGTCTCTGAAAGGTTCGCCATCACTGTTCTAGAGAAATAAAACTTCCAGACCTACTTTTCTCTACTATTTGCTGCTCCTTCTGGGAATCAACATTCTTTCAATGCCACCGAATGCTATTAATTCAGGTGCATTCTAAAATGGGAGCTGCATGGATGTTTCTCAACCCTGGCAACTTTAAGAGGTGTGGACTTCAACTCCCAGAATTCTCTGGCCAGCATTAGGGAACCTGACAAGGCTTGTAAGGACCCTGCCGGGGGGAGAGGGGAAAAGGCCTACGGGCCCCAGTAGTGGTGAGGGAAGCAGGCCCAAGGCCTACGGGGACATCAAGGGGCAGGAAGCAGATCACAGAGGATGGGGGAGGCCCTACAAGTCTGGGGCAGGAGGGCCTGGGCCTGCGCTACATTTCCCAAGTTCTCCCCCACCCGAGGCACCCAGTGCTCCACTTAACGACTACATGAAGGACGACAGAGGTGGGATCGTTAAGCAAGATCACGTGGTTGCCTCACTTAAACGACCATCACAACTTACGACCGTAATGGGCAGATGCCATTACAGTTATAGTTCGAGAACTACCTGTACACAAATAAAGGATTCTATGTCTCAACTTCAAGTACACTGCATTAAATTAAATACAATTCGTTTGATCACTTCTTGCATGGTTTTTTTTTTTCTTTTGTCACATCAAAAATAGCAATTTTCTGGCTGTGACTTTATCAGCTGCAAGACTATGTGACAGAGAATTATTGAAGATACATATGTGTTAAAATCTACAGCATGGTGGGCACCGTGTCACCACTGATAGCTTTGGGTGCAATGGCATACATGACATTTTATGGATTTGTCACAACCATACACATATTTATACACCCAACATCTCTATTCTAACCGTAGTATGATTCACAGTGATTGGAGTGGGAGGGTGGGTGAGAACATTTAATGTTTGGCCATAATAGCTAAAAATGCTGGACGTCACAGTCCCCCCGGAGGTGGCTATCTTGAAAACTGCCTGGGTTGGCTACAAGGAGGAATTACCTTGAGGACACAGTTGCTGTTGACCAGCAAATTCCCAGGCTTGATGTCCCGATGAAGGACACCAGCAGAGTGCAAATATTTTAGCCCTGGAGAAGTAAGGCGAAAGAAAAAATACATTGGGTATTTTATTTGGAGTCAACAGATGCAATAAAAATTAAAACTGAAATTAAACCCATTATCAACATAGTTTTCAAAATTTAAAACTTTTGTGTAAGTTCTGAACTACTGCCGAAGTGCTGAGCCTGGTGCTGAGTTTGACTCCAAACACATTTTACTTAAACATTAAGTAACTAAGAAAATTTAAAAAGGGACACTCGTTATCTCTTCTAAGAAAAAAGCCCCTTAAGTCGCACACGTGCAGGATTCTTAAATCCTGAAAAGAAACTCCTTGTATTTTATGGAATTGCAACTGTGCAAGGATCATCAGAAAAGGAGTGAAGGGGAGGAAATATTAAAACAAATGACTTGCAACAGGACATAATTAGGAAGGACGGGAGCAAAGGAAAGGAGCAGGAGAAAAGGGCAAAAGATATCTGATAAACATGAGAGGAGAAAATATTAGAGGACATATCGAAGAGACCACTCAAGAGGGATAATACTGTAGAAATACAACTTGTTTGGTCATCAAACCCCTGCTGGATCTCCACCCCCATGGCTCTCCATCCCAATTCAAAAACATGCACAAGGAAGATCTCAACGCTTCTCCAACCCTTCTAATGTCAAAGCATTAGACAGATAGCAACCCGTCAATGAATTGTACCTTCTTCTTTCATGGGACCTGAAGCCCCTGAGATCCAGTCTCCCCTTTGAGACAATGTAGAATACCCTTTACTCTCTTTTGATTCTTCATCCTTCTCTTTCCTACTTCTGATTATTCTCATCCTCGCTTCTTAATCCCTAGTCTTGACTAAGTTCTGGCATCCATAACTTTGATCACCGTTATGGAATCTTTTAACTTGGAGTTGAGGATGGTGCCCGATCTTCGCTCCTTTCGTCGCGATCTAAAGACATTCTTATTCGAACAAGCCGGCCTGGCCTGATGGGGGATTGGTGGGGTTTTTTATTGTTATTTTAATATTTGTATTTACTGTTTTTAGTGGGCATATATTTAATTCTTTTTTAACTTTTGTAACTTTGTATTTTTTATTCTTGCCCTGTTCACCGCCCTGAGTCCTTTGGGAGAAGGGCGGTATATAAATATTATTAAATAAATAAATAAATAAATAAATTCTACAACTGCAGGCTATGCGTATGATTTAGAAGCTAGGCAGCTTGTATAATGTGAGATGAATGAAGAAATGTTAGGAATGACTCAGCAGGAGTCTGTATCCCTTTAAGAGCTTGAATATAAAAGGGAAGGCCTTGCTGGAGTCTTTCTCTCTTGTCCCTTTCCTGCTGTAATTGCTGTGTATTGGAGTTTGCTGAATTATCACCACGTGTTTGTATTTTATTTCTAGTGTATATTTGTAGATAGTGTAATATAAATCACCATTTAATACAAACCACTACTGTATTTACTCCTGGGTTACCTCAGCGCAATAAGGCTGTGCATGCTCTGACAGCATAGCATCAGCCAACTCTGTATAGACATTGTCCTATTAGTTCACATTCTTCTACTGAATGATTACAATCCTTGTCATGTTATACGGCTGCCAAGCCAGACAGCTCTACATTCGCACTGAATCTAAATAAAGAACTTTGCCCAAATGGATAGTTCCCAATTTATGGCATTTCCAAGTCAGACTTACCCCTGAGGATCTGATACAAAAAGACCTTGATATGATCAGAGCTGAGTGGTTGCGGAGAAACTATGACTTTGTGAAGGTCACTTTGCATCAATTCAGTGATAACATAACTGATGGTCATTGTCAAGGAGGTTGATGGGGAATGGAACAGAGAATGGAGGTTATCTGAATACCCAGCTCTTCCCATTGGAAGCAAAAAGAAAAATTACTTTCCCACCATTTTGTAAAACCAACAAGCTCGAACAGAATAAGGAGGCACAAATACCAAACAGCGGGACAAAGTGAGGTAAAATAAAATAAGAAAATATAGAAAGAAAAACTGTTATACAGATCAGCCATCACCAACCTGATACTCTGTATATAGGCTAGAATGCAAACTCATATCAATTTTGGAGGACACAAAACTAAGGAAAGACTGAGTCTTCAGAGAAGGGCGGGATATAAATGGAATTAAAATAAATAAATAAAATAAATAAATCAAAAAGAACTAAAGAACCTCAAAAGCATCTCCAGTGCAGAACTGAGACACAAAATGCGTATGAGAATGGACTAACCTAACTATTAAGAAATTTTAAAAATCAGTATGGAAACTCTTATCTTAGTTGCAAGGAAAATAAAAGAAGACGAAAGTGCAGACAAAATAAGCAAAATAATCTTTTCTAGTATTGTACACTACTGCACAATCTCAAAACGAGGTACTTCCTGCCCACAAATGCCACTCAAATTTCATGGAGCTGTGACAATCTCAGCACAGACTCTAATGGGGCATTATGAAAAGATTTAGAGTATTTTTAACAAACAAAAAACCCCAACTGAGCATGAATATATGAGGCCATGGCTTCTGTGAATATTGATGTTTGTAAGCCGCCCAGAGTTACTTGTTAATGAGATGGGCAGCATATAAATTAAATAAACCAATTTAATAAATAAATACACATTAATTATACAATTACTAGCTAAAATTGTGCTGTTGACCTCTGAGGTTAAAAGAATAGTATCATAACTTTTAGTAATAAAGGGCTTGCTAGCTATAGCTAGGTGTTTATTACTAAAAGTTATGATTCTATTCTTTTAAGGCAGGGATCCCCAACCCCTGAGTCACAGCCCACTATTGGGCCGCGGCCTCTTTCAAACCAGGCCGTGTGAGTGATGGGCAAGCATGTGTGCATGCGAAGCTCCACTCGCATGAGCAGCGCAAATGGAACTTTACACGCAAGTGGAGCTTCGCGTGTGAGCACAAGCACCCTCTGCTCGCATGAGTAGAGCTTAACATGCAAAGCTCCATTCCTGTGAATGAAGGGCATGTGCACCAACCGCCCACACCAATGGAGCTCTGCGCGCGCAGGTGCCTGGCACTCACACGCTCCCCCACCCAGACCAGGCCAGGCTGCCAAAGTGGAAAGATTGAGGAGCACTATTTTAAGGAGATGAAGCTGGAAGGAAACATAACATGTAAGATATGATAGCCCTATCTAGGTGCTGCTGCAACATTTGTGCATGAAGAGATGAAGTAGGAACAATCAGACCTGATGCTCTTTTCAACTTGCAAACAGAGCTCGGTGGCCTCTGAGCAAACAAATAACCAAACTCAGACAGCACCAAGGACTCCACAGCCAGACCATCCCTGACCATCCATTCTCATTACTCTTCATTTATAGAAAGCCATGGTCTCCAGCAAGGGATCTCAGACCTCAGACTGAGACATCTCAATCTCTAGCATGGTATCCAGATCCCACAAACCTCAATGGCCACCAGGTTCCATGCCCTCCTCATATTCCATTAGATTCATGTACTTACTGTCCAAAGAAGTTAAATGGGAAGCTAGCAGGCTCCAGAACAATGTCCTACCACCATTTCTAAGAAAGCCTCTGGGTCAGATCATAAAAGTGGAGGGAGCTGTCAATCAAATGCTGCCCAGAAACAACTGAGGAACTTAAGACTGGTATGAAACGTCTTAGGAGTTTTCAAGGAATGATGGAGAGCAGCTTCCCAGCTTGCCATTAGGTAAATGAGGACCATTTATGCCAACTACAAGAGATTTAAAATAGCAACTGTACCTACTGGTGTCCAAAGGTTGTAGACATCTGGCTTAGGAGACTGAGCACTCAAGATTTCCTAGCATGCTCAAGCTCAGAGAGAACCTATCGGGAATGCCATGCTGCAGTTGACTTCAAAACCCCAAGACTGCAGCAAAGCTAGTGAATCATTCAATCATCTTCAGGTGAGTAAACATACAAATGGGGCAAGAGGGAGGAGATTTCACATAAACTTGGATCTTTTGAAAATAGCCGACACAGGCTGAAAAACCTGGCAAGGAACAGTGGCAAGGACAACCTCAACGAACTAGAAAACAATTGCATGAGAATATAAGGGGGGGGATCCAAAGCAGTACTGTAAATGAAGGAAATAAAAAAATATGTGAGAAGTAAAAGAGAAAAATCAAAGCAAATGGAACATAAGGATACTGCAAAAAAAAGAAGAATCAAATCAGACTTAAGAAAAGCAAGAACAATCAATAAATATTTCACTTCCTCTTCTCACGTGTAGCATGTGTAGAGGGGAAAAAAGCAAAGGTAACGATAGCACTCTCAATTCCTGGCAAATAGATGGGGAAGAAATGGAGGTAGTGACAGATTTTATTTTCCTGGGCTCCAAGATCACCGCAGATGGGGACTGTAGGCAAGAAATTAAAAGACGCTTACTCCTTGGGAGGAAAGCCATGGCAAATCTAGACAGCACACTAAAAAGCAGAGACATCACCCTGCCAACCAAAGTGCGTATATTCAAGGCTATGGTCTTCCCAGTTGCAATGTATGGCAGTGAAAGCTGGACCATAAGAAAGGCTGAGCACCAAAGAATTGAAGCCTTTGAACTTTGGTGCTGGAGAAGACTCCTGCGAGTCCCTTGGACTGCAAGGCGATCAAACCGGTCAGTCCTAGAGGAGATCAACCCTGACTGCTCTTTAGAAGGCCAGATTCTTAAGCTGAAACTCAAATACTTTGGCCACCTAATGAGAAGGAAGGACTCACTGGAGAAGAGCCTAATGCTGGGAAAGGTTGAGGGCAAGAGAAGAAAGGGACGACAGAGAATGAGGTGGCTGGATGGAGTCACTGAAGCAGTAGGCGTGAGCTTAAATGGACTCCAGAAGATGGTAGAGGACAGGAAAGCCTGGAGGAACATTGTCCATGGGGTTGCGATGGGTCGGACACGACTTCGCAACTAACAACAACAACAACGATAGCACAAAATGGAGCATGGGAACAGTAGGGAAAATAATAATGAGGAAAGAAGTTAGCTACAGGTGGAATGAAGGATACATTTCCTCAAAACAGTCAATCTGTGGAGGTTGGAGGATATCCAGTGCTGAGAGGACCTGAGAAGAAGAAAAAAAAAGACATTTTTTTTGTCTGAAATGGTATATTTTCTCCTGCTTGAGCAGGGGGTTGGACTAGAAAACCTCCAAGGTCCCTTCCAACTTTGTTATTCTGTTAAAAGTCTGAAAATATCCCCTCACAGACAGAAAGGATGAAACCAGTGGTGGAACCCAACATCTGTACTATAATCTGGTGTTTTGGCATGACAGGCCTATCAAGCTTAACGTACCACCCGCCCCCTCCTAGTAATAAAAATAGGACAACAGCAACTAATAATGTACCTACTCAAAAACAGGACTGAAACTTAGCTGGTAAGAGAAGCCTGCACAGTTTGTCTAATAATAGGGTCAGCCCTGCCACCCACAGCTGCAATGACTTGGTCAGTGCAAGGGACCCTTCATAACTTCACGAACACGGCACACCATCCAAGCGTCCTTCTGTCCTATACACCAGGGGTCTGCAACCTTGACAACTTTAAGACTTGTGGACTCAGCTATGCTGGCTGAGGAATTCTGGGAGCTGAAGTCCACAAGTCTTAAAGTTGTCAAGGTTCCAGACCCCTGCTATACACCATCAATTTGTGCCCATCTCTTCCAGTCTTCCAGCTTTGTCCCTGAGGTGAAACGGCCCTTCGCCAGCTTCCTTGTGCCAGGGAGCAAGGCCTACCACTGTCCTATACACCAGGGGTCTGCAACCTTGACAACTTTAAGACTTGTGGACTCAGCTATGCTGGCTGAGGAATTCTGGGAGCTGAAGTCCACAAGTCTTAAAGTTGTCAAGGTTCCAGACCCCTGCTATACACCATCAATTTGTGCCCATCTCTTCCAGTCTTCCAGCTTTGTCCCTGAGGTGAAACGGCCCTTCGCCAGCTTCCTTGTGCCAGGGAACAAGGCCTACCACTGACCCTGGCCTACCATCAGAGGCCATCTCCTCCTTCCACTGCTCCTCAATGAATTATATTACTCTAATTCTTTTCTTTTTATCCTTTGTTGTCCATTCCTGTCAACTGTCCATTAAGGAAGCCTATGGAAATCCAACATTCTGGAGTCACTCTTGGGATATAAATTTAACCACATGGTTTCACTGACTTGAATTTTAAAAAAACTATCAATCCATCCAATCATTCTAGCAGGGAACCCTATTCTGGATCAGTGTCACTGCATGTGTGATCAACTGCCCTTGTTGCTGCCTCTCCAACATAATCTGCCTGGAGCCATATTTTTATATTCATTTATTTAATCAAATTTTGAAAACCCATAGAAAATATTTGTAGCTCACAGTTGAATTGTGGAGTCCTAGGTGTTCTCTGAGCTTGGTTGATTTCCTGCAGATGTCTCATTACCTAACGAGATAACATCATCATATGTCATCAGATCATTTTGATGATGTTATTTAGGGGAATAATGTCATGGACTTAGAATTGTAAGGCTGGAAAGGATCTTGGAGGTCATCTAGTGCAACCCCCTTCTTAAGGCAGGAGACCTTATCACATCTCAGAATGAAATGTCTGCAAGAAAACAACCAAGCTCAGAAAGCACCAAGGACCCCACAATTTTGAAACCGCCCATTTCCCTCACAGAGACTCTGGGCAGTGTACAAATTATTAGAACATAAAAACAATACATAAAAGAAAATTTAAAAAGAGGTCAGAATGATTGAAAATCAATATATGCCTACACCTTTCCACAATGCACATTCCTAAATCTGGGGAAACCTAACCCAAACCCAGGGTGCCATAGAAGGGACCACCTTTGGCTCTGCAAACTGTTCCACACTCACATTGTCATGTTTGAAGTAACAGAGCATTCTCAATTCTCTGAAGACCCGTTTGCAAGAGACCAAGTTCTGGAAAACATTGGGCATCTTTTTGAGTGCAACTCGCGACCCATCCCGAGGGTCTGTCACAGACCTGCAGGAAGAAGAAAAATGTCCTTCCATTTACAATTTACTTTTTGGTAATAAGAAACGGTAGACCACAGCAAGGAGGCAATTACAATGTAATTTTAGAGAGAGAGGGCAAAAGATGAAAATACATTTTAAGATCTGCTCTTAAGAAGATTGGAAAACATTTCTTTATATATTTTTTTCCCCGTTTTCTTTTTCCTATTTCCTTTCTTACAATTCACCATTTTTCTCTATTTCTTTTCTAAATTCCATACTGTTTTTTCTCCTAAAAATCTCTTTAATAAAAATTATTTTTAGACAGGTAGTCCTCGACTTAGAACCACTTGTTTAGGGAACGTTTGATGTTATAAGTATACAAAGCTGCTTATGACCGATCCTCACATTAGAAGTGTTGCAGCATCCCCACGATCATGTGATCAAACTTCCGCCCCTTGGCAACCAATTTGTATTTACAATGGTTGCTGTGTCCCAGGGTCATGTGATCATCCTATGCAACTTTCCCGGTTGACTTCCGATAACCAAGAGTCAATGCGGGAAACCAATTTGCTTAACAGCTACACGATTCACTTAACAACTGCAGTGATTCACTTAACAACCAGGACAAAAAAGCTTCTGAAATGGAAATTCTAGTCTGAATTGTGATCGTAACTATCAATCCTTTCCTGTCTCTATTACCTTCATCCTTCTCTTCTATCATGCAGCAGATAACTCCTCACTCACCATACCACACCAAAAGCACCATAACCGATGGGTCGATCTGGTTCTGGGTCCACCATCATCGCATTGCCAAGCGTTGTCTGCTGTTGCTGGGGGGGAGCTATCTGTACCCCATTATTGCAATAATATTTCTGCCCCCCACCTAGCCCAGCAGCTAAAGGTGGCTGGATTAACCCCGTCAATGCCCCAAAAACATTGCTACAAAGCTGAGCTTGAAGCGGATGGTTGGGGTCTTGGAAAGCCATCAGACAAATTAGGACAGAGGTGTGAGAAACACTGATTTTGGACAAGAAGATTGGGAGAGGACGCAAAACAGCCCTCTGGAATTGAAACAAATTGTGGTTTGCAAAAAGGAGGTTTGGGGAATATTGAGTGGAAAATACCTGGATTAGGGCAAATCTCACAAGCAAAATAAATGCATGCAAAATTGTGCGCTCCAGCAAAGGAGTGTTTTTATACAAGTAGTATTTTTTTTCTCCTTAAGGTTTTTAAAAAAATCTTTAAAAGAGGTATCTTGGCTTATTTTAAATTTAAAATTATTATTACAATAAAGTGTAAATTATATTTTGGGACAGTTTGATATGTTTTAGGGACCGTATTAACCCTGGCTGAAAGCGGTGTGTGTGTGTGTGACAGAGCAACTGATGAAAATCAGTTCTGCAACTAAATCTCTGATGTGGAAGACATCAGGGAAGATTTCTAAGAAGCTGCGTTTTCTCCAGAATGCACAGAAAAATTTGGAATATTGTACTTACTATAAACATAAAAGGGGAGACTGATTAAGACTAGATGTAGAGCCTTGACAATCTATAGGAAAAGAGCAGAAATGTTGTATAACATTTTTCTCTTAATAGGTGAGCTTTGTGGAACCACAAGACATTTAAACAGGATTTCTGGGATTATGTTATTTTTTTTAAAAAAAATATTGAACAGAGAACAGAGCACTGAGGTTTTATCTCACCATATAACCAAGATGATGGAAATCCTGGGCTGTACTGAAATATCAAGAGGCCTAAAAAAAAAAATTGGGGAATCTTATACACACGTTAGGAAATACAAGCTACTATTAGAGGCCGGGATGCAAGGGAGGCACTCTCTAGATTAGAGCAAGAGAAATGGAAGTAAATTTGGGAAGAGCACTTCACGAATTGGAGAATGAGGTCTATTGCCTTTCTAGTGAGGTGTGAAAATGCTGGGGTATTCCCAGCAAAATATTAGAAGGGGGGGGGTTCGGTGACCCGAAACGCCCAAAGTTGCGAAAATATCCCCTTCCAACAGAAATGGAAAACCTCAAATGAGGATGTGGTATAACAGAAAAGCTGCCATCCGAACCACACAACCTTAACTCACGGGTGCACTTTGGGGAAAGTTTCTCAACAGTCAAAAGTGGGGGGGAGGGACAGACCCAATAAAAAGGGGGTGCAGAGAAAGCAGCTCTCTTGGCAACCAGCCCTGTTAGGCTGATTCAGGAAGCTGTGATTAAATCTGGAGGTGTCAAAGAACCACACAACCAACCCCTTACTTCCAGGCAACAAGAGGGGCAACAGATTGGAAGAAAGATGCCCGGATAAGTGCGGAAGTAAACTTTAGAGGTTCAGGATCTGCAAGGTGTGAGCGGGGAGTGGGGGGGGGGTCAGAGGAGGAATAAACAGGGTGCAAAGGGAGGCCTAAGGGAGGCTTGCCTTGAAAACGGCAAGCGAGGCAAGGTAGATATTGGGGTGCTCTCAACTTTTCTTCCCCGGCAGGGAAAGGGATTCAATCCTCAGCCCAAGACGGGTCCTAGCGACGGGCCAGCGGGGGGGAAGGTGGGGGCGCCCATGGTGCGGAAGGGGGTCCTTCCCCCACCCGCCCCCCCGGGTGGGCTTCGCAGCGTCTCAGCAAAGCATGGGGGCGGAGGGGGGGGCGCTGCGGTCGGAGACAAAAGGGGCTCCCCGGGACGCAGACGCGCCAAGCACCCCACTTCCCCGGCAGACCCAGCAAACCCCCGGGCGAGCAGGAGCTGGAAGAGGAGCAGGAGCGGCGGCCGAGGCGGCGGCAGCGGCGAAAGCTGGGCGGCCGGGCGGGCGGGGTGCCTGGCGGGGTCTTTGTTAGAGGCGCCGGGGGTCCATCTTTACGGGGCCGGAGGAAGGAAGGCAGGCAGGCAGGAAGGCAGGAACCAGGCAGGAAGGAAAAGGCAAGCTGCGTGCGAGGAGGCCAGCGACGCCGGCGGACCCCATCTACTGGCCGCGGGGAGAGAGGCAGGCGGGCGGGCGGGCGATGGGCTGCGGGGAGCGGGCGGGAGGAAGCCGGCCTGGGGCGCCGAGGGATTAAAACGGCTCGGAAAGGAAAAGGCCGGCTGCTTTGCAGAACCCACGTGGCCGAACAATACGTAGGTTTTCTAGCTGGAAAGCCTTTTGCCTCGTCTGGATTTTGGGATGAAAATGTGGGAGAGAGAGAGAGAGAGGCGGGGAGGGGGAAAAAAATCACAATTTCTAGATTTGAGGATGGAAAAAGAAAGGATGGAATGAGGGAGGGGCTGGATCAGGGGTCTTCAAACTTGGCCCTTTTATGACTTGTGGACTTCAACTCCCAGAATTCCTCAGCCAGGCATGCTGGCTGAGGAATTCTGGGAGTTGAAGTCCACAAGTCATAAAAGGGCCAAGTTTGAAGACCCGTGGGCTGGATTTTTGCAAGGCTTAAGGGAGGGAGGAAGGGCAAGGGTGTTCGGTGATCACTGTTGAGGGGTATTTAATAAACTTTATTTATTTAAGATTAAGATTTAAGATTTATTGAGATTTTTATACCGCCCTTCTCCCAAAGGGACTCAGGGCGGTTCACAGGGCATAAATATAAACAACAGTACAAACATTAAAAGATAATTAAATTAATGCCCAAGTTAAAACCAGAATAATAAAACAAACCTATAAAAAACCCAAGTACCCCCATCAGGCCAGACCCGCTAGTTCGAATAAATGGGTCTTCAACCCGCGACGGAAGGATCGGAGGTCTGATGCCATCCGGAGCTCAACCGGCAGTTGGTTCCATAACGCCGGAGCACCCACAGAGAAGGCCCTCCCCCTGGGGGCCACCAGTCGACATTCCCTGACAGGAGGCACCCTGAGGAGGCCCTCTCTGTGGGCGCGCACAGGGCGGAGGGGAGTCGACGCCGGCAGCAGGTGGTCCTCGAGGTATCGCGGACCCATGCCATGTAGGGACTTAAAGATCATAACCAAAACCTTGAACCTTACCCGGAAGACAACTGGTAACCAATGCAGCTCACGGAGCAAAGGTGTAACATGGGAGTACCGGGAAACTCCCAAGACAACTCTCGCGGCCGCATTCTGTACCAGTTGGAGCCTCCGAGTAGTCTTCAAGGGAAGTCCCATGTAGAGAGCGTTACAGTAGTCTAGGCGAGAGGTCACGAGCGCATGAGTGACCGTACACAAGGCCTCCCGGTCCAGATAGGGCCGCAACTGGCGCACCAGGCGAACCTGGGCAAAAGCCCCCCTAGTCACGGCCACTATGTGATCCTCCAAAGTGAGTCGTGAATCTAGGAGGACTCCCAAGTTGCGAGCCCTATCCACAGGGGGTAAAAGCTCACCCCCCATAGAAAGAGGTGGAACATCCCAGGTGTCTCGGGAAGCCGGAATGTACAGCCACTCAGTCTTGTCAGGGTTGAGTTGAAGTCTGTTCCTCCCCATCCAGACCCGAACCGCCTCCAGGCAACGGGACATCACAGCAAGGGCATCACTGGGGTGGTTTGGGGTCGAAATAAAAAGTTTAGGAGTTAATGATCTTTAATAATCGTTAGTCTTTCTCTCCCCCCCCCCAACTTTGTTTGCCTGTTTTGCTTCCTGCGCTTGCCCTTATTCTTTTCCTTTTGCGAGAAATAAAAATTCAACTCCAAGGGTGTTGGAAAACAAAACAAGTTTCACTGAAGCATTTGCAAAGGCTGGTGGATCCCTTGGTAATTGGAAATCGCAGAAACCACACTTGAATCAGTTTTCAGCACGAACCTTTCTAACCTGTCCCATAGAATGTGCTACATCCTTCTTTTCCAGACCCAGTTGATAGGTCCCAGTCTGGTCACATGTGTTGGGAGGAATCCTCCTTTTCAGGCTTCTCCAGCAGAAGAGAATAAATAGAAGGTGAAGCCAGGTGCTGGAAAGAGAGGTTTAATCACAGATTAAAGTTGAGTGACAATTCAGCATGAATCCCTGGCTAGCTAGACAGAATGGTCCTCCAACGTGAGTTGAGTTCTTATACCCTTTCACGGTTTCCAAAATTGTCATTTCTGATTGGTGAGTTTAAAATTTGTCTTTTCTGATTTGTTGGTCAGTGTCTATTGTTGGGTTAATTCCTTTATAAATTCTGTCTAAAAAGTGTTAAATTTTTGCTCCAGGAGGGATCTGGTGTAATTATTTTCTTGTTGTGCACTTTTTAGTGTTTCTACACTAATCCTAGATGGTAAAGGACAGGAAGGCCTGGAGGAACGTTGTCCATCGGGGCACAATGGGTAGGACACGACTTCGCAACTAACAACAACATTCTAATCCTGTCGATAGTAATTATTGTTAGGTGGTTGTGCATTCCTGTGGTTATAAATTGAGTAATATATCATTCATAAACTATATGGGTCCAGACTATCTTCGGGAGCACCTGCTGCCAGCATCAACTTCCCATCGTCCTGTGCACTCCCACAAGGGAGGGCCTCCTCAGGGTGCCACCGGTCAGGGAGTGCCGGCTGGCGGCTCCCAGAGGGAGGGCATTCTCAGTGGGCGCGCCTGCCCTGTGGAATCAGCTGCCTGTGGAACTCCGGATGGCCCCCGACCTTCACTCGTTTCGCCGGGACCTAAAAACTTGGCTATTCGAGCTTGCCGGCCGGGACTGAGGGTTTTGGGTTAAGGTTTTAATTTTTAATTATTTTGGGGCTACTTAATTTAATCCTATTTTAACCTATATATATTGTACTGCTTTAATTTGCCCTGTAAACCACCCTGAGTCCCTTGGGAAAAGGGCGGTATCTAAATCTAAATCTAAATCAATCAATCAATAAATATGCTATTCTACAGTAGTGTGCACTATTCTAAAAGTAAGGATCTGGACAGATTTGAACACGGCGCTATCGAACAAAATGAAATTCAATGGTGAAAAAAGTAAGGTTCTACATTTAGGCAAGAAAAACCAAATGTACAGGTATAGTATAGGTGGTACCTTGCTCAATAGTAGTAACTGTGAGAGGGATCACGGAGTCCTAGTGGACAATCACTTAAGTATGAGCCAGCAGTGTGCTGCAGTTGCCAAAAAAGCCAACACGGTGCTTGGCTGCATTAATAGAGGAATAGAATCAAGATCACGTGAAGCATTAATACCACTTTGCAATGCCTTGGTAAGGCCACACTTGGAATACTGCATCTAGTTTTGGTAACAACGATGTAAAAAAGATGTTGAGACTCTAGAAAGAGTACAGAGAAGAGCAACAAAGATGATTAGGGGACTGGAGACTAAAACATATAAGGAACTGCTGCTGGAATTGGGTATGTCTAGTTTAATGAACGCGGTGGAAGGGACGCGGTGGCTCAGTGGGTTAGGATGCTGAGCTTGTCGATCAGAAGGTCGGCAGTTTGGCGGGTCGAATCCCGAGTGCCGCGTAGCAGAGTGAGCGCCTGTTACTGGTCCCAGCTTCTGCCAACCTAGCAGTTCGAAAGCACGTAAAAAATGCGAGTAGAAAAATAGGGACCACTACGGTAGGAAGGTAACAGCGTTCCGTGTGCCTTTGGCGTCTAGTCATGCCGGCCACATGACCACGGAGACGTCCTCGGACAAACGCTGGCTCTTCGGCTTTGAAACGGAGATGAGCACCGGCCCCTAGAGTCGGAAACGACTAGCACGCCTGTGCGGGGGAACCTTTACCTTTACCTTTACAGTTTAATGAAGAGAAGGACGAGGGGGGACATGATAGCAGTGTTCCAATATCTCAGGGGCTGCAACAAAAAGGAGGGACTCAAGCTATTCTCCAAAGTGCCTGAAGACAGGACAAGAAGCAATGGATGGAAACTAATCAAGGAGAGAAGCAACCTAGAACTAAGGAGAAACTTCCTGACAGTTAGAACAATTAACCAGTGGAAAAACCTTCCTCCAGAAACTGTGAATGCTCCAACACTGGAAGTTTTTAAGAAGAGACTGGACAGCCATTTGTCTGAAATGGTGGTATAGAGTTTCCTGCCTGATAAGGGGGTTGGACTAGATGACCTCCAAGGTCACTTCCAACTTTATCATGATGATGAGTCAGTGTATATAATCCCTCTCTGTTGCTCCAGCTTACTACATCTCCTTTCCTAAAAGTACCTTAGCTAAGGGTCTCTACATGCCTATTCCTTAAGCAGAAATGGAAGATTACAACATGTACATTTATTGTGTATCTCACACTTTCTTGGTGTGCTTTATGTCAATCTTTGGTCTAGGTAAGGAGTGTCAAACTGCCGGCCCACGGGCCGGATGCATCGTGCTGAAACCGCGCCCGCCCCATTGCCAGCAATGGAAAAAAAGTTGCGATACATCGCGACATGTCACGTGACGTCGTGACTTTGACACCCCTGGTCTAGGTGAAAACCTTTAATAAAAATTCTGTAAAACAAAACCAAAAAAAAACAACCCAAGTGGCCTGCTAGGCAAGGGAGGAGGGAGAAAGAGAAGGAAGGAAAAATGGATACAGAGAGAAAAAGGAGAAGGAGAGGAATGAAGAGTAGGAATTGTGTTTTTGTTTTATTGTTTATTTAGCTTTGTTTTGCACCGGTTTTGGTGCTGGCAAGGATCTTGCTTTGTGGGGGGGGAGGGAAGAGGTAGTTTAAAATCTACACACCTTCAAGTTGACAAGTTTGACACACCTGATTTATTTAATATTTTTTCTTTGGTTTGTTTTAATAATCGAAGCACAGGAAAAAAACCAACAGAATAAAGTTATCAGATGTAAATGCTAGGCTTGGATTTAAATCACCGCTTGCTGGACAAGTCACAGCGCCTCACTACAGTTAGTCTTCTAATTTATAACCACTTGTTTAGTGACCGTTAAAACAGCACTAAAAAAGGTGACTTACTACCAGTTGTCATATTTACAACGGTTGCAGTAATCCCACTATTGTTACGTGATCAAAATTCAGGCACTTGGCAAACAGCATGTATTTATATGGATGCAGTGTCCCAGTGTCATATAATCACCATTTGAAATCTTGCCAGGCAGATTCTGACAAGCAGAGTCAATGGGGAAAGCTGGATTCCCTTAATGACTGCAGGAATCACTTAAGAACTGCTTAAGATTGCTTAACAATCTTGTCAAAAGAAATTGGATGTGATTCACCTAACAACTGACTTGTTTAGCATTAGAAGTTCTTGCCCAATGTGATTATAGGTCAAGGATAGAAATAGCAAATGTTATGATTGGATAGTTTTCTGCCAATTCAAGGACAGGAAAATAATCAGAAGTCAGGAAAGGCACCAGATTTCTATAGGCTGAGTGTGTTATTCTGACCCCATCAGTGTTACACAGAGTGATGTGTATAAATCACAACTTCCCCATTATCTCCACTGAGAAATGGTATAGTCCAGTGGTTCTCAACCTGTGGTCTGTGGATCCTGGGGGTGTGTGATGTCACAGGGCGTCCACAAAGGCTTGAAGAAATGTTATGATTTAAATTTTGAGTTAAGTCTTGGTGGTCCATGGCCTTGGTCTATGGCAGGGGTCTTCAAACCTGGCCCTTTTATGACTTGTGGACTTCAACTCCCAGAATTCCTCAGCCTGGCACGCTGGCTGAGGACTTCTGGGAGTTGAAGTCCACAAGTTATAAAAGGGCCAAGTTTGAAGACCCCTGATCTTTGGCCACAAAAGCTATTTAAAGGGGGTCCGTGATGAAGAAAAGATTGAGAACTACTGGTAGTGTCTGTTCTGTCATAGCGGGTGTTAACAGCCACTTTTGCTAAAATGAAAAATCCACCTTCTGTTTTTATTGAACTCACCAGGGTTTACTTCCTGGTGAATATTTACATGAAATTCATCTCTTAACTTTATCCTCCATCTTCATCAGTTCTGTTTATACATCTCCATAAAAGAGGAAACCCATCATTAAAGAAAGACTATAGAGGACGCTGATTTGCATTAACTTTGCATATATTCATCTATATGCATCATAATGTAGAAGTATAAATCACACTGAAATGCGGTACAAGCTCACCATAGTTTATATTAAAAGCAGCATTTTGATGTGATACACACGGAGGACTCCAGTGTGCCATTTGGTCTCATTTGTTTCGGGTAGTTTTCAAATCTTTGAATCCTGAAGACATAAACGGGATGCATAATAGCTGTAAAGTCTACCATGTGCTTTCTTTAACGTCTGCAAATCATCTTGTATTTGAGCTAAGCATTAGAAATTGACTTAGTCATTGAGGAGAGAAATCAAAAAGGTTTTTGCAGAGTGGAAGGACACGGCTGGCTTTAAAAAAGACAATACAGGTAGACCTTGACTTGCAACCATTCATTTAGTGACCAAAGTTGCAAAAGCATTGAAAAAGTGACTTCAACAAGCAATCTTCACCTGACCATTGCAGCATCCCCACGGTCACTTGATCAAAATTGGCGCACCCGGCAACTGGCGTGTATGACTGTTGTGCATCCCAGATCATGTGATCATCGATTGCAACCTTCCCCAACTGGCTTCTGACAAGCAAAGTCAATGGGTGAAGCCAAATTCACTCAACAGCCGTATGAGTCACAGCTGCAGTGATTGGCAACAAAGATGATCAGGGGACTGGAAGCTAAAACATGTAAGGAACAGTTGCTGGAATTGGGTATGTCTAGTTTAAGGAAGAGAAGGGCGAGGGGGGACATGATAGCAATGTTCCAATATCTCGGGCTGCCACAAAGAAGAGGGAGTCAAGCTATTCTCCAAAGCGTCTGAAGGCAGGACAAGAAGCAACGGATGGAAACTAATCAAGGAGAGAAGCAACCTAGAACTAAGGAGAAACTTCCTGACAATTAGAACAATTAACCAATGGAACAACTTGCCTCCAGAAGCTCTGAATGCTCCAACACTGGAAGTTTTTAAGAGACTGTACAGCCATTTGCCTGAAATGGTATTGGGTTTTCTGCCTGAGCAGGGGGTTGGACTAGATGACCTCCAAGGTCCCTTCCAACATCATCATCATCATCATCATTATTATTTCTAATTTTATTGGGGGGGTTGCCACAATCAAGTGAATCATTGAAGTTGCTAAGGAAATCACATGGTCATTAAGCAAATCTGGCTTCTCCCCACTGAGTTTGACTTGTCAGAAGCCGGCTGGGAAGGTTGCAAATGGCTGTCACGTGGCCCTCAGGATGTTGTGACGGTCATAAATATATGCCCGTTGCCAAGTGCCCAAATTTTGATCACATGACCATGGGGAATGCAGTAATGGTTGTAATCGTGAGGAATGGCTGAAAGTCACTTCAGTAACTGAATGGTCACTAAACAAATGATCGTAAGTCGAGGACTACCTGTAATAGGAAAGATAATGTAGCTTATTGACTTTATATGCAATTGTCTTTCCAGGAAGGGTTGTTTCATCATCATCTTCGTCCTCTCGTGTGGCCTCACCCTCGATGCAGGTAAATTCAAGGAAAGGCTGTTCCACATGGAGTGGGGCTATTACCCACAGGCCCCCTACCACAGCTCAACCCTTTCTCTCTCCCCCCCCCAATCTTATTTCAGAGTCTCCTCGGAGTTCCTCTTTTTCTGGGGAGTATGGGGGGCAAGCTGGAAGGCGCTTTTCTCATTCTGGGAACCAACATGAGGGGCCCATAACGGCCATAAGGATCTGGGTTAACTCTTGGTACATTACGGGGTAAGTACGTGAATGGGCGAGAGGGCTGTGGCTCAGGATTATGTATGATGAGGAAGGAAAATACTGCTTGGGTTGGTGGAAATGGAAAGATCCTGCGTCAACACAACTTTGTGGGGTATGGGTGGCTGGGGAATTCTGGGAGTCAAAGTCCATGCATCGTCAAGTTGCCAAGCTTGAGAAACTCTCATCTTCACTAGAGTATCTTTGGGATAAGACACTGGATGAATTCTAACCTAGGAAATAGTAATAATAATGGCTTGGGACCACGTTATTTGACGGGCTGTCTTTTCCCGGTCACATCTACCCAACTCACCAAAGCATGGAAGTAGGGAATGCTATGGGTCCCCTCTCCTCAGGCGGTCCCTCTAGCAAGATCGCAAAGAAGGGCCTTCCCTATATACTGTAGTTCCTGTGTCAACACAATTTTGTGGGGAAGCAGATCAGATTTGTTTATTTAATTTCTATAGCTGCCCATCTCAGTGACTCTGGGTGACTTACATTTCCAATATTAATAAAACAATAAAAGGCATTTTGCAATCAAAACATCCAAGATAAATAGAAACAGAAGCCTATTTATTTACTTACCGGTATTCCATTTCCACAGCACCCATCCCAATCAATGACTCTGGGCAGCTTAAACTTCCAAAACTATAAAAAAATTAAATTAATTAAAGCAATCAGTCTGTAAAATCCAAAATGTACTTGTATATGTAGGGATATCTGAAGGAAGGGCTTGGAAGAGGTTAAGATGGCAGTAATGACCACGTATGCAGGACATATAAAAAGAGGAAGGATTTCAGCTACACTATTGCATGTAGGATGCGTACACAAACAACTTTCATCATAAGCAGGACTTTTTTTTGTCATAGAACGCCCAGAACGTAGTTCCAGCACCTTTTTTGGATGGAACCTTGTAGGGTAGGCAAGGCGGGTTGTATGACGTGTGTGAGTTCTGGCACCTTTTTTTTTTTTACAAAAAAAGCACTGATCATAAGGATCTTTGTTCTCTAGGAGAAGGGATCCATAGCATTCCTATGCTGGCTGGGGAATTCTGGGACTGGAAGTCCACACATCTTCAAGTTGCCAAGCTTGAGAAACCCTCATCTACGCTATAGTATCTTTGGGATAAGACACTGGATCAAATCTAACATAGGGAGCACATCATTTGAATGACTGCGTTTTCCCAATCACATCATTTTGAATTGCCCAGTGGCTCTTCTTCCAACCCATGTTTTTTTGACATGGCAGAGTAACTCTAGGATTACTCAGCCGAACATTGATGTATACTGTAGTGCCAGATGAAATGAATAACCTGTGCGGTTTAATATGCGAGCAAACACATTCTCAGAGAAAGGCTTCTAACAGCCCAGGGATAATTTCTACACTTGTTGGAAATAAAGACTGTTCCCGATGTTGGTTTAGTCATCATTAAGCCAGTTTTCCCTTTAATCAGTGTAGGTGTAATTAAGACCAAACAAAAGCTTCATTGTACAGTTGTCTTCACAGAATTTTAAGAAGAGTTATTGTAAAAGTAGCCTCAGCTTCTAACCTCCCTCCCCCCCCCCCAAATTGCTCATTTCTTCATTGTTCTTCTCAGAGGAAATCTATTAAGGAAACTAAGATGCCTTTTTATCGGTAATAATATGATTCTAATCTGGAAACTCATACTTCACAGATTGAAACTGATCCGAGAGAACCAAGACCCTGTTTATGTATTCTAGCTTGCAGGTCCGTTACGGAAAAGAGTGGAGTAACTACGTTGGTGGCAATTCGGGAGATTTGGAGGAAATTTTCCTGTTCCCAGAGGAGTCCATCATTCAAGTATCTGGAAAATACAGAAGTTATATCCAGCAAATGGTCTTCGTCACTAACCAGGGGCGCTATTTTCCTTTCGGCAAGGATGTCGGCACCAGTTTCAATGCGGCACCGCTCTTCCCAAACACTGTCCTGCGTTACTTCAGCGGTCGTTCCAGTTCCGCCATTAATGCCATTGGTTTTCACTGGGATGAGTATCCTGAGCAGTAGCAGCATTTGTAGAAATGAGACGCAGCAACAAGAGAGAGCAGAGTAGCGGACAGCCTACTCTGCTACCAGTGAGATTAGTGTAATAAGTTCTTTCAACATCCAAGGATACTAGCCTCTCCTGCCCTGTTGCCAATTATCTGTCGCTCTACAGGTGCCTACTAAACCAATAAATGATACTAAACCAAAATGACGTTTTCTTCTGACATATTTCCCACCCCTCCTTTACCCTTGACGTTGGCGCCATCACTCTGCTGAAATAACGTATGAATTTCTTACAACCTAATTTTTCAACATTTAGGTGTGCGTAGCATACTGAATTCACATAATGGGTGAAATGGAGCAATGCTTAAATGCATCAGCCATGAGCTCCTACTCTTCTCTCAATCACAGCCTTCCTGTTTGATCCTAAGTAAACTGCTACCTGGCTTCCTTAGCCTTCCTGATATAAATGAAAGGACACAATAATGCTGTTTTTCTAAAGCTGTTAAGATGATGAGTCTTTATTGTCATTTTTTACTGTGGGCACAACGGCACACATCAAAAATGAAATTTAGTTGCCCGCTCACATAGTGAAACACATACAGGACTCACACCTAAAACATACTATATACTTACTTTAACCATAATTTTTGAAAATGAATGAACTTATGCACTTCAGCCAAGCCATACCTTACTTTAACTATAATTATTGAGTAGGTAATAACGGCTGGACTGACATACAGGTAGTGCTTAACTTAGGACCACACCAGAATTTTTATTTCAAAGCAGGGCGTTTCTTAAGTCACACTCAATCTTACGACCTTTTTTGCCATGGTTGTTAAGTGAATCACATGGTTGTTAAGCAAATTCAGCTTCCCCTGTTGACCTTGTCTGTCTGTAACCAGGTGGGAAGGTCACATTACAGGTAGTCCTCAACTTACACCAGTTCATTTAGCGACCGTTCAAAGTTACAACGTCACTGAACAAAGTGACATAGGACTGCTTTTCACACTTATGACCGTTGCAGCATCTCCTTGGTCATGTGACCAAAATTCGGATGCTTGGCAAATGGTTCATATTTATGGTGGCAGGGGTATCCCCAGGGTCATGTGATCCCCTTCCAACAAGACAAGCCATTGGAGAAGCAGGTTTCACAACAGCCATGTTGCTAACTTAACAACTGCAATGATTTGCTTAACAACTGTGACAAGAAGGGTTATAAAATGGGACAAAACTAACAACAAATGTCTCACTTAACGACATAAATTGTGGCTCAATCGTAAGTCGAGGACTACCTGTACTTGGGTACATGAGAATAATCCATGGAATGCTAACTTGAAGATTCTAACTTGAAACCATGTACTTTTAGAAATTAAATTAAATTATAATATAGTAAATTATAATGTGTGTGTGTGCTTTTGTATATAATATGTATGTATGTATGTATGTATGCATGCATGCATATATATATAATTTAGTTACTACTAATCTTTGTAGACCAAATTAATTAAAAAAATTATATATATGTGTGTGTGTGTGTGTGTGTGTGTTGATTTTTAATTAATTCAGTCTACAAAGCTTAATAATAATAATCTTTGTAGACTGCATGAATTTTCCTTTCTTTCCACACAGTCCAGGCTTCCATCCTGTAGCCATCAAGATGTTAACCAAATTCCCGCCAGTGGGATTAACCAATCCAAGCTGAGTAACAATGTCCATAACACTTTCCCCCTCCTATTTCTCCCACAGTAAGCCTGTAATGACTGAGCCAAAGTCAGCCGTCAGCTTTCATGCCTAAAGCAAGACTAGAACTCACAGTCTCCTGGTGATTGGCCCAAAGTCACCCATCTAGCTTTCATGCCTAAGGAGGGACTAGAACTCACAGTCTCCTGGTGATTGGCCCAAAGCCACCCATCTGGCTTTCAAGCCTAAGGAGGGACTAGAACTCACAGTCTCCTGGTGATTGGCCCAAAGCCACCCATCTAGCTTTCATGCCTAAGGAGGGACTAGAACTCACAGTCTCCTGGTGATTGGCCCAAAGTCACCCATCTAGCTTTCATGCCTAAGGAGGGACTAGAACTCACAGTCTCCTGGTGATTGGCCCAAAGCCACCCATCTGGCTTTCAAGCCTAAGAAAGGACTAGAAGTCACTGTCTTCTAGTTTCTAGCCTGGTTCCTTAACCACTACACCAAACTGCCTCTACAGCATATAGACCCATTGCAGCATCTGAATGTCATTCCCAAGACTTGCATAACTTCCCCGCCAGGTGCTGGTTCTTTCACCACTGGTGGTTGATCCCCCAAAGGCAGAAAGCAAACTCTGCTACTGCTATTCGCTATCCATTCCAGTTTGGTTATTCACCCCATCCAAAAAAATTTTAAAAAGCAACCAAAAAAACCCACCAAGAAAAGCAAACAACTTTGGCTCCTTCCAAAAGTATTCTTTTGGCCATAAAAGCTGCACTTCCATGCCCTGCAGAATGGAAAGCAGATATTTGACTACTTTCCAATCTGTTTTTTATTGCTTAATGTCACCAACTTTTGATAGGAGAAATTCCTGCCAGGACAGGGTTAATTAGATGTTAAGGGAGGCATTGGAGAAGCCAGTTTCACTTAACAACCATGTTACTAACTTAACAACTGCAACGATTTGCTGAACAACTGTGACAAGAAAGATCGTAAAATGGTACAAAACTAACAAATGTCTCACTTAACAACATAAATGTTTGGCTCAGTTGTGGTCATAGGTCGAGGACCACCTGTACTTGGGTACAGGAAAACATTCCATGGAATTCTGACTTGAAGATTCTAACTTGAAATCATGTACTTTTAGAAATTAAATTAAATTAGAATATAGTAAATTAGAATATATGTTATATGTATATGATATTTATGTATATATGCATCAGAACACAGCCAAGCCTCCACTCACAGAACACACCCCCTCTGGCAGTTTAAAAAAGAAGAAAAAACAGCCACTATCACACACTTCTCCCAGAAGAACGAAGCTGAAGTCACCAGCCTGAGGATGACGGATGAGATTTCGTCGAAACGTTGCTCTTATACCTTCAACTCTACGTGGGGAAAAACCCGAATGACCAAAGATCTACATACAAACACCCGCGAAAACCTCAGAAAACAAATATGCATTTATGTATATATAAATCTATCTATCTATCTATCTATCTATCTATCTATCTATCTATCTATCTATCTATCTATTGATTTTTAATTAATTCAGTCTACAAAGCATAATAATAATAATAATAATAATAATAATAATAATAATAATAATAATAATAATAATAATAATAATAATCTTTGTAGACTGCATGAGTTTTTCTTTCTTTCCACACAGTCCAGGCTTCCATCTTGTAGCCCTCAAGATGTTAACCTCCTAACAGCTGAAGTCCCAGTGAAAAAGTAATGAAGAACTCTACACTTTCTCTGTATGCAGGAGAATTGAAGTGGGGAAGATTTTACAAGAATGGTTTAACTTGCTGGCAACTAAATAGAGTGATTTGTGATAAAGAAGGCTCACATAGCCTGGGAAAATCAAATCTTTTTTTTTGTAGGGCTGACTGGAAGGATTATGAAGGGTTTGTCAATAAAACTGAAAGCAGAGACTCCAGGCCAGAGCTTCTGCTAATAGGAATATTTTCCTATTCTTTATTTACTACCCACTGAGTTCTGGGCTGAAAAAGAAAAGCCGCAGTAAGCTTGTCTTTCACATATAACAATATAATGTGACTGACCTAGAAACACGTGGTAAATATGTACATCCGTCTTCTCCAATCTGACAGTTTCTAGATGCTTAAAATCAGTGTACAGGTAGTCCTTGACTTACAGTTAGGACCAGAATTTCCGTGGCAAAGCAAGACAGCTGGAAAATGAGTTGCACCCAATTTTATGACCTTATTTTTAAACCAGGGCTGTTAAGTGAATCACTGCAGTTATTAAGTGAATCATGCAATTGGTAAGCCAATCTGACTTCCCTCCATTGACTTTGCTTGGTGGAAGCCGACTGGGAAGGTCACAAAATGGTGATCACGTGACCCGAGGGGGGCTGCAACTGTTGTAAAAGCCTCTCAGTTGCTAAGAACCCTAATTTGGATCACCTGACCTTGGGGACATTACAGCGGTTTTAATTACAAAGATCAGATGTAAGTCATTTTTCTTCAGTGCCAGTGTAATTTTGAACGGTTGCTAAAGGAACGGGTTATAAGTTGAGGACTACCCATAGTCCAATCCAGGGCTTTTTTTCTCATAGAACGCTCAGAATGGAGTTCCGGCACCTTTTTTGGATGGAACCTTGTAGGGTAGGCAAGGCGGGTTATATGACATGTGTGAGTTCCGGCACCTTTTTCTTTTACAAAAAAAGCACTGGTCCAATCCATCTTGAGGAGTCCAGGTTGGAAAAGGCTGCAATAAACCTTCCCACGATAGGGAAGACACAAATCGGCCACAACTTGTGGAGATTTCTGTTCTGCAGGGCTAGAAGTGAAATGAGCCCTTGATTCAGCTCTGCTTTTTAAAATTAATCAGTAGTAATGGCCCTCAAAAGACTTGGCATTCATTGTGCAGGTAGTCCTCGACTTACAACTGTTCATTTAGTGACTGTTCAAAGTTACAATGGTACCACAAAAAGTGACCTATGATTGATTTTCCCACTTAATAACCATTGTATCATCTTCAGGTCATGTGAACAAAATTCAGGCCTTTAGCAACTGGCGTGTACTTCTTCTCTAATTTGAGACTGTAATTCCATAATTTCCAGCCATTGACCCTATGCTGGCCATGAATTTAGAAATGTTTTCCAAGGTCCCAAAAGTAATTTATTTGTTTAAGTTTATTTAAACTTGCAACACAGTTTATTTATTCTTTAAAGTTTATTTATTCTTTGTTTTCCCTTTTGTAGATTTTGCAAAAACTGACACGTTTAAAAATTATTTGCAAAACTACAGAGGGCAAAATAAAATGAAGACTGATTGTGATTATCTTTAAAGAACCAACCAACAAAAAAATATCTACAAATCCACCTATGAAAACAAACAAAAAAAAAATCCCTGAGAATATAAAACTGGTTTTACATTTATATATTTAATTTTCATTTATTTATTTGTTGGAAGGGAGGACAAAAAAAATCTGAATTTTTGTTTTTCTTGCCATCTATTGGTTTTCTGAATTTTTGCAGTCCAAAACATGAATGCAATATAGCTATTCATGCCCAACATGTTAATTTCTGAAAAATCCTCCACAGATTTAGATAAAACAAGATAAAAGGAAGGAAAGTGTTGTTCTGCTCCCAAGAGACCTTCTGCAGGGCAGATGGCCAACTCATTTACAGGCTAGATCAGGGGTAGGCAACCTTGGCTCTTTTATGACTCCTGGACTTCAACTCCCAGAATTCCTGAGCCAGCCAAGCTGAGGAGAAATGGAGAGGTTTCCATGCTGAGCCATGCTGGCTCAGGAATTCTGGGAGTTGAAGTCCAGGAGTCATAAAAGAGCCAAGGTTGCCTACCCCTGGGCTAGATCAAGGAAAACAAGCTGAAATTAAATCCAAACATAATTTGATTGGTAAGGAAGAAGCTGGATTCTGGAATTGAGGTGAGGCCTACTTTGAGTGGGGTTACACATCCACCAGTAGTTTCACACCTGATCCTCAGCTCATATTGACTTTGCAGGCCACAATCAGAATAACAGAATAACAGAGAACAGTGACAGACTATTGTAACAGAACACAGTGACAGAATAACAGAATACAGGTACTCCTCGACTTACAACAGTTCATATAGTGTCAAAGTTACAACATTCAAAGTTACAATGGCACTGAAAAAAGCGACTTATGACCGTTTTTCACACTTACAACCTTTACAGCATCCCCGTGATGTGATCAAAATTCAGATGCGTGGCAACTTGTTCATATTTATGACCTTCTGACAAGCAAACTCAATGGGGAAGCCAGATTTACTTAACTACTAAGTTAACAACTGCATTGATTCACTTAACAACTGTGGCAAGAAAAGTCGTAAAATGGGGCAAAACTCAACAAATGTCTCACATAGCCACAGAAATTTTGGGCTCCATTGTGATCATAAGTTGAGGTTTACCAAGACCTTGGAGGTCTTCTAGCCCAACCCCCTACTCAGGAAGGAAGCAAATGGTTCTCCAGTCTCTTCTTAAAGACCTCCAGTGTTGGAGCACCCACAACTTCTGGAGGCAAGTTGTTCCACTGATTGATTGTTCTAACTGTCAGGAAATTTCTCCTTAGTCCTAGCTTGGTTCTCTCCTTGATTAGTTTTCATCCATTCTTTCTTGTCCTGCCTTCAGGTGCTTTCAAATATTGGAACATTGCTATCATGTCACCTCTAGTCCTTTTTTTCATTAAACTAGACACACTCAATTCCTGCAACCGTTCTTCATATGCTTTAGCCTCCAGCCCTCTAATCATCTTTGTTGCTCTTCTCTGCAATTCCTGGCCAGGAATTCTGGGAGCTGAAGTCCACAGATCATAAAAGGGCCATAGTTGCCCACACAGACTTAGGCTCTGGCCTGCTTAACACTTTGAGGGACTACTTCTCCTGCTATGGACCACCCAGTTGCTGTTCTTACATGTGTTTTTCAAATGTGGTAACTTTAAATTGGGTGGGAATTCTGGGAGCTGAAGTCCACCTATCTTAGAGTTGCCAAGATTGAGAAAGACTGACTTATTGGTGGGAATAAATCAAATCTGATTTAACATATTTTATGTGTTGGACTATCCACAAATCCCAGTCAGTATGACCAGTGTCTAGGAATGATACAAGGATCCACAGCCAAGTCGCCACGGGACAATTCACCCTGGCCAACTTGCCATGGAGCAACTTACCACGGGACAAGAGTTATACTAATATCGAAGAAATAGTAGAATAGAATCATTAAAGAAAGGAAGCCAAAGGAGGGACAAAATGAAATGTGAATGGCAAAATTAAAATAATTCCAAACTTCAGATCATTTGTATTGTGTAGTGGGTTCTGGACCGCATGGAGACAGCAGGCAGATGAGTACAGCAACAGCTCTTTATTGTAGGTAGTACTGAACTGAACAAAGGGGGTTACCTGTACCTCTTATATAACTTGCCAGGTACGCTCTTGGCCAATCCATTCATCTGAATCTCCCGCCGAAAGCTAACCAGCCAATACGGTAATGGTACAGCACCCCCTGGAGGTATTTGCCAAGCTGTTGCTTAAACCCCATACATAACACCCCTTCCCCCTTAAAGAACAAACAATATATATTTAATACAAAACATCATGCATAATATTTTCCTGTAGTTATAGTGGTTAATGGCAAACCATGACTTGACTCTAGGCCTGTCCCTCATCAAGATTGAACATAGTCTGCGAGATAAGCAGGTGGTCTGTGAGCTCTGAAAGACCACCTCAGATTTTGCCCTTCAACCGGGACAGCAGAGTCAGTGGTAGAGTCCTGGCTCAGAGTTCCTGGTTGACCCATTCCAGGGTCAGTCCTTGCAGCCATGCTGTCATGATGGTCCAGGGTCTGTTGTTGTACGGACCGGCTCTCCTCCCATCCTGTTGTTGTCGGTTGTTGGGGTTGAACGATCTGTGACCTTTCAGGAACCCGCTTCCTGATTTGATCTATGTGTCGTCTGATCTGATGATCCCCCTCCACCCCTACAATGTAGGACAAGGGCCCAGTCCTGTCAACCCCCCCCCCCCGGAATCCATGCATGTCCCAGCCCATAGTTCCGTGCCCAAACAAGGTCATTGGTGAGAAGTTCTCTAGAGGGCTTGGGTTGCTCAGTCTCCGCCGCCACTCTGTCGGGGTGTAACCTGTCCAATTTGGTGATGAGACACTGGCCCCAACGAAGTTCTGCTGGGCTCTTTCCTGTGGCCGTGCAAGGTGTGGTGTGGTGTGGTAACAGGAATTGTGCCAACCTTTGATGCCAGTTGCCACTGATGCGCCTCAATGCGTCCTTGGTCGTTCAAACCATGCGTTCTGCTAATCCATTGGTTGACAGGTGGAAGGGCGCAGCTGTGACATGCCTAATCAAGTTGGCTCTGGTGAATGCCTGGAATTCAGCAGAGGTGAATTGAGGCCCATTGTCTGAAACCAATACGTCAGGGAGGCCATGTGTGGCAAAGAGCCCCCTGAGCACTTGGATAGTTTTGGCCATAGTCATGCTATTGACTGGTATCACCTCTAGCCATTTGAAATGGCTGTCTACCACCACTAAGAACAGCTGGCCTTGGAAAGGAACAGCGTAATCAATGTGGACTTCCCACTCCATAGGGAGATGCGTCACAAGCAATGCAGATAGGCTTTGACTCTATCAAGTGGGTGACAGAGGAATTACTAGATAGTAGTTCCTTTAGGTTTTTAAAACTCGTGTCGTGGACCTTGGTCCAGTTCCATGCAGCCTGCTTGTCTAGGAGCCTGTGCAGAGGCTCTGCTATGGCTGCTTTGTGTGGGAGGAATGAATGGTAAAAATTAAGGAGCCCCAGGAATGCTTGAAGTTCCCCCTTGTTTTGGGGGGTAGGGGCCATTTTGATTGCCCTTACCTTGGATTCTGCAGGGTGGATTCCCTTGGCATTAATCCTGAACCCTAGGAACTCTGTGGATGCCACCCCAATGCTGCACTTGTCTTTTTTGAGTTTGAGCCCTGCAGAGCGGAATCTGCTTAAAACAGCCTGCAGTCTCTCAGCCAATACCTCCTCAGAGCTTCCAGCGATGAGGACATCATCAAAGTAAGGGCACACTCCCGGAATGCCCTTCAGAGTCTTCTCCATCACCTCCTGAAAGATTCCTGGAGCTACAAAGACACCGAACTGCAAACGGTTAACTCTGAAAGCTCCTCTGTGCATTACTATGGTTTGGGCGTCTGCCGTCTCCCTGGTAACCGGGAGCTGCTGGTACGCCTGCGCGAGATCCAGCTTCACAAAGATGGTGCCGCCCTGGAGAGAGGCGAGGACATGGCTGACCGTCGGAACTGGGTAAGCGTGCGGATTTAAGGCCCGGTTCACCGAGCACTTATAGTCAGCGCAGATCCTCACCTCCCCATTAGCCTTCAGTGGTGTAACTATAGGGGTCTCCCACTCTCCCCTTTCTACTGGCTCTAACACCCCTTGCTCCACTAGCCTATCTAATTCATTCTCAATTTTTTGTTTGAGAGCGAAGGGAACTCTCCAGGGTTTAATTCTAACAGGCATGATGTTTGGGTTCAGTTTGAATTTAATGGGTGGCCCGGTGTACCTTCCTAACTTGCCATCGAATACGTCTGCAAACGCTTTGCAGACAGATTCGAGGCTCTTGACCTGGGTGCTATGGATCCCAGAGATCCCTATGCCCAGAGCCCAAACCAGTCCAGCCCCACTAGGTTAGTCCTCCGGCCCTCGACTACTAGGACATCCAAGTGCCCACGGAACTCCCTGAACCCCACCGACAGGGTGGCCTCCCCCTTAATTTTAACGGGTACATTTTGAAAATCAGTTAGTTTAAAATGGTCAGTCTTAATTGTGCCCACTGCTTGCTCCGGCCGCACACTAGTTTAAACATCTCGTAAGAAATTATAGAGACGGCGGACCCAGAGTCGAGCTCCATCTTGCAAGGCACGCCTTGCAGATGGACTTCTAATTTAATTTTGGGGGTGAGCAACCAATGGACCCCAGTGTGGGATACGGCTCTCAGACACATGAAGGAATTTGAGGCGGTGACTAGGGGTTTCCCGGTACCTTTCGGTGACGCATCCTCATCCCGGGAACGACTCCAACAGACCACTGCGATGTGGCCTGTTTTTCCGCAAACCCGGCACTTAGCCGAGCGAAATCTGCAGGCTGCCCTCGCATGGTTTTCTCCGCAGCCAGCACACTTGGGACTGGTCGCTCCTCCTCCGGAGGCAGTTTCAGCGCCGAGCCCTCTGGTGTATTTTTGCGATGGCGTTGGCCGCCGCTGGGCCCCTTGGTCTCCGCACTATTGGGTTTGTCAATTGTCCGGCCTCCGGTGTACCGCGTCAATTTCAGCTGCTTTGTCTTCATCAGCTCCGCCATACGCAGCGCTCTCATGATGGACTGATCCCCTAGAGCTGCTGCTGGGTCGGTGAGTGGTCTGGCCTGAGTCGCTGGCCGCCTTGTGTGCCAGGACCTCGTCCAGCACCTCTTGAAGGCTCACTGTCGGCTTCACGAGCAATTTCTGTCGCAGCTGCTTCTCGCTTAGACCAAAGATGATCCAGTCACAAAGCCGCTCTTCTAAATCGGGAAACTTACAAAAACGGGCGGCCTGTCACATGGCCGCTATAAAGTCGGCCGTCGGTTCGCCCGGTAACTGGATTCGCCGGATGAACCTGAAACGCCAGAACATTTCAGACCTCCGCGGCATGAAGTGTTTGTTTAGTTTAGCCGTGAGATCGCTGTAGGAAACAGTTCCGATAGCTGCCGGGGAGCACAACCCAACAGCTATATCATAAATGGCTGGCCTGCTGACGCACAGCAGGGCCACCGCTTTAAAATGGTCTTCAGTGATCCGGTTGACCAACAGGTATCCCTCGACCTGGCCCAGATGCGATTCCCAGCGTTCGGGATGGCTGATGTCGAATTCACGGATCTGACCACGTTTTGCCATGCTGTGTTCGGTCCTGTGGATGCTGCTTCGATAGAAGGGAATTCTTCTCCTCCTTTCCCTAGTGACTTCAGCTAGTGATTTCAGCTAGTGATTTCAGCTCTGAGTGAAGCAGCATCCCATCCTCGTCGCCACTATTGTGTAGTGGGTTCTGGACCGCATGGAGACAGCAGGCAGATGAGTACAGCAACAGCTCTTTATTGTAGGTAGTACTGAACTGAACAAAGGGGGTTACCTGTACCCCTTATATACCTTGTCAGGTACGCTCTCGGCCAATCCGTTCATCTGAATCTCCTGCTGAAAGCTAACCAGTCAATACGGTAATGGTACAGCGCCCCCTGGTGGTATTTGCCAAGCTGTTGCTTAAACCCCATACATAACAATTTGGACAAAACTATTGGATTACATTCAGTGTAATAACTATAGGCGGAAAGTTACAGCAAGTTGCACCAACCCTTTTCTGTCTGAGAAGCCTAAACAGTCCTTGACTTATAACCAGTTGCTTAGTGACCATTTGAAGTTACGACAAAGCTACCTTTGGGCTACTTATGACCCAGATTCAAAGTTCTGATGTTTGGGGCCTCTCCAGAGTCACGTGATCAAACTTCAGGCACTTGACAACACAGCTGCATTGATGATGTAGTGTCCTGTCAGGTGACCATGTTTTAAGATGGTTTTGCAGAAAACCATCACTTCCGCTTTTTGATAAAATGGTGCCATAGTAATCGAGGAGTTCACTTAACAATCACTGTGTTTGTTTTATGACTGCTGCATTTGTTTAATGACCACCACAAAAAAGGTCATTAAATCAGTTCAGTCAGGTGACCAACCTGTTTTACAACTGTCGTGACTTACAACTATAATGGGTAAGTTTCATTAGTTGTATGTCGAGGACTACCCTTGGCTGACTGGGGAATTCTGGGAATTAATTTCACTTGTTTTAAAGTTGACAAGGTTGAGAAACACAGCTCTAAATCTTTCAGAGCTAAAACTTCAGTGAACATGATGTGTTTTCCAGCAAGGGATTTGGCTCAAAAAGTGAAATTAATGTTTAATTTAACCATGCCAGCAGCAACACTAGATGCTCGGTTCTGAAAGAACGCCAAGCTCTTCATCACTAGGAGAAGAAATTTGCCTTCTAAGTAATCTATTTTTCTTTCTCCTCTAAAATGAGAAAAGATGGCATGATCTGTAAACATTTGGGTCCATCTTATAATAAAGGCAAAGAGTGGAAATCTTTCACTATTAGAAAGCAAAAGGAACTGCTGAAATAATTTAAATATATTATATGACATTTTCCCCTCCCTCTTCACGCTGAAGAAAAGGGATTGGGCAGAACCGGCTCAAAAAAAATCTTCTGGTTCAAATTTAAATACAATTAAAATTAAATTAAATCTGTACAATTTCCCTAGAGATCTAATTATTTGCTCTTTTGTCATGCTAAGAGTTGCAGTTGGATAGTAACTTTCTCCAATGGTTGAGGTAATAAACATCAGGATTTTTCAGACAGCCTGAGCAATCCAAGCCAAATTTGCTGTTTTCAGAAATTCATCTCCAGAGTCCTAGACAGAGTGAGTTGTTGAATGGCAGTTTGTCAGAGATTGACCTAATTTGTGGTAATTTGTCCTTTGCCCAGCTGCCTTGCACTATATTTAGAGTCGGTGATTGCCTAGTCTAACTTTTATTTCCTTATTAATTTTTCTTTAAGGGTAATGAGGAGAATTCAGGCTTGATCTGTCCGGCGGGTTTATAGATGAGGGAAGGAAAGAACTGTCTGTAGCAAATATGCATTTATTTCAATATTCTAAGTTACTTTTCTGCTGCCTGAAGCAAACATATTGGTGGCCCTTTTTCCACCCACCCCACCGCCCCACTTCCCCAGGAAACACAGCAGTCTCTGAAGAAAAAGAATGCGTTAAATGATGTCACACCATTTAAGTAGCATTAAATCTACTGGAGGCGGCAGCTTAACAAAACGACAGCAGCTTTTTCACATACAGCACATTTAGCAACCGTTCAAAATTACACTGGCACTGAAGAAAAATGACTTACAACCGATCTTCGTACTTACAACCGCTGTAATGTCCCCAAGGTCAGGTGATCCAAATTAGAGTGCTTCACAACCAACAGGCTTTTACAACAGTTGCAGCCCCCCGCCAGGGTCATGTGATCACCATTTTGTGACCTTCCCAGTCGGCTTCCGCCAAGCAAAGTCAATGGAGGGAAGTCAGATTGGCTTACCATTTGCACGACTCACTTAATAACTGCAGTGATTCACTTAACAGCCCTGGTTTAAAAATAAGGTCATGAAATTGGGTGCAACTCATTTTCCAGCTGTCTTGCTTTGCCACGGAAATTCTGGTCCTAATTGTAAGTCAAGGACTACCTGTACACCGATTTTAAGCATCTAGAAAGTGTCAGATTGGAGAAGACGGATGTACTTATTTACCACATGTTTCTAGGTCAGTCACATTATATTGTTATATGTGAAAGACAAGCTTACTGTGGCTTTTCTTTTTCAGCCCAGAACTCAGTGGGTAGTAAATAAAGAATAGGAAAATATTCCTATTAGCAGAAGCTCTGGCCTGGAGTCTCTGCTTTCAGTTTTATTGACAAACCCTTCATAATCCTTCCATTCAGCCCTACAAAAAAAAGATTTGATTTTCCCAGGCTATGTGAGCCTTCTTTATCACAAATCACTCTATTTAGTTGCCAGCAAGTTAAACCATTCTTGTAAAATCTTCCCCACTTCAATTCTCCTGCATACAGAGAAAGTGTAGAGTTCTTCATTACTTTTTCACTGGGACTTCAGCTGTTAGGAGGTTAACATCTTGAGGGCTACAAGATGGAAGCCTGGACTGTGTGGAAAGAAAGAAAAACTCATGCAGTCTACAAAGATTATTATTATTATTATTATTATTATTATTATTATTATTATTATTATTATTATTATTATTATTATTATTATTATTATTATTATTATTATTATTATTATTATGCTTTGTAGACTGAATTAATTAAAAATCAATAGATAGATAGATAGATAGATAGATAGATAGATAGATAGATAGATTTATATATACATAAATGCATATTTGTTTTCTGAGGTTTTCGCGGGTGTTTGTATGTAGATCTTTGGTCATTCGGGTTTTTCCCCACGTAGAGTTGAAGGTATCAGGGCAACGTTTTGACGAAATCTCATCCGTCATCCTCAGGCTGGTGACTTCAGCTTCGTTCTTCTGGGAGAAGTGTGTGATAGTGGCTGTTTTTTCTTCTTTTTTAAACTGCCAGAGGGGGTGTGTTCTGTGAGTGGAGGCTTGGCTGTGTTCTGATGCATATATACATAAATATCATATACATATAACATATATTCTAATTTACTATATTCTAATTTAATTTAATTTCTAAAAGTACATGATTTCAAGTTAGAATCTTCAAGTCAGAATTCCATGGAATGTTTTCCTGTACCCAAGTACAGGTGGTCCTCGACCTATGACCACAACTGAGCCAAACATTTATGTTGTTAAGTGAGACATTTGTTAGTTTTGTACCATTTTACGATCTTTCTTGTCACAGTTGTTCAGCAAATCGTTGCAGTTGTTAAGTTAGTAACATGGTTGTTAAGTGAAACTGGCTTCTCCAATGCCTCCCTTAACATCTAATTAACCCTGTCCTGGCAGGAATTTCTCCTATCAAAAGTTGGTGACATTAAGCAATAAAAAACAGATTGGAAAGTAGTCAAATATCTGCTTTCCATTCTGCAGGGCATGGAGGTGCAGCTTTTATGGCCAAAAGAATACTTTTGGAAGGAGCCAAAGTTGTTTGCTTTTCTTGGTGGGTTTTTTTGGTTGCTTTTTAATTTTTTTTTGGATGGGGTGAATAACCAAACTGGAATGGATAGCGAATAGCAGTAGCAGAGTTTGCTTTCTGCCTTTGGGGGATCAACCACCAGTGGTGAAAGAACCAGCACCTGGCGGGGAAGTTATGCAAGTCTTGGGAATGACATTCAGATGCTGCAATGGGTCTATATGCTGTAGAGGCAGTTTGGTGTAGTGGTTAAGGAACCAGGCTAGAAACTAGAAGACAGTGACTTCTAGTCCTTTCTTAGGCTTGAAAGCCAGATGGGTGGCTTTGGGCCAATCACCAGGAGACTGTGAGTTCTAGTCCCTCCTTAGGCATGAAAGCTAGATGGGTGACTTTGGGCCAATCACCAGGAGACTGTGAGTTCTAGTCTTGCTTTAGGCATGAAAGCTGACGGCTGACTTTGGCTCAGTCATTACAGGCTTACTGTGGGAGAAATAGGAGGGGAAAAGTGTTATGGACATTGTTACTCAGCTTGGATTGGTTAATCCCACTGGCGGGAATCCCTGGACACCAGGTTGGGTGCCAGCTGCAAGGCGGGAGATTCCAGCCAGGGGGTTGGCCAGAGTCCAGCGGCTGCCGGACATATAAGCTACCCAAGTCTTGTTATCGCCATTATTACCATGTGCAGCTCAATAAAGCAATGTAACCTCTAATCCGTCTCCTTGTTATTGCCGCCGATCCGGACACAACAGAAAGAGTATTGGATGTTCACTGTTTTGAGTTGTTTATAAAAATAACAAAGGTGGGGTACAAGAAATAAATAAAAAATATTATAAATAAAAACAAACAAATGAATAAATAAAGACCAGAATCATTCAGGCAATGCTTTTCCCCCTGACTCTCTACAGAAACAAAAGCTGGGCTTTTAAGAAGTGAGATAGAAATAGGATCAAGATAGAATGAATTTTGATGCTTTTGAAATTTGGTACTGGAGAAGATTCTTGAAGGATTAAGAAAATGAACCAATCAACCCAGAATTCTCACTCCAAGCATAAATGACCCGTCTCAAATTACCATACTGTATTTTGGACATATTATGCAAAGAACGTTCTCTCAGGAGAAGTCCATCGTGCTGGGAACATTGAACGGAAAGAGAAAGTTTCAGTGGCCAGCAGTAAATCGTATGGGCTCTGTTATAGCGGTGATTGAAGATCTACATCCTGGAGAAAATCTATGTGGATACTAACAGTCAACACTGAATTGATGGTTTATAATAAAATCAAAGCTTTCGGTGTCTCTTCTTGCTGAGCTGAGATGTACATAAGGGAAGAAGGATTTTCTGCTTCTCCTGCTGTTTTAAAATGTCTCATGCAGGGCTGTGGTTTCAAGCAGAGAACTTGGATCAAGTCCTCCTGGATCGTGGAAGTCAGCTGATGAGCGTCGGGCTAGCTAATGTCATTTCACACAGCTTAGCTCACGGGATTGCTCTGAGAATAAAAGAGCTAAGAGTGATATGGAGTACTCTCTGGAGATAAGGTGGCATAGAAATAAATGCTTAGCTGCTCAGATACAGGGGAAAAAATCAGGGCTGGTAACAGAAAAAGAAGTGATGGTCCAGGCCAGAGGTGTCTAACCTGGACAATATTAAGACTTGTGAACTTCAACTCCCAGAATTCCCTAGCCCGCCATGCGGGTTGAGGTCTGGGAGTTGAAGTCCACCGGTCTTAAGGTTGCCTATGTTGGACACCCTGATCTAGACACAAACTAGCTTAAATGAAGGTACAACAAACACAAGGGGAAGAAGGGAAGAACGTACACATTCTGCTTTGGCTTCGTGCAACCAAACATCCCCATCTAAGAGATATAGATCTGCATTGTACTCTAGCATTCATCGCAGTTAGGGGTCCACAACAAGGCCCAATGCAGGTGCCACAACACCACAAAACTATCACCAGGTGTTCCTCCTGGCCCTGCCCTTTAGGGATAACTAGTAAAAACTGAAAATATTTACTTTGAAAATGGCCAGCATCTCATGAGATGGCCCTAACTGTGTGACATTTCAACATTCTCACGTGGGGTTTCAGACAAGAACACCAAAATATTGGGAGGCCTACAGGATTGCAGAAAACGACACAAGGGTGCCTAGCAACTGATGTTACCGATTCTAAATAGCTCACTTGGTCTTCCTTTGTACAGAGACAATGCTTGGAATTGATAATGTCTCCAAGCAAGAGATTCTTAGCAGCCCTACAGGAGCTTCCGTATGGATCTTCAACTTCCTTCTTCCTTCTGGTCGTGACACAAAAATGCTTCCCTAACCCATTTTTAAAGGCCATATTTTCACACAACTGCCTTTATCTCATCCTTGACTAACTACCGAGGGGACCTGAATTTATCTTTTATCATTCCTGTGTTACGGAAGTGTTTTCCACAGTCTTGCTGACCACACGCAACTCTTCATTGATGATATTAGTGAGGACAAGTTCAGGGGAGTGGATTTGCCAATTTTTTATTTATTTAAATACTGCCTTTATTATTGTTATAAATAACTCAAGGCAGTGAATCTATCCAATGCTGCAGCAATCCCCAAGCTTTCTAATTCGGTGGATCGGTGGAGGCGGTGGCAGCAGTAGCGGTGGCGGGGGAGAGAGATGGTTTGTTGCCCGTGTCTATGCCACTTTTACAAGTGCAGCTTCATGCACACATGCTGGAACACACACGCTTGCCCATCACTTCCGCAGCCTGGTTCTGAACAGGCTGCAACCCAGCACCAGACTGCAGACCTGGGGTTGGGGACCCCTGCAATACGAGGTCCAATCTGGATATTGCATATCCTGATATGAATGAACCTTTGATAATAAAGTAAAAGTACAACCATGTATACATTGAGACTGGCTGAGCCTCCCTTCATGCCCCCCCAACCCATAGTGACAACAAACCCACCATCTTGTTACACCATGTGAGCTAATTGCACAACACACCGGCCTTGTAAGTCAATCATACATAAAATTATAAAATTATTTCCCGTTCAAGAGCCTGACAGCCCATGGATAGAAGCTGTTCTTCAGCCTGTTGGTACAGCTGGCTATACTCCTGTATCTGCTACCCGATGGTAGGAGAGTAAAGAAGTACTGACCAGGGTGTGAGTCATCCCTGAGAATCTTCCTCACTCTTCCAAGGCAACGAGCCCTGGCGATGTCATCCAGTGGTGTCAGGGAACAGCCCACAATGTCTTGTGCTGTGCTCACCACCCTCTGTAATACTTTCCTATATGCGGCTGTCAGGCCAGCATACCAAACCACAATACAGTGCGAGAGTATGCTCTCTATAGTAGACTGATAAAAGAAGGTCATTAGCCGTGGTTCTACCCTGTTCTTCCTCAAGACCCTGAGGAAGTGGAGTCTCTGTTGGGCCTTTCTGGCCACCTGGGTTGTATTAACTTTCCAGGTAAGATCTTCACAGAGGTAGATATCCAGTATATCCAGTGTCTACCTCCTATTTTCCCCACAACAACCACCCTGTGGGTTGTTGAGCTCAGAAAGAGTGACTGGCGCCAAGTCATCCACCACGTTTTTCATGCCATAAGTGGGACTAGAACTCGCGGTCTCCTCGTGAATGTCTAATGGAAAGCAAACTCGGGCAGCACTGTTCAGAATCTCTTCCATTTTGGCTGTTCAGCCCATCCTAAAAACCAAACCCAAGAAAAAGCCAACAATTTTGGCTCCTCCCAAAGTTACTCTGAGGGCCATAAAACTTACACTTCCAAGCCCTGAAAAATGGAAATATCTGACTACTTTCCAATGGGACTAGAACTCACAGTCTCCTGGTGACTGGACCAGAGTCATCCAGCCGACTTTTATGCTTGAGGTGGGTCTAGAATTTACTGTCTCCCGGCTTCTAGGCTAACCTGACGCCCTAGGGTTGGTTTAGACTCTTGCGTTACTGCACATCAGGGAAAATGTGTGTCTGTTGTTTGGGGACAGTTGCATAGCTGTTGCATTTATACTCCTGCAAATGTTAACGTGCTCAAACAACAAAGCACACAAAACACAGAAGACATCAACCAATCAGCTTCTTTTTTTAACCTCCCTCCCCACAAAACAACCCTCCATCCATTCCAGCATCATTTATCTTTTTTTTTAAGTGTATGGCTGGGTTTGTACATCACACCTACGTATAACATGATTTCTTGGTTTTGGCTCATTTCCTCAAGTCCTCAACTTACAACCATTCATTTTGCAACTAGTTGAAGTTGCATCAACAATGAAAAGGTGACTTATAATTGGTCCTTGCACTTTCAATTGTCAGAGCATCTCCAAGGCCACGTGATCAAAATTTGGACAATTGGCAACTGGCACGTAGTTGCGATGGTTGCAGCATCCCAGGGCCATGTGGAAGCTACCTGTGACCTTCCTACCTGGTTACAGACAGGCAAAGTCAACAGGGGACGCTGAATTTGCTTAACAACCATGTGATTCACTTAACAACCATGGCAAAAAAGGCTGTAAGGAGTGTGACCTAACAAACGCCCTGCTTAGAAATGAAAATTCTGGTGTGGTCCTAAGTTAAGCACTACTCATATGTCAGCACAGGTGTTATTACCTCCTCAAAAACTATAGTTAAAGTAAGCTATGGCTTGGCTGAAGTGCATAAGTTCATTCATCTTCACAATAGCTTTAGAAAAACAGCATTATTTTGTCCTTTCATTTATATCAGGAAAGCTAAGGAAG
This sequence comes from Vipera berus, assembly GCF_964194415.1. Taxonomy (NCBI): domain Eukaryota; kingdom Metazoa; phylum Chordata; class Lepidosauria; order Squamata; family Viperidae; genus Vipera; species Vipera berus. Next base: position 15,151,668 of record NC_138205.1, read on the forward strand.
CCAGGTAGCAGTTTACTTAGGATCAAACAGGAAGGCCGTGACTGAGAGAAGAGTAGGAGCTCATGGCAGATGCATTTAAGCATTGCTCCATTTCTCCCATTATGTGAATTCAGTATGCTACGCACACCTAAATGTTGAAAAAATAGGTTGTAAGAAATTCCTACATTATTTCAGCAGAGTGATGGTGCCAACGTCAAGGGTGGACAATGAGTAAATAAAAACAACGCTGCTTTGTTTCCAGTTTGCCTTTTATTAGCCCCAGTGTTCAAGGCTGGATCCTCTGTAGGAAGGACGGCTCCAAAGCAAAGTTGAGGCAGATCAACTTTTCTTTCCTTTCCTTTTCAGGATAAAGGAGGGGTGGGAAATATTTTGGAAGAAAACGTTGTTTTGGTTTAGTATAGTTTATTGGTTTAGTAGGCACCTGTAGAGCGACAGATAATTGGCAACAGGGCAGGGGAGGGTAGTATCCTTGGATGTTGAAGGAACTTATTACACTAATCTCTCTGGTAGCAGAGAAGGCTGTCCGCTACTCTGCTCTCTCTCTCCAACCTCTTGTTGCTGCGTCTGATTTCTACTGGAAAGATACTTATCCCAGTGGAAACCAATGGCATCAATGACGGAACCGGAACGACCGCTGAAGTAACGCAGGACGGTGTTTGGGAAGAGCGGTGCCCCACTGAAACTGGTGCCGTCATCCCGACCGAAAGGAAAGTAGCGGCCCCAGTTAGTGACAAAGACCAATTTCTGGACATAACTTCTGTATTTTCCAGATACTTGAACGATGGACTCCTCTGGGTACAGGAAGATTTCCTCCAAATCTCCCGAATTGCCACCAACGTAGTTACTCCAATCTTTTCCATAACGGACCTGCAAGCTAGAATATATAAACAGGGTCTTGGTTCTCTCGGACCAGTTTCAATCTGTGAAGTATGAGTTTCCAGATTAAAATCGTATTATTACCGATAAAAAGGCATCTTAGTTTCCTTAATAGATTTCTTCTGAGAAGAACAATGAAGAAATGAGCAATTGGGGGGGGGAGAAAGGGAGGTTAGAAGCTGAGGCTACCTTTGCAATAACTCTTCTTAAAATTCTGCGAAAAATGTCGAGACACCTGCTCAATGAAGCTTTTGTTTGGTCTTAGTTACACCTACACTGATCAAAGGGAGAACTGGCTTAATGATGACTAAACCAACATCGGGAACAGCCTTTATTTCCAACAAGTGTAGAAATTATCCCTGGGCTGTTAGAAACCTTTCTCTGAGAGTCCGATTGCTCGCATACTAAACCACACAGGTTATTCATTTCATCAACGTTCGGCTGAGTAATCCTATAGTTACTCTGCCATGTGAAAAAACATGGGTTGGAAGAAGAGCCACTGGGCAATTCAAAATGAAACAATGGAAGAATCTAGATGAAGATTTCTCAAGCTTGGCAACTTGAAGTTGCAGCCTAATGGCACATAATCATAATTAAGCCATTGACAAGCAATATTTTCGTAAGCAAGGTTTAATCACTACTCTGCTGTGTACAACAGGGGTTCCCAACTCCTGGTCTGCAGACCACTACCAGTCCATGGCCCATTGGAAATTGGGCTGTGTAAGTGATGGGCAAATGCACAAAGCTCCATATGCACATTCATGGGATTAGGTTGCATGTACAAAACCATCCCCCCCCCACTGTTACTATCCGCCACTGCCCCTGCTGATCCCCACAGCCAGAAAAGTTAGGGACAGCTGGTGTACAAGTCTGATTCCAGGAATATCCACAAATTGGAATTCTGGCAAACGTAAGTTTTCACAATTGTCCGTGAAACTGATTCAGGCAATTTCTAAAACCTGAAACGGAGCCAAAATCAAACGGAAGGAAAACAAAAGTTATCCCCAAGCCCTTCCCTCTTCCACGTGAACAGAAAAGATCTCTAGAGCAGGGGTCCTCAACCGTGGCCACATGAAGACTTGTGGACTTCAACTCCCAGAATTCTCCAACCAGTCATGACCCAGATTAACCTTCCCCAGCCAACCTGGCTTCAGATGAACTGACTAAAAATCCCATCAGGCTTGGCAAGCATAGCCATCTCTGAATTGGTTGAATTCTGGGAGTTGAAATCCACAAGTCTTAAAATGACCAAGGCTGGAGACCCCTGCTCTAGAGAACAAAGATCCTTATGATGAGTGCTTTTTTTGCTTTTTTTAAAAAAAGGTGCCGGAACTCACACACGTCATTCAACCCGCCTTGCCTACCCTACAAGGTTCCATCCAAAAAAGGTGCCGGAACTCCGTTCTGAGCGTTCTATGAGGGAAAAAAGCCCTGCTTATGATGAAAGTTGTTTGTGTACGCATCCTACATGCAATAGTGTAGCTGAAATACTTCCTCTTTTTATATGTCCTGCGTACGTGGTCATTACTGCCATCTTAAGCTCTTTCAAGTCCTTCCTTGAGATATCCCTACATATACAAGTACATTTTAGATTTTACGGACTGATTGCTTTAATTAATTTAATTTCTTTTATAGTTTTGGAAGTGTAAGCTGCCCAGAGTCATTGATTGGGATGGGTGCTGTGGAAATGGAATAAGTAAATAAATAGGCTTCTATTTATATTTATGTTGGATGTTTTGATTGCAAAATGCCTTTTATTGTTTTATTAATATTGGAAATGTAAGTCACCCAGAGTCACTGAGATGGGCAGCTATAGAAATTAAATAAACAAATCTGATCTGCTTCCCCACAAAATTGTGTTGACACAGGAACTACAGTATATAGGGAAGGCCCTTCTTTGTGGTCTTACTAGAGGGACTGCCTGAGGAGAGGGGACCCATAGCATTCCCTATTTCCGTGCTTTGGTGAGTTGGGTAGATGTGACCGGGAAAAGACAGCCCGTCAAATAACGTGGTCCCAAGCCATTATTATTACTATTCCCTAGGTTAGAATTCATCCAGTGTCTTATCCCAAAGATACTCTAGTAAAGATGAGAGTTTCTCAAGCTTGGCAACTTGACGATGCACGGGCTTAGACTCCCAGAATTCCCCAGCCACCCATACCCCACAAAGTTGTGTTGACGCAGGATCTTTCCATTTCCACCAACCCAAGCAGTATTTTCCTTCCTCATCATACATAATCTTGAGCCACAGCCCTCTTGCCCATTCACGTACTTACCCCGTAATGTACCAAGAGTTAACCCGGATCCTTATGGCCGTTATGGGCCCCTCAAGTTGGTTCCCAGAATGAGAAAAGCGCTTTCCACCTTGCCCCCCATACTCCCCAGAAAAAGAGGAACTCCGAGGAGACTCTGAAATAAGATTGGGGGGGGAGAGAGAAAGGGTTGAGCTGTGGTAGGGGGCCTGTGGGTAATAGCCCCACTCCATGTGGAACAGCCTTTCCTTGAATTTACCTGCATCGAGGGTGAGGCCACACGAGAGGACGAAGATGATGATGAAACAACCCTTCCTGGAAAGACAATTGCATATAAAGTCAATAAGCTACATTATCTTTACTATTACAGGTAGTCCTCGACTTACGATCATTTGTTTAGTGACCATTCAGTTACTGAAGTGACTTTCAGCCCTTCCTCACAATTACAACCATTACTGCATTCCCCATGGTCATGTGATCAAAATTTGGGCACTTGGCAACGGGCATATATTTATGACCGTCGCAGCAATCTGAGGGCCACGTGACGGCCATTTGCAACCTTCCCAGCTGGCTTCTGACAAGGCAAAGTCAGTGGGGGGAAGTTGGATTTGCTTAACGACCATGTGATTCCCTTAGCAACTTCAATGAGTCACTTGACCATGTGGGGGGAAAAACCCCAAACCCATAATATTAAATAATAATAATAATAATAATAATAATAATAATAATAATAATAATAATAATAATAAGAAGAAGAAGAAGAAGAAGAAGAAGAAGAAGAAGAAGAAGAAGAAGAAGAAGAAGAAGAAGAAGAAGAAGAAGAAGAAGAAGAAGAAGAAGAAGGAGGAGAGAGTGAAGATCTTGTGAGACTTCCGAATACAGACACATCGCCATTTGGAACACAATACGCCAGATATCGCAGTCGTAGATAACCGAAGCATACAGTTGATTGATATCGCTGTACCAGGAGATGCCAGAGTTGAAGAAAAAGAACTGGAAAAAAATATGAAATACCGCGACCTGGTCATCAAAACTATAATGTAGTGTGATTATGGATGAAACATGTAACAGTGATACCCATTGTCATCAGGGCACTGGGAAGTATGTCCAAACATTTTGCAGAATACATCAAGAAATTGCAGCTTCCTGTAATAACTCCAGCAAAGCTACGAAAAACTGCGCTACTTGGAACATCTTACATTTTAAGGAGATACCTGGTTGATACCTAGGATGCTGGCAGCAACCCGTGCCAGTCAATTTGAGTGTTCAGTTGACTGAGTTTCATGTTTAATGAATAAAAGTTAGATGATGATGATGATGATGATGATGATGATGATGATGATGATGATGATGATGGAAGGGACCTTGGAGGTCATCTAGTCCAACCCCCTGCTCAGGCAGGAAACATTATACCATTTCAGACAAATGGCTGTCTAGTCTCTTCTTAAAAACTTCCAGTGTTGGAGCATTCACAGCTTCTGGAGGCAGGTTGTTCCACTGATAAATGGTTCTAATTGTCAGGAAGTTTCTCCTTAGTTCTAGGTTGTTCTCTCCTTGATTAGTTTCCATCCTTTGCTTCTTGTCCTGGCTTCAGGTGCTTTGGAGAATAGCTTGACTCCCTCTTGTTTGTGGCAGCCCCTGAGTTATTGGAACACTGCTATCATGTCACCCCTCATCCTTCTCTTCATTAGATTAACATACTCAATTCCAGCAACCGTTCCTTATATGATTTATCCTCCAGTCCCCTGATCATTTTTGTTGCTCTTCTCTCAACATCTTTTTTACATCGTGGTGACCGAAACTAGATGCAGTATTCCAAGTGTGGCCTTTTACTTGTGCCCACAGTAAAAAATGACAATAAAGATTATCTAAATCTAAATGTAGAACCTTACTTTTTTCACCATTGAATTTCATTTTGTTAGATAGCGCCCAGTGTTCAAGTCTGTCCAGATCCTCCTGTATCTTAAGCCTATCTTCTGGAGTGTTGGCTATTCCTGCCAGCTTGGTGTCGTCTGCAAATTTGATGAGTTCCCCATCTATCCCCTCATCCAAGTCATTGATGAAGATGTTGAAAAGCACTGGGCCCAGAACAGAGCCCTGGGGCACCCCACTGCACATGACTCACTTACAGTAACTGCCTTGCTTAGCAATGGAAATTCTGGTCCCAATTGTGGTCGTTAAGTCGAGGACTGGCTGTATATTGCGACACTGCCCTTTTCCGCATCGCAGCAGGCATACTTCCAATCTGCTCGCTGTATTTCTTGCAATATCTCCAAGGGTGACTCAAGGTTAAACATTAGTCACCGAAGCCTTAAGATTCCTCACGCCCCAATTTTTACAGAGGAACACAGGGCTTAATGGCGGAGCTTTAAAATCCAATTCTACCGTGCTCTCTACAAATCCCAGACTGACCTTCTCTTTCCAGAAGGCTGCTGCTGGAGAGAACTCCAGAGCCACCAGGATGTAAAAAAAGCATGACCATTTATGGGTCACCTCTATCAGCGCAAGTTTCGAGATTTAGGAAGCTTCTCCCCTATTAATTATTTTTTATTAAATTTAGAAACCATCCGGGCTCCCTCTCGACCACTGAAGCAATTCTTAAGAACTTAGATTAAGGACAGTATACAATTTTTTCACCTAGATTGGTAAGAATGGATGGTTGGTTTCCTTTGATTGTGTTAAATAGAAAAAAAAACTTGTCCCATTTCTTACTTACATCGTGACCAACGCAGTCCCAGGTTTGGAGATCTGGGGCTATCTCCTGAAAAGTCCCCCACGGGATCCTTCAACCTGTTTTATACTGGTTTCAAGGCCCCGTATGAACCACCGTATCTTGGGAACAGGCCTGCTGGATCAACATCATCATTTCTTATAGATTTCTTGGGCTGGCACTTTCCTGGAAGTCACCCAAGGAACCTCCCCCCCCCTTTCCTGGCTGCCTGGTGGCCCCAGCTTGCCTTCAAATGAATTCTAGGATAGGCCTGTCCTTCTGACCAACTTTGCTAAGGAATGGCCCTTGTCTGAAGGTGTTTTACAAACTGGTTTGAAGGAAGCAAAGCTTTTCAAGCTGCTCATCGTTAGTAAACTGAGAAGACCCAAAGGTTACCTGTGGAGATCCATAGTTCACCTGAACAGCTGACATAGCTGGTCCTCTTTGATCTAATGTTTCGTGTAGGTATGTATCGAAAACTCTCATGTATTTTTAAAAATGAGGAAGAGCAAGAAAAACAAGTAATTCAGGATTCATACAGGGACCACCTGGAAGAAAGATGAAATGACAGATATCTTAAAAATTAGAGGCAAGAGAATACTCTAGGGCAGGGGTGTCCTACTGGCGCCCCGCAGGCCGGATGCATCATGGTGAAACCGTGTCCACCCCATTGCTGGCCATGGGGAAAAAGTCACCATACGTTGTGATACGTGTTTCTCAACCTTAGCAACTTTAAGATAGGTGGGCTTGTTGGCTGGGGAATTCTGCAACTTGAAGTCCACCCACCTTGGTTGCCAAGGTTAAGAAACACTGAGGACAAGCACCACTCCACAGAGAGTCTCCATTCAAAGATTGCACTCTACCAATCTACACACATGAAGCCAGATTCCCCCTAATGTTGCAATTCTCCACTGGCTCTTGATCCTTTTGTATGTCAGATGCTGTCAAGGGAAAGAGCAACACAGGGACTGGCCATTTTGTAGGAAATCTGTCCTGTTGTATCTTTTTTGGATATCCTACTAATACCACTACTTTGTCACAGGTTCTGTTAAGAATTCCCAAGTCAGCAGACTCCAGAAGATCAGGTCAATACATACACAAAGACTCAAAGGCTAGTAATCCCTGGTCTCTCTTCTACTCTTTCCTACTATACCTTTATTCCTCCCACCCACCCCCACCCCCTTTCTCTCTCTCTCTCTCTCTCTCACACACACACACACAGAGACTGTGTGCGAAAGAACAGGTGTTGGCCATTTTATAGGCAAACTGTCCTCTCAAATATGCAAACTTTTTTTATTTAAAAAGATTTACAATACATTTTATTTTTAACAAACAAAACACAACCCCACCCCACCCCCTTCCCACTCCCCAACCCTCCCCAGCCCCTCAAATATGCAAACTTTTGAATCAGATTTGGAAGTTAAGTGGCAGTCCGTGCATATACATATTCCAAATGACCTGGGCACAGCATTCTGCACCTGTCAAATAAATACATCAAAGTACTCTGAATATGAGGTCACCAAGGCCTGAGCAGATTATGTCCAGGAAAAGTCACAGCTGACATACCAGCTGAAGCTGATAACAGGTACTCCTGCCCTCCAACAGCAGTTCAAGAGTTTGTGGTTCCTGAAAAGAGGACACCCCCCATTTGAACAGTTAGAATTCCTGCTCCCAGTTTTTGTACCTGGGGAACTATCCATCTGAATGGCCTTTGTTTTACCAGGATGGAATTTGTTTATCTCCCCTCAACAATATGGCTTCCCCTTTCCTTCGCTTGTCAAAAGCCTTCAGGGAAGGTTGCAAATGGCAATCACACAATCTGGGGATGCTAAAACCGTTGTAAATACACGCTAGTTGCTAAGCACCCCGGTTTTGATCACCTGACTGTGATTGTTTTTCCAGCACTGTTGCAACTTAGGTCACTAAACAAATAAAACTAGTTGTAGAACTTTTCCTAATTTAGGTGTTGCTGGGAAGTAAAACCGAGTGTCATCAGTGCATTGATACCAAATAGATGCAAAACATCTGACGACTGCCCCAGCAGCCTCATAAAGGTGCTAAATAGCTTTTGGATCAAAACTAATAACTGGTGGCTCCAGGCAGCATGGCTGTCAGTCACAGTGAAGAGGAATGATTACTCAGTGCTACTCCTTGAACATAACCTTAAGTGCTCAGCCTCTAAATCATGGAGTTAATTCAGGAGAATAGGGTTACTGATCTCATCAAAGGCTGCTGAGGGATCCAATAGGATCAGTGGAGTCGTGCTCTCTTTTAGTCCTGCAGGAGATTACCAAGCAGGGCCACCCAGATTAATTCTGTTCCAAAGCCAGTTCTAGCTGGCTTTTAAATGTCCTCAAGGAACATCTGTACAAAAAAACATCAGCTCAAGCACTTTGCTCAAATGATGGGGGATGGACACTGAGCAGTAGTCAACCTCTGAGCCAGGAAAGGCTCTTTAGAAATGGGTGGTCTACAGGGAGTCCGTGACTTATGGCAATTGGGATAATAATAATAATAATAACAATAACATATTGGACATATTATGCAAAGAACGTTCTCTCAGGAGAAGTCCATCGTGCTGGGAACGTTGAACGGAAAGAGAAAGTTTCAGTGGCCAGCCGTAAATCGTATGGGCTCTGTTTATAGCGGTGATTGAAGATCTACATCCTGGAGAAAATCTATGTGGATACTAACAGTCAACACTGAATTGATGGTTTATAATAAAATCAAAGCTTTCGGTGTCTCTTCTTGCTGAGCTGAGATGTACATAAGGGAAGAAGAATTTTCTGCTTCTCCTGCTGTTTTAAAATGTCTCATGCAGGGCTGTCGTTTCAAGCAGAGAACTTGGATCAAGTCCTCCTGGATCGTGGAAGTCAGCTGATGAGCGTCGGGCTAGCTAATGTCATTTCACACAGCTTAGCTCACGGGATTGCTCTGAGAATAAAAGAGCTAAGAGTGATATGGAGTACTCTCTGGAGATAAGGTGGCATAGAAATAAATGCTTAGCTGCTCAGATACAGGGGGAAAAAATCAGGGCTGGTAACAGAAAAAGAAGTGATGGTCCAGGCCAGAGGTGTCTAACCTGGACAATATTAAGACTTGTGAACTTCAACTCCCAGAATTCCCTAGCCCGCCATGCGGGTTGAAGTCTGGAAGTCCACCAGTCTTAAGGTTGCCTATGTTGGACACCCTGATCTAGACACAAACTAGCTTAAATGAAGGTACAACAACCACAAGGGGAAGAAGGGAAGAACATTCTGCTTTGGTTTTGTGAAACCAAACATCCCTATCTAAGAGATATAGATCTGCATTGTACTCTAGCATTCATCGTAGTTAGGGGTCCACAACAAGGCCCGATGCAGGTGCCACAACACCACAAAACTATCACCAAGTGTTCCTACTGGCCCTGCCCTTTAGGGATAACTAGTAAAAACTGAAAATATTTACTTTGAAAATGGCCAGCATCTCATGAGATGGCCCTAACTGTGTGACATTTCAACATTCTCACGTGGGGTTTCAGACAAGAACACCAAAATATTGGGAGGCCTACAGGATTGCAGAAAACGACACAAGGGTGCCTAGCAACTGATGTTACTGATTCTAAATAGCTCACTTGGTCTTCCTTTGTACAGAGACAACGCTTGGAATTGATAATGTCTCCAAGCAAGAGATTCTTAGCAGCCCTACAGGAGCTTCTGTATGGATCTTCAGCTTCCTTCTTCCTTCTGGTCGTGACACAAAAATGCTTCCCTAACCCATTTTTAAAGGCCATATTTTCACACAACTGCCTTTATCTCATCCTTGGCTAACTACCGAGTGGACCTGGATTTATCTTTTATCATTCCTGTGTTACAGGAAGAGTTTTCCACTGTCTTGCTGACCATGCGCAACTCTTCATTGATGATATTAGTGAGGACAAGTTCAGGGCAGTAGATTTGCCAATTTTTTATTTATTTAAATACTGCCTTTATTATTGTTATAAATAACTCAAGGCAGTGAATGTATCCAATGCAGCAGCAATCCCCAAGCTTTCTAATTCGGTGGATCGGTGGAGGCAGTGGCAGCAATAGCAGTGGCGAGGGAGAGAGATGGTTTGTTGCCCGTGTCTATGCCACTTTTACAAGTGCAGCTTCATGCACACGTGCTGGAACACACACGCTTGCCCATCACTTCCGCAGCCCGGTTCTGAACAGGCTGCAACCTAGTACCAGACTGCGGACCTGGGGTTGGGGACCCCTGCAATACGGAGTCCAATCTGGATATTGCATATCCTGATATGAATGAACCTTTATTATCAAAGTACAACCATGTATACATTGAGACTGGCTGAGCCTCCCTTCATGCCCCCCAACCCATAGTGACAACAAACCCACCATCTTGTTACACCATGTGAGCTTATTGCACAACACACCGGCCTTGTAAGTCAATCATACATAAAATTATAAAATTATTTCCCGTTCAAGAGCCTGACAGCCCATGGATAGAAGCTGTTCTTCAGCCTGTTGGTACAGCTGGCTATACTCCTGTATCTGCTACCCGATGGTAGGAGAGTAAAGAAGTACCGACCAGGGTGTGAGTCATCCCTGAGAATTTATCTCACTCTTCCAAGGCAGCGAGCCCTGGCAATGTCATCCAGTGGTGTCAGGGGACAGCCCACAATGTTTTGTGCTGTCCTCACCACCCTCTGTAATACTTTCCTATATGCGGCTGTCAGGCCAGCATACCAAACCACAATACAGTGCGAGAGGATGCTCTCTATAGTAGACTGGTAAAAGAAGGTCATTAGCCGTTATTCTACCCTGTTCTTCCGCAAGACCCTGAGGAAGTGGAGTCTCTGTTGGGCCTTTCTGGCCACCTGGGTTGTATTAACTTTCCAGGTAAGATCTTCACAGAGGTAGATATCCAGTATATCCAGTGTCTACCTCCTATTTTCCCCACAACAACCACCCTGTGGGTTGTTGAGCTCAGAAAGAGTGACTGGCCCCAAGTCATCCACCACATTTCTCATGCCCAAAGTTGGACTAGAACTCGCGGTCTCCTCGTGAATGTCTAATGGAAAGCAAACCCGGGCAGCACTGTTCAGAATCTCTTCCATTTTGGCTGTTCAGCCCATCCTAAAAACCAAACCCAAGAAAAAGCCAACAATTTTGGCTCCTCCCAAAGTTACTCTGAGGGCCATAAAACTTACACTTCCAAGCCCTGAAAAATGGAAATATCTGACTACTTTCCAATGGGACTAGAACTCACAGTCTCCTGGTGATTGGACCAGAGTCATCCAGCCGACTTTTATGCTTGAGGTGGGTCTAGAATTTACTGTCTCCTGGCTTCTAGGCTAACCTGACGCCCTAGGCTTGGTTTACACTCTTGCATTACTGCACATCAGGGGAAATGTGTGTCTTTTGTTTGGGGACAGTTGCATAGCTGTTGCATTTATACTCCTGCAAATGTTAATGTGCTCAAACAACAAAGCACACAAAACACAGAAGACATCAACCAATCAGCTTCTTTTTTTAACCTCCCTCTCCACAAAACAACCCTCCATCCATTCCAGCATCATTTATCTTTTTTTTTAAGTGTATGGCTGGGTTTGTACATCACACCTATGCATAACATGATTTCTTGGTTTTGGCTCATGTACTGGTAGTCCTCAACTTACAGCCATTCATTTTGCAACTAGTTGAAGTTGCATCAACAATGAAAAGGTGACTTATAATTGGTCCTTGCACTTTCAATTGTAAGAGCATCCCCAAGGCCACGTGATCAAAATTTGGACAATTGGCAACTGGCACGTAGTTGCGATGGTTGCAGCATCCCAGGGCCATGTGGAAGCTACCTGTGACCTTCCTACCTGGTTACAGACAGGCAAAGTCAACAGGGGAAGCTGAATTTGCTTAACAACCATGTGATTCACTTAACAACCATGGCAAAAAAGGCTGTAAGGAGTGTGACCTAACAAACGCCCTGCTTAGAAATGAAAATTCTGGTGTGGTCCTAAGTTAAGCACTACTCATATGTCAGCACAGCTGTTATTACCTCCTCAAAAACTATAGTTAAAGTAAGCTATGGCTTGGCTGAAGTGCATAAGTTCATTCATCTTCACAATAGCTTTAGAAAAACAGCATTATTGTGTCCTTTCATTTATATCAGGAAAGCTAAGGAAGCCAGGTAGCAGTTTACTTAGGATCAAACAGGAAGGCCGTGACTGAGAGAAGAGTAGGAGCTCATGGCTGATGCATTTAAGCATTGCTCCATTTCTCCCATTATGTGAATTCAGTATGCTAAAAAGGTAATGGTAAAGTTTCCCCCGCACATGCGTGCTAGTCGTTTCTGACTCTAGGGGCCGGTGCTCATCTCCGTTTCAAAGCCGAAGAGCCAGCGCTTGTCCGAGGACATCTCCGTGGTCACGTGGCCGGCATGACTAGACGCCAAAGGCGCACGGAACGCTGTTAGCTTCCCACCGTAGTGGTCCCTATTTTTCTACTTGCATTTTTACGTGCTTTCGAACTGCTAGGTTGGCAGAAGCTGGGACGAGTAACAGGCGCTCACTCTGTTACGCGGCACTTGGGATTCGACCCGCCAAACTGCCGACCTTCCAATCGACAAGCTCAGCGTCCTAACCCACTGAGCCACACCTAAATGTTGAAAAATTAGGTTGTAAGAAATTTCTACATTATTTCAGCAGAGTCATGGTGCCAACGTCAAGGGTGGACAATGAGTAAATAAAAACAACGCTGCTTTGTTTCCAGTTTGCCTTTTATTAGCCCCAGTGTTCAAGGCTGGATCCTCTGTAGGAAGGACTGCTCCAAAGCAAAGTTGAGGCAGATCAACTTTTCTTTCCTTTCCTTTTCAGGATAAAGGAGGGGTGGGAAATATTTTGGAAGAAAACGTTGTTTTGGTTTAGTATGGTTTATTGGTTTAGTAGGCACCTGTAGAGCGACAGATAATTGGCAACAGGGCAGGGGAGGGTAGTATCCTTGGATGTTGAAGGAACTTATTACACTAATCTCTCTGGTAGCAGAGAAGGCTGTCTGCTACTCTGCTCTCTCTCTCCAACCTCTTGTTGCTGCGTCTGATTTCTACCGCAAGGATACTTATCCCAGTGGAAACCAATGGCATCAATGACAGAACCGGAACGACCGCTGAAGTAACGCAGGACGGTGTTTGGGAAGAGCGGTGCCCCACTGAAACTGGTGCCGTCATCCCGACCGAAAGGAAAGTAGCGGCCCCGGTTAGTGACAAAGACCAATTTCTGGACATAACTTCTGTATTTTCCAGATACTTGAATGACGGACTCCCCTGGGTGCAGGAAGATTTCCTCCAAATCTCCCGACTTGCCACCAACGTAGTTACTCCAATCTTTTCCGTAACGGACCTGCAAGCTAGAATATATAAACAGGGTCTTGGTTCTCTCGGATCAGTTTCAATCTGTGAAGTATGAGTTTCCAGATTAAAATCATATTATTACCGATAAAAAGGCATCTTAGTTTCCTTAATAGATTTCCTCTGAGAAGAACAACATACGACATACGATCGACAATCTTTGCTGGCCTGGCGAGTTTCTAGTTGTTTTGGAACTGTTGGAGAGACCGTTAAAAGTCGTTGACGCTGTTTGAATTTGTTCTACCAGCAGCAAGATCTGACTGCTGGCCTAGTGATGGATTGTATTGCAAATCAGGGCTGTTTCCAGAGGAGGAGAGGACCTGGAGCTTATGGAGCGAAGGAACTGGATGAGGCTGTTGGCAGGCCCAGAGGAAGAGAGAGAGGCTTTTGGAGGAGTTGGTGGCGGCAGCAGCAGCATGCTCCAGGGGCGAAAAGGAGCAAGGCCTCTTTAAAGAAAAGGTGGAAGAGTCAGGATCAGAAAAAGGAAAGAAGGCGAGGTTGTCAGAATACAAGCGAATTTGAGGGCTAGTCCACATGGAGCCCCATTTCCATCTGTCCTGTTTGCCATCGTTCACTCCCTAGAGACTAAAATGGACAATGTGAAATTTGAGCGGGCCACGAACAAGTAGTATATATTGGAGGTGGTGACCCTTTGAGAGCTGTATGCAACGAAATTTCATTTTGATGTATGCCGATTGGTGTACATTCAAAGTGACAATAAAGTTATCATTATCACAATGAAGAAATGAGCAATTGGGGGGGAAGAAAGAGAAGTTAGAAGCTGAGGCTACCTTTGCAATAACTCTTCTTAAAATTCTGCAAAAAATGTCGAGACACCTGCTCAATGAAGCTTTTGTTTGGTCTTAATTACACCTACACTGATCAACCCCTTCATGGATTACTGCCTTGTCGTGGCGAAGGGGCTTGCGTAATTCAATGAAGCTATGAGCTATGCCGTGCAGGGCCACCCAAGACGGACAGGTCATAGCAGAGAGTTCTGACAAAACGTGATCCACTGGAGAAGGAAATGGCAAACCACTCCAGTATCTTTGCCATGAAAACCCTATGGACAGTACCAAAAGGCAAAACGATATGACGCTGGAAGATGAGCCCCTCAGGTCGGAAGGCGTCCAATATGCTACTGGGGAAGAGCAGAGGGCTAGTACTAGTAGCGCCAGAAAGAATGAAGCGACTGGGCCAAAGCCGAAAGGACGCTCAGCTGTGGATATGTCTGGTGGTGAAAGGAAAGTCCGATGCTGTAAAGATTTTTTCTCCATAGGAACCTGGAATGTAAGATCCATGAATCAAGGAAAACTGGACGTGGTCAAACAAGAGATGACAAGACTGAACATTGACATCTTAGGTATCAGCGAACTAAAATGGACAGGAATGGGTGAATTTAATTCAGATGACCATCAGGTATACTACTGTGGGCAAGAATCCTTCAGAAGAAATGGAGTAGCCTTCATAGTCAATAAAAGAGTAGGAAAAGCAATACTGGGATACAATCCTCAAAATGACAGAATGATCTCAGTTCGAATCCAAGGCAAACCATTCAATATCACAGTAGTCCAGGTCTATGCCCCAACCACCAGTGCTGAAGAGGATGAAATTGACCAGTTCTATGAAGCACTACAGCACCTTATAGAACTAACACCAAAAAATGATGTTCTTATCATCATGGGGGATTGGAATGCTAAAGTAGGAAGCCAAAAGATAACTGGAATAACAGGCAAGTTTGGCCTTGGAGTGCAAAATGAAGCAGGGCACAGGCTGATAGAATTCTGTCAAGAGAATACGATGGTCATAGCAAACACTCTTTTCCAACAACCCAAGAGACGGCTTTACACATGGACATCACCAGACGGTCAACACAGAAATCAGATTGACTATATGCTCTGCAGCCAAAGATGGAGAAGCTCTATACAGTCAGTAAAAACAAGACCAGGAGCTGACTGTGGCTCAGACCATGAGCTTCTCCTTGCAAAGTTTAGGCTTAAACTGAAGAAAGTAGGGAAAAGCACTAGGCCACTCAGGTATGAATTAAATCATATCCCTGTTGAATATACAGTAGAGGTGACAAATAGATTTAAGGAATTAGATCTGATAGACAGAGTGCCTGAAGAACTATGGACAGAGGTT
The DNA here is from genome assembly GCF_964194415.1 of Vipera berus. NCBI lineage: Eukaryota > Metazoa > Chordata > Lepidosauria > Squamata > Viperidae > Vipera > Vipera berus. Next base: position 15,167,029 of record NC_138205.1, read on the forward strand.
CGCGACATTGTACAACAGGTAGCAACCAAAACCATCCCAAAGAAAAAGAAATGCAAGAAAGCAAAATGGCTGTCTGAGGAAGCTTTGCAAATAGCTGAGGAAAGGAGGGAAGCGAAAGGCAAGGGAGAAAAAGAAAGATACACCCAATTGAATGCAGAATTCCAGAGAATAGCTAGAAGAGATAAGAATGCCTTCTTAAATGAACAGTGCAAAGAAATAGAAGAAAATAATAGAATAGGGAGGACCAGAGATCTTTTCAAGAAAATTGGAGAAATGAAGGGAACGTTTAATGCAAAAATGGGCATGATAAAGGACCAAAATGGCAGGGACCTAACAGAGGCAGAAGAGATTAAGAAGAGGTGGCAAAATTACACAGAAGAACTATACAAGAATGAGCTTAACGTCCCTGATAATCACAATGAGGTGGTCACTGACCTCGAGCCAGACATCCTAGAATGTGAAGTGAAGTGGGCCTTAGAAAAGCTGAGCAACAACAAAGCTAGTGGAAGTGACAGTATTCCAGCTGAGCTATTCAAAATCTTAAAAGACAATGCAGTAAAAGTGCTACACTCAATTTGCCAGCAAATTTGGAAAACTCAACAATGGCCACAGGATTGGAAAAGATCAGTTTACATTCCAATTCCAAAGAAAGGCAGTGCCAAAGAATGTTCAAACTATCGCACCATTGCACTCATTTCTCATGCTAGTAAAGTCATGCTTAAAATCCTACAAGCTAGACTTCAGCAGTATGTGGATCGAGAACTACCAGAAGTGCAGGCAGGATTTCGAAGAGGCAGAGGAACTAGAGATCAAATTGCAAACATACGCTGGATCATGGAGAAAGCTAGGGAGTTCCAGAAAAACATCTACTTCTGCTTCATTGACTATGCTAAAGCCTTTGATTGTGTGGATCATAACAAACTGTGGCAAGTTCTTAAAGAGATGGGAGTACCAGACCATCTTATTTGTCTCTTGAGAAACCTATATGCGGATCAAGAAGCAACAGTGAGAACTGGACACGGAACCACTGATTGGTTCAAAATTGGGAAAGGAGTCCGGCAAGGCTGTATACTGTCGCCCTGCCTATTTAACTTATATGCAGAGCACATCATGAGAAAGGCAGGGCTAGATGAATCAAAAGTTGGAATTAAGATTGCCGGAAGAAATATCAACAACCTAAGATACGCAGATGATACCACTCTAATGGCAGAAAGTGAAGAAGAACTAAAGAGCCTCTTGTTGCGGGTGAAGAAGGAGAGTGCAAAACTTGGGTTGAAACTTAACATTAAGAAAACCAAGATCATGGCATCTGGCCCTCTCAATTCCTGGCAAATAGATGGGGAAGAAATGGAGGTAGTGACAGATTTTATTTTCCTGGGCTCCAAGATCACTGCAGATGGGGACTGTAGCCAAGAAATTAAAAGACGCTTGCTCCTGGGGAGGAAAGCCATGGCAAATCTAGACAGCACACTAAAAAGCAGAGACATCACCCTGTCAACAAAAGTGCGTATAGTCAAGGCTATGGTCTTCCCAGTTGCAATGTATGGCAGTGAAAGTTGGATCATAAGAAAGGCTGAGCGCCAAAGAATTGAGGCCTTTGAACTGTGGTGCTGGAGAAGACTCCTGCGAGTCCCTTGGACTGCAAGGCGATCAAACCGGTCAGTCCTAGAGGAGATCAACCCTGACTGCTCTTTAGAAGGCCAGATCCTGAAGCTAAAACTCAAGTACTTTGGCCACCTAATGAGAAGGAAGGACTCACTGGAGAAGAGCCTAATGCTGGGAAAGATCGAGGGCAATAGAAGAAGGGGACGACAGAGAATGAGGTGGCTGGATGGAGTCACTGAAGCAGTAGGCGTGAGCTTAAATGGACTCCAGAAGATGGTAGAGGACAGGAAGGCCTGGAGGAATGTTGTCCATAGGGTCGCGATGGGTCGGACACGACTTCGCAGCTAACAACAACAACACTGATCAAAGGGAGAACCGGCTTAATGATGACTAAACCAACATCAGGAACAGTCTTTATTTCCAACAAGTGTAGAAATTATCCCTGGGCTGTTAGAAACCTTTCTCTGAGAGTCCAATTGCTCGCATACTAAACCGCACAGGTTATTCATTTCATCAACGTTCGGCTGAGTAATCCTATAGTTACTCTTCCATGTGAAAAAACATGGGTTGGAAGAAGAGCCACTGGGCAATTCAAAATGAAACAATGGAAGAATCTAGATGAAGATTTCTCAAGCTTGGCAACTTGAAGTTGCATGGACCTCAACTCCCAGAATTCCCCAACCAGCGTTCCGTACTTCCCTGATATTCTAGGTTGGGTAGATGTGATTGGGAAAACGCAGTCATTCAAATGATGTGGTCCCTATGTTAGATTTGATCCAGTGTCTTATCCCAAAGATACTATAGTGTAGATGAGTGTTTCTCAAGCTTGGCAACTTGAAGATGTGTGGATCTCCAGTCCCAGAATTCCCCAGCCAGCATAGGAATGCTATGGATCCCTTCTCCTAAAGAAATCCCTCCAGCAAGACAAAAAAGGGCCTTCTCCATGGTGGCTGCCTCCATGTGGAACATCATCCACGTGGGGATAATATTGACTTCCAAGTTCTTTCACAAGGCCCCTAAGTTAAGGATTTGACAAGAGGCTGGAGACCCCAAAATGGGATGGAGTCCGTCAAGTGACTTATTTGTTTATGGTCAACTGGGAGGGTAGGAGGTTATTGCTTTTTATTGTTTTACATTGGCCTTTTATCTTTGCAAGCTCCTTGGAATCACTGAGATTGAGATGGGCGGCCATATCAATTTTCTTAAATAACTAAGATTGAGTATCCCATTTCCAAGCTGAATCTGATAACAAGCAGAGTAATTCAGTTTCAGATCCAGCACCTAGTTCTCAGAACCATGGCTTTAATATGATATTGCCTATTATCTCTCTGGACTCAGCAATGATTAACAAGCAAAAAACATTGGATTTAAGTATAGTAACTGGGGAAGGAAAGAGAAGAAAAGGATGACCACCAGTCGAGACAGGGACGGATCAGGGACAGGTCATCACGAAGAAAACCTACTTATGGAGTCACAAGGAATTCACACCAGCCTAATGGCACATAATCATAATTAAGCCATTGACAAGCAATATTTTCGTAAGCAAGGTTTAATCACTACTCTGCTGTGTACAACAGGGGTTCCCAACTCCTGGTCTGCAGACCACTACCAGTCCATGGCCAGTTGGAAATTGGGCTGTGTAAGTGATGGGCAAATGCACAAAGCTCCATATGCACATTCATGGGTTTAGGTTGCATGTACAAAACCATCCCCCACCCCCACCCCTGCTACCATCCGCCACTGCCCCTGCTGATCCCCACAGCCAGAAAAGTTAGGGACAGCTGGTGTACAAGTCTGATTCCAGGAATATCCACAAATTGGAATTCTGGCAAACGTAAGTTTTCACAATTGTCCGTGAAACTGATTCAGGCAATTTCTAAAACCTGAAACGGAGCCAAAATCAAACGGAAGGAAAACAAAAGTTATCCCCAAGCCCTTCCCTCTTCCACGTGAACAGAAAAGATCTCTAGAGCAGGGGTCCTTAACCGTGGCCACATGAAGACTTGTGGACTTCAACTCCCAGAATTCTCCAACCAGTCATGACCCAGATTAACCTTCCCCAGCCAACCTGGCTTCAGATGAACTGACTAAAAATCCCATCAGGCTTGGCCAGCATAGCCATCTCTGAATTGGTTGAATTCTGGGAGTTGAAATCCACAAGTCTTAAAATGACCAAGGCTGGAGACTTCTGCTCTAGAGAACAAAGATCCTTATGATCAGTGCTTTTTTTTTTTTTGTTAAAAAAAGGTGCTGGAACTTACACACGTCATACAACCCGCCTTGCCTGCCCTACAAGGTTCCATCCAAAAAAGGTGCCGGAACTCCGTTCTGAGCGTTCTATGAGGGAAAAAAGCCCTCCTTATGATGAAAGTTGTTTGTGTACGCATCCTACATGCAATAGTGTAGCTGAAATCCTTCCTCTTTTTATATGTCCTGCGTACGTGGTCATTACTGCCATCTTAACCTCTTTCAAGTCCTTCCTTGAGATATCCCTACATATACAAGTACATTTTAGATTTTACGGACTGATTGCTTTAATTAATTTAATTTCTTTTATAGTTTTCTAAGTGTAAGCTGCCCAGAGTCATTGATTGGGATGGGTGCTGTGGAAATGGAATAAGTAAATAAATAGGCTTCTGTTTATATTTATGTTGGATGTTTTGATTGCAAAATGCCTTTTATTGTTTTATTAATATTGGAAATGTAAGTCACCCAGAGTCACTGAGATGGGCAGCTATAGAAATTAAATAAACAAATCTGATCTGCTTCCCCACAAAATTGTGTTGACACAGGAACTACAGTATATAGGGAAGGCCCTTCTTTGCGATCTTGCTAGAGGGACCGCCTGAGGAGAGGGGACCCATAGCATTCCCTACTTCCGTGCTTTGGTGAGTTGGGTAGATGTGACCGGGAAAAGACAGCCCGTCAAATAATGTGGACCCAAGACATTATTATTACTATTCCCTAGGTTAGAATTGGTCCAGTGTCTTATCCCAAAGATACTCTAGTGAAGATGAGAGTTTCTCAAGCTTAGCAACTTGACGATGCACGGGCTTAGACTCCCAGAATTCCCCAGCCACCCATACCCCACAAAGTTGTGTTGACGCAGCATCTTTCCATTTCCACCAACCCAAGCAGTATTTTACTTCCTCATCATACATAATCTTGAACCACAGCCCTCTTGCCCGTTCACGTACTTACCCCGTAATGTACCAAGAGTTAACCCGGATCCTTATGGCCGTTATGGGCCCCTCAAGTTGGTTCCCAGAATGAGAAAAGCGCTTTCCACCTTGCCCCCCATACTCCCCAGAAAAAGAGGAACTCCGAGGAGACTCTGAAATAAGATTGAGGGGGGAGAGAGAAAGGGTTGAGCTGTGGTAGGGGGCCTGTGGGTAATAGCCCCACTCCATGTGGAACAGCCTTTCCTTGAATTTACCTGCATCGAGGGTGAGGCCACATGAGAGGACGAAGATGATGATGAAACAACCCTTCCTGGAAAGACAATTGCATATAAAGTCAATAAGCTACATTATCTTTACTATTACAGGTAGTCCTCGACTTACGATCATTTGTTTAGTGACCATTCAGTTACTGAAGTGACTTTCAGCCATTCCTCACAATTACAACCATTACTGCATTCCCCATGGTCATGTGATCAAAATTTGGGCACTTGGCAACGGGCATATATTTATGACCGTCGCAGCAATCTGAGGGCCACGTGACGGCCATTTGCAACCTTCCCAACTGGCTTCTGACAAGTCAAAGTCAGTGGGGGGAAGTTGGATTTGCTTAACGACCATGTGATTCCCTTAGCAACTTCAATGAGTCACTTGACCATGTGGGGGGAAAAACCCCAAACCCATAATATTAAATAATAATAATAATAATAATAATAATAATAATAATAATAATAATAATAATAATAATAATAATAATAATAATAATAAGAAGAAGAAGAAGAAGAAGAAGAAGAAGAAGAAGAAGAAGAAGAAGAAGAAGGAGAGAGTGAAGATCTTGTGAGACTTCCGAATACAGACAGATCGCCATTTGGAACACAACACGCCAGATATCGCAGTCGTAGAGAACCGAAGCATACAGTTGATTGATATCGCTGTACCAGGAGATGCCAGAGTCGAAGAAAAAGAACTGGAAAAAATTACGAAATACCGCGACCTGGTCATCAAAACTGTAATGTAGTGTGATTATGGATGAAACATGTAACAGTGATACCCATTGTCATCGGGGCACTGGGAAGTATGTCCAAACATTTTGCAGAATACATCAGGAAATTGCAGCTTCCTGTAATAAACTCCAGCAAAGCTACGAAAAACTGCGCTACTTGGAACATCTTACCGGTACATTTTAAGGAGATACCTGGTTGATACCTAGGATGCTGGCAGCAACCCGTGCCAGTCAATTTGAGTGTTCAGTTGACTGAGTTTCATGTTTAATGAATAAAAGTTAGATGATGATGATGATGATGATGATGATGATGATGATGGAAGGGACCTTGGAGGTCATCTAGTCCAACCCCCTGCTCAGGCAGGAAACATTATACCATTTCAGACAAATGGCTGTCTAGTCTCTTCTTAAAAACTTCCAGTGTTGGAGCATTCACAGCTTCTGGAGGCAGGTTGTTCCACTGATAAATGGTTCTAATTGTCAGGAAGTTTCTCCTTAGTTCTAGGTTGCTTCTCTCCTTGGTTAGCTTCCATCCGTTGCTTCTTGTCCTGCTTTCAGGTGCTTTGGAGAATAGCTTGACTCCCTCTTGTTTGTGGTAGCCCCTGAGTTATTGGAACACTGCTATCATGTCACCCCTCATCCTTCTCTTCATTAGATTAACATACTCAATTCCAGCAACCGTTCCTTATATGATTTATCCTCCAGTCCCCTGATCATTTTTGTTGCTCTTCTCTCAACATCTTTTTTACATCGTGGTGACCGAAACTAGATGCAGTATTCCAAGTGTGGCCTTTTACTTGTTCCCACAGTAAAAAATGACAATAAAGATTATCTAAATCTAAATGTAGAACCTTACTTTTTCACCATTGAATTTTTTTTCCATTTTATTTATATAAAATTTATTTCATTTTGTTAGATAGCGCCCATGTCCAGATCCTCCTGTAACTAAAGCCTATCTTCTGGAGTGTTGGCTATTCCTGCCAGCTTGGTGTCGTCTGCAAATTTGATGAGTTCCCCATCTATCCCCTCATCCAAGTCATTGATGAAGATGTTGAAAAGCACTGGGCCCAGAACAGAGCCCTGGGGCACCCCACTATACACTACACACATGACTCACTTACAGTAACTGCCTTGCTTAGCAATGGAAATTCTGGTCCCAATTGTGGTCGTTAAGTCGAGGACTGGCTGTATATTGAGACACTGCCCTTTTCCCCCATCGTAGCAGGCATACTTCCAATCTGCTCGCTGTATTTCTTGCAATATCTCCAAGGGTGACTCAAGGTTAAACATTAGTCACCGAAGCCTTAAGATTCCTCACGCCCCAATTTTTACAGAGGAACACAGGGCTTAATGGCGGAGCTTTAAAATCCAATTCTACCGTGCTCTCTACAAATCCCAGACTGACCTTCTCTTTCCAGAAGGCTGCTGCTGGAGAGAACTCCAGAGCCACCAGGATGTAAAAAAAGCATGACCATTTATGGGTCACCTCTATCAGCGCAAGTTTCGAGATTTAGGAAGCTTCTCCCCTATTAATTATTTTTTATTAAATTTAGAAACCATCCGGGCTCCCTCTCGACCACTGAAGCAATTCTTAAGAACTTAGATTAAGGACAGTATACAATTTTTTCACCTAGATTGGTAAGAATGGATGGTTGGTTTCCTTTGATTGTGTTAAATAGAAAAAAAAAACCTTGTCCCATTTCTTACTTACATTGTGACCAACGCAGTCCCAGGTTTGGAGATCTGGGGCTATCTCCTGAAAAGTCCCCCACGGGATCCTTCAACCTGTTTTATACTGGTTTCAAGGCCCCGTATGAACCACCCTATCTTGGGAACAGGCCTGCTGGATCAACATCATCATTTCTTATAGATTTCTTGGGCTGGCACTTTCCTGGAAGTCACCCAAGGAACTTCCCCCGCCTTTCCTGGCTGCCTGGTGGCCCCAGCTGGCCTTCAAATGAATTCTAGGATAGGCCTGTCCTTCTGACCAACTTTGCTAAGGAATGGCCCTTGTCTGAAGGTGTTTTACAAACTGGTTTGAAGGAAGCAAAGCTTTTCAAGCTGCTCATCGTTAGTAAACTGAGAAGACCCAAAGGTTACCTGTGGAGATCCATAGTTCACCTGAACAGCTGACATAGCTGGTCCTCTTTGATCTAATGTTTCGTGTAGGTATGTATCGAAAACTCTCATGTATTTTTAAAAATGAGGAAGAGCAAGAAAAACAAGTAATTCAGGATTCATACAGGGACCACCTGGAAGAAAGATGAAATGACAGATATCTTAAAAATTAGAGGCAAGAGAATACTCTAGGGCAGGGGTGTCCTACTGGCACCCCGCAGGCCGGATGCATCATGGTGAAACCGTGTCCACCCCATTGCTGGCCATGGGAAAAAAGTCACCATACGTTGTGATACGTGTTTCTCAACCTTAGCAACTTTAAGATAGGTGGGCTTGTTGGCTGGGGAATTCTGCAACTTGAAGTCCACCCACCTTGGTTGCCAAGGTTAACAAACACTGAGGACAAGCACCACTCCACAGAGAGTCTCCATTCAAAGATTGCACTCTACCAATCTACACACATGAAGCCAGATTCCCCCTAATGTTGCAATTCTCCACTGGCTCTTGATCCTTTTGTATGTCAGATGCTGTCAAGGGAAAGAGCAACACAGGGACTGGCCATTTTGTAGGCAATCTGTCCTGTCGTATCTTTTTTGGATATCCTACTAATACCACTACTTTGTCACAGGTTCTGTTAAGAATTCCCAAGTCAGCAGACTCCAGAAGATCAGGTCAATACATACACAAAGACTCAAAGGCTAGTAATCCCTGGTCTCTCTTCTACTCTTTCCTACTATACCTTTATTCCTCCCACCACCACCCACCCCCTTTCTCTCTCTCTCTCTCTCTCACACACACACAGAGACTGTGTGCGAAAGAACAGGTGTTGGCCATTTTATAGGCAAACTGTCCTCTCAAATATGCAAACTTTTTTTTATTTAAAAAGATTTACAATACATTTTATTTTTAACAAACAAAACACAACCCCACCCCACCCCCTTCCCACTCCCCAACCCTCCCCAGCCCCTCAAATATGCAAACTTTTGAATCAGATTTGGAAGTTAAGTGGCAGTCCGTGCATATACATATTCCAAATGACCTGGGCACAGCATTCTGCACCTGTCAAATAAATACATCACAGTACTCTGAATATGAGGTCACCAAGGCCTGAGCAGATTATGTCCAGGAAAAGTCACAGCTGACATACCAGCTGAAGCTGATAACAGGTACTCCTGCCCTCCAACAGCAGTTCAAGAGTCTTTTGGCTAAGATCAAGTGTGTGAAGAGTTTGTGGTTCCTGAAAAGAGGACACCCCCCATTTGAACAGTTAGAATTCCTGCTCCCAGTTTTTGTACCTGGGGAACTATCCATCTGAATGGCCTTTGTTTTACCAGGATGGAATTTGTTTATCTCCCCTCAACAATATGGCTTCCCCTTTCCTTCACTTGTCAAAAGCCTTCAGGGAAGGTTGAAATGGCAATCACACAATCTGGGGATGCTAAAACCGTTGTAAATACACGCTAGTTGCTAAGCACCTCGGTTTTGATCATCTGACTGTGATTGTTTTTCCAGCACTGTTGCAATTTAGGTCACTAAACAAATAAAACTAGCTGTAGAACTTTTCCTAATTTAGGTGTTGCTGGAAAGTAAAATCGAGTGTCATCAGTGCATTGATACCAAATAGATGCAAAACATCTGACGACTGCCCCAGCAGCCTCATAAAGGTGCTAAATAGCTTTTGGATCAAAACTAATAACTGGTGGCTCCAGGCAGCATGGCTGTCAGTCACAGTGAAGAGGAATGATTACTCAGTGCTACTCCTTGAACATAACCTTAAGTGCTCAGCCTCTAAATCATGGAGTTAATTCAGGAGAATAGGGTTACTGATCTCATCAAAGGCTGCTGAGGGATCCAATAGGATCAGTGGAGTCGTGCTCTCTTTTAGTCCTGCAGGAGATTACCAAGCAGGGCCACCCAGATTAATTCTGTTCCAAAGCCAGTTCTAGCTAGCTTTTAAATGTCCTCAAAGAAAATCTGTACAAAAAAACATCAGCTCAAGCACTTTGCTCAAATGATGGGGGATGGACACTGAGCAGTAGTCAACCTCTGAGCCAGGAAAGGCTCTTTCGAAATGGGTGGTCTACAGGGAGTCCGTGACTTATGGCAATTGGAATAATAATAATAATAATAACAACAACAATAAGAAGAAGAAGAACAACAACAACAACAACAATGTTGGAAGGGACCTTGGAGGTCATCTAGTCCAACCCCCTGCTCAGGCAGGAAACCCTAAGCATTTCAGACAAATGGCTGTCCAATCTCTTCCTAAAGACTTCCAGTGTTGGAGCATTCACCGCTTCTGGAGGCAGGTTGTTCCACTGGATAATTGTTCTGTTAGGAAGTTTCTCCTTAGTTCTAGGTTGCTTCTCTCTTTGGTTAGTTTCCATCCATTGCTTCTTGTTCTGCCTTCAGGTGCTTTGGAGAAGAGCTTGACTCCCTCTTCTTTGTGGCAGCCCCTGAGATATTGGAACATTGCTATCATGTCACCCCTAGTCCTTCTCTTCATTAGATTAGACATACCCAATTCCAGCAACTGTTCCTTATATGTTTTAGCCTCCAGTCCCCTGATCATCTTTGTTGCTCTTCTCTGCACTCTTTCTAGAGTACAGAAAAGAATTTAAAACAGTGGAAATTCTAGAATTTCCACCTTTAAGCAAGGAGGTTGTTATAAGACCCACACCTGATTTTATGACCATTTCTACCATGATTGCTAAGCAAATCACTGCAACTGTGACTCACACGGCTGTTGAGTGAATTTGGCTTCCCCCATTGACTTTGCTTGTCAGAAGCCAGTTGGGGAAGGTTGCAAACGATGATCACATGATCTGGGATGCACAACAGTCCTACATGCCAGTTGCCAGGTGTGCCAATTTTGATCAAGTGACCGTGGGGATGCTGCAATGGTCAGGTGAAGATTGCTTGTTGAAGTCACTTTTTCAATGCTTTTGCAACTTTGGTCACTAAATGAATGGCTGCAAGTCAAGGTCTACCTGTCTTTTTTAAAGCCAGCCGTGTCCTTCCACTCTGCAAAAACCTGTTGATTTCTCTCCTCAATGACTAAGTCAATTTCTAATGCTTAGCTCAAATACAAGAGGATTTGCAGACGTTAAGGAAAGCAAATGGTAGACTTTACAGCTATTATGCATCCCGTTTATGTCTTCAGGATTCAAAGATTTGAAAACTACCCCAAACAAATGAGACCAAATGGCACACTGGAGTCCTCCGTGTGTATCACATCAAAATGCTGCTTTTAATATAAACTATGGTGAGCTTGTACCGCATTTCAGTGTGATTTATACTTCTACATTTGATGCATATAGATGAATCTATGCAAAGTTAATGCAAATCAGCGTCCTCTATTGTCTTTCTTTAATAATGAATTTCCTCTTTTATGGAGATGTGTAAACAGAACTGATGAAGATGGAGGATAAAGTTAAGAGATGAATTTCATGTGAATATTCACCAGGAAGTAAACCCTGGTGAGTTCAATAAAAACAGAAGGTGGATTTTTCATTTTAGCAAAAGTGGCTGTTAACACCCGCTATGACAGAACAGACACTACCAGTAGTTCTCAATCTTTTCTTCATCACGGACCCCCTTTAAATAGCTTTTGTGGCCAAAAACCAGGGGTCTTCAAACTTGGCCCTTTTATGACTTGTGGACTTCAACTCCCAGAATTCCTCAGCCAGCGTGCCAGGCTGAGGAATTCTGGGAGTTGAAGTCCACAAGTCATAAAAGCGCCAGGTTTGAAGACCCCTGCCATAGACCAAGGCCATGGACCACCAAGACCTAACTCAAAATTTAAATCATAACATTTCTTCAAGCCTTTGTGGACACCCTGTGACATCACACACACCCCAGGGTCCACAGACCACAGGTTGAGAACCACTGGACTATACCATTTCTCACCAGAGATAATGGGGAAGTTGTTATTTATACACATCACTCTGTGTAACACTGATGGGGTCAGAATAACACACTCAGCCTATAGAAATCTGGTGCCTTTCCTGACTTCTGATTATCTTCCTGTCCTTGAATTGGCAGAAAACTATCCAGTCATAACATTTGCTATTTCTATCTCCAATTCCTACTAGATCTATAAATGGGGCTGGAATGTCTGTTGCTAAGCAAAGTGGTCATTAAGTAATTTCTTGACTTCACTTTGAAATGTTGAAACTTTGGGGAAAAAAGTGCAAAGAAAAACAACTAAGATGATAAAAGGCCTGGAGACTAAAATATATGAAGAACGGTTGCAGGATTTGGGTATGGCCAGTCTAGAGAAAAGGACTACGGGTGACATGATAGCAGTATTCCATTATTGTAAGGGGCTGCCGCAAAGAAGAGGGAGTCAAGCTATTCTCCAAAACACCTGAAGGCAGGACAAGAAACAATGGATAGAAACTAATCAAGGAGAGAGGCAACCTGGAATTAAGGAGAAACTTCCTAATAGTGAGAACAATTAACCACTGGGACAGCTTGCCTTCAGAAATTGTGGGTGCTTCATCACTGGAGGTTTTTAAGAAGAGATTGGAGGGCCATTTGTCTGAAATGGTATAGGGTCTCCTACTTGAGCAGGCAGTTGGATTAGAAGACCTCCAAGGTCCCTGCCAACTCTATTCTGATTGGCTTTTTTGCTGTAGTCATTAAGCAAGTCACCAAGAGTGTTAAAAAAAGCATGCTATTGGTTAAATGACCCCAGCTTCCTCCATTGACTTTACCATTGGAAGCTGGCTGGGAAGGTTGCAAATGGCAATCACATCACCCTAGGATAATGCAACAATCATAAATAATGCCAGTTGCCAAGCGTCCAAATTTTGATCATGTGACTGTGGGGACAGTGCAACATATGAAGATTGGGTGTAAGTCAGGTTTTTTCAGTGCCACTGTTCATTTAGAACAGTCGCTAAGCGAATGCTTGCAAGTCGAGGACTACCTGTGCTGTATTGCCTGTTTTGGTTTGCTACTGAATGGCATTCCCTTCTTTTGCATGTGCAAAAATCATGGAAAAAAATCTACCCTTGTAGTTGCTAAGCATGGACAATGACTTGATGGCATATAATCGATCAATGCCACCAGCCATCTGCTAATAGAATAACAAAAGGGAGACAGGGCAGGAACAGAGCCTGGGCAAGTGATGAGTTCTGACAGATGATCACTGTGTTTGTCCAACTGAGCCATCCAAGAGTCACCATGAGACCAGATCTGTCAATCAGGGAGAACGGCAGGAAAAGAGAGATCGAAGCTCCCATAAAACCTGAATAGCTGATCATTGGATTGAGGTTGTTGCGCAATAAAGTTGGACAGCTGGCTCTTTCCAAACCTGACAGCACAACGTCTCTCACTTTACCAGCCAGCTCAAGCCAGGCTGAGTTCGGAGCTCTTTCAAATGTCTAGTTTCTCCTAGGTATTGAAGCAACCCACAGCTGTCCCCAACTCTTTCATGACAAGGGGGGGGGAATAGCTGTTCCCATTGTTGAAGGAAAAGTCTTCATCATGGTTCAGTCCAAGCCGGGAATAAACAACATGGTGACTGCTTTAGAAAGAAGGTTGCAGTTTATTGAAGAGGAGAGCCAGACAGAAAGATGGCTCTGGAAGAAAAGAGAGTGAGCACATGTAGGGAGTGGGTTTTTATACCCTCTGGAGCCTTTTATTTGGAGTTGTTCCTGTGGCATGAACTTTGACTTGAATCTGAGTGTGCCCTTTGCCATCTGTGGGTTGGTGGAGCAGTGGGCTAATGCCTCCTTAAGTAACACCAGCTGCCTGCAATTAGTGCAGGTTCGCATCCCACCAGGCTCAAGGTTGACTCAGCCTTCCAACCTTCCGAGGTAGGTAAAATGAGGACCCAGATTGTTGGGGGCAATTAAGCTGACTTTGTAATAATGCCGCTTAAGCAGGCATATACATAGAATGAAGGCTATTGCTAAGTACATTGATTTGTGCTTAGAGTGTAAGCCGCCCTGAGTCTTCGGAGAAGGGTGGGATATAAATGGGATTAAAATAAAAAAAATAAAAAAATAATCCTATTATGTCCTGTCTTAGAGTTTGGATGGGATATGTAGATTTTAGGTGTCTTTGTCTTCCTAAGCTTCTAGCTGAGGGCCTCCAACCTTCCTGGATTATTTACATCTGCATTTCTACAGAGCTGGTTTCTGCTTGGGGAGGGAGACTTGGGGATATTAAGAAAAATTGGGCATGCTTTTCTGCCTCTTTTTTTATTGAAAAGTTTGTTAGAGATTAAACTTGATTTGGGTGACAATATTATATAATGGAGTAAAAGCACCTTTAAGGAGTTAAACGGCCTAAGGGTGTGGCTGTAATTATTCCACATAAAAGAGAGTTAGATGTTACATGTAGTTGCTCTTGTATATGTGTTTGATGTTAGTGTTTGGATACCTCTTGTTCTCTTGTTTGCTAACTTGATATTTATTCTCTCAAGAATCAACTGCTTGCTACAGTGTATATTGTTTTTGATATTGGTAAGCAGCTTTTGTATTTTGATACTATGTTTTTTATGGACTGACTTTTATGTGCATGATACTGGATTGATACTTGGACTATTTCTTACTGTGTTTCTTTTTGTTGTCTGAGTAAAAATAAGTTATAAAACTCGTGTTAGTGCATTACTGTTTGCCTAAAAGTCCCAGTACAACTTCCACTGTGTATTAATAATACTCTGTTAAACAAACCATTTTTTCAACAACATATTCTAACAATGGTTATGGGCCCAGATCCAGTGTGGTGCTGAGGACAGGCACAGTATTGTATTTATATTTCCTAACTGAGTTTTCAAATTCAGACAATGGCACAAGGACTATTCAATCCATTCTGCATTACCCGGCTTAATGGGTCAAACTACGTATCCTGGTCTACACAATGTAGTTTGCTATTACAAAATCAAGGTCTTTGGAAAATAGTCCATAATCCTCCTGATGTAACTGCCTGGGATCCAACTAATGAAGAAGATAACAAGAAGATTGTAGACTTCAATAAAGACAATGATAAAGCTTTATCTATCATTGGGCTAACATTAGGAGACCAACAGCTAGTCCATGTGCGTGGAGAAGAATCTGCTGCTAAATGTTGGGCTAAGTTGAAAAAGATTTTTGTTCGGGACAGTGTTGGTGCTCATATAAATCTTACCAGAAAGCTATTTAGAGCTAGACTGGAAAAGAATGGCGATATGTTAGCTCACCTTAACTTTATAAAAGCAACTTTGTTGGAACTGCAAGAAAAAGAACTTATTTTCTCAGAGCTTCACCAGGTTTACATCATTTTATCATCATTGGATGAGAGCTACGATGCCTTTGTATCGTCCTTGGAGGTTTTGTCCAAAGAAGACCTAACTGTTTCTTCAATAACTGGAAGGTTGTTGGAAGAATCAAGATGTCGTATGGAGAGAAAACAGTTGAGAGAGCCATTGCAACAAGAAATAAAGAAGACTGAATCTGCTTATATTTTAAGGAAATGCTTTAATTGTGGGTTAAAGGGACATATTGCTAAGTTTTGTCAGAATAGTAATTGTCAGAGAAAGGAAAGCCATAGAAAGAATAAAAAGTTGATTAATGTAGCTGTAGCTAATAGAACTACTAATAACCACAATTGGTGGGTGGTAGATAGTGGAGCTACACACTGTATTTCAAAAATAAAAAGGGATTTTG
Organism: Vipera berus; assembly: GCF_964194415.1. Lineage (NCBI taxonomy): Eukaryota > Metazoa > Chordata > Lepidosauria > Squamata > Viperidae > Vipera > Vipera berus. Next base: position 15,182,592 of record NC_138205.1, read on the forward strand.
AGAATATAAGGTCTAGTAAAAAATATATTTCTATGGCTAATGGCTGGAGAGTCAAGGTCTCTGGAGAGGGTAAGGTTTACTGTTCATTTTTAAAACAAAATTTGGAAATGCTATATGTTCCCAGATGTGATTATAATCTATTATCAGTTAAGGCATTATTGGAAGCAGGTTTTAAAGTTACTTTCCAAGGGGAGGAATGTCTTATTCAAAAGAATGAAGTGAACTTAATAGCTAATATGAAAGATGGTTTGTTTGTAATTAGCAATGATCCTATTATAATGGCTACTACTTGTACAAATCAAAAACCACATGATGAATGTATTCATTTATTACATAGAAGATTGGGTCATGTGAATTTTAATACACTAAAAAGAACTGTAGCTTTGTCTAATGGGTTTAAGTTAAAGGCTTGTAAGAAATATCTGCAGTGTAACGTATGTGGTAGAGAAAAGAGCAGGGCAGCACCAGCTAATAGGTTAGATGGATTTAAAACCACAACTCCATTAGAACTGGTATTTATGGATTTGATAGGTCCTATGAAACCCAGTTTAGGGGGTGCTTGCTACATATTAAATATTCTAGACCATTATAGCAGATATGGGTTCTGTTATCTCCTTACGTCAAAAACTGAAACTATACAAACAATATCTAATTGTCTCAAGTTTGTACAAAGGAAAACTCAGTTAAATGTAAAAACCATAATAACAGACAATGGAACTGAGTTTGTTAATAAACAGTTCAATGAGCTGTTAGTTTCAGAGGGAATAGAGCATAGACGTACAGCTCCTTATAGACCTCAGCATAATGCATTTGTTGAACGGAGGGGCCAAACATTGCAAGCTATGATTAGATCTATGATTGAAGATTCTGGTTTACCCGATAGCTTATGGGGAGAAGCAGCAAAATGTGCTAATCATATTTTAAATAATGTGGTTAGTTCAGCTACAGGTAAAATTCCTTATACCTTATGGTATAAGAGAAAACCAAATCTTAGTTATATTCACACATTTGGGACACCTGCTTGGGTACATATTCCAAGTTCAATAAGAAATAAAGGAGAACATAGAGCTAAACAATTATTTTTTGTTGGCTATGAGTTAAACCATAAGTCTTATCAGTTCTGGGAGAAAGGTACTAAAAACATTTATTGTAGTTCTAGCGCTGTTTTTCAAGAACAGACAGGCTGGGAAAGGGTAGAAGATATTGTATATATTCCTCAACAAGATTTAACTAACTCCTCAAATGAAAGTGATAAAGAAGAGGAGGAACCTGCTAGAGAGATCAAACAAGAACCACTGATAGTGGAGACAGGAGAGGAAGAAGATAATAATGTAAATGTACCTATAAGTCCAATAATTCTCAGAAGGTCTAACAGGGAAAGACGACAGCCTGATCGTTTCGAGGCAGGTTTAATTTGTCAAATAGACATTGAACCTTCTAATGTTGAAGAAATAAAAATGTATCCTGAGAATGAAAGAAAGAATTGGAAAGTAGCTATGGATAAAGAAATAAAGTCTTTGCAAGATCTTAATGTTTATCAAGAGGTTAAAATACCTAAAACAGAAAAGTTAATTGGATGTAAATGGGTTTTTAAAATGAAAGAAAGTGTTACAGGAGAGGTAATACATAAAGCAAGATTAGTTGCTCAAGGATTTGCACAGAATAATAGTGATTATGATGAAGTATTTTCCCCAACGTTAAGAGCTTCCACTCTTAGGGCTGCTTTAGTTTGGGCAGCAAATAAGAATTATAGTATAAAACATGTAGATATTGAAACTGCTTATTTGCATGCAACATTAAACCATGATATATATATGAAAGTTCCATCAGGAATAGAAAGTAAGGTAGGGTACTGTTGGAAACTGAATAAGAGTTTGTATGGTTTAAAACAGTCAGGTTATGAGTGGAATAGATGTTTAGTAAAAGAGTTAAATAGTTTGGGATTTAAAGCTAGTATTGCAGATCCTTGTTTATTTATAAAACAGCAAAATAGTGAATTATCATTGTTATTATTATTCACTGATGATATTGCTATTATAGCAAAAGATGAAACGGAAACTGAAAGAATAATTTCAGGGTTAAAAAGAAAATTTAGAGTAAAAGATCTAGGAGCTATTAGTCATTATCTAGGGCTGGATATTGTCAGGACTAGTAAAGGATTTAAACTGTCTCAAGCTAAGAAAATTAATGGTTTGCTGAAACATTATAATATGGAAAACTGTAAACCAGTAAAAACACCTATGGTTCAAGGTTTTGAGAGTTCAGCAGATAACAGCAATGTCTTTGATAAAAAGATATATCAATCATTAATAGGCAGCTTGATGTATTTATGTAACTGGTCAAGACCTGACATAGCATTTACAGTTAATCATTTAGCTAGATATTGTGAGAATCCTACAACCAGATGTTGGCAAGGTGCGAAAAGAGTTTTAAGATATTTGAAGCACACCATACATTATTCTCTATATCTAGAGCCAACAAAGGAATTGGAACTAAAAGCATTTGCAGATGCTAGTTTTGCATCTGATACTGTAACCAGAAAATCCACTTCAGGATTGGTTGTATTATTGGGAAACGCTTTAGTAGGATGGAGGTCTAACAGACAGAAGCATATAAGCTTATCAACAACTGAATCCGAATTTTCTTGTTTATCTTTATTATGTACTGAGCTATTGGTATGGAAACAATTATTGTTTGATATGGGTTTAAATTGTAATGAACCAATAAAAGTGTATGAAGACAATCAAGCAGCTATAAAATTAGCAACTAATGCTGCAGTGAAAACTAGATCAAAACATACGGATCTACGGTATCTAAATGTCAGACAATGTGTTAAAGATAATTTGATTAAACTGGAATATTGTGCAACTGAAGATAATATTGCTGACCAGTTTACTAAAGCTCAGGGTGCTATAAAGCATAAATCTGTTTGTGATATGTGTAATTTGAGATTGTGAAAATATATGTATAATATGCCACCCAAAAGGGGAGATTGTTAGAGATTAAACTTGATTTGGGTGACAATATTATATAATGGAGTAAAAGCACCTTTAAGGAGTTAAACGGCCTAAGGGTGTGGCTGTAATTATTCCACATAAAAGAGAGTTAGATGTTACATGTAGTTGCTCTTGTATATGTGTTTGATGTTAGTGTTTGGATACCTCTTGTTCTCTTGTTTGCTAACTTGATATTTATTCTCTCAAGAATCAACTGCTTGCTACAGTGTATATTGTTTTTGATATTGGTAAGCAGCTTTTGTATTTTGATACTATGTTTTTTATGGACTGACTTTTATGTGCATGATACTGGATTGATACTTGGACTATTTCTTACTGTGTTTCTTTTTGTTGTCTGAGTAAAAATAAGTTATAAAACTCGTGTTAGTGCATTACTGTTTGCCTAAAAGTCCCAGTACAACTTCCACTGTGTATTAATAATACTCTGTTAAACAAACCATTTTTTCAACAACATATTCTAACAAAGTTTTACAGTACATTTTATCTTTAACAATCCCCCCTCCCCCCACCCCTCCCTAACCCTCCCTATCCCTCCCCCCAATTCCCCCCTCCCCCCCAACTTCCCAGAGCTAAGTACAAGGTATAAAAACAAAAAACAATCATAAACATCCATATGCTAACAACAATAAACTATTAATTCTATCGCCCTCTAGCTCAAATAAAATGACTACAAGCAATACTAATGTTAGATATAAAAAGAAGAAAGAAAAAAAAGGAAAGAAAACTTATTCAAATGCTAAATGAAAATTTTTAGTCCCATATTTGTTCTGGATATAATTGATCCACTTTTTCCACTCCATAATATAACGTTCTTGCGAGTGATCTTTCAATAAGCCGAAATCTTTGCCATTTCCGCCAGGTCAGAAACCTTTAGAGTCCATTCTTCTATAGTCGGCAGTTCCTCCTTTTTCCAATATTGACCTATTAAGAGTCTTGCTGCTGTGATTAAGTTCAACATCAACTTAATGTCCACAACAGTAGCATCTGTAATTATGCCCAACAAAAACAATTGCGGACAAAACTTTATCCTTTGCTTAAAGATCTTCTGCATATTCCACCAAATTTTTATCCAAAAAGCCTTAACCTTTTTGCAGGTCCACCATATATGAAAATACGTTGCATCTTCACCACCACACCTCCAACATTTAGGTTGATAATTCGGATACATACTTGCAAGCTTTTTAGGATCTAAATGCCATCTATAAAACATTTTATAAAAGTTCTCTCTTAGGTTTTGGGCTTGCGTGAATTTTACGTTCCTCACCCAGATCTTTTCCCACGTGTCCATTGTAATAACTTCTTGGATATTCTGGGCCCATTTTATCATACAGTCTTTAACAAGTTCTGTTTCTGAGTCAATATCTATCAATATCTATCAGGTCGGCAGTTTGGCGGGTCGAATCCCGAGTGCCGCGTAACAGAGTGAGCGCCTGTTACTCGTCCCAGCTTCTGCCAACCTAGCAGTTCGAAAGCACGTAAAAATGCAAGTAGATAAATAGGGACCACTACGGTGGGAAGGTAACAGCGTTCCGTGCGCCTTTGGCGTCTAGTCATGCCGGCCACATGACCACGGAGACGTCCTCGGACAAGCGCTGGCTCTTCGGCTTTGAAACGGAGATGAGCACCGGCCCCTAGAGTCGGAAACGACTAGCACGCATGTGCGGGGGAACCTTTACCTTTACCTTATCTATCAATGCAAGATAAATCCGTTTGATATGTGCTGGACCCTGGTTTCTAATTTGCTTTATCAAATTTTCATCAGTCATTGAGAAACCAATTTTCTGATCTTCTTTCCACCTGGCACGTAATTGAGTATATTGGAACCATGTTTGAACAATCTTCTCATCTCGCAAGAGATTGTACGGCTTCAAACACCAGACGTTCCTTTCCAAACTTAAGATCTCCTTATACGTAGTCACATCATGTTTGAAGCCAACATTTATGTTTTCTATTGCATGTTTCGGGATTTCTGCCTCTTTGTTGTGATTCAGGGTCAGCCTGTGGGTTCGGCAGTTGGGTCGGACGACTCAGAGGAGGAGGAGGGGGGTGTTGAAGAGCTTGCTGATGATGGCCTTGAGGCTCCGCAGAGCCCTCAGCCAGGCCCCTCCCACCTGGTCACGACGGACACCAAGCTGTGTGAGCCTGACAGCGTGGATGAAGATGACCCACAGCTGGCCCTGTTCAAGGACGCCCGATGCAGGAGGCAGTCAATCAGGAGTAAACAGAGGAAGGCAATGGGGCACCTCGGAAGGAGGCAGAGAGAAGCCACGCCCTGAACTGTATAAAAGGGGAATGCGTGGGAGGGCTGGTTTGCTGAAGGCAACCGCTTGAAAAGCTCCTGTTTCTTGGTTCGTGTCTTGTTTTGCTCCATTTTATGTTAATAAATTTGGCAGGCTTAATTCCAGCCTCTTGCCTTCTTGTAAAAGGGGTTGTCCCTGCCTTTTCTGCAGGGCCGGTAGCAGGCTGGTACAGAACACTCTTTAATATTTCCTTCTCTCGGAGAGGGCTGACTTCCCACACCACTCTCTGCAAATCATCATATTGCAATAAAAGAACAGGGAACTGCACCAGGTTTTCCACATCCTAAAACGACTTGAGGGAGAAATATTGATTGATGGAGGCCTTAAAACCAGCACGGATGCCTGGCAATTGCCTGGAGAAGTCTTCCTTAACCACTATACCAAACTGGCACTTTAAGGCAAGGTTTTGCAATCTTGCCAAGATGCATGGACTTCAACTCCCAGAATTCCTCAGCCAGCCATGCTGGCTAGGAAATTCTGGGAGTTGGAATCTACGCATCTTAAAGTTGCCAAGGTTGGGAAACCCAGCTCTAAGAGAAAAAACCATGACTTCAAAATGCAACAGCTTAAGATCATTTAAGCCTGGCACATCAGTGGGATGAGATACCGCCATGGCATAGTTGTGCTGCATTTACCTGCAAGTGATGTTTCAGCTCTGAATTCAGCTGTCTGGATTCCCTTTATCCAGGCCCCACCTGATGCAAACTTTGCGTGGGGTTGAAAAGACAGATTTTTTTCTGAGGGTGGAGAAGCTTGTAAAGAAGAAGGGTTAGCCACTATTCTAACTTGTACAGACAAATGTTGAGAAATAAATCTATTATTTTTTAAACCTTGCACGTAGAAATTTCACATAAGGAAAAAGGTGGGTCTAGACATTGTGAGTTTTTTTGTTGAAGGAACTAGTTTTACAGGACAGAACATTTCTGGAGAGCAAGATTTGTGAACACACTGGCAACCATTGACCCCCAACTACCATTGCTTAACTTTCTGAACTACAGGTGACCCTTGACTTATAATTAAATTGGGCAAGAACTTCCAATGCTAAACAAGTCAGTTGTTAGGTGAATCACATCCAATTTCTTTTGACAAGATTGTTAAGCAATCTTAAGCAGTTCTTAAGTGATTCCTGCAGTCATTAAGGGAATCCAGCTTCCCCCATTGGCCCTGCTTGTCAGAATCTGCCTGGCAAGGTTTCAAATGGCGATTATATGACCTTGAGACACTGCATCCATTTAAATACATGCTGGTTGCCAAGTGCCTGAATTTTGATCATGTAACAATAGTGGGATTGCTGCAACCATTGTAAATAGGAGGACTGGTAGTAAGTCACCTTTTTTACTGCTGTTTTGATGGTCACTAAACAAATGGTTATAAGAGCCTTGGTGGAGCAGTGGGCTAATGCCTCCTTAAGTAACACCAGCTGCCTGCAATTAGTGCAGGTTCGAGTCCCACCAGGCTCAAGGTTGACTCAGCCTTCCATCCTTCCGAGGTAGGTAAAATGAGGACCCAGATTGTTGGGGGCAATTAAGCTGACTTTGTAATAATGCCGCTTGGGGTGTGTGTGAAAGCCCTAATAAGCAGGCATATACATAGAATGAAGGCTACTGCTAAGCTTGTAAGCCGCCCTGAGTCTTCGGAGAAGGGCGGGATATAAATGGAATTAAAATAAATAAAAAATAAAAAAATAAATTTAGGACTAACTGTAGTGAGGTGCTGTGACTTGTCCAGCAAGCAGTGATTTAAATGCAAGCCTTTTATGACTTGAAGTCCACAAGTCATAAAGGAGCCAAGGTTGCCTACTCCTGGTATAGGGTTTCCTGCCTGAGCAGGGGTTGGACTAGAAGACCTCTAAGGTCCCTTCCAGCTCTGTTGTTCTGTTATTCTATTCTGAGTGTTCTTACTATTCTCGTCTCCTATATTCTTCCTGTGCAACTCATGCCTCCTTAATTTGTTCTACATCTTTTAATGTCTTCACCTTATGTTGTGTTGCATACAAATGACCGCTACTGTAAAAGCACTGGACTCTACATTAGATGGTATGGCAGAACCTGGACAAAAACTGGCTACATCATGGTTAAAGCTCAAAGGAAGTTGGGGATGGTATGGGACCTTTTCCACAAAGAACACAGAGAGAAGAAAGTGGGAGGGTTTTTTTGCCCCGGCTAAATTTTTATTTTTATTCCGTGCAGATCCTTACAGATCTTTTTTTTTACAAAAAAAAATTCTGAGAGAATGTGTTTTTTGGAAGTGTCCATTAATGGAAGGATGGAATTGAGTTGTCAATTGTTTGCTGTGTGCTTATTCTGGGCTGCCTAATATATGAGATCTGAAGAAGTGAGATGATCCCACAGGCCAAGATTTTGCAGAGAAGATAATACAATCCTGAGCTGTTTAGAATAGAATTCATTGAGAAGCAGGGCGACAACCTTGAAGAAAGGATGCAACAGCAGATACATAAATATCAGCTTAGCCCTGAAAAAGAGAAAGAAATAAAAAAGAAGAAGCTCAAAATTGCTCACTTTCATTCTCTTGGTACAAGAGGGGGAAAGAAACAAACTCTATTGTTGCAGAGTATAATAAATAGAGTTTCAGTAGCTCTTGTGAAGTTGTTTCTTCGCCTGTTCTACCTTGAAAGATTGACATTGAGTAGAACATAGAACACAGAATCATTGGGGTGCAAAGGACCTCAGAGGTCTTCTAGTCCAACCCTCTGTTGAAGGCAGGAGACCTTATAATGTCCTGGTCAAATATTGTGCAGTCTATTTTTGAAAACCTCCAGTGATGGAGCACCCACAAGTCCAAGAGGCAAGCTACTTTATCAGTTAATTGCTCTCACTGGGTGCATAAAATCTACACCTATTCACTGGCTACCAGTTCTTAGCCACATACTTCCCCCGCACTTACGACGACAAGAAGCTCTCATTCGGGAGTATAGTAAGATCCTGCTAAACTCCTCTCTACCCATTCATGCCTATACCTCTGATCTCTTAAGATGTCGATTAAAGTCAAGCAATCCACCACTCCTCACAGCGCTTAAGCTGTTGGCCGAACATCAGAGCACTATACAAAAGTGGATGGAAGCATGGAGTAGCTATACCTCCCAAGATATTTCTGAGCATATTAATCCTAATAGTATACCTCCAGGATTTAATCTACCCCGACACATGTGGGTGACATACAATAGAATTAGAATGACTCATGGGGTGTGTGCCGATTCTCTGTATAAATGGGGAAAGACACCTTCAGCATAACGTGATTGCGGGGCTCCCCGACAGACTATCCAACATATAGCGAGGGAATGCACTAATAGAAAATACCCAGGAGATTTTAAGGACTTCCTCTGCGTAACAACGGCAGCTACTGACTGGATCTCCAAACTCGACATTAAACTCTGAAATGTTATTTCTGTTTTCCTCTTAGGTTTTATAATTGCTTCTTTTTTAAAAAAAATGTTTTAACTGTTCTAACTGGTAAATATGAAGTGCTTTTAATTCTGTGTGTGACCAGCCATACGCTAAATAAATAACTGTCAGAAAATTTCTTCTTACTTCTAGGTTGTATCTCTCTTTGAAAAGCTTCCTCCTACTACTTCTTGTTCTGCCCTCTGGTGCTTTAGAATAAAAGTCAAGCCTGCAAAGGTTTCATTTTAATTCCCCAAAGAACTTTCAGAGTATGCCAAAGTATCAATGCAGAATCTGCTGATGTACTGTATTATAAAAGCAGCTCTCTGTCTTTCTGGGACAATGGGATAAGCAAGCAACATGTGCACAGCCCTAATAAGGCAGTTTTATAGTTGCCATAAGGAGTCCAGATCTTGAAGTAGTAATATCTTAGAACAGTGCTTCCCAAATCTTTTCCTTCATTACCTCAAACTGCTTACCCCAACATCTTATTGAACTTCAAGGGCCGGTTGTAAGACCTTTCCTTCAGCACCGTCATAACTTTGAATGGTTGTTGAACAAATGGTCATAATTTGAGGACTACCTGTATTATAAAAACAGTATCACTGAATGAACTTGATGAACATTTCCGCAAATTACCGTTGGGGATTTCATCGATTTTCGTCTTAACAGGAACACTTTGGGAATTTTTTTAAAATATATTTTAATACATGTGGCAATCTTCAAGTCAATTTAAATGTCCTCATAGTGATGGGTAATGGGTTTGTGCATTCTTACTCCCCCCAAAACCCCTAATTTTACCCAATTCTGGGTAATTCACTTAGGTTTGGGAAGTGAATTGGTAATTCACTTAGGCTTTCTTAGAACTTTTGTTCACAAGAACTCCCGTTTCTTAACTTTACTCTCTTGCAGGCTCACTAATAATGCAGGTAAAACCCAGCAGGGGTCGCTGTGCCCCAGGGAGGGAAGATTAAATCCCCCCCCCTTTTTTTCCAGCTACTTTGGAACCCTTCCTATTCAGGTGAGCATGACACAAGAGGTGGAAAATCTGTTTCAAAAACAGCAGGGAAAGATGGAGGGATCTCCGGCTATCATAAAGGTTTTATGTGAAAAGGGATTACACTGCAAAGAGAGGCATCTACCTCGCACAGTGTTAGGCAACCTTGGCTCTTTTATGACTCGTGGACTTCAACTCCCAGAATTCCTGAGCCAGCTAAGCTGGCTCAGGAATTCTGGGAGTTGAAGTCCACGAGTCATAAAAGAGCCAAGGTTGCCTAGCCCTGACCTAGTACAAGCCCTATTGACAAGATATCATTGCCTATTATGATGTCGTTGGCGTCATGATGTCATGGTGTATTACGATGTCATGGTGCAAATGACTTAAGTTGCACGAATTGCACAATAACATTGGGATGCTGACAATGTCATTCTGCACTAGAAAAGCCAATGAGGATTTTTCAGGTCCCTATCCAACATTAAAAAAGATTTATATATGGCTATTTGTCCAATCTGGGCAAGCAGTTTTGGATGTTGCACAGTTTTAAAGCTCAAAGGTTCCTGGAACCTTAAACGCATGGCAAATGCACTTTAAATAATGTTTTAAAAAAATACTAATATGTTTATTATAGAAGTGTAGAAGAACTACAGGTTAAAATAAATCCGTTCATGATCATAATTATATGGCATGCCCAAATAACCAATATTTAATGAAACTGTAGTCATTATCCAAAGATACATTTCCAAATGGACTTTGTATTACTTTTCTAAGGAGGCAAAAGTTGGATATGTACTAATGCCATTATCCAAATTGACTGGGTTGCTTTCAGGTGATAAAATTTATCCTTTAGCCTCTTTTTATTACCAGTACAGGACATCTGAATGTCTTTCATTCATCCCTGCCCTTTTAATTCATTAGTCTGTCACCCTTCCTCCTTTAGTATTTTTTGTGAGGTACGTCGAATAGATGTTGTGTACGCCTTTCTAGATTAACGCCTGTGTGTCTTTGTGTGCGTTGTCTGTCAGAAAATTCAGGTTTCCTCTGGGCTGGATTTTGTTCTTATAGTTTGTGGCACAGAGTTGGCATTTTTATCCACAGCTAAATGTCTATGGAGATTCTCAGTCATCCAGGTCATGGTTCTTGTTAGGCATATGGTGTTAGCCTACAATGTTGGGTTGAAAATATATTAACCATAATGCTATGTCTTTAAGTTGTTAATTGGCCAATGGGTGTGTAAGTGTTCTCATGGCCATAAGAGGAAGCTAGGAAAGTAGCTTCTCTCTCTCTCTGAATTCACTGATCTCTACTATTACTGTTTTTGCTCTGCTGTTGGTTTACTACTGTTGTAAACCTGAACTGTGTATTGACCTCTGGACCGGTAAGAAGACTTTGTATTTTGGATTGCTACTTGGACTGTTTATTTTTGACTGTGCATTTTTGTTTTTACACCAACTCAAAGTAAAATACTTTTTGCTTTTAGAACTCAGTGTATTTCTGTGTGTGACTTTTACTGCTCTCAGTGCCCTTCCTTGTCTGTGCAACTCTTTGGTAGCACAAGGAGACCTCTGCACAATAAATTCATTAACACGGGTTATGGGCCCAGGCCTGTACTGAGAGTTAGTACACACAGTATTCCTAGCTGAGTTTGTATTTGGTGTAAAATGGCACAGGAACAGTTGTCAGGCATCTCCTGGATAACCCGGTTGGATGGGACAAACTATGTTTCCTGGTCCACAAAATGCTGCTTGCTTTTGCGCAAGGAAGGACTATGGGCTGTTGTAAATAACCCACCAGATACTACTGCTTGGGATCCAGATGACGAAGAGGATGCAAAGAAGTTAGACAACTTTAAACGAAGCAACGAGAAAGCTCTTTGCATTATTGGACTAACACTGAATGACCAGCAGCTTGTCCATATTCGTGGTGAGGAGTCTGCTGCTAGGTGTTGGGGCGTTTTGCGAAGGCTTTATGTTCGAGACAGTGTGGGTGCACATATACACCTTACACGTAAGCTGTTTAGGGCTCGTCTGCAGAAGAATGGAGATATGCTGACCCATTTAAATTATATGAAGGCAACTTTTCAAGAGCTTCATGAAAAGGAGCTGATTTTTTCAGAGTTGCATCAGGTCTACATTATTCTGTCATCTTTGGATGAGTGTTATGATGAGTATGTTTCTTCTTTGGAAGTCCTGACCAGAGAGGAACTGACATTGACTAACATTACTGGGAGACTGCTGGAAGAGTCCAGAAGGAGGCGTGACAGAGACCAGCTGAGAGAGACACAGCCACGAGAGAAGCAGCAATTCACCACTGCTTACAACGTCAAGAAATGTTATTCTTGTGGGGCTAGAGGGCATATAGCCAAATTCTGTAGAAAGGGTAAAAAACAGAATGTGAATAGCAGTGGGAAGGCTAAGAAGGGCATTGGTTTGGCTATTTCTGATGAACCAACATCCAGAAATAATGAATTGTGGGTTGTTGATAGTGGGGCTTCACAATGCATTACTAAAGTGAAAAAGAGGTTTGTTAATATGAAAAACAGCAACCAATATGTTTCACTAGCCAACGGTTGGAGGATGAAGGCCTCTGGTGAAGGTAATTCCTATTGTCCATGCATTGATGAACAGTTACCTATGTTATATATACCTAAGCTAAGATTCAACCTGTTATCTGTAAGGGAATTGGTTAAAGTTGGGTTTGTGGTAACATTCAGAGGGGAGCAATGCACTATTGAGAGGAATGGAACCTGTGTAACTGCAAATTTGAAAAATGGTTTATTCGTTCTCACAAGTAACCAGGTTAGTACAGTTAAAGCTAACTCGATATGTGAGAACAAGAAGCCACATGATGAATGTATACATTTATTGCATAGGCGGTTAGGGCATGTAAACTTTAACTCACTACGTAAAACAGTAGAATTAGTAGAGGGAGTTAAACTGAAGCCATGTAGTAAGTATTTGAATTGCAATGCCTGTAATCAGGAAAAGAGCAAGGCAACTCCTGCAAACAGGATAAACGGCTTCAAAACAACTGTACCTTTGGAAGTTGTGTTTGCTGATTTAATTGGACCCATGAAACCAAGTTTAGGAGGGTCATGCTATATGTTAAGTATATTGGACCACTACTCTAGATATGGTTTTTGTTATCTGCTTAAGTCAAAGGCAGACACTTTCCAACAATTTGCAAACTGGCTGAAGTTCGTGGAGAGAAAAACAAAGAGAAAGGTTCAGTGCATAATTACTGATAATGGTACTGAATTTACAAATAAGTATTTTGTTGATATGCTACAATCAGCTGGCATTGAGCATAAACGTTCAGCCCCTTATAGGCCTCAACATAATGCATTTGTTGAGAGACGTGGACAAACGTTACAAGCCATGATGAGAACCATGTTACAAGATTCAGGCTTAACAGATAGACTGTGGGGGGAGGCAGCAAAATGTGCAAACCATGTTCTGAATTTAGTTGTTAATACTTCTACTGGTAAAATACCATATACAATATGGCATGGTAGAAGACCAAACCTTGATTACCTGCACACGTTTGGCACCCCAGCTTGGGTCCACATTCCTGCACAACTCAGGAGTAAAGGCCAACATAGGGCTAGGCAATTATACTTCGTAGGTTACGAAGCTAACCATAGATCCTATCGTTTCTGGGAACGAGGCACAACTAATGTATATAACAGTGCTAGTGCAAAATTCCTTGAGCACGTTGGTTGGGATAGGTTAGAGCAAGTAACTGTTAATACTGATCCTCTAGTGTTTGAGGACTCCTCTGATAACGTAACTAGTAATGATAATACATCTCCTGTAAATATAAAAGATGAAGAGGAGATAGGGGAGATAATAGATGAATCAGAGGAATGAAAGGAGACAGACATTCAAAGCCCTGTAATTTCTTGGCGTTCAATGCGTATCAGACATCCACCTGATCGCTATGAAGCTAGTATAGTATGTCAAGTTAGTGTAGAGCCATCTAACTATGATGAGATCAGGATGTATCCTGAAAAGGAACAAGCATCATGGAAAGCTGCAATGAACAGGGAGTTGAATTCTTTGCAGGATCTTAACGTTTATGTGAAAGCAAAACTGCCACCTGGTGAGCAAGCTATAGGTTGTAAATGGATATATAAAATAAAGAAGGGAGTAGATGGAACTATAACCCATAAGGCACGTTTGGTTGCACAAGGTTTTGCCCAAACTACTGAGGATTATGACGAAGTGTTTGCACCCAGTCTAAGGGCAACTACTTTAAGAGCAGCTTTAGTATGGGCGGCTAAAAACCAATATATGGTTAACCATGTAGATGTTGAAACTGCATATCTACATGCTCCATTGCAACATACTATTTATTTAAGAATACCACCAGGATTGACCAGTGATAGAGACCATGATTGTTGGGAATTAAAGAAAAGCCTCTATGGATTGAAACAATCAGGCTATGAGTGTAATACATGTTTAGTTAATGAGTTAAGTGCATTAGGTTTTGTAGCCAGTAATGCTGATCCTTGTTTGTTTAGAAGAGAACACAACGGAGCATTATCTTTTCTCTTATTATTCACAGATGATATTGCAATAATAACAAAAACTGAGTTAGAAGCACAAACTATCATTTCAAGATTGCAAAATAAATTCACAATTAGAAATCTTGGAGAAATTAGCCACTATTTGGGGTTAGATATTGTGAAAACAAATAGGGGTTTTAAGGTGTCGCAAGCCAGTAAAATATCTCAGTTATTAAAGAGATACAACATGGAAATGTGTAAACCAGCAAAAACTCCGATGGCTATGGATTTTAAGGACACTAATGTTGAGAGTCCTGTATTTGATAAGACTATGTACCAATCTTTGATAGGAAGTCTTATGTATCTGAGTAATTGGTCTAGACCTGATATTTCTTACTGTGTAAATCAATTAGCTAGGTACAACAATAATCCAACTGTTAGACACTGGCAATCAGCTAAACGAGTATTAAGGTATTTGAAGCAGACTATTCACTACTCGTTATATCTAGAGCCAAATCGTGAGTTAATCCTTACTGCATATGCAGATGCGAGTTTTGCCTCTGATTCAAACAGTCGTAAATCTACCTCAGGGTTGGCTGTAATGTTGGGTGATTCTTTGATTGGATGGAAGTCTATTAGACAAAAACACATAAGCTTATCTACAATGGAGGCTGAATTTTCATGTCTATCAGTGTTATGTACAGAACTGCTAGTGTACAAACAATTATTGTTAGATATGGGTTTAAATGTAAATGATCCATTCATTGTGTATGAGGACAATCAAGCTGCGATAAAGATGGCTAATAGTGCTGCAGTAAGAACAAGATCTAAACATACTGATCTTCGTTATTTAAATGTCAGACAATGTGTCAAAGATAAATTAATACAGTTAGAGTATTGTTCATCTGATGTAAATATTGCAGACCATTTTACGAAGGTACAAAGTGCTGTGAAACACAATGCTAATTGTGAAAGAATGTGCATAAGATTGTAAGAGTTATATATTATTCTACCCAAAGGGGAGAATGTTAGGCATATGGTGTTAGCCTACAATGTTGGGTTGAAAATATATTAACCATAATGCTATGTCTTTAAGTTGTTAATTGGCCAATGGGTGTGTAAGTGTTCTCATGGCCATAAGAGGAAGCTAGGAAAGTAGCTTCTCTCTCTCTCTGAATTCACTGATCTCTACTATTACTGTTTTTGCTCTGCTGTTGGTTTACTACTGTTGTAAACCTGAACTGTGTATTGACCTCTGGACCGGTAAGAAGACTTTGTATTTTGGATTGCTACTTGGACTGTTTATTTTTGACTGTGCATTTTTGTTTTTACACCAACTCAAAGTAAAATACTTTTTGCTTTTAGAACTCAGTGTATTTCTGTGTGTGACTTTTACTGCTCTCAGTGCCCTTCCTTGTCTGTGCAACTCTTTGGTAGCACAAGGAGACCTCTGCACAATAAATTCATTAACAGTTCTCTCAAAGGTGCTTTTTCAGGAGGCAACTGGACTTTCTTGTTTTTCTTCGAAGGCGTTTCGCTTCTCATCCAAGAAGCTTCTTCAGCTCTGACGGATGAAAAGTGAAACTTCTTCAAAGAAAAACAAGAAAGCCCAGTTGCCTCTTGAAAAAGCACCTTTGGGACATTTTAAACCCCCTATCAAGCCTTTCCCAAGAACCTGGCAGATGTGAATGCTAAAGGTAAAGGTTCCCCCGCACATGCGTGCTAGTCGTTTACGACTCGAGGGGCCGGTGCTCATCTCCGTTTCAAAGCCGAAGAGCCAGCGCTTGTCCGAGGACTTCTCCGTGGTCATGTGGCCAGCATGACTAGACACCAAAGGCGCACGGAATACTGTTACCTTCCCACCGTAGTGGTCCCTATTTTTCTACTTGTATCTTTACGTGCTTTCGAACTGCTAGGTTGGCAGAAGCTGGGATGAGTAACAGGCGCTCACTCTGTTACACGGCACTCGGGATACGACCTGCCAAACTGCCGACCATCTGGTCAACAAGCTCAGCATCCTAACCCACTGAGCCACCGCGCCACCGTGAATGCTAGATGGTGTTAAAAG
Source organism: Vipera berus (assembly GCF_964194415.1). Classification (NCBI taxonomy): domain Eukaryota; kingdom Metazoa; phylum Chordata; class Lepidosauria; order Squamata; family Viperidae; genus Vipera; species Vipera berus. Next base: position 15,198,882 of record NC_138205.1, read on the forward strand.
TATTGTCGCGGGATTTAAGTCTTCTGAGTAAAGTTGTCCGTCTTAGTTGACTGACGGTGATTCTGTCAGTGCTGATGGTGTTCAAGAAGTGCTCCAGATGTTTGCACCCGAGGCACCTGTTACTATTGGTGCTACCATTGCTTTCTTTTGCCACATTTGTTCTATTTCCATTTGCAGGTCTTTCTGCTCTGTTATCTTCTTTTCTTAAGTTCTTTTTCTTCCATTCTGCTGCCTTCAACTACTGCCACAGTAACTGTCAAGACTTTTTTTTTTCACTTTCTTACCGACATTTGTTAAGTCATGGGTGTTATGTGGCAGGTGCCTGTTGGTTTGAATTCTAAAATACAGACTACTTTACCTTCATTTTGTATTACTGTCTCTATTTTATGGTCCCACCAGTTCTTCCTTAAAGGAAAAAGGTATTTCTTGCAAATCCTCCAATGCAGGGGTGTCAAACTCAATTTCATTGAGGGCCGCATCAGCACTGCGGTTGCCCTCAGGGGGCCGGGTGGGTATGGCCTGGGTGGGCGTGGCCTACTGGGTGGGCGTGGCTAGAGTGCGTATGGCCTACTGGGTGGGCGTGGCCAGCTCTACATCGTTCGCATCAAGGGTGCCTATGGGGGCCTGGGCAGGAGTGGGACAGATCTGGGGGTCTCTGGCAGAAGGAAGGTCTCTGGGCCAGGGCCAAGGCAGTGGGGGCCGTTCCCTCACTGTTTCCAGGATGGCTTCGCGGGCCGCATGAAACCACTTCGCGGGCAGGATCTGGCCCCCGGGCCTTGTGTTTGACATGTCTGCTCCAATGTATCATTGTTGCTACTTTGTCATGGCATGGCTTGTAGTCAGTGTGTGCAATCTTGTATTATTGTTATTATATAACTTTTATTCATTAAACATGAAACTCAGTCAATTTGAACACTCAAATTGACTGGCACGGGTTGCTGCCAGCATCCTAGGTATCAACCAGGTATCTCCTTAAAATGTAAGATGTTCCGAGTAGTGCGGTTTTTTGTAGCTTTGCTGGAGTTATTGCAGGAAGCTGCAGTTTCTTGATGTATTTTGCAAAGTTTTGGGACATAGTTCCCAGTGCCCCGATGACAATGGGTATCACTGTTACACGTTTCATCCATAATTGCGCAGTTTCGATGGCCAGGTCGTGGTATTTCGTAATTTTTTCCAGTTCTTTTTCTTCGACTCTGGCATCTCCTGGTACAGCAATATCAATCAGCTGTATGCTTCGGTTCTCTACGACTGCGATATCTGGCGTGTTGCGTGTGTTCCAAATGGCGATCTGTCTGTACTCAAAAGTCCCACAAGATCTTCACCCTCTCATTCTCGACAACTTTTTCCACCCTATGTTCCCACGACCTTTCGGACACAGGCAAGTTGTATTTTTTACACAATGCCCAGTAGATTAGTTTAGCAACTCGGTCATGTCAGTTTGCACGATTTTGCTGCACTCACATATTAAATGTGAAACAGTTTCAACTTTGTCGTTGCAAAGTCGGCAATTTGGATTGTCAGTAGATTTTTGTATCTTCGCTTTCATGGCATTAGTTTGTAGTGCTTGTTCTTGAGCAGCCAGTATTAAGCCTTCCGTTTCTTTCTTGACGGTTCCCATCTTAAGCCATGCCCATGTCAAGTTGTTATCACATTTTCCTTCAATGTTTTCCAAATGTTGTCCATGCAAAGCTTTGGTTTTCCATCTATTTAATCTGTCATCCAGCCGTTTTTCCTTATATTCTGCCTTTGTTTCTGTTATTTTGATAATGCTCTCTGTTTTCACAGCCTGCAGCAATTTTTCTGAACATTGATTCACATAGTCATTCAAACTTCATTTTTCTTCTTCTACAGTTTGGTGGATTTGCAGTAGCCCTCTGGCCCCTATTCTATTATTGTGGTGGTGGTGGTTTTGGTTGTTGTTGTTGTTGTTATTGTTGTTGTTGTTGTTGTTGTTGTTGTTGTTGTTGTTGTTGTTATTATTATTATTATTATTATTATTATTATTATTATTATTATTATTATTATTATTATTATTATTTTCACAGTCAGCCAGATGTTCAGATTGGATTTGGCATTTTTATCCATCTATCAGGTCCATCATCATCATCATTGTTGTTGTTGTAGTGGTGGTGGTGGTGGTGATGATGATGATGATGATTTATTTTATTTATTTATTTATTTAGATTTATATACCGCCCTTTCCCGAAGGACTCAGGGCAGTTTACAGGGTATTTAAAAGAAAATCAATACAAACGTTAAAACAAATTAAAAAAGATTAAATAAAACCCTGAGAAAAATAAAAAAACCCAGTTAAAATTAAAAATTAAAAAATTCTCAGCCTGGGCCAGAGAGCTCGAAGAGCCAGGTCTTCAGGTCCCGGCGGAATGAACGGAGGTCGGGGGCAGTCCTAAGCTCCGCAGGCAGCTGGTTCCACAGGGCAGGCGCACCCACTGAGAAGGTCCTACCCCTGGGTGTTACCCGCCGGCAATCTTTAACCGGCGGCACCCTGAGAAGACCCTCCCTGTGGGAGCACACTGGACGAAGGGAGCTTGATGCTGGCAGCAGGTGTTCCCTCAAATATCCCAGACCCTCGCCATTTAGGGCTTTATAGGTCATCACCAGCACCTTGAATCTCACCCGAAGGGCAACCGGAAGCCAATGCAGCTCGCGGAGTAGAGGTGTTACATGGGAGTATCGGGAGACCCCCATCACGACTCGCGCGGCTGCATTCTGCACCAGCTGAAGCCTCCGGGTGGTCCTCAAGGGCAGCCCCATGTAGAGAGTGTTGCAGTAGTCTAAACGGGATGATGATGATGGTGGTGATGATGTTCTTATTTGGGGGGCTAATAAGCCACAGAGCACTATTCATGGAAAGCCATACACAAGTTTCCACAATTTCCTGCTCTTTTTCACCAGCTTCAAGATCCATTTTTGCCATGAGTGGATTTATGCCAGGAACACGAATGGAGCTCTGGAGAAAAACATTTGCCACCTTCCTTTATTCCTGACATCATCAGGCAACAAGGAACTATTACCCCCACACTAGCAGACTTGAGTTCCTCATCACCCAAGGGCAAACATTTATCTTTGCATCAGGCATAGGCTATCCAATCCATAGATCCAGTTTTCCAAACTTGGATTTGCATTACAAGTATTCCTTGATTTTTGTCCACAGTGGAGCCCAGAATTTCAGTCTTAGGTCATTGCAGTCATACACTGAGGCACTATGTGACCGGACTTGATTTTACAACCATGTTTATGATGGTCGTAAAGTGAACCACATGGTCTTTATGCAAACCACGTGGTTAAGTGAATCCAGCATATCCAATGAGGTGTGTGGGTTGGGTTTTATTTTTATTTTATTTTATTGCACTTTTCTGCTGACAAAGACTTCAAGGAAAGCCGTGAATCATACTTGCCTCGCTTTGAAATACACTGCATAACCTGAGATACTCTGATGGGGATGCTTGACTGATTTTAGATTTGGGATTTATTTCCTTGCTTAAAACCATTGCTTAATTCCCCGTCCTCCACCAGCACCCTCTGCTATGCTACCTCAGTGTGTGTGTGTGTGTGTGTGTGTGGTGTTCCTGGAAGGGAAGAGCAAAGAATTCTCTGGAATGTATTTACTCCCAGCAGGGTTACACAAGGTGTGAAGGTCAACTCAGGTACTTAATTAAAGCAGACAAACATCTATATTGCAGCAAAAGACCCATCACATCCTGGGCATAAATTGTTCCAATTCCTCTCCTGAGGATGCCGCTATAGTCAACAACTAGACATAGAGACAGCTTTTTCTCTCGTACCATCACACCTAATTCCCACAGCACTGTCTTTTATCTAACGATATTTGCCCATGTAGTAGGACTGACTATTATCCTTCTCATCTTTCCTGCTACCTTTTCCTATTGGTATCTTATGATTATATTACTTGGTGGTTTGTATGTACACTGAGAGCTTATGCACTGGAGATTAATTCCTTGTGTGTCCAATCACACTTGGCCAATAAAGAATATTCTATTCTATTCTATTCTATTCTATTCTGTTCTGTTCTGTTCTGTTCTGTTCTGTTCTGTTCTGTTCTGTTCTGTTCTGTTCTGTTCCGTTCCGTTCCGTTCTGTTCCATTCCATTCTACAGTATAGGAAGATCAGGGAGGCAGATAATAACTTTGGAGAGAATGCAAAGGAATCATTTCATACTGCATGTAGGAAAGTATGATAAGCCTTTTTTTACCAATAAAACCACATGAATAGACTACAGTAAGTGATTGATAATATTGTGCTGGATGATGGGCCCCTTGGGCGGATGGCACTCAGCATGATACAGAGGCAGAGTTGAGGATCTTTTGCAGTTGTAATGATGTTTATGGCACAGCTAGATTAAAGCCTTTGGGATGTCTAGTTGCTGCGGTTGCTATGGAGGAAAACAAAATCCAAAATTGCAAAGACAAAACTACAGTGAAAACATGGGACATAATAGCAGTAGAAATAGCACTTAGACTTATATACCTCTCCACAGTGCTTTACAGCCCTCTCTAAGCAGTTTGCAGAGTCAGCATATTGCCCCCAACAATCTGGATCATCATTTTACCCACCTCGGAAGGATGGAAGACTGAGTCAAACTTGAGCCACTGGAGAATCAAACTGCTGGCAGTGAACAGTGAGCTAGCCTGCAAAACTGCATTCTAACCACTGTGCCATCATACCCATAAGAAGTACACACATGTGCTCTGGCAGAAGGAGAATGCTGTGGACCCCATTGGTCAAGGAATTCTGGCTGACAGAGTCCAGAAGAAGAGCCTCTTCTTCCATGGCTCCCATCCTCTGGAACATTCCCCGAGGTGGAATCTGCACCCACCCTTTTGGCCTCCGAAAGGGCTTGAAGACCAGGCTCTTCCAGCTGGCCTGGGGCCCCAATGGAGGCCTGTCATTGTGGAGAGAAGTATACTTCTCAAAAAAATAAAGGGAATACTTAAACAACACAATGTACTGTATTTAATAGTAGGATGTCTTATCTTGTGTTCCCTTTATTTATTTTTTGAGCAGTATATATATATATAAATCCCATTTATATCCCGCCCTTCTCCGAAGACTCAGGGCAGCTTACAATTTAAAGCACAAATCAATGTGCTTAGCAATAGCCTTCATTCTATGTATATGCCTGCTTATTAGGGCTTTCGCCCCCCCCCCAGCGGCATTATTACAAGTCAGCTTATTGCCCCCAACAATCTGGGTCCTCATTTTACCTACCTCGGAAGGATGGAAGGCTGAGTCAACCTTGAGCTTGGTGGGATGCGAACCTGCACTAATTGCAGGCAGCTGGTGTTACTTAAGGAGGCATTAGCCCACTGCTCCACCAAGGCTCTATAATGGATTAGATTGGATCCCACCTCTTCCCTCTATAGATTCTTCTCCCTTCCCCTCCATCTTGGTCAATTTTAATTGTGTAAGTTAAATACATGCCTCACTTTATTGTTTTATATGGGCATTTTTTAATGAGTGATTGTAAACCACCTAGAGTTGCCTTTGGTGAGATGAACAGTGAAATGTATTGGGGTTTTTGCTTGTACAGATTCACGTGTCTGTTTAAATGCTGCATTAACAGTTGCTCAATGGTGTATGTGTAACGGTTACTGACTAGGCCAGACTTGTTGTCTCCAGGGCTATCATTGGTAGATTTGGAGCGGGAATGGGCTCCTTTAAATCTATTGGTCGCCGCCTAGAGGCCAACTGTATAAATAGCTGCGCAGCAGCTACTGCTATGCTTCTGCTCCCACTTCAATAAACCTTGTTCCTGTTTGAATGCCTGAGTCTTGTTCACTGTGACCAAACCAAATATACAACAGGCAGCGTATAAATTTAATAAATAAATAAACAGATATAGGAAAGCTTAACCCAGTGAAAGATGAAATGAATCTCCTATATTTAGGCATAGTAGTCATTAGTGAATTTAAATAGACGGGAGTTGTACTCTTTCAGAAGCTCATGCTATTTGTGCTCTTTGGGACATGAAGAACAAAGAAGGAACAGTATTGCTTTCACAGTCAGGAAGGATGTAGCAAAGAGAGTACTTTGCAGTACAATGAAATTAATGACCAATAATATCAATTAGACTCTGCAGACAGTCCCTTAATATGATAGCTATCCACGCTCGTGCTCTGATGCAGAATGCGGGTGACAAATGTGATGGTTAAGTTCGATCAGAAATCACAGAAGATGCAAGCATGATGCATAGCATCTGGTTGGAGTCAACCAAAATGATGCCTATAGGCATGGACATCATCAAGTAGAGCACACAGAATTACCCATATGATTGCTACAAGGTGGAAGTCAAAGTTATAATAGCAAAATTGTGGTCAAGGGCTGATTGAAGAACAGGTCACAATTTGTCCATGTGCAAGTTTCGTAGGACGTTTCATAGAAAGCTAAAGTGGAAAACAAAAGCTCAGGAGGAGCTTCAGCCAGCACAACATATGTGCCCACTTTAAACCCAAGAATACACTAAAGCAGAAGCTTGTCCACTCCAACGATAAAACGCCCAGACACAAACTAAGCAACGTGGTATATGCAGTACAACGCAGTGAGACATATGCAGATCTGTACACTGGTGAAACAAAACAACCACTTCATAAACACATGGCACAACATAAGGGAGCAAACCCATCAGGACATGATTCAGCAGTCCATTTGCATTCAGAAGACAAAGGCCACTCTTTTGAAGACAGCAAAGTCCACATTTCAGACAGTGAGGACCACTGGTTTGAAAGGAGGTTCAAAGAGGCCATCTATGTCAAAATTGAGCAGCCCTCTCTCAACACAGGGAGAGGGATACGATATCATCTATCTCCAGTCTACAGCACAGTCCTTTCAGCAGTTCCAAGAAGGCTCCACAGCCGTTTGCACCACTCAGAGGACCCTGAAGACACAGACAAACCTCCAAGTGGCCTCAACAGCACTCTAAAAGAATGCAAATGACCAGCTGTCTGCAAGGAATATCAATCCTTCCATTCCCCACCATCCAGTCAGAGCCGAAGAAGCTCCTTGGATGAGAAGTGAAACATCTTTGAAGAAAAACAAGAAAGCCTACTTGCCTCTTGAAAAAGCATCTTTGGGACAACCCTGACCTGGATGACTGGGAATCTCCATAGACATTAAAACAAAAGGAATCGTTTTCTGCAATGTGATCTTGAGCATATATCTGCCATTTTCAAGGAGACCAGCAGCAGCAGCTTTCAAGTACCGAGCATCATTCACAGAGGAACCAGAGGAACTGCAGTGTTATTGCAGATAAAGGTGAATGCAGACTGCTGAAGACCAGCAAACAAGAAAGCAGACCGTGGGAATCGCCAAGAGGATAAGAGAAATGGTGGAAATTGTGAAGAAGAGAAGAGACACCAAACCAATTAAGACAAAGAACTCAGGAAGGAACTTTACCAAAAATTTCAGAGGACTGTTAGAAAACATAAGAGGTGGTACAGGCACCCCTCGACTTACAGCCATTCCTTTGGTGATCATCAATCAAAGTTATAACGGCACTGAATAAAAGTGATTTATGAGCAGTTTTCTCACTTACGACATCCCAACGGTCACATGATCAGAGGTTAGGCCTGTGGCAACTGGCATATATTTATGACAGTTGCACCGTCCTGGAGTCATGTGATCACCATTTGTAACCCACCCAGCTGACTTCTGACAAGCAAAGTTTTTATGGTAGCAGAGGGTGATTTTGATCTGTATAGTACTGCAGAGTAGAAAAAGCACACTTGGACTGTGCACTGTCTGTTCTGTAAGGCTATAGACAGAATTTCTAACAAAGGTCAATGGGGGAAGGTGAGATTTGCTTAATGATCACATGTCTGGCTTAACAACTGCAGTGATTTGCTTAACAAACGTGGCAAAAAAAAACCAACAACATAACATGAGGCTGAAGTCACTCGACAACTGCCTTGCATGTCCCAAAGGTGTTTTTTTTCAGGAGACAACTGGATTTTCTTGTTTTTCTTTGAGGACGTTTCGCTTCTCATCCAAGAAGCTTCTTCAGTTCTGACTGGATGGTGGGGAATGGAAGGATTTATACTCCTTGCAGACAGATGGTCATTTGCCTTCTTTTAGAGAGCCGTTGAGGCCACTTGGAGGTTTATCTGTGTCCTCAAGGTCACCTGAATGGGGCAAATGTGTGTGGAGTCTTCTTGGAACTGCTGAAAGGATTGTCTTGCAGACTGGAGATGTTGTATCCCTCCCCCCTTTGTTGAGAGAGGGCTGTTCAAAGTATGATCTGGATGACTGAGAATCTCCCTAGACAACTGCCTTGCATAGCAATGGAAATTCGGAGCCCAACTGTGGTCGTACGTCGAGGACCACCAGTATTACAGTGATACTGACAAAGACATCAGAGATAGAAAACAGACAAGAAACACCAAGGGAAATCTTCCAAAATGTCTCTAATCTCAGAAGGAAGTTCAAGTTTTAAAGTGGTATGCTGAAGGATTAATGCTGGCATGCTGATCAAATAGCAATTGATTCAAAGAAAATCAAATAGAAATGGAGAGTGTATAGCGAAATTCCATACAGGTACAGTTGGAACATCAACATGCAAAATACCTTAAAAAATGTTTCCTATTTACAAGAGTCTCTAGAAATAGATAAAGTTAGATGAGGGGTCCAGTCATTACCAAGTCAAAAGACTACAGGATTTGATGGAATATTTACAGAAATATAGCAAGCAATAGAAGAACAATCAGTCCAGGTTCTAAGCAAATTATGCTAGCAAATCTGGAGAACAACACAGCAGCCAAAAGACTGGACAATTTGGTCTACATAACAATACCAACGAAAGGAGACTTAGCAGAGTGTAAATTATCACATAATATCCTCAATTTCCAATACTGGCAGGATAATGTTTAGGATTATCTACTGCAGATTAGAGAAAAGGGAAATGCCAGATGTTCAAGATGGTTTAAGAAAAGGCCAGTGAACAAGATTATTATGCCAATGCAGAATGGATAATTAAGAAGGCCAAAGAAAGCAATATGTGCTTTGTTGACTGTAGAAAAGCCTTTGATTGTGTTGACTGTAGGAAGCTATGGAAAAAACCTAGAAAAATGGAAATCTCAGAATAGCTCAGTGTCTTCCCATAAAATATATATAGGTCAAGAAGTCTGGATGAAACATGGAGAAACATGACTGGTCCTTGGTAGGCAAAGAGTGAGATCAGGCTGTATACCTCCCCCTTATGTGCTTAATCGTGGGCTTTTCAATCAGTGATACAGGTACCACCTGGGGTACATTGGCACCTGGCAGGTGGTATGTGACCATCCTAGAAAAGTGGTAGTGGGGAAGGGGAATAAGCTGAACCGGTGATAGCACCACAGAAGCCTGAGCGAGAGATGGCTGGAGCTGCAGGGCTGTCAGGGCTCAGTGGAAAAGCCAGGATCAGTGCCAGGCTCCAGCTGGAGCTCGGCGCTGATCCTGGTGCTTCTGCTGAGCCCAGAAGAAGCGCCGATCAGCTGGAATCTTGCAGCATCTCCAGGTTCTTGTGATTTACATGCAGATGCTTGGCAACTGATTCATATTTATGACGGTCACATTGTCGCAGGGTCATGTGAAGTGACCAAAACCTGCTGCAATCACCCAGCAGAGGGGGGGGGAAATAAAAACCAAACACCCCCCCCCCGCTGCCAATCCTCAACAGAAACGCTCACAACAATGAAAACCTCGGACAGGAGGAAGAGCGCTGCCGGGCGGGCAGGCAAGTGTCTTGCTCGGCTGTGGCTTGGGGGGGGCACTTTCTTCAGTGCCATTGTAACTTCGAACAGTCACCAAGCGAACTGTTGTAAGTCGAGAACTACCTGTACTTCATCACTTTTTTCCTTTTTTTTTTTTGGTCATCACGTTTTTGAAACCTTCCGTGGCGACTGGTGGCAGTCGGATGTTGCCATATCCTAAAAGTGGTACAAGGTTGAAAAGCCCTGGCTTAATCTACATATTAAGGAAAGCTGGATTAGAAAAAGATGAGTATGGTTTTACTCATGGAGGAAGAGGAGAAATAGAAGGAGAACAATAGCCTGTGCTGTGATGATTACTCTGCTTTAATAGATGAGAATGCAAATACAGATGATTTGAAAGCTCTAATAAATGAAAACCAAGGAAAAACATGAAACGGGGATACTACAAAGAAGATCAAACTAATGACAACAAGTGCAGCAGCCAAGCCTCATGGGTGATAATTAGGACCCTGAAGTAGCTTGTAGTTCCTTCCTTTTAGACGCAACTTTCAAGAGGAAAGGAACCAGCAGTCAAGAAATACACCACAGACTGGTACATGGCAGGGGAGCAATGAAGACCATGGAAAAGGTAGTCAGCTGCTGGGAGGCACCTGTATCTACAAAGATCAGAAACATGCAGGCAAAGGTTTTCCCTGTGAAATTCTATGGAAGAGAAATTTGGAGTCTGAAGAAGCGACTAGAAAGCGCACTGCCATTCTTGAACATTAACGCTGGAGAAAACTCTGGAGAATCATGTAGGTAGCGGGCGGGGGCAGGGGGAGGGAGAGAGGAACCCAAATAGATCATAGAACAAATCAATCCACAATTCTCTCTTGAGGCACACATAGCCAGGCTCAGATTACCATATTTTGAACATATTATGCAAAGATCCAGCTAGCTCTTTTGAGAAGACTATAATGCTGGGAAAGGGAGAAAGAGAGAGAGGTGGATGGCCCCTGAGTGAGGTGGATAGACTCAGAAACAGAAGTGATGGGGGCATCATTGAGAGGCCAGAGGGACCAAGGGGAAGATAGATTGGATGTGGGGGGGGGGTGTGCATCTATGACCACTTCGCAACCTGTGGACTTCAACTCCCAGAATTCCTGAGTCAGCAAGTCTTAAAGCTGCCAAGGCTGGACACTCTTTAGCAAACGTCAGTCAGGTTGAATGTGAAAATGTAGCTCTAAGGGCCTTACTCGTGTTTCGTTTTTGGTTGGACAACTGTTCTGACTTACATCCTTGACTGTGCACATTGCAACGGACTGTCTGATCGACTTATTTTAAGAAGTTGACATTAAAGATGGTGAGAGGGAGGATGGAAAACTCAGGGCCTTTCTTTTTTACAATTCTCAGCAGTACAGAATAACTAGTTAATCCAATTTTACACCATACTTTTATGTTTCTATTCCTGTTTTACTTATCTGCAGATTATGGTTTAAAGGGTTTTTTCGGGTTGTTTTCTGATCCATAAAAGAAATACGTCTTCCACCTTAGGCTGCCAGAACCAGAGTGGCTACATTTCATTGTGCTTCCCACCATAGAACATGGAATCATAAGGTCGGAATGGAACTTAAAGGTCTTCTAGTCCAACCCCCTGCTCTATACCATTCTGGACAAATGGGTGTCCTGTTTCTTTTCCAAAATCTTCAGTGATAAAGCATCCACAACTTCTGGAGGAAAACCATCCCACTGATTAATTGTTTTCACTGTCAAATTTCTCCTTGATTCCAGATTGAATCTCTCTTTGATAATTTCCATCTTGCCCTCAGATACTTTGCATTGTCTTGCCCTCAGATACTTTGGGGAATAGGTTGGCCATCTTTTTCCAGCCTTGATGGTGGAAGATTTTTGTGCCCAGGAGACATTGGCATAGGGACAGTGCCAGCTCAACCTTCTTTTACCAAGAAATTCTAAAATTTACCAAGAAATTCTAAAATTCTTCCATCATAAGTCACGGCAGCTGGAGTGGCCCCACTTTTTGACCATTTTATAGTGCCTGTTAAATAAATCATGCAGTTGTTAAGTGAATCCAGCTTTCCCAACTGACTTTGCTTGTCAGAAGCTAGCTGAGAAAGTTGTAGAACAGGGGTGTCAAACTGCCGGCCCACCAGCCGGATGCATCATAGTGAAACCACGGCCATCCCATTGCCGGCAATGGCAAAAAAGTCACAATACGTCGCGACACGTCACGTGACGTTGCGAGTTTGACACCCCTGTTGTAGAATGATCACAGTCATGTAATTGCAAGATGTTGCAACCATTGTAAATACAGGCTGTGTTGTCATGCACCCAAATTGTGATCCTATGACAATGGGGGTGGTACTATGGTCATAGCTTGGAGGACAGATTGTAAGTCACTTTTTCTAACTTCAAACCTTCATTAAAATAACAGGCATAAATTGAGGAGCAACTGTAAATCCTTTCATTGCCTTGATTTTCTATCTGTGTGGGTATTTTGTGTGTGTGTGTGTGTGTGTGTGTGTGTGTGTGTGTTTTATCTTCCCACATTTCTGTTTCTCTTTTACTTTTCCCAGACAAGTCCTTTCTATATCTAGCAGTTTGGATTCACTGCTTTAATAAGGACATTTTTTCAAAATTTCCCCACTTGCAAAAACTCTACAAGATATGGCTTGTGTTTTCTGGATGATTGCTTTTTTTGAAAAAAAATGCTTCATTTCTGGCCTTTTGACAGTAGGATTTAAAGCTTCTATGTTTCTCTAAGTATTGGGCTGAAGAAAGAAATTCTTGGTAGGATGCCTGAGACTCAAAGGGCAAAATGTGATTTGGAAGATGCATAGGCACACACATAGGAACTGTCAGGAATCTATTAAAACAGCTGTCTCTTTTCCTAGATTAGTGTTGCCATGCCATAAGAGGAAAAGGCATTCTTGGTTGAAGGTAGTTAACAAAACCGGTGCTGCCTGTGTAATCATCACATTGTGAGTCCCATTTCACCCAAAATTGGACGTTCGCACAGCCATAGTAAAAGTTCTCCTGTTGGGCAAACTAGGATTGTCAAAAGATTTCATCTGGATGGAGGAAGCCAATGTTTACTGGACAACCCTTGCAAGAAGTAGTTTTTTTAAAAAATTATATGCCCTTCCAATGTATAAAGGTAAAGGTAAAGATTCCCCCGCACATGCGTGCTAGTCGTTTCCAACTCTAGGGGCCGGTGCTCATCTCCATTTCAAAGCCGAAGAGCCAGTGCTTGTCCGAGGAAATCTCCGTGGTCATGTGGCTGGCATGACTAGACGCCAAAGGCGCACAGAACGCTGTTACCTTCCCACCGTAGTGGTCCCTATTTTTCCTGAAAAATTCTAAGTGGGGGTTGAGCAATGTACAAAAGAATTACTTCCAATCATTTAGAAACAATAATACATCCCAAAGCTTCATTTTCCGTTTTTTAGACAACTATCCTGCTCACTCATGATTCATGTGCATTTTGTGACCACCTAAAGTTCAAGACAAGTTAAAAAATAATGTTAAATAAGCCTCCAATTGAGGTAAGCAATGCAGCTCTGAACCTCTTCTTTATCTGCGGAAAGAAAGGATGAGCAACATCATTTGGATGGCAGAAATAAATTCTACCCACCACCATCCCAGGTCAGGAGAGGGAAGTCCTTGGTCCTACAGCATCCTTTGTATGGCAAGGAGAAGGATGGAGAGAACATGGACAAAATACTGTAGGAATTAAAGACACTTCCCTACTTCAGAGGGACTGCCTGGACAAGTCCCTGCAGGGGTTTTGTTTTGTTTTGTTTTGTTTTGGCAAATTAGTTCCCTTGCCCCCTTCTTAGGGCTGAGAGAGAGGGACTGGCCCAAGGTCACCCAACTGACTTTGTGCCTAAGGCGGAATAGAACTCGCAGACTCCTAGCCTTTAGCCTGATGCCTTAACCACTAGTCCAGGGGTAGGCAACATACTAGTCTTTTATGACTCATGGACTTCAACTCCCAGAATTCCTGAGCCAGCATGTTGAAGTCCACGAGTCATAAAAGAGCCAAGGTTGCCTACCCCTGCACTAGTCCATACTGGCTCTTCAGAGCTCATAGGAAGCTTACTTGGCACCGTTTGAAACTGGTCTTGGAACTTCAGTTGTTCAGTCACTGTTGCTTCCTCCTCTTTCTTCTCTCCCACCAATCTTGGCACCGCTTTATGGCAATCTCCCACTCTTTCTCTCCTTTTTTAAGATTTAACACTTCCACATCGTATTAGCTGAAACCAACCAAATGTTTAAATAGTTCCAAAAGGAACGTCAAGTTGTGGTGGCGAAGGAGATTTAGGCCCTTCCACATGCAGGGATCCTGCCGATCTGAGACTGATGCACACATACATACATACATACATATGCATATATCTCCATATATATCTCCAAAAATGCAGCTCATTAACATACAGCTTGTGGTCCAGAGAAACCTTACGAAAACAGAATCCAGCCTTTCTTGGAAATGTGCAATGACTGTTTTCCCACTGATGGAAACTCCCATTGACCACTATCTTCTGGATGCTGAGGTCCCCACCATCAGCAAGAAGCTACCCACCATTATGCCTTATGATCATTATGCCTTATGATCATTATTTTGGTCCAAAACTTGACCAAAAAAAAAAAAGGAAAAAAGTGATATACAGGTAGTTCTCGACTTACAACAGTTCACTTACTGACTGTTCGAAGTTACAATGGCACTGAAAAAAGTGCCCAAGCGCAGCCAAGAAAGACACCTGCCTGCCCGCCCAGTGGCGCTCTTCCTCTAGTTCGAGGTTTTTATTGTTGTGAGCATTTCTGTTGAGGATTGGCAGTGGGGGTGGGGGGGGGCGTTGTTTGGTTTTTATTCCCTCCCCCTCTGCTGGGTGGTTGCAGCAGGTTTTGGTCACTTCACATGACCCTGGGACACTGTGACTGTCATGAATCAGTTGCCAAGCATCTGAATGTAAATCACAAGACCCTGGAGATGCTGCAACATTACAGCTGATCGGCGCTTCTTCTGGGCTCAGCAAAAGCACCAGGATCAGCGCCGAACTCCAGCTGGAGCCTGAGCCCTGACAGCCCTGCAGTTCTAGCCGTCTCTCACTCAGCTTGTGCGGTGCTGCCACTGGTTCAGCTCATTCCCCTCCCCCACTACCACTTTTCTAGGATGGCCATGTACCACCTGCCAGGTGCCAATGTACCACAGGTGGTACCTGTACCACTGGTTGAAAAGCCTTGACCTAGACTATCTCAACCCCCTTCTGCAGCTGGCAACACGAGACCAGCCCTTCGCTGCTCAGTTGCTGCAGAGCTGCAAGAGCCCCACCATAGTTTCTTTCCAATAATCCTGTTGCACTAAAGAAAAATGCAGATAGGGGTGGGAGGGTGGTAGCAGCAGCTGCGATTAGGAAAGAGAGAGAAATGTGCGCCTTTTGTTTGTGTGTGAATGTTTGCATGACTTTTTCTAATTTTGCATTTTTGAACCAACGCACCGAATGAAAATCAGCAGAACTTCCAAATCTGTACTTCTTCAAATTTTGCAGAGCACTTGGTTGTATTTTTTTCCCCCCAGAAAGAGATATTTTAAGGAAAGTCTGTTCAGAAATGTTCTTTTTTCCATGGACATAATCTTCAAAAACTGTGGCAAACGTGTGTGTTCTAGGAAAGAGGGCCCTAATGCAGAGCAGTGTTTTAAGGACATCTTTATAATATAGATGAAAACAAAAAACTGAAAAAAACTAAATGGGCAGATTTGCAAAAGTGAGAAACTGTAACTGACAACTTCAGACAATCACAGCTACCGCATTCTCAAACATTGTCTCTTTCTCCCACACTAGCTGCCCCAGAGGAGCAATGGTTCTGGCAGATAAACATCTCACTCAAGAGTCATGCAACGACTCTACTACGTTAGACTCCCCCCCCCCAAAAAAAAAACTGGTCTCCAGACCCGTTCTATTGTTCAGAGAATAATTTCATAGACCGCCAGAAACCCTCTAGGATCCATGCAAATGAGTGCATCATCCAGGTCAATAGAAAGTGCTCCATCTTCATCAAGGGACTTGTATTTCTCATTTATCATGTAGACCAGGGGTCTCCAAACTTAGCAACTTTAAGACTTGTGGACTTCAACTCCCAGAATTCCCCAGCCAGGATAGGAAATTCTGGGAGTTGAATGGCTGGCTGGGGAATTACAGAATACAGAATAACAGAGTTGGAAGGAAACCTGGAGGTCTTCTAGACCAATCCCCTGGTCAAGCAGGAGACCTTATATCAGGGGTCTCCAAACATGCCTGGCTGGAGAATTCTGGGAGTTGAAGTCCACAAGTCTTAAAACTGCCAAGTTTGACGAGCCCTGATGGAGATATATGTTCTCCTTCAGCTCCAACACAGGTTTTAAATTGGATGCAACTCCATTCCCTGAAAGGGCTTATCTGCATTGTTTCAACTGATGTTAGGCATATATTCTCATACAATTCATCAATTTTCTGTGATTTGACTCCCCCAAGAATGTCCTAGGGATAGCAAGGAAGCTGTAGGAGACAAGCTCTCAAACAGCAATGGAGCAACCAACTCCTTTCATCCATTTTTGTGTGGTCTTTCATGAGATAAGGCCAGTCTTCTCCAACCTTGCACTCTTCAAGAGCAGATGAAAGCCATGGCCAGGACGACCTTTGTCTAGCTTCAGTTGGTATCCTGGTTGTAAGTTTATGTGACTTAGGATGTGCTGACAAGAGTCACAATGCTCTAGTCATCTCTCACTTTGACTATTGTAATTTCACTTCATGTGAAGCCAACCTTGAAAACTCCAGCGAGCATAAGACAGCTGTATGCTAATGGCCATGTGGGCATGTCATAGTGCCACTATGGGAACCAAATTGTTTCTGAGTGAGTTAACAATGCTGGTCACTACCTTTAAAATGACATCTGTCTCAGGACCTGGGCATTTTAGAGAGGCTGGGCAACAGACAACATCTGTTGAAGATTTCTTATGGAAAGTGCAAGATGAGAGAGGACCATATCTATGAGCTCTTCCAAGTAAACCAGACAGAAAGCATGACTAGATGAATTAATTCTACTTTATTGTAAAGCTACATTAACACAATTTTGGAATTCACTTTGGTGAGATGGACGATATAGAAATATGATGGATGGATGGATGGATGGATGGATGGATGGATGGATGGATGGATGAATGAATGAATGAATGAATGAATGAATGAATGAATGAATGAATGAATGAATGAATGAATCTGAAAATACAAACTTCCCATCATCATTTGTAGCTGCTTGATCCATTAGGACAAGTTTCTTTTCTCTGATCTTTAAGCTACTCAGGGCTCCTGTCTCTCTTGTCTGATTGTTTCCTAGGCAGCATATCTTTTCCTTGTCCCCCAAGGTCATCCACACATTCTATTACATCACCAGACCTCCCTCCAATGGAACAGCTTTCTTGTTTTCCCCCAACCCCTTAAGCAAGGATGGTCCACACTATCCTGATCTTCCAGAATGTGGTTTAAACCTGGTTGTTCTAGAAGAGCTTTTGTGAAGCCATCAGCATGCCTCTTTTTATATAAATATATAATATTTTATTAAGCCATCAGCATGCCTCTTAATGCTGAGTGTGCATTACAGGTAGTCCTCGACTTACAACAGTTCATTTAGTGAGCATTCAGAGTTACAATAGCACTGTATAAAGTGACTTACGACTGATTTTCTACTTTCTACTGCTTTTCTGGTCTGGAATGATTTCCCATATTGACTTCAGAAGAATTTGTTCATCCATAAGGATTGAGAAACCTACAGAATGATATTGAAAAAGGCAATTGTGGTCATAAGTCAAGAACTACCAGTATTACAACTTTGTTGTTGTTAGCTGCAAAGTCGTGTCCGACCCATCGTGACCCTATGGACAATGTTCCTCCAGGCCAGGGGTCGGCAACCTAAAAAAGAAAAAGAGCCACTGGGAACCGGTTCCATCACAAATTAAAAAAAGAGGGAGCCGCGTGCGTGTGTCCATGCACGCGCATGCGCAAAAAGGTTTTTTGCGCATGCGCGGACGCACGCGGCTGCCATTTTTTTTAAAAATGAGATGGAACCGGTTCCCGGTTGCCCGACGGCGACGGCCCGTCTGCAAAGCTGCCGCTTTCGGCAGCTTTGCAGATGGGCCGTGGCAGCTTCCTCAAAGAGCGGCGCCCCTGCCCATTCCGAGAGGTGCGCGCGCACCTCTCCGAACGACCGGAGGTGCGCGCGTACCTCCGCGCGAATGGGCAGCGGTGCCGCTCTTTGAGGAAGCTGCCGCGGCCCGTCTGTGAAGCTGCCGAAAGCGGCAGCTTAGCAGACGGGCCGCGGCAGCTTCCTCAAAGAGCGGCGCCCCTGCCCATTCCGAGAGGTGCGCGCGCACCTCTCCGAACGACCGGAGGTGCGCGCGTACCTCCGCGCGAATGGGCAGCGGTGCCGCTCTTTGAGGAAGCTGCCGCGGCCCGTCTGTGAAGCTGCCGAAAGCGGCAGCTTAGCAGACGGGCCGCGGCAGCTTCCTCAAAGAGCGGCGCCCCTGCCCATTCCGAGAGGTGCGCGCGCACCTCTCCGAACGACCGGAGGTGCGCGCGCACCTCCCCAAACCTTTGGGGAGGTGCGCGCGTACCTCCGTGCGAAGGGGCAGCGGCGCCGCTCTTTGAGGAAGCTGTCGTGGCCCGTCTGCTAAGCTGCAGCTTCCTCAAAGAGCGGCACCGCTGCCCGTTCGCGCGGAGGTACGCGCGCACCTCCCCAAAGGTTTGGGGAGGTGCGCGCGCAACTCCGGTCGTTCGGAGAGGTGCGCGCGCACCTCTCGGAATGGGCAGGGGCGCCGCTCTTTGAGGAAGCTGCCGCGGCCCGTCTGCTAAGCTGCCGCTTTCGGCAGCTTCACAGACGGGCCGCGGCAGCTTCCTCAAAGAGCGGCACCGCTGCCCATTCGCGCGGAGGTACGCGCGCACCTCAGGTCGTTCGGGGAGGTGCGCGTGCACCTCTCCAAACGGGCGGTGCCACTCTCCATTTGGAGAGGTGCGCGCGCACCACTGCCCGTTGGAAGAGGTGCGCGCGCACCGGGCGGCTGGGAGCCGCAAGAGACGGCTCAAAGAGCCGCATGCGGCTCCGGAGCCGCAGGTTTCCGACCTGTGCTCCAGGCCTTCCTGTCCTCTACCATCTTCTGGAGTCCATTTAAGCTCACGCCTACTGCTTCAGTGACTCCATCCAGCCACCTCATTCTCTGTCGTCCCCTCCTTCTCTTGCCCTCAACCTTTCCCAACATTAGGCTCTTCTCCAGTGAGTCCTTCCTTCTCATTAGGTGGCCAAAGCATTTGAGTTTCAGCTTCAGGATCTGGCCTTCTAAAGAGCAGTCAGGGTTGATCTCCTCTAGGACTGACCAGTTTGATCGCCTTGCAGTCCAAGGGACTCACAGGAGTCTTCTCCAGCACCATAGTTCAAAGGGCTCAATTCTTTGGCTCTCAGCCTTTCTTATGGTCCAACTTTCCACTGCCATACATTGCAACTGGGAAGACCATAGCCTTGACTATACGCACTTTTGTTGGCAGGGTGGAAATTGGACTGAGATGGCAGATAAGGCTGATGAATAAAATATACATACATATACTGGGTTCTCTCATTCTGGTTAGTATAACCAAAGGCCGTTTTTCACTGAGGATTATGCAGGTTGAACTCCAGCACATCTAGGAGCAATAGGTTTCAGAAGGGCAGGATAGGTAAACCTTCTGTCCTCCTAAATAAACAAAAATTAGAAAAATAATAATAAACTGCGTTGGCTATGAGAAAAAAAAATCCAGACTGTATACCGAAATATTACCTTTACTGGTAGCTTTTGATTTATAACCCCGTCACTTAGCAACCATTTGAAGTTTATGTCTGGTTTCTGTCAAAAACCGACCCATAGTGAATGATGGTTTCACTTAAAGATCACAGTGTTTGCTCAAGAACTGCAGGGAAAAAGCTCATGAAATTGGGTCTGGTCACATGGTGACTCAGTTTATGACCCTCATGACTTACAACTGTAATTGCCAGCCTAAATTATAGTCATAACTCGAGGACTGTCTGTATTAAGTTTAGGTTTATTGAATTTATATACCGCCTTTTTCCCGTAGTACTCAGGGCGGTTTACAAGGCAATTAAAAACGTCAATACAATACAAAAGTTAAAAACAATTAAAAATAATTAAATTTGATCCCTGAAAAATATAAAACCCCCAATTAAAAACTCTCAGCCTCGGCCGGAAAGCTCAAAGAGCCAGGTCTTCAGGTCCCGGCGGAATGAACGAAGGTCGGGGGCAGTCCTAAGCTCCAGGGGCAGCTGGTTCCAAAGGGCAGGCACACCCACTGAGAAGGCCCTCCCCCTGGGTGTTATCCGCCGGCAGTCTTTTACCAGCGGCACCTTGAGAAGGCCCTCCCTGTGGGAGCGCACAGGACGAAGGGAACTTGATGCCGGCAGCAGGTGTTCCCTCAAATATCCCGGACCCAAGCCATTTAGGGCTTTATAGGTCATCACCAGCACCTTGAATCTCACCCAGAGGGCAACCAATGCAACTCGCAGAGTAGAGGTGTTACATGGGAGTATCGGGAAACCCCCATCACAACTCGCGCAGCCACATTCTGCACCAGCTGAAGCCTCCGAGTGGTCCTCAAGGGCAGCCCCATGTAGAGAGCGTTGCAGTAGTCTAACCGGGAGGTCACGAGCGCATGGGTGATTAAGTCCTCTGAGGATTTATAACATGACACAATTCTAGTATGCCTTTTCCTCAACACCAGTTCCATATTCTGTTCTCCTGTTCCTTCATTCATGCTTTATTCTATTTGGCCATCTGATCCTCGATTTTTTTTTTAATCCCATTTATATCCTACCCTTCTCCGAAGACTCAGGGCGGCTTACAACCTAAGAAGCACAAACCAATGTGCTTAGCAATAGCCTTCATTCTATGTATATGCCTGCTTATTAGGGCTTTCCCCCCCCAGCGGCATTATTACAAAGTCAGTTTATTGCCCCCAACAATCTGGGTCCTCATTTTACCTACCTCGGAAGGATGGAAGGCTGAGTCAACCTTGAGCCTGGTGGGACTAGAACCTGCAGGCAGCTGGTGTTACTTTAGGAGGCATTAGCCCACTGCTCCACCAAGGCTCCTTCGATTTGGCTCCCATTAGTTCTTGCAATACTGTATATTTGGTTTTTAGCCCCTCTCATCTTTTCAGCCCATTAAACTGAGGAACCTCTAATCTGCTCTATTTGTTCAGAAGATTAAACCCAACATGAGTGCCCCTGATAGTCATTAATAAAATGTACAGTTGAATCAGATCTCTCTTTGTTCATCATTGATTTTAAGGGGGGAAAAGCACTGTGGAGTAAATGGAAGATGCAAACAGAATCCCTGATCTGGAACTTGCATATGATGTGGATAAAATCTGGGGCATTACTGCATATCAAATGCAGTTTGGTCAAAACGCTTGTACAGTCATCATTAAAAGTACAAACCAGGAAAATATACCTTCAAAACTTTTCTCAATCATAAATTCACAATGTGTCTCAGGTATGCTGCCTCCTAAGTGCTGTCCTCATTTGCACCTAGGGCCATGTCAGAAACATGTTTTTTACCTGTTGTGTCTGCAAGACATTAGCTTCATCCTGTCTCCAGCACAGAAATCAGATATGTTTATGGAAATGGTCTTTAGCTGTAATGGCATTATTTCTATCCCGCTTTTTCTGTAGGAGCTCAAGGCAACCTGTGCGATTTCTCTATACTTACTCCTACCCCATCTTTCTTTCTTTCTTTCTTTCTTTCTTTCTTTCTTTCTTTCTTTCTTTCTTTCTTTCTTTCTTTCTTTCTTTCTTTCTTTCTCTCTTTTTCTTTCTTTCTTTCTTTCTTTCTTTCTTTCTCTCTCTCTCTCTCTCTTTCTCTTTTTATTTCTTTTTCTTTCTTTCAAAATATTTTTGATTAAAGATTACAAGATTAAAGGTTAGAAAAAAATTAAAGGTCAAATATTAGAAAAAATACAAACTAATACAAATGACACAAAATATAAGACACGGGGGGGGGAGAGAGAGAAAAATAGAAAGTGCAGAAAAATAAAAAAATAAAGAACTTCCCCCCTTCATCAAGTACAAAAAATATTGGTAACATATCACCTCCTCTTAAACTATAACAAAAGCTTTCTTTTTTCATATCTCATCTCTTAAACTATAAACAAGCTCTTACAGCTTCACCATGTTGATTGAGCTAGTTTTATATATATATATATATTGTACCTATCACAACCACATGACAGGTATTTACCAAATCTCATTTTTTTACAAGAACATCAAGACAGCTGGCAAAATACAGGCAGTCCTCGTTTAGTGACCACAGTTGGGACTGACAATTTGGTTGTTAAGTGAAGTGATCACTTTTAATCTTACTTCATCTTTCCTTTTGCTTTACAGACCAGCAAAGGTCTTAAATGTGAGGATTGTTGACAAAGTTACTTTTTCATTGCTGGTGTAACTGCAAATGGCCATTAAACGGAAGGACTACCTGTAGAATCATAATCATAATAGTAAAGTTGGAAGGGACCTTGGAGGTCATCTAGTCCAACCCCCTGCTCAGGCAGGAAATCCTATACCATTTCAGACAAATGCCTGTCCAATCTCTTCTTAAAGACTTCCAGTGTTGGAGCACTCACAACTTCTGAAGGCAAGCTGTCCCACTGGTTAATTGTTCTAACTGTCAGGAAGTTTCTCCTTAGTTCTAGGTTGCTTCTCTCCTTGATTAGTTTCCATCCGTTGCTTCTTGTCCTGCCTTCAGGCGCATTGGAGAATAGCTTGACTCCCTCTTCTTTGTGGCAGCCCCTGAGATATTGGAACACTGCTATCATGTCACCCCTAGTCCTTCTCTTGAATCACAGATGAAAAAAAATAGCAAGGAGGGATGTGCTTATGACCAAGTCTGTATTTACGTTTTCATGGAATGTGCGAATACCTTAGATCTACCCAATTTAGACTCCATCCTGTGGCAAAGTAGTTCTCAATTAATTCGCTAATATTTCATTAACTAGTCAAAAACTGCACATATCCTGGTGTCGTCCAAGGATGAGTAGAATAAACAAACACAGAATTTTTTAAAAAATGTAGTACTCACAAAGCAGAGAAAATCCCCACACAGAAATGAGTCTGGCGTTTTTGCTATATTCCAGGGGTGTCAAACTCAATTTCACTGAGGGCCACATCAGCTTTGCGGTTGCCCTCAAGGGGCCAGGTGGGTGTGGCCTGGGTGGGTGTGGCCTACTGGGTGGGCGTGGCTAGAGTGCGTATTTGGGCATTGATTTAATTTTTGTTTTAACTTTTGTATGGTATTGTATTGTATTGTTATTTATATGCCCTGTGAACCGCCCTGAGTCCCTAGGGAGAAGGGCGGTATACAAATTAAATAAAACGTAAACGTAAACGTAAACGTATGGCCTACTGGGTGGGTGTGGCCAGCTCTACATCATTCGCATCAAGGGTGCCTATGGGGCCCTGGGCAGGAGTGGGACAGATCTGGGGGTCTCTGGCAGACGGAGGGTCTCTGGGCCAGGGCCAAGGCAGTGGGGGCCGCTCCCTCACTGTTTCCAGGATGGCTTCGCGGGCCGCATGAAACCACTTCGCGGGCCAAATCCGGCCCCCGGGCCTTGTGTTTGACATGTCTGCTATATTCTATTATACATGTAGACATCTACAGACCCCTCACATCCTGGATATAAACTGTTTCAATTCCTCCCCTCAGGACACCACTACAGGGTATTGCATACCCAAACAACTAGACAAAGAGAGGTTTTTTTCCTCCCTTTTTCACTCTGCTTACTCCTAATTCCTGCAGTACTGTCTTATGTCTAAGTATATTTACCCATGTAGTATGGCTGTATTACTGTCTCGTCTGTTCTCATTATCTCCTTATCCTCTCACCTTCTCTTACTGTTTTCATTAAGTGAGTTTTGACCCACTTACGGCTCTTCTTGTCCTATTTGTTAAGCAAATTACTGCAGTTGTTAAGTCAGTAACACGGTTGTTAAGTGAATCTGGCTTCCCCATTGACTTTGCTTGTCAGAAGGTCGCAAAAGGTAATCATATGATCCCAGAACACTGCGACCATCATAAATATGAGTCAGTTGCCAAGGATCTGAATTTTGTTTATGTGACTATGGAGATACTGCAATGGTCTTTAAAACAGTCACTTTTTTCAGTGCTGTTGTAACTTTGAACAGTCACTAAAACTGTTGTAAGTCAAAGACCTATTCTATTCTACTCTACTCTACTCTACTCTACTCTACTCTACTCTACTCTACTCTACTCTACTCTACTCTATTCTATTCTATTCTATTCTATTCTATTCTATTCTATTCTATTCTATTCTATTCTATTCTATTCTATTCTATTCTTAGATTTCCCAAAATATGTTCTACCCCATTTGGAAGTTTAGGAATGATTAGTGCTGGGTTTGTCTTTTTTTGGTTTTTTGCACAGTGTGGGCCTTTGGATGAAGTTATTTGGCTGCAAGAAACAAATTGCACTGCAGGGGGATCAATAATTCATACAAATCTATTTTTTTTTTAAAAAAAGGGGGGGGAGAAACAAAATTGGGTGGGATCAGAGAGTCCCCAGGAATCGAAAGGTTATTAATGATGAAATATTTTTTGGACGGGAAGCGTGCAGAGGCAGCATCCCTGATTCTCGGGGCCTGCCAGACAGCTGGCATTTTAACAAAATGAGACCATTTGTCTGCTTCTGCTGCCATTGCTTTTCACGGCGCTGTTGTCGTGCATGCTTTTAATCATGCTCCGTAGTCTGCCCTGATATCTCTGGGGATGAAGGATGAATTTAAAATATGTTAATCCTTGAATAAATACATACAAATAGGAGACAAATATCCACAACTCCGGGACTTAGGAGGCAACTCCCAAGCCTGGAGGAACGGATAAACAGATCTTTAGCAGAGGATAGACCAAATATGGGCTATATTGCACTTAGCAATGTCCCGTCTATGGCTTCCAGAGCCTCCTAGAGAAGAATGGGTGAGAAGGAAAAGTTTTTTTTTTTATTAGCAGGGGAGTAGAAGTGACGCGGTGGCTCAGTGGATTAGGACGCCGAGCTTGTTGATCAGAAGGTTGGCAGTTTGGCGGGTCGAATCCCAAGTGCCGCGTAGCAGAGTGAGCGCCTGTTACTCGTCCCAGCTTCTGCCAACCTAGCAGTTCGAAAGCGCGTAAAAATGCAAGTAGAAAAATAGGGACCACTACGGTGGGAAGGTAACAGCATTCTGTGCGCCTTTGGCGTCTAGTCATGCCGGTCACATGACCACGGAGACGTCCTCGGACAAGCGCTGGCTCTTCGGCTTTGAAACGGAGATGAGCACTGCCCCCTAGAGTCGGAAACGACTAGCACGCATGTGCGGGGGAACCTTTACCTTTACCTTTAGAAGTGAGTGCTCACCATATCTTGTAAACCCACTCAGGATGAAAAAGAAGTTCAACTCTTTTTTCAGCTCTGTCCACTCTTGCAATATCACATCCCTGGATACAACCCTACGGCCCCCACTCTTGGAAAATACAAGTAGTCCTCAAAGTTATTACCACAATCGGGTCCAGAATTTCCATGGCTAAGCAACGTAGTTGTTAAGTGAACCGTACATGTTTTCATGACCTCTTTTTTTTTTGGGCCATGCTTGCTAAGCAAAGGTAAATATGAGCTTAAATATGACTTGAATATGAGCCAGCAGTGTACGGCAGCAGCCAAAAAATGCTAATACAATCTTTGGTTGTATAAACAGAGGCATAGAATCAAAATCCCATGAATATTAATACCATTTTATAAAACCCTGGTAAGACCGCACCTGAAATACTGGATCCACTTTTGGTCACCACGTTACAAAAAAGATGTAGAGACTTTGGAAAAAGTGTAGAGAAGAGCAACCTAAGATGATTAAAAGCCCGGACACTAAAACATACGAAGAACAGTTGCAAGAATTGGGTATGGTCAGGCTACAGAAAAGAAGAATTAAGGGGTGGGGGTGGGGGATGTGATAGCAGTATTCCAGTATTTGAGGGGCTGCCACAAAGAAGATGGGGTCAACTTATTTTCCAGAGCACCAGAGGGCAAGATAAGAAACCATGGATGGAAACTAATCAAGGAGAGAAGCAACTTGGAATTAAGGAGAAACTTCCTAACAGTGAGAATAATTAACAAGGGGAACAGTTTGCCTTCAGAAGTTGTAGGTGCTCCATCATTGGAGGTTTGTAAGAAGAGACTGGACAGCCACTTGTCTGAAATGGTATAGGATCTCCTGCTTGATCAGGGGGTTAGACTAGATGACCTCCAAGGTCCTTTCCAGCTCTGCTCTGAATTGGAAATCACTACACTAGTTAAGTGAAATTCCCCCCGGTGGATTTGGTTGTCGGAAGCTGGCTGGGAAGGTCACAAATGGTGATCACGTGACCTGTGGATGCTGCATTTGCAGTAAATGCATCCCAATTGCATGTCAATCACCTGAATTTTAATCTGATGACCCTAGGGATGGTGCGACAGCGATAAGTCCATGGAAAGTTTGCAAGGCACTTTTCCCTGTGCCATTGTAACTCTGAACGGTTGCTAAACACATGGTTGTTAAGCCGAGAACTACATGTAACAAGGGAAATATATATCACAGCTGAAACAAGGTTGCAGATACCAGCTTTAGGGCTTCCAAATGAAAGCATCGTCTACTCACTGGAGAAGAGGAACTTGCCACGTTTTCACCTAACCCGGTCTCGGAGGGTGTTTATTGCTTTCAAACTTGTTCATACATTATTTGGGGTTAGGTGTGAGCAGGAAGGCGGCCAAATTTCCACCCAGATTTGTGGGTGGATCTTTTTGGTTTATGAGGGAGAAACCCTAATAGCAAAGGCAATTGAATGGAAACAGATCTGAAATAACACCCTCCAGGGGGAGGGATCCTAAATTCACATGTACACTGATGTGGTCTTTGCTGGCAATTGATCAGGGAAAGGGTCTTGGAGAAGTGGTGAAAATGCCCCACTAACTTATAAGTGTAGAAAGAAGATTCATTAGAAAAAACAGTAGCAACTCTCAAGGGTGTACAGTCACTAGAGAAATCTAAGGTGTAAATTTTGGCCATTGCCCTTACAAAAAAAAAAGAGATTGGAAAAGTAGGAAAGGTGCAGCTTGTTATGGAATTTATTGTGCAGAGGTCTCCTTGTGCTACCAAAGAGTTGCACAGACAAGGAAGGGCACTGAGAGCAGTAAAAGTCACACACAGAAATACACTGAGTTCTAAAAGCAAAAAGTATTTTACTTTGAGGTGGTGTAAAAACAAAAATGCACAGTCAAAAATAAACAGTCCAAGTCATACACAATAGCAACAGTCCAAGGAGTAATCCAAACTACAAAGTCTTCTTACCGGTCCAGAGGTCAATACACAGTTCAGGTTTACAACAGTAGTAAACCAACAGCAGAGCAAAAACAGTAATAGTAGAGATCAGTGAATTCAGAGAGAGAGAGAAGCTATGTTCCTAGCTTCCTCTTATGGCCATGAGAACACTTACACACCCATTGGCCAATTAACAACTTAAAGACATAGCATTATGGTTAATATATTTTCAACCCAACATTGTAGGCTAACACCATATGCCTAACATTCTCCCCTTTGGGTAGAATAATATATAACTCTTACAATCTTATGCACATTCTTTCACAATTAGCATTGTGTTTCACAGCACTTTGTACCTTCGTAAAATGGTCTGCAATATTTACATCAGATGGACAATACTCTAACTGTATTAATTTATCTTTGACACATTGTCTGACATTTAAATAACGAAGATCAGTATGTTTAGATCTTGTTCTTACTGCAGCACTATTAGCCATCTTTATCGCAGCTTGATTGTCCTCATACACAATAAATGGATCATTTACATTTAAACCCATATCTAACAATAATTGTTTGTACACTAGCAGTTCTGTACATAACACTGATAAACATGAAAATTCAGCCTCCATTGTAGATAAGCTTATGTGTTTTTGTCTAATAGACTTCCATCCAATCAAAGAATCACCCAACATTACAGCCAACCCTGAGGTAGATTTACGACTGTTTGTATCAGAGGCAAAACTCGCATCTGCATATGCAGTAAGGATTAACTCACGATTTGGCTCTAAATATAACGAGTAGTGAATAGTTTGCTTCAAATACCTTAATACCCGTTTAGCTGATTGCCAGTGTCTAACAGTTGGATTATTGTTGTACCTAGCTAATTGATTTACACAGTAAGAAATATCAGGTCTAGTCCAATTACTCAGATACATAAGACTTCCTATCAAAGATTGGTACATAGTCTTATCAAATACAGGACTCTCCACATTAGTGTCCTTAAAATCCATAGCCATCGGAGTTTTTGCTGGTTTACACATTTCCATATTGTATCTCTTTAATAACTGAGATATTTTACTGGCTTGCGACATCTTAAAACCCCTATTTGTTTTCACAATATCTAACCCCAAATAGTTTCTATCACTGGTCAATCCTGGTGGTATTCTTAAATAAATAGTATGTTGCAATGGAGCATGTAGATATGCAGTTTCAACATCTACATGGTTAACCATATATTGGTTTTTAGCTGCCCATACTAAAGCTGCTCTTAAAGTAGTCGCCCTTAGACTGGGTGCAAACACTTCGTCATAATCCTCAGTAGTTTGGGCAAAACCTTGTGCAACCAAACGTGCCTTATGGGTTATAGTTACATCTACTCCCTTCTTTATTTTATATATCCATTTACAACCTATAGCTTGCTCACCAGGTGGCAGTTTTGCTTTCACATAAACCTTAAGATCCTGCAAAGACTTCAACTCCCTGTTCATTGCAGCTTTCCATGATGCTTGTTCCTTTTCAGGATACATCCTGATCTCATCATAGTTAGATGGCTCTACACTAACTTGACATACTATACTAGCTTCATAGCGATCAGGTGGATGTCTGATACGCATTGAACGCCAAGGAATTACAGGGCTTTGAATTTCAGACTCCTTTCCTTCCTCTGATTCCTCTATTATCTCCCCTATCTCCTATTCATCTTTTATATTTACAGGAGATGAATTATCATTACTAGTTACGTTATCAGAGGAGTCCTCAAACACTAGAGGATCAGTATTAACAGTTTCTTGCTCTAACCTATCCCAACCAACGTGCTCAAGGAATTTTGCACTACCACTGTTATATACATTAGTTGTGCCTCGTTCCCAGAAACGATAGGATCTATGGTTAGCTTCGTAACCTACGAAATATAATTGCCTAGCCCTATGTTGGCCTTTACTCCTGAGTTGTGCAGGAATGTGGACCCAAGCTGGGGTGCCAAATGTGTGCAGGTAATCAAGGTTTGGTCTTCTACCATGCCATATAGTATATGGTATTTTACCAGTAGAAGTATTAACAACTATATTCAGAACATGGTTTGCACATTTTGCTGCTTCCCCCCACAGTCTATCTGTTAAGCCTGAATCTCTTAACATGGTTCTCATCATGGCTTGTAACGTTTGCCCACGTCTCTCAACAAATGCATTATGTTGAGGCCTATAAGGGGCTGAACGTTTATGCTCAATGCCAGCTGATTGTAGCATATCAACAAAATACTTATTTGTAAATTTGTAAATTGCCATACCAGCACATCATTGCTTCTTTCTTTTTTTTTAACAAAAAAGTTGATTTCTAGGAAATTAGATGCTTGAATGGCTGTCCACCACACTATCCTCTTCCTATTTGCACCTAAGAAACATTCCCTGGCAACATATTTTTTTCCTCACTGTGTCCTCATGACGTTGTCTCTGCCTTGTTCACGAGTGAAACAGAGTGAAGTGCTCCTCAAACGGATTCGTGTCAAAGCAATATTTTGCCCCTTATTCTGACACCATCCAAGAACAGCCTCAAATTTGCAAAATTTCTTAGGCTTTTTCACCAGACACTTTGGAGAAAAGTCCAATGTTTGCAATAACTGGAGGGGACGGGGGAGGATAATAGAGGCAGGAAAGAATCGGCAATTGGGGCAGCTAATTTCACAGTGATATATATAAGCAGTCCTTGACTTATGACTACATATTTCTGTTGCTAAGCAAGGCAGTTAAGTGAGTTTGCCCCATTTTATGACCTTTTGTGCCATGGTTGTTAAATGAATCACTATAGTTGTTAAGTGAATGATGCAGTCACTAATTGAATTTGGTTTCCCCACTGATTTTGCTTGTCGGAAGCCAACTGAGAAGGTTACAAATAGTGATCACATGACCCCGTGACAGTGCAATTGTCATAAATACATGCCAGTTGCCAAATGCCCAAATTTTGATCATGTGACCAGGGGGATGCTGCAATAGTCATGTGAAAGTCAGTGATTAGTCACCTTTTCAGTACCATTGCAACTCTGAACAGTCACTAAGTGAATGATTGTTTATATTATTGTTTACATTATTTACTGTATGACATCTACGGAGGTCACACCATCAGTGATATAAGATAAGATTGTCATTTTTTTACTGTGGGCACAATGGCACACATCAAAAATGAAATTTAGTTGCACGCTCTCAAAGTGGAACACATACATGACACACACCTAACCATACTATATACACATATGTATAGACGAGGAGTAGGCAACCTTGGCTCTTTCATGACTCGTGGACTTCAACTCCCAGAATTCCTGAGCCAGCATGGTTGGCTCAGGAATTCTGGGAGTTGAAGTCCACAAGTCATAAAAGAGCCAAGGTTGCCTACCCCTGGTATAGACCCACATCTCTACATATACATAACAAATAAATATTAAATACTGTCCATCTTGAATATATAAAGGAAGGAGGAAGCCTGAGAGTTCACAAGGTTAATGCTGTATGGAATGAAACTATGGCTGAATCTGGATGTTTTGCTACGGATACCACAAAGCCTCCTCCGAGAAGGTAACAAGGAAAACAGGTCTTGATGAGGATGAGTTGTGTCCCAAATAATCTTACGGACCCTGCTCAAGCAACGCTTCTGTGCTATGTCCTGGATGGAGGGGAGGGAACTGCCAATGATCTTTTCAGCCATCCTCACCACTCTCTGCACCGCCTTCCTGTCTAAAGCAGTGATGCTTCCAAACCAGACTGTGATGCTGTATGACAGGATGCTCTCAATTGTTCCACTGTAGAAAGTGGTTAGGACAGGGGAAGGAAGATGTGCTTTTCTCATGCGATGCAGAAAATGCAGGTGCTGTTGTGCCCGCTTCACCAGTTTCTCACTGTTGAGCGACCAAGCCAGCCTACTCGTTAGCTGCACACCCAAGAATTTGATGCTGGTAACCATCTCCACAGGTGAATCATTTATGCACAGAGAAGTGTGGCTGTGCCTGCCTTTTCTGAAATCAACAATGATCTCTGGTTTTTCTAGTATTTTTCTGGTTTATACAACCCTCATAACACAGATTATACATACAAACACAAATACAGGTAGAGCATCAGCAAATATGCAGAGTGTACAATATGCAATATACAAGATAAAATATTAAGATAAAGCCATGATAAAATCACCATAATATTGTGTCAATGTTATCATTCAATATATAAGGAAGCTAACTAACTGCTTCTGGCATGGCCACAAATGAATGAATGGTTGTAAGCTGAGGACTGCCTGTACTTTTTTCTGACTTAAAGCTGCATATAGAATACAAAGGAAGAGAAGGGAAAAGCCCATAGTTTGCAAGCATCACTGCTTCAGACAGGAAGGCGGTGCAGAGAGCGGTGAGGACGGCAGAAAAGATTATTAGTAGTTCACTTCCTTCTACCAGGGACATGGCATATAAGCAATGCTTGAGCAGGGTCCGCAGGATTATCTGGGATGCTACACATCCTCTTCATGACCTGTTGTCCTTGTTGCCTTCTGGGAGGAGGCTTCATGGTGTCTGAAGCAGAACATCCAGATTTGGTCACAATAAAGCATCAACGTTGTGAACTCTCATGTTTCCTCTTTTCACTATGTATTCAAATGGTCATTGATTAATATTTATATTTATATGTGTATATATGTGTGTGTGTGTGTGTGTGTGTGTATATGTGTGAGTGTATGTGTACACACACATATACACATATAAATATAAATATTAATCACTGAACATTTGAATATGTGTGCGTGTGTTTGAATATTAGTAGCTCGGTTTGGTAGCTGGGCTGTTGATTTGATCTCCATGCTTGGTAATTAGGTCGCAAACATTTCGTCTCCATTTGGGGAGACATCTTCAGTGCGGTTTGAACTGTGTTTGGTTTGTTTGGAAATGTTGCTTCCAATATTTTAATTGAAGTCGCTCTCTCACTCTCAGTGGTTGGTAGGCAGGGTCGATGTCAATGTGTTGAGGCGTGGTTCTCCACCAACCAATCAGTGAACAGATCCATTGACATCGAGCCCGCCTACCAACCACCGAGAGTGAAAGAGTGACCTCAACGGAAATACAGGAAGCAACATTTCCAAACAAACCGAACACAGTTCAAACCACACTGAAGATGTCCCCCTGAACAGAAACGAAACTTCTGCAACCTAATTACCACAACAGATTTTCATTTTTAATGTGGGCCAATGTGCTCATAGTAAAAAAAAATGACGTTATCTTATCTCTTATCTTATCTTAACCTGCCAAATGATTTTTTCCCCCAATAAATCATGGTTATACAGCCTAAGTCTTAGCAGGATGAGTGAACTGAGTTTCTGACATGTAAAATCTGAGATTTACATACTGTGGGGTTTACCGTATTGCACTTACATCATGATAAGTGAAAATTTATGAACATCAGAATTTGGAGTTTCAATATGACATTCATCCTCCCAAGATCAAGGCCAGCAGTTTCCAAAACAGATGTGGTTTCAATCAGTCACGATTTAAAAGATATAACAAATTTCCCAGTGGACCAGACAAGACCTATTATACACAGACAAGCAGCCATGATGCGGGACACACAGAAAAGATTACTCAAAGGAGAGAGAGAAAAAGAGAAAACTGTGCCAAATTAGGAATTTGCCACCCCTGAAAATGTTATACAAACAAAAAGAGATTCAAATAGAATGCAGATAAAAGAGATTACCCACTGAGGATTTGGATGGTGTAAATACCATCCTCCATTGGCAGATCTGGAAAAATAGGATTCTGGCAGCCTGTGTTCCAAACATTTTATTTTTTAAACACTGTTGGTTACAGATTTTTGCTGCAAAAATTTGAGGTGGTCTGCAGTCAACACATGCCAGAGCAGCTTGCCTGGATTAATAACTGATGACCCCTGAAATAGGCAAGGATGAATCTGTAGGCAGCAAAAGAATGATCTACCGTAGGATCACAAGCCTATTATGAAGCTGCAGACTCATTTTCGCTGGTCCTCCAATTACAGAACAAGGTAAGCATATTCCAAAACGCCTGCTAACTGCATGGCACAGTCAGTCCTGGGATTGAGAACGGAAATTAATTTAACCTGTTTCATATCCAATGCTGGAAGACAATTTGGTAGAGCACGTAGTATGGAGCAGCAACAGAAGTAATAAAATGGCAGGTCAGTTCTCGGTCAGTATTTTGTTAAACTCAGCCAGTTCAGCATAGAATCCTGAGCAGAGTTGATCTAAGATTCAATTTATTCCAAGGAGAATTACATGCCCGCTCTTAGGTGTAATTCATATTTCATTACTCTCTCGTCACCTCCTAAAAATTAGGGAGATTGAAGTGAGAGGAATGGAGACCTAACCTCAAGGAGAGGAGCAACCTGGAACTAAGGAGAAACTTCCTGACTGTTAGAACAATTAACCAGTGGAACAACCTGCCTCCAGAAGCGGTGAATGCTCCAACACTGGAAATTTTTAAGAAGAGACTGGACAGCCATTTGTCTGAAATGGTATAAGGTTTCCTGCCTGAGCAGGGGGTTGGACTAGATGACCTCCAAGGCCCCTTCCGACATTATTGTTGTTGTTATTGTTATTATTATTATTTGACCTTATGGCAGTCTTCCTTCACTGGATATCCCCCTGATGCAGATACTCCTCAACTGGCAACCACAACTGAGGGAAGAATTTCTGTTGTTAAGGCACTTGCTAAGTGAGTTGTGAGCAATTTCACTACCTCTTTTGTTAAGCAAATCAACACAGTTAAGTGCATCATGCAGTCATTAAGTAAATCCAGCTTTTCCCACTGACTTTGCTTGCCGGAAGCTGGCTGGGGAAAGTCTCAAATGGCGACCCCATGACTCTAGAGCATTGCAACTGTTGTAAATTCATGCCAGTTGCCAAGCACCCAAATTTTGATCATGTGACCATGGGGATGCTGTGTCTGTTGCAGGTCCAAGGACCAGCTGCGAGTTACCTTTTTCAGGGTCATTGTAACTCTGAAAGGTCACTAAATGAGTGGTTGTGAGTTAAGAATTAGCAGTATGTAAGATAAGATAATCTTTTTTGTCATTTTTTTACTGTGGGCACAATGGCACACATCAAAAATAAAATTTAGTTGCCCGCTCTCATAGTGAAACACATACATGACACACACCTAACCATACTATATACACATATGTATAGACCCACACCCCTACATATACATAACAAATAAATATTAAATACTGTCCATCTTGAATATATAACGGAGGGAGGAAGCTTGAGAGTTCACAAGGTTAATGCTGTATGGAATGAAACTATGGCTGAATCTGGATGTTCTGCTACAGATACCACAAAGCCTCCTCCCAGAAGGTAACAAGGAAAACAGGTCGTGAAGAGGTTGAGTCGTGTCCCAGATAATCTTATGGACCCTACTCAAGCACTTTTCTATTCTGGATGGGAGGGATAGAACTGCCAATGATCTTTTCAGCCATCCTCACCACTCTCTGCACCGCCTTCCTGTCTGAAGCAGTGATGCTTCCAAACCAGACTGTGATGCTGTATAACAGGATGCTCTACATTAGTTTCTAATGCCCATCATACCCTTGGATCCTGCTAATGACTCTTCTGGATAGAGTGTGAGAACAATTGTCCCAAGCTGATACTCTTCTGACAGGCTAGATTCTATCATGCAAGCTAAGAATTCTGGGAATTGCTGTTCTGGCAGTACCTGGGGCTGATGGAAGATGCAATGCTCTGGTTTAGATTGCATTTTGATTACCCTTTTGAGAGTAATAACATCGGCAAAAACATCCTGGTCAAAATAGAGCCAATTTTTTTCAATTTCCACTATCAATTGTTCCATAGGCATCCATCATCCTAGGGAATAAAAGAGAATGAAATCAAAGTGAGCTGTGGAATTAAAAACACAATCCCGGATATAAAGCAAAGCAGAAAGGAGGAGAAGGAGAAGAAAAGTACCCCAAGGTTGTGTGCACATCTAAGAATTGATATAATTTAAAAAGACCAAAAAAACAAGCTGGAAAAGTGTCCTGATGCTCCGCTGTTACTGTAACCTAGATTTGGCTTTTAGCTTCTTAGCAACAAAATAAAATGTGCATGTTCTGAAAAGAGAAAAAGAAATTTTGTTTTGAAGGAATTGAAGGGTTGAGGGTTATGAGGTCTCTTGTGAACAACTCCACGGATGGCCCAGAAGCCAATGAAAAATAGGAGTCACCAAACAAAGCTTCTGATCTCTAATGTTAATCTGCCTTCCAGTTCCCACTATTATGTAGAATTGATGACAGTTAGCCATTACTTGGTCTGAGACCACAGACAGTAAAGGTGAGGGGGGAGTGATGTACCTTCAGACTTGCAAGATTCTGTTAATGGATTGTAACTTTAGAGCTAGTACTTTTAGATGTGTTTTGTGTCTGAACTACCTCGCAAGACTGACACATCGGCAGGCCTGTTGCCCTCGGACTGGAAATATGGCCCTCCATAGCTATGTTGGCTTAAGCTACAGGAAAGGGTGCAGACTGGAAGTTTTGCATGAGAAAAGCACATCTTCCTTCCCCTGTCCTGACCACTTTCTACAGGGGGACGATCGAGAGCATCCTGTCATACAGCATCACAACCTGGTTTGGAAGCATCACTGCTTCAGGCAGGAAGGCGGTGCAGAGAGTGGTGAGGATGGCTGAAAAGATCATTGGCAGTTCCCTCCCCTCCATCCAGGACATAGCACAGAAGCGTTGCTTGAGCAGGGTCCGTAAGATTATCTGGGACACGACTCATCCTCTTCACGACCTGTTTTCCTTGTTACCTTCTGGGAGGAGGAGGCTTCGTGGTATCCGTAGCAAAACGTCCAGATTCAGCCATAGTTTCATTCCATACAGCATTAACCTTGTGAACTCTCAGGCTTCCTCCTTCCGTTATATATTCAAGATGGACAGTATTTAATATTCATTATGTATATGTAGGGGTGTGGGTCTATACATGTTTATAGTATGTTTTAGGTGTGTATCATGTATGTGTTCCACTTTGAGAGCAGGCAACTAAGTTTCATTTTTGATGTGTGCCGTTGTGCTGACAGTAAAAAATGACAATAAAGATTATCTTATCTTATCTTATCTTATCTTATCTTATCTTATCTTATCTTATCTTATCTTATCTTATCTTATCTTATCTTATCTTATCTTATCTTATCTTATCTTATCTTATCTTATCTTATCTTATCTTATCAAGAGATTGGACAACCACTTGTCTGAAATAGTATATAGGGTTTCCAGCTTGAACAGGGAGTTGAACTAGTAGACCATAAGGCCCTCTCCAACTCTGTTATTCTGTTATTCTGATTGGCTTCCTTGGAAGGATCTGCTCCTGTAATGTTGGTCAAGTCTTACAGAGATAGTCTTCAACTTGCAACAGTCACTTAGCAACTATTCAAAATTGTGACAGACTTTCCCAAGGCTACTTACAACTCAGATTCGAAGTTCCAACGAAAAGCCCTCCCCGTGGTCACATGATTGCATTTTAAGAACTCAGCAACCTAAACTTTCAGCTGTTTACTGCATCCCATCGTCACGTGACCACAATTTACAATGGTTGTTTGTTTGTTTTTGCCGAAAACTGGTACTTACTTCCGATTTTGGGTAAAAAAACCACCCATTGCAGCAGCCCATTGCTTGGCGTTCACTTTATGACTACATTTGTTTCATGGCCACTGAAAAAAGTTTGTAAAACCAGGCACGTGGTCATGTGGTGACCCACTTAACAACCATCATAATTGCAATTGTAATTCTGGCGTCAAGTATAGTCGTATGTCGAGGGCTATCTGTGCAGATTCCTTATAAATGCAGGTTTAGCAATCTTTTGGGGAAAAACATGCCTTTTCTGAATAGCATATTAAAGGTGTTCCTAAAAGAATACAATTCATTTCATTTCTACTTGGAAACCATTTTTGGACTTTGTTCTTGAGATGGGGAAAAAAATGAAACTTTGGGTTTTGCTAATTGAACAGGTGGTTGTTATGGAAATGGCTAGCATTTATTATTATGTAAAAGTAAAAATCCCCTTCATGGATTACTGCCTTGTCGTGGCGAAGGGGCTTGCATAATTCAATGAAGCTATGAGCTATGCCGTGCAGGGCCACCCAAGACGGAAAGGTCATAGCAGAGAGTTCTGACAAAACGTGATCCACTGGAGAAGGAAATGGCAACCCACTCCAGTATCTTTGCCATGAAAACCCTATGGACAGTACCAAAAGGCAAAACAATATGACGCTGGAAGATGAGCCCCTCAGGTTGGAAGGCGTCCAATATGCTACTGGGGAAGAGCAGAGGGCTAGTACTAGTAGCGCCAGAAAGAATGAAGCGACTGGGCCAAAGCCGAAAGGACGCTCAGCTGTGGATATGTCTGGTGGTGAAAGGAAAGTCCGATGCTGTAAAGATTTTTTCTCCATAGGAACCTGGAATGTAAGATCCATGAATCAAGGCAAGCTGGACGTGGTCCAACAAGAGATGACAAGACTGAACATCGACATCTTAGGTATCAGCGAACTAAAATGGACAGGAATGGGTGAATTTAATTCAGATGACCATCAGGTATACTACTGCGGGCAAGAATCCTTAGAAGAAATGGAGTAGCCTTCATAGTCAATAAAAGAGTAGGAAAAGCAATACTGGGATACAATCCTCAAAATGACAGAATGATCTCAGTTCGAATCCAAGGCAAACCATTCAATATCACAGTAGTCCAAGTCTATGCCCCAACCACCGGTGCTGAAG
Organism: Vipera berus; assembly: GCF_964194415.1. NCBI lineage: Eukaryota > Metazoa > Chordata > Lepidosauria > Squamata > Viperidae > Vipera > Vipera berus. The sequence continues at coordinate 15,236,777 of NC_138205.1, forward strand.
AGGATGAAATTGACCGGTTCTATGAAGCTTTACAGCACCTTATAGAACTAACACCAAAAAATGATGTCCTTATCATCATGGGGGATTGCAATGCTAAAGTAGGAAGCCAAAAGATAACTGGAATAACAGGCAAGTTTGGCCTTGGAGTACAAAATGAAGCAGGGCACAGGCTGATAGAATTTTGTCAAGAGAATATGATAGTCATAGCAAACACTCTTTTCCAACAACCCAAGAGACGGCTTTACACATGGACATCACCAGACGGTCAACACAGAAATCAGATTGACTATATGCTCTGCAGCCAAAGATGGAGAAGCTCTATACAGTCAGTAAAAACAAGACCAGGAGCTGACTGTGGCTCAGACCATGAGCTTCTTGTTGCAAAGTTTAGGCTTAAATTAAAGAAAGTAGGGAAAAGAGCTAGGCCAGTCAGGTATGAATTAAATCATATCCCTGTTCAATATACAGTAGAGGTGACAAATAGAGTTAAGGAATTAGATCTGATAGACAGAGTGCCTGAAGAACTATGGACAGAGGTTCGCAACATTGTACAAGAGGTAGCAACCAAAATCATCCCAAAGAAAAAGAAATGCAAGAAAGCAAAATGGCTGTCTGAGGAAGCTTTGCAAATAGCTGAGGAAAGGAGGGAAGCGAAAGGTAAGGGAGAAAAAGAAATATATGCCCAATTAAATGCAGAATTCCAAAGAATAGCTAGAAGAGATAAGAATGCCTTCTTAAATGAACAATGCAAAGAAATAGAAGAAAACAATAGAATAGGGAGGACCAGAGATCTTTTCAAGAAAATTGGAGAGATGAAAGGAACGTTTCATGCAAAAATGGGCATGATAAAGGACCAAAATGGCAGGGACCTAACAGAGGCAGAAGAGATTAAGAAGAGGTGGCAAAATTACACAGAAGAACTATACAAGAATGAGCTTAACGTCCCTGATAATCACAATGAGGTGGTCACTGACCTTGAGCCAGACATCCTAGAATGTGAAGTGAAGTGGGCCTTAGAAAAGCTGAGCAACAACAAAGCTAGTGGAGGTGACAGTATTCCAGCTGAGCTATTCAAAATCTTAAAAGACGATGCAGTAAAAGTGCTACACTCAATTTGCCAGCAAATTTGGAAAACTCAACAGTGGCCACAGGATTGGAAAAGATCAGTTTACATTACAATTCCAAAGAAAGGCAGTGCCAAAGAATGTTCAAACTATCACACCATTGCACTCATTTCTCATGCTAGTAAAGTTATGCTTAAAATTCTACAAGCTAGACTCCAGCAGTATGTGGATCGAGAACTACCAGAAGTACAGGCAGGATTTCGAAGAGGCAGAGGAACTAGAGATCAAATTGCTAACATACGCTGGATCATGGAGAAAGCTAGAGAGTTCCAGAAAAACATCTACTTCTGCTTCATTGACTATGCTAAAGCCTTTGATTGTGTGGATCATAACAAACTGTGGCAAGTCCTTAAAGAGATGGGCATACCAGACCATCTTATTTGTCTCTTGAGAAACCTATATGAGGGACAAGAAGCAACAGTGAGAACTGGACACGGAACCACTGATTGGTTCAAAATTGGGAAAGGAGTCCGGCAAGGCTGTATACTGTCGCCTGGCCTATTTAACTTATATGCAGAGCACATCATGAGAAAGGCAGGGCTAGATGAATCAAAAGTTGGAATTAAGATTGCCGGAAGAAACATCAACAACCTAAGATATGCAGATGATGCCACTCTAATGGCAGAAAGTGAAGAGGAACTAAAGAGCCTCTTGTTGCGAGTGAAGAAGGAGAGTGCAAAACTTGGGTTGAAACTAAACATTAAGAAAACCAAGATCATGGCATCCGGCCCTCTCAATTCCTGGCAAATAGATGGGGAAGAAATGGAGGTAGTGACAGATTTTATTTTCCTGGGCTCCAAGATCACTGCAGATGGGGACTGTAGCCAAGAAATTAAAGGACGCTTGCTCCTCGGGAGGAAAGCCATGGCAAATCTAGACAGCACACTAAAAAGCAGAGACATCACCCTATCAACAAAAGTGCTTATAGTCAAGGCTATGGTCTTCCCAGTTGCAATGTATGGCAGTGAAAGCTGGACCATAAGAAAGGCTGAGCGCCAAAGAATTGAAGCCTTTGAACTATGGTGCTGGAGAAGACTCCTGCGAGTTCCTTGGACTGCAAGGCGATCAAACCAGTCAGTCCTAGAGGAGATCAACCCTGACTGCTCTTTAGAAGGTCAGATCCTGAAGCTAAAACTCAAATACTTTGGCCACCTAATGAGAAGGAAGGACTCACTGGAGAAGAGCCTAATGCTGGGAAAGATTGAGGGCAATAGAAGAAGGGGACGACAAAGAATGAGGTGGCTGGATGGAGTCACTGAAGCAGTAGGCGTCAGCTTAAATGGACTCCAGAAGATGGTAGAGGACAGGAAGGCCTGGAGGAACATTGTCCATAGGGTTGCGATGGGTCGGACACGACTTCGCAACTAACAACAACAAAAAGTAAAAAGTTGAGGCTGTATTTTATTACCTCATTCTACAGCACTTAAGAGAGTCAGAAGTCAATGGTTTTCTTTTTTTTTTCCATCCTGTGTACCCTACATTTTTTCTTCTTCCTCTGTTCCTCCCCTCTTTTCCCATTATTTTCATTTTTCTTTGTATCTGCAATATACATATATGTGTGTGTGTGTGTGTGTTTTCCCACGAATGACCAAAGATCTACATACAAACACCCGTGAAAACCATATATATATATATATATATATATATATATATATATATATATATGTGTGTGTGTGTGTGTGTGTGTGTGTGTGTGTGTGTGTGTGTGTGTGTGTGTGTGTGTTAAATGCTTCTTAACTCTTTAGATTACCTTGCTAGGCCCCAAACATGGGACAAATCTTTATTTCCTGTTTCAGCCTAACCGAAGGCCATCGACAGGCAATAGTCACAACAGTGACAGCTCATATTTGTGTAAATTTTAGATTGCTAACAAAGAATTAAAGGGAGACTGATATGCATTTCAAACTTATTTGTTTTCATCAGTCAGCCATACCCTTCTGAGATTCGAACCTGGGCTGATTGCACATTAGGCAGTTGTTTTAACCTCTAGGCCACAAGCTCTATCTCACTTTGTTAGCTGAGAAGCAAGGGAGATATGTGTTAAATGCTGCCGGTTGAGCTCCGGATGGCACCTGACCTTCGCTCCTTCCGACGCGGTCTGAAGACCTATCTATTTGAACAAGCCGGCCTGGCCTGATGGGGGATGTGTTGGGGTTTTTAAGGGGATTTTTATATCACTATTGATTGTTTTAGTTCGGGCTCCTATTTAATTCTTTTTAAATCTTTGTATTCTGTATTTTTTATATGTGCCCTGTTCACCGCCCTGAGTCCTTCGGGAGAAGGGCGGTATACAAATATAATAAATAAAATAAATAAATAAATAAAAATATATCCCCCTAACTGAGACCAGAGCTTATGTAATATGTTCAGAGAAAAGGTTATATCTTGGCCCTTTGGACAGTTCTCTCTTATCAATTAATCAAATGACCTCCTTGTCAGTTTATGCCTAGTGAAATTCTCTGCTTCAACTAGCTAGAAATTCAATTGGATTCTAAAAGTGAATGTTGTTGAGATTTCTGTAACTCTGTCCTATTCACCTGAAGAAATCTTGTTAAAAGAGGCCTACAGAGAGTCTCACTTCGGTGGAGGGAAGCTGCCAAAAATTTGACAGTTCTCTTGAGACAACTCCAGTCCTGTGCTGGAGAGAAAGTTGTTTTAAACTAGGAAAGAGAGCAAAGTTCTGCCTGTTCTGTCACCTCGGTGCAAATGACAAGTAGAAAAGCCAGCAAATTGACAAATAAAGCCAATATATGGCACAGTAGGATAAGAAAAGAACATTCTCAGATTCTGGGCACAATCTGAGGACAATCAGAGGAAGAGGGATAAATTGTGAGTTTCCCACCATTGTGTCCATGTTCATCGCAACCAGCAAAACAACACACTTCTTGGTTACAATCCCCTGGAAAACTATAGAAATGCATTCTTTGGAATCTAAGAAGAGAGGCTTTTTTAAAAAAAAAATAAGCGTTGCCAACTGAAAACGTGTTATGCAGCAATTTTGCCTTCATAACTGTTCTTTTTCATTGTTTAGGGAAGGAAAAACAGATGGAAGAAGTAGCTGAAAAAAAATAGGGAAGTGCTATACATGGAAACATAGCAACGCCTGCATGTCCCATTAGCATCAGTGAATGAGACAGATTAGTTGAAAGCACCAAACATATCGAGTTCTCTCTCTGCAAACTGTTGGAGCCAAGAAATGGATTGCAGCAAGGGGAACATGAAGGGAATATCAGTGGTCTGAAGTCAGTGAGAAACGGAGGTGCCACAGGTGAGGGTCACCTGGCTTCAGTGGAAGATGCTAGATTGGGAGGAAGCACCATCTGGTGAGAAGTTGGATCCTGGATCAGTTCAAGCAACATTTGTGTTTCCAACAAGGGCTATTTTGACTTCTCTATGCGGACTACTTACCTCAAAAGGTGCTTTTTCAAAAGGCAACTGGACTGTTTTTTGCTTTGAGGAAGAAGAACAAAAACACTTTGTCAAGAAACGTCCTCAGTTGTGATGGTAGTTGTGAATGGAATGGAAGGAGAGGTACTGAAAGTTGAGATTGAATAGTGGGAGGATGAAAGAATAGGTTCTGACTGGATGGTGGGGTGGGCTGGGGGGAATGGAAGGATTGCATTTCTTTGCAGTCATCTGGTCATTACTGCTCTATCTGAGAGCTGTTGAGGCCACTTGGGGGTTTGTCTGTGCCCTCGGGGATCACCTGAAACAAGATGCATTTGGTTGTGGAATCTTCTTGGAACTGCTGCAAGGGCTGCGTTGTAGACAGGAGATAGATGGTGTTTGATCCCTCCCGCTAGGTTGAGAGATAGATGCTCAGTGTTAACATAAGTGGCCTCTTGTACCCCTCTTTCAAACCAATGGTCCTCTCTATCCAAAACGTGGACCTTGCTGTCTTCAAAAGAGCGCCTTTTGTCTTTCAAATGCGGATGGACTGCTGAATCTTGTCCTAATGGTTTGATCTGCTATGTCATGCCCCGTGCGCTTGTGAAGTGGTTGTTTTGCTTCGCCAATGTACGGATCTGCACACGTCTCACTGCATTGTATTGCCCATATCACGTTGCTCAGTTTGTGACTGGATAGTTTGTCCTTGGGGTGGACAAGCTTCTGCCTTAGTGTATTCTTGGGCTTAAAGTGTGCATGCATGTTGTGTTGCTTGAAAGTTCTCCTGAGAGCTTCAGATATTCCTGCAACGTATGGCATGACAACATTTTGTTCTTCCTCGAAGCAAAAAAAACCAGTCTAGTTGCCTTTTGAAAAAAAAACCTATGAGACAACTATCATCTGGATAACTGAGAATCTCAACTAACAGGGTAGCTACCTATTTTTGTGCCCCATCCTAGGCCATTCTGAAATGCAGGTCTTAGATCAATGATGGCTCTATTTAGCTACTTCGCTTTTTCCACCAATAAACAAGCCTTCCATAACTTCTTCAAATAGCTGTCCACAATACCAGCCAATGTCTATTGGCATTGTTGGGCAAAGGTGAAATGACCTGCTAGATATAGCAGCAATGTCACTTTATTTAGGTTTAGTCACAGTACTTAATTTTACAGAATCTTAGAAGTGGAAGAGACAATGTTGACTATTCAAGCTACTCTCGGTTTAGGGCAGGATCCCACATTAAAGCTTCCTCAGTAGATAGCCATCTAGCCTCTGCTTGCACATATCCAGGTAATTAGTTTCACCGTCAATTTTTCACCCAGAATCTGTTTTTCTGTTATTTAAGCTCATTATTTTGCCTCCTGCACAGAACATAGAATAGGTCGTGGTCACTGTGGTATAGCATCCCTTCAAGTGGTGAAGAATGTCTAATAGTTCCCTGTGCACTTTCTGATCTTAAAACTAATCATGCCCAGCCTTTTAAATTCTCTGATCATGCTGCTTGTTCTTCTCCAAAGCTGCTCCAGGTTATTGGAGCCCTTTTTAAAATCCTGGAACCCAGAACTAGGCACAATAAGTGAAATGGAGTCTAATGAATGAGTAATATGCCAGAATTCTTTTTTCTCTGTGATTCAGATTCATGTCACGGTAAATAAGAATTCTGTTTCGTGTGTTTTCCTAATTTTTTTTTATGCTGACTGATTTAGTAGATTTATCTCTTTTTAAAACTTACAGATGCTGTAGGAGGTTCTCTTTCATGACTCCGGGGCTTTTCTGAAACACAGAATGAACACAAAAGTCACTTCATTATTTCTTTTTTCCCCCAACAAGTTTCATTTATAAAAATTTTAATGCTGGCTGCAAATATCCCCTTCTCAAAAAAAGCCACTCATCTATTCCCCATATCAGAATATTTTCTATCTTATCAGAAATTGTGCACTCAAGGAAGTATTCAGAAACAGGTATGTTGCTCAACATCCTTTGACTTTTCAAGCTTCCTCAAAAACATCACAATGAACAAGGGTTTGATCAGGAGTATCTGTTCTGGATCTTTGAATTAAAAAACAACCACCCTATACTGACTCGGGGACTAAGACCATTCCATTCTGCTTTCTGCTTTTTATTTTGTCAACCTAATTTGCAAAAATAAAGTTGTTCTCTCTTTTTTGGCAAATTGTGTTAATGGTACTATTACCTGACTAATTTGCAAAATCATTACAGTTGCATTGACGGAACTGGCAAACTTGGGATTACCCAGCAGTCAGGCAGAGAGCATTAGGTTAGAACAGGAGTGTCAAACTCAATTTCATTGAGGGCCACATCAGCATTGTGGTTGCCCTGAGGGGGCCGGGTGGGTGTGGCCAGGGTGGGCATGGCCTACTGGGTGAGCGTGGCTAGAGTGCGTATGGCCTACTGGGTGGGCATGGCCAGATCTACATCGTTCACATCAAGGGGGTACATGGGTTTTTTATTGGCTTGTTTTATTATTCTTGTTTTAACTTGGGCATTGATTTAATTGTCTTTTAATGTTTGTATTGTTATTTATATTTATGCCCTGTGAGTCCCTTTGGGAGAAGGGCGGTATAAAAATCTCAATAAATTAAATTAAATTAAATTAAATTAAGGGTGCCTATGGGGGCCTGGGCAGGAGTGGGACAGATCTGAGGGTCTCTGGCAGGAGGAGGGTCTCTGGGCCAGGGCCAAGGCAGTGGGGGCCGTTCCCTCACTGTTTCCAGGACGGCTTCGCGGGCCACATGAAACCACTTCGCGGGCCGGATCTGACCCCCTGGCCTTGTGTTTGACATGTCTGGGTTCGAAGGACCATTAAGATTATCAGCACCTTCATTTAATCATGAGTCCTTCGGGAGAAGGGCGGTATACAAATTAAATTAAATTAAATTAAATTAAACTCAGAAAGATGCTATAGAATGTTAAATAATTAACAGGGCCTATAACTCAACCTGTCCCTCCGTCATGCCAAAGCATCACTGCCATGACCTTTGCAACTCTTCCATTTCCTTTATTAAAAATTGCCTTCCAACTGCAAATAAATTGATTATTAGAAATGAATCTTAGTTATCTCAGGTGTATTTCTGTTGGTTCCCTTGTGCTATTTAAAATGCACTTCAGAATCCATGCAGTTTGCCCTCAACTTATGACCATAATCATGCCCGAAATTACAATAGTAAATTGTTGCAATCGTAAGTCGAGGCATCACGTGACGGGATCCAATTTGTTGGCATTTTTGCAGTGGTCATTAACTGAACTCTGCAGTTGTTAAGCGAATCCATTTTGCCGAATAGGTGCTTTTTGCTGGAAACCAGAAGTCAATGGCAAAAACTGACAAAAATATCCAAAGTTGTAGTGATGTGATTGTGGAATGCTGCAAACGGCCCTAAAGATGAGCCAGTTGCCAAGTGCCCAAAATACTATCACATGACCATGGGTGTGTGTGTGTGTGTGTGTGTGTGTGTGTGTGTACGGCTGTCATAACGTCAAAATTGGGACCTAAGTAGCTGTTGGGGGAGGTCCATTGTAACTTCAAATGGTTGCTAAGCAACCGGATATAAGTCAAGGACCACCTATAATAAAAAAAAACTATAATTGCAAACACTTGAAATAACAAAGGAAATAAACAGTATTAACCCTGAGGGTCAGTGTAAAACTTTGCTGGTCTCTAAAGTGAGAATTGACTCAAGAAAAGCTAATTATAAAAGCAGCAAAGATAGATGAGGAAAGATTTTAAAATTACGACAACACTATTTCTGCAAATTTCCAAGAGTCTATCCAAATCTTCTATCCAAATCTCTATCCAAATCTCTATCCAAATCTTCTCCAACCTGATGATGGGCAACTGAAGGATACCAAGCTGGGGAATCCTGCTCTTGGCTTCCAAGATTCACTCAAGAAGCCTTGGTGGAGCCTTGGTGGAGCCTTGGTGGAGCCTTGGTGGAGCCTTGGTGGAGCAGTGGGCTAATGCCTCCTTAAGTAACACCAGCTGCCTGCAATTAGTGCAGGTTCGCATCCCACCAGGCTCAAGGTTGACTCAGCCTTCCATCCTTCCGAGGTAGGTAAAATGAGAACCTAGATTGTTGGGGGCAATTAAGCTGACTTTGTAATAATGCCGCTTGGGGGTGTGTGTGAAAGCCCTAATAAGCAGGCATATACATAGAATGAAGGCTACTGCTAAGTTTGTAAGCCGCCCTGAGTCTTCGGAGAAGGGCGGGATATAAATGGAATTAAAATAAATAAATAAATAAATAAATAAATAAATAAATAAATAAATAAATAAGAAGCAAGTCAATCCCATCAAACCCTCTTTTGTGCCATTCTCCTAATTGCCTTGTTGTTGCTGTTTTGTTCACTCCTCTCATGAGCCAACCAGTGCTCCCTTCCCTTGAACAGTGGGGATGTCCAGAATTAGCATCTTTCATCCTTGCTGTACATTTATTTTTGTAGTGAGAAAAGAAAGGGGTACCTATTCTTAAGCTTTAGATTGATGAAATGGTGGCCAGGTGATAATGGGCTTCTGACTTCAGCAAGGAATGGAAAGAAGTGATGGCTAAGAGAAGGGACAAGGCAAGAGACACTCCTACTTCATAGGTCCAGGATTAACACAAACTAAATTTTCATGAATAAGAGCAAAGTTGAACTGGAAACCAGTTGGATCGTTTACAGAAGAGGTCCATGGTAAGCAACCCCATCGGGTCTTATCATTAGTAATGTGGGACAGTTGTGTCAGAGTCTACAGGAAATTGGAATTGTGTGACTCTTTGACAAGAGTTTGGTTGTGACTTCATGTTTTCTAGACTTCAGTTCCATTCTGCATAAATCATTTAATTTGCCAGATGTCAAAATCTCTCTCCCTCCTTTGGGCAAAGCAGGCTAACAAGGTCATATCTCTAGGATGTGTTTAAAACTGAATGTATTCCTTAAAAATGAGGGCGCTCGAAATGAGGGGCCCTGGATGTTAAATTTTAATTATTTCCTTCCTCTTTGTAGTCCTGTTTCCATGACTTCATTTGATCTGGGGATTCATCCCACAATTCATTTTACATGCGATAGACCTCAGATCAGAGAAATGTTAAGTAAATAGGAAAATAGAGGAGTACTTTAGATCTTATGCAGAAGACATTTTTCCCCCAGCCCTGACTCACCAAACCCTGCCTGCCTCTAAATTTATTTGTTTGGTTTTTTTTTCAGTTTATAACACTATCATTCGCTCTTCCATGGTTTTGCACAAGAGCGATCATGCGAGGTAAGTTGGAATGGAAGAATGTGACCAGCCCCAAGCAATACACTGAATTTGCATGGCTAAATATGGACTCGAAACTGGATTCCTAGGTGGACAACTTTATATTTGACAGCCTCTGACATTATTCTTTTGCTTCAAAATAACGTTACCCAACTGCTGATACAAATAGAAATCTCACCGGGAGGTAAAAACGTTTTGAACTGGACTTCAGATGATCACCTGGACAGATGCATTTCAGGTAGAGGTGGGCTACCTACGGAAAGAGTTTGCCAGATCCTTCTTTGGGCATGTTAACCTGCAGCCCTGGAATTTCCTGCTGGACCTGGATCAAAGTATAGACTCAGTCCAGCCACGCTTAGCTTTTCAAGAAAGATCATCTAGGTTAGTATTTCTCAACCTGGCCACGTGGAGATGTGTGGACTTCAACTCCCAGAATTTCTCAGCCAGCATGGTTGAGAAACACTGACCGAGTTGATCTTTCTGATCTTGAAAAGCTAAGCACAGCGGGACCTAGTCAATACTTAGATACACTGGTCTATGTGCATCCTATTGTAGAATGCGGGGTGGAACAGAATGGAAAGCTAGCTGGACAGATGCACAGATGCCTATTTTGTAACACCAGAATTCCTAACGCAATTGCAAATTTATTGCTGAAAGATGTTCTGCAAACTGATTTGAAGCAATATGGCACCAGCTCCTGACCTTTACCCTCCCCGATGTGAGCAAACCAAGGGAAAGAGCTTAATACCTGCACATATAAAAAAAAGTTTTTATATCACACAAATTGAAGGGAAAAACCCACAGTACAGCACCCAAATCAATCAAAACAATAGAGAGGCTTCATCAAAAAACAGGTTAATGGACTACTCCAAATGGAAATTATTTTTGTGTAATTTCAGGGAGAGAGCAGCTCAGGTTTTTTTGGGGGGGGGTGTTGTGTATGTGTGGTTTGTAACAGATGAGAGGAAAATATTTTGTGTATTCCCTGATGTATTGTTCTCATTTTTTAAACATACATCCCTAGCAATGACAGTGAGGCCAAGGGATGCCCTGGATTTAAATATTAGAACATGAGTTTGAATTGTAACGTTGGCTCACAGGTAGGCAGGCAGAGAAGGGCCTTCTTAAAATTGGTTCCCTTCTCTACATCTGATATGTTGGGTTAGAACTAATAACACCCCTAGATATTATAATCTGTGAAAATACTGGTTGTAGACCAGAACATCTAAAGGAGTTTAGGTTCAGAAGACTGATGTAGGGCAGATCACTGGGGGTTTAACCTCAATTTCCTAATGTACAAAATGGGAGAAATAGTGCCCTTCCAGCCTCACACTGCACATTTAAAAAGCACTACACTCTAATAAAACTGGTAAGAGAATAATAAAACTCAACTGAGCCTTAGTTAAATCCAAGTACACATATTTTATTGCTTTGCACAATGAGGTTTTCTGATGCAGGGAAGTTATATCCAGGCATAGAAAAGTAATTACGGTCTTTGCAGGTATGCAATGAAACCATCACGGTACAAAGAAGTTCATTAACATCTCAAATGTGTTATGCGCTATACACACACACACACACACACACACACACACAAAAGGTACGGCTGTTACCATTCACATTTCTCAAAGCAGAATATCGTGGGGTGGTGCACATGCAATGTTTGGATCATTACAACACCTTCCTCTCTTTCTCCAATATACACATCAGGCAAGGTACAGACCACAAAAAACATATTGTATCTGACATCTAATAGCTCTCACACAATCCTTCTAAAAATATCGTTGATGGATTGGGCAACAATCAGTGGCACGTAGATTAAAATCTATCTGCGTAAAAGACTAATTAAAAGGAAGTATGTAGGCACACTGGTAGACAAGAGGGAGGGAACAGGAAGAGAGAGACGAAGGAAAGAATTATGTAACATGGAGCCTACAACACACAGCCTTCTTTTTCTTCCTGTCTTCACACACACATGCACACTGACAATAACTACAACTGGCTTTGGAAGCATGCATCACAAAAGCAAAAATTATTAAACAAAGGGACACAATGGGACTAGGTATAGAAAAGAACCATCACCTCAAACAATATTGTAAACATGCAGAAATAGCAGCACACAAACTTTGCCTATTCGGGTGCATGGCGTACTCACAAGTATCTATACAGCAGAGCCACAGGGTTAGTGGTTAAGGGGCTGGCCTAGAAACCAGGAGATGGTGAGTTCTAGTCCCACCTTAGGCATGAAAACCAGGTTGGTGACTTTGGGCCAATCATCAAGAGACTGTGAGTTCTAGTCCCGGCTTAGGCGTGAAAACTGACTGGGTGCCTTGGAGCCAGTCACTCACCTCACAACTCACTTCACTTCATCCAACTCACCTCACAGATTGGTTGTTGTGGAGAAAAAAAAGAGGAAGAGCACAGAGCATTATCCATGCTTGCCACCTTGAGTTACTTATAGAGCATTAAAGGCAAAATAAAAAATCAAATAAAAGAGAAAGAGATGTGTGGGGGGGGGGGGAAGGGAAAAAGAAAATGGATGGCCGGCCGACTGACTGACTGAAATACAGACACTAACAAGCTAAAAGAGTGCCCCACAGTTTCACTTTCCCTGAAACCTGCAGGGAAGGCCCACAACAATGACTTATCATTAAAATGGGAGAATAAAAGGCATCTCTGCAGCGGCCAGACAGAATTGGGAAAAGGTTAGGGATGGAAACACCTGCAGTTTTGTGCTAGCAAAGGGATATTTTCACAAAGCCTGCCCTCAGATGTGGCAAGAGGGAAACAGTGAAGCCCCCAATAAATATGAACACACACGGACACTGTTGTGTACATAGTTATGGGAGTGGTTTCCCTTCGGCGGGAAACCTGAGTTCAATCATTGGCTGCTACTTCCCGGCGGGAGTTTCTAAGCCGGGGATTGGTTATGTTTGAATGGAGTTAGTATTTAAGGCAGGGTTCAACGGCTGCTAGCCAGTTGACCCATGTGAGTTCCAATAAACGTTCCTTGTGCGACATCGCTGTCTCCGCTCGTCATTCCGGACTTAACAGTGGCGACGAAGGTGGGATTGACGGCAGAACAGCGAGAGAACCGCGGAAAGCCGACAGAGCGAAAAGCGGGAAATTTGAACCACAGTCAACTGAGCAGCAAGCAAATTAAAACAACAGAATGGCGCAAGTCGGATCCCTGAAGGAGTTTGACCCTAACTACCCTGAAGACTGGGAAGAATATGTCGGACAAGTTGAGGGGTACATGCTGGTCAACGGGATCACGGAGGACAGGAAGAAGGCGGCAGCGCTACTAACTATCAGCGGCACGCCGGTTTACCGGGTGGCCGTTGGCCTGTGCCAACCCCTGCCGGTCTCCAGCGTATCGTACGCCGACCTGTTGGCGAAACTGAGGGTCCACTTCACCCCTAAACGGTCGGAACTGTTCTGGCGGAGGATATTTGAGAAGAGGAACCAGCGGCCGGGCGAATCAATACAACAATTTGTGGCGGCAGTCCGAGAAGCAGCCTTGCGCTGTAAATATGACAATCTCGAGATTCGCATCAGGGACCGAGTGGTTTTGGGGCTGCGAGACGAACACTTGCAAAACCGAATCATCTCTAAGCCCACCGGCAACCTCCAAGAAGTCTTAGACGAGCTACTCACGTACGAGTCTACAGGCAGACGCGACCCCCCCTACAACAGCATGGCAGCCTCAGCCGAAATTAACCTGGAGAGCCATGTGGACGGTGGGGAGGTGGACTACCAGTGGGAAGCTGAGATTGCCGAAGTAGCCAGAAGGTTCGGAAAGATGGCGCCGAGACCACTACGAGCCGAAGGCCCAGTTCAGAACAGAAGGCAACCACCACCAGCGCCGCAACGACCCCAGAGGGACAACCCCGCCAGACCTCGAGACCCAGAGACCCGGTGCGGAAGCTGCGGCGGAAATCACCAACGATCAACTTGCCGATTCCGAAACGCCAAATGCCGAGGGTGCAGAAAAACGGGCCACATCCAGGCCATCTGCAGAAGCCGACCGCGCGACAACCGCCTCCACGAGCTTGACGCTTGGGCCTCAGGTGAGGTAACCCCCGAACGGAGTGGCGGAGAGACCCCTAGGCCCAAGGCATGCACTTCCAACCCAGGGACTGGGGTGGGGGTCAACCACGTGGGGATCCCTAGACGAAAATACACCCCTAGAGTCAACCACATTTTGAGGCCTAAATTAAGAATCGAAGTCCAATTGCAAAGTGTCCCTTGCAAAATGGAAGTGGACTCCGGGGCCTCAGTATCTATAATTTCTAGGGACACCCTTAAATACATTGAAACTAGAAGCGGCCAGAAAATTCCCCTTAAACCCACCAAATTACAATTAGCCGACTTCCAGAAATCACCCATAGAACTAGTGGGAGAGGCTACCATCAATGTTAAATATAAGGGGTTCAGTGGAGTATTAACTATTTTAGTCACCGAGGGCCAGAGAACTAGCCTTGTAGGCCTTAATTGGTTCTCGGCCCTAGGCATTTGGGTGGGGGGAATTAACACCATTCAAAATAAAACCCTAAAATCCGTCTGCGATAATTTCGCAGACGTATTCGACGGGTCATTAGGGAGGTACAAGGGACCCCCCATTAATTTTAACTTAGACCCCGAGGTTAGGCCCATCAGGCTTAAGGCCCGGAGGGTGCCTTTCGCCCTCAAACAAAAAATCGAGGCCGAACTAGATAAGCTAGTAGGCCAGGGCGTCTTAGAGCCGGTAGAAGGGGGCCTGTGGGAGACACCGATCGTCACACCCCTGAAACCGAACGGGGATGTGAGGATCTGTGCCGACTATAAAGCTACCCTGAACCTCACAATGAAAAAACATGCTTACCTGGTCCTGACGGTGAAGCAGGTCCTCGCGACAATCCAGGACGGCGCCATTTTCGCCAAGCTCGACTTGGCGCAGGCGTATTTGCAACTTACCGTGTCTAAGGAAGCCGCCGAGGCTCAAACAATAGTTACCCACAAGGGGGCGTTCCGCGTTCACAGACTTCAGTTCGGGATAGCTGCAGCTCCAGGCATCTTTCAGGAGGTGATGGAGAGAACCTTGAAGGGCATTCCAGGTGTATGCCCTTACTTTGACGATGTCCTCATCGCTGGAAAAACTGAGGACATCCTAGCTGAAAGGCTAGAACAGGTACTGGGGAAATTCAGGGAGGCAGGATTGAAATTAAAAAAGGATAAGTGTTGCATAGGGGTAAAATCAACTGAATTCTTGGGGTTTAGAATTGATGCATCAGGCATCCACCCTACAGAAGGAAAAATTAGGGCCATAAAGTTAGCTCCAGAACCCCAGAATAAGGCGGAACTACAAGCCTTCCTTGGCTTAATTAATTTTTATCACACATTCCTGCCTCACAAAGCAGCTATTGCTGAACCCCTCCATAGACTTTTAGATAGGAAGACCCCCTGGCAGTGGCAACAAAAACACAGGACCAGCTTCCAAACTTTAAAGGACATCCTGTCTAGCAATTCTACAGTTACTCACTTTATAGAGAACAAACCCATATTCTTAGCTTGTGATGCTTCCCCTTATGGAGTGGGAGCAGTTATTAGCCACATGGATGAGCAAGGGCAACAGAGGCCTATAGCATACTATTCCAGGACCTTAACAAAGGCGGAACGGAATTATGCACAGATTGACAGGGAAGCATTGGCCATAGTGGCAGGCGTAAAAAAGTTCCACGATTATCTGTATGGTAGGGACTTTACTATTTACACTGACCACAAACCCCTGCTAGGGCTATTTACTACCGATAGACAGACTCCACATATAATGTCTCCCAGGATGCTAAGATGGTCAATTTTCCTTTCCGCTTACACATTTTCAATCAAACACAGGCCGGGCAAGGAGATGGGGCACGCTGACGCCCTCAGCAGGTTACCCCTAGAGGATACAGGTACAGACCCCGCACCTGTGGGACAAATCATGTCCCTACAAGAACTCTCTGAGTGTCCCCTAACTGCCAGGGACATTGCAGCTGCCACCAGGAAGGACCCCATACTCAGCAGAATAGCAGCATGGGTACAAGGTGGGTGGCCTAGCAAAAGCCCTGACCCCAAGTTCACAACATATGTTAGAAGGAAGGACGAACTATCATCACATGTTGGATGTCTATTGTGGGGCAACAGGGTTGTCATACCAGAGAGGCATAGAAACACAGTAATTGGGGAATTACATGATGGGCACCCTGGAATTGTGCGTATGAAGGCCCTAGCTAGAAGTCACGTATGGTGGCCAGGGTTAGACACAGCCATAGAGGATAAAGTTGCAGGGTGCTACCAGTGTCAGCGTTCTAGACCGGAGCAAGCACACACAACGGTACACAAGTGGGAAGAGGCCAGAAACCCGTGGTCTAGGATCCATATTGACTTCGCCGGCCCTTTCCAGGGCCTCACATTCCTTGTAGTAGTGGATAGCTACTCCCGGTGGTTGGAGGTCGTGCCCGTTAAGTCCATGACATCAGCAAAAACCATACAGGTCTTAAGGGGACTCTTTGCCACTCATGGGTTACCTGATGTAATTGTCTCTGACAATGGGCCACAATTCACATCTAATGAATTTCAGGACTTCCTCAAGGCCAACTGGATTAGACACGCGACTTCAGCACCCTTCCACCCTTCCTCTAATGGCTTGGCAGAACGGAACGTCAGAACAACCAAGGACGCCCTCAGACGAATAATCCACAGTGACTGGCATCAGAGACTGGCTCAGTTCCTGCTGGCCCAACACACCACACCGTGTGCGGCCACAGGGAAGAGTCCTGCTGAAATGAGGTGGGGCAGGCGATTGATAACAAAATTGGACAGACTACACCCTGACAGACTACCTGCTGAACATGACCCGGTTACCCCAACCAGGTCTCTGAACATTGGGGACATGGTGTGGGCTAGAAATTATGGACAGGGGGACAAATGGGCACAAGGGGTCGTGATAGAGAAAACTGGTCCCTTATCTTATTTAATTGAGGGGGAAGGGAATCAGCTGATTAGGAGACACATCGATCAGTTAAGGAAAAGGGCCTCTGAAGGTGTACAAGCCAACAAAGAGAGGGACAACTCTACAACGAACTCTACACCTTCCCCAGCCAAGGGTAACCAAGCACCAGGGGGGAAAGGGAGGAGAATACATTTCAGGGCAATTGAAGCAAACCCCCAGAATTGTAACGCAAACCCCCAGAATTGTAACGCAAGGATAGAAATAGCGCCCCCTGACAGCACACCAGGGGCATCCAGTCAACCCAATGTACCCCAACAACAGCAATCACAACAACAGCCCAATAAGGAAACACCACCTGGGCCGTCCACACACACAACAGGGTCAGAGGAGGTAGTCACCGGTGGAACCGAAGGAACCCCAGCAGTTAGTATGGCCAGCAGATATCCAGTCAGGCAACATAAACCCCCAAGCTACCTGAAGGACTATGTCAAATAGTAATTTCATCCAGGGGGGAAGGGGTGTTGTGTACATAGTTATGGGAGTGGTTTCCCTTCAGCGGGAAACCTGAGTGCAATCATTGGCTGCTACTTCCCGGCGGGAGTTTCTAAGCCGGGGATTGGTTATGTTTGAATGGAGTTAGTATTTAAGGCAGGGTTCAACGGCTGCTAGCCAGTTGACCCATGTGAGTTCCAATAAACGTTCCTTGTGCGACATCGCTGTCTCCGCTCGTCATTCCGGACTTAACAGACACACAATCAACATTCTCTCTTAGTATCTGCACTTCATTTTCAGTTATTTATTTATTTTTATTTATTTAGTTATATTTATATACCGCCCTATTCCCTGAGGACTCAGGGCGGTTTACAGGGAATTAAAAATCCAAAATACAAAAATTAAGAACCAAATTAAAAAATATTAAATTGACCCTGTAGTCGATTAAAAAGAACCCTAAATTAAAATTTCTCCTCAGTCTGGGCCCGAGAGCTCGAAGAGCCAGGTCTTCAGGCCCCGGCGGAATGATCGGAGGTCGGGAGCAGTCCTCAGCTCCACCGGCAGCTGGTTCCAGAGGGCAGGCGCCCCCACTGAGAAGGCCCTATCCCTGGGTGTCACCCGCCGGCAATCTCTTACCGGCGGGACCCTGAGCAGACCCTCCCTGTGGGAGCGCACTGGGCGAAGGGCGTTTGATGACGGCAGCAGGTGTTCCCTCAAATACCCCGGACCCAGGCCATGTAGGGCTTTATAGGTGATAACCAGCACCTTGAATTTCACCCGGAGGGCAACCGGAAGCCAATGCAGCTCGCGGAGTAGAGGTGTTACATGGGAGTATCGGGAGACCCCCATTACAACTCGCGCGGCCGCATTCTGCACCAGTTGAAGCCTCCGAGTGGTCTTCAAGGGCAGCCCCATGTAGAAAGCGTTACAGTAGTCCAAACGGGAGGTCACAAGCGCATGAGTAACTGTGCGTAGGGCGTCTCGGTCCAGATAGGGACGCAACTGGCGCACCAGGCGAACCTGTGCAAAAGCCCCCCTGGTCACGGCTCCTATGTGATCTTCAAAATTGAGCCGTGAGTCCAGGAGGACGCCCAAGTTGCGAGCCCTATCAACGGGGGGTAACACCTCACCCCCCATCGTTAGAGGTGGAATAACTTGGTTAACCCGAGATGCCGATATGCACAGCCACTCAGTCTTGGCGGGATTGAGACGAAGCCTGTTTCTCCCCATCCAGACCTGAACCGCCTCCAGGCACCGGGACATCACAGAGAGGGCATCGCTGGGTTGGTTCGGGGTGGAAAGAAAAAGTTGGGTATCATCAGCGTACTGGTGATACCCCACCCCGAAGCCACGAATGATCTCGCCCAGCGGCTTCATATAGATGTTGAACAGGAGAGGCGAGAGAACCGACCCCTGAGGGACTCCACAAATGAGAGGCCTCGGGGCGGATCTCTGCCCTCCCGTCAACACCGACTGCGAGCGGCCCTGGAGGTAGGAGGAGAACCACCGTAAAACGGTGCCTCCCACTCCCAACCCCCTGAGACGCCGCAGCAGGATACCATGGTTGATGGTATCGAAAGCCGCTGAGAGATCTAATAGGACCAGGGCAGAGGAGCAACCCCTGTCCCTTGCCCTCCAGAGATCATTCACCAGCGCGACCAATGCCGTCTCCGTGCTGTGTCCGGGCCTGAAACCCGATTGGTACGGGTCCAGATAATCAGTTTCCTCCAGGAACAGAGGGAGCTGATGCGCCACCACACTCTCAACAACCTTCGCCAGAAAGCGAAGGTTGGAGACTGGACGGTAGTTGTCTAAAGCAGCCGGGTCCAAAGCAGGCTTCTTGAGAAGGGGTCTCACCACCGCCACAGACAGTCCAACTTGACCCAAAAACCTCACAGACTTGAGGACAGGGGCAAAAAGTCATTTCTCTCTAGACATATTACCCACTTCAGAGGCATGTCTGCCTCACCAGGGCATCCAGATAGGGAAATCTGTGTGTCTGTGGCAGGGTTGCACTTGTCTGTGGTGGATTACGTGGGCCACACTCCCAGGAAAATGTAAGTAGGGGCCAGGGTGAAAATGAACATTCAGAGTTTCACAGAGTCTAACTCAGAGGCAGTTGGAGAACTAAATTCGAGTGAAAGCTTCCATCTCCTTCCAAGGAATGCTTGATTTACAACCACAACTGAGCCCAAATTTTCTGTTGCTAGCCAAGACAATTGTTAAGTGAGTTGTACCCCCATTTCACAACCTTTATTGCCACCGTTGTTAAGCAAATCACTTCAGTTATTAAATGAATCGTGCCGTTCTTAAGCAAATCTGGCTTTTTCCTTTGACTCCGCTTGTTGGAAGCCAGCTGGAAAGGACATAAATACATGCCAGTTGCCAAGCGCCCAAATTTTGATCATGTCACCATGGGGATGTTGTGACAGTTGTAGGTGGGAAAACTGGTCATAAGTCCCTTGTTTCAGTGTCGTCATAACTTTGAACAGTCACTAAACAAATGTTTGTACATTGATTATTATCTGTATTGGGTTTCCCTTACAACAGTGTTTCTTAACCTTGCTGGCTATGGAATTCTGGGAGCTGAAGTCCAAACATTTTAAAGTTGTCAAGACTGAGAACCAATGCTTTACAGGAAGACAGATTCTGATTTAATATAAGACAGAAAAACTTTTTAAAGGAATTTAAAGTAGGATGGATGAACCAATGACCTTGGTTCCCTTTTCCTGGAGTTATTCAGATGGAAGATGGACAGCTATCTATCTGGAATACTTAAATCTGGATTTGGATTTAGCAGGGAGTTGAATTCACTGGCCTAAATAACTTTTTCCAACTCTAGGATTAACCTGAAATGTTTCCTTTACATTTAATTAACATTAAGTATATTGTGTAGACATGGATTGAATCATCTTTCTATTTAAAAATTACAATATGCTGCACACTTTCTGGACATTTAGCTATTCAGATGACATTCCAATGTCCCATTCTATACAATGGGTGAGGAAAAATAATTTTTAACTGAAGCAAAAAAAAGGGCATGAACCTCATGGACTCACAGCAATCCTTGTTAGTCAAAATGGGTCTAATTCCCTACCTATCTGTACTTTAGATGAAGAATGGGATATTTTTTTTGATACAATGGGATCCCTGGGCCTATTGTAACAAAGCAATATTTTTTTATCAGCAGGCTGGCAAGCATTACCACAAGAAAGTGTTTTAGGAATCTGGAGGCTTAGACCAAGCTGTCATTGATCGAAGAACAGATCAAGATGATGAAGGAAATGAAAAGCAACAGGCAGAGAGGTAGAAAAGGCAAGACTAATTGGGCCAGCATGAAACCTGAAAACAAGGCTAGGGCTTTAAAGATTCTCTAATCCCCTGAGCACCCAATAAAATTCCCCCACTGTCAAGTGCCCTCCCACCATCACCCCATCTAATTGAGAAGATGGGGCACAGCTGGTGAGGTGAGACAGAAGTGACAAGTGTCACTCTGTTGTCTCAGAGGCTTCCCTCACCCCCACCCCCCAAAAAAAGAAATCTGGCCAAACAAACCAGGCCATAAGCAATGGGTCTTTGTGGGCAGAAACCTGCTGAAAGGAGCTTTTCTACTTGGTCAGAAGGCCTCTGGCACTCAGCCCAAAAAGATTGGTCGTGGCTTGGGTGGGTGACAGGTGGGGACAAAGAAAATACATCAGCCTCCAAGGAGGAAGGAGAGTTAACAAGGAGATGTTTTAGGGTCTCATTAGCACAGTGTGACTTGCTGTCTCATCACAGAACCTGCTACTTAATTAGGTCTCCACTGGGAGGGAGACAGCCAGATGTGTCACTCATTACTTCTGTGTCTGTGCTTTGTGATGAGAATCCTGGGTTTGGAAGAAGGCAATAAGGCTTTAGTGGGGGCAGAGGAATCCAAATTTCTCTTTAGAAAAGTAGAGGAAGGGGCACTTAGGAGCAGACAGCCACCTAAGTTAGGGGATTGTTTGGAGGGAGTAAAACATCCAGGGAACAGAGGATGCAGGTGCCCTTCTAAAAGAGTTGCCACCAATTCACCAAGTTCCTCGGGCTGACTTCAGCCCTTTCCTTTCATATACTAAGCCTTTGGTACCCTCTGTCTTGCAGGATTGTCCTGAGAACAAGTACTGGAGGTAGCTCTCTCTAAGGAGAGGGAGAGAGTGTGTGTGCAAGGGGAAAAAAGAAAAGAAGAAAACTTGGATGGTGGAGAGAAAATGCCTAACGTATTTTGAATGGAATTGTAGTGTCGGGTTCGTGGATCGATGAGACACAGACGTCAGGTGTGTAAGAGCCTTTATTAGGAGATAGCGTGGTCCGAACTAGGGAACAAAGGTTACCTGCCTTATTTTATACCTGACCTGGTGAATGCCTGGCCAATAGGTTTAGACTCAGGTTTCCCACCGGCTGGGCAGCCAATCCCTTTAAATCCGGCTTTCCCGCCAGGAATTCTTCCTCTGGGCACATTTAAACAATTTTTGTTCCACTCTTTCTGTCTTGTAGAAGATAGGTAGTCCTCCACTTATAATCACAATGGGGAGCAAGCAGAATTTCCATCCCTAAATAAGGCAGTTTAGAAGTGAGTCACACTCAGGTTTACCACCTTTTTCCCATGGTTAAATAACTCATTGCAGTTGTAAAGTGAAGCACATGGTCGTTAAACAAATCTGGTTTCCTCACTGACTTGGCTTGTTGAAAGCCAGCTGGGAAGGTCACAAATGGTGATCACATGACCCCAGGACCCTGAACCATCATAAGTGTATATGCTGATTGCCAAGCGCCAGAATTCTGATCCTGTGACACAGGATGTATAAGGGTCATAACTGTGAGGACCAGAGGTAAGTCACTTTTTTCAGTGCTGTTGTAACTTTCACTAAATGAATGGTTGTAAATCGAGGACTACCCATAACTGGAAGAGCTCTCTCTCTCTCTCTCCTTCTAACTTGTGAACTCAGTATATCCATTCCTTCCTACCTTGAGCAATTTTTCTACCAGACAACTAACCGTCTCCCTACTAAACAACTCATAGCAGCAGCTGGATGTTTATTTATTTATTTATTTATTTATTTATTTGATTTATATACCGCCCTTCTCCCGACGTTTCAGTTGATCCTGCATCAAACCAGATTCTACCCACCCGTCACTACAACACACTTCATCTTAGTGGCATTCCTCTCTTCAAAACAGAGTTTTCCCCTGGTGTTGGCTATCCTCCCATCTCCTGCAATTAATATTGTCTTAGCAATATCAGGCATGTCACAGCAACAGCAAGCCTGCCTTTTCTGCACAGCAAGATGGAAGGGACTCTGCTTTTCCTACCACTGTACCAATTGACACATCTACCCTTCCAGTAATAACTCATCTTGCCATACAAGCCGGCCTGTCTCCTTATAAATCAATGTCAGAATCTAAACCTGTCTGTTGGAAAGCTGGTGAAGCTCATTTCAGAGATGACAGGGGTCACAAATTATTTTCCAGGGATCTGCTTTACCTGTGGTCTATAAATTGCATTTGATCTTCTGCCAATTTCCCTACTCTTTGGTTAGGCTAGCCAAACGAAAACAGATATCCATCCACATGCATGCAGAAACACACGTTGCTCGCTTCTCTCCTGCTACTTATAGATTCTGCGTTGTAAGGAATTACAGTAAATGCAATTCTGCAAAGACATTACAGAGGTTTCACCTGGATAGGGGTCAGATTAAAGAAAAATTAAAGCAGCAGCAGACTCCAGAAACCCAGCTAATCACAGGTGGCAGACAAGGGCTAGATAGCTCATGTGCCTGATTTGCAATGCGATTCTTTTTTTTTTTTCAGTTTGCTTCAGCAAGCCCATTAGCACAGGAGTGTTAGGAGGAAACAGCAAAAGAACATTTGAAGATCAGACATTAGTAGCACAGTTTCCTTGTAATTTCCTGGATGGGCAGGTTAACACCTCACAGGGTCATATAGTCCCAGAGTCCCTAAGCAAAAGATCCTTTTGTAAGAGGAGAGGTCCACGAGGAATGGCACCAGTGAGCATCTAGCTAGATTCCCACTATTATTTATTTATTTATTTATTTATTTATTATTTGGATTTGTATACTGCCCCTCTCCCGAAGGACTCGTGGGCCCTGATGAGCAGGAATGAAGACACACAGCTGAGTACAGAGAAACTCATTCTTTTATTAAGCTGGAACTGTACTGGGGACTTGGGGTGCACCTCGCCATAATATATAGCCAAACCCTCTGGTAGCAACCAATCAGATTGAACCCATGCTTGCCGCCCAAGGTTGACCAATTGCAGGACCGGAGACATCCTGTCTGGGTTGCTGGAGAGCCAGCAATGCAAGTGGTGAGGTACCAAAAGCCCAGTACATAACACCCCTCCCTCCTAGGATCAGGCTATAATACCTTTGACAATAGTCAAGGCTTAGGAATCACTCCTAAAGGAAAATAAATAAAAGTTATTCTTTTATAAATGGTACCAAATGTAACACCAATGAATTGTATAAAATGTAACACTAAGATGTGGGGCTATCTACAGTATTTCCTGCTTAGACAGAGAATTCACACATGGTAATCAACAAAGTTCTTTTGAAATGTTAAAAAGGATACTCACCTCAAGAAGGTGAGTAAAACAAGATAGTGTAGTGACGGATGTAAGGAAGTTGTTACAATAAGTCTTTTGGATGTAAAAGTTCAAAGAGGATCTTTTAGAAATGTAAATGACTTCAAAGACTAACTTAAGTTTCTTAGGGGGGCATGTATCGAGAAAAGAAAGTATAAATGCCTAGTTTGAAACTTGCTCAGTGCGCTCTTCGAACCCAATCCAACTTGGGAAGGGTCTAAGAGGCCACGTTTGCAAACGTTTTCTTTCTTTATTATTTTCTTTATTATTTTCAATTTCTTTTCAATAAATCTTTGTTTTTGTTAACCAGACTTGTCTTTGAGTTGTGAGTATCAAATTTTGGGTTTTTAAATCTCACAATCTCAACAACCAAAATACATAATAATAAAATAATAACAATAATGCTTGTTAAGCCAAGGCAGTTAGAATGACATTACACGACCTTTACAGACGTGCCTTGTAGAATAGACTAAAATAAGATTAAACAACAGATAAATGGCTAGTCAATACAGTAAAGACTACAAAGAGATGAAACAACGTCTCAATGAACATGCTTGTCAGCAGTTACAATTCACCCTCAATTTCTGTAGGTAGTGGTACAAGTGTCACAACCTAATACATCACTTTATTTTACAATATAGTCTGTAAGATATGCTGGGGGTTTGTGTGGTCTGGAGGAACACCTTGGAGTTCCAGTCACTTTGTGGTCTACCAGCTTACCCGGTGGGATGGGTAGACCTATATCCCCTTGTGCTCCATCGTCCAAGGGAATTGGAATGCTCTGGCTGGCCTCCCCAGTTGGCCCACCCCAGAGTCAGTCTGTTCTGCCGAGTAGGCACAGCGGTTGCTGAAATTCGGCTGGTTCGCCTGGTCAGGGGTCCCATGTTGCACTTCCGAGATTCCCTGTTCTTCCTCGGAATCAAGTTCAGCTGAGAAAGGAAAACCCTGGTGGTTCTGGTGTGGGCTGGCTTGGGTGCCGGTTTGAGAACTTTGGGAGGGACTTATGCCATAGTCCTCACTTAGTGACCGTTCTGGAAACCTCTTCCTAAGTTGGTCGATGTGTCTTCTGACCAGTCACCCTCCCTCCAACCCCACTACATAAGATAGGGCACAGGTCTTCAACCCGCGGCTCCGGAGCCACATGCGGCTCTTTCAGCCATCTCCTGCGGCTCCCAGTCCTCTGCCATGTGCAGTCCAAAAAAAAAAGGGGGACTAAAAAAGTTCAACCAATCAATTCAAATATGCAGGGTAGGTGCATATCTCGCCTTGTCTCCACTCTTCAGTCAAACCCTGTTCTGCACATGCACGCATGTACACGCATGCGCATGCATTTTTTGCGGCTCCCAGTTTTTCCTTTTGTGAGGGAACCGGTTCCAAGTGGCTCTTTCACTGTTTCAGGTTGCTGACCCCTGAGATAGGGGTCCGGATGCTTTGGTCACCTGACCAGGAACCCACAAATTTCTAGGCCCATAGTTTCTGGCCCAAACCCAATCACCCATTTGAAGCCCCCTCGGGAGCTTTGGCCTAGAGGCTTCGGATGCCACTCTGTCTGGATGCAACCTGTCCAGTTTAGTAATTAAACGCCTTCCCCAACAAAGCTCAGCAGGACTTTTACCTGTAACTGTGCAGGGCGTAGAATGTTGACAGAGCAAGAAATCTGCCAGTCTATGATGCCAGTCACCTGTGATAATGCGCTTGAGTGCCTCCTTTGTTGTCCTCACCATGCGTTCGGCTTGTCCATTCAAAGAAGGATGAAATGGTGCAGACGTAGCATGTCTGATGAGGTTAACTCTAAGAAAAGCCTGAAACTCAGCAGCAGTGAATTGAGCCCCATTATCAGAAACCAAAACATCAGGCAACCCATGTGTTGCAAAGATTTTTCTCAACACCTGGATGGTCCTAGCAGTAGTCATATTAGGGACTGGAACTACTTCCAGCCATTTTGAGTGGCTATCCACTACTATCATGAAAAGTTGTCCTTGAAAAGGCCCAGCATAGTCTATATGAACCCTGGACCAGGGAGTATGTGTTTCCTCTCACCTATGAACTGGGGCCTGAGGCATTTCAGGCCTAAACTTCTGGCAGGTATAGCAACCATGAACTTGATCCTCTACAGCCTTATCCAGGCTAGGCCACCAAAGGTAGCTTCTAGCTAAGGCTTTCATGCGTACAATGCCTGAATGGCCTTCACATAAGGATTGTAAGACTCTGTCCCTCAATGAAGTGGGGATAATGACTCTGTTGCCCCATAATATGCAGCCCTTGTGTGCAGACAACTCATGTCTCCTGATAAAATAACTTTGAAATTCAGGGCCTGGACTTTTTTCCAACCAGCCCGTGTATACCCATGACAGTACTCTGTTCAGAATTTTATCTGTGGCAGTTTCAGCAGCAATATCCCCTGCGTGGAGGGGAAACTCAGGTAAGTCCTGAATGGACAATATTTTAGCAGCAGGAGCTGGATCAGGATCCATTAGTGGCAGTGGTAGTCTGCTGAGGCCATCTGCATGACCCATTTCCTTCCCAAGTTTATGAATTAACTTAAATTTGTATGCAGACAAAAATATAGACCATCTCAGCATTCTTGGAGACAGTATGTGGGGAGTTTGCTTATCTGTTGTGAATAGTCCCAAAAGGGGTTTGTGGTCAGTGTAGACAGTGAAATCCCTGCCATCATCAGTCCAGGTCAGCCTGTTGGAAAAGATATGTCTTAAGGTCACAGCGAAAGGACCGAAGGTCTGGGGCCATTCGGAGCTCCTGGGGGAGTTGATTCCACCAAGCAGGTGCCTCAACAGAGAAGGCCCTCCCCCTGGGGGTCGCCAGCCGACATTGTCTGGCCGACGGCACCCTGAGGAGGCCCTCTCTGTGTGAGCGCACAGGGCGATGGGAAAACATTCCTGGCAGCAGATGGTCCTGCAAATATCCCGGGCCTAAGCCATGTAGGTAAGAACCAGCACCTTTAATCTCACCTGGAGGGCAACCGGTAGCCAATGCAGCTCACACAGGAGGGGTGTAATATGGGAGTATAGGGATGCTCCCATCACAACCCGCGTGGCCGCATTCTGCACCAGCTGAAGTCTCAGGGTGGTCTTCAAGGGCAGCCCCATGTAGACAGCATTGCAGTAATCTACCCAGGAGGTGACGAGTGCATGAGTGACCATACCTAAAGCATCTCGGTCCAGATAGGGTCGCAACTGGCGCACCAGGCGAACCTGTGCAAATGTCCCCCTGGCCACGACTCCAACATGATCTTCTAAACTGAGTCGTGCATCCAGGAGGATGCCTAAGTTGATAATGAGGTTTTTAATTATGATTTTAAATGTTTTTTTTTTGCTTTAGTGGGACTTTGACACAATTTAATTCTTTTTTTTAGTATTTGTATTTATTTGTATTTTATTGTTGTTAGCTGCCCTGAGTCCTTCGGGAGATAGGGCGGCATACAAGTCTCATTATAAATAAATAAATAAATAAATATAAATAATCATGAAATTTCTTAACTCCAGCCACTATGGCCAAGGCTTCTTTATCAATTTGTGCATAATTACGCTCAGCAGCGGACAAAGTTCTAGAATAGAAGGCAATAGGAACCTGTTTCCCATTCTTCTCTATGTGGCTTAAAACTGCCCCCACCCCATAGGGAGATGCATCACATGCAAGACATACAGGTTTAGACTCAATGTAATGAGTTACAGTGGACTTTTCTGAAAGGAGGGCCTTGAGATCCTGGAAACTTTTTTCATGTAAGTTAGTCCATTTCCAAGGGGCTTTTTATCAAGTAGCCTGTGGAGGGGCTCTGCTATTGCAGCCTTATGAGATAGAAATGTGTGATAAAAATTCAGGAGGCCCAAAAATGCTTGCAGCTCTCCTTTTGATTTTGGCCTAGGAGCCATTTTGATGGCCTTTACTTTTGAATCAGGGGGTGAATCCCACTAGCATCGATACAGAACCCCAAGAATTCCGTTGATGAGACCCCAATACTACATTTGTTTTTCTTTAATTTGAGGCCCGCATCGCGGAGCCTTTGCAAAATGGCCCTGAGCCTATTGGCCAACACTTCTGGGGATTCCCTAGCAATGAGAACATCATCAAAATAAGGACAGACACCCTGAATACCCTTAAATGTGCATTCCATAATCCCTTGGAAAATACCCAGTGCAACACTGACTCAAACTGCAAGTGTTTTACTTTGAATGCCCCTCTGTGAGTTACTATTGTTTGAACTGCAGCTGTGGCCTCGTCAACCGGCAGTTGTTGATACGCCTGCGCTAGTTTAGCAAAAATGGTTCCCCTTTGCAAAGAGGCTAGAATATGGTTGACTATAGGGACCGGGTACGCATGTTGATTTAGGGCCTTATTTAATGTGCATTTGTAGTCTGCGCAAATGCGAACTTCCCCATTGGACTTAAGTGGGGTGACAATAGGAGTTTCCCACTCCCTCCCCCATCAACAGGCTGTAATACACCTTGCTCTACTAACTTATCAATTTCGGAATCGATTTTGTGTTTTAAACGAAGGGAACCCTGCGAGGCTTGACCCTAATCAGTACAATGCTCGGATCTAATTTAAAAGAAATTGGCGGGCCAGTATAAGTTCCCAGTTTTGACTCGAAAACATCTGCGTATTCCTCACACACAGCCATGAGGTCTGCTGTCTGAGTCCAGTTAATGCCTGTAATTTGAATGCCCAAGGCCTCAAACCAATCAAGTCCAATAAGACTTGTTCTTTGGCCCTCTACTACTATGACATCCAGGTGCCCCAAAAACCCTTTAAATTTCACCAATAAGGTGGCTTCACCCTTAACTTTAATGTGAGCATTCTGAAAATCTGTTAAAATAATATCTGACAGTCTTAGTTTAGCCCACTGGTTACTGCTTCTGCACACAAAGTTGAATGTGTCATGCAAAATGATCGATACCACCAAGCCGGAGTCCAACTCCATCTTACATGGAACTCCTTGTAGCTCTCTCGAGAGCTTGAGTTTAGGCTTAAGGTGGCAACGAGCCCTGGTGCGGCAAATGCTTCTCTGGCTTCTGAAGAACCCCACACTAACTGGACCCTGGGCCCCAGTACCTCTCCTAGTCGGTTCCTCCGACTGGTGCTTGGGTGGCCCGTCTCTCTGGCGGGGTCTGCACACCACCACAATGTGACTGGTCCTTCCACAAGCTCTACACGTAGCCAAACGAAATCTGCAATTGGCGCGGGAGTGGTTGCCTCTGCACCCCTTACATCTAGGTAAGAGAACTGCCTTGTAATCGTTCTCTCTTTGGTGGTTGCCGCAGTTTTGTGCGCTAGGCTGTCTTTAGAGCTTGTTTATTTTGGGTTCTTCATCTTCTGACGATTCTCCACCGCATTTGGCAACCTCAAGGTGGATGGAATCTTCTGCTTTTGAAGATTTGGTGGGCTGCATTGTTTGTACTGCACCTCCGGCTGCTTCATCAGCCATGACCTCGTCCTGTGCTTCAGTGAATGTGAGATTTGGTCTGGCAAACAGTCTCTGCTGCAGGGTTCTGTCTCTAAGGCCACAGACGAGTCAGTCTCTGTCGTTCCTCTAAATTCGAAAATTTGCAAAGACGTGCGGCCTGCCTTAGGCCCGCGATAAACTCGGATGCTGTCTCACCAGGAAGCTGCACTTGTT
Organism: Vipera berus; assembly: GCF_964194415.1. Taxonomy (NCBI): domain Eukaryota; kingdom Metazoa; phylum Chordata; class Lepidosauria; order Squamata; family Viperidae; genus Vipera; species Vipera berus. The sequence goes on from NC_138205.1 coordinate 15,266,264, forward strand.
GGTCAAATTTAAAACGCCATGCCATCTCCGAAATTTTGGACTGAAAATGCCTGGTCAGTTTCTTCTTAAGGTCAGCAAACAATACCGCTTCAATGGGCGTTGGCGCGAAGAGATTTTCTGCTAGATTGAAAGTCACTGGGCCACACACACACAGCAACGTCACAGCTTTTAGGCCTTCCTCTGCAATCTGGTTTGCTCGTAGATAGTTCTCCACTTGCGAGAGGTAAGACAGCCAATCTACTGGATGTTTAATGTCGAACTCTCTGAGTTTACCGACCTTCGGCATCTTTTCCTCGATTCCTATGTTCTTGGATCCTGCTTCTTAGGCTCAGGGAATGCATCCTCTGAGCACACGGCCGCTAGTGTAGCTTTACTAGCCGGCCTAGGGAGGGGGGGAAGATGCCTCTTCCCTCCAGCGAGTAATGCTGACCCCTCGTGACGTCAGCCCTTAGGCGGTGAAGCAGGATCCCATCCTCGTCGCCACTATTATGTCATGGGCTCTGGTGAGCAGGAATGAAAACACACAGCTGAGTACAGAGAAACTCATTCTTTTATTAAGCTGGAACTGTACTGGGGACTTGGGGTGCACCTCGCCACAATATATAGCCAAACCCTCTGGTAGCAACCAATCAGATTGAACCCATGCTTGCCGCCCAAGGTTGACCAGTTGCAGGACCGGAGACATCCTGTCTGGGTTGGTGGAGAGCCGTTAACTCTCCAGCAATGCATGTGGTGAGGTACCAAAAGCCCAGTACATAACAAGATCCTTTTGTAAGAGACTTGGAGAGGTCCACGAGGAATGGCACCAGTGAGCATCTAGCTAGATTCCCACCTCCCCACTTCCATTAACTGTAAATACACTGTAAAGCCCCCATCTGGATGAGGTTTCTGGTAATTGGCCAGTTGGCCATTCGTTCCTTAGAATGTAGGTTTCCAACCTAATGATCAGTAAGCCCTTTGCTTGCAACCAAGTCAAGATTCTCAGAAACTCCCAGTGCAACTTGAGTTATCTCAGCCTGGAGTCTTCCCTGGGAATTCTCAGAGGTCTACACAGCCTCAAAAAATATCCATGGCATTTTCATCCTGTCCTTCTTCCCAAGTCCTGCCTTCCTCCCCATAATACCTTCATGAGATACTTTATATCAGGGGTCTTCAAACTTGGCCACTTTGTGACTTGTGGACTTCAACTCCCAGAATTCCTCAGCCAGCGTGCCTGGTTAAGGAATTCTGGGAGTTGAAGTCCACAAGTCATAAAAGGGCCAGGTTTGAAGACCCCTGCTTTACATTGAGAAGCAGCATGGATTTGAATCCATATCTCATTGGCAAACCTAATCTTCCAACTCTCTCTGATTTGGCAGAATGAGGAGACCGTCTTGAAAAACAAAGGGTTGGAGCGGATTGAAAATAAGATCTCTGCTATGTTTGCAACTTAGCCTGCCTTGTGTGGTCTGAAGTAGTCTGCTATCCTGACACTATCCTGGAAGTAAGATTTAATTCTTCCTTCAAAACCAAGCCGGTTGATTTTTATATACTGTGAGAAGTTTTATATCCAAATATATTTTATTCTTTATACAGTTTGCATCTTCCTTTAAAATATTAACTGAATCCACAATGGTTGGAGAATCAGTGTCTCCAAGTTAATCAAATTAGCAAACTTATTCAAACCCCAAATTAAAGTAACCAGTCCTAATCTACATATCAAAGGATAAGGTCTACAAAACAGAGTTGATTAAATTAGGTCTCCCAGAGGAACTGCATGTTCACAAGAATAAACATACCTACATACCCACACACCCTTCAAGTGTCACCCTTAAATCAGCACATAGACACTTTCACATCCTGGACAAGCTCCTCCTGTAAAAATCTGCTGCTGTATCCCATTTCACTGCAGCTTGCCCCTAAAAGCATTTCTTCTTTCCTCACAGCTGTCTGGATCTCATTTTCATTTATTGTTGTGCAACCCCAGCCGAGCTGGAACTCCAAATTATTCTTCTGACAATACCAAAATGTCTCTTTCTGTAGCCCTCACACAAGGACTGAAACTAAAATTGCAACCCAAACTGGATTAGACCAGGGGAAACCACAATGCAATTTTTTGGAGGAAAAATGTTTGGAAAGACTCAGTAATGACAGCATGAGGCTGACCTTAGCTGAACTTAAAAAAAAAACTAAGTAGGATCAGATCTGGATCACACATGGAGGAAGATCGCCAGAAAATTTCAGGTCATATGCTAGATGAGAAGTTGAAAAAATATTCTGAAGAACACAGAAAGAAATCCCTTACATTTTCTGTTGGGAAAATTAATGGCTACCAAGATGAACTGGAGAAAATCTTTACTTTATCTTGGGGCAATTTAAGTGTACCCAAAGGGAGCTTCTAGGACAAGATTCTGGTGGAGATTTGAGCTTCAGAAGCTCGCCTTTGCTCACTTCCCTCAACGCCTCCAGAAACAGGTGTCAGCACCCAGATCCTCAAACCAAAATATCACACTCACACATAGGCACGTACCCAAACACACACCAGCTTCTGTGCAAGATGCTTCCCACCATAAACCTACCCTGCTCCTGCTTCCCCACAATAAACAGCCCCGGAGGCGGGTGTGAAAATGCTTCCAGGAATAGCAGCCAAAGACAGAAATGTGCCATGAAATTTTCACATGTGGACAGTCGGTGCGTGGCTGAACGGGGACTCAGAGAGAAGGGAGGCCAGAATGGAGCAGGGCTGGCAAAGTTGGACATGAAATCATCATTTTTGAGAGATTCCCTATTGCTCCCTCCCCGTCAGCCTGCCACTTCCAAATGCCAGGTATGTCGTGTGGAGCGGCTGGGACAGAAACAAAATGTCACTTGCCACTTAAGCGGCAGCTGCATTTTAATCAGGCTACTAATAATACAAAAGAGATATCTTAAAGATTGTCCTTTCTCCCCGCTTCCGCCTGCCATTTACAGCAGGACTTACGCGGGGGGGGGGAGTGTGTCTCACTTTGAGGAGGGGATAAAAAGTTGGGGTTCAAGACCATTGCCACAATGAGACCCCACTCCCCGTCCCTTCCACTGCTCGTCTGCTTAATTAAAGTCACGGAGCTCCTCCGGTCCCTGATCCCCCTCTTCTTTCAGAACTTGACAGATAGCGGAGAAAATGAATGGCTGGTGAGGGAATTAAATTGATCCTTCTTCTCACTGCGGCTGGGTGACAAATCCACCCATAGATTCCAGAGTTGTTGTTGTTAGAGACCACTGCAGCCACTGTCAGACAAGGCGGCTGGGAGTGAAATGATGCAGTGCCCCCTAGAGGGGAAGACCCTCCCAAATCTTACTTTTGTCCCTGCTTTTTCACACATGTCCGGTGCCCCTTTTCGTCTCTCCAAGAGTGCCGGTGTAAATGTAGTTATTGCAAGCTTCTGTCTGAACAAAAGGGGGTGCCATGTACAGACTAGTCAAGCAGTGTTTTTCATTTATTTATTTTTTTAAAAAATCCACAACTATAATATTTTTAAGTGTACCGTAGAAAAGATAGGAGCTTTATTGGGTGGGTCAAAAGCATTTGATTTCAGGGAAATGGGGTCATCCAGCTGTCTTTGGGAAGCTCAGAAGCAGGACATGTAATTAATCACGTGTGCAGTGCACGCACACAAGTAATAAATAACTATCACAACTATGAGCCATAGTAATTTATTTATTATGTTTATTAGATTTTTCCCACCTTTATTACTTTGTAAGTATCTCAAGGCAGTGAACATACATAATACTCCTTCCTTCCCCTTTTTTCCCTCATAACAACAACCCTGTGAGGTGGGTTGGGCTGAGATTGACTGAGCCAAAGTCACGTAGACAGCTTTCGTGCCTAAGGCGATACTTGAACTCACCATTTCCTGGTGACTGGCCGAAAGTCATCCAGTTAGCTTTCATGCCTAAGGTGGGACTACTAGAACTCACCATCTCCTGGTTTCTAGATCTTAGCCACTAGGCCAAACTGGCTCTCCATAAATAAATAAATAGTTATTTTTTTATTTTTTAATTCCATTTATATCCCGCCCTGCAGCCATAATTCAGCCTTGTGGAACAAAGTGCCATCATTTGAGTGTGTGTAGTGTGAAGTCATTCTTTTATCACTTTTGCAGTTCTTTTTAAAAAATGTCCAAGTATACCAAAATAGCATGCTGCTTCCTCAGAGACAAGGACTTTCAGCCAAGTAATTCTTTAACTCCTGTTGATTCAGTCTGTTGGAGGAACAGTTGATTTGGCTACAGAAACAAATATACATGCACGGACTTGTTCCAGAAATAAGCTGAAGAATTTTCTGGGGGATGTAATGATACAAAGAGTTGTATCATTAAACTCACACATATATATACAAAACAGTTGCTGGCATCCACACACAAAAAAGATCTCAATTTCTAAGGTTTGTTTATTCAGCTCTTTGTACCCTGAGATGATCTCAATGTCCAATCACTCTAAGCCAGTGTTTCTCAACCTTGGCAGCTTGAAAATGTGTGGATTTCAACTCCCAGAATTCTTTAGCCAGCTTGGCTAGCTAGGGAATTCTGGGAGTTGGTCCACATATCTTCAAGCTCTCAAGGTTGAAAAACACTGCCTAAGTAGCAGGTCCCATGATTGTCTTACTGGGGGTTATGGGTGTCACAATTCAGTCATATGCTGTCCAAGGAGTTGACTGATTTATACCGATTAATTTATATTGTTGCTTTTTTAAAAAAAAAGTGATTAAAAGCTTCAGTACATTAATGCTCTGTTAGTTGTCTAAAGAATGCACCCTTAGCCAAAACAAAATATCATGATACATAAAACATATTTGCCTATCCTATATTTCCATTTTTATTTTTTGTAATAATTATTAGATGTTTATCCCTCCTTTATTACTTTATCAGTAATTCAAGGTGGCAAACATGCATACTAATACTGCTTCCTCATATTTTTCCCACAACAACCCTGTGAGGTAGGCTGGGCTAAGAGAGAGGGACTGGGTCCAAGTCACCCAGCTGGCTTTCATGCCTAAGGTGGGAGTAGAACTCACAGTTGCCTGGTCATTGGCACAAAATCACCCAGCTGGCTTTTTTGTCTAAGGTGGGACTAGAACTCGCTGTCACCTGGCGATTGGCCCAATTGGTTTTGTGCCTAAGGTGGAACTAGAACTCACAGTCACCTGGTGACTAATCCAAAGTCACCCAGCTGGGTTTCATGCCTAAACCAGAACACTCCAAGTTTCTAGACCAGCACCTGATGGAGAACATGGGACTCTATTTTCCAAAGTCAACTACCGTAAACTTTGGGAGGTTTGGGGCCTGTAGCCCACTTGTTTCAGAACCCAGGCCTAAGAGCAAATTCAAACTTTGGGCTCTAATTAAGCTTTACTTATCTACCAACTTGAGGGGGTGTATTCCAGTCCACCCTGCCAGACCCAAGGCAGGTTTATATGTTTGACTAACACTTGAAATGTCATTTAATAGCATATGCAGCATCACAAACATTTCCTGGTTTGGAGTAGGTCCAGGACAGTGTTGCCATAGTAACTGAAGGAGGGAGGGGGGCAGAGTGGAAAAACTTCAATGCCCCACACTCAAGGGAAGTGATGCTAGTGTGCGGCTTCAAATGTTTTTGTTTTGATTCTGGAAATGCTCCTTCATAGCGAATGGAAGAAATGACAGCCAGCAGGGAGCAATTATGACTGGGTAACCCTAGTTGGAGCCTTAAGGAGAGGTGGCAGGGTGAGTTGTTGACCCTAATGTATCAGCCCTGCCAACTCCTGGAAATCCACTTATTGGAATAGTAAATTTTCCTTGGGCTCCGTTAGGCTCATCCTAACACTCTTCTGTCTATCTTCAAGCCTGGCACCTCTTTAAAAAAATCCTGATTAACTACAGACTGCCAAACACATCAGAAACAGGAAGAAAGTAATATTTCTAGTTAAACTTGCATTCCAGCAGAAGTACAAATAATTATTTCCTTTTGCAAGAAACCAAGTGATTTACTTTTGATCAGTTTCTGCCCAAGTCCTCCTCCTCCTTCTCTGTCCTCCCTTAAAACTCATCTCTGGATATCTCTTTGTAAATACTTGTAAATTTAAATGCTTGTTAACTATTTAGACTACCTTGCTAAACATGGGACAAATCTTTATTTCCTGTTTTGGCCTAATCGAAGGCCATCGACAGGCAGTAGTCACAACAGTGACAGCTGATATTTGTGTAAATTTTAGATTGCTAACAAAGAAATAAAGGGAGACTGATATGCATTTCAAACTTATTTGTTTTCATCAGTCAGCCATACCCTTCTGAGATTCAAACCTGGGCTGATTGCACATTAGGCAGTTGTTTTAACCTCTAGGCCACAAGCTCTATCTCACTTTGTTAGCAATCTAAAATTTACACAAATAGGAGCTGTCACTGTTGTGACTACTGCCTGTCGATGGCCTTCGGTTAGGCCGAAACAGGAAATAAAGATTTGTCCCATGTTTGGGGCCTAGCAAGGTAATCTAAATAGTTAACAAGCATTTAACACATATCTCCCTTGCTTCTCAGCTAACAAAGTGAGATAGAGCTTGTGGCCTAGAGGTTAAAACAACTGCCTAATGTGCAATCAGCCCAGGTTCGAATCTCAGAAGGGTATGGCTGACTGATGAAAAAAAATAAGTTTGAAATGCATATCAGTCTCCCTTTAATTCTTTGTTAGCAATCTAAAATTTACACACACACACACATATATATATAAAGAGTGTGTGTGTACACATATATATTCATTCATCCTAGCATCTGCACACACACACACACACACACACACACACACACACACACTTGTTTCCCCCTATAGACCACTTTGGGAATACTCCCTTTCCCCTTCTCCCCACCTCACTTTTAGCATGTTCCAGTCTTTTTCCTCCTCTTTTCAAAACCTCATTAACAATATCACATTATATAATCTGTATAATACAATTGTTATATTATGTAATTTCATAATCATAGAAATGCATTCCATTCCATTCCACTCCACTCCACTCCACTCCACTCCACTCCATTCCATTCCATTCCACTCCACTCCACTCCACCCCACCCCACCCCACCCCACCCCACCCCACCCCATCCCATCCCATCCCATCCCATCCCATCCCATCCCATTCCATTCCATTCTATTCTATTCTATTCTATTCTATTCCATTCCATTCCATCCCATCCCATCCCATCCCATCCCATCCCATCCCATCCCATCCCATCCCATCCCATTCTATTCTATTCTATTCTATTCTATTCTATTCTATTCTATTCTATTCTATTCTATTCTATTCTATTCTATTCTATTCCATTCCATTCCATTCCATTCCATTCCATTCTATTCCCTTATTCTGCCCTGTATTATTATGGATATGCCTTCAACCATGTTTTGAGTGTAGCTTCTTACTTTTTTTGTTTGTATTAAGGAAATGCACCCACCTTAAGCCCAAGGGATATGGCAGAAGTATTTAATAATTCATCGTTCTTTTACTCTCATCTTTCTCCTGTTCTCTTTAGGAGAAAGAATGAACAAAGCTTAAAATATATACCTCTCTTTGTCCAATTAAAACTGCAGAAGAGAGGGGGGGGGAAATTTATCATTATTCCCCCAAAGCACACACACACACACACACACACACACACACACACACACACGCACCCACCTAGTTTATCTCGCCTCAATCTTGGTAGTTGATTTACCCGTGCTAGCCTCTGATTACTTCTCTCTTTCTTTCTCTCTCTCTTTTCTTTTTTCTTTTCTTTTTTGCTACGGCTGAGTACACACACAAAGTCTAATAGTTTCGCCTTTTATCCTCTAATCTAATCTATGTATTCCATATCAGATCTCTGCACCGTCCCCCTCCCATTCTCAATAGAAACAATAGTCTCCACCTCTCGACTGCAAACCCCCCCTTCCCTTGTGCGCTCTCTCTCTCTCTCTCTCCCTCTCTCTCTATCTCTCTCTATAAGTCCGTGGGATCCCCATCGGTCCCCTCCGCTCATTCCTTGCGTCGCCTTCTCCTCGCTGGAACCTGTTGACGGGATCTGCACCCAGGTAAGATGGAGCGGGGAGCGGAGGGGGAGGAAGAGGGGGGGGGATCCCGTGGGACCGAGTGGGAGGAGGAGGGGGTGAGTGTGCAGCCGTTGGAGGAGGGGTGTGGGGTGTGTGAGGATAGTTGCGGGGTGCAACTTGGGGAGAGACAAAAATGTGGGGGTCACGATCTGGCAGAGTTTCCAAGAAGGCAGAGACTTGGCAGAGTTAGTTCGGCAGGTGATATTCGGGAGATGGGAGTGGGGGGGGGGGGAAAGGATGAGACAAGTTTGGGGAGACTGCGATGGGGCCGAAAGGGGAGTTTGGGGGGCAGTGGCTGGAATGTGGGGGGTGAGAGGGGGAGTGAAGATCGGCGGATATCAGGGTAGAAAGCAACTCAAACGTGCTTCTTCAAATAATGAGAGGCATTCGTGGTGTGATCTGGAAAATGGAGGGACATCAGTTGCACAGAGGTGGGATATTCAGGGGAAAAAGTTGGGGCGCAGACAAAGGTGTTAAGAATCGGGTAGATGGCTAAATGGATTCCTGCCATGAGAATCAGGCAGAGAGCAATTCTGGAAAGGTATGAAACTGATTGAGAACTGGTGGACCAAGGCAAGGTTGGTTCAAGAAAATACTTTTATGCAGATCTCTCTCCTTCTCCCCCTCCCTCTTTACAAAAAGAAAAAAAGAAAAGACAATTAATTCAGTTCAGCAAATTCATCCTGTGTCTACTGTTTAAGAAAACAAATTCATGTAAAATTAGCTCCCGACCAGTACTAATTTCAAAATATTCTGCTGTGTTAAAATGTCATTAAGTGTCCAACAGAGAGAAATTCCTAATTCACTAATAATCATCTCACTATTGCTAAAAATTGGGGAGGGGGGGAAGAGAGAGAGGCCACTGCTGCAAAACATGCTCTAAATTGGAGTTGGAAATTTTGTTGACTGATATTCCATTTCTCAGGTTGCATTGATCTGGTAACCTTTGATTTCGTGCCTGTTTGCCCTTTTTTCCCCTTGTTTTTATTTAAATGCAGATCTGTCCACCCAGAAATAAACCTTAGCTCAGTGAATTCAGTGGAACTTGATTCCTGTAAAGTGGGTAGACCACTGCAGTCTTGTAGCGCATCAGGCTATTTCAAACAGTACAGTTCGGATGTTTAGAATAATAAAAAAAAAATTGTCGTCAGTTTTGTTCACTGCACCAACATCCTAACTTTTAACCTGCTTGCCACAAAGGAAATGGGAATTATGATTTTGAAAAGATGGGTTTGACAGTATTAACGGTATTTCAGCAACAATATCTGTTGAAATGTTTTCTGTTAGGAGAAAGAGATCAAAAGGAAATCTCTTTATAACACCATTCATTTCATTCACCCAATCAGGGAAAGTTTTGGTAAATTTGGGAACAGCCAAAAAAGGGTCCCCAGCCTTGGTGGAGCAGTGGGCTAATGCCTCCTTAAGTAACACCAGCTGCCTGCAATTAGTGCAGGTTCGCATCCCACCAGGCTCAAGGTTGACTCAGCCTTCCATCCTTCCGAGGTAGGTAAAATGAGGACCCAGATTGTTGGGGGCAATTAAGCTGACTTTGTAATAATGCCGCTTGGGGTGTGTGTGAAAGCCCTATTAAGCAGGCATATACATAGAATGAAGGCTACTGCTAAGCTTGTAAGCCGCCCTGAGTCTTCGGAGAAGGGCGAGATATAAATGGAATTAAAATAAAATAAATAAATAAAATAAATTTTGGGAAGTGAGGAAGTGATTCACAGAGTGGATCATGAGAAACTAGGATGGGGAGAAATAAATCTATGTAAAATCATGGAGTTTGGTTCAGAAAAATATAACCAAAGGGCTTGGGTCCCCTCCCTACAAGAAAAGGCATATGGGTGAGGTAAAGTTATGTAAAACATAAAAAGATAAGTGGAGATAGAATCACTAGGATAGTCTCCTCGTTTATTCAATTTTTATGTAACATTTCCTGCATGCATTGATGTATTAGCTTTTTCCTAGAGACAAAGGTCTGTAGATGTTAGATTTACATTTGCAATAGAAAAAATGAAAACATCTTATTTCCCTGAAGTCATCATTCAGAATAGAAACATGAAGGTGCTTTTTTAATGTGATTTGTAACATCTAATTAATTGATAGAATTGATTGATACAGAATGTAATAGTGGCTTGGGGCATATATAGGAATACAACAATGTTGTGGAAATAACATACTTTTTGGGGTGAACTATAGACTTCTACTTTGGTAGTAAATTTAATTGATGAGTTACTGAGAGGACTCCAGCTAAAGTAAATTACTAAGGACTAAATGTAATCTGTTAGTAGGCTGGGAGGAATCTTAAAACGTCAAAAAATAAAACAAGCAAATGAACAAACACAAGCATGCTTAAAAACATTGCAATGAAGGCTGGACAGGTCTTTAGGAAGCCCACAGTTCTACTAAATCAATTCTCAGTCATCATTCAAACTTTATATAATGTACCAAGACTGGCTGGGGAATTCTGGGAGTTGAAGTCCATGCATTTGAAAGCAGCTCAGTTTGAGAAACCCTTTCTTAGCCCATAACATCAAGGTTGCTGTGATTAAGAGAAGTGCATTTCCTACCTAGAAAATATCAATTTTTTCTACCAGAGTTTTTTCCCCCCTGAAACCTACTTGAGATACCTTATAAAGAAAATAATGAAATGTTCAGCTCAGAGCTTAAACATTGCTTATTTCTCCTGTGACCCAAACGGTAATAGATATTTCTTACCTAATACAAATTGTAGTTCACCATCACAAGCAGAAACACTTGTTCACACAAAGGAATTTTTTTTGTTTCTTTTAAAAATAATGCCTGATTGAATTTCTCAATTCTTCTAACAACAAAGAAATCTTTGCCTTGCCTTTTGTCTCCCTGCGAAGTAGCAAATTTGACCTGCCAATCATTATAGTTTAGAGGGAAAACTAATCAATAATATTTATTTGCTCAATGACAAGCAAAATTTAAAAGTACAAAAACAGTGCAAAGTAAATGAATACAATAATATACTAACAAGCAGCAAAGTAAATCACACAGTATAACATTCACTCCTCTATTACTATATTAATACAGTTGTTACCCAGATGATAAATCTAAAACATCAACAGGTATAAAATAAAAATAAAAAAATATATATCCCCTAACAATTCATCAAACAACCAGCCACTTTGATTTAGTGGTTAAGGCTTTAGACTAGAAAGTGGGAGATCATGAGTTCAAGTTCTTCCTCAGCCATGAAAACCAGCTGGGCAGCTTTGGGCCAGTCCCTCTGAGCCCAATCCACCTCACAGGGTGGTTGTTGTAGGGATAATAAGAGGAAGAAGGTGTGTTGGACATGTTTGCCTCCTTGAATTAGGAGCGCTAGTTTGGTGGTTAAGGCACCAAGCTAGAAATTGGGAAAGCATGAGTTCAAGTCCTACCTTAGCCCTGAAAGCCAGCTGAGTGCCTTTGGACCAATCACCAGGAGACGGAGAGTTCTAATCCCACCTCAGTCATGAAAGCCAGCTGGGTGACTCTGGGCCAGTTACTCTCTCTGCCCAACCCACTTCACAGGGTTGTTGTTGGGGGGGGGAAATAGGAGGAAGAAGGTGTGTCGGATATGTTTGCCACCTTGAGTTATTTGTAAAAATAATAAAGGCAGGATATAAATAAATAAATATCAGTTAAGATGTATCAAAGCCAAGGTATTGCTTAAAACAAAGGTAATTATGCCTTTAACTAATTTTATCTTGCTTTGCTTGCAGCAGCACAAAATTTAGCTACTTCCCATGTAATGAATGGTTTTAAATCTTGAAGGAGAAGGTTCATGTAAAATTTATCTGACCTTGCAGGGAATTTACAAATTAGGAGCACAAGGTAGATTGACCTGATGTCTCTATAAAATTTATAATGCAATAAGGGCTCTGTGAGGGAGATAGGCAGCTTAAAAATGTGGTAGATGATTGATAGATAGAAGAGAGAGAGAGAGAGAGAATTTGTGAGATGTTTTCAACTTCCTTGTCACCACATGGGCAAATTTTCAAAAGTTTACATACAGTAACCAAAACATTAGGCTGCATTTTAAAGTTTCCCATTTCTGGAGAAGCTAGATGCCACTTATTAAGAACATACCTAGAGATGTATTTTCTTGAGAATCAAGGCCAACCTGTTTTATTCCAGCAAATTTGCTTAAGGCAGCTTTGCATATCAACATACCACTGAGCCTAGAAATAAAGGATGAAAATTAATGAGTGAGTTTTTCTCCCCTTTCAGCACAGTTGACTGTTCCTCCAATGACTGTCCGCCGTGGAGATCGTGCACCAGTTCCTATCCGAGAGCACATGGCCATCGATGTGTCCCCAGGACCGATACGACCCATTGCCCAAATCTCAGCTTATTTTCCACATCCTGGGCTGGAAGGGGTGCTGACAACACAAGATAGGATGAGGGGTGAAGGAACGACTGTACCCGCAGGGACTGGGGAAGGAGAATCTACTGAAGGATATGATTCTGATGACAACAGTAAGTATAATTCCCCGTGTCTGTGACTCTAGAGAAGACTTGAGCTTTCATCAAACTATCTTTTAATCCAAGAGAAAACAGCTGGCTACATAGCACATTCCATGATTCTCTTACATTGACTGTCACTTCACATATCAACTTCTCCTCTTCATCTACCGCATCCAGTTGTGGTCACCATGATGTAAAAAAGATGTCGAGACTCTAGAAAGAGGGCAGAGAAAAGCAACAAAGATGATTGGGGGTCTGGAGGTTAAAACATATAAGGAACGGTTGCTGGAATTGGGTATGACTAGTTCAGGGATAGGCAACCTCGGCTCTTTTATGACTCGTGGACTTCAACTCCCAGAATTCCTGAGCCAGCTATGCTGAGGGGAAAGGGAGAGGTTTCCAAGCTGAGCCATGCTGGCTCAGGAATTCTGGGAGCTGAAGTCCACGAGTCATAAAAGAGCCGAGGTTGCCTACCCCTGGTCTAGTTTAATGGAGAGAAGGAAGATGGGTGACATAATAGCAGTCTTCCAATATCTCAGCGGCTGCCCCAAAGAAGAGGGAGTCAAGCTATTCTCCAAAGCACCTGAGGGCAGGACAAGAAACAACGGATGGAAACTAATCAAGGAGAGAAGCAACCTAGAACTAAGGAGAAATTTCCTGACAGTTAGAACAATTAACCAGTGGATTAATTGTGAATTAATTGTGAATGCTCCAAGTTGTGAATGCTCCAACACTGGATTTTTTTAAGAGGAGATTGGACAATGATTTGTCTGAAATGGTATAGGGTTTCCTGCTTGAGCAGTGAGTTGGACTAGAAGACCTCCAAGGTCCCTTCCAACTCTATTATTATTAGTTATAGTATTAATATTAGTATTATTAATTTTAAGATAGAGCGCATAGATGCTTGACAGCTGGCGGTTGGATGTGTACATTGTTCTATGTACCCTACTATAACTTTGTTTGATTTTGAATTAGCAGAATGTGTGAACTAACTCACTAATGGTCTATTCAATTAACATGAACACAACCATTATGGTTTGTCAGCTGTGGTTTACAACTTAGTAAGATGTATGAACTTAAGTCACTATAGTTTGTTCAATAATTCAAACAAGTCAAAGAATGTTGTGTGAATAGAATAGGTGAATAGGTCTGCCTCTTATACGACCATCTACTCACTCATATTTAGATTATTTTTTTCACACATCTACAAAGGCATATTAAAGTTTTGTGAATGGCCATCCAGAGCCTCATCCTTCACTTTAATGTCAACCTATATCGACACTGACATCCATACGCTCTCATATGGGTATCCAAACAATATGTTTGTCATAAGCAAATCTGTCTTACCAAACAGTTCTCAAAAATATGGACAATTGAATCTTCACTGATTGATTAGGTACCACTGACTCAGCATTAGTTCCTGTCACAGATAAAAAAAATGTTCATCTTTTCAGCTTGTGCCTAACAGAAACTCATAACTCTTTGAGGGGTATTCACTGGAGGTTTTTAAGAGGAGATTGGACGGCCATTTGTCTGGAATGGTATATGGTGGGGTCTCCAAACTTAGCAACTTTAAGACTTGTGGACTTCAACTCCCAGAATTCCCCAGCCAGCCATGCTTGGAGACCCATGGTACAGAATATCCTGCTTGACTAGGGGACTGGATTAAAAGACCTCCAAGGACCCCTTCCAATGTTGTTATTCTATATTCTGTATTTCCTTGATCCCCTCCAACCATCATTTCCATTGTTTCCCCTTTCTTCTTTGTTCCTCAATCTTACCTGGAATACTGTATCTAAATCCACCATCACTCACATACACCTGCCCAATGTGAGATTCTGATCTTTTAGAGAGGTACATTCTTCAGTTCCACTTCTTTCAAAACATTCATCCACATATACCGTTCACTTGAAAGTGGTGTTTGTGTGAGCCCTTGTCACATTTATAGCCAATGTTCTGGGGAGAGTTTTGTGAACAGGTCTGCCATCATGACATTTAAGGTGTAACCATCATGTTGTTCTGCAGCTTGCTTATTCTTTATCATATATGCTACAAAATGTCCTTTCCATTCCGACATCTCCTATCTCCTATCATTTGCACAGTGATCTGGGAATAAAGTCTAGTGAATCTCCTGAGGTTTTAAGCTGAGCGAATGCAGGCAAGAACTAAAAAACAGAATCCTATCTTTGCCCTGAGGCAGTCATACTTAATTGTAAATAGCCACACTCAGTGCACAATAAAATAATACATGCACACTGGTCCAGAGTAAAAGATAAACTTAAAAGGTCTGCAGAACATGACTTGGTAATTTCTCTTCTCTAAAGCACAACCGCAATAGGGAAAGTTGCACTTTTGAGCAAACCTACTTAGTTGATTTTATAAATTATATATATGATATATATTTTATACTATATATTTTTATAATATGATTTTTTTCCAAATCAAGCTATTTAGTATCAGGCAAGATTTAATTGACTCTGGTAACTGGGTTCACATCTGGAAGGACACACGAAAGCAACTTGTCTCAACCCTCTGGGCTCTTTTTGGACACAAAATTTGAAACAGGCATGTGCACAGACTCATGCTTATCTTTCTCAGAAGCAATTCTTGTATTCTACCAGGCCAGGTTCTGCAATATTTGTTTCAGTACTTATAATCTACTATGATTAAATGCTCTAAATCAGGCATGTCAAACTGCCGGCCCAAGGGCCAGATGCATCATACTCAAACCGCGCCCACCCCATTGCCGGCAAGTCACGTGACGTCACGAGTTTGACATGCCTGCTCTAGATTGTCAGGCTCAAAATCAAGAATGACATATAGCAATCCTTCCAAGCTGAGTTCTTTATCGTTTTACCTCTGTAGACAAAATCTTGCTAGACTGAGGACTCTACTGTTTGCATCAACAGGATATTCTGTGAAGCATCAGGGCAGGGCTGTCTTCACCCTCTTTCTCTCACACTTGATCTCTGGGCTGAATTGCCTGTTACTCCTCTGGAATGCACCTTCTCCCTCTTGGGGAACTACCTCCTCATTACATTAGATCACAAGGTATCATGAGCTTATTCTCCAACCCTGCTACCCATCAGAGCAGAGCTAACTTTAGGCTAAAATTGAGCAGGCATTGGCTTAGAGTGCTAAACCTTAGGGCAGGGGTAGGCAGCCTTGGCTCTTTTATGACTCGCGGACTTCAACTCCCAGAATTCCTGAGCCAGCCATCCTGGCTCAGGAATTCTGGGAGTTGGAGTCCACGAGTCATAAAAGAGCCAAGGTTGCCTACCCCTGCCTTAGGGCATACCAATGCCTCCTCGTCTCCTTCCAAAGGAAATGCAAATCTTGCATCACAGTTCTCTCAATACAGGGACTAGACAATGATACGCACCTGAGAATCCCAGTCACTCAAGCCCAGAACTGTATAGTTGGCACTTTGAAAGATGTTCCTTTGTAAATCCAGCTGTGGGATTTGGAGCTGGCTTGAGTGGTCAAAACAGCTGAGGGGAACCTCAAGGCTTCGTGGGATTATCATGTGCTGCTTGGGGGCAAACATGGGGAAAGGCTACTTGGGCTGCCTGTGAATCATCCAGAGACCTGGGATTGGCAAACAGATTCTGAACAAGAGTGCAACTAGCAAATCTGGGTTGCAAAGATCTGCCTAGCCACTAGATGGCAGTAAAACGATACAGAAAACTCTCTGCTGACCTCTAAGGGATCCTCTGAATCCCTGCAACCTGGATCTGGTAACTGTAGCTTTCAGCTGCATGCTGTTCTTCTCACAGTAGGATGGGGTGACCTGCTCCAGCTGGCATTCTAATGGGAGAGGAATAGATGAAGGAAAGAATTTGTTCCCGTGCACATTTGTTTTTAGGACTAGGAGGAACACTAGATAGACATTGGATGACCAAATGTTTTGGAAACATGCTCTGCTCTCACCTTTTTGTGCTTGTTCTTGTGCCGAGACAAATAAATATGCACAGGCTTTGCCAGATTCAGAGCCTCAAGCAGATTTGTGTCAGCACAAGCACAGGCCTACTGTACATGTGCAGAGGGTTCCATGAGCGACGGTATCAGCAGTCCTCAGAAATGAGTGCCGTGGCACTAAAAAGTCAAGATGTCAGTTTTTCCCCTTGAATCTGCACCATAAGAATTATTGAGGCCCCCCCCCATACTTTCTGGGACAACCCATGCATGCAAATGTCCACTCAGGCATCTTCTCTAATAAAAACAACCTCACAACCCCACGCCTCTCCTATTAACACAACCCAGCATAAAAAAGACATTACATTCATATGCTCTCCAACAGGTGCATGTACACACGCACACATGCAGACACTGACGCCCATAAGACGGAAGGGAGGTTTAATGAATGGTAAGTGCAGAGCGAGGGAAGGAAAAAAAGGTAGCTAGCATAGGAGTGGGTGCTGTAGATAAACGGATCACAAGAGAGAAAGAGAGATCTCCATGTTACCAGACAGAGGCATGCGTCGAAACGTAAACCCATCCAGAAACCCTTACAAATAAATGTATCCCGATACAAAGAGGTACAGTCTGATCAAACATGTGTAGGGACGTATAAGCCCTTTTCACTTGGGCTTTAAAATTACGCAGACCATTCTGAAGGCCAGGGGTGAGGGGGTGGGGAGGAAGAATGCATCACGTTTTTTGCTCTTGATCTCCATGCATCATTCATCAGCAATTTGTGCATGCTCGCCATGCGCTCCGGGATCTAGCTTTTCTCAGGCATCGAAAGGAAGCCTAACCGCTGACCGCTAGCGCACACCTAGCGAGAAATGCCCAGAATTGATGAGTGAGGACAGAAAGCCCATCCTCATCCTCCTCCTTCTCTTCCGGTTGAGTTTTACTTAACTGCTAGATCCTTTATATCAATAACTAAACCATGGTTTATTGAAGAAAGCTCAATTGGTAGGGTGCATACCACCTGCTGAGCTGTTAAGTGCCATAAACAGGACACAGTGGCTATGCTTACACAACACAGCCAAGCCGGAAAGAATTATGACTTAGCACAGTGAACAAGCCCCATTTGTGAAATGGGGCAAGAACGATAGGCTGAAGGCTAAGCAAGTAGAAGTGAATTTCCTGCCAAAATTTGACAAAACACATGTCCACGGCCCAGGCCAAGAAACCTTTTTACTGTGGCAGACTATTGATCCATACAATTTATAGATCAATCACAACATCTTGGAACACATAAAGGAGAGAATGCTTTGTTCTTGCCACCGAGAAACTACAAATAGATCCTATATGGCTCAGATTAAGGCTTCTGGCTTTAAAAGATGGGACTTCTAGAGATGGCTGGGCTGGTTGGATGGATTTATTTGCTCACCCAAATGTACAGTATAAATGCTTTTATGAAGACAAGAGATGGTTCTAATTCACAAAGGCCGACGTTCTCCAGGTCTGGAGAAAAACAGAAGGAGAAGTAAATGGTGGGTCCCCAAGGTATGATCAAAAAGTCAAGATGGCAAAAGCAATGATGTGATCATAGCTCTGCCTGGTTTTTAGGTGTGTCACACTTAAAAAAACAAAAAGAGCTTGAATTGCACTGTCACAGCCACCATCTTGACTGTTGTTTTTTTTAAGCATTCCTTGCAGACACCCCTGTGGGTCCTGAATAATTAACAAGTGGGCAACTGTCCCAGAAAGAAGACACAGTATCCTAGCAACTTTACTTTGCAAGAAAAAAGAGGCAGTGATAAACAAAATAGACTTACCTTTGTGGAGTCCTTGGTCCTCTCTGAGCTTGTTTGTTTGCAGATGTTTCATTATCCAACTAGGTAACATCCTCAGTGCAAGAGAGTGTGGGGTTTGCGCCCTTTTTATACACATTAGCTTGCCCTGCCAGTTTTGGTGGGGGTATGGTTTTCTCCTTGGTAGTTCCTTAATTAGGGTATTGTTTTTTGCTTGATTGTTTGTCTGGTGTTAATTCTTGCTTATCTGGTGTTGGCTGCCAGAGAAGCTGTATTCTGGTCTTTTTGTTTCCTTCCTCTCTTTTGAATGGTGTGTAAATATGATTTATTTTTATTTTTATGTCTAGTGATGGCTGATTCAGAAACATGTCCCATGTTTCTCCGCTTTGTTCCATGAGAAACAGAAGTTCAATTACTATGCATCTTTAGACACGTCTACTTTATTTCCGCAATTAATTCAGGACATCACATTCAGTTTTCCTGGTGCCTAAATTAGATTATCAGAGGGAAAGGGAAGGGGGGCACTTGAGATATTCAAAATGAAAGTGTGCACTCCTGTGCATAGCTCACAGACAGAGAACACTTACATAAAGATTTGCAGAATTTGGGGTAGGGGAAGATTTTGACAGCCATCAACATAAGAACACCTTTTGGTATTATTTGAACTCACAGTCGATCTTCATTCAATTGTATACAAGTGTGCAGATGCAGCAATACAAAGCAATTCAGAGATGGCTATGCTGGCCAAGCCTGATGGGATTTTTAGTCAGTTCATCTGAAGCAAGGTTGGCTGGGGAAGGTTAATCTGGATCATGACTGGCTGGGGAATTCTGGGAATTGAAGTCCACATGTCTTAAAGTTGCCAAGGTTGAGAAGCACTGGTCTGGACAGATGGATGGCGCTGAATTTGCAGATTGTGAGTGGGATTGGGAAGACAGCTTGAAGGAAAACACTGATAAGATGGATCTCTTTTTAACATTTGTTTTCCTTACTGCCTGGCCTTTTTCTAGCATCACTTGGGACTCTTGAATTTGATATTCTCTATGATCCAGAAAGCTGCACCCTTGACTGCACCATCCTACGAGCCAAGGTAATCGTGTTCCTTTACCGGGCCTCAAAAACCTCTTCCGAAGCAGTTTCTCCAAATTGGTGGGGTTTGGACAACTCCTGTGATTTATTATTTATTTATTTTTTGCTAAAGGAGACAGCCTGGGCTGGCAATGAGGGATTATGAGGGCTGCTACTCAGCTTACTTGGAGCACAGTAGGCTGTAGAAGGCTGCTGAAAAGACACTGTTTTGCTTTTCTAGCACCCTCCATGCCTTTGGATTCAGCTTTTCTGCATCACATGTTGCGTTTTCACAATAAACGGCCTTGATTTAATAAAAGAGGCCACACTGGGGTGGAAAATCTCATTATGGAGCTAGCAATGTTCATTTCAGCCTCTCTTTTCTCCTGCCACACTCAGCCCTTTCTCTCTACCCCATCTACAAAGCCTTTAGAAGTCAGGCAAGTGCCCTTCAAGTGTCAAACCAAACCTCCGGGGTCTTCTCCCTGACCCTCAACTCACACATCAGCAATACACAACACCCCCCTCCTCCCTTTCTTCCTTCCCAGCTGGTGGGCTTGCAGCATCTTCAAGCATCTCGGCGGCGACGCGCCAGGCAACCGGGTATCCGCAGGCATCTGGCGTTGCTGTGGCAACAGAAGAGGGCGGGGGGGGGAAGCATGGGAAATACTGCGGCAGTTCAGAACCACAGCAAAACTAACCCAGAGCCCGCCACTTTGAAAAGAGTAGATGACCCTTTTTCCCAACTGGCAGGTTCC
This sequence comes from Vipera berus, assembly GCF_964194415.1. Classification (NCBI taxonomy): domain Eukaryota; kingdom Metazoa; phylum Chordata; class Lepidosauria; order Squamata; family Viperidae; genus Vipera; species Vipera berus. The sequence goes on from NC_138205.1 coordinate 15,286,347, forward strand.
TGTTTCCTTGGCGTCGTCCTCTGCATCTCTAGAGATTGTGTGCAAACTATTTAGAGGATATGTTTACATGAATGCTATTTTAAAAATATTTTTTCTGACTACTGTATCGTTTTCCCTGTGGCCATTCACCAACAAAGCCAATTTAGCTGGAATTTCTGCAATGACTCTGAACAGGATTAAAATGCACGGCACCAATAGTTCTGGGATTTAAAGTGACATAAAGGTCGCCTTCCTAGCTTCTGAAAAGGGGTTTCAAAAAGTCCAGCTGCGATTTAGAGATGAATTCCCCACATCTGCAGTGAAAGTTAATCCAACTATCCTGCCTGGTGCACCGGTGCAAAGATCTCGGAGTTTGTAATCCTGGAATAGTCCAACAAATTCGTTGCTGGATGGAGAATTGTTTGCAATCAGCAAACACCTGGAAAGTGCCACTGGTCAGTATGTGGAGTGAAGATATTTTACGAATGTGGAGGAGTGGATTTATACCATGCTAGTGAGGCCACACTTGGAATACTATGCACAGCTCTGTCACCATGATACCAGAAAAAAATGCTAAGAACCTACAAAAAGTGCAGAGAAGAGCAACAAAGAAGATAAAGGGAGCTAAAAACCGTACAAGGAACAGTTAAGGGAACTAGGTATGTCTTGTCTAACAAAGAGAAGAATTAGGGAGGATATGATAGTTATCTTCCAGTATTTGAGGGACTGTCACAGAGAAGGGGTCAACTTAGTCTCCAAAACACCAGAAGGCAGGACAAGAAGCAATGTTTGGAAACTTTTTAAAGAGGGATCCAACATAGAAGTAATGAGAAATTTACTGACAGTGAGAACAATTAATCAGTGGAATGGCTTCCCTCCAGAAGTTGTGGATGCTCCATCACTGGAGGTTTTCAAGAAGAGACTGGACAACCATTTGACCAGGATGGAATAAGGTTTTCTGCCTAGAGCAAGGGGTTAGATTAGAAGACCTCTGAGGTCCCTTTCAGCCTATGATTCTATGTTCTAACCCCCAGACCTATTCCAGGGTGGGAGTCTTAATCATTCAGACTCTAACGGACTTTGCAGTTTTGCTTTTTCCCTATGAAGGGCCCTCCTCCTCCTCCAAGGCAGAGCTGAAGAATGTACAGGTGGTCCCCAACTTACGACCACAATTGGGACCAAAATTTCCATTGCTAAGCAAGGCAATCGTCGTGAGTCACACCTCATTTTACAACCTTTTTTTGCCACGCTTGTTAAGAGAATTGCTGCACTTGTTAAGTGAGTCACCTAGTCGTTAAATGAATCAACTTCCCCCATTGGCTTTGCTTGTTGGAAGGCCACAAATGGTGAGTGTTGTGACCCCTGGTGCGGCAATTGTCGTAAATACATGCCGGGTGCCAAGCACCTGAATTTTGATCCCATGGCTGTGGGGAATTTTGCTGCAGTGGCTGTAAGTGTTAGGATTGATTATCACTTTTCCCAGTGCTGTTGTATCTTTGAACAGTAGCTAAATGAATGGTTGAGGCCTATCTGTAGTAGGTCGAAGGGCCGTACCCGCTACATGCAGACACCAATATCCCCCCCCCCCCTCTCTCTCTCTCTCTCTCTCTCACACACACACACACACACACACACACACACACACAGACAGACACACACACCTTCTGTTCCTTATTTTTCTTTCTCGGTCTTTCTTTTTCCTTTCTTTTTTTCTTTTCTTCTCCCTCCTAAATTGCAGATTGTCTTAGTGAAAAAACGAATGGCAAGAACTTCTTTCTCCAGAAAAGACTGCCTGTGGAGAAAAGACAAAGATACCCTTTACCAGAAATCTGAGCCAATCTCTTGCGGAAGGATTTTAATAAATAAATCCTGCCACCCTCCCTTCTAATCAGCAAGTCATTGCGAGGAAAGGATCAAGCTGACTTCGCTGCTGATCACGCTTACGGCTTGAAGGGAGGCTCAGCCAATCTCAATGTATACATGTTGCACTTTTAACAATAAAGGTTCATTCATTCATTGAATTGAAATTAGCCCAGAGTATCACAACCATAAAGTGGAGCGGGCACACCAATATCTACTTTTCAGCAGGAATTTTATAATTTTGAGAGGCGTAGAGAGCTTTCTACAGGCCTCTGAATAGGTGGAGATGTAAAAAGAACAAGGAAGTATAAATAGAGTGGAATTAATGCCCGTGTTTGTTTGTTTTTCCAGGGACTAAAGCCAATGGATTTTAATGGCTTGGCTGACCCTTATGTCAAACTACATCTCCTTCCAGGTGCTTGTAAGGTAAGCACTGGGGGGGGGGTCTGTCGGAAGGGGGCCATAAAAGTCAAGATGGTGGCTACAAGCGTGTGATGGAAGCCCTCGCCCCCATTCATATCCAGCATGACATTTTGATTTTTTTTAACTCTTTTTTTGATACCTTTGGTAAGCATAGCCTCAAATTTACATCCCTGTTATTGTGTCTTAATTCTGGTCCCACGTAGCCACAAAAGCTTATGTGAGTATATAATATCAAGTCTCCTTCAACACGAGCTTGACTCCTTACGTGTGTATTACATGTTGGTTTTGGGGGAGGAGCAATATGGAAGCAGCCTTGTCCTTCTCTTGGGATGCTTGTCCAACTTCCCAGATGCCGCAGGCCTCCTGGAACATGAAATTGTGGACAATGGTTTGGTCTACAGTAGTGGGGAAGGCACCAGGCTAGAAATCTGGGGACAGTGAGTTCTAGTTCCACCTGAGACATGAAGCCAGCTGGGTGACTTTGGGTCAATCACGAGGATTCTGTGAGTTCTAGTCGCACCTTAGGCATGAAAGCTGCCTGGGTGACTTTGGATCAATCACCAGGTTTAGTTTTTAGTCCTGGTTTAAAAGCATGAAAGCCAGCTGGCACCAGCCTAGCTGGCTGGGTGACTTTGGGCTGTCTCAGCCCAGCTAATCTCACAAGGTTGTTGTCCTGGGGAATATAGGAGCAGGAAGGAGTATTCAGCCATTTGTCTGAAATGGTATCGGGATTCCTGCCTGAGCAAGGGGTTGGACTAGATGACCTCCAAGGTCCCTTCCAACTTTATTATTATTATTGTTGTTGTTGTATGCTCACCTCCTTGAGATATTTATAAAAATAATGAAGGCCTAATATAAATAAAATCTCTCAAAATTACTAATATAACACATTTGCCCATTCTTCCTGCTGTCCAAAAAAGCACCTGCCTCCTCTGTCCATCGTACAGCTCTAGGAAAGAGAATTAAGAAGATTCTGATTTAAGGCACTTAGGAATTAAATGGGAACTGAAGAAAAAGTCTTCAGTGATCAAGATTTCTGCAATCCGTTGTTTCTCAATCTTCACAATTTGAAGAAGCGTGGATTTCAACTCCCCGAATTCCCCAGCCAGCTTTGCTAACTGAAGAATGCTGGAAGTTGAGGTCCATACCTTTTCAAGTTGTTAAGGCTAAGAAACACTGCTGTAATCTAATTCCCAGTGCTTTTTTTGTAAAAGAAAAAGGCGCCGGAACTCACACGTCATACAACCCGCTTTGCCTGCCCTACAAGGTTCCATCCAAAAAAGGTGCCGGAACTCCGTTCTGGGCGTTCTATGACAAAAAAAGCCCTGCTAATTCCCTTTCCTTTTCCATAAATCCAATTAAAATAGACTTCGCAAAATTCTTCTCCGTTGCTAGGATTTTGACTTAGACAGTTTAAACCTCAGCTGGAGGGGCAGAGAAAGTCAAAATGGCAGCAAAAACCATGCAATTGAAATAACTATCCCTTCTTTAGATATGTCACAGACATTTTAAAAACACAGAACTTCAATTGCAAGGCGGTGGCTGCCATCTTGAATTTTTGACCTCCTCCTAGTAGATCCGCCTGAACATTTGAGATTGTCTCACTATTTCCCATCTGACCTGAACTCATGCTGCTTACATTTTCAAAATCAATTAAAGCATAATAGGGGCAGCTGTCTACCAGTGTGTGTGTGTGTGTGTCATGAAAGCTGGTGAGGATAAAGTTTATCTTGCACATTAAACATTCTGAATGAGAAATAAAATTTGCCATGTTTACCTGTCAATAAGCCTATCCGCAGATAAGCCGATCCTTGAAGTTTTAACCATGAAAAATGCACCACCTGTGGATAAAGTGATGCTCAAAATGCTTATATGTATTAAATTTTCACAATTGGCTTATCCATGGATAATCCACAAATTGTCCATTTCTCATGGTATTTTGATTAAAATTTCAAGGGTCATCTTATCCGTGGATGGGCTTATCGGTGAGCACATTTATTTCTCAAATTCACATAGCTGCCCATCTCACAAAATGTGATCCGGGGCAGTGTACAATTATTAAGTAAAAAACAATATGTAGATAAAAACAGGCATTTAAAAATACAAAGTGACAACATTAAGAAAATACATTTATTAATCAAATTCATATAGCTCCCACCTCAAGAAAAATGACCCCATATGCAGGATATATGCATACTGTTATCCTGTACTATAAATACAGGAGATACAGATACTTTTTAAAAGTATATGTAAAAAAGGTAAATATGCTGTAAAAAAAAGTAGACTCAAAGTATGCCCCATCCATGGATAAGTCAAACTCATTTGTCAGCTTATTCCTGAGTGTACAGGTAGTCCTTGATTTACGACCACAATTGAGCTCAAAATTTCTGTGGCTAAGAGAAACATATGTAAAATGGGCTTTGTCCCATTTTACGGCTTTTCTTGCCAGAGTTGTTAAGTGAATCACTGCTAAGTTAGTAACATGGTTATTAAATAAATCTGGCTTCCCCGTTGACTTTGCTTGTCAGAAGGTCACAAAAGGGGATCACATGATCCCGGGATACTGCGACCATTATAAATATAAGTCAGTTGACAAGCGTCTGAATTTTGATAACGTGACCAATGGGGATGCAGCAATGGTCATAAGTGTGAAAAATGGTCATAAGTCACTTTTCCGGTGCCGTTGTAACTTTGAACGGTCATTAAATGAACTGTTGTAGGTCAAGAACTACCTGTATAGCATTTCATATTAATGTTCTCATCGTATTGTATTGTTTGAAAGAATTTATACAGGAATTAATCATTGGGCAGGCCTATTGATTTAATTGCTGCCAAGAATCACAGGGACAAACGTCACTCACAGATTATGAAAAATGTCTTTTCTCCAAACTATCCCTGAACTGTGAGCGAGGAGATCACTGAGGACCATCTCCTTGTGAAGAAAAAGCTCATCCCCTGCCTCTTCTCCGCAGCAACCTACCAGGAATTCCCTCCAAGGCTGAAGTTTAGCGCACACAAATTTTGCATAACTTATTAGATAATAAGAGGCTTTTAAGCCACCTGTAATTGGATGTTTGGAATAAGAAACCTCTGATTGCCGAAATTACATTATCTCAGGGCCAAAAAAAAAGATGTGACAAGGGAATATGCGACCAAATCTTCCAAATTAATATTTATGAATATTTATGCATACTCAAAAAATAGCAGCGTACGCCTGATGGTAGGAAGCAGCTGGGAGGAGCAGGTGCTATAAGCCTGTGTTGCTTTCCAACTCTGAATCCCACCCATTTATCTTGAAGCAATTATTAGCCAAGCTGGGGGAAACGGAGAGATGGTCTAGGAAGATATTTCTGATCTTCTTCCCTCCGCGAGTGTAACACTAGCTCTGGGCTCGACCTCTTGAGTGTACTTTTCTGCCTCTGGTTGGCCAAAGGAAATCAACACTTTTCTATAAAATCAAAAACAAAATCAATCCACATCCAGTTCACCGTCAAAACTAGTCTCTTCTCGGGAGCTCCTAGCACACATCTGGGTGCAGCTGTTTTACCTATGCCAAGGGCAGAAGGGTCAGCAGGTAATTGACTGGGGAAAGGAAAGAGATTCAGAAAGTATGAATCCCTACTAGCTGTATGAGAACAAGAGGCAGAGCCTGGAGGCAGAGTCAAGAGAGAACTCAGCCCAGAATCGTTATATGTCCACAAATGCTGCAAGTTCCCCCACCACCACCACACACACACACATACACACACACACACATGAATTCCATTGAGTCTTAACTGGCACCAATTCAGTGCTGGCCATTAGTTGACCAGATTCTTGTGTACAGCCTGAGCAATAAATCAGCTTAACTGGAATCTGTGGTCCTAATTCTTTGCCCCTGACCTTAGCACGTGTATAGGGGGAGCAAGAAAAGAAAATAACAAATGTAGCATAAGAATCTCTTCTTAACAGAAGTTGTGATGTGGCATACTTGCATGAAAGGTGCAGAGTTCGCATTACAACTGTGCAAGGCTACTTTGGTCATCTGAATGAAAACAATGGATCCTACAGATGCTCGGATCCCCAGCAACAGGATTCAGATCATTCAGAACCACAGGTGAACAAAGAACATTAGGCTACATTTACCTAACACACTAAGCCAGAGTCCTTCTATTTATCTATATACTACTAAAACTCTGATTCTCGTAGCCTTTGACTGGATGAAACGGGGCATCTTAGAGCAACAATTGTTGAACCAAGGTACCTCAAATGGGCTAACTTACAAAATGCATCCAAACCCGGGACCCATGACTCTTGTGGAATTGGCAAATCTTATAAAACATTTTATGACATCAAAATTGTCATAAGGCATTTTATTACATAATAAAAAGGTCATAAAACCTTTCCTCTGCCGATGTTTGTGCTATAACAGTGATGGCGAACCTTTTAGAGACTGAGTGCCCAAACTGCAACCCAAAACCCGCTTATGTATTGTTGGGTGCCGGGTGGGCGTGGCCTATTGGGTGGGCGTTGCCCATTGGGTGGGTGTGGCTGCAGTGGTAACGGCAGACTGGGTGGGACTAAAAAGTTCAATCAATCAATTCCAACTTTGCAAGATCTTTTTTTTTCCTGCGAGAAGCTGAAATTGATTGATTGAACTTTTTTTGGGGGGGACACGGCGGCGGAGGCCTAAAACTAAAAGGTTTTATAAAACCCAGCTGAAGGCCTAGGACTGGGGCAACGGCGCACGTGCCCACAGAGAGAGCTCTGCATGCCACCTGTGGCACGCGTGCCATAGGTTCGCCACCACAGTGCTATAAAGTTCAACATGAGTTTCCTTTTTTTAAAGTATATTTTTATTTATTTTTTAAAAAATCTCAGTATAAAATACAACGGGGTGAGCTTCCATTCCTTGCCCCAGCTCCTGTCCATCTAGCAGTTTGAAAGCATATAAATGTGAGTAGGTTAATAGGTACCACTTCAGTGGGAAGGTAGCAGCGTTCCATGTGCCTTGGTGTATAGTCATGCCAGCCCCATGACCTCGGAAGTGTCTTCGGACAATGCCGGCTCCCTCACATAAGAAACGGAGGTGAGCACTGTATCCTAGAGTCACACACAATTGGACAAGGAAATTTTTACCTTTCAGAACAATGTGAAAAAGGGAAAGGAAAGGGATAAAGGATTAGCATGAGGGAGGGGGGAAAGAAATGAAAAAAGAAAGAAAAAGCAGTGACTTCTGACTTTTTTTGGTACAATAAGATACATAACAAGTTATGACAGCAACTTCTTAGCTACACCAAATCGTAACTTCTAGCCATTTCTCTAACCCACTTGATTGTCAAAACCCAAAGTCAAAAAATTTTTTTTCCTCTTTCACACAGAAGGTCCAGAAACGGTAACCACAAAACTATTTACATTCTTATCCCTAATTAGCACAGTCAACTTTGCCATCCCTGTCTGTTTCATCATCTTTTCAATCCATTCCTTTATTGAGGGAGTTTAACAGTTCTTTCCATTTCTGGGCATATAAAATTTTTGCAGCCATCAACATGTATAGCAACGAAGTTCCATTCTCCCCCCCCCCCCCATTTCTTTATCTAATAGTCCTAAAAGAAAAAGTTCAGGTTTCTACTGTACGTCAATTTTTAAAATATCCTAAATTAAACCATGGATCTGTACCTAATATTTCTTTGCCTTGTCACATGTTTACCACATGGGGAAAAAAGTACCCTCCTTAAACATGAGCTAGTTTTCTTATCTGGACGGTGGTTAGATGATCTTGGTGGGGGCTCCCCAATTGTTATGCCCCTGTCATGGACCGATCATCATCTCCTGCGGCTGGTCTTCTGTTTTGCTACCCCCTGCCGTGGGTGTATGGAACCTATTAGATGGTACCGCCCCAGACGCCTAATGGATCCCGAGAGGTTTCAGGCAGCGCTGGGGTCCCCACCTGCCTCCTTTGCTCACAGCTCGGCAGATGCCTTAGTGGAAGCCTGGGAAAGGGCAGCCACTGAGGCTCTTGACCGAGTTGTACCCTTGCGGCCCCTGACCCGGTGCAGATCCCGTCGAGCTCCATGGTTTTCCGCGGAGCTCCGGGAGATGAAGCGTCGGAGACGGGGCCTAGAGAGCGGTTGGAGGTCCAGCCGATCCGAATCCGATCGATTGCGACTAAGAACCCATATTAGGTCTTATCTCGCTGCGATAAGGGTGGCGAGGTCTAATCACTTTGCTACCCTTATCGCGTCCGTAGATAATCGCCCAGCCGCCTTGTTTAGGGTGACTCGCTCCCTCCTTAATCAGGAGGTGAGGGAGGAACCCTTGCAGGGTCGTGCTGAGGAGTTTAACCAACATCTGTCAGACAAAATCGCTCGGATTCGGACCGGTTTGGACTCTGACTGGGCAGAGTCTGGCGATCAGGCCACGGGCGGTCTTGTCGATATTACCTGGGAGGAGTTTGATTCTGTGACTCCGGAGGAAGTGGACAGGATTATGGGGAGGCTGAGCTCCACCACATGTTTATTGGACCTGTGCCCTTCCTGGCTGGTTTATGCAGCCCGGGAGAGGACACGCAGCTGGTTCCAGGCAGTTATATCCGCTTCTTTGAGTGAGGGTAGCTTCCCTGCCGTCTTGAAAGAGGCGGTGGTGAGGCCTCTCCTCAAGAAGCCTGCCCTGGACCCAGCTGTATTGAACAACTTTCGTCCGGTCTCCAACCTTCGCTTTCTTGCGAAGGTTGTTGAGAGTGTGGTGGCGCATCAGCTCTCTTTGGTCCTGGATGAAGCGGATTATCTAGACCCGTACCAATCGGGTTTCAGGCCCGGGTACAGCACGGAGACGGCATTGGTCGCGCTGGTGAATGATCTCTGGAGGGCTCGGGACAGGGGACATTCCTCTGTTCTAGTCCTATTAGACCTCTCAGCGGCTTTCGATACCATCGACCATGGTATCCTGCTGCGGCGTCTCAGGGGATTGGGAGTGGGAGGCACGGTCTTACAGTGGTTCTCCTCCTATCTCCAGGGACGTTCGCAGTCGGTGTTGACAGGAGGGCAGAGGTCGACCGCGAGGTCTCTCGTTTGTGGAGTTCCTCAGGGGTCGGTCCTCTCGCCTCTCCTGTTCAACATCTACATGAAACTGCTGGGTGAGATCATTCGTGGCTTTGGAGTTGGGTATCATCAGTACGCCGATGATACCCAGCTTTTCCTTTCGACCCCAAACCACCCCAGTGATGCCCTCAACGTGATGTCCCGTTGCCTGGAGGCAGTTCGGGTCTGGATGGGGAGGAACAGACTTCAACTCAACCCCGACAAGACTGAGTGGCTTTGCATACCTTCATCCCGGGTCTATTCGGACATTCCACCTCTTGCTATGGGGGGTGAACTATTACCCCCCGTAGATAGGGCTCGCAACTTGGGAGTCCTCCTAGATTCACGGCTCACTTTGGAAGACCATATAGGAGCTGTGACTAGGGGGGCTTTCGGCCAGGTTCGCCTGGTGCGCCAGTTGCGGCCCTATCTAAGCCGGGATGATTTATGCACGGTCACTCACGCGCTCGTGGCCTCTCGTCTGGACTACTGCAACGCTCTCTACATGGGGCTGCCCTTGAGGACCACCCGGAGGCTCCAACTGGTACAGAATGCAGCCGCGAGAGTTGTGTTGGGAGTCTCCCGATACTCCCACATTACACCTCTGCTCCGTGAGCTGCATTGGTTACCAGTTGTCTTCCGGGTGAGATTCAAGGTACTAGTAATGGTGTTTAAAGCCCTACATGGCAGGGGTCCGGAGTACCTTAGGGAACACCTGCTGCCGGCATCAACCTCCCTCCGCCCTGTGCGTTCCCACAGAGAGGGCCTCCTCAAGGTGCCACCGGTCAGAGAATGTCGATTGGTGGCCCCCAGGGGGAGATCTTTCTCTGTGGGCGCCCCGGAGCTATGGAACCAATTACCGGTTGAGCTCCGGACAGCGCCCGATCTTCGCTCCTTTCGCCGCGATCTGAAAACATACCTGTTCGAACAAGCCGGCCTGGCCTAAGGGGGGATTGGTGGGGTATTTTATTATTATTATTGGGGTTTTATTATGTATCAACTGTTTTTATGGGCATGTATTTAATTACCTTTTAATTTTTGTAACTCTGTGTTTTATTCTTGCCCTGTACACCGCCCTGAGTCCTTCGGGAGAAGGGCGGTATAGAAATATTAATAAATTAAATTAAAATTAAATTAAATTAAATTAAATAAATTAAATTAAATTAATTTCAAGGTAGATATATTTCTGAATTTCTCCCTGAATTTTTAGTAACTTTTCTAATACATTAGGAACTCTGCCACTCAACAAACTGGTAAGGACTCTGCTAAGGAAATATTTCTGAACGGATGACATAACATGAGGGAGCTCAGCAACACAGCTGCACTTACAGCCGTGACTGCATTTTGTGATGGTTTTGCCAAAAAACAGCACTTACTTCTGTTTTGGGCAAAACTGTGCCCATAGTGAACTATTGGTTTGCTTAAAAACTGCAGTGTTTGCTTAACAATAGCAGCCATTTTATGACTGCCACATTCACTTATGTGACCACCATAAAAAAGTTCATAAAATTGGGTCAGTCACATTTTTCAACTGTAACGACTTAACGGCTGCGATGGGCCGGCTCCATTATAGTTGTAAGTCGAGGACTATCTGTATCTTAGCGGTTTAGCAGGATAAAGAAGGAAAAGCATTACAAATCGATTTATATCCTATGACACTGTTTCCCAGTCCTCAGAGCAGGGAACAGATTCAGCTGCAGGCTTTGCTGTACAGGTAGTCCTCAACTTACAATCACTCATTTAGTGACCATTCAACAATACAATGGCACTGGAAAAAAGTTTTTCACACTTAGGACTGTTGCAGCATCCCCATAGTTGTGTGATTAAAATTCAGATGCTTGGCAACCGATTCATATTTATGATGGTTGCAGTGTCCTGGGGTCATGTGATCACCTTTTGCAATCTTCCGACAAGGAAATTCAATAGGGAAGCCAGATTCGCTTAACAACCTTGTTACTTACTTGACAGATGCAGTGATTCACTTAACAACTGTGACAAGTAAGGTCATAAACTGCAGCAAACTTCACATAACAACTGTCTCACCTAGCAACAGAAATTTGGGGCTCAGTTATTATTGTGTAGCCCTTCTCTACTGTTCTGTTCTTCCCGTTCAATTCCTTTTTCTGTTCAGGCCAACAAACTGAAAACACGCACCCAGCACAACACTCTCAATCCTGTGTGGAACGAGGTCCTCATCTACAATGGGATAACCGCAGAGGACATGGCTCGGAAAACACTGCGGTGAGATAAAACCCACCTTTTGCTTCAGAACTCATGCCACAGCCCCATTGCCCTCCTGTGGCTCTCTTCCCTCAGCACAATTCTCCATTTTTCTTTTCTGTTTCTGCCTCCCAGAATCACTGTCTGTGATGAGGATAAACTGACCCACAATGAATTCATCGGAGAGACTCGGGTGCCACTGAGACGCCTGCGCCCTGGCCAAAAGCGACACTTCAACCTGTGCTTAGAACGGCAACAACCGGTGAGAGCTAAGTCAAAGAAGGTTGTATAACTTGCGATGACTCGGTGATTATCGGCATTTGATTCATAGTAAGACTTCTTAGACATTCAGAGACATCTTTAGTTACTTCTTTGCTGGTGACTTTGGATGTCTGCTATCCTCCCTCTTAAAGAATCCTGCCTTTCTCTAAAAAATTTGTGAGATTTCCCTCTGCCCCTACCCACCCACCCACCCCAAACCCAAATCTCCTATTTTTACCTGCATTTCACAACTATTTCTACCTTTTCCTCCTTTGGAATGACCGAATATTCCTAGTAGAACAATCAAAGACAAGAAGAAGCTTACACACAACAATCTATGAGCCAATTTATTCTGTAAATGAAGAGCTGTGCCTGGTCCTCAGAGTCAAAAACTGTTGGGTGAGAGAGATGATAAATCGGGATCTTTCTCTTTGGGGGACAAATCTCCTCAGCCCTTGCCAATGGCTAAAGAAAAATTGGCAAGTAACCCAAAAACACGTACAGTTCCCTATCATAGCCAGTTGTGTTGTCCCACAAAACATCATTCCACATCAGAGCAGGGAGATCTGCATTATAGACTCAGTGCCACTCGTAGAATTCAGATTAGAGGCAAATTAATAAAGGTTAATTTTTTCCAGCACCACCCAGAGGCCCTTGTACAAAACATACATTGGTTCTAATGGGCCTATATTAGATTTCTTCACCAATTTCTCCTCTTCTCCCTCACTCCTCCGTGGGGCCTTTACACTCCTTGACTTTGCTGGGGCCCTTGTTTAAAAGTTCGCTAAATTCTCTCCTATCACAACAGCTGGCATCCCCTTCTTCCATGACTGCCGCCCTGCGTGGAATCTCCTGCTATCTGAGAGAGGTGAGAGTTTTTCTCCCATCCTACTCCCGCCCCAAAGACGGCACCTGAAATTCCTCAGCAGAAGGTTAGGTCGGGGATGGACCGCCTCCGCCTTGCCAAGGGCTGTTGCCCCATTGCGGGGACCTACGTGCTGAGTAGCAGGGCTGGATCAGACCCCAAACAGAGCCACCCCCTCTGTTTCTTCCCCTTCCCCTTCTCTTGCCAACTTGCAAAGCAACAGCTCATCCATGCAAGCCACCTGAGCTTGTCCTGACTCAGGAATTCTGGGAGTTGAAGTCCACGAGTCATAAAAGAGCACCGAGGTTGCCTACCTCTGGCCTAGGCTCTCCAATAACCCAAGTACCCGATGTGAACTGGCCCTCCCCCAATTTTCCCTCTCCACCCTCTTCCCTAGCAGGCCCTCCTCCAATGTGAAGTTAGGTTGAGGGCTGGAGGTGGCTGTCCCTGACAAGGCAATAGGCTAGCGAGAGGGTAGGAAGAGACTGTCTTTGTAGCAGGAATTGGCAAAAGAAAGCCCACAGTTGAGATAACATCCCAGGTCCAGTTTTCCAAATCTAATGCCTTCCAGCTGTAGGGGAAAACTACAGTTCCCAGCTAGCATCACTGTTGACTCTGCTGGCTGGAATATTCCTTAGAGGTACCTCCCACCTATTTTCATTCAGGAGTTCAAGGGGTGAACGCAGAATGCTCTTGTCCAGTTCCCTCCTCCCCTCCAATAAACCTTTGGGGTACCTTTGGGGTCATCCACTGAGCTTCTATAGCTGTGGTGGAATCTGGGTCTCCCTGCTCTTAGTCCAAGACCTTAACCATACATCATCCTGGCATGTGGTTCAGAGCAGCTGGAAGATGCTAAGATGGGGAAGGCTGCCCCTGGGCTCAAGGAATTCAAAAGCCCAAGGCTGAATGCAAGGCCTTCTAAACGTTTCACCTGGGTCTCAGAATGTCCAAGGCCTAACTGAGGCCTAGATCACACAACCAGCTAAGCCCGGGGTCAGCAAATGTTTCGAGCAGTAGACACCGCCAAAATTATTATTTTTAAAAATGAACGGAAACATAACAAATTACATGTAATTATGGATAGAGTTTATGTTTTACCATTCTGCTCGCCTTGGAGGTCATGGTGTCTGCGGGACCCCTGCAGTAATCCATACAATGCTTTACTTGGTTTGTGTACTCAAGTTGTGGTGCTTCACAAACCATGGATCGATCATGACCTAGCACTTTATGCAGAGCTAGGCCAATGTGGCTTATTCAGCAAGGCATGGTTCAAAAAAAAAAAGATGCATGAACCCAGTTGCAAAACTTTGTTTGGGAAGGCCGGAGGGCGGGGCATTTGACACAAAAGCATTCAATAGCCTTTCCTTTCCCCCACTGCATAGTTGGAACCCCCAGCTGGCTGGGCCCTGGAAGAAAGGGGTCGCATCCTGCTCGCCCTCACATACATCTCCGAACGTCATGGATTACTGGTGTCCATTCTCCGCTGCGCCCACTTAGCTGCTATGGATGTATGCGGCTACTCGGACCCTTATGTAAAAACGTGAGAAATGCGCACATACCAAGGGAAGAGAGGGGTTCTGATCCTTGGTTAAGGTCAACCGTACTTAAGGATGCTTGGGGGAGTGGGGAGAAGTCTAAGAGTTTTGGGGAGGGAAGGAAAAGATGCAATTTAGTCCCTCCCGTGTCTACTATGGACGTGAACGCCTTAGGCTCAAGAGAGGCTCTTTTCTTTAGCCTCCAGTGGTTCAAGAGACCATGTGTAATGTTCCCATTTAGCAAAGCTTTTAGAGACTCGCTTTAACAACCCTGGAATTAATGTTTGGAAGATGTCCCATTTGCTGTAGTCATTTCACATTTTCTCTCGGTGCTTTGGATTTATGACTTCTTGTTGAGTTTTTATGGTGGCGCTTTAGCGCTTGCACAGGCTGGTTGTTTTCCTGAGAAGGAGGACGACTGTCTTTATGTACAGGCTTAATCTCCCATTCTCCCGTTCCCTCTTCTTCTCTTTTCCGGCAGCTACCTGAAGCCAGACGAAGAGAAAAAATCGAAGCATAAAACAACTGTGAAAAAGAAAACGCTAAACCCAGAGTACAATGAGGTAAATGAAGGAGAGCCAAGGAAGGCATTACTTGATTGGAGGAGCGAGGGGGCGGTGGTGACCCTGTATATTCCTAACTTTTAATCCTTATCTGCCCCATTGCAGGATTTTTTCTATGAGATTGAACAGTCAGATCTTGGTCATAAATCCTTGGAAATCACCGTTTGGGATTACGATATTGGGAAATCAAATGACTTCATTGGTGAGAAGACGGAATAAGATCACCTAGTTTCAGGGAAGGGTTGTATAGTCTAGGACAGGGGTAGGCAACCTCGGCTCTTTTATGACTCATGGACTATGCTGACTCAGGAATTCTGGGAATTGAAGTCCATGAGTCATAAAAGAGCCAAGTTTGCCTACCCTTGGTCTAGGAGATGCTGGGTGTGTTAATCTGGATTGAAAGCCTGGGGCTTAATTCTACCAGGATATGAGGGGTCCTTGGTGCTCTCTTGAGCTTGGTTGTTTTCTTGCAGAAGTTTCATTATGCAAAGTAGCTAATATCAGCAATGTTGCCCAATGATGTTGATGATGGGTAGCACTGGTGACGCTATCTAGTTTGGGTAGTGGAACGTCTGCAAGAAAATAACCAAATTCAGAGAGTACCAAGGGCCCCTCATTTCAACCCTGAGCTACAAATATTCTCCTTTCTTGGTCTCTACAACGATAGCCAGGCATCTTTTGCACATTCCGAAAGTTCCCAGCATTCTTCTCCAGATGTTGAAGGGGAAGTTATAACAGTTACATGGGTAGTAAGACAGGAGAATGTCACAGAAAGGATGTCTTGCAATGGAGATTCTTGACGCTCTCTAAGCTTGGCTGTTTCCTTGCAGACAGTTCGTGACCCAACTAGGTAATATCATCTGATTTCATCTGATGTTATCTAGTTGGGTAAAACATCATCTGATGATCTTACTTAGTTGGGTAATGACACGTCTGCAAGCAAATAACCAAGCTCCCGGGTCACCAAGAAGTCCACAACTCCACCTCGAGCTACAAATATTCTTTTCTACTGGATGTTTCCCTCCCTGCCGAGGGCAGGAGAGCCAGTAGTTAACTAGAGCAGGGATAGGCAACCTTGGCTCTTTTACGACTTGTGGACTTCAACACCCAGAATTCCTGAGCCAGCAGTGCTGGCTCAGGGATTCTGGGAGTTGAAGTCCACGAGTCATAAAAAAGCCAAGGTTGCCTACCCCTGAACTAGAGACTGCATTTTGCAGACTCCACAAAATAATAATAATAAAAGAATATCCAGAATCTCTCAAAGAGAATTTGAGGGTGAGATTTCCAAACTTCATAGCCTCCTCCATTGTACGCAAACACCTTATTGCACGGGGTGGGCTGCAGTATCCCGATGACAGGACTAGGAAAAAGTCAGCTCCGCAGCCAGCAGCTTGGAAACTGCAAGAACCTCTTGTCTCGTTGCAGGTGGGGTGACCCTGGGATTAGGGGCCAGTGGGGAGTGCCGGCAACACTGGCTCTCGTGCCTCCAGACCTCCGACTGCCGCCTGGAACATTGGCACACCCTCACCAACGAGCTCCCAGAATCCTCCACCTTTGGCCCTTGAGGCCCCCCGTGATCCCCACAGAACTGCGCCCTTCTATTTCGCCTGCCTGCCAAAAACCAACCGGAGGGGCCCAGCACCCAAAGACCCCTCTTTTGCACGAGGACGTTTGCACGTTTCAAAACTACTTGTCGTGGGGGGACCATTTATGCTATGCTCTAGGAGAGGCACTTACTGTAGATGGAAGGCCACGCAGGGGTGGGAGTGGGGAAATTCCAGGCAGATGCAGAAGGGCTAGAGAGCCGAGAAGAGCAGGAGGCATTTGATCGGCAGCCCTTGGAATTGCTACGTGTCCCAAGCGAGCATCAGACGGGAGGGGGGGGAGTCAAAAACAGATCCCTCCGTCCTTCCTGTCTTTCTCTCCCCCCCCCCAACTCTTCTTTCTCACCTTGTAACCTAAGAGTGGTCGTGAAAGGCTTCTACTTTTATATAACTCATTGCTGGCTGCAAAACGTATTTTTTAAATCTTTCAAAAAGAACAAACCAGTCGAAAGGATGAAGTAATCTTCATTTTAAAAGTCCCCGATATTATTATTATTATTTTCTTATTTTCTACATGGGCTCTTGTTCCTCTTAACTTAGAAATGTCAGAAGCAATTACTGTAGTATTTCTGCACCATAAAAAAAAAGGCATCTGCATTGATTTTCCATATGGCTCAGTTGTGCTAATTAAGTTGCTGTCTTCAGATGCATATTGGTCCATGCTATGCATCCTTTTGATTTCTGTGTAAAGCAATCCTTTCACCTACCCACGTTCCTCCTATTGTTTCTACGTTGTCCTCTTTATTTGCTTTAAGTTCAGTGCTCTGCCTTTTTCTTCAATTTACAAGATATTCAAATCTGAAAAGATTCTGGGCAAACTGAGAGTTGGGGAGGGGGAAACCAAAATGTCAAATCTGAACGGAGGGTAAAGATAGAGCACATGGATGAATGCAGAATAAAGAACAGCAATTTGGGGGAAAAATATGACTCTACCAACATATTTGAAATTTATATGGCCTTTTCTTGCACCTTCTTTAAAGTGCTACCTCAGGCTTAACTGGTGAACCATTACAGATACTTCTCACTTTTATTTATACCATGAATCTCCTTTCTATAAATCTTTTTTTATTATTTTTTTATTTTTGTTTTACAGCAAATAATTTGCATTAGTCTCTTTTTGTAGTTTCAGGGCATTTTTCCACTGAGTTTTAATCCTATCATTCAGGAGAGTTAACTATCTTTTCCAGTTCTATAAGACTTGCAAGTTTATTAAGGATTTTATCACTTTATCATTGCCATTAATAAACATAGTTAGAATCGGCAGCATCATACCTCATGTCTGTGCTTTACAGGAGATTTTTGAAGTTTCCCAGCCCTGAATGCACCAAACGGTGGGAGCTCACACACGCTGAACACGTTTGCCAATCTAAACACAATAGGGGACCAATCACAGAATTCCCAAGTGCCATTAAAGTAGTAAACTGGGAAAAATAATTAAGATTAGTGTGAATCAGTCAAATTTGACACGCTTCTCAGGAGGCCTAGAGCCTCTTTTATTATGTTTTACTGTGTTCCTGATATTGTTCCAGCAAACTGGTCATTTTTTCCCCCTTTTCTTTCTATGGAGCTCCTCTCCTGACACCACAATTACACCCTGTGGTTTCTCAAAACAGTTCAGAGAACAGCTATCAATCTACCTTAATGGGCAATTCATACAGCCCACAGAATTAAGCTAGAAATGTTCTCATCCTCTGTATCAATCTTGAATAGGACTTGTGTTACTTAAAGCAAAGTTTTCTGTAACTTTGCTCCAGACAAACAGGGATTGGACAGGTATTTTTTTAAACAATCAAGTGGCAAGCCCACTATTGCCTTCTCCTTCTCCTAATGCAATCTCTACGATTCACTTACATTTCTGGACTATATACCGTTCTTCTTAGAGCTTTTCTATAATTCTCCTTGTTCCTAAAATGTTCAGCAACTTCTCCAATGTCATTTTCTCCGCAGCCACATGGTTTTCTCAATATCTGCCTCTCTCTCTCTCTCTCTCTCTCTCTCTCTCTCTCTCTCTCTCTCTCTCTCTCTCTCTCCCTCCCTCCCTCCCTCCCTCCCTCCCTCCCTCTCTCTCTCTCTCTCTCTCTCTCTCTGGAATTGCTTGTAATTGTGCCTTTTTAGATGTTTCTAGTTTAGAATGTAAACAAGGCTTAGGTTGACCATCATATGTTTACAAAACAGACTTGGGCCAGTTCTAACCTGGATTGGGGAAGGGGTTTGTTCAAAGTCAGCAAGCGTGAGGGGCCTGACCCATGTACAGAGTAGATTTTGCCTTCCTTTTAGCCTGAACAGACAACCAAGCGGAAATTAACTGTTAAATGCAGAAATGTCCATTTAGCTTATTCTTATTTTAATCACTATGTGAGCGGGAGGGTGGGGGAGAATTACCATTTGAATTTTCTTCCAGAGGGACCAAAAATATCTTGGACCCCCTCAATTAAAACCACTCATTTCCTCTCTGAACAGCATAGCTGTTCACCAAGAGACAAGCAGTACTCAAGTGACAAATCTGTTTGCTTTGTAAGAGGTGAATCAACGCTGCAAGAGAGGTAGTGTCTTCCATCTGTGTTTATACACAATTGTTTCACAGCCGAGCTCTTTCTTTTCTCTTAAAGCTGATTCACCCATGCCTGAAAAATATTCTCTTCTTTCAAACCGATAAAAGATTCTTCTTTTATCCTTACAATTTTTACTATGGGACTCTTTCTTACTGTATTCCCACCAGCACAAAAAAAAAATCTGTAGCAAAAACCATGAAGCACTGCAGCGAGCAGAACTTTTGGAGAAACCATCTGGTAAAATAACCTAAAAATGCAGTTACAAAAGAGGGGATGTTTTCAGCTCAGCTAAAACAGTCGCAAACATTTTGAAGATTAAACTGCACTTAAGTTGGGTGTGGAGCAGTGATAGATGTCAAATGTTTACACGTGCAGTAGAAAAACTCCCTAGTTATTGCTCTCTCTTCCAACCTGGACTATGGGTAGTCCACAACTTACAACATTTCGGCCCGGAACATCTGTCACTAAGTGAAGTAGTTAGGCAAGTTGTGCCTAATTTTACCTTTTTTGGGTCATTAAGCAAATCACACAGTTGTTAAGTGAATCTGGCTTCCCTATTGCTTGTCGGAAGCCAACCAGGAAAGTTACAAATAATGGTCACGTGACTCTGGGACACTTTAACTGTCATAAACACCTGCCAGTTGCCAAGTGCTCAAATTCTGATCACGTGACTGGGGGGGGCTTGAGATGGTTTTAAGTGCAAGGACCAATTGTAATTTTTTTTCCAATGCCATTGTAACTTTTGAATGGTGACTAAACGAATGGTTGTAAGTCGAAGACCCAGCTGTAGATTTGAAGCATTTTTTTTTAGAATCTTTTCTTTTCTTTTGCAGCAAAAGAGAGATTGGCTCTACCTCATCAACAGATGTAATTATTTCGAGCAGATTTTTCTTTTACCAGTGTGTAAACGATGGCATGTCACACAACAGGGTCAGGAAATGTCTCACCAAACTGTTAATAGCCCAAGGATTTCAGGGGAGGAAAGGAACATAAGAGTGTAGAAATCGCAACTGGACGCTTTTAATACAAAAACAAAATCCCTTTTATTGACTGTTTTGCATGTTTCCCCCCACCCCCCGAGTCTGTAAACAAAGAAATAACAAAATAAAATGGAGGGGCACCATCTCCCTCGCACGCAACCGAGAGGCCTGGGTCCTTTCAACTGACGCGCCTGCTTTGCCACTTATCACTCGGGGATATCGATGACCAGCTCGTCGTCGCCATCCAGGGGGTCTTCACCGCTTCCCTCCCCTGTGTCACTGAACATCTGGTGGGGCACCGTGCTGAGGATTGTGGGGGGTGGCAGCTTGGGAGTCCCTCTGGGTGAAGGGAACGGCAATCCCACCACGACGGGGGAACAGTCCGAGTGGGAGGCTGGGGGCAGCGGGAGCTGCAGATGGGAAAGAAGAGAGAAAAACTGAGACGGATGTTGAATCCTGTGGCTTTTTTCTTCCTTTCTCCTTCTCCTCCTCACTTCCTTTCATAGACCCATAAGGACGCTTTGGTTCTTTGTCCAAATCCATCCGTTGGCATTTGTTAAAGTGTGGTTGACGGCTTAAGGCAGGGATCCCCAGACTTGGACCTTTTTAAGATTTGTGGACTTCAACTCCCAGAATTCCCCAGCCAATCAAGCAGGAGATCTCATACTAGGGATCTCCAAGCATGGCTGGCTGGGGAATTCTGGAAGTTGACGCCCACAAGTCTTAAAGGTGCCACGTTTGGGGACCCTTGTCTTAAACATAGGGTTGAGTCATTCACAACCCACAAACCACAGGAGTTCCACCATGTCCCTCAAGAGCATTCCAAGAATGTGCAGCGCCAACAATTCTCCCGCCATTTTTCAACAGCTATGGGCTTAAGGGGTAAAATGGATGCTTTAGGGCCAAAGGCCCCTGAAATCTTCCCCAAGGGTCAGAACAGTTATGCTCCCTGCAATCTGAGTAACCATGTTACCATTACCAACACCTCTACAGCTCCTGGCTTCACACTTGAGTTCCGTGCCTTACTTTACTCTATGGACCACTTAATGCGGGTTTAATATACCATGTTGCACAAATGTATCCTGGTATTTGTGAGCCCAGTCACGAAGATGCAAGGCAGGGTGAAAAATTCCATAAATCAGTAAGATTCTTTTCTCACAATGTAATGCTGAACGTCTTAAGAAACCCCTGAAAACCTGACAACGGCTCCGTTTTCATCTAGACACTTTTTGTGACTGTAGCCCAAAGCACGAGAATCAAAAGCAAGTTTGGATGAGTGAATATCTGCTGTAGGCGTGCAGTATTATTCACAGAACATTTCATAGAAGCCTCAAGCCACGACAGCGCAAGGGTTCAAAGTTAATTTGAAGTTTGAAGCATAGCTGCATCGCTTCTTTTATCGTGGCTTATTCACCCCACTCAATCAGGGCAACTTCCCTAAGAACAAAAAAGTTTTTCAGTGTCTGTAAGCTGAAACACATCCATTCTTGCATATTCATGTCACCCACCCACCCAAATGCGAATGCGGTTGTGAATTTAATCCAGCGCTATAGATTCCACATCCAGCATGCCCCCTAAAGCAAGACTGCATATATAGACAGACAGCCCTCGTCTCCATCCACCCCCACCACCTTCCTTGAGGTACCTTGAGCGTGTGGGGCCTGGCTGGCCGCTGGGCAGAGCGAGTAGCGTTGCTGTCAGGCTGGGGGGGAACAGGTTCGGGCCCCAGCGCCAAGTAGTCAGAGGGGAAGGGAGCATAAGTGGGTGAATTCAGCTGGGTGGGAAAGGAATGGCAAGAGGGAAGAGATGGAATAAAAAAAAATCAAAATATGAATGATGAGCAGGTGATTCTCCCCAGTTGGAGAGGGTTGTATTAAAATTGATCCGAACACATCTGGAGGATATCAAGCTAGGGAAGGCCAAGAGTTCTTCTTCACACCAGCAATGGGCCGATCTACTGGCAGTCCAACTGGGCCCCTCCAGATGATTGACATTCTCATCACAGACAGCCAACATGGGTGTTGGTGTGGATGATGAGCATGGTAACATTTGGATGGTGCCAAGTTGGAAAAATCTAATGTAACCCATTTCTTTCCTCCTTCACAGCCCAACTGGATCCTTCCACAGAATCCACAGCTCTCCCAATTTTCCATATTTATATATTTCTTATATAGTTTCTATATTCCTTATATACTCACTCAAAGTTTTCTTTGTTTAGATTATTACACTAATTTTAAGCATTAGATTTTCTCTTTTTAATGTAAGATGTTCTGGACTTGGGAAAACAAACAAAAAACCTCAAATCTGGTTCCTTAATTATGTTTTTCCCCCACAGTACAATGCCTAAAATGGAAACCTTTCCAAATGCTTGGATTGCTTGGTGCCCTCTTTTTAACCACTTGTGGAAATAGTTCTCCAGAGTCATCTTTTTTTCTGAGAAGTTATAAATCCACAATTAAATCCCGCAAGACAGATTAACACCAGCATCTTGCTCAGACTCTCATTCTCTACGATTTGTACTACGTGGGCCACCCGGGGCTTTCAGATCCCTAGCCAAGATGATGAATGGACTCAATCTCAGTCAATGACTAATACATAATAAAACTCAGCAATGTAAAACAGGTTACATGCATAAGGGTCAGCGCAAATCATAACATTAACTGGATGTATCAGTTAGCCAGCTTTTATATATGACATAACTAAGCTTAGCCACACTTAACCTAACAGAATTACGTGGATTTGAAAGTAAAACAAAAATGTGAATACAACCAGTCAGAATGACTGGGAAAATTACTGAGATGTGGGGTTATCAACCTGAATGTGTACTAGCAAAAAATAGGGAATATAAGAAGACATATTTCATGGCTTCAAAGACCCCTTTGGTGCATCGGCAAACTTTTAATTTAAAAGAGATGCTCTTGTATTCACCTAAGACTACTTAGGGCAGACTTTCAGTTGTGCCAGGGAACTTAAATGCCCTTCTACATTTAAGGATTCAAATTTGGTTAAAGAAAGAGCTAAGCTGAAATAGATCCTTGGAAGAGATCTAGGCCTAACTAAATATTAATACCCCTTCATGGATTACTGCCTTGTCGTGGCAAAGGGGCTTGCGTAATTCAATGAAGCTATGAGCTATGCCGTGCAGGGCCACCCAAGACGGACAGGTCATAGCAGAGAGTTCTGACAAAACGTGATCCACTGGAGAAGGAAATGGCAACCCACTCCAGTATCTTTGCCATGAAAACCCTATGGACAGTACCAAAAGGCAAAACGATATGACGCTGGAAGATGAGCCCCTCAGGTCGGAAGGTGTCCAATATGCTACTGGGGAAGAGCAGAGGGCTAGTACTAGTAGCGCCAGAAAGAATGAAGCGACTGGGCCAAAGCCAAAAGGACGCTCAGCTGTGGATGTGTCTGGTGGTGAAAGGAAAGTCTGATGCTGTAAAGATTTTTTCTCCATAGAAACCTGGAATGTAAGATCCACGAATCAAGGCAAGCTGGACGTGGTCCAACAAGAGATGACAAGAATGAACATTGACATCTTAGGAATCAGTGAACTAAAATGGACAGGAATGGGTGAATTTAATTCAGATGACCATCAGGTATACTACTGCGGGCAAGAATCCCTCAGAAGAAATGGAATAGCCTTCATAGTCAATAAAAAAGTAGGAAAAGCAATACTGGGATACAATTCCCAAAATGACAGAATGATCTCAGTTCGAATCCAAGGCAAACCATTCAATATCACAGTAGTCCAAGTCTATGCCCCAACCACCGGTGCTGAACAGGATGAAATTGACCGGTTCTATGAAGCCCTACAGCACCTTATAGAACTAACACCAAAAAAATGATGTCCTTATCATCATGGGGGATTAGAATGCTAAAGTAGGAAGCCAAAAGATAACCGGAATAACAGGCAAGTTTGGCCTTGGAGTACAAAATGAAGCAGGGCACAGGCTGATAGAATTTTGTCAAGAGAATACGATGGTCATAGCAAACACTCTTTTCCAACAATTCAAGAGACAGCTCTACACATGGACATCACCAGACGGACAACACAGAAATCAGATTGACTATGTGCTCTGCAGCCAAAGATGGAGAAGCTCTATACAGTCAGTAAAAACAAGTCCAGGAGCTGACTGTGGCTCAGACCATGAGCTTCTCATTGCAAAGTTTAGGCTTAAACTGAAGAAAGTAGGAAAAAGCACTAGGCCACTCAGGTATGAATTAAATCATATCCCCTTTGAATATCCAGTAGAGGTGACAAATAGATTTAAGGAATTAGATCTGATAGACAGAGTGCCTGAAGAACTATGGACGGAGGTTCGCAACATTGTACAAGAGGTAGCAACTAAAACCATCCCAAAGAAAAAGAAATGCAAGAAAGCAAAATGGCTGTCTGAGGAAGCTTTGCAAATAGATGAGGAAAGGAGGGAAGCGAAAGGCAAGGGAGAAAAAGAAAAACACGCCCAACTAAATGCAGAATTCCAGAGAATAGCTAGAAGAGATAAGAATGCCTTCTTAAATGAACAGTGCAAAGAAATAGAAGAAAACAATAGAATAGGGAGGACCAGAGATCTTTTCAAGAAAATTGGAGAGATGAAAGGAATGTTTCATGCAAAAATGGGCATGATAAAGGACCAAAATGGCAGGGACCTAACAGAGGCAGAAGAGATTAAGAAGAGGTGGCAAAATTACACAGAAGAACTATACAAGAATGAGCTTAACGTCCCTGATAACCACGATGAGGTGGTCACTGACCTCGAGCCACACATCCTAGAATGTGAAGTGAAGTGGGCCTTAGAAAAACTGAGCAACAACAAAGCTAGTGGAGGTGACAGTATTCCAGCTGAGCTATTCAAAATCTTAAAAGACGATGCAGTAAAAGTGCTGCACTCAATTTGCCAGCAAATTTGAAAAACTCAAACAGTGGCTACAGGATTGGAAAAGATCAGTTTACATTCCAATTCCAAAGAAAGGCAGTGCCAAAGAATGTTCAAACTATCGCACCATTGCACTCATTTCACATGCTAGTAAAGTTATGCTTAAAATCCTACAAGCTAGACTCCAGCAGTATCTGGATCAAGAACTACCAGAAGTACAGGCAGGATTTCAAAGAGGCAGAGGAACTAGAGATCAAATTGCCAACATACGTTGGATCATGGAGAAAGCTAGGGAGTTCCAGAAAAACATCTACTTCTGCTTCATTGACTATGCTAAAGCCTTTGATTGTGTGGATCACAACAAACTGTGGCAAGTTCTTAAAGAGATGGAAGTACCAGACCATCTTATTTGTCTCTTGAGAAACCTATATGTGGGCCAAGAAGCAACAGTGAGAATGGACATGGAACCACTGATTGGTTCAAAATTGGAAAAGGAATCCAGCAAGGCTGTATACTGTCGCCCTGCCTATTTAACTTATATGCAGAGCACATCATGAGAAAGGCAGGGCTAGATGAATCAAAAGTTGGAATTAAGATTGCCAGGAGAAATATCAACAACCTAAGATATGTAGATGATACCACTCTAATGTCAGAAAGTGAAGAAGAAGAGTGCAAAAGTTGGGTTGAAATTTAACATTAAGAAAACCATGGCATCTGGCCCTCTCAATTCCTGGCAAATAGATGGGGAAGAAATGGAGGTAGTGACAGATTTTATTTTCCTGGGCTCCAAGATCACCGCAGATGGGGACTGTAGCCAAGAAATTAAAAGACACTTGCTCCTGGGGAGGAAAGCCATGGCAAATCTAGACAGCACACTAAAAAGCAGAGAAATCACCCTGCCAACAAAAGTGCGTATAGTCAAGGCTATGGTCTTCCTAGTTGCAATATATGGCAGTGAAAGTTGGACCATAAGAAAGGCTGAGCGCCAAAGAATTGAGGCCTTTGAACTCTGGTGCTGGAGAAGACTCCTGCGAGTCCCCTGGACTGCAAGGCGATCAAACCAGTCAGTCCTAGAGGAGATCAACCCTGAGTGCTCTTTAGAAGGCCAGATCCTGAAGTTGAAACTCAAATACTTTGGCCACCTAATGAGAAGGAAGGACTCACTGGAGAAGAGCCTAATGCTGGGAAAGATTGAGGGCAATAGAAGAAGGGGACGACAGAGAATGAGGTGGCTGGATGGAGTCACTGAAGCAGTAGGCGTGAGCTTAAATGGACTCCAGAAGATGGTAGAGGACAAGAAGACCTGGAGGAATGTTGTCCATAGGGTCGCGATGGGTCGGACACGACTTCGCAGCTAACAACAACAAATATTAATATCATAAGTCCATTAAATCCATTGTGGCACACATTTGACTAATTGCAGAGAGTTAAGGAAAGCCCAAAGAGTTCCATTTTTTTTAATCTATTGCTTTAGGCCAGGATGAAACAAAATTATCAGTAAGGACCCTACACAGACAAATCATATTTTGGCCCAATGTGTAAAAATATAACCAAATATTGGTCTTGATCTAACTCAGGCTGACCTACAGTGGAAGAACTGCATCTGAGACACAGCAAGAAGTTTGGAAAATGTTTCTAAGAAATTTAGTATGGACTCTTTCTAAAGAAGCTAAGGAACTACATGGACCTAACTGGACATCATATAACAACTATGCTTTAAGTACACTTGGGTGTAGCAGAGCTAAGTGACATCCCTTTAGTGCAAAACGGTATTTTTCAACTGTCAGTTTAAGTTGTATGGACTTCAACTCCCAGAATTCCCCAGCCAGCATGCCAAGGTTGCCAAGGTTGCGAAACCAGGTAAAAGTAAGATTGAAACACTGCAACGTATCTCAGGGTCTTTTGTGTGAGAAAAAAAATCATCATTGTGTTATTCTTCCCATTTAAGCTTAGATGTCTCCCTTCAGCTTCCAGATGATCCAGGACAGCAGAAACATGAAATGCCCTCAGTCCAAAAAAATTCAAAATTTAAATCTTTCCAATGCTTGGGAAGGGAACCAGGGATGCAGAAACAACTTACAGCTCTTCATTTAGGCTTTTTTTAAAAAAAGGAGTTTATATCCAAATGTATTAGAATCGTGTGTTGTGTTCTTCCAGGCATCCAATTACCATTGACTAAGATAAATGGAGGCCTAATTTTTATGCCTATATTCAGCGCTAAGCACTTGGAAATAATGAGGTGAAATGGAAGTGACATGGAAACCAAGCTAAAGAAGAAAACATGGGATGAAGCCAAAGCCTTGTGATACTAGTATCAGTTGGGTTAGCAGGACAAAGTAGAACTAGTAGACTCCCAGCACCTGCAGTTGTAAAACATGCTAATCGTGGTTGTGGGAAGTGGGCTTCTGGCTTAGAATGCCATGTATGCTCAACCCACTTTGGGGTTTTTTTCCATTTCAATGATTTGTGCAAATCAAAAAACGTGAGTTAATGAAATAACTCAGGGAAGGAAGCACACTGGGCAAACTCAAGCATTCAGTAAATCTTTTTTTTATATTAAGGTGCCCTTTGGGGGGGGCGTATATTATGGAACAGAACTATTAGGTTTGTAGTGTTGGGGTTTGGGGTATTTAGCAACAGTCAGCAGTCCCACTTCCAACACAACCATGCTGAGCATTGCACTTTCCAAAAACTCCCTTTATTTCAAATGTGGTACCTTAGTCTAGGACAGGGGTAGGCAACCTTGGCTCTTTATGACTCATGGACTTCAGCTCCCAGAATTCATGAGATAGCTGTGCTGGCTCAGGAATTCTGGGAGTTGAAGTCCACGAGTCATAAAAGAGCCAAGGTTGATACCCCTGGTCTAGGAAAAGTGAAGAAAACAATAAGGGCTGAGAATTCTCTTTGCTTTATCTGACTTAGTTTCTTGTACAGGCAATCCTTGACTTGTCATCTTTCGTTTAATGACCATTCAAAGTTACAGCAGCACTGAAAAAAGTGACATGCCTGCTTTTTTTCACACTTATGACTGTGACAGCATCCCCACGGTCATGTGATTTACATTTAGATGCTTGACAACTGGTTCATATTTATGACGGATGCAGCGTCCCGGGGTCATACGATCAACATTTGTGACCTTCTGATAAGCAAAAATCAACAGGGAAGCCAGATTCATTTAACAACCGTGTTACTGACTTAACAACTGCAGTGATTCAACTGAACAACTGTGGCAAGAAAGGTCGTAAAACGGGGCAAAACCCGCTTAACCACTGTCTCGCTTAGCAACATAAATTTTGTAGTGCTTAGCAATGGGGCTCAATTTCGGTTGTAAGTGGAGGACTACCTATAATAGATTACAACTTTCAAACTAGCAGAGTCAAAGCGAGAAGAGATCTGATCCAGCACACTTGAAGGAAATCAAGGCTGGGGAACCAATCAATCTCAGTTAAGTCTTTTCCCAGCTTCAGGGCCCACTTTGGACAACTATCTACTCAGCCCTATTACCCAGATGGAGACAGGATTACTCACTGAGGCTAAGTAGGGCGATGATGTCCCTGAAGCTGGTAGCCCAAAACCAGATGTTGGCTGCAGAGAAAGACCTGAGGAGGATGGTGATGAGGCACTGCCAAGCTGGGGGCTTTGTTTTCTGTGAGCAGAAAGAGATGTCATGGATGAACAGCTGCCAAAAATGTGCTCCATGGAATCAGCCTGTCTTGTTTACATGGGAACCACCCATTGTGCTAAAACAGGGGTGTCAAACTCGCAACGTCACGTGACGTGTCGCGACTTTTTTCTCCATTGCCGGCAACGGGATGGGCCCGGTTTCATTAAGGATGCATCCAACCTGCGGGCCGGCAGTTTGACACCCCTGGGCTAAAAGCTATATTTTTCAAGAAGGCAGTGGGCAAAAAAAGGCCCCCTGGCTTGCAAAAGAGATCAACTCACGACTGTGCAAAGCCATGCAACGGCTCCGAGGAACAGCTTTGAAAAAGGCAGGCACAGCCCTACCCCTCTGTGTATTAACGATTCAGCTGTGGAGGTGGGTTGGTAGCATCACGTTTCTGGGTGTGCAGCAAACGAGTAGGTTAGATTGGCCGCTCAACTATGAGACACTGGTGAAGCAGGCACAGCAGCACCTGCATTTTCTGCGTCATATGTGAAGAACACATCGTCCTTCCCCTGTCCTGACCCCTTTCTATAAAGGGGCAAATGAAAGCATCCTGTTCTGTTGCATTACTGTGTAGTTTGGAAGTAGTACTGCTTCAGACAGGAAGGTGGTGCAGAGAGTGGTGAGGACCAGAAAAGATGGCTGGTACTTCACTTCCTTCTATCCAGGATGTGGCGTATAAGTGCTGCTTGACCAGGGTCTGCAGTATTGTCAGGGATGCTACACATCCCCTCCATGACCACCTCTGATCGTTACCTTCTGGGAGGTGGCTTTGTGGTATCCTAACCAGAACAACTAAATTTTGTACCATCTAGTATCAACCTTGTTAACGCTCAAGATTCTTTTTTCCACTAGGTATTCAAAATGGACTGTGATTTACATGGATATGTATACATTTGTGTATGTATATGCGTGCATGTGTATATATACACACACATATACATATGTATATGTATACTCTCTCTCTTTCTCTCTCTCTCTCTCTCTCTCTCTGTGTGTGTGTGTGTGTGTGTGTGTGTAATTTCATTTTAATGTGTGCCACTGTGTACACAGAAAAGTGACAGTGAAGGTTATCCTACCTATCTTATCTTTTCTAGCCCAGTTTTTCTCAATCTTGGCATCTTGAAGATGGGTGGACTTCAACTCCCAAAATTTCCCCAGCCAGCTGTAGCCTGTAGGCCTAGTCTGAATCTCACAAGACCATCCACTTCACCCCACCACCACAGCACTGCATAAAGAAAGTCACTCTGGACGTGTGTTGAAAATGTCTAAAAAAATTCTACCTCTTTTGTCTGCTAAAGAGAACAGGCCCTTTTAGCCTCAGTTAGTCGTTTATCTCCATCCTGAAGCCTATCACATACTCACCTTTTGAGGGATTGAGGCTCCGTCCCTTTTGGCATCTCTCCATCACTGTTATCGGAGGAGGCTGTTGCTTCCGAATCTGATTCCGGGAAAATAAAATCAGACAAAGTCACTCCACCCACTTCTGCCAGAGATTACAGAGTTCATATAATGGTGCCGTGTGCATTTGCCTCGTTTCCTTGGTTAGGTGATCTGATCCAGGTTAGGCTCCCCAGCGATTTTCATGACTGAGAGAGAATCCCTCAAATTTTCTGGATTCAAGGTCAAGATAGAGGTAGTCCTTGACCTACGACCACAACTGATGCCAGAATTACCATTGTTAAGCAAGGCAGTTGTTAAATGAGTTGCGCCCAATTTTATGACTTTTGCCACAGTTGTTAAGAGAATCACTGCTGTTGTTAAATGGATCAGGTGGTTTTTAAGCAAACCCGGCTTTCCTTATTGACTTTGCTTGCTGGATGCCGGCTGGGAAGGTTGTAAATGGTGATCACATGACCCCCGGGACACTGCAACGATTGCACGTACATGCCAGATGCCAAACAAATTATGATCGGGTGACCACGGGGAATGCCGTGTCAGTTTTAAGAGCAAGGACTAATTGTAAGTCACGTTTTTCAGTGCTGTTGTAACTTTGAACTGTCACTAAATGAATGGCTGTAAGTCAAGGACTAACTGTATTGCATTGACTCCCTGTTCAGACACTAAATATAGTTTCCTTTGCATAGAAATCCACCTTTTCTTAGCTTGGCTCTGCAAACTACCCAGAATAACAGAGTTGGAAGGGACCTTGGAGGTCTTCTAGTCCAACCCCCTACTCAGGCAGGAAACCCTATACCATTTGAGACAAATTATTGTCCAATCTTTTCTTAAAAACGTCCAGTGCTGGAGCATTCACAAGTTCTGGAGGCAAGTTGTTCCACTAATTCAGGGGTAGGCAACCTTGGCTCTTTTATGACTCGTGGACTTCAACTCCCAGAATTCCTGAGCCGGCCATGCTAAGGGAAAAGGGAGAGGTTTCCAAGCTTGAGCCATGCTGGCTCAGGAATTCTGGGAGTTGAAGTCCACGAGTCATAAAAGAGCCAAGGTTGCCTACCCCTGCACTAATTAATTGTTTTAACCTTCAGGAAATTTCTCCTTAGTTCTAGGTTGCTTCTCTCCTTGGTCAGTTTCCATCCTTTGCTTCTTCCTGCCCTGAGTTGCTTTGGAGAAGTGCTTGACCCCCGTCTTCTTTGTGGAAACCCCTGAGACATTGGAACACTGCTATCATGTCACCCCTAGTCCTTCTCTTTATTATATTAAACATATGTTTTATCATCCAGCCCCCTAATCAACTTTGCTGCTCTTCTCTTTGTTGCCCCTGCACTCTTTCTAGAGTCTCAACATCTTTTTTACACTGTGGTGACCAAACTGGATGCAGTATTCCAAGTGCGGCCTTGTAAAGTGGTATTAGGATTTCACGTGAAGCAAACACTTATCAACCCTATTTACTGAACTATACACCTCCCTGAGGTAAACCGTGATACCGCCTGAATTCTCAGATACCAAAATCTGCATTTATTTACACTTCTAATCTGCATAATTCTGAACAGTCAAACTGTGTTTTGGAACAAGTCACTCATCCAATTTATTTATACCTCACTTTTTGCTAGCAGCTTGCTCTTTTAACTGAGGTTATTGGAGATACCGCAACAGACCCATTTGCAACAAAATGAAGACATCTCCACAACAGCTTCAACATTCAATTTCTAACCATTCATCTTTACAGAGACAGCTTTCAAATAAAGAATGTCATGGGTCATTTATCCAATCTAGTCAAAATCACCAATGGGACTGAGCAGCAAAAAAAAAAAGTAGATAAATTAGTATAATAGGGAGGCTGCACTGGGCAGCTAAAAACTCCCCTGGCAATTTGATATTAAAATAAAAAGCCAACGTCAGCCAAATATAAAATATAATAGAGAAATAAAAGTGCTTAAGAATAACATTTCCTGGCGGAATCAAATATTAACAAGTAATCAGCAGCTGTATCCTGAAGGAATATAGCAATTAAATTTTAATTTTTACAAGGACCAATATAAAAAGATGCTCTATAGCAGAACTGGAAAAGAGGGACCAGTCACACTAGCTCAAAGGAGGGGAAAACAAGCAAGGAAGATTAACAACAGAATGGTTCATGTACTGTACATAAATAAATTTCCTTCTCCATGAAGAGAGATAGCAGCCTCAATGTACTCTCCTAGGCTATAATTTAGTTTTCCCTAGTTAATAGGGCTAGTAATTTTGGAAGTTGTAGTCCAGGGTTTCTCAACCTTAACAACTTTAAGAGGAGTGGACTTCAACTCCCAGAATTGAATGTTGAGAAACACTGTTGTATTCCAGGGATCAGGTTAAGAGAAAGCTCAGGATTAAACCACAACCATGGATAACTATTTGTATGCTTGCTTACACAGTTGGTCCACATTTAATGACCACTTGTTTAGCAACCATTCAAAACTTACAACGACACGACATGCAGTACTTATGACCGGCCCTTTTGTTTACAATCGCTGCATTCACAATTACAATACTGAAGCATCCCCAGTCGCATGAACACGATTTGTAGCCTTCTCTGCCAGCTTCTCACAATCACAAGTCAATGCGGAGGCCAGCAGGTGGTTAGGTCTCATCCCGCGAGGTCCTCATTTAACAACCTGCGTAGTCCTCACATAACGACAGCAACCCGGACTGCTAAAACTGCCATCCACTAAGCAGCACAGTCGTGTGGTTTTTTTTTATTTACGACTATGTCACTTAACGACTGAGTTTCTGAACACAGTTGCCGTTGTTAAGCGGGGACTACCTATATACACTTGCAATATTTTTAAAAACACAACTGTCTGTTGAACCGACGAGTCTAGTACACCTTGAGGCCATTTTTAAATGCCAAGCAGACATAATAGCTATACAGGCAGACCGCAACTCGTAACAGTTCATTCAGTGACTGTTCAAAGTTACAATAACACTGGAAAAAGTGACACGACCATATTTCAACTTACGACCATCGTACCATCCCCATGATCAAAATTGAGACATTTGGCAACTGAGTCGTATTTATAATAGTTGCAGTGTCCTGGGGTCACGTGATCATCTTTTGCTTCCTTCTGACAAGCGAAGTCAATGAGGAAGCCAGATTCACTTAACAACTGTGTCAAGAAAGTCATAAAACAGGGCAAAGCTCACTTAACAATTGTCTCGCTTAGCAACAGATGTTTTTGGGCACAATTGTGGTCGTTACATTGAGGACTATCTGGTATTCAAGGGTATTTTCTACATGATTTAGCTATTAACTGATACCATCTTAAGCCAGAATCAGAAAATCGACCGCTGTGGAATTTGCCCTGCTTTGATTCTGTAATATCTATTAGCAAGTAAAATATGCCTTGGTATTTTCTGCGGAATATGGACCACCTTTATGTTTAAAGAACAGCAACAGCTGATTATAAGAATATCAGATTCAGTTAAGATTTATTTATTTGATGTGAAATCTTTTATCCTGCCGTGTCACTGTTTTATTCTCATCCCACCTGAATAGCTGAAATTATATCCAGAACAGCCAAATTAATAGTATTAAAAGGTAAAGGTTCCCCCGCACATGCGTGCTAGTCGTTTCCGACTCTAGGGGTCAGTGCTCATCTCCGTTTCAAAGCCGAAGAGCCAGCGCTTGTCCGAGGACGTCTCCGTGGTCATGTGGCTGGCATGACTAGACGCCAAAGGCGCACGGACCGCTGTTACCTTCCCACCGTAGTGGTCCCTGTTTTTCTACTTGCATTTTTTACGTGCTTTCGAACTGCTAG
The DNA here is from genome assembly GCF_964194415.1 of Vipera berus. Taxonomy (NCBI): domain Eukaryota; kingdom Metazoa; phylum Chordata; class Lepidosauria; order Squamata; family Viperidae; genus Vipera; species Vipera berus. The sequence goes on from NC_138205.1 coordinate 15,319,992, forward strand.
GTTGGCAGAAGCTGGGACGAGTAACAGTCGCTCACTCTGTTACGCAGCACTCGGGATTCGACCCGCCAAACTGCCGACCATCTGATCGACAAGCTCAGCGTCCTAACCCACTGAGCCACCGCGTCCCTTATTATTATTAAGCCCCTATATAAAAAGAAAGTGGGGGGAAATCCTCCCCTTTCTCCCACAGCCATTGAATGGAGGTTGTGAGTCTCACTTTACCTGAGGAATCGTCATCCACATTCTCATACTGGAGCAGGCGATCAAGCAGGAAACTAGAAAGAGGAAAGAGGTAGGAAAAAGGCATGATCCAATCTGATGCTTAATTGCCAGGAAGAAACCGTGGCCTTCAGCTGGCTCCAAAGATTTGCCATTATCCTGGGCCATCCTCTCTTCCAGGACAGGCATCCAGAATTGAGCTGCAATTATTTCTTGGGAAACAATGCAGGTAGTCCTCGACTTACAACAGTTCATTTAAGGACCATTCAAAGTTACGACGGCACTGAAAAACGTGACTTTACGACCGTTTTTCACTTACGCCCTTTGCAGGATCCCCATGATCACGTGATCAAAATTCAGACGCTTGGCCACTGGCACGTATTTATGACCTTTGCTGTGTCCCAGGGTCATGTGATCACACTGTGCGACTTTTTGACAAGCAAAGTCAAAGGGGAAGCCAGATTCACTTTAACAACCGGGTTACTAACGGACCAACTGCAGCGATTCACTTAGCAACTGTGGCAAGAAAAGTCGTAAAAATGGGGCAAAACTCGCTTAACCAATGTCTCACTTAAGGCCGGAAATTTTGGGCTCAATTGTGGTCGTAAATCGAGGACTACCTATACTCTGAGCACTTCCTTCCTTCCTTTTTTTTTCTTTTGCACTTCTTGTATCTAGAATTCAGCTCTGACTCTGAAGGCGGATTAAAGGGCCAAAGACTAAAGAACCTTGAAAATCTGGTGCAAAGTAAAAACTTCCCCAAACTCCTGGTGACTTTGTTTGGTTTTTTTTAGCAACAATGAAAGTGGTTTGTCAGATTTAAAGTATTTTTTGACTTCCCAGCTTGTGCTGCGGCCTGGTACAAGTAATTCTTGACTTACAGCCATTCATTTAATGACTGTTCAACAGAAATTCTGGCCCCAATTGTGGTTATAAGTCAAGCACTATGTGTGTAGGTAATCCTCAACTTGCAACAGTTTGTTTAGTGACCATTCAAAGTAACAACAGCACTGAAAAAAGTGACTTATGACTGTTTTTCACACTTACGACCATTGCAGGCTCCCCCCCGGGTCATGTGATCAAAATTTGGATGCTTGGCAACTGACTCATAGTTATGACGGCTGCAGTGTCTCCGGGGTCCCCTTTTGCAACTTTCTGACAAGCAAAGTCAACGGGGAAACCAGAATTCACTTAACAACCATGCTACTAACTTAACAACTGCAATGATTCACTTAACAACCGTGGGGCAAAATTCACTTAACAAATGTTTCACTTAACAACATAATTTTGGGGCTCTATGTGGTCATAAGTCAAGGACTACCTGCACTCCCTGGCAGTCTGAGGAAAATCTGGAACTGGTGGCTCAGCGGCCTAAGATTCATAGTTACAGCTCTTGATAAGAGAGATTATTGACAGATACAGGAAGTCCTCGACTTACAACTAAAACTGGAACCAGAATTTCCATTGCAAACAAGGTGGTTGTTAAATGATCTACACCTGATTTTACGACACTTTTACCACAGTTGTTAAGCAAATCACTGCACATGCGAAATGAATTGTGTGGTGGTTAAGTGAATCCAGCTTCCTCCACTGACTTTGCTGGTCGGAAGCAAAATCCGCAGACAACGGTCATGTGACCCCGGGATGCTGCAGCCATCATAAATACATGCTGGGTGCCAAGCAGCTACATTTTGATAATGTGCCCGTAGGGATGCTGCAGCCATCATAGGTGCAAGGACCAGCTGTCAGTCACTCTTTCAGTGGCATTATAACTTTGACAGTCGTTAAGCAAATGGTTGTAAGTCGAGGATCACCTGCACTAGCAAAGCCATTAATGTGAAGAAAAACAGCAACTGCAATCAGTAAGTTTCAACTTATACACTCTACATGGCAGGTCCAAGATTCAAATCTAGGCATTGCAACTAACTCAGAGCCATTCAACTCTCAACAGAGAAAGCAGCTGACCTCTCTGTCCAGTAATACTGTAATGCAGAGGTCCCCAACCTTTTGGGCACCAGGGACCGGTTACATGGAGAGAGCTTTTTCCGCAGACCAGAAGGGATGTGGTTATGTGTGCTGCCTGCATCCTGTGGATGGGGCTTTCCTTGTTTGTGTGGACCGGTTGCTAGCATACTGCAACCTGGTACTGGTCCACAGACCGGGGGTTGGGGACCCCTGTTGTAATGGACCAATCTGGCTGCAGGCCCTTTGCTCGCTACTAAGACTTTACAGTCTCCATTGCAAATATTAACAGGTTTGATCTTACTTGGTTTCCAAGCCTAGACTAGGTGGCTGCATATATCTCAAAGACACATTAGCCCTTCCTGGGATTTTGTTGTTTCATTTTGTGTCTTTTAAGCCTGTTTTGACTCCCACCTGAAACATTCCATGCAGGGGTTTTTTGGCAGCATCTTTCAGACATGATTTGCCACTGCCACCTGAGTGGCTGGTCCAGCTGAATTTGTGTCCTAAAGCAGGACTAGAACTCCTAGCCTTCCAGTTTCTAGTCTACCGGCTTTAACTACTACACCAAGGCAGTGGTAGATTTCAAATATGTGAACAACCAGTTGTCTGTGTGGATGCCGCTTCCGGAATTCCATTCTGGGCCTGGGCAACAAAAAATTAGCTACCGGTTCTGCCGACGTGGTGCAAACAAGCTGAATCCCACCACTGTACCAAGGGTGTCCGATCTTGGCAACTTTAACACCTGTTGCTGGCTGGGGAATTCTGGGAGTTGAAATTCATGGGTCTTGAAGTGGCCGAGGTTGGACACCCCTGTACTCCACCAAATATTTCTATCTGTTACTCAAATTATTAAACTGCCACCCAGCCATCGAAGACTTCAGATGCAAGTGGGAAAGAGCGTTAATTCTGTCTCTCCATCTCCACATTCTGATTCTGATTGATCTCTTGGCTATTGGTTTGCCTCATTTCACATACCGTATTTTTCGGACCATAAGACGCACCAGACCATAAGACGCACCCAGTTTTTAGAGCAGGAAAACAAGAAAAAAAATTCTTTCTCCTTCTCTCTCTCTCCCTCTCTTTCTCTCTCTCTCTCTCCCTCTCCCATTGTCCCTTCCTTCCTTCCTTCCTTCCTTCCTTCCTTCCTTCCTTCCTTCCTTCCTTCCTTCCTTCCCTCCCTCATTGTCCTTCCCTCTCTGCATTAGAGCAGTACCCGCGGAGGCGGCCCTGCAGCCCTGCTTTCTCTTGCAGAAAGCAAGCTGAAACGGAGTGAGGGAGATTGCCAGAAATGCGAATCGGCCAATCTCACGCTCCTGCAAACTCCCTCGCTCGGTTTCAGCTTCCCTTGCTACAAGAGAAAGCAGGCTGAAACGGAGTGAGGGAGATTGCCAGAAATGTGAATCGGCCGATCTCGCGCTCCTGCAAACTCCCTCGCTCGGTTTCAGCTTCCCTTGCTACAAGAGAAAGCAGGCTGAAACAGAGTGAGGGAGATTGCCAGAAATGCGAATCTGCCGATCTCGTGCTCCTGCAAACTCCCTCGCTCGGTTTCAGCTTCCCTTGCTACAAGAGAAAGCAGGCTGAAACGAGGCAGATTGCAGCAGCGCGAGATCAGCCGATTCGCATTCCTGGCAATCTCCCTCACTCCGTTTCAGCCTGCTTTCTCTTGTAGCAAGGGAAGCTGAAACCGAGTGAGGGAGAGTGCAGGAACGTGAGATCGGCGTTTCTCAGCACGTGCCGATTCGTGCTCCTGACAATCTCCCTTGCTTTCCACTTGTGGAGGTTGGGGCTGGCCATACGGATCACCTTCGGACCATAATACGCACCCTCGTTTTCCCCCCCACTTTTGGGGGGAAAAAGTGCGTCTTATGGTCCGAAAAATACGGTAGCTTCTATCCTTCCTTATCAGATCAGCTTACCTTTTATCCCGTGAAACTTTCAAGAGTTTTCTTTGTGCTTTTCTCAGCTCTTCTTGGAAACATTCCTGTTCCTGAGAATTGATTTAAAATGGCTAAGCGTGAGCAAGGAAATACTGTAGTTCATTAAATAAATATCCAGACCATTTCAAGTATCCTAAGAGTAATAACAATATGTACGTATTTTAAAATGAGACATTATTAAAATCTGATCCCATTACAGGCTTAAAATTTAAATCTAAAACCTAAACCAGGGGTTGTCAAACGTGGCCCTTTTATGACTTGTGGACTTCAACTCCCAGAATTCCTCAGCCAGGGCACGCCGAGACGCCCTACGCACAGTTACTCATGCGCTTGTGACCTCCCGTTTGGACTACTGTAACGCTCTCTACATGGGGCTGCCCTTGAAGACCACTCGGAGGCTTCAACTGGTGCAGAATGCGGCCGCGCGAGTTGTAATGGGGGTTTCCCGATACTCCCATGTAATACCTCTACTCCGCGAGCTGCATTGGCTTCCGGTTGCCCTCCGGGTGAAATTCAAGGTGCTGGTTATTACCTATAAAGCCCTACATGGCCTGGGTCCGGGGTACTTGAGGGAACACCTGCTGCCGGCTTCAAACGCCCTTCGCCCAGTGCGCTCCCACAGGGAGGGTCTGCTCAGGGTTCCGCCGGTAAGAGATTGCCGGCGGGTGACACCCAGGGATAGGGCCTTCTCAGTGGGAGCGCCTGCCCTCTGGAACCAGCTGCCGGTGGAGCTGAGGACTGCCCCCGACCTCCGATCATTCCGCCGGGGCCTGAAGACCTGGCTCTTTGAGCTCTCGGGCCCAGGCTGAGGAGAAAATTATTTTAATTGGGGTTTTTAATAGCACAGGGTTGATTTAATATTTTTTTAACTTGGCTTTTAACTTTTATATGTTTGATTTTAACTCCCTGTAAACCGCCCTGAGTCCTCAGGGAAAGGGCGGTATATAAATGCAATAAAATAAATAAATAAATAAATAAATAAATAAATAAATAAATAAATAAATAAATAAATAAATAAATAAATAAAATACTGTGGGACCAACCCCCTCCTCAAATTCTGTAACCTGTTAGTTCAGTGTTTCTCAACTTTAGCAACTTTTAAGATGTGAATAAAACACAACTGCTGGGTTCACCTAACATGTGATACCTGAACAAACAGTAATAGTTTACCAGGATGGTCAGCAAAATAATCAGTCACAAATTGTAGATGTGTATATTACACACTGGCCTGTAAAAACTAAAGTTAGTTGGATCTAACTAATTGCTGAATGGGTGACCACTAAGGCACAGACAACTCCAAAACACATCCCAGAATAAGGCAAGGGCAAATTATTTCTGAGCTGCTCCCAACAAAACAACTTAGGTCAATTAGGACCTGAGCTTCTGGAGCAGTGCTCCTCAACCTGGGGAATTCTGGGAATTGAAGTCCACATATCCTTAAGTTGCCATGGTTGAGAAACACCAAACCCTATATTCACCGTTAAACATGCCATGCACCACTACCTTCTTATGGACCACATGGGCAAAATAATAATCTTTTTGTAACACCCACCGTCCTAGAAGGTCTTGTCTCTCTGATCATCCTCATCTTACCTGTAATCACACCTAAATTTATCCAAAATCCACACGTGCTGCCTTTCCTCCTCAAATGACAGGATCTCTTTAATTGTTTAGGAGGCATGCGGTCACTATGACTTTTATCATTTATTCTTTCTTGTAAAACTCTCCTTATTAGTCTCGCCCCCCACCATGCCCAGGTCTTCTTAAATTATTTGCTCCTCCAACCCACTCCCTTTCTTTCTGGCTGCACCAATTCCCACTCCTCCCCCCCAAATTCCCTGCCGCTTACATAAATCAGGAATTTGAGCCTCCTCTTTAAGGCTCTATAACGCCTCTTGTAGCCCCCACCGCCCGGATCGGGCTCTCCTGCTCCGTTCATGCCCGGCTGGGGAAGTAACGTGGGACAGGAACCGCGATACAAAGCTAGAGTGGAAAGACTACATTTCCCGGCATGCTTCGGAAAGCGGGCACGTGGAGAGCTCGGAACTACATCTCCCAACATGCATTGTGAGGAAAAGAACTAACGGGTTGTGGTGAAGGTTTTCTTAATGTTCAGCGTTCTTGCTTTATTTTTTATCCTACCCACGTTTGTTAAGAAACAGTAGTAGAACTGAGTTTAGCCTGGTAATATCTCTTTCCTGTCTCGCTTTGGTTATGGATGAAGGCATTTTCTGCACTATTTTGCCTCATCTCTTTGCTTCCCTTATTGCTTTCAGTGATTTACTGTAATCTTTGGGCTCGTTTAGGAATGTTATTGGCCAACCATGCATTCCTATGAATGGAAATTTGGAGTCATAATCAAGGTAATACAAAGCCAGGCTAGAAGAAAGCTACAAAACAGTTCTCCCATCAAATTCACTTTTGCCCCCAGGCTGGGTAAATTAGCCTCAACAGTTGTGCTGTTGGTCCCCACTCAAAAGGAATTGATGTCCACTTTGTTTGCTGTGTGATCATTTGTTTTACATTTTTGCAGCTCGCCGAATCAAACTAGGCAGGCACCATAAAATTAAGAAAACACTATCATAATGCAGTAATAAATCACATTATTTTTAAAAAACTCACAATGCTAACAAATCAGATAGAAAGTATCAAGTAATTTCTTACTATTTGCCATATGATAACATGATAGAAATAAACATATACAGCCCATGTTACTAAAAGAAAACTTTTAATAACATGGCAGTGGCCTCATAACTGGATATCCAAGTCAGCTATTCAGGCAATCGCCTCTGGCATTGCTTCATGTAGATCTCTAGGGAATCAGAGAACATATGTGGTAGGCAATCTTGCACAATATATTTAATAGTTGGGATATCAGCACCGTGACTGCAACAAAGGGAATCTTTCCATCCCCACTGATACAGGGCAGAGGCACTTCTTCCAGTGTCACATCTAATTCTGACCAATTTCGACCAGAAAAAGCGAGATCAAAACTAACTGGTTTGGTAGAGGGATCACTAATGGTCAGGCCACAACAAGGTATCTTGGACCATTCCTCTCTCTAGGCATTCTCCAGCCGCCCTGAGTCCTTCGGGAGATAGGGCGGCATATAAGTCCCAAAAATAAATAAATAAATAAATAAACTGGGTAAATGTTAACTGTATAGCTGTTTTCCAAGCTGGCCTTTGGGATATCAATCTTGTGATGGGCTGTAAATTGTTCTGGTGAATAGAGTGGGCCTTATTGTTCAGCATCCTTGACCATAGCCAAATGGGAACTTCTTGTCTTCAATGCAGAGTGGTATGATGTTGCTGAGTACTGGTAACCAATGCACAAAAGTGGGATGCAACATGCCAGAGATGATATGCATTGTCTGGGAAAGTTGGACATCAACCATCTGGAGGCGCCATTTTTTGAAGTACTCATCCAGTTTCTGAAAACCTTGAGGGGATTCCTCTGCATCACTGAAGTTGGGGGTTTTTTGGACTGTGAGATTGATATCATCGGCGTAAATAAATTTCGGAGAAACGGTTTCAGGCAGCTCATGGATGTACAAGTTAAAAAGAGGAGGGGATAGCATTGATTCTTGTGGTAGTTCATTATTCAACTTGTCCGCATCCATTGTATTCTGTAAAAACTTGAAATAATCTGTTAATGATAGCATGTTGTCAATCAATGTAATGGTGTTACAAGATATAACTAATTAGTTTGAGGAGCCGTCCTTCTCTCCAGACACTATCATAGGCCCCTGAGAGGTCAAGAAAAACGGACATTTTTCATTTTCCTTTGGAATCCATTCTCCAGATAGGAAATGAACGAAGCACTTGATTGCTGCAATGACGTTTGGGGTAAAATCCAGCTCATTCTACTAGGATTACAGATTCTACTGTGGTTTGTCAAGTAATAAACCACGGAAATAAATGAAAGTTTAGCCAATCGCCTCTTTCTTTTCTTTAACTTCAATTTTTATTTGCAGAACCGATTGCCCAAGGGGGCGAGCTTCGGAAAGACCCAGCAAGCAGGAGGACTCTGCAGCGTTTCCCAAAGGAAAAACTACACTTCCCAAGAAATCTGCAGGTCAGGCCTTCCATCGTCATTGGCTCATAGATGATTTCCCATGAGGCCGTGGGGTAAAGAGCCTCGGTCATGCGCGTTCCGTTTGTTGCCTTTGCCGGCTACGCCTCTTTACGCACGGTTTGGACTACAATTGCTATGAGACGTCGCAGAGGGAAGGGCTACGTTGGCTCGGAGGTGCCATTTGGCGGGAAAGGATGGCAGGAGGCGCTACTGGGCAGCCGCAAAGGATGCGGGATTTTGTCTCCAGGCTTTTCCAGGGAAGCCCTGATCTCAGGTGCGGTTCAGACTCCGCGTGGTCCTTGGGGCAAAGGAAGGGAGGGAACTGAAGCGTGCTTAACCGAGATTGATGGCTCCTTTGCAGAATGCAATACCATTAGAATCGTTTGCCCCTGCAGGCTAGCCCGCAATCCCATCCTTGCCGGCTGAGAATTATGGGTGGTGTAGCGTCCCGTATGGCTGGAGGATGCCGAGTGGCAGAAGCAGAAGTAGTTGGCGATTTTTCAGGTCTTGACTCCATCATCGTGGTTGGTCTAGTTCAGGGGTAGGCAACCTCGGCTCTTTTATGACTCATGGACTTCAACTCCCAGAATTCCTGAGTCAGCTATGGAATTCTGGGAGTTGAAGTCCATGAGTCATAAAAGAGCCGAGGTTGCCTACCCCTGGTCTAGTTAGTAATTAAGGCACCAGGCTAGAAAGCAGGAGACCCTGAGTTCAAATTCTGCCTTAGCCGTGAAAGCCAGCTGGGTGACTGAGCCGGCCACTTTTTCTCTCCCCAACCCACCTCACAGGATTGTTGTTAGTGGGAGGAGGAACTTGTGTTGGATATATTTGCCACCTTGAGCTATTTGTAAAAATAGTAATAAAAGGATACAGATTAAATAAAAATAAACCTTTTGGCAACGAGTGCTGAAGATGAGTATCACCTTAAGCATGATGAAAAATTAAAAACCCACCAGCATGTTGGTAGGAAAAAGACTTAGATTGGAAGATGTTCTCAGCATAATCTCCTGGGGTAAAATTGTGATCCCTGGATGACAACATTGGTTCCAGAATTGTACAGTCCTCAGCATGTAAATTTCCCCGGGGTAATTTACAAAGGGAGAACCAAAGAATTGCATCTCTGAAGAGTAAGCTTAAATAGAAGAGCAGATGCGGGAGATTGTGGCTTAAAAAAATCCAGGACTTTAGAGGACAGATTTGGGTGGGGCCCATATTGTGGCCTATAGATAAGTATTTGGGTGGATATGCCTATAGATAGAAATTTGGGTGAGACCCAGCTTGTGGCCTATAGATATTCAGAACTCCATCTCCCCTTATCCAATATTATGGGCAGCTGGAAAAGTCAATTTCTGGAGGACCACAGATTCCCCATCCTGGTTCTTCTTCATACATACCATATAAACAAATATTGTGTGGTTGCTTAGCAGATACTGTCTGACGTTATCATGGTCTGTTGCAGCATCCTCACTCATGCCATCATTCGAAAGAAGTATCTTGACCATGTTGGGCTGGAAAATCTATCTAAACAGGAGAAGGAGCAGCTAAAACAACTGGTGGAGGAAGAACTGGTGCAGATGAAGGTGCTGATTTTAGGAGAGGAGAAAACATACGTGTTATACCTTGGTAAAGAATGAAATGGATCTATGTGTTTATAACCTTTTTTAATGTTATGCATCACAGGTTGATCAACCCCCAAGCAATGTAGAATTGAGGACTGAAGCCCAGGATTCCTTCAAATCTGGAGACCGCAAGAGACCCCTTCATATCTCTCATAGTTCGGAGGAAGAAATTAAAAACGAACAGGAGCATAAAAAGCAAAAGATTGAAAAGAAGTTAGGTAATTGTATTTTTATGTGATGGTGCTTAGCACCTGCTATCTAGTATACCAAATATTTTCTGAACTGGTAGAAGCCTAAATATAAACTGGGCTTTAAAGTTATTTTCAAATTTTGGTAAATGTTCGTGAAAAGTGGCTTTCCTATCTTTTTCTGCAGCTGTGAAGAAATCTACCGTGATATCTGGTGTAATGAAAAGGTACAGAAAAGATTACAGGCTGCAGGGACTTCCCCATAAGGAAGGACCACCACAGTTTTGAGGCTTTGGCCTCTTACACTGAAGGGAAATGAAGAGAAACACCAGAGATATATGGTATCATGCATGGTGTGGAACATGTAGATTTTTTTTCTCTCTTCACTAGAGCTCAGGTTATCCACTAAAATTCCATCAAGGGGAATCTAGGACTAATAAAAGAACTTTATTGAATGGTTAATTTGCTACTATCAGAGATGGTGACGACTGCCAATTCAGATGATTTTAATGCAGAAATAGATTCATAGAGAACCAGACTATTAGCCTTGGGGATTCTATGATACTTACTGCTTTTTTTTTTAATCCCATTTATATCCCGCCCATCTCCGAAGACTCACGGGGGCTTACAATTTAAAGCACAAATCAATGTGCTTAGCAATAGCCTTCATTCTATGTATGTGCCTGCTTATTAGGGCTTTCGGGGGGCCCCAAGCGGCATTATTACAAAGTCAGCTTATTGCCCCCAACAATCTGGGTCCTCATTTTACCTACGTACCTTGGAAGGATGGAAGGCTGAGTCAACCTTGAGCCTGGTGGGATGCGAACCTGCACTAATTGCAGGCAGCTGGTGTTACTTAAGGAGGCATTAGCCCACTGCTCCACCAAGGCATTACCACCAGTATGCAAAATTCTGGCTGCTGGGTAAGTGGCAATAGACCAGGGCCATCCCATTCCAGCCATACATACTTTTGTAAAGACTTATTGACTACTGTGTGGTGCTAGATTGGGTTATTTATTATTATTTACTCATTGCATTTATAGTCTGTTTCAGCTCTTAACAGCCCAGGTGCCATAAATGGAGACCACCTCTAATTTTATCCCCACAACTAACCCCTGTAAGGTGGGTTGGACTGAGAGAGGATTTGGGTCTGCCCATTATAAAGGCATAATCGGAATCTGCAGTATACTGGCTTTCTGAGTATTCAAAAATAATAGGTCATTTTTGCAATGAAATTGCTGCTTTCTGAAGAGCGCAGTTCAGGGTGAAAGAACTGTATGCTTTAATTTCTTTATGCCATTTATATCTACCCTGGGATTTCCACATCCATCAACAAACTATCTGAAATTTCTTAACTTACCAAGTTTTTTTTTTTAAATCCCATTTATATCCCGCCCTTCTCCGAAGACTCAGGGCAGCTTACAATCTAAGAAGCACAAATCAATGTGCTTAGCAATAGCCTTCATTCTATGTCAGGGGTGTCAAACTCAATTTCATTGAGGGCCGCATCAGCATTGTGGTTGCCCTCGGGGCCGGGTGGGTACGGCCTGGGTGAGCGTGGCCTACTGGGTGGGCGTGGCTAGAGTGTGTATGGCCTACTGGGTGGGCATGGCCAGTTCTACATCGTTCGCATCAAGGGTGCCTATGGGGGCCTGGGCAGGAGTGGGACAGATCTGAGGGTCTCTGGCAGAAGGAGGGTCTCTGGGCCAGGGCCAAGGCAGTGGGGGCCGTTCCCTCACTGTTTCCAGGATGGCTTCGCGGGCCACATGAAACCACTTCGCGGGCCGGATTCGGCCCCCGGGCCTTGTGTTTGACATGTCTGTTCTATGTATATGCCTGCTTATTAGGGCTTTTGGGGGGGGGCAGCGGCATTTTTTTACAAAGTCAGCTTATTGCCCCCAACAATCTGGGTCCTCATTTTACCTACCTTGGAAGGATGGAAGGCTGAGTCAACCTTGAGCCTGGTGGGACTCGAACCTGCACCAATTGCAGGCAGCTGGTGTTAGTTAAGGAGGCATTAGCCCACTGCTCCACCAAGGCTCCTATAGACAATAGCATGGCATTAATGTTCTACACTTAACTAGAATAACCCTCAATTTACTTTTAAAAATCCATTATAAATGGAAGAAAAACAACTCTTTTAGTAAAGCAGCAATTGGTTTTCCATACTTTCCCTGAAAATTGTCCTCCCTACTGAGAGTTGACCTCCTTTGAGGCTCTCTCCATAATAATATTTTGATGATAGATCGTGACAGGTTTATTTTTCTGTGAGAAAGAGCTGATTTATAATTTCTTGGGATTTTTACCAAAAGCATATGTTCTTCAGAAGGCATGCTTAAAAGGACCAGGAAATGAAGAAAAAAAAACAAGCAACTTTCTGTGGATTTGTAGTACATACAATAATTCACCGGGAACTTTAAAACAATGGCTCCATACATATATACATACAACATGTTAAGTTTGCTTAGTAACAACGGTAGTAATATTTAATCTGTGTTTATGACTAAGTGCAGTACATATAAATCAAGATAATAATAGCTGTAAGACTTTTTGTACTACAAAGTAATAAACAATTTAAACAATTCCCACAACTTTAGTATAAACCTAACCGTGAATAATAGGAGGCAAGATTTTTTTCTGGCTTCATAAAGATCCTGTGGGCAAAAAGTGCTGTAAGACTTTTTCAGGCTTCTAGAGATCAGATTCCATACAGAATTGATGGAGTGGAGAGTAACAGCTAAGTGGGGGAAAGCCCTAAAACAGACATGTCAAACTTGCAACGTCATGCCATTGCCAGCAATGGGGTGGGTGCGGCTTCCAGATATATTTATATATATTTATATTTATTAAATTTTTATACCGCCCTTCTCCCGAAGGACTCAGGGCAGTGTACAGGGCAATAAATATTAAAAACGAAGTACAAAAGTTAAAAAACAATTAAATATTATGCCCGATATGAACAGTAATTAAAACCATATTAAAAGCCCAGCCCTTAACCCATCAAACCAGGCCGGATTGCTCAAATAAATAAGTTTTTAGATCCCGCCGGAAGGAGCGAAGGTCGGGGGCCATCCGGAGCTCGACCGGCAAGCGGTTCCACAGGTCTGGCGCGCCCACAGAGAACGCCCTCCCCCTAGGGGCCACCAATCGACATTCTTTGATCGGAGGCACCCTGAGGAGGCCCACTCTGTGGGAGCGCACTGGACGGAGGGAGGTTGACGCCGGCCGCAGGTGTTGCCGTAGGTAATCCGGACCCATGCCATGTAGGGCTTTGTAAGTCATTACCAACACCTTGAATCTCACCCAGAGGACAACCGGCAGCCAATGCAGCTCGCGGAGCAAAGGTGTAGCATGGGAGTATCGGGAGACTCCCAACACAACTCGCGTGTCCAGCCCACGGGCCGGCAGTTTGACAACCCTGTCCTAAAACATCAGGTGATTCTAAAAAAGGAAATACTAATCAATCTTGATTACAGATAATCCTTGACTTACAACCATTCATTTAGTGACCATTTGAAACAGCACTTGAAAAAAGTGAAATTTTTCATAATTAAAACTATTGCAGCATCCCCATGGTCACGTGATCAAAATTCAGACTGTTACTAACTGGCATATATTTATGGCAGTTGCAGTGTCCTGAAGTCATGTGTGATCCCCTGTTGTGATCTTCTGATAAGCAAAGTCAAATGAGGAAGCCAAATTCACCTTTCAACCATTTTGCTAACTTAACAACTGCAGTGATTCACTTAAGAACTGTGGCAAGAGTGGAGCAAAACTCAGTGTCTTGTTTAGCAATAGAAATTCTGGGTTCAACTGTGGCTGTAAGTTGAGGGTTACTTGTACCGTGTTTAGTTAGACACACAAGAATGTGAAATCTATAATAAGGTTTTTCCAAAATAATGGGGGTCCCTGAATACAGATAGTCCTTATAGCCCCGTGGTGGCGAACCTATGGCACGGGTGCCACAGGTGGCACGCAGAGCCCTCTCTGTGGGCCCGCAGGCCATCGCCCCAGTCCTAGGCGTTCAGTTGGGTTTTAGAAAACCTTTTCACTTTAGGCCTCTGCCACCATGTGCAAAAAAAAGGTTCAATCAATCAATTTCAACTTCTCGCGGGGGGGGGGGGAAATCTCGCAAAGTTTATTTATTAATGGGACTTATATCTCGCCCTATCTCCCGGGGGACTCAGGGCGGCTAACAACAACAAAACTTAAAGGTCTCTGTACAGTAAATTAAAATTAAAAATTGGAATTGATGGATTGAATTTTTTAGTCCCACCTAGTCTGCCGTTACCACCGTAGCCACGCCCACCCAATGGGCCACGCCCACCCAGCACCCGATGATACATAAGTGGGGTTTGGGTTGCAGTTCGGGCACTCGGTCTCTAAAAGGTTTGCCATCACTGTTATAGCCATTTGTTCAGCGACCGTGCGAAATTGCAGCACTGTTGAATGAAGGGACAGGACCTGTAGCCAAACTTACGACCGCTGCAGTACCCCCAAAGTCAAAGCAAAATTTGGCAATCCTCTCACCTGACGACTAACTGCAGGATCACTCCACCCTGCCCCCACCCGCCTGTATCTGATCACTACCCATACAAATTTGATTCTACATTTCATAAAAATTTCACAGAAAGCATATGTGTACGTCTTTTAGATTACATGTTTAAAAGTACGACAATATATATATTTTTAAAAAGCCCTCCATAGTTTATAGCTAGTTTCCAGGTAATTGGAATGTTGCCTTTGCTTCGTTTTAACTTTGTTTGGCTTTCTTACAGTTTAACGTGATAGGCAGGTCGTCCTCGGCTTAAACCACAATCGAGCCCAGCATTTCTGTTGCTACGCGAGACATTTGTTAAGTGAGTTTTGCCTCATTTTACGACCTTTCTTGCCCCACACGTGAAGTGAATCGCCGCAGTTGGTAAGATGGTTGTTGGGTTGAATTTGGCTTCCCGTGCTGACTTTGCTCGTCAGAAAGGTCACAAAAGGGGATGATGGGACACTGCAACCGTCATAAACATGAGCCAGTTGTCAAGCGTCTGAATTTTGATCACGTGACTTCGGAGATGCTGCAACGGTTGTATGTGTGAAAAACGGTCGTAAGTCACTTTTTTCAGTGGTGTGACTTCAAACAGTCACTAAGCAAATTGTAAGTTGAGGACTACCTGTATTAATCTAGCCCTTTGCTTATGAGTCGTTGTGCAGTGTAAACCCAGATAGCAGGGTGAATCCGTGAGCGAGTTGAGTATATATGTCCAAAACCCTTCACCTCTGTCCAGGGCAAGCCAGGAAGTGAGGGCAAAGGTGGTTTGCTTTTTTGTTTTGTTCTTTAGGCAGAGTATTTCTGCCTAATCCAGAGAGATGCATGTGAACTAAAGTTTGTCCTGCAACGCTGATCTTCTAAAATCAGGCATGTCAAAACTCACGACGTCACGTGACTTTTTCCCCATGGCCGGCAATGGGGTGGGCGCAGTTTAGGCGTGACACATCCGGCCCACGGGCCGGCAGTTGGACATGCCTGTTCTAAATCAATGCCGTGAGGCTGTGATATAAAACCATCCTCATTTGCATTTTGAATCAATATAGTACCACCCCATTTGCTTCTTTTATCATCTTTCTCCATCTGCTACAAATGAGCCTCTTCTATACAGGCTTCCATTCAGCAAATGTCAGGCTGCATTGAATCCAGAGATGGGCCAACTGTTTTCCTCCAATTATGTTGGACCAACAATCCTGAAAGCCTTGAATTTTGATTATGCTTTCTGGAATTTAAAGAAAATCTGGAGGGGTACAGGTATCCTACCCCTGCTGGCTGAGCATTGCATTCTGGGAGTTCACTTCAATATACACCCAGAACACTTGATTGGGAAGGGCTGGTGACTGGATGTTGGTCAAATCCGCTGCTTTCTTCCGCCCTTCTCATAAATTATTGTCTTTGCTTTTCTGTTATCCCTGTTGCTATTCTTGCATTGATTCCATCGTACTCTTTTTTTTAACCTGCTGGCTTTTCCATTTCCTCTTTGTTCTTAGAAGTTTTTTGTACGTGCTTTGCAATTTTAGAAGTGAAACAGAAATGGTGAAAATAATGAAAAGTAGGCTACAGTGGTTATGGGTAGGTAAATAAGTGACCAATCATAATGATAGGAAAGCAGCATTGTATAGGCTATGTGTTTACTTTGGAGCTGAGCTTCTGAAATTGAAAATCTTTGCCTGCCTGCCTAATAACAATTGGATTATTTGCCACAAGTAACCCAACAAATTCATAAGGATGTGCAACTTTTTTTCAGCCTTAGCTGGAATTCCAAAGAATGAACCCCAGAAGTGGGCAAACCTAGGATTAAAAAAAAGGGGGGGATATTTTGTTATATTATTTATTGGTATCCTGCCTTTATTATCTTTACAATTAACTCAGAACATATTAATAAACCTTCCTCTTCCTAGTTTCCCCACAATAACAGGTGCATTGGGCTGAGATAGAGTGATTGGCCCAGAGTCACCCAGCTTTTATGGTTAAGGTGGGACTAGAACTCTCAGTCTTCTGGCGATTGGCCCAAAGACACCCAACCGGCTTTCATGGCCAACTCAGGACTTGAACTCATGGTCTCTGCTTTCTACTCTACTGCCTTAACCACTAGACCAGGGGTGGGGAACAAAGGCCCCTTTTATGACTTGTGGACGTCAACTCCCAGAATTCCTGAGCCCTGGGAGTTGAAGTCCACGAATCATAAAGAGGCCATAGTTCCCCACCTCTACACTAGGCCAAACTAGTGCTCAACATTGAGACAATTGAGGGGGAAAAGAATTTATTCCCCATGTTCTCAATATCCCTTTCTGTCACATTAAAATGGCAACTTTGGGTGCTCTCCAGATGGCGGCGTCCAAGGCTTTGGGATCTCTTGGGAGATTCAGGACTTCAGGTTGGGCTCTCCTACTTTAGAGTTGTTATGTATTACTGTTATGTATTAATGTGTGGTTAATGGTTATGTAAAGAGTTATGAGGTAAAACCAATCGGGAACAAATGGCAGCTTTTGACAGCTGTCAAAAGCTGCCGACGGCCGTGCGCAGGCGCAACCGCCGGTTCCTCACGAATAAAGTTGTTATCTTGAGCCAGCTGTCTCGAATAATCCTTGCCAGGTATACAGCAAGAGTAACAGTTGCCCTTCCCCAACCTGATTTCTGTTTGTCACTTTCATTTTGTCTCTCAGGAATCAGTTCTGATGAAAAGGATTCTGGGATTGATTCCAAGAAGAGGCCATGCCACGGGAGTCCAAAACTTCTCAGGAACTTCTCGGATTCTTCCGACCAAGAAGACTCCGGAGCTGGAGACCACAGTGCTCAGTCTGAAAGCGATGTGGAAACTACAAAGAGCAAAAGAAAGCCATCCCTTCAAGAGGCAAGAGCGGAGAGAGGACGAGGCAGCAAATCACCCAAGGGCCAGGAGAACAGGGGCTCGCAGAAAAGGGTGGTGAGTGAATCTGAGGAGGCCTCCGACACGGGACAGAGCGACCTGGAAGAAGAGGTCGAAGGACCCAGGAAGGTCACAAAAGGGAACAGCTTGAAGCAAAGAGACATCCAGAAAAAGGCGGACAGGGGGTCTAAAGCTACTGACCCCAAAGGCAAAGCAAAAAATAGGACGATGAGTAAGCAAAGGGAGGAAAAGAGCCAATCAGAGGGAGGAAGTGATCTCTCTGAGGTAGAAGAGATCTCTGAAAAGAAAAGAGAATGGAGCGAATGGGAGAGCGAAGAGAAGAAGTCGTTTAGTACTAACAAAGCCCAGGGGAGGATAGGGCTGGGAACCCAGAGGGGTTCGAAGGGGGACGAGAGTGAGGATGCCTCAGGAAGTGATTCCGATAAAAAAGGCGAGTTGCAGAAGAAGATGGCAGGCAGCCAATGCAGAAGGAAGAGTAGAGTTATAGAGGATTCCGGAAGCAATTCTGAGGATTCTGCAGGTCAAAGTCTAGTGAGGAAGGTAGGAGCAAAGAGGGCCAGGGGAGAAAGAGGGAGCCAGCATCCCTCCAAACCCAAGAGGCAGCCTAAAGAGAGAGCGGGGTGCAAGAAGATGCAGAGGGAAGACTCGAGCAGGAAGAAACCGGAGGAAGAGATGAAGACGACGCAAAGGATTCAGGAGTTCACAAGTGAGGAATCTGAAAGCGGGTCGGAGGAGCATAAGAGCTCAGAAGAGGAGAAGAAGCGGGTGCAGGAGCCCACCAGCAGTGCAGGGGAATCACAAAGCCAGACGAACCAAGGCCAGCCTAGCAAGGGGGCTCTAATAAGTCACTCGTCAGAAAGTGAGTCAGACAAAAGCAAGGATGGAGATCTGAGGGGGACGCGGAAAAAGGAGAGCGACCACATCTCTGGGTGTGACTCGAGTCAAGGGGAGGAGAAGCTGAAGAAGAGAGGAACTCCAAGCGAGACCAGCCAAGGCCAGCCTAGGAAGGCGGCTCTGATAAGTCACTCGTCAGAAAGTGAGTCAGACGGAAGCAAGGATGGAGATCCGAGGGGGACGTGGAAAAAGGAGAGCAACCACGTCTCTGGGTGTGACTCGAGTCAAGGGGAGGAGAAGCTGAAGAAGAGAGGAGCGCCAAAGTCACAGAAAAAGAGCATCGGTAAAAAAACCACCGTGCTTGGTTCTGAGGATTCAGGAAGTGAGTCTGGGGGAAAGACAAAAATCCAAAGCCAGCAGCAGAGAAGAACGAAAAAGCTCAAAAGGAGGAGTGCTGCCAAGGAGAAAGAGGGGGAAGAATCCAGCTCAGAAGAGGATGAGCCCACCTCTTCTCACCATCTTGGAAAGGTAAGGGACATCCGCACAGGGGCTTCAGAAAGGTGTGTGTTTTCTTACAGGTAGTCCGTGACTTAACAGCTGTTCACCTAGTGACCATTTGAAATTACAGCGGCACTGAAAAAAGTGACTTATGACCAATCCTCACACTTATAACCGTCGCAGCACACACACCCCTACAGTCGTGTGAACAAAATTGGAGCACTTGGCAACCAGCATGTATTTACCATTTTGGCAACGTCCTGAGGTCATCTGATTGCCGTTTGCAACCTTCCGAGGGGATTTTTGACAAGCAAGGTCAGGGATCCTCAAACCTGGCCACTTGTAAGACTTGTGGACTTCAACTCCCAGAATTCCCCAGCCAGGTACTCTACTGGGGAATTCTGGGAGTTGGAGTCCACAAGTCTTAAAAGTGGCCAAGTTTGAGGACCCCTGAGCAAGGTCAATGGGAGAAGCCGCAGTCACTTAATGCGTGTAATTCACAAAAGGATGCAAAATAGGGCACAATTCAGTTAACAACTGAATTGGAATGCAATGGAAATTCTGGATCCGATTGTGGTTTTAAGTCAAGGATTATCTATACAGGTAGTCTTCTACTTACAGCTGTTCCTTTAGTGACCAAAGTCGATGACTTACAGCCATTTTTCATACTTGGGATCGTTGCAGCATCCCCGCGGTCACATTACCACAATACAGATGCTTGGCAACTGGCTCATACCTACGGCCGTTGCTGCGTCCCAAGGTCATGTGATCCCTCTTTTGTCACCTGACAAGCCAAGTCCATGGGGAAACCAGATCCACTTAACAACTGCAGGGACTCACTTAACAGCCGTGGCAAGCAAAGGTAAAATGGGGGAAACTCCCTTAACAAATGTCTCGGCCACAGAAATGTTAGGGTCAATTTGTGTTCATAAGTCGAGGGCTAGCTTCACCGCAAGGCTTGTGGTGGCACAACTTTGTATTGTGTAGCAATTCCACACATTTCAGACAACACAGTCCACATCTTTGATGAGGTTTCTCACCAGTATCCCATTCTTTGCTCTTCAAGCCATTCACCCACATTCTGATAGCCACTTAGCCAAATTACGCAAACTGGTCCTTATTCCTGGGACGGAGGGGGTGGGGGGAATTCTCATACCAAATTTGGCACAGCCCTCCTCAACCTGGGCCCTGTCAAATGTATCAGGTCTCCAGTTCCAGAATTCTAAGGAAGTTTGCTGAATGGCTGCTTTCTGGTAGGAAATTTTGGGAAATGCAGTCACAGCACATTCACAGGCTTCCCCACTGACTTTGCTTGTCGGAAGATCATAAAAGGTGATCACGTGACCCCGGGACACTGCAACTGTCATAAATACATGCCAGTTGCCAAGCACCTGAGTTTTTTTTATCTATATATAAAGGTTTTTTTTAAAAAAAACAAAATTCAATAATAATTATTGGAACAAAAACGTGTTGTCTGAGAATCTTATTCACTAATACAAATTAAATTCCTAATCCCTAAATCATTTCTCTAACCATTGATAAAATAGGTCCCAAGTTTGAAAATATCCTGTTTCTTCTTTTTCTTTCAACCTTAAAGTAAGTCTGTCCATTTCCGCACAGTCTAATATTTTTTTAATCATTTCTTCTTTTGGTGGTATTTCTTCGTTCTTCCAATTTGTGCAAATATAATTCTGTTATCACGTGTAGAATCAAATATGTACTCTGCTTATCAAGTTTTTCTGGCGTTATACCTAGTAAAAAAAATATTCAGGTTTATAGTCTATGTGTTTCTCTTAACATTTTTTCTAACCAAGTGTGGATTATTGTCCAATAGCAAGCCAAGCACCCGAATTTTGATCACGTGACCATAGGGATGTGCAATGGTCACAAGTGTGAAATATGGTTATAAGTCACTTTTTTCAGGACCTTTGTAATGTCAGTCACAATACGAATCGTTGTAAGTCAAGGACTACCTGTACAGCAGTGTTTCACAACCTTGGCAATTTTAAAATGGGTGGACCCGCTCCTAGAATTCCCCAACAAGCATGGCTGGCTGAGGAATTCTGGGAGTTGAAGTCCATCCATCTTAAAGCTGCCAAGGTTGCGAAACACTTCAGTACTGATTTAAAAAATAAAGGTTGCCTTTCTCTGATCTGTTCATGATTGTTCACGGAAAGCTTAGTGTGAGCTGTATTGCTAACCCATCTCATCTGCTGTAGGATAAGCATTCTGGAAAGAATGAGGAACATCCCTCCATCCAGCGACTAAAACGCTACATTCGCGAATGTGGTGTGTGGCGGAATTACAAAAAGCTCCTGGGAGGTTGCCGCTCTCGCAAAGCTCAGATAGAGGTTCTCAAAGAAGAGCTGGAAAGTCTCGGCATAAAAGGTCAGTGGCAGGTGATGTAAGGCGTAGCCAGGCCCCAGGTTAGAAACTGGGAGACGATGAGTTCTAGTCCCGCCTGGGGCATGAAAGCCAACTGGGTGACTTTGCACCAATCACCAGGATGCAATAGGTTTTAGTCCTGCCTTAGGGATAAAAGCCAGTTGGGTGACTTTGGGCCAATCACTGAGAGACAATGGGTTCTAGTCCCGCCTGGGGCATGAAAGCCAGCTGGGTGACTTTGCACCAATCACCAGGATGCAATAGGTTTTAGTCCTGCCTTAGGGATAAAAGCCAGTTGGGTGACTTTGGGCCAATCACTGAGAGACAATGGGTTCTAGTCCCGCCTGGGGCATGAAAGCCAGCTGGGTGACTTTGCACCAATCACCAGGATGCAATAGGTTTTAGTCCTGCCTTAGGGATAAAAGCCAGTTGGGTGACTTTGGGCCAATCACTGAGAGACAATGGGTTCTAGTCCCGCCTGGGGCATGAAAGCCAACTGGGTGACTTTGCACCAATCACCAGGACGCAATGGGTTCTAGTCCTGCCTTAGGGATAAAAGCCAGTTGGTTGACTTTGGGCCAATCACCAGAAGACGTGAGTTCTAGTCCTGCGTTAGGCCTGAAAGCCGACTGGGTGACTTTGGGCCAATCACCAGGAGGCAATGGGTTCTAGTCCCACCTTAGGCATGACTTTGAGCCAGTCACAGACTCCCAGCCAACTCACCTCCCACGGTTGTGGTGGGGAGAAATACAACAGGAGGATGAAGGAGTTTTAGCTATTTTTGCTGCCTTGCACTGCTTATCAAAATAATCAAGGTGGGAGAGAGAGTGACTGGCCTAAGGTCACCCAGCTGGCTTTCATGCCTAAGGCGGGTCTTGAACTCACAGTCTCCCGCTTTCTAGCCCAGTGCCTCAACCACTAGACCAAACTGGCTCTATAATTTGTGTGTACGCGTGTGTCTGCATGCACGCCTTTGAGTCAGTGTTGACTCCTGGTGACTTCGGAAGTGGCTTGCCATTGCCTCCTTCCTAGAGCTGAGAGAGAATGACTGGCGCAAGGTAGCCCGGTTGGCTCTGTGCCTAAGGTGGGATTAGAACTCACAGCCTCCCAGTGTCTATTTTTTTTAATTCCTAGCCTCATATCTGCTACGCGAGATAGAGTTTCCCCTTTTATCGGGAGAGGGGATGTTTGTGACTGGGCCATTTTGTAACCTCCTTTTCTTAGTGCTCCGTGACAGTGAACAACTATTGCATTTTTGCCTACTTAGCAGCCTTTAAAACTCTTGGACTTCTGTTAGCAGCTCTCCTGTTTCTTTGGGCTTTCAATTTTGGGTCCCAGAATGGCAGCCATTTCAGAATATTGCATGTCCACGATTGTCTCTTTATTTTCTGTTTTCTTTCCTCAGGAACTCCATCTCTAGCCAAGTGCAAAGCAGTAAAGCAGAAGCGGGAAGAAGCAGCCGAAGTGGCTTCTCTTGATATCAAAAATATTATTGCTACAGAAGGTAAAGTGGCTGTGGAGGGGAGGAGCTGGCTAATCTAAAAATCCAGGTGCTTCATTAGGATGCTGGAAACTTTCAGGAACCAACTTTGGGAAGACCCCTTGCACAAGATGGCAGCCCAGAAAATGGTGACCAGTACAATTCCATTCACAATCTAAATACCGTATTTTCCGGCGTATAAGACGACCCGGCGTATAAGACGACCCCCTATTTTTAAGAAGTTTTTCAAGGTTTTTTGTCTTATACGCCGGAAAATACTTACATGCCCTGCCCTCCCTGTCCGTCGCAGAGGAGGCGAAGGCCCGACTGGCCCCGCCGGCCCTCCCACTGCTCCCGCGCTTCTGCTCGCCCCCGAGACGCAGCGTTTCCCGGGCGGCAGGCAGCGCCGGAGGGCAGCCGCCACCCGCCACGGCCGGCGCCCTTCCTGCTTTCCCCCCCCCAGGCCTTGAACTTCTCCCATTCGGCGCAGGGCGGGGCAGCTCCGCCCGCAGCCTCTTTTTCATGTCCCGCTTCCCTCTCACCGTCGGCCGAGGCGCGCTCGGCCCGGGCTCCCGGTCCCTCTTCCCGACCGGCTTCCCGCCCTGCCCCATGAGGAGCTGGACTGGGCGTGCAGCCTCTTGGTGTGGCTGCTTTTCCTGGGCAGCCTGGCGGTGCGGCTCCTGCGCTCGGACCTGTTGCTGAGCCGGCTGCTGCTGCGCGTGGGGCTGCTGCCCCTCAGCGCCGCGCTCACGGCGGCTGCCTGCTGGCTCGTCTCGGCCAGCACCGCCCGGCGGAAGCGCAGCGTCAGACGGGAGCAGGACTTCCCTGCTGTCTCCCGTCCGACGCTCTTAGGGAAGAGCAAGCCGGCTCTTCCCTCTTGAGGCAGCAGCAGCTGCCTCAAGAGCGAAGAGCGTCGGACGGGAGTCGGCAGGGCAGTCCTGCACACGCGCAAACTCCCCAGCTGCTAAGGAGCAGCCGGGGAGTGCGCGCGTGCGCAGGACTGCCCTGCCGGCTCCCGTCCGACGCGAGGGAAGAGCGAGCCGGCAGGGAAGTCCTGCAAACGCACATGCACGCAGGACTTCCCTGCTGGCTCCCGTCCGACGCTCTTAGGGAAGAGCGAGCCGGCTCTTCCCTCTTGAGGCAGCAGCTGCCTCAAGAGCGAAGAGCGTCGGACGGGAGTCAGCAGGGCAGTCCTGCACACGCGCGAACTCCCCAGCTGCTAAGGAGCAGCCGGGGAGTGTGCGCGTGCGCAGGACTGCCCTGCCGGCTCCCGCCAGACGCCACCCACTGATTTTCCGGCGTATAAGGCGACTGGGCGTATAAGACAACCCCCCAACTTTTGAGAAGATTTTCAGGGGTTCAAAAGTCGTCTTATACGCCGGAAAATACGGTACACTGATTGGGTTCCTGTTTTTATGCAGAGATCAAGGCGCTTGTTTGGTTCTTATTTTTTCCAATTTCTTAACTCCAAAGGTGCAGATCATCCCGTTTTTGCATAATTATGCTGATGTTTTGGGGACTGTTTCTAAAAGGTCCCCTTTTATTAAACCTTTCTCAAAGGAATGACTGTAAGAAGAGTGCAGAGAAGAGCAACAAAGATGATTAGGGGACTGGAGGCTAAAACATATAAGGAACGGTTGCTGGAATTGGGTATGTTTAGTTTCATAAAGAGAAGGACGAGGGGGGACATGATAGCAGTCTTCCAATATCTGAGGAGCTGCCACAGAGAAGAGGGAGTCAACCTATTCTCCAAAGCACCTGAAGGCAGGACAAGAAGTAACGTAAGGAAACTAATGAAAGAGAGAAGCAGCCTAGAACTAAGGAGAAATTTCCTAACCAGAACAATTAATCAGTGGAATGAATAGCCTCAGAAGTTGTGAAATTGGAGAGGAAATCAAAAGAGCATAAGAGGTTTTAAGGGTGTTTTTTAGAGGGAACTATGTACAGGTAGTCCTCAATTTATGGCCACAATTGGGGACCAGCGCTTCCATTGCTAAGCAAGCTGATTGTTAGTGAGTTGCACCTGATTTTACAAGCTTTTTTGCCTCAGTTGTTGAGCGAATCATTGCAGTTGTTAAGTGAATCACATTGCTAAGCGAATCAGGCTTCTGCTCATTGATTTTGTCAGAAGCCAGCCAGGAAGGTCGCAAATGGTAATCACATGACCCTGAGATGCTGCAATTGTGGGGATGCTGCAGTGTTCATAAGTGCAAAGACCAGTCGTGAGTCACTTCTTTCAGTGCTGTTGTAACTTTGAACATTCACTAAATGAATAGTTTAAAGTCAAGGACTATCTACTGTGTGTGATGGAAAAAGAGGGTCAAGACGGAAGAGGACTGGAGGGTGTAAGTCAGGGGTAGGCAACCTTGGCTCTTTTAGGACTCATAGACTTCATCTCCCAGAATTCCTGAGCCAGCATGGCTCAGCTTGGAAACTTCCCTTTCCCTTCAGCATGGCTGGCTCAGGAATTCTGGGAGTTGAAGTCCACGAGTCCTAAAAGAGCCAAGGTTGCCTACCCCTGGTATAAGTGAAATAAGGTAAAGCACTAAGGTAAACAATAGAGAAGAACACATTGGTGCCACTCCCATTTGCTGACTAAAGGGCTGACTGGACTGACCGTTGACTTTTTCTTGAACACCAATGATACCGCAGCATCTCCCACTATCAGTAGTTCTTGGCTTACAACCACTCGTTTAGTGACCAGTCGAAGTCCCAATGGCACTAAAAAAAGTGACTTATGACTATTTTTCACACTTACGACCGTTGTGCCACCCCTGTGGACATGTGAACAAAATTCAGACGTTGGCAACCGGAAATTAATTAATTAATTTTTGACGGTTGCAGCGTCCCACGGGGTCATGTGATCACTTTTGTGACTTTTAGACAAAACCAAGTCCACGGGGGAGCCGGATTCCCTTAATGACCACGTTACTGCAGCAATTTCACTTAAGCCACTGTGGCAGGAAAGGTCGCAAAATGGAGCAAAACTCACCGAACAGCTGTCTCATTCCCAGAACATTTTGGGTTCCGTTGTGGTCATAACTCGAGGACGACGTGTCAGAAAGCAGCAGACAAGCTTAAAAGGGAGACGGCCTGCAGCTTTCTTCCTCTGGGACCTTGTTACCGCCCCTCAGGATCCAGGCCACCATCTCACTGGGAGGAGGGCTGATCCTGCCTGGGTCGACGTTGAATTGAGGCCCTTCACACTGGGAGAGTGTGAGAGACTGTAGCCCAGATGCCCAGGAGGGAGTGCAAAAGATGGAACAAAAGACAGGGGAGTTTATTATATAGTTGGGGGGAGGGGAAAGAGGGTGAAGACAACTGCTCCCTAATAGTTCCCAGAGTATGGATAGTCCTGGACTTGTGCCCCAAATTTCCGTTATTCAGGCATTCAGTGAGTTGTGCCTGATTTTACAAACTTCTTTTCCCATGGTGGTAAAGTTAAAGTGAATCGTGAATTGTGCGATCTTTTAAGTGAATCTGGCCTCTCCCCCTCTTTCACTTTGCTTGTTGGAAGCTGGCTGGGAATGGTGAACACAAGACCCTGGGGGCCGTGCAAATACACGCCGGTTGCCACGTGCCCGAATGTTGATTACGTGACCCGTGGGGATGCTGCAACGGCTGCAAGTGTGAAAACTGGTCCGAAGTCACTTTCTACGGTGCCCGTAGTAACTTTACAACGGTCACTAAATAAATGGCTGTAAATTGACCATTGCCTGTATATGCTTCATGGGGCTGATAGCCTGTTTTAGTTAGGCAAGATTCCTCTCTGGAAGTGAGGAACAATAAAGGAAGCTGCTTAGAAGAACCTCGATCTGTCTTTCGAGGCCTTTAAGGCCTGGCGGAGAGCGAGTGAGTCTAATCCAGAGATGCCCACCAGACTCCATGCAACAGAGCAGGGGTCTTCAGGCACCAGGCTGTGGCACGCTAGAAACCTGGCCGGGCAAACAAACATAGCCCCATCTGTGGGATGCAGGCAGCACACAAAACCACACACACACCCCAGATTCTCAGAAAAACCTCTCTTCACGGAAGCAGCCCCTGGTGCCCAAAAGGTTGGGGGACCGCTGCAATAGAGGTGCCGGCCCAAGCGCATCTGGAAAACTTTCCCCTTCTCTTCTCTCCATGCAGGCCGTCCAAAGCGTCGTAACGTCTGGAGCCTTTACAATAAGCCCCAAGACTCGCCCAGTTCTCCGGAGGAGCCAACCGTTCGCCGTCACACCACAGACTGGTCCCAGCTTCGAGGAGTAATCAGTTCAGACGGGGAAAGCAGTTGACTCTGTGGTGGAAGAGAGGCTGGCATACATTGATTACACTGATCTTTTGGGATAAGGGGCTTAACTCATCCAACAGCCATGAGGGAACCTCTTTTATGCTTAATCTTTTTCCCCTTCTGCTCAGAATGCAAAGAAAATAAATTCCTGGTACGTTATCCTTATTTTTTAAAAATTATTATTATTGCACTTTCCCTGGGCAAAGGAAGAACAGAAGTACCTCAGCTGAAAGCAAATTTTCTGAGGATGGACACAGAAAGAAATCCGTTGTTTTTTTTTTCTTTAATATCCCCAAGTTTTGTCATTGTTAGCATTGCCTCATTTTTGAACTATCTACATTGTGATCTCTTCCCTCAAGCGTAGATGTTCCTCAGCAGGCATGTCGAAAGCTATGGTATGAATTGGGACTTGTTTTATTTTCATTCCATGTAAAAATGGAGAGTATTATTTCCTTATATACATTTATGAGGCATTCCTCCCGTTTCGGGGTGGGGAATTTTGTGAAGATGAACTCTTGTTCTGCGTTAGATTTTGTGTGCTTATTATGCGATCTATGAGTCAGTATCTCTACATGTCACATTTTTTGAGATTTTATGAAAACAATATATATATATATATATATTTGTTAAATAAAATATGTTTTGGACTTTAACTGAAGAGAATTGATCTTTTCACCAACACCCTTCTGCATATGCTAACTTCAAGGGGTTGTTATTTTTTTACAGAAGTGTCAGAGAAAAGCAACAAAAATGATTAGGAGACTAGAGGCTAAGCAATGAATGGTAAAGGGAAATAAGTACATCTAATCTAACAAAGAGGACTAGGGGTGACATGATGGCTGTCTTTCGATTCTTGAGGGGCTGTCACAAAGAAGAAGGGGCCGACCTCTTCTCCAAAGCACCTGAGGGCAGGACAAGAAGTAACTGGTGGAAACTTACCAAAGAGAGATCCAACCTGGAACTAAGGAGAAATTTCCTGTCAGTGAGAACAATCAGTGGAACAGCTTACCTTCAGAAGTTGTGGATGCTCCATCACTGGAGGTTTTCAAAAAGAAATTGGACATCCATTTGTCTGGAATGCTATAGGATCTCCTGCTCAAGCAGAGGGTTGGAGTAGACAACCTTGGCTCTTTTATGACTCGTGGACTTCAACTCCCAGAATTCCTGAGCTCAGGAATTCTGGGAGTTGTAGTCCACGAGTCATAAAAGAGCTAAGGTTGCCTACCCCTGGGCTAGAAGACCTTTAAGATCCCTTCCAACTCTGTTAAGTCTATATTCTGTTTGCTGATTAATTCGGCATCATTTCCTGTGTAACGAGCAAATTATCTCTGGAATGGCTGCCTTGCTGTAGTTTATTTTAAATAGACTCAATTGCTAAGTTTAATGAAACAGTGGCACCATTTTCTTATTGCACGATTCCACAGTAGTCGATTTCCTTATTATGTAGTTGCATTATAGCATCAATAAACATGATCAGAGGGAACTGGGTGGGGAATCTCCTAGTTATGGTGTCTTATGGGATTAGCATACTGGTTGGGGAATTCTGGGAGTTGAAGTCCACCCATTTTAATGGTCCCAACTTTGAAAAAGGTGGGTACAGGGGAGTGGCTCCCACTTCGTTAGGTGTTTCCATGCATGTTACATCTCTACAGGGGTCTGGCCAGAACTACTTAGACCTTGCTAATTCAAATTCTATTTTACAGTCTCAATATTTAGAGAGAAGAATGTGGCAATTCTTACCAGTTTCAGTTAGGCCTGAAAGATAAGCATGGACAGTAGTCCTCGGCTTATGACCACAAGCGCGACCAGAATTTCCATTGCTAAGCAAGGTGGTTATTAAGTGAGTTGCACCTAATTTTACAACCACTTTTTTGCCATGGTGGTTAAGTGAATCACTGCAACTGTTAAATCAGGCTTCCCTCGTTAACTTTGCCAATCAGAAGCCACCTGGGAAGATTTCAAATGGCAATCACATAACCCTGGGACACTCCAACCATTGTAAACCTATGCCAGTTACCAAGCAACCAGATTCTGATCTGACTAGGGATGCTGCAAGTCATAGGTGTGAGGACCGGGTCGTAAATCACTTTTTCAGTGCTGTTGTAACCTCGGTCACTAAACAAATGATTGTTAAGTCAAGGGCTACCGCTATCCATCAAAAGTGAATATATTCTGACAATCACAGGAAGAGAGAACTGAAGCTATCAAGGATTAAATCTGGAACTTTCTGCATAAACAGCTTATCTGCCCTGAGCTGTATCCATTCTCTATATCTGTCTATATATCCTATATAGATGTTTTAAACAAAACAAAATATACACCCACCATAAAACTGACAATAATGCTGCAAGAAGCTACTTGTTCACTTGTTTTTATTATTATTTTTATGAAGACCTTTTTGCCACTGAAGTCAAAAGACATCAGAAATTTTATATAGACATAGCTCTTTTCTATGTACAATGTATACAGACACCTTAGATCAATGTTTCTCAACCATGGCAACTTGGAGATGTGTGGACTTCCAACTCCCAAAATGAAGTCCATACTTCTTGAAGGTGCGAAGGCTGGGAAGCACTGCCTTAGATAACTTATTTACACACACACACCGTTCGAAAGGAAAACCAGCTTGTGTGGAAAACCCTGGAGGAAATTCTTCCTTGGAGTCTCTTGAAGTTCTACTTGTGGATCCAACCCAAAAAATTACTTTGCAAGGAAGCTGTGCTCTGAACACCTGCACAATTCTTAGGTTTGCTAATGCCACATTCAGCCTTAAAAGGGTTTTATAATTAATCACCCATTCAAATATCAGCATTTTGGGAAGTAAAAAAGTAACCTCCTTTGAGCTGAGCTTGTCTTATGACTTCCTAGACATATCTAATGGTTAATGGTTTCTATCCAAATTTTACAAAGATCTGACCCTATTTAATCTCCGAACCCTGATAAAACGAAGCAGATACTATGAGAGAGAGAAAGAGAAGGAGAAAGATTGAAATTTGGGGAGATTTGTTTCCCTTCTGATAGATAAGAGAGGTGGATCAGTCATGGCTTTCAGTCCCAAACCCTTCTGTTAATATCACTGCTCGAACAACTAAAAACATTCATGAGGAAAAATGAAAATGTTAGATTTATGTGAAACTCTGTGCATTTATAGGCAACTGTCCCTTCACCAGACAAATTTAGAGGCACTAATAATTACGATGCAGGAAGTGCTAGAACAGTGTACAAGCGAAAAGTTAAAATGATCCATCTGAGTTTTCTTCCTCACAACAAAGTCATCCCTGTATTATCACAACCCTGTCCCCATGTAAAATGCCAAAATATGACATATCCAAATTGCTATATATCCATTAAAAATAAGATCTATATAAGAAAGACAACTTTCAGTTTCTATATTATAAATGTGTGAAATGACTATTTTCTAGCTACATAAATGAAATAGATTTCTGAATTGCTTGGTTAGATAGCCTATACCAGGGGTAGGCAACCTCGGCTCTTTTATGACTCGTGGACTTCAACTCCCAGAATTCCTGAGCCAGCATGGCTCAGCTTGGAAACCTCCCTTTCCCCTCAGCATGGCTGGCTCAGGAATTCTGGGAGTTGAAGTCCACGAGTCATAAAAGAGCCAAGGTTGCCTATCCCTGGCCTATACCAATGTTTTTCAATCTCAGTTAAATGTGCACTTCAACTCCTATAAATCCACACACTGCTGGCCAATAGCTTATTTCTGGATTCTTCTGGGAATGCCTAAAAAAACTCCAATTACCGGTATATTTTTCTGTAAGAACAGGAAGGCTACAGAATTTACCCATTCAATTCCTACCATAGAAGAATTTTCCAGTAAACTATCTTTTTCACAGATAATATACTAATTACCAGCTGCATAAGTTACTGTTTTGTGAAAAGCCTAGTTAGCAATTGTATTGAAAATTCAATACAATCAACCTTAGATGGGAATGAACTATATTCTTTGTTCCGGACAGAGAAATGTTATGAAATGCTGCTAAGCCATTCCTTTTATAAGCACACTCATTTGTTGGTTATAGATAGACTATGTTTATGTGATATTTATGAAAAACACATCTGAGCCTGTTCCATTTAGGCCAGGGGGTCTTCAAACTTGGCCCTTTTATGACTTGTGGACTTCAACTCCCAGAATTCCTCAGCCATTTAGGCTGATGAATTTAGGCTGATGTTGTGCTCCAGAATTTGTCCCTAATAGATTTCTTTTAAGACAGCTCTTTAAACATGGTTCTCCCTCTTGGTATGATAGAATGACGATTCCTGATCAAGGCCACACTGACAATTCCTGATCAAAGCCAGCCATGGTGGCTGGGGAATTCTGGGAATTGAAGTCAACATATCTCAAACCTGCCAAGGGTGAGAAACACGGTGGATACACTTAGACCTCACCTGATGTTCACTCAACAATGGATACATCTTCCAATTTTATACCTTTGTATTAGAAAAGCTTCACTTTGAAATCCTCTTTGTTATAAAATACTGCAAATCACATAATCAAAACTACAGGACTACTTGCTCACACCAAATTGTGACTCTACTACTTGTTCACAGTGTAGCTTTCTCGCCCGACTGTGAATGTGTTAACTTTCAAGATGTAGTCTTTTTCTCTCTTTTTTAAGGTGCAATGTGTTGAGAAAGTTTCCCTGCTACTGTTGAATCTTAGCAAGGGGTACGAAAAAGACTTGATTGGTGTATTTGTTCTTTAACCCCTTTTCAAGTACATATCTACCCTGAGCCAATAGTCAAAAATTCCTATCTCCCCCACAAGAGTTTAAATAGTCCTCAATTGGAGGATCCTAAAATAGTGATATATGGAATATCGTGGCCAAGTTGCAACCTGCTTAGTGAATATATATATGAAATAACATTCTCTTGTAGAGTTATCTTATACCTATTGTAGATAGTTGTGCCATCCTCATTCTTGGCTTCTGCCGTTTAGAGTTTATGGGCATTCCTCAAAACCCTGAATCTTTGGATGAATCGTTGTTTTAATTCACATCACCTTAGGGCTTAACCTTCCAGACAGGAAAGTATATTGTGCTTATTCAAATCAAAGCAAACCCAAGAAAGGATTTTTGAAACTCTTGAAGCAGAACGGGGAGGAAAGGGAAAGATATTTCTCCTTACTATGCAAAGATTAATTTATAAAGACCTTGGAGTCTTTGCAATTAGATAGTACAGTAATCTTTACTGCCTGTATGTTTCTGTTTAACCATTTCTCATCTCAGACTGTAAGCAAAATACAGGTTCTTAGCAATGGTTGATAGGATGATAACAAACAGCATCGTCTATCACACTGAAAAGTTCAATCAACTCGTGTCTTCCATGATCTACTGTACTCATATTGCAAGGTCTTAGAAAAAAGACTACCAAAACAGAATTTCTTATTAAGATCCACCTCATTGAACAGTCCTGTTTTAACAACCTAACATGGTGGAACTTTTTCATTCTAAGTCAATGTGGCCCACAGCCCATTTCAATGATAGCCTTTATCTCAAATTCCACAAGGGGACCAGCCCACGGGTCTCCTTTTCATAAACATCTGGGATCAACCCAATGGGGGAAGGCACCATCTTGACGGTGTTCTTGCCAAACAACTTGCGTTCATATTCAATGAGCTGTCTCCAGAAGCCTACATTGGGCCTTACAACCGGTCGCCTGCTCTTCACCCACTCATGAGCATCCAGGAGGCTCAATCGATGATATTTCATTAGGTAAGCAATGCAGAGGGAGGCAGACCGACTGACGCCTGCCACACAGTGAACTAGAGTTCTTCCATTCTTCTTCCCTGTCTGGTGTATCCTATCGGCCACGGAGTCAAAGTACAAGGAGAGTGGAGCATGGGGAAGGTCTGGAACAGGGACCTTCACATAATCGATGTCCGGCCAGTTGGCGTTGGGGATTTCCATGGTAGCATTTACTATACAGCTCACTGCCCGGGAGTACACCATGTGTCTATTTGATGCAGCATTGCCAGAGCAGAGATAGAGACAAGGAGAGATTTGAGCAATGCCTCCCAAGACCGACAATGTGTTCCCAGCAGCAGGAGATGGCTTCGCCACCGAAGTGGGCGGAGAACGGCGAAAGAACCCATGGTTCCGGAAATTCATGGTGGATGGTTCAGCATACATAACAACTAAGGGGTGGGGGGTGGAGGAGAGAGAGAGAGAGAGAAAAGAAGCAAAGTCTCAAGAATTGGTGCAATTTAACAGTTAAAGGTTAATATTTCTCATGTCTTAAACTTGACCTGCCCCACGAATGCAAAACTTTTAACTCTCTTTTTTATTCTAACAAATTGTTTTGCTGTTGCTTTTAGCGAGAGAGGAGCATGGGACCTGCAGGGATACAGAATGAGGTAGGGGAGAGAGTTAGAAATAGATTTGGGAGCTAACAAAATCAATGGATGAACCAGCTGCAGTCAGCAAATGATATGATGAAGCAGAACAAAACTGGCAGAGGAACAGAGGAAGAAGGAAAAGACAGGAATAAGTGCAAGAAGGCCTGAAATAAGGGTGACCAACCCAATCATCAGCAACTTCTCCACAAAGCCAAATAGTTCCCCATATCCTACCTCAGTCATTCCCCTGGAGCTCTCTCTCTGTGGATATCCAGAGGGAACCCCTGCTTCTTAGGCTAGACAGGGAGAGAAGGGGGAGGGGGAAGAAGGAACTG
Organism: Vipera berus; assembly: GCF_964194415.1. NCBI lineage: Eukaryota > Metazoa > Chordata > Lepidosauria > Squamata > Viperidae > Vipera > Vipera berus. The sequence continues at coordinate 15,353,590 of NC_138205.1, forward strand.
GAAACTATGATGCTGCAAGAATAATGCGCGGGGAGGGGGGGATGATGGAGATGATGGGAAAATGGAGGAATGGGGGAGGGAGAAGACAGCCTCTTAAAGGGGCAGTGAACTCTCCACTATCCCTAGGATTCTCCCCAGCCTGGACTGTTAATGCGCATTTCTCAACCACTTCTGTCACCCCTCCCACTTTCACCATCCCAGCCCCTGGGCTCAAAAATCAGGGTGGGGAAAGTTCTGGTGCTAAATTGTGACTCATACTCCCCCAAGATTGGTGCAAAGGGAGACAGGCCGTTTTGGCACCAGCTCTTCTCACCTTTCACCAGGAGAAAAGCCCACTTTGCTTTTAACTGTTCCCTACAGATTTTGCTTTCCTGCCCCAATTGTCAACTAAGGATCTAAAGTAAAAAGAAAAAACAAAAAGCCCTCCCTTTCCTAAAATGAAGATCAGAATTTCTACTGCAATCTGGTGTGCTGGTGGGATGTAGAGGATGTCCCTGAATGGCCCAGGCAGGGTCTTGCATGTTTAACAATATGATGCTATTTAGAATTCTTTATGAGGAGCCCTTGGTGCTGACTTGTTTGTTTTCTTGCAGATGTTTCATTCCACTAACTAGGTAACATGGTCAGGACTAGCACAGATGATGATGTGACCTAGTTAGGCTAATGAAACTTCTGCAAGAAAACAAGCAAGCTCAGAGAGCACCAAGGACCCCTCATTTCAACCCTGAGCTACGAATATTATCCTTCGTTGGCAGAGTTCTTTATATAAGAATATAATAAAGGATATAATGCAGCAAGCCAATTTGTCCTCCCATTTACCTTGAAACTTGTTCCTTCCACCCTAACCCCACAGCCCAAATTCTGACAAAAATTAGACTCCCCTTTTCATTTCAGGTATGCTTGCACTTGGGGTAGAATAAGGGTGATCTAATAAATATGCTCCTTCTAAAATTCCACTTCCAATATGACTTACATAGTTTTCCTTATCTAGTCTTGCCTCCTAGTTTCATCTATTAAAAGTCCAGTCTGCAGACACTCTGGGTATTCTGATTTCAGCTGCCAGCTACATTCCTTCATCTCCCATTTCCCTTAAAACCTCCTGCTTTCAAACTTTCTTCCCCACAGATGCTGAATCATCTAGTTTTCAAACTTTAAAAGATGCAGACCATACTCATTTGTGTATACATACTTGATTTTAACACCTGAGTTATACATGATTTCCCCTACATATAGCTATCCCTGCAATGTTGGGTAAATGCTAAACATTATAAGGAATAAAACAAAATACATTTAAGCTTGCCCAATGTCAACCGCCCATCTCTTTCAGCTCTGTGCCCTAGATGCCAGTTTGAGAACACAACCTCACCTCAATAGGGGCTTGCCAGAATCCGTCTCCTTTATCACAACTTTTTGAGCAGTCATTCCAACTCCATTTTGACTTTTGCCCAGTCATAACTCCACTTCCCTTCCATCCCTCTCAAAGGGCACCAATCTTTGTATCTGGCTTCAGTTCTAAGCTCCCTTTAATAGCCCTTAAATAATGCTTCATCTACAATTCTCCTTCCTTCAGAACTCATCTACTCAAGATTTAGCTGAGTTGTGCTATTGTCATGGTCCCTAATAGCAACTGAGCAATTCTTTGCTCATATTTTGTACAGTAATTGCAAAGGCATGGTAGCTACTTTAGTTGACTCACAATCTTAAAACAAGCATCCCTCTTCTTAGCCCCTCTCTGCATTTGAGGGCAGCTCACTCTCTCTCACACACACCCCAATTCCTTCATTGGATGTTCTTCGGTCTCTCTCAAAGGGCACCCCACTCCCAAATATTCAATTCCTCATCCCTCCCCATCCCCTTCTCCTCCCCAAGGCCCCACCTTAGAAATAATTATTTCTGAATTTACAAAAACAGCAATGCCAACTCCAGTTAATCCTTGATGCCCAGTTTTGCTGGAGAAAGATGAAAAACATTACCAGTCAGTGCTGTTTTTCAACGGAGACTTTCAGGGCAGTTTCCCCCAACTCTCCTCTGTCAAGAAATCTGCTCTCTCCCTTTGGGGAAGAAGGCTGAGGCTTTCTCCGTTCCAAGATGCGCTTGCCTTTTCTTCCTCCTCTCCTCCTTCCAAATAGGCCACTCTTTATAAGCGGCGTCTGTACAATTTAATCAATATAATAAAATCTCTCCTCTTCTGTCCTTCTGCTCCAGCTCCTCTCCTTCCCGCAGGATTCTCCAGCCTTCCTCTTTTCTGGGTGGGGAACTGGAGGTTCCTTCCTTGACTCCCCCCCCCCACACCCGAGCCTTGCCTATATACCGCCCCTGCTGCCCCCCTCCTCGGCTGGACCACTCGAGCGTTGGAGGCAACAAAAGGTTGCCATGGCGACGGGCTGCGGAGGAGGCTGCTGTCGTCAGCGCCCGTGACACAAGCGAGAGCTCGCGGAGGAAGAAGCGGCGGCGGCAGCGGAGGTGACCGCGCAGGCGGGAGCGAAAAAAAAGCCCACGGATTTCCCCCTCCCTCCTCGGCTTCCGGCCCAGATTCTCCGCCTACCCAGGCTGCAAAAAAAAAAAATGGAGCGTGAGCTAGAGGCACTATTGCTCCAAAAAAAAGAAAGAAAAGAAAATAGCCCGAAGCCTGGGTTTTAATCTGGAGCATCTGGAAATATCCGAAAGATTAGAGGAACCGGCAGAGCGGGAACACCCACATCCAGCCCTCTGCAATTGATTTTCTGTTTTGTACGACTAACCTGCATGGGGGGCTTTCCCCAGACCGCAGTCTTGCTGCAGCACTCCTGCGCAAAACACCCGCTGGCAGGGTGGACAACATTGAATTGATCCTTAGCTTGGCAGGGCCAACCTCGTTTAAGGCCAGCACGTTGTGCGAATCCCCCAAAGTAAGGGAACCACGGTTCTGCCCTTCCCCCCCCCGGAAGCAAGATGTCGTCTGAATGTAGTTTCTGTGCAATCTCCTTTGGGGGCACCTCACTCCCCACCCCCCACCCCCGGCAGCCATCACCTCACCCAGCCCTCCCTTTCTGATCCCACATATCTCACACCAGGAAGGTGCAAGTAACAGTTATGAGTCATCCGAAAGGCACCGGCTTGCAGTCCTTGAGAGCAGTGTTTTTTCAGCGTTGGCAACTTGGAAGATGTACGGACTTCAACTCCCAGAATCCTTGGCTGGGGAATTCTGGGAGTTTAAATCTACACATCTCCAAGTTGTCAAGATGAAAAACACTGCTCTGGAGAATGGTGAACCAATCTAACACCAACACTATCCAAGAGGCCCTTCCCAACTCAATGTCTTCTGGCCAAGTTGGATTTCAGCTCCCATAATTCCCAGCTCATATGCAATGGGAGTGAAAAGTGTGGGAAGTCAGCTCCCCAGAGAAGGAAATATTTAAAGGGCAGAAAAATATATTACCTCAAAAGATATTGAAGAACCAGAAAAGCATGTCCAGTTTGCTTAATAGCCCCAGCTCTCCCTCCCACAAGCTCTGTACAAATGCAGATGTAGGAGGCCCCAGCTAGAAGCTTAGGAAGACAAAGACCTAAAATCTACATACCCTGTTGGACATAATAAGGTTAACCCACAGATGCCAAAGGGCAAACCCAGACTCAGCTCAGAATACCTGACACAGGAAATAGCCTCAAACAGGAACAAGAAATCACTCCGAACAAAAGGCTCAACAGGGTGTAAAAACCCACTCCCTACATGCGCTCAGTCCTTTGTCTGCTAGAACCATCTTTCTGTCTGGCTCTCCTCTGCAATAAACTGCAACCTTTTTCCTAAAGCAGTCTCCATGTTGTTTATCCCCGACTTGGATTGAACCATGATGAAGACTTTACTTTCTACAGAAGCTAACAGGTCTAGAACGTGGGCCTCAAAATGGAAGTTGATTCTGGATGAATGTGGATATTATTTCTAAATAATAACTAATCCTTGGAAGGGAAATCACAGGGTTGTAAACTACAATAGGAAGTGAAGTGGCTGGGAAATTCTGGGTGCTGAAGTTCACACATCCTCAAACCTGCCAAGATTAAAAAACACTCCCTTAGCCACTGTACTACAAATAAAGATAGGATCTAGAGCAGGCACTGGAATTCTGGGAGTTGAAGTTCGCCCATCTTAAACTGCCACAGTTGAGAAACACTTATTCTACAGGAAACCTATTGTAAGAATTGCCCATTTAAAAAAAATACTTAGCTGTATATACAGAGTTTAAAGCAGCAAAGGCTGAGGAGAGGGATTCAGTTGTTCTAAGCCCTAAAGTTTATTTTATCATAAATTCATTTTTCATGGAGAAAAAATGACAGTTTAATGGAACCTCCAGGTTTAGAAGCAGTTCCAGAGAGCTTACTGTTCCATTTGTACCTGGCTTGAGGGCTTGGAAGAAGCAAATGTCGTGCTGTCTTTACAGGAAACAGGAAGCTGGACCTCAAGATAGTTTGTGAACTAGTTCTTGTGTAGATTTGTTGTTTACGTTCTGCTAGGTTTCTGTCTCTAGGCTCCACCTTCTCTGAGCAAACTTTGTAATTACTGTGCAAATACCCTGAACTGCAAAAGCAACTGCAGTTGAGCTATTCTAATTGCAGCTCTATCAATATATAGAAATACTGGAGGGTAGAACTGGAGTCAGAATAGCTTGCCTGCATTTTTGTTTTCCTTTCAAAAATCTTTAAGTTTGCCTGGTGAGTTTTCATGAATATAAAGTCACATGTTAATAATTAAGATGGTTTTTCCTTTTGCTTATTACGGTAAGCATAACTCAGCACAGGACCTCTTTCTTCTCACTTCTTACATGAAGAAAATTTTGCCGTGTTTTACAGATCATAGGTCCCCTCCCCTTAAAATGTTTAAAGATCGCTGCTGTATTTACTGGGATAAACTGCCTCCTTGTAAATAATATGTAAAATGCTGCTATGAGAAGGCTTTAAAATGTTGCTCGCGTAAGACGGAGTAAATTGATTCCCTGTAGGGACAAAGAATTACCATAATTATTTAATGCAGTGAATGGTCTACAGTACCAGTATTGTATTTCAAAGAATAAAATAAAAAGGTATTAAACTGAGGACTCACAAGGATAGGATAATCAAAAAGTGGGAAGGGGGCTGGCTTGCTAAGATGATGATGGAATATAATATATTTGGATAGCATGAATTTTTGTTTAATCAATAAACCACATTTGTATAGATACACAAGCCGATCAACTACTTCAAGACAAACCACATAATGATTTATTGCCATGTGTGAATACAGCAAGACAACTTTGTTTTGTAGTGTGATGTTTCAGAGTGGGGAATCTCCCTTAAAAATAAAAGCGTGAAGTCAGTTGTTGGAAACTTATTTTTAACAACATTTTTTTGCCTGATGAAAAGATCTAGGGGGCTCAAAATGTATTCCATTAAGATCTTCCCTTAATACTGCTAAGTTTGTAAGCCGCCCTGAGTCTTCGGAGAAGGGCGGGATATAAATGGAATTAAAATAAATAAAATAAATAAAATACGGTTCTGGAAATTTTTCTGATGACCTACAACAGTGTTTCTTAGCATGTTGGCTGGGGAATTCTCAGAGTTGAAATCCACACATCTTCAAGTTGCCAAGGTTGAGAAACACTGACATATTCCAAGCCGGGAGAAGGACACTGTAGAAATGAACTGAAGGCAGGCTGCATTTTGGAAAGGAGATTGTAATGTATTGGGCTTGCTTTGTTAAGGGAACACCACTGGGTAATTGCTGGAAGGCTGTTTGAGCAGGGAAGCTGGCTAACGGCTCCCAGCTCCTCAGACAATCCGTCTCCAGCGCTGCTATTGGTTGCCTCTAGGGCGGCAATAGGTTGCTTCAAACATATTGGCCGCCACCTAGAGGCCAGGGTATAAATTGCTGCATCCGCAGCCCTGTTTCTCAGTTCAGATCCTGCAAGCAATAAGTAATGATCTTTGCTGAACTCACTCGCCTCGTCTTCGTTCTTGCGCAACGAACCCAGTACATAACAGATCTCTATTTATTTGATAGCCAGAAACTAAAGTGACAGCAGCATGTTTCTGGGGTGGCTGACAAAATGGAGTTGAGAGAAGGTGGGTTTTTATACCTTCTTTGGGTCTTGTGTGTTTGAGATGCCTGTTCATTGTGAAATGTACTTTGACCTGTGCTTGAGTGTGCCCTTTTAGGATTCTTAATTGTTGCCTGACTCCCATTGTGGCTGGGAGGTTATGCCCTGCCCTTGGAGTTGGATGGGGAATGTAGATTTTAGGAGTCTTTGTTTTTTTAATCCCATCAGCTCCAGCCTTCTGTGGGAGCTGTGACTGAAGGCCTTTTGTTTATGAATACGGTGGCCCAGTCTTTCTGAATGGATTACGAAATCTCCATTCCTAAAGACTTCAGGCTTCTGCTTGAGGCTGTTTTTCCTATAGCACAGAGGTCCCCAACCTTTTGGGCAACAGGGACCAGTTCCATGGAGAGAGGTTTTTCTGTGGACCGGAGGGTGCATGGTTTTGTGTGGTGCCTACATCCCATGGATGGGGCTTTGCTTGTTTGTGTGGACCGGTTGCTGGCATGCCACGGCCCGATACTAGTCCATGGAGTGGGAGTTGGAGACCCCTGACATAGCAGGAAGACTGAGACTACTTTCTGCCTTTAAGAACATCTCTCTTCTTCTCCTACAAGGGAAATATAATATCCTGCTTCTTTTAATATTCCCCAGAATATTTCATACTCTGGAAGAGGAGGGAGGCTTCCCACAACTTTAAAAAGTTTTACAAATGAGGTAATTTCTGCTAAAAACATGTTTTTTTCCACTACAAGAGAAACTGGACCTGTCACCAAGATGCGTAATTTTGCACATCTGTTAAGATACAACACAGTATACTGACCGGGTTCATACATTATGCTAAGTCATGTTTTATTTTGATTTTGGTAAATTGTGGTTTGCTGTGATACAATAATCAAAATGAACATAATGACTACATCTTTCTCCTCTGCGGTTGAACCCTGTGACGAACCTGTGAGTCTCCTGCTATAGAATTGATTTTATAATCTTATATTATCAGGAAAGGAAATGAATATGAAGCCAATTAATTCATAAGATACAGAGGGACGTATTCTTGGTATTACCACAAGACACAACCTCCCCAAAGTTTATGCAAAATCTTCATTTAATATGCTTTTTGTTTCAGTACACGTAGTCCTCAGCTTGTGACCACAACTTGAACCAGAATTTACATTGCTAAGCAAGATGGTTGTTAAGTGACTTATCTTTCTTTTGCCACAGTTGTTAAGAGAATCATTACAGCTGTTAAATGAATCACACAGCCATTAAGTAAATCCAACTTGCCCCATTGACTTGGCTGATCAGAGGTCAGCTGGGAAGGTCACATGATCACATGACCCCGGGACATTGCAACTGTTGTAAAGAAATGCTAATTACCAAGTGCCTGAATTTGATCCCATGACTGCGGAGATGCTGCAATAGTTGTTAAGTGTGGGTGCTTGTATGCCACTGCCATTGTAACTTTGGTCACTAAAGTGTTGTATGTTGAGGACTACCTTATTCTTATTGTACAAGCAGATGTTGAACAGAACAAAGTTTTATTTGATATAGTCAAGCTATTCTCCAAAGCACCTGAAAGCAGGACAAGAAGCAACGGATGGAAACTAGTCAAGGAAAGAAGCAACCTAGAACTAAGGAGAAACTTCCTGACAGTTAGAACAATTAACCAGTGGAACAACCTGCCTCCAGAAGTGGTGAATGCTCCAACACTGGAAGTTTTTAAGAAGAGATTGGCCAGCCACTTGTCTGAAATGGTATAGGGTTTCCTGCCTGAGCAGGGGGTTGGACTAGATGACCTCCAAGGTCCCTTCCAACTTATTATCATTAGTTGTTGTTGTTGTTGTTATTATTATCTGATTGTAGGCTTCTGGTTTCAATAGATAGAGATCTTCTATAACAGGAGTGGGGAATCATGGTCCTTTTTTGACTTGTGGACTTCAACTCCCAGAATTCCTCAGCCAGCCAACTCCCATTCTGGGAGTTGAAGTCCCCAAGTCATAAAAGGGCCATGGTTCCCCAACCCTGTTCTATAAGGAGGGAAACTAGCCCTGAAGTTTGGCTGGAACACCCAAGCAGCTGAAGGTTAAAGTGGGAAACTACCAAACCAGAACTATTCCTTCTGAATTGTAAAGGGAACAACCTGTAAGTAGACATATCTGTGTCATCACCAGAATCTGATCTCAATGAAGGTGGCTTTATTTTACCTTAATAGATGACAACTTTCCTACAAAACCATTTGCTTTTTAAGTCTGAATTAAAGTGCTTGTGATGGAGTTAAAAATACATTCTCAACTATTGATGCTGCAAGTTTGTCACTAGGCTTACCAATGATTTTTGGGCTATGAAGGTTCAGCTAAGAAATCACGTACATGGAATATTCTGTGGGCTGAACTGTGAAGTCCTTGGTGCTTAGTTTTATTATTTTTCTTGCAGACATTTTTTTTACCCTACTAGATAACACCCTCGGTATTAGTAAGGGCAGTGCTTTTTTTGTAAAAGGAAAAGGTGACGGAACTCACACATGTCATACAACCCGCCTTGCCTACCCTACAAGGTTCCATCCAAAAAAAGGTGCCGGAACTCAGTTCTGAGCGTTCTATGAGAAAAAAAAGCCCTGAGTAAGGGTATAAACAGGGAGCAAACCCCCACTCATTAGCACTGATGTTTCCTAGTTAGGTAATGAAGCATCTGCAAGCAAACAACCAAGCTCAGAGAGTACCTAGGACGCCACAGATCATGTACAAATAAAAATGATGTGGAAACGAAGGCCCAGAAGATAGGTGTAGGAGCCAGAAATAGATAAGTGGCACTGTCAGCACCCAGCCCAATCCACATCTTAGGAAATAACGAACTCTTGGAAACAGGCTTGTCCAAAAAAGGAGATTTTACTAAAATGGAATCGGTTGTAGGTAATACAAGACGGGACCTGATATTATGGTACATTTGGCACTATATAAAAGATTCCCATTTCAGCCCCCTCCCTTAAAACCCCATTTGGTCAGACTAACATTAATTAAACTTAAGTGTCAAGCCCTTCCGTGGGAAAGGGTAATCTAATTGCCTTTCAGTTTCATTTGGAGATACAACCCAGATCCCTTCTTCCCTAACCACCCCTCCTTGTTGTCTCCAGTTCAAAGGTTTTCCTTGTTCTTTGAAGATAGCCTAAGGCAGGTTGAATAAACATTCTCTCCTTCCTCCTCCGGAAGGTGGCAGAATCCAGATGAAGGCACAATATTTTAAACATACATTTATGACTGTGATATAAATGGATTCTGACAGGCACTGCCAGTGGGTGTTGCTAACATTTCAAGCAAAGCACCTTTTCTCATTTTTAATCCACAATAATTAGCAGCTGATTAGGTTCCTTTCCATAAATGGCTGCTAGCTCAATGCACCTTAAATTCTGCAAAACGCGACAGGTTGCTTTGTAAATGTATTTATTTAATTTTTGCCTATGGGCTGCGTGATGCAATTTCTAGTTGCCTGAAAGAAGAATCAGAACGATAAGTCTATTAAAAAGTACTGAGAAACCACTGGGTTTCTTCGTTAATATTCTTTTGGTTTTGGACCTTTTGCAACACCCAATTAACCACTGGCCTCTCCCCTTAACTCTGTTTCAAAACACAAAGCACGCACGCACACACACACCAAAACAGATGTGAAAGTACCATTTCATGTGTGTTAGCTCTAAACATTTCTTTGCTAAATTGGATGGACAGGCTTACCCATTGCCACACAAAGACTACACCCACTTCCTGTTGGACTGTAACAGAAGTACAGACACCACAGCTTTTACAAATGGTGCACTTTATTTATTGCTCCAAAATAAAAGCAAATGAGAAGGAGTGGGGGGAAAGTAACCAAAGGCCAAAAAATAAAAAATAAAATTATAAATGGTAAGGATGCAAAGGAGAGCATTCCCCAGAAATTGCACTGTCGTTTGGGGGGATGCGTCAGGACTGTCCTCCTAGCATGAAAAAGAGGAAGGATAAGTTATCTACAAAATTGGAGTAAATAATACTTTTCACCTTCTTCGAAAATACAAGACTCGCCACCAGGAAAGAGTTGATATAACAAGTCAGTTTCACTATTTGGGATAGGAGAAAGGCTGGGAAGTACTATTTTTATGCCCAGCTCCATACTGGCAGTAATTGAGTAGCTTTAGGTACAATATACTCATCTCCTACACATCTTACTGTGTGAGATGAATCCTACGATTCCATTCAGATGGTCTCATGTCCTAAAAGAAGGTCTCTTGAAGAGATGAGGTCTCTTGAACAGCTTTAAAAGTGTTATTTTCATACATTTTGGCACTAAGGATCTTTCTTCTTGTCAAACTTAAAAGAAAGAGCCACACAAAACTTCAGCATCCTGAAGAAAATTCAAGGCAGTCAGTGGCTTTCTGTGGTGTTATGTTAATTCAAGAGAGGCCATCAATGAACCATTTATATCCTGAAATAATATTTAATCCTTAAAGCAATTGTCTAATACTAAGTGGGCATGTTTGGATTCTGTGAAGTAGGAAAATTGATCTTTTCTAGACATAATTATACTACTTTTTTTTAATCATTCAGAGGATACTGGGATGAATCAGAGACTGCAAAACCTCCAGCTATTATATCCTTTGGGTCAGTACATTAGACAAATGGGAAAAATATACACTTTCTTTATTTTAAAAGGGCTGCAAAGTACAATTTAAAAGTAATAAATATGGTCCTTATAAGCGTATGTAAAATTAATGTTAACTTTGAAAGAAACATAAAATTATCAGATGCAACTTTTATCATTTAAAAGTTATATAGATCCTAATCATTAGGGACCAGTGTTTGATTATTAAAAGGCTTTGCTCCATATCTAAATATCCATATGAACTTCATGGGAAATAGGTCCAGAGGAACTCAAATCAAAAGGGTTTACCAATTATTCCTCCAAATATTTGGTGAACTGTTAAAATTATTTTTAGTAGTCACAATGGCTGAACAAGATGTATTATCTGTACTAGGATGTCTTCTAGTTTTGTGTAGAACCAGAAACAACCCTTAATATATTTGTGTCTCAAATGTAAAACTAAAGTGATTCCCCACAGCCATTCTGTATTGCTAAAAAATATGGTAAATAAAGGGCCGATGTGGTCTAATGGTAAAAGGATTGGATCATGGAGATCAAATTCAAGTCCACCTGCAGTCATGGAAGTTGACTGGATGAAGTTGACTCCCCTTCTCTCATTTTTATCCCAACTCAATCAACTTCACAAAGTTTTTCTAGGGAAAAATCAGTGGAGGAAGTGCTATGGAAGCTGTGCCAAGCAGAAAGGAAGGGATAAACTGCCTAACAAACAAATAAGTAATGAATTTATTGACGGTGGGTTGTCCATGTCTTCCAGTCTACAAAAAACCAAACTTGCTCATTGAAGTTCTACCAAGCCTCTCTTTTCAAGACCTGTGTTGGTTTTATTTTACTATTATTATTATTATTTTTGCTTTCAGAGAGGTGGGATAAATATTAGAAAATTAGAGGAAAAACAACTAAAATATCAGTAGAAATCCCTTCATAGGCAGCACCCTTGTGTGTGCTTATCTGGGTGTCAACCCTAGTCCTGGGGTTGTACAAACATATACATACATACATATATCCCCATCACACTGTTCCATTTTTGGGGTAAGTAACATTAGGCAAAGCATAGAACAGGAGTAAGAAGCAGTAAGCCAAAGAAATTAATGGTACGAGAGGAAAATACAGCTAAATCTGGTAAAGCAATTACATTGTTTTGTCACTAGGTTATTTCAACAGCCTCTATAACACCTGACAACCTATTCCTGGAGGTTTTGGTGTTCGGTAATATAGAGGAGAAAGTGTGTCTATTACATCCAATGTGTCTATTATATCCCACAAATCTTAAAATTGAAGCCTGGTTCCTTTCTGATTGGGCATGTTGCAGCATCCAGAACTTGCAAAACTCCAATGATGTATGATCTGAACAGCTAAAGTCAATGGTTCTATGACTTTGCTTGTATTTCCATTTTTTATCTAATGTATTCCCAATTTTATGAAAGTAAATTCTCCTGAACAACATGAGACTTGCTTCCACGTTAAGAATTAGGGATCGATACCTTTTCTAACGTCTCTCAGAATTCGGCTTTTTCTGTTGCCCTCATCCATTTGCCACTGATTTTAGGATTAAATATATCTCCTAGTGGTAAGCCGCATGTATTGTGGTTTAGTGATCCTACTGTACAACCTTGTTTACAGAGATACTTTTTTCCCCCCCAATAGCAGCGCCTTTTAGAACTCAGGCCCACTTCCTTAAAAACAGTGATGGATAAAGTATGGAAGAAGGGATGAACCCTCCCCTCCTTTTTCAACCTCTTGGGAAATGATCATTAAAATAAAGGAAGAGGAAAAGCATAACGTAATTAATAAATAAATAGAGAAATAAAATGAACAGATAAAGCAGAATAATAATAACTCTGTGAAGGGGTGTGTGTGTGAGAAACACATTTGGCACATTGAAGAGGGTATTTACATGGGACAAGGGAGTGGTCCAAAGCTGAGAGTGGACAGTCAGGCAGCAAGATGGAGAAGAAGAGATAAAGCTGAATTTGTGGGGTATAAAGGATAAACTCCTTCTCTCCCCTCCATTTTCCCTTAGCCCCCTCCCAAAAACCACCTTCCACTATTTCCTCCAAATCAGGAATCATTCTCAGTCGCTGCTCCTCAGACCTAGCTGGGTTTGGGAGAAGAATGGCAGATCTCGTAACGTCCTCTAAATGGAAACTTCGTATTCTCTGGTGTCCTGTTAAGCAGAAAGAGGGGGGGGGAAACACTTTATTCCAGGGACAGAATCTCACCAGCTGTTTTCTTTCCACCCAGTCGACTATGAATTACCCAAACATCAGAAGATCATCTTCATGCACTGTGGCACTGTTGGTCTGTGTATGGTCCCATGTGCCAACCCACCAAAGAGGATAAATTCAATAAAGCATGGTTAAAGTAAATAAACAGGATTCATCTTAGCGTGGTCTCCTTTTCTCCCAATTCTAAAGGGGGCTTTTGTTGACCACAGCTGGAGGGAGTATGGGCAGTCCTCGGCTTACGACCGCAATTGAGCTCAAATTTTCTGTTGGTAAGCGAGGCATTTCTTAAGTGAATTTTGCCCCATTTTATGACTTTTCTTGCCACGGTCGCTAAGTGAATCACTGCAGTTGATAAGTTAGTAACCGAGTTGTGAAGTGAATCTGGCTTCCCCATTGACTTTGCTTGTGGGATGGCAAAAGGGGATCACGTGACCTTGGGATTCAGCCGACGTCATGAATTTGAGTCAGTTGCCAAAAATCTGAATTTTGATCACATGATCATGGGGAGGCTGGAAAGGTCGTAAGTGTGAAAACCCAGTCATAGGTCACATTTTTCAGTGCCGTTGTAACTTTGAACGGTTACTAAATGAGCTGTTGTAAGTTGAGGACTACTTGTACTCAGAAATGGGCAAAATTGTACACCTTCCCCCCAAACCAGCAGAAATGTTGCCAAGGGAAACCCTTGTTGGGAGAAACAGCAGAAAATCTGTAACGGCCTCATCCAGGTTGCAAAATGCCAGATGACCACTGGATGGCAGTATGGGTGGGAAAGGCTACATCTCTTCCAATATCTAGGGCCGTGGTGTCGAACCTATAGCAAGGGTGCCACAGGTGGCACGCAGAGCCCTCTCTGTGGGTCCGCAGGCCATCGCCCCAGTCCTAGGCCTTCAGCTGGGTTTTATAAAACCTTTTCGCTTTAGGCCTCTGCCGCCATTTGCAAAAAAAAAAAGTTTCAATCAATCAATTTCAACTTCTTGCAGGAAAAAAAAGATCTCGCAAAGTTGGAATTGATGGGTTGAACTTTTTTAGTCCCATCCAGTCTGCAGTTACCATGCCCACCCAATGAGCCACGCCCACCCAATGGGTCCCGCCCGCCCAGCACCCGACGATACATAAGTGGGTTTTGGGTTGCAGTTTGGGCACTCGGTCTCCAAAAGGTTCGCCATCACTGATCTAGGGACTGACCTTAATTTTACAGCCCCAAATCTGGGGAAAATCTGTACAGAATTGCAGTAAGATTGCAATAGGTTGAAAAAAAAGGCAGTGAGAGAGGAGGAAAATGAGGAACTGGAATAAGTCAACCCTCTTTTTTTTTAAAAAAAATTGGTACTCTAGATAAAACAATGGCTTGGCTGAGCGTCTGCAGCTCACCCCAGCCTCGTAGAGAGGGTTGTTGAAATCAGATTCCACAGTGATAGGGCTGTAGCTGTGAGAGCTGGAAAAGGAGAAGCCGAAGAGAGTTTTTCCTTGGAATCTGCAGGAAAGTAAAAGAAGGAGAAGAAGAAGAGAGTGGATTGAAATAATCAGCCTACCGGTTTGGAAAATCAGATCCATTTTAACGGCATGACTCCACGTACTGCCTGTTACAGAAGTAACCCAGTGGAGGAGATTCTATACTTTGCCTTTGGGTGGCTCAGAGTTGGCCATCAGCATCTTCGGATGCAAAGGCCTTCTCTGGAAGAATTAGATCGACCCGTTGTCTGATTAGCTGCCAAGCAGCTTCCGATGTTCTGTGCCTATCCCACATTTCAATCACATTTTAATTTTTTAAAATGTTTTACTCAAGTTTATTACAACACAAAAGACAGAGGAGCAAAGAGAACGAGGGAGTGGAGGAAGGGAAAGAAAAGAAAGGAATGCGAGGCAAAAGGGGGGGAAGCGACTTCCAACTTTTTTTGGGTTGCAGTAAAATACAAAAATACAATTACAGGGTCAACCTTTGGCTTTGCACGTTTAGTAAGCGCTAGCCATATCTATCACAACAAAATTAACCGTCAATCACATTTTTGTTCCTACGTTGACTTCATTTTATACCTGAGACCACGGCCATTCAAAGGAACAACTGGTAAACATTCAGGAGGTTACTCTAGCTACGCTTAATGGCAGGTATGGACAGTGGTTAATACTTTCTAGAACAGAGTTCTCCAACGTTTTTGGCTTTCTGGATCAGCGGGTGTTTTTTTTGGGGGGGGGAGACTTCCACGGCCTGGTTCCGAACGGCTCAAGATCCGGCAATGGGCTGCAGCCCAGGGTATTGGGGACCCCCCTGTTCTAGAAGGTGGTAAAACTTAAAACTTGCTGATTTGCAGGATCAAAGCTCCTTCTGGCCATATATGGGGAGCTTTTATTATAACTTGATATACCAATGATCTTGGTTTTGAATTGATTATACAATTGCAGTATTGAGTCATTTTCCTCTCTTTTAAATGTATGTTGGGAGGGCATTATCTGCGCCCGAGTTGTTTTAATTAAAAGCAGTGAGGGATTCATATCAGACAAGGCAACTCAGGTTCATGACTGGAACACATTTTTATGCTACAGTTTAATCTTGCAAAGCCCGAATAAAATTACAATGACAAAGCTGCCTTTCTGTGCAAAATGCATTTCCGACATCACTAAGAAGACTAATTATTATAACCGTCTCCTTGCACCTGAGAATTTGAACTGTGTGCAGGGTTTTCAGGTCAAAAACTTTCAAATGGGATTAAATTCCATTGCGTCTCCATTTGCAATTAATATCTCTGTCTTCCAGAGTCACATTGTAGGGGTGATGGGCTAAATAATAAAATAAAATAAAATAAAATAAAATAAAATAAAATAAAATAAAATGCAACTTAACTGGAATCAACCCACGGAGTCTAATGGCACTTCGATGCCCACTGAACAAAGCAAACATAAATTATTTTGATATCACTTACTTAGTGTAGTAGATGTAGATGCCTCCAATCAGCAGGATGACAAGAATAATGGGGAGGAAGATTGCCAGGGCAATGTTGCCACCTTCCATCTGGTGGGAAGGATCTGTGGTCTGGGTGACTACAAGAGGAAAGAAAAAAATGGAATGTATGAGATGTATGTATCAAATGCTCCACCTGGAACTTTTTATTTTATTTTATTTTTCAGAATTTATAGCCTACCCCAATCCCAAATGAACCAAAAAAAACCAAAAGTATAACAATAAGTAAATTAGAACATTGTCAAAGATCCCAAACAGTCACAAAAAGCAAAGAGAACTGTGAAAGAAAGAAAGGTGCCCACAGTCAAATCAGCTGAGTTTGAAAGGTCATTAAAATAAAACAGACTTAACCTGTTTCTAGAACTGCAGCAAGGTGGAAGCTACATGCATTTCCTGGGAAAGAATATTCCACAGGGTGGGAATTACTACAGAGAGAACAAGACGGTCTCACCCGCGGTCCTTGAGAGGGGAAGGTTTGCAGCCTTCTCTGAACAAGAGAATGAAATGGGCAGATTACCTTCTAGCAATTGAAGTATTTTAGTGATGCACCATTTAGAGCGTCAAATGTAACGACCAGCACTTTGAGTTGAGCTTGGAAGTCTATTGGCAACCAAGGCAGCCACTGTACTATAAATGTAATTCTATACTGGCATGGTTGTGTTGGCAAAAATCTTGCTGCTGCATTTTATACCAGCTACAGCTCCTGGACTGTCTCCAAAGGCAGTCCCATTTAGAGCACATTGCAGTAGTCCTATCAAACGGACATCAGACCTACGTTATTGAGGTCTGGGATAGGGTCTGGCACACTTAGTCCCCTTAGCTACAACTTCCACCTGCTGTTTGAGCAGAAGGGAGGAAGGAAGGGAGGGAGGGAGGGAGGGAGGGAGGGAGGGAGGGAAGGAAGATAAATAATGTTTGTCACCCTCCCAGAATCCCTTCCCAAACTTCTTCCCACTCACCTTCCAGTTTCCGGTCATCCAATAACTCCTCATAGGCCACTGGTGGGGAGAAAGAGACCAAGGGACTATTTAAAAAAAATGTCAGGCAAACAAAACAGAGGGTCACAAAATAGTGAGTGAAAGCCACATACGATGAGGAGAGGGACCCATACCTTTGCAGAGGGGGGGCTGGCTGGTCCATTGGGATGGATGTCCAGGTATACAGGTGATCGTGACTTCCCCTATAAGCTCAAAGCCCTCATAGCAGAAGAAGCGCAGGGATTCACCTGCTTGGTAGTGATGCTTGTAAAGAGTTTGGTACCCATTCTCTGGAACTCCGGGGTTCAGACAAGGCTCATATTTCACTGGAAAAAGGAAATGGGGTAACGGAAGACTTTCATGGAGTGCATTTGGCCCTGAGGCTACAGGTTGCCTACCATTCACAGAGGAGACATTGTTAAGTCAGACCTCGGCATTTTATGGCTCCCAGGCCAGGTCTGCCCCCCCCGTGAGGTCAATCAGAAGTCAGAAATAACATGTAAATAAGACATGCATTCCTACCAGTAGCAGCTAATCCAAACTGTAATTTACTGCTTTTTATAAAGCGATAAAATTAATATTGAGCAGAACTGAGTTCAGTCTATTGGATCAGCCATCCACAACAGTCCCAGTTTCTCACATGGTCCCTGGGTAAAATTAATTGCCCACCCCTGGTGTAAGTAAAGAGATCCAGAAGACAATGAGTTTCATTCTAAAGACGTTGAGACTCTACAAAGAGTGGAGAGAAGAGCAACAAAGATGATTAGGGGACTGGAGGCTAAAATGTATAAAGAACGGTTGCTGGAATTGGGTATGTCTAGTTTAATGAAAAGAAGGGCTAGGGATGATAGCGGTGTTTCAATATCTAAGGGTCTGCCACAAAGAGGAGGGGGATCAAGCTATTCTCCAAAGCACCTGAAGGCAGGACAAGAAGCAACGGATGGAAACTAATCAAGGAGAGAAGCAACCTAGAACTAAGGAGAAACTTCCTGACAGTTAGAACAATTAATCAGTGGAACAACCTGCCTTCAGAAGCTGTGAATGCTCCAACACTGGAAATTTTTAAGAAGAGACTGGACAGCCATTTGTTTGAAATGGTGTAGGGTTTCCTGCCTGAGCAGGGGGTTGGACTAGAAGACCTCCAAGGTCCCTTCCAACTCTGTTATTCTGTTATTCTATTCATTCACTTAGAAAATATGCTAAGATAGTCAATAGAAGAAGAATGTGGGAATCTTATTTTTCTTTTGAATCCCTCAGTAGGTCATGTACTATCCTGACTTTGTGTCCAAGACTAAGACCAACATAACCTTTTATTGTGAATTAGGATACTCAGCCATCCTTAAGAATATCCATCTCAACATGCAGAAGAACCTCAAGGACCATTTTAACTTGGTCTGATTCTGATAGGATTATGGAAAGATTAATTAGGCATACATGACTTTAGTGTATAGATATTTCTTTAAGTAGGTATGTGATAGGTAAAGGTAAAGGTTCCCCCGCACATGCGTGCTAGTCGTTTCCGACTCTAGGGGCCGGTGCTCATCTCCGTTTCAAAGCCGAAGAGCCAGCGCTTGTCCGAGGACGTCTCCGTGGTCATGTGGCCGGCACGACTAGACGCCAAAGGCACACGGAATGCTGTTCATTTGTGCTGTTCAGTATTTTGGCAAGCTTGTTCTACAGTATAAGTGATATATTTCCTGCTTCTGATATCCTTAGAAAAATGGGCATAGTCTCTGTTTAAAAACAAAAATATACTGAACTGAGTGAGCCATACATTAATTAGAGGGGATCACACAAAGAAAAGTGGCAAATCCAATACAGATAGTCCTCGGCTTATGACTGCTTTGAAGCCCACTCATCATGGTGATGATGGTCATAAAACAGACAAGTGAAATAAGCAACCCAATTTTACTACTTTTTTTGTCGTGGTTGTTAAGTGAGCATTGCAGTCATTCAGTGAACCAGTGGTTGATAATGGGCGCAGTTTTGCCGAAAAGCAGACGTAAAATGCAGCTTTGAGAAAACCATCGCAAAATGCAATCCTGTGACTGCAGGATACTGCATATGGCTGTAAATGCAGCCCTGTTGCTGAGCCCCCAATGTTTCATCACGTGACTGTGGGGGAGGGGACTCTCAAAACTTCGACTCCAGGTTGCAAGTTGCCTCAAGGTAGCTTCGCCGTAACTTTGAACAGTTGTTAAGCGACCAGTCAGAAGTCAAGGACTCCCTACAGCCAGACAGACCAGCTGAGCTCTTGTCAAAATGTGCCCTCCTGTACTTTGCTGCTTTAAAGACCCTCACAGTTCTAGCTCCCTCCCCTCCATTTGCCTTTTCCTTCCGTCTCTTTTACTTACGGACACACTTGGGGACCCGGTCACTCCATTTAGGGGTGCCCGTATCCCGATTGTAGCAGGTGAGCGTGATGCTCCCTTCCACTACGTAGCCTTCGTGGCAGAAGTACTGGACATGAGAGCCGATGGAGAAATGTCGGTCCGAGATGCTCCGTTTGCCGTTGCTAATCTCTCCGGGATCAGCACAATTTATAACTTGGGGAAAGAGAAGGTGTAGTTAAACAATGAGAAGAGGCCTCTATATTTCCCTCTGGTTCTCAATACAAGAATCATATCTGACTATGTGGGCATTGTAGAGTGTCATTCTGCTCCGGGAATATTTCAACTTTCCTTCTAAAGTGACACAAAGACTCTAGAACTGCAAATGATAGACCAAAAGCTCTCCTTTTAGAAAGTCTAAAACAGTGCATCAGAGTGGCCCACCCTGATGTTTACTTATTTATTTTAATTATATATAAATTTATGTATCCACCCAACTTGCATATAGGTGACTCTGGACAGCTTACAAAATTTTTTAAAAAAACCAAAACCCATTAAAAGAAAACCCCTCGTATGGCAGCAATTCAGGACATATTATGTCCAAAATGTTCTTCCTTCAGCAGAATTTAGTCTATTCCCCACCCCCTCACATAATATGCTCTACATAGCTGGCAACCACAAAAAATGAGAACCATGTGGATTCAAGAAAGACATTTTGAATGCTAGTTGGTTTAACGCTACCATGTTTCTCCAAAAGTAAGACCTATCCCGAAAATAAACCCTAGCTTGATTTTTTTACGTGTGCGCCTAATATAAGCCATACATCCCCAAAATGAACCCTAGTTAAGAGCCTATGCAGCTGGCCAGCCACCCATCTGGTTGTTCATGATGAGGCAAGGCCGGGGGGGGACAGGGTGGAGCTGCCCCATGCATCCCTCACCTACTTACCTCAGGGGCCCTGAAGCCAGGCCTCCCATGCCCTGACACCTGCCTCACCTTGTGGTGGCACCAACGGCGGGAGCCCGCGTGGCTGCCGCCAGCCCAGTTCTTTAGCCGCTCGTCACTGCTTGCACGCGTCGCCCCCCCGCCTCCATTTTGCCAGCAGAGGCTTTCAGGAAAGGCCGCTGCAGCCGAGTGCAGAGGTGAAGCAGCCTGTTCTGGGCTGCAGAGGCCTTTCCTGAAGACCTCTGCCAGCGAAACGGAGGCCGGGGGCGATGCACACGAGTGGCGGCGAGCAGCTGCAGAAGAAGTGGGCTGGCAGTGACCGGGCAGGCTCTGGCTAGATGGGGCTGTTGGTGCCGCTGTTGTGAGGCGAGACAGTGGAAAAAATAAGACATCGCCCCAAAAATAAGACCTAATGCCTCTTTTGGAGGCAATATATATATATATGACTGGGTCTTAGTTTCAGGGAAACACGGGTAGTTAAGGGTAACAACGTAATCTTGAAAAAGGTAAAAGTAAGCTTCCAGTCAAAGTGACAGCAAGGTGTAGTCACTCTGAATGTTCTCTTCCCACAGCTCCCACCTCTGAGTTGTGTGTCTCTTCTCACACACACGAAACTTCTCCCCCTTTTGGACCTGCCTCCCTTTGTCTTTCACACTGCCTTCTTCATGCTTAGATACGTCCTAAGGTGGAGTATCCTTACCACCTATTTTAGCATCAGAAAGACTTACTCTTCTGACAAGTAGGAGGGCTGTTGCTCCATGATAGGTCCCACTGACAGGTGAGAATGTCGGATCCCACAATATCATAGCCTGGCTCACATTGGTAGGTTACGACTGTGCCACGGATAACAGCGGTATGAGAAGCTGTGCGCCAACCAAATTCCACCTCTGGCAGCTCAGGACAAGTGTCATTTTGAGGAACCTCTGTGAGGAGAGGAGGGGAGAGGAGAGGAGAGGAGAGAGGAGAGGAGGAGAGGATGTAAGGACCACCTTTGTGCCAGGCACTATCTTGTCTAATAGAAGAGAATATTTGTAGCTCAGGGTTGAACTATGGAGACTTTGATACTCTCTGAGCTTTTTTTTTCTTGCAGGCACTTCATTACCAAACTAAGTAACATCATCAGTGTACTGTCCTATCTCTCCTCACCAAATTTCACTTCTGTTTTTCCACTTTTCTACTTTATGTCAGGAGTTCATCTGTACAAGCCACTCGTACAACCATACTGTCAGAAAGGACCAAAAGCCCTGTTCAGAAATCCAAATTAAATGACACCCAACTAACACCCAGTTGCACGATTGCAAGAATACTGCTATGACACTGCCGGAAAAGAACATACTCTGTATTTAAACTTTATGCTGTCCTCCAGAACGGCATTGAAGCAAAACGGTCTGTCCCTTTTCTTCTTCAATTTACTGCTGCTAAAATTACAACTAGGCAAAAAATATCGCCTGGGCTTTATTCAGCTGCATTTGTGCTCTTCCCTTTTCCTTCTTCGGTTTCTGATCTGAAACAAAGGCGTCATTGCTGGTGTTGACCTATAAAGCCCTGAATGGCTTGGGTCCGGGTTATCTGAGGGAACACCTGCTGCCGGCATCAAGCTCCCTTCGTCCAGTGCGCTCCCACAGGGAGGGTCTTCTCAGGGTGCCACCGGTAAGAGATTGCCGGCGGACGACACCCAGGGATAGGGCCTTCTCAGTGGGGGCGCCTGCCCTTTGGAACCAGCTGCCAGTGGAGCTGAGGACCGCCCCCGACCTCCGTTCATTCCGCCGGGACCTGAAGACCTGGCTCTTCGAGCTCTCTGGCCCAGGCTGAGAATTTTAATTTTAGTTTTAATTTTAATTTTAACTGGGGTTTTACTTATGCAGGGACGAATATAATTTTTTAAATCTGTTTTTAACTTTTGTATTTTTGTTTTTAATCACCCTGTAAACCGCCCTGAGTCCTTCGGGAAAGGGCGGTATATAAATCTAATAAAATAAATAAATACAACATTCCCATCCACTCTCGGGACCGAGCAACTTCTGGAAACCTTTTTGAAGACGGCTTGACTTCTTAAACCATCTTCACAAGATGAGTCAGCAGGCATCAATTTACATCAGGCTCTCTCTCTCCCGGCCCCCAGTTTAACCCAAGCATATCGTAGCCTGTTCTCATACCCTTATAGCGCACCAGGAACCCTTGGCTGAGACCAAAAAGGGGGTCACCGGGATCTGACTGGAACTGCAGGGTGACTGCTGGGCCTGAAGAGTAAATGCTGAACCGGGGATGGGGACCCAGGTACTGGCCGAGGATCCGTGCGGTTAAGTCCCCTCCGTCGAAAACAGTCAACACATCAGACTTGCGGATGTTGAGGCTAGCAGGGGAATTGGGAAGAAGGAGAAGACAAAGAGAAAGGACTGTTGAAAGACGAAAAGAAAAGGGAAGGAGTTCGCAGCCCATCGCTATGATTTGGTGCAATGAATCAAAAGGTAGGACTTTTCAGTAGCCGACCCCGTATTGTGGAAACCTTGCACCTACACACATGACCACCACCACCACCCCTACGTCTGAGACTTCAGGAGGAACTTAAGAGCATTCGTTTCCAGCAGGACTTTGGCCTGAAACAAAGATTACAAATGGCCGCCTAGTCCTCATTCTGTTCTTGTGTTCCTGTACTAATTTGCCTCAATTGTCTAGTATACTACCCAGATTCTGAAGACTGTTGAGGGATAACAAATAAATACATTATATCTAGTGCCACATAGGAATAAAATGTCCAGGATTTTTTTAAAAAAATATCACTATACTGATGTTACCGTCATTTGTGGAGAACTTTCAAATTATTGAGTGTACGTCTTTTGACTTAATGGCTCCCCAGAACGATTCTGCTATTATGTGGCTGTAGACAGACATATGAATTCAGTGTGTTGGTTTGGACAAGCTTTCTCGTGTCTCTAAATTTTTGGAATCATCAAGAGGGAAATGATTCTAAGAGGGAACTTAAATAATCCCCTCCTTCTGTTCTATGTCCTCTGCTGTCATTTTAGCCTAACTTGGAAAGCACTATGCAACAGAAAATAATTAGATCTAGCAGCAGAAATACTAGATTGAAGGTAAACCTCTCTTTCTTTCACTGAAATTTTGAGATGTTTCACCATCTAGGCTTTGCTAAGGAACTTGCTGCATCATCTGGTTGATGACCTCTAAGTAGGAATCCTATTTGTCACAGCAGATTATCTTCAAAGTACATAGACATCTTTCCATAAGTCGATGGCATGAATGATTACAACGATAAATGTAACGATGGATGATGGTTTCAGGGACCATGAGGACACACTGCTTTGGTTGAGTTGAGTGGCCTCCCTCAAGAAAATGGGATGGTATTGATGGTGGCAGTAGCAGAAGTACCTACATCTCAATGTCTAGCAGCACCCTCTTCTCCTCCTGCACCCGGATGCCCCATACGCAATCTTGACCTTTTCCATAAGACTGGGGCCAGTCAGGAGAAAGTACAACACCTGTTGGCTCAGAGAGCTCCCCACCACACAATGCTGGAGAGAAAAGATGCATAATCAGGAGAAGACTATAGCTTGAATGAAGCAGTGCAGCTACTCAACCAGTTTAAGCCAGTTCTAAACCAAATTCCTTTGGTACCAATAAAGGAGAATATTTGTATTTTGGGGTTGAAATGAGGGGTCCTTGGTGCTCTTTGAGCTTGGTTGCTTTCTTGGAAATGTTTCATGACCCAGACTAGGTACAGTGGTACCTTGGTACTCATCTGCTTTGAAACTCATCAGATTTGGCACTCAACGCATTATGGCACAGAAATTTTGTCCTGGTACTCATCGTTTGTTTAGTACTCAACGAACAAGCTAGAACCTGTTGGTGTCAGTTGCCTTTTGACTGACTACATTATTCTTTACAGGAAAAATTTATTTGGTACTCATTGTTTTTGGTATTCATTGTGCCTCCTGGAACCAATTAACGATGAGTATCAAGGTACCACTGTAACATCATCAGAGCTCTGATGATGTTTCCTAGTTTGGGTAATGAAACGTCTTGCAAGAAAACAGTCAAGCTCAGAGAGCGCCAAAGACCCCTCATTTTTTGGGGGGGTGACGAAAAAAGCAATAGGGAAAGAGACATTGAACAGCCCCTTTACCTTATGACCCTCCCAGAAACACACACCGTGCTCTGCCCTAGAATTCAAGAGAGGTAAAATGTGTCTCCCACCAAAGACGGTGGCAGCCATCTTTCATCATCTCTGCATTGCAATGCTTTCTGATTTTTCCTCTTTCCCTCTTTCTGTGACTCCATCAAAATGACCTAATAATCAAATATGAGAAATTGGATTCTAGGTCGTGACACCAACTAGCTGTGAAAAATGTTACTGCAGGGGTAAGGAAGACAATATTGGAGTTACCGTGGCATTTCTTTTCTACAAAGGCAGACAACATCTTGAAAACTGGATAGTTCCTTTGACTTGCTCCAAGAAGCAGGATTAAAATATTATAGAAATAAAGCTAACCAGCCCTTCCACTTAAGGGAGTAAATAGGATCTCTAGAGAAAACGCAAAAGGCAACATGGATAGAATAAGAAATAACAGGGAGTAAAGGATATCTTCAATGTACAGCAGAGAAGGGGACCCTGACAGTAAATGTTTTATTTACTTTCACTGGAAGAGACTAACCTGAAAACTGGGACATACGAGAGTTGGGGATACAATTCTGCAAGGACTTGCAGAATTATTTTGACAACATAGGAAGAAGAAATCCATGTAGCAGGTCTGCATATAGACAACTCAGAAGATGTCACAACACGAAGGCCTGAAAACTAATTCCAGTCACTTGGCGCACAAAACAGAAATATGTATCATCTTGACAAAAAGTCAATGACGAAAGTCAAATGAAAGTCAACTAAGCCAATTTTAAGAGGTAAAACACTTCAGCATTTATCTGTATTTCCTGCCAAATCCCATATAAATCACTGGGACTCTTCCAAGTTCATACTATCTAGTTCAGTTAAGACTTAGATAAAATGTCAAATATGCTTATGAAGGAAAGAAATGGCAAATAATTTATAATGCATTTCCACAGATGAGTCCCTGGCAACTCAGGCTAACTCTTCTAAACTCCCCATAAGGAAAACAGTATTTAAATGTCTTCAGAATGAAGACAGTGGAGCGGGAGTTAATGTTTCCTGAACACGAGGTTCCAAAAGTTGTTTCATTCTCTTATCCCAATCAAATCTGATGTAGTGACTAGTGATTGGGAAGATCCCATTTTCCTTCCATTAGATTGAGGAAGGCCCATGCCCACCCTTGCAACTGGAAGGGGATGCTCTGCTTTCACATCCACACACTAGCAAGAGTTGAAGTGCTGGGCTGAAACAAAATGGCACCATGTCAAACGAGCATCACACGGGAGGGCCTTCGATGATGCTCATCAAAACCCTGCAATGGTTGGCTCCTGTGCCCAACTCCAGAATTCCTGGATTGAAGTGCCCTCATGATGGGCGATAGAGGAACCAGCTGCCTACTAGTGCCATGTTCTACCTAGCCCAGTTGCCTAACTCCTCAGCTTCCTGAAGAAGAGAACGTGGACCTTCCAGAGGCACGTGGCTCATTGCTGGGGGGAAGAAGGACTCGCTACCTGGAGAATCTCACCTCCTAGCCTTCTCAGTGTCCACATGCTCCCCAGCCATTAAAGAAAAGACCTGAACTGGGATTAGCAGAAAGGTATCTTGGAAAGACAAATGGTGTTTTTTCTCATTCCCGGAATTTTTAGAAATATTTTAGTCCTGCCTATTCGAGCAAGTAGAAGGTGGAACCCAGTCTTCAAAACGTGTAGATGCTGAAAGTCTCCACAGCACATTTAGTCATTCTTGCTGACGCCCCTGGGGTTCAGCGATATCTGAAGCCTCACAGATGTCCCACCTCTGCTGTGTTGGGGTGTGTGTGTGTGTGAAGGGGCATTACATTCCTTTCCTCACCAAATGTAGCTGTTGGTTTGTAAATCATTCTAATTTCTTTCAAAAGGCTGCAGCTGAGTCCATAGGATGGAAACTGAAGGCTTTGGCCATATTATCTTATATACAAGTATTTTATATTTCTGGATTAAAATAAGAGTGGCCCCACAAAGTGTGGAGGAAGGATGTTAACAGTAGTATGTTGTGAGAACCACCAAAAAGGAGTCAGCTGACCTAAACACCTGGGGCAGGGGGTCTCCAAACCTGGCAACTTTAAGAGTTGTGGACTTCAACTTCCACAACTCCTCAGAGAGCCATGCCCTAGGGCAGGGGTCTTAAAACTTGGCCCTTTTATGACCTGTGGACTTCAACTCCCAGAATTCCTCAGCCAGCGTGCCTGGCTGAGGAATTCTGGAAATTGAAGTCCACAGGTCATTAAAGGGCCAAGTTTTAAGACACTTGCCCTAGGGCAGACATGTCAAACACAAGGCCCGGGGGCCGGATCCGGCCCACGAAGTGGTTTCATGTGGCCCACGAAGCCATCCTGGAAACAGTGAGGGAACGGCCCCTGCTGCCTTGGCCCTGGCCCAGAGACCCTCAGATCTGTCCCACTCCTGCCCAGGCCCCCATAGGCACCCTTGATGCAAACGATGTAGAGCTGGCCATGCCCACCCAGTAGGCCACGGCCACCCAGCCCCTTGAGGGCAACTGCAATGCTGATGTGGCCCTCAATGAAATTGAGTTTGACACCCCTGCCCTAGGGGGTTAATTTTAGTCATAAACAAAGCCAGGCACGCATAGCCATGGTTCATCCAGTCAGTTGTGTTGTGAGAACAGTCAACTAGCCTGGTTTGCATCTCTAGTCCTCCAAGAAAAAGAGTTAGAGAGAGAAAGTAACCCCATTCCCACACTCGGCCAAGGTCTCAGAATATACTTTCCAAACAACATTGTAATTAAGCCATACCCACTTCTGATCAATGATGAAGGGGACAGTGAGATTATTTTGCCTTTTCAGTCCCTTTCTGAAGGAGATAAGTGGGGCTCTAGTAACTCTAAAACCCAGTTCATGTGACTGTCTGCTTCCAGAACGGTTCAGCCCTATGCCAATAGCTTTCTAAATCATGCACACTGATCTTGCTCCTAAAGCGGTATTTTTAGAACCTGCAGCTGTCCCATTTTAGTTACCAGACTTTGCACAGATCTTGCCAGGTCCACACTCTGCCACAACTCTCCTCTCCTTCCAATCCCGTTGGCTTCTGCCTCTGTCCCAGTTGGCCCAGCTGCGCAAATGCCTGCCTGAATTCGTAAAACCCAGTACATAGCATCTTAATTTGCTCAGGCCTGTTGCGCCCTGTCAGCGCACCCCATTACTCTTTCAGGCAGCAGGGCAGGAGCACAAAAGAGCAATCAAGGAGGAAAGAGATGATGCATCAGGCTCCAGAAGAAAATGGAGCGGAGAGTTTTGAGATGAAGAGTGATTACCTTTGCAGGTGGGCTCACTTTCATTCCAGCGGGGGTCTCTTGAATCAATGCATTCAATGGCCGAAGGACCTTGCTCAAGCATGTATCCTGCACTGCAAGCAAACTCTACAATGGTCCCTGTACGGTACAGAGGGTCTGATGTGCTGAAATTTCCATGGGCCAGGAACGGTTCATAACATCGATCTTCATCAAAAGCTGCCACCAGGGGGAGCAACAACAAAAAAAGTCAGAAAACTGCCCTTATAAAGGTTGTAGCTTCTGATCTCTCTCCCATTGCAGTAAAATATTACAATAATATCTCCTTGAAGATGGGATCTGCTATGTATGGGGTTTAATAACACTGCAAGCAACGGCTCTACCGATACCACCAGGTGGCGCTGGGCCAAAACTGCTGCGGCCAGGGAGCAGCGTTTCGGCGGGAAAGCCAGGTTTAAATCTATTGGCTGGAAGTGTACCTGGACTCTCGGCGGGAAAGCCAGGTTTAAATCCATTGGCTGGAAGTGTACCTGGACAGGTACAAATAGGGCACAGGTAACCCCTATTTCCCCAGTACAATCCACCTCCTAATAAATACGGTTATGCTGTACTCCTGTGCCTGGCGTCATCCATGCATTCCAGAACCCACTACACAATAGGATCAACCCTACATTTATTGTTAACTTGGTACAACTGTTACAAGTTCAACTATGACATTACCACATCTTGGTCAAATTGCAAGAAGAATGCAGTCAACTCAGATCTAAAGTTGTCTAAAGTTTTGTATCCATTCAGCAACCTCCTACGTCTGATCACTTCTTTCCTGCCAACGTTGCTTTCTGAGACTTTACCCTCTTTCTGCCTCCAATATTCATGTGACTGGAAGAGAAACCAGCTCTAGGTATTGACCCACAGCTTCTTCTGATCAAAATAAACCAGCGTTTCTCAATCTAGGCAACCTGAGGGTGGGTGGACTTCAACCTCCAGAATTCTCCAGCCAGCTTAGCTGTTAGGAACTGTTAAGGAAGTTCTTTCTTTTTTTTATTGAAAAGTTTTACAATACATTTTAAGCATAAAATTCAACAAAAGCCTTTTTAATAAGATTTTGCTGACACACCTCTTTACCCTTATATTCTATCTTGTCTATATTACGTGATTTTTGTTTTTTCCTTAACAGATAAGCTAACCATCTACCTGGCTTATTAGCATTATAAAAAGTATTATGTTTAACATATCGTGAATTAGTTGCCACTTGGTCTGCCATCAACATATCAAACTGCCCTCTTAACAAATTAATTGCTTCTTTCAGCCTCTTATTAGATGAGTTCAAAATAAAAGCCTTCTCTTTCATCTTTATTTCCTCCTCTAATTCTTTACGCTTATATTCCAATCTACGTCTATATTTATTATTCAAATATATTAACACTCCTCTCATATAGGCTTTACTTGCATCCCAAACCATTTCAATGGCTGTACCCTTATGCGTATTTATAATAAAAAATTCTTTCATTTGTTTTTTGCATTCTTCCACATTTTCTTCATATCTAAATAAATTTTCATTTAACCTCCAAGATCTCCTATTTAAGGAAGTTCTTTCTTATATTTAAACAAAATCTATCCAGCTACAACTTATACTTATTATTCCTGGTCCTAGTTTCTTTGGCCATGGAAGATAGTTCTTGGTCATTGTAGTTTATGCTGTTAAGCACACACGGAAATGTCAGCACAGCAGGGGGCTGGACAGCTCCAGGCTGTAACTGCTTTGGCGGGAAAGCCTGAATACAGCGAGTCGTTGACAGCCCCAGGGCATGGTCAGCTCTGGCGGGAAGCCAGGGTTTAAATCCATTGGCCACCTGCACTGGCGGGAAGCCCAGGTTTAAATCTATTGGTCAACATTCACCTGGGCAGGTATATGAGATGCCAGGTAAACCCCTTAGCCCCAGCGTCGTTCCTGATCCGAATAAAGAAGTACTACCCAGCTCAAGTGTCCGTCTCTCTGTGCAACCACGTGACTTTGCAGTTATCTTCCTCAGTCTTCTCTGCACACTTTTCTTCCCAATTCCTTCAGTCTACCCTTGTAGGACATGTGCTCAGGTCCTGAATCAGCCCTATTTAAATTCATTTCTCCCTCGAGCTACCGCCAGCCTTTCTCCCTGGTGACCTCTTTTTTTTGTCTCGGTTCCCTGCCTCCGACCTTCTGCTGAAGTCCCTGTCTTTCCCATTCTCCACCCTTCCTCTTGTATCCTTCCTTGTGGACTCTTTGCTTCTTCGCTTTCAATGTGTCTCAATCCTTTTTTTTTTGTCCTAACCACACTGAAAACTTCTCTTTTCTTTACAAAATCTGGAGTGAAACCAATGAGTTCCCAGAACTGTTATGCATTCTGTAGCCCCACAAGGGTTTTATCTTCCGTCAGTGGCATGCGGCCTCATCACGGCACCCTAGGAATTTATCCAACCCCACATGACAAAGCGGAATTTTGTTTTACTAAAATAAGCTTCCAACACTTAGCTCACAACACTATTGCATATTACCATGCCTGTTCGATTTGATGACTTTCCAAAGTTACCAATAGCAACTGTCAGAATCTACTGCTGAGAGAGAAGACAGCGTCACTGTTTTCTTGCCTCTACTATTTTTGAGCAAGTAAAATGCAGGGAGGGGTTAATAAGTTTTACATCCTCACCTTCGTAGCGCAGGCTAAGGATGAGAGGCATAGCGGGTCCCTCGCTGACCAATTCAACAATGAGGGACTGAGCATCACTTAGCAATCCCCGTTCTGGGACATCATCCATGTCAGAATCATAAATGATAGGGGAGAAAATGCTACTCCCACTGCGGATCATCAGCCTGGGAAAAGGAAAGGATTTGGGTAAGCAGATCTCCCCAACTCAGGGTACATGACGTACTGTGTGTAAACAAATTTTGAGCAAACCTTGAGAAAGGTATTAACGAACCGTAACGGATTCAGATAAGAGTTTACACAATGCAAGATTTTGGTATTATACCCTCTAACAATAAAATAGCATTCCTGGAATCCCTGCGGTGTCATAGTCTTGAAAGGCTGGCATCAAACTTGAAAAACTGTCCAACTTTCTCACTTTGGCCAAATGAAGGCAAAGCCATTGTAATTTCTTGTTCAGGTTTCTCCTTAACAGTTCACTCATCCCTTCTCTAAGGACAGTTCTAAATTCCTTTGGACTTCCCTACTTCAAGTGTTTCATGAGAGTCCCATCATATTTTTATGGGAAAACAAAAATATCTTTCTCCTCCTCTTTCTTCCTCCTCTTTCTTCTATGCCCTACAGACTGATGGTTGCTCTCCTCCCTCCTCCCTGCACCAGGCAAGGTTCTTGACGTTCTCTGAAATGTATCTCAATCCTTCCTGCTGGTCCTCAGCTGATGCCACCCCATCTTCTCTGCTCCCTTCTCCCCTCCCACTTCCATGGCATGCTTGACTGCCTGTCAATTTTCCATCTTCTCACCCCCTCATCCCCATTTTCCCACTTTCTCACTTGTCATTATCTTCATCCAGTGCCACTCTTTCAAAGTGTAGATGGAGCCTCTGGCCTTCAGGTGCTTCCACCAACCAGCGGCAGGTCAGGTTCCGACCACGTGGTCCTCCTGGGGCCTCTGGAGCCACAATGCGTCCACGAGTGGCGTTGTGAACTGTTCCTCCACAGGAAGCTAAGGGGAGGAAGGCTAGACGTTCTTTACAAGTCCCGTTTTCCCCTAGGATTCTTAGAATCCAGAATCCTGCTTATCGTTTCATGAATCCTTAGAAAGGTCCTTCAGATCTCATTTTGGCAGGAGAAATAGTAGTCTTACCCAGATAAAACTAAGTTTTATCCTGAATCCCTGGCTAAGCCAACCCCTGACACTTCCCAGGCTCCTTATTTCAACATTGCCTTTTGGAGTTCAAAGCCACTTGGCAAAAAAAAAATCACCAAATATTCTTTGCAAATACATTTATCATGTACGTTGCAAATATGTTTATCATCCCTAGCCAAGATACATTTTCATGTGATTGGAAAAGAATATAAATGTCACAGTTTTACCTGACCATGGGTGTCTTGGATTGCCTAGGATTTTGTAGCTAATGTGGAAAATTTAAACTTAAATCCCAAAGATCCTGGATCTATAATTTAGACTTTCTATGGAGCATTTGCAATTGTTCAAGGAGCTCAAACTTACTGGAAAAATTAAGCATTATTGAAAGACCTATTTTGCCCAGCATTATTCTTCAAACTGAGGCCAGTTAGATACTCTTAGAAAATCACTAGAAGGATATTATTGTGTAAAGCCTTGGGTGTTTGCCCAGAATGTCTGGCAATACCTCTAAATATAAAGCTTCCATTCTAATGACAAAATAGCTATTGAGGCTTTATCCACTGTTAATTTGTCTAATTTTATGTCTTTCTAAAGCCATTGAGTTACTATCATCCCTGCACCTTGTGATAATAAATTATGCATTCTGCAAAGAAACATTTTCATTCTGAACATATTGGCAATCTGCTCATTGTGTAACTGCCTGTTTTAACATTTAGAGGAAAAAGTGTTATTTGCCTTGTTCTTGCATCATTCATAACTGTATAAATCTTTACACTTTAACTCCACAGAGTGGAGGAACCAAAATTCATCTGTCAGTACTATAAATGGCAAAAGAAAACAAAATAATTCTCTTTTTTTCAACAGTAAATTCTTAAATCGGTCCCCTGCTGGGCCAAAAGATTCTTAGCTTCCAAATGATAATTCAGTATTTGAGACAATCAGCCAGACAGATACTTTTGATTAGTGGAAAACCCATCCATTAAAAAAAAATTATAATTCCGACAATTATTACAGCATTTTGACGTTACACGTATACCCCCCATTAATTGGGCCGTTGGTATCAATGAATAAAAAAAATGCCAAAAAAAAATTTATATTGTCATATAATGAAAGAAGAAAGGGTTCTTCAAAGAACGTTCTGCCCCTGGGACTCAGAAAGCTTTAAAAATGCTCTCCCTTTTGTCCATTCCACTCCAATCTTTTGTCAAGGCCGCGTTTCCTAGTTCATTTGATTCCTTCACTCACCCACACATGCAGGGCTGGTGCCACTCCACCGAGGGCGGCTGACGTTGAGGCAAATGAGTATCTCTTCACCCCTCAACTGGAAGCCTGACTCACATTTGAAAGTGGCAGAGCCCCCCGGATGGAGATCGGTTACCATGACATTCCCATTTTCCGGCCTACTGGGAAATCCACAGCTGAGCAGGAAAGCTGGGGTTGGGAGATAGGAAGGTTACAGTCAGGGAAATATAAACAGGTAATTATGCTCAACAAAAGTGCCTTCAAGGAACGACATCCCTCCAAAGGGAACCTGCTCAACTCTGCCAGTGCTCGATAAATATTTGTATACCTAGAGAACAGTTAATAGGTTTTTGTTCATTTTCGGCACGCTGGCTGCCTCCAATTAGTCTTTTTAACGTGTACCATATAACATTCAGAGTAGATGAGAACTTCTATGTTATGATACGATGGACCCAAAGAAGTTCTCATCTACTCTGAACGTCGTTGGGTGCATGTATCCTTAATTTGTAAATGGATTTATTGGCTTTCTTTTTGTTTGTTTGTTTGTTTGTTTGTTTGTTTTTCCCAGTGAGATATGGTTCCTTCTGGTTTGGATTTACAGGAAGGGTTTTCTTTCACTCTTATGTAAATTAGTCAAGCTGTAAGGCAGATAAAGCCTTGTTAAATCCACTGCCATCATCTTTGAGAGATTTCTTTCCAGTGCTTCTGGGATTAGAACACATCTAAGGAAAAGAGCTTCTGGAAATCATATTATATGTCCCGTTTGCTCTCCAGATGAGGCCTCCCCTCCCCATTTCATGCCTAAATACAGTAGCCTGGATTTGGAGAAATGTGCATGCAATTATATAGGGCTACACTGAGACAAACCCATCAATCCTAATAATACATGAAATATGTATAGTGTAGATATAAAAAGGTAAAGGTTCCTCCGCACATGCGTGCTAGTCGTTTCCGACTCTAGGGGCCGGTGCTCATCTCCATTTCAAAGCCGAAGAGCCAGCGCTTGTCCGAGAACGTCTCTGTGGTCATGTGGCCAGCATGACTAGATGCCAAAGGCGTACGGAACGCTGTTACCTTCCCACCGTAGTGGTCCCTATTTTCCTACTTGCATTTTTACATGCTTTCGAACTGCTAGGTTGGCAGAAACTGGGACGAGTAACAGGCGCTCACTCTGTTACGCAGCACTCGGGATTCAACCCACCAAACAGCCGACCTTCTGATCAACAAGCTCAGCATCCTAACCCACTGAGCCACCGCGTCCCTAGTGTAGATATAGTGCTATCCTAATGTCCAGTTTTGTTCTGAATGACTCAGGTGAGACTCAGCTTTTACCAGATCTGGCTTTGTGACACAGGTGCTAGAACAGCCCAAAACCTCAGTCCAACCCTGAAAAAATAATTATAATCCTCCATCTCATTGCTTTCTCGGTCCTCAGGTATTGGGAAAATGTCCCACTGCTCAATGGGATGAGAAATTTCCCCTCATTTTATTTAGGTATGGAACTATGCTTCCCACGTGTCTATGGGAATTCTCAGTCATCCAGGTCATGATTGCCCCAAAGGTGCTTTTTCAAGAGGCAACTGAACTTTCTTTGTTTTTCCTTAAAGATGTTTAGCTTCTCATCCAAGAAGCTTCTTCAGTTCTGATGTCTGAAGACCGAACTGAAGAAGCTTCTTGGACAGAAGTGAAACATCTTCAAGGAAAAACAAGAAAAGTCCAGTTGCCTCTTGAGAAAGCGCCTTTGTGATAAGCTTCCCATAATGTGCAGTCTAGGCAACCATAATCAGCCTGGAAGGTTTTGAGTTGGAGTCCCAACTCTTTGAGGAAGACTAAGCAGGGAAAGGTCACTTAAAGGAAGGTGAAATGAGGAGGTAGTTGTGCCTTACCCTGGTAGTGGAATCTGAAGACCCCAGGGGTGGTGGTGTGGTAGCTCTGGAAATGAATCAGGACCTGATTGGTTGGACTACGGATCACTTGCCCCTCAACCATCAATGACTCATTGGCCAAGACAACAGGCTTCTCCCCTCCCAGACCTTCCACGGTCAGTGAATCCTCCTTGGACAAGTTCAGAGTCTGCACCTGGACGTCGTGGAAGTTGACAAAGGAAGGGAGACGAATATGAGGATGGACACACTTGCTTATGCTTCACCTATGTTTAATATTGTTCAAGACTCTAAAATTGAGAGCAAATATTATCAGGAAGCTATGGGGAATGGAGGAGGTGAGTGGAAGCCCATCTGCAAAACAGGACTTGAGCCAAATATTCATCTTATGGACAGGGTTGGACATGCTTCAGAAATGTTTCCAAAGTCCTTTGATTCTTGTACAACTATGTACGTGTATGGGTAGATATATACTATCTTTTGACAGCAGGAAACAGAATTTCATTTTTAATCTGGGTCAGTATGCTATAGTAAAAAAAATGACGATAAAGGTTATCTTATCACTATAATATCACTTTGATGTTTCTTAAAACAGCTGAGGTTTTTTTTTTCCTAGCCTTCAGTGCAAGCCTGGTGGGGAAAAAAAAAGAGGATGCTGCTTTTAAAGAATCCATTTACTAAATGAACGCAACTCTTAAAGCATCATCATCTTTTTTTTACAGCCTGGCAAAAATTCCTGAAACAGACAGCTTTTCCAAACAGCAGGGAGGGGCTGTGCTCCTGTTTTCAAAACATGCCAAATGCCACTAAAGCCTACAGATAGTCCTTGACTTACAACCACAGTTAGGTCCAGAATTTCTGTGGCTAAGCGAACTGCACCCAATTTTATGGCCTTTTTGCTATGGCTGTTAAGCAAAGCACGGCAGTTCTTAAGTGGATCGTGTGGCTGTTAAGCAAATCTAGCTTCCCTATTGACTCTGCTTGTCAGAGGTCAGCTGGGAAGCTTGCAAATGGTGATCACATGACCCCAGGACACTGCAATAGTTGTAAATACCTGCCGATTGCCAAGCACCCAAATTTTGCTCATGTGACCGTGAGGATGCTGCAATGGTCGTAAGTGCAAGGACCAGTTCTAAGTCACTTTTTCCCAGTGCCGTTGTAACTTTGAACAGTCACCAAACAAATGGTTGTAAGTCGAGGATTACCTGTAATGTGGTCAGCTATCACTGATCATTTTTCTATTTCTAAACACTTTTGAAAAAGAATGATCAGTCCCAACTTCAGACATACTTTTAACTTCTTCGATGTTGACCCAATTCATCACCTCTCACCTGTACTTCTATGCCATAGCCCACATACACTGAAATGGTGTAAGTACAATCCAGGCCTCCATAAAAGGTAGTACCAGCGTAATCAGGAGATTCAACATAGCCTTCGATGTCGGTGATGTTGTTGTTGCAAAGCACTTGGGGAGGGAGGCAGGAAAGGACACAAAGAAGAGTGAAGTCAGTTTAGTCCAGGATGGTCCATATTTTTCAACCATGTTCAGCCTACCACTATTTGGTGACCCATTGTGGGTCATCCAGGCTTTTTGGCTGGGGAATGATAAAGGTAAAGATAATAATTTAATTTAATTTAATTTAATTTAATAATATTTATATACCGCCCTTCTCCCTGAGGACTCAGGGCGGTTCACAGGGCAGAATAAAATACTAAATACAAACGTTAAAACAAGATTAAATAATTGCCCATATTAAAACAGTTGGAATCAAGTTCTAAAACACCAAGTTAAAATTAAAACACAAGACTAAAAACCCCACCAATCCCCATCAGGCTAGGCCGGCTTGAACAAACAGAAACGTCTTGAGATCGCGACGAAAGGAGCGAAGATCGGGCGCCATCCGGAGCTCTACCGGTAGCTGATTCCACAGCTCCGGAGCGCCCACAGAGAAGGATCTCCCCCTGGGGACCACCAATCGACATTCTCTGATCGGTGGCACCCTGAGGAGGCCCTCTCTGTGGGAACGCACAGGGCGCAGGGAGCTTGATGCCGGCAGCAGATGTTCCCTAAGGTACTCCGGCCCCATGCCATGAAGGGCTTTAAACACTGTTACCAGTACCTTGAATCTCACCCGGAAGACAACTGGCAACCAATGCAGCTCACGGAGCAGCGGTGTAACGTGGGAGTATCGGGAGACTCCCAACACAACTCTCGCGGCTGCATTCTGTACCAGTTGGAGCTTCCGGGTGGTCCTCAAGGGCAGCCCCATGTAGAGAGCGTTGCAGTAGTCTAGACGAGAGGACACGAGCGCATGAGTGACCGTGCACAAATCATCCCGGCTAAGATAGGGCCGCAACTGGCGCACCAGGCGAACCTGGGCGAAGGCCCCCCTAGTCACAGCTCCTATATGGTCTTCCAGGGTGAGCCGTGAATCTAGGAGGACTCCCAAGTTGCGAGCCCTATCTACGGGGGGTAATAGTTCACCCCCCATAGCCAAAGGTGGAACATCCGAATAAACCCGGGATGAAGGTATGCAGAGCCACTCAGTCTTGTCGGGGTTGAGCTGGAGTCTGTTCCTCCCCATCCAGACCCGAACCGCCTCCAGGCACCGGGACATCACGTTGAGGGCATTACTGGGGTGGTTTGGGGTCGAAAGGAAAAGTTGGGTATCATCAGCGTACTGATGATACCCAACTCCAAAGCCACGAATGATCTCACCCAGCGGTTTCATGTAGATGTTGAACAGGAGAGGCGAGAGGACCGACCCCTGAGGAACTCCACAAATGAGAGACCTCGCGGTCGACCTCTGCCCTCCTGCCAACACCGACTGCGAACGTCCCCGGAGATAGGAGGAGAACCACTGTAAAACTGTGCCTCCCACTCCCAATCCCCTGAGACGCCGCAGCAAGATACCATGGTCGATGGTATCGAAAGCCGCCGAGAGGTCTAATAGGACTAGAACAGAGGAATATCCCCTGTCCCGAGCCCTCCAGAGATCATTCACCAGCGCGACCAATGCCGTCTCCGTGCTGTGCCCGGGCCTGAAACCCGATTGGTACGGGTCTAGATAATCCGCTTCATCCAGGACCAGAGGGAGCTGATGCGCCACCACACTCTCAACAACCTTCGCAAGAAAGCGAAGGTTGGAGACAGGACGAAAGTTGTTTAATACAGCTGGGTCCAAGGCAGGCTTCTTGAGGAGAGGCCTCACCACCGCCTCTTTCAAGACGGCGGGGAAGCAACCCTCACTCAGAGAAGCCGATATAACTGCCTGGAACCAGCTGCGTGTCCTCTCCCGGGCTGCATAGACCAGCCAGGAAGGGCACGGGTCCAATAAACACGTGGTGGTGCTCAGCCTCCCCATGATCCTGTCCACTTCCTCCGGAGTCACAGAATCAAACTCCTCCCAGATGATATCGACAAGACCGCCAGTGTCCTGATCGTCAGACTCTGCCCAGTCAGAGTCCAGACCGGTCCGAATCCGAGCGATTTTGTCCGACAGATGTTGGTTAAACTCCTCGGCACGACCCTGCAAGGGATCCTCCCTCACCTCCTGATTTAGGAGGGAGCGAGTCACCCTAAACAGGGCGGCCGGGCGATTATCTGCGGACGCGATAAGGGTGGCGAAGTGGTTAGACCTCGCCTCCCTTATCGCAGCGAGATAAGACCTAATGTAGGCTCTTAGTCGCAATCGGTCGGATTCGGATCGGCTGGACCTCCAACCGCTCTCTAGGCCCCGTCTCCGACGCTTCATCTCCCGAAGCTCCGCAGAGAACCATGGAGCTCGACGGGATCTGCACCGGGTCAGGGGCCGCAGGGGTACAACTCGGTCAAGAGCCTCAGTGGCCATCCTTTCCCAGGCTTCCACTAAGGCATCTGCCGAGCTGTGAGCAAGGGAGGCAGGTGGGGACCCCAGCGCTGCCTGGAACCTCTGGGGATCCATTAAGCGTCTGGGGCGGTACCATTTAATTGGTTCCAAGCACCCACGGCGGGGGGTGGCAAAACGGAAGACCAGCCGCAGGAGATGATGATCGGTCCATGACAGGGGCATAATAATTGGGGAGCCCCCACCAATAGTTTACCCTGCCCAGCCATCTCCGACTCTAGAGGGCAGTGCTCATCTCCATTTCTTAGCCAGGGGGGCCAGTGTTGTCTAAAAAAGCAGAGTTCCCCAACTTTTCAGGGTTGGCGGCCCTAGCTGGGGGGGAAGGGGGAAAGAAGGGATGGTTTGGGGCAGGTGAATGCATGCATGAGAATGTGCATGCG
The DNA here is from genome assembly GCF_964194415.1 of Vipera berus. NCBI lineage: Eukaryota > Metazoa > Chordata > Lepidosauria > Squamata > Viperidae > Vipera > Vipera berus. Next base: position 15,392,321 of record NC_138205.1, read on the forward strand.
CACCAACATCCATTGCTCATGCAAGTGGGGCCACAAGCACCCGTTACGTTTGTGGCGACGTTCACACGAGTGGGGCCGCAAATTACTGAAACCCTCACAGTGATGCTTGCACGAGTGGTGCTGTGCGCACACATGCACACATACACACACACACACACACACCAGCCAGCCACTCACGTAGCTCGCTGGCCAATAGGCCGGTAGTAAGCCGTAGCCCACAGGTTGGGCACCCCTGGTCTAAAGACACTTTGGTGGTCATGTTGTTGTGATTCAGTGTCAGCCTGTGATACCGGCAGCTGAGTCTGATGATTCTGAAGAGGAGGAGGAAGAGGGGTTTGGAGAGCCTTTGGTGTCAGAGGGAGGCTCTGATGCACTGCAGGACTCTCAGCCTGGCCCCTCCCATCATGTTCCTCATCAGACTCAGCCATGTGAGCACGAGGTATTGGACATAGATGATTCACAGCTGGATCTATTCAGGGACGCTAGGAGCAGGAGGCAATCCAGCAGAGTAGAACAGAGAAATGCCATGAGGCAACTCGGTGAGAGGAGGAGAAGGCAATGAGAAGCCACGCCTTGGGACTGCTGATAAAAGGGAAAGGTGTGGGAGGTGCTGGTTGCTGAAGGCAACCGTTTGAAGATCTTCTGCTAGAGTCTTGGTCTGTTATTCCTGTTTAACTCGTTTGAACTTTTGGTTTAACTCTTGTTTGAACTTTTGGTTTAACTCTTGTTTGAACTTTTGATTTCTTTGTAAATAAATTTGGTTGGGTTTTTCCAGCCTGTTGACTATAAAAAGGGGTTGTCCCTGACATTCAAACAGGGCCGGTCGTAGGCTGGAACAGAACACATGTGGCCAATATGACTATAATACAGTGGCACATGGAACGCGGTTACCTTCCCACTGAAGTGGTAACCTTTTTATCTACTCGCATTTGCATGCTTTCAAACTGCTGGGTGGGCAGGTGTTGGGGCAAGAGACGGGAGAGCATCAGGAGGAAGTTGTCTTTCTGTCCACTTCTGAAATCTTTGCATCTCACTCATATCGCTTACCAGGGGTGTGTACTGTCGTGATGGTCGTTGTAGTAATCAAGGTGGTGGTCGTCTCTTCCTCACCTTCGGGAATGAAGGCTGTGGTGGTGGCCGAGATGGGGCGGTTGGCAGAACCCATCTCGTCCGGCGGAGGCGGCAACCGGGGTGGAGCAGCTGCGGTTGAAGCTGGAGGGGTGGTGAGTAGGAAGCCAGTGGGAGGGGCAGCGGTGGTCAATGGGGAGGGGCCGGTGGCTGTGGCCTCGGAGGTCTCAAGGACCATCCCACCATCTAGATGCTGGATGGGCGGATGGAATGGGGGCAAAGTAGAAGACTGTCCTCCTAGGACCAAGGAGGACACAGTTAAAAAGAAGGGGTGCAGGGAAGTCAGAACAGAGGAGGTCAAAACACTGCAACCCTCTCATACCCTCCCTCCCCCACAAAAAAATGTCCTGTCTGCCACAAAACTGTTTTTCTAGCAGAAAAACCAATGTGCAATTATCAAACTATCCATTAACCCCTTTTTAAAAGTGCAGTGCCAAACTGTCTGATTCACAATGACGTCTCCCCTTATAATAGGCCAGGGGTAGGGAACCTTGGCTCTTTTATGACTTGTGGACTTCAACTCCCAGAATTCCTGAGCCAGCCATGCTGAAGAGAAATGGAGAGGTTGCCATGCTGAGCCATGCTGGCTCAGGAATTCTGGGAGGTGAAGTCCACGAGTCATAAAAGAGCCAAGGTTGCCTACCCCTGTAATAGGCCCACAATCTCCCTCCAAGAATCACCCCTGCCCCTCCATTTCTCTTCAACCCGAGCCACCCTCTCCTCTACAAATAGTCCCATCCCAGACACAGCCTTTTCCCTTCCCCAAATTCTTTGCTTTTTCTCACCAGGAATTGGTTCTTCCACCACCTCACCCCCAGAAAACTCCTTTCTCAGCAGTGTCCCCTGCAGCAATTCAGAGAGGCTTTCGGGACTGGGGGGAGAGGACCCCGGCACCTCTGCTGAGACCCCCATTTCCTCCTCCTTGGGTCCCTCCATGGGCTCTGATGAGAGGGCCTCCAACAGCGGGGACGGGGTGGCATCCTCATTTTCCCAGAGAGGCAGGCCTGTAGGAGACAAAGGGTTAATAGTGGCCTGTCCTCCATGTTCTTCTCACATTGGCCTCATAGGTCCACAGAGAAGAAAATGCACTGCAAATTGTACATTTGCTAAATTTAGCAAGGCTGTACTTTCCCTCCCGGACCAACATGCATAGCACTGTTTCCCACCATTTTTCCTGGGACCAGCTTTTCTGGGCTGCAAAATCCCAGACAGCCACAGATGGCAGCAAAGACCTACAAAAAGCTAAGAATGTATGACCTTCTAGGTCAGGCGGATCCCACCCACAGTCTGTGGACCACATTTAGCCCTGAACATCTATTAATGCAGCTCCCAAATATCATAAACTTTATATATTTTTATGTGATTTATATACGTTAACTATGCTATGTATATTATATATGCAGCTCAAGGCAACTCTTCATTCAATGCGATCCAGGCAAGCCAAAAGATTGGACACCCATGTTGTAGTTTTTTGTGGCCCAGATATGGCAGCACAACAACCAGCTTTGTAAGATAGGTTGATTGCACATACACAGAGAGAGAGAGAGAGAGAGAGAGAGAGAGAGAGAGAGAGAGAGAGAGAGAGAGAGAGAGAGAGAGAGAGAGAGAGAGAGAGGCACAAATCACTTAAGGAGTTTCTATAGCAACAGATAGGCCTACATCTTAGTTGTTTATTTATGCTTTACAACCTAATGTCCATCCAGGCCTCTAATCTTGGTCTGCCTTCCTTACACATTGGTCCAATCCTGCACAAATGCAGTAGGTCCTCAACTTAAACCACAATTGAGCCCAAAATTTCCGTTGCTAAGCAAGACCGTTGTTAAACAAATTTTGCCCCATTTATGACCTTTCTTGACACAGTTATTAAGTGAATCACTCCAGTTGTTAAATTAATAACACAGTTGCTAAGTAAATCTGGTTTCCCCATTGCATTTGCTTGTCCAAAGGTTGCACAAGGTGACCACGTGACCCTGGGGCACTGCAACCGTCATAAATACATGCACTTGCCAAGCATCCAAATTTTGATCACGTGACCATGGGGATGCTGCAATCGTTGTAAATGTGGAAAAACTGTCATAAATCACTTTTTTCAGTTCCGTTGTAACTTTGAACAGTCACTAAACAAATGGTTGTAAATCAAGGACTGCCTGTCCACCGAATGCTCTTCTCTGTCCATCAGCCCCCTTGGTTCCTCTTCCTCTGACAGCACATTAATAGAAAAAAGGAGCCTTCAACAAAAGAATTGCCACCATGCTATGGTTGAGCCTAGCCATTTATCAGATAGTCTTGACTTATCATTCATTTAGCGACTGTTCAAAATTGTGACAGAGCTGAAAAAAGTGACGACTGGTACTCGCACGTACAACCACCACAGCATCCCTGTGGTCACAGGATCATGAATTTGGGCCCTTGGCAACCAACATGTATTTACAAAGGTTATACATCCTCTGGTCATATGATCATCCATCGTTTGTGATCTTCCCAACTGGCTTCTGAGAAGCAAAGTTAACAGGGGGAAGCCAAACTTCATTTAATAGCTATGTAGCTCACTTAACAAGTTGGTGATTTGCTTAATGACCACAGCAACAAAGGTCATAAAACTGGGCATAGCTCACTTAACAACTGCTTTGCTTGTAACAAAAGCTCCAATTGTGGTCGTAAGTCAAGGACTACTTTATAATGCTGTGTGTGGTCTTGCCAGGTCTTTCAACAGCAGCTAAGCGTCTTCTGGGCATTTATTTTGTATAATTTCTTAAGATGAAATTACATAGGTAAACTATGCAATGCCTTATATTGATCACTGACTATGCTAGTTCTTCTAACTACATTCAGGCCTTCTCTTTTGCGCTATGAACGCTTCCATGGTTATTTTACAGCTGTTATTTTAGATTACCCCCAACGCTGGCTGCGGTATTCTGGGAATTGAAGTCCACACTTCTTAAAATGGCTAAGATTGGGAAAGGTTTTAGAGGGCAGGCTTCTTTCAAGATAGCATTTATAAACTGCATTGAGACCACTCCATCTATTACAACAGGGGAATTGGGCCACATACATTTTTCTTTTTCCAAATAGATATAATCTGTTTTTCCAGGCAAATAGTTGACATAGAAGTAAGAATCAGAAACATGATTCTACAAACTTAAATTCTCTAAGGCCAAATCCTAAACATGTGTTAAGGTAAAGGTAAAGGTTCCCCCGCACATGCGTGCTAGTCGTTTCCAACTCTAGGGGCCGGTGCTCATCTCCGTTTCAAAGCCAAAGAGCCAGCACTTGTCCGAGGACGTCTCCGTGGTCATGTGGCCGGCATGACTAGACGCCAAAGGCGCACAGAACACTGTTACCTTCCCACCGTAGTGGTCCCTGTTTTTCTACTTGCATTTTTACGTGTTTTCGAACTGCTAGGTTGGCAGAAGCTGGGAGTAACAGGCGCTCACTCTATTACGTGGCACTCGGGATTCAACCCGCCAAACTGCCGACCTTCTGATCGACAAGCTCTGCGTCCTAACCCACTGAGCCACCGCGTCCCTAACATGTGTTAGTAGCCCCTTAAAAAATGTGGCATATACTTTTACCATCATCACCCCAATTTATTTTCCATGTTTCTTTGGCCAAATTAATTGAAATAAACAGTAACAGTTACAAACTTAAATGTAGTTTAAAAGTGTTGACGTCCCAGAGTACAATACTTTGAACTGCAGTTTAATCACATTTTTATTGACAATCATAGTTGGGGATAATAAAAAATGTAAAATCTAAAATAGTGGATATATCCTCGTAATCCAAAGTGATCTGTATGTTGTCCTCAAAAAGTGACTTGAGCTGTTCCACAATCATAAAAAAGACAAATCCATTATTATTATTTATTATTATTATTTAGAGAGAGGGAGAGAAATAAATTCCTCTTTATCCATGCCAGCTAAATAAGCAATTAGATGGTGAAAGAGTACAAAATAGAAAGTTTGTTAAGACTCAGGCAATTTAACAGAACTGGTGATTAAAGTGAATTAAGGTGGAATGATTTGTCTAAATTATGTGGTCTTCTCAGCAAACTGGATAGCTCCCTTGTGTCTTGAGGGTAAATCGGGTAGCTCAGATACCCACTGGAGACCTACGTGTGTAAAAGTGATCTTGTGAATGCTGCCTCCCTTCTCCCTGCTTTTGCTGCAGAAAGCTGCGTCATTTAGCTTCATATTTATACATTAAACTTTGCTTCATGCTGAATAAATAGAAGGGAACAAGGAGCTTAGCAAAAGCCCATGGCTAGGAGGCAGTTCTACTGATGGAAGAGCAATAGCCGACTTCAAGAGGCCATTCCTGCTTGGAAGAGCAGAGAAGTCTGCAGATCTGATCAGGGACCTAAAAGGCCTCAAATGATGAGTGCCACACATCACTTGGGTTGTCTGGATATGACAAGTTCAGAACTGACAGCTGTAGCCGCTGCAGGCAACTACCAGCATGTGGGATCTGGGCAGCTTCTGACAAACCCTTAATTGCTCTGAGCTCTCTCTATTAAGAAGGCCAGCTGCCTCACAGGCTTGGGTGCACAGTGCATTTGCTATTCCCTCAGTCAAATGGCTGGTGCTCTGAGGAGTGGAAAGGCCTGACTTGGTGGTCCTGAGGTAAAGGGGTTTCCCCGCCTTTGTTTGCTCAACTGGTCAAAATCCAGTGGTGATGCCTCTGGAGAGGGCAAAGCTGCTAACAGAAAGTTCTGTGAGGTGACATCTTGCTGGGATTTCATTTCCCACGTTCAGCACCATCTGGGTGATGTATCACAAACCTCTCTCATCCCAGGTCAACAAGGATGATGGTGATAGGGGTGGGGGGTGTAGGAGGAAAAGAATACACTCTTAGCTGAAATCCAGGGGGGGGGGAACTTATGTCCTCACAGCTAAGTGGAAAATCTATGCATCTTCCTGCCTCAAGAATGACACCCCTATCCCTACTTCTGGGTTTCCTAGGCCTAGCTGCTTCCTCCTCCTCCTCCTCCTCCACCACCACCACCACCTTCCATCCTTGTGCCCCACAAAACTCTGGCTCTTGAGACCTTCTTCCCTACCACCATCCTTCTGAATGGCCTTTGACAGGGTGACTCCCTGTTGCATTGTTTACCCTAACCTATCCAGCAAATTTGAACTTATCTTTCACCGAATGTGCAGAGCTGCAGGAGTGCCAACCTCCTGTTCAGGAAATGTGTTGCCTATCAGCTTGCCCTTTTGCATGATTTCATAATGCCGCCCCCCCTGGCACCCCGGCTCTTTAGTCCTTGCCATTATGCTTGCTATCCTTCTGAGTGGTCCTTTATTGGAGCACCCTCATTTTGACCTGGACTCTGCTTTTTTGGTTTACAATGCATGAATATTGCATTTGTTTTTCTTGGCAGCATTACATGCAAAACCCCAGGGATTTTTTTCCCCTCAGTGGGGGAACATTGTTCTTTGCCTAGTTCGATTTATTCACATCTCATCCCACTCCATTTCTTGGACCCCGGTGCTCAAAAATTGAGGTCAGCTTTCAAACCTATCAAATCTTCAGTCATATCTGTAACTTCCCATCAAGGGTCAGCCTTAAATTTCTGCTTCACTTGCAACAACCTGACAACCCTCCCTTTATAAATAATCACTTCCCTTAAAATCACTGCCAACCTTTATAATGCCTTAAAGATATTGGATAAGGTAAAGTGAAGATGATTCCAGATCTCTCTCTAGCAGATTTTACAGCCATTTAAATAGGATTCCTCTCCATTTTCCTAAGAGCACCTTAAACTACATCCTCCTTGCTATTGATCGTGGTCCTCATCAGATTTCTACATTCTGTTTCTTACTACCACCCATAGAACAAACCCCCTATTTCCCTCCTCCACCTTTTCCACCTTAGGAGATATCACAGACCATCATATACCGATTCCCTTCTTTTATCCTCTTGCAACCATCATTTCCCCATAGCTGTTTAAAAATGTGTGCATCCCCAAGCAATGAAATAAAAATTCATTTTTTTTTAATTTATTTTTTTGCTCCACATAAAGGGGTATTTTCAAACAGGCTTCCCTTGCCTACAACACCATCTTTACAAAATGCCCACCTGCCATTTGCACTGGGGAAGGGGAGGGCTGGTGGTGATGAAGATGGATTTTCAAACCCCCCTCCCCTTTTCTTTAATACAAAAGATGGTTAAATTGAAATAAGCCCCTTCCGTTTGGGTTGCCAGCTGCCCCGTCCCCAGCTCTCGTGCTAAAAAGCTTCCCGCTTACCTTGTAGAAGAGACAGGGAGCAAAGCAGCAGCAGAAGAAGAGGCATGTTGGGTCCTGCTTTTTCCAAACAGCGCATTTTGGATTTCTTCAGACCTGCAGAATACCTAGTCTGGCTATTTCCTTCTCCTGCCAGGCAAGGGAGCCGTGGAGCTAGGAGTCTGCTTAGCAAATGAAAATGCAGTAGCTTCTTTGCAAGGGCTAGTTCTGTAGGATTTTTCTCTTTTGCCTTTCCAAAGCAACCTAGGCTTTTTCTATTTGTGTTTTGGAAATGTGCCTTTTCTGCAGTCTGCTCCTGCTTGCTGCATAACTGATTAACTGTGTTATCTGGACCCCCTCTTCCCTTTTCGCTTATAGAGAGAGAAATGCAATGGACTGCTTCCTGTCGGTGAAATTATTTTTGAGAGGAGGCATGATGCCAGGCCTCTTTAACCCAGAGCCCCTCTTTTTCTCTCACTGAGTGGAGAAACGGGGGAGGCCAAAATGAATTTCTTTGCGTAAGAAAAGGCATTGGATCCTTCTTTGTCCGCCACCTACATACCTGTCTGGAAAGTCACCTATAGATATATTGCCATTGCCATGTAGTTTCTCTTCTCCGTTCCTTTCTTGCAACAGATTCTGGTACCAAACCAAGAAAAACTTGAATAGGAATTGAAGGATATCGTGAACGATTCTTTTTAAAAAAAAATGTAAAACCTTCAGGGGTTTGGCAAAGCAACTCTCTACCCCTCCCCTTCTGTCCTTGACAATGAAACGCAATGTCTTTTTGCAGATGCAATTTGGATGGGATCTACACATTATTCTGAATATTAGAGAGAAGGGGGAATATAAATCTACACCCCCATCCTAGCAGATGCCCATAAATATAGGTTGAAAGCGCAATATGGAAAATAAATTACGTGATTTTTAAAAAAAAAAACAGCTAAGGAACATAATGTACGTAACAATTCGTTCCTATAAAAAATACAGCTTCCTGATTTGCCAAGCTAATATATAAATAAATCCCCTTTTCTAGATAATAAAGGAAAATTGTTCAAGGCCTAGTCTCTTACAGAAAATAAACCCTCTGTAGTGGAAAACAGATGCAAACTTTATTAGGGAGGTTGCAAATCTTATTTCATGATTTGTAACCTTACCTCCCATAAGAATTCTGAAAATAAGCTATGCATTTTGTTACAAAAATAACCAATAATATTTTGGTCATTCCTTGTAAAGAATCAGATGAGAAGAGTAAAACACGACAGGCTCCTTAGATTGCCTATAGATATTTTTTTTTCCAAAAGAGGTTCAGCAAGAAATTATCAAATATTTATGTTGTCATTTTGAGGAAATTCAAGGCAGGCATCTAGGCAAAATCTCTGACTACATTTGAGCTTATGCATTTCTCAGTGTGGGTTTGGGTTTGATGGCTTGTTTTTTTGTTTTTTGTGAACTTTCATACCCTTCTAATTTTACTGTAGATATTTGCAAACCGCAGGCCCCAGCAATTTTAAGGCAATATTTAGCATTGCACAGAAATGTTGTGTTTATTATTAAAATGTTCCCATATTGTGCCAGATTCTTTTGTTTTTCTCTTCCCTTCCACAAAATCCATCTTAAAATTGCTGTTCTTTCTTCCTCTCTCTGCACCAACATTGTTTGTGACTTTTTCCATCCTTCAACTTCCCCATCAGGGCTCCTTCATCCCTTACAACTCCAAGGTTTTGCCTCCCAATTTATAACTCTCCTATAAAAAGTCTACCATCACCGACATGACCACCGTCACCCCTCCCATCCTGGGCCTTTTTGTCTGAGGCTTCAGAAGCCAGGCACACAATCAAGATGGAAAAATGTATTCTTGAAACAATTAGGGAGGGATAGATGTAGAGATTGTAGGGGTGAGGATGTGATCGCTCTTCAGGGGCGGAGGGGGGGGTGGGGTGGCAGAAAAAAGAACACCCCCCCCCTTTGGTGGCTTCAACTTAATCTCCTCTCACAATGGTTACTATGAAAGTTGCTATGGGAGGATGGTTGCTAAGGAGGCAGTGTGGTTGCCAGGCAGCTGCTAGGATATAGGTACCAGCAGCTGCTAAGGAAGATGCTAAGGATGGTTCACAGGAAAGGTCCGATTAACAGTAACCACTGGTGTGCAGCTTAAAGACTTATTTCAGAAATGCAACTGATGTAGCAATCAGCTGCTGCCTGAAATGCATGGAGGGGGGAAGGGGAGGGGAAAGATGGCTGTGCTGCAGGCAGGGGGTTGCCTCCAACGTGGCTGAGCCGATGCTGCAGTTAGACGGAGGAGGAGCCCTACTCTAAAGCAGACCTAGCTGGCAGCTTACCTTTTGCAGCCCTAAACAATTCATCACTCAATCCTACGCCCACCCCCAAACCCTAGAAATGATTGCTTAGTGATGAGATCAATCACTCAGGGTGACCGTATGCCCATTCGAAGACTGTTGATACAGTGGGTTCTGGGCTGTGGTTGGGATGGCTGTTTATGCAGCGGAAGACTCGGCTTGTGCTGATACGAGGAAGGAGAGGAATACGTCAAAGGGAGGGATGGCAGATTAGAGGGGGGGGGAGGAGGGGGGTGGTGGGAGGGAGGGGGAAAGCTCTAATCTTTTCCGGATGCCTCTGGTAGTCTATGTGCATGAAAAGAAATTACTGTAGACAATTGGCAACGGAGGAGTTCAGCCAGGAGGAGATAGAAAGAGAATCACAGAGGGAAAAGAGTGATAAAGGCATTTGGGGGAGAGACAGAGAAGGCAAGAATATTAGAAGATGGAATGACTGGGAAATGGACAAATGAACAGGTAGAATTTTTTTAAAAAAGGGTAGGGAGAAGGCGGGGAGGGGAAACCCATCTGTCTGGGTAAGGTATAATTTGTCTTGCAATAAATGGAGGGCACCAGCAGAGAAGGTGACTAGTGAGGACCGGAGTTAGAACAGAGGGGAAATTACAGCAATGGAGGCAGATGAGAGGAGATAGGCAGAATTGATAAGGCAGAATGAGGACCAGTTTAGAAGAGGATACGGTGATATAGACGGAGAGAAGAATGGGATGGTGGAGGGGGAGAGAAGTGGCGAAAACGACTGACAGCAAGGCTCAGAAACCAGGCATCTGTCTAAAGAACAGATCCATGCAGCAGCCAAGCAAAATATGAAATGAGCAGGAAGAAATAGAGAACGAGAGTTGAAAGGGCACCTGATGAATTGGCCTGGGCAATTCAGAATGGCTGGACAGGCCAGCAGATTTGCGTAAGATGCTCTAACTTTGCCCGAAGATGCCCAGCATTATGGCTGATTGGGGTCTCCGTGGTCTTCTCTCCCCGCTCCTCCCTGACCCCTCTACTTGGCACTCTCGACCAGAGCCAGCCATAGCTGTGCTAGGTTCTCTGGCCCTCTTCTTCATCTGGTACTGCTATCGTGTGGGGACAGGGCAAGTAGCCCCTGTGTCTCATCCACAAGGTGTGCCGACCGACGAAGGATGCCCTCGCCGTCCCCTCAGGGGTGATGCCATCAATCAGCGCCTGTATCGCAGCCTGCGAGATTACGCCAAGCGCTATTCGTGGTCAGGTATGAACCGGCTGCACAAAGGTATCCGGGACCAAGCCCATTATCAGCTAGGCGAACGGATGGCAATCCAGAAGCCCAGCGCCTTCTACCTCCCCGACTTGCCTTCGGCCCCCTATTTTCCCCGCGAGTCCCAGCGTCACGATGTGGAGATTCTTGAACTCAGTTTCCCAGCCATCCTACGGGAATTTGAGGGCATTGCCAGGGACTTTGAACCCGGAACGCCAATGCCACGGGGATGGATGGTCAACGCCAACCCTGGCTGGCACAGTTATTACCTCTACCGACAGGGAGAGTGCATAGCACAGAATTGCCGCAGCTGCCCATGGACATATCGGGCACTGAGCGCGCTACGCACCTTTATCAACGCCAATTGCTTTGGAAACGCCTGCTTTAATGTCTTGCAGCCTGGAACTGTGCTACCTGGCACCTATGGGCCAACGAACACCAGGGTACGGTGCCACCTAGGTGAGCGAACGCTGGAGGAGCAATGAATGGGGCAGATCACAGCGCCTACTCGGAAGGGAAGGGGCCCCAGTATCTGAAAACCTGTATTGCCAGCATCTCCTTTCAGCGTAATACATGCTGTCTAATTCCTAAACGGGAGCTGTTTATAAGCTTGGTTTATCATTATTATTCTGTTTTATTAACTAAGCTATTTATAATTACTAGCAGCCAAACAAGCAGGTTGGAATAATTGTTGTGAACTGCAGCACTGCTTCAGATGCATTTGCTCCAGAAAACATCAGCAAATCTTATTTTTTTAGAAAATCTGCAGGTGACAAGTGGCATTTCAGAAGAGGCATTCTTTGTAGGATGCCTCTTCAGGGGAGGTGCTATGAGAAACAGGCATCATTGGCCAACATTTTGATTCACAGTGCAAATATGATAGGTAGGTGGGGTAGGTAGTACAAGCAGCATCAATTAAACTACTTTTATCTTTTTATTTAAGACATTTTTAGCCCCCATCCCCGGTCTTATCACCAACTCTGGGTGGCTCCTAATCAAAAGTTTTCTAAAAGTTTAAAATTTTTCATTATCTCAAACTTAAAATCTCAGGCATTTGACCTCAGGTGAAGGCAGGAGGATATGAACAGAGTTTTTCAGAAAAGGTGTTTTGGTTTTTTTTAATGTTGTGCAGATCTTCTTTTCCAGGTCTCCAATTATCTTCTGTGGTCCCAAAGGTGCTTTTTTCCAAAAGACAAATGGACTTCCTTGCTTCTTTTCTTTGAAAACTTTTCGCTTCTCATCCAAGAAGCTTCTTCGGTTACTGAAGAAGTTTCTTGGATGAGAAGTAAAGGTTTTCAAAAGAAAAAAAATGCCCCAAGAAAGTCCAGTTGCCTTTTGGAAAGAAGCACCTTTGGGACAACCATGACTTGGAGGATTGAGAATCTCTGTAGACAATTATCTTCTGTAACTTCTATATTCCTGCTCTGATTGTCGTTTGCAAGACAGGCAGCTTTTTAACTTTCTGCTAAACCGAGAAGGGGGTCCCCAGGTTGTGGCCACAATTCTGGATGGGGAGATAAAAATTCTGTAGCGAAAGGAGATACCCATTCTTGGTTTTGCATATGACGGCTCCCTCTTTCTCACAGCCTAGGAAGTTGTTTCCATCGTTAGTGCTTTAAATCAGCATGTTTCTCTCCTCTCTCTGGCATGAGGGAGTGGGGTGGGGAGGTGGGATACAGAGCATCCTTCACTAAGCCTCCCTCTCACAGCTTCCTTCCTTCTTCTTCTAGGCCTAAAAGTGCCACCTGGTTGCGAGTTGGTGGTGGGTGGTGAACCACAGTGCTGGTCTGAAGGATACTGCCTTCTGGTGGACGATTCCTTCTTGCACACCACAGCCCATAATGGTAAGAGAGCACAGAAAGCAGACTGAAGTGAGTTGACTTCAAAAATCTGTCTTCCCAAAAAAGCAGTTGGGGGACTAGGACTTCCTTGAAAAGTTCTCCGTTGTATAAATTTGTTCCAGCAAGACACGGCCTCTTTAAAAGGTCCCAAGGTATGATGGACCCAATTACCGGTAAATGCTATCCTATTAAATTCACAACCATCTGACTACCTCTAGGCAATTTTGTTCCCTACCATTCCCTCTGTGTAGGATTTCGGGAAGTTTTCCAAAGAGAATGTATATTGCACAGTTTTAAGACTCCACCTAACAGAGGGTTGGGGTGTTTTATTTATTCCCAGGGAAAGGTCTTTCTTGCAGGAATAATCTGTTCAGGGCTGCATTGTGGAACAATGATGGGCAGGGCTGCAGCGCATGAAAGGTGAAGTCCAAAGATAAAATAGGTAGCACCGAAATCCTCCTACCCATTTTCTGGTATTCTATTATTTGGGTGATTGTTTGACAACACCAAACATGCATAATTGGCCAACACTCTGCTTCAAAGTATAAGTATGATGAGTAAGGTGGGTAGGTAGTACAAGGAGCATCGAGTAAACTCGTTTTACCTTTTTATTTAAAACATTTATATAGCCCGGGTCTTATAACCAGCTCTGGGTGGCTCCTAATCAAGTTTTCTAAAAATTTAAAATTTTAGGCCAGAGTTTTGCGGAATTATCTGGGCACACAAAGCAGATTAACTACAATTTCTAAACCATTAGCTATGGCGCGGGTTTTCTGGATTTGTCCAACATGCTGTTCTAAAATATGGTTGGCAGGTATCACTCTAAACCACAAACTAGCCAACCCCATTTATATACCATATGTTTGCAGCATCAAATTATGTCTTTTTGACGTGATTTTTTTTCCCCCTTTCATTTCACCTGGCAAGCTATCAGGGTGAGAAACATCATTTTGGTCAGATCTGCTCCAATTGTTGAAAAGGATTTGAAATTAAAGCCACATATAACATTGGGACTACTTGCGAGATGATAATTGCAACCATCTTTGTTACAGGCTCCCCCAGCGACGGACCTCAGGTGATTTTTATTGCTGATCTCTGGCACCCCAACGTAGCAGGACCTGAGCGACAGGCATTAGATTATATCTTTGCCCCTGGTCGATAGATACTTGACCTAACAAGTATTGTGGGCATGGACACAATCTCACAAATATTTGCTGCTCCTCACAAAAAATCAACCACCCCCTACACTGTTGTCTTGATCTAGATTCATTGTTTTGCAGACTGAATTAGGTCCAATGTGTAATGCAAAAGCCACAGAGAGATTTGCGAAGCCATGAAAAATGTCTTTTTTCTTCAAGGTGATTCTGTGCCCTTTCAGAAGACTAGAAATTTTCGTGATCTGGGACATTCTGTTTTCCTTTCTTGCACTGTATAGTTCCTTGTGGTTTATTTCCTCTTACGGCACTGTTCTGTTCAGCCTGTGCAGGTGGGAATGTTGCTGACTACACTCTAGTACTAGTTACCTTCAAATTTAATGAAGTATATGAAATCCACGTTCTGCATTAATAGTATAGATTTCTCCAGGATTATTTTGGGAAGGAGGGTAAGAATTAACCAAAGTATAATACTCTGTTTCTACCTGTCTGTGACAAATTGTAATTCTTCCACAATATCTGTAGCTCAACATTTGTGTCAAGGGATTTCATTTCGAAAAATTCTAGCCAGCTGTATTCCAATAAAATCCTTAGAGACTCATGGGTGTTTTTTTTGTCCAGACATTTTTTTTCTTGCAGGAGAAACGATTCAGAACTTACTCATAAGGTGTGCTTTATGAGATTAAAGGCACTAGCCACAATTTTACTCTTGAACATCAGCCAGGTTTATTTAAAAAGTGCATTAAACTCTGATGTCGGGAAGTGCAACCAAACACAGTGGAGGGAAAATTACATGGGATGAAAATTAAAAGCTGCAGGAGTTAAGGTGGAGATCTCTAAAAAAAGTCACTGATAGGATAGTTCTAGTATATGAGGAGAACATATAACGCACAATTGCCAGGAATATCACTATCCCAAATCAAGCAAGCTCCTTTTCATTCATGTTTCCTGTACACTTTTAAAAATATTTTTAATTAGAATGCCACAGTACAGGTAGTCCTTGACTTACGACCACAATTGAGTCCAAAATTTCTGTTATTAATGAGACATTTAAGTAAATTTTGCCCCATTTTATGACCTTTCTTGCCACAGTTATTAAGTGAATCATTGCAGCTGTTAAGTTAGTAATGCGGTTGTTAAGTGAATCTGGCTTCCCCATTGACTTTGCTTGTCAGGTCGCAAAAGTTGATCCCATGACCCCGGGATGCTGCAACGGTCATAAATATGAGTCAGTTGCCAAGCATTTGAATTTTGATCATGTGACCATGGGGACACTGCAACGGTCATAAATGTGAGTCAGTTGCCAAGCATTTGAATTTTGTTCATGTGACCATGAGGACGCTGCAACAGTCATAAATATGAGTCAGTTGCCAAGCATCCAAACTTTGATCTAGTGACCATGGGGATGCTGCAACAGTTGTAAGTGTGAAAAACGGTCATAATTCACGATCAGGGGGCTGGACTAGAAGACCTCCAAGGTACCTTCCAGCTTCTATTCCAGACATGTTAAACACAAGGCCCGGGGGCTGGATCTGGCCCGCGAAGTGGTTTCATGTGGCCTGCGAAGCCATCGTGGAAACAATGAGGGAATGGCCCCTGCTGCCTTGGCCCTAGCCCAGGCCAGTTGGGAGCCAATGTACAATTTCGTGGTGGTCATCTATGCTGAAATACATTCAGTCTTAGCTTCACAAGGCCATCTGGAAACAGTGAGGGACCGGCCCATGCCACGTCAGCACTGACCCCTGGGCGGACGCTAGGAAGGTATCACCCTTTGTGAGGAATGAAGAAATGCACCATCGCCTGGAAGTGGCCAGCATATGACCCTGCCTACTTTGGGCAGGCTAGGGCCTGGGCAGCGTTGCGCTTCTCTTCAGATTCGTGCCATCCGGCTCAGCCTCTCGGCACTGTCAGGAAAGTGCCCCACTGCCTGCCAAAACCGGTGCAGGCTGGGGGCTGGGCAGCATTGTGCAGATAACATCGACTCTCATGCTGCTCATGGCGTCCCCTCCCCCAGAGCCCACCAAGCCGGATATGTGAAGTAGGCGAGGGCCACGTGCTGGCCACTTCCAGGCAATGGTGCATTTCTTCATTCCTCACAAAGGATGATACTTCCCCAGCTGCGTTTCTTGCCTGTTTTTCTCCCTGCCTCATCTCAAATATTTCCCCACCACTCTAGGAAGGAAGGAAGGAGAGGGAGGGTCTGAGGGAAGTCCTGCGTTAGTCCTTCCCTGCTGCCCTTTCACCAGACCCTTGCCCCCTCCTCCTGGCCTATCCTGGGGGGGTCTCCAATCCTATTGCTAAGGAAGCTTTGGGTACAAAGCCAGGTCTCCTCACATGGAGAGGGAGTGGGCCTCCCTTTTGACTTTGCCCTTGTACCCATCATGAGCAACCTGGCTAAGGAGAGCAAGCACAGCAGCAGCAGCCTTGAGGAGGAGGTAAGTGCAGCTGGGCACCACCTTGGGGAAGTGGAGCTGGGCTTAGTGCCGTGGGTGCTTGACGGCTGGGCTGGGCATTTGACCTCCACACCACCGTCCAACCCCCCCCCAAGGCCTGAGAGGAACAGTGAGGCTCCTCCGGTGGACCATGCCTTGGCACTTGCCCCGGTCCAATCTCCTTCTGCCAGAGACCCTCAGATCTGTCCCACTCCTGCCCAGGCCCCCATTGGCACCTTTGATGTGAATGATGTAGAGCTGGCCACGCCCACCCAGTAGGCCACACCCACCCGGCCTGCCAAGGGCAACTGCAATGCTGATGCGGCCCTCAATGAAATTGAGTTTGACACCCCTATTCTATTCTATTCTATTCTATTCTATTCTATTCTATTCTATTCTATTCTATTAATTCTATTCTATTCTATTCTATTAATTCTATTCTATTCTATTCTATTCTAATTCTATTCTGTTCTATTCTAATTCTATTCTGTTCTATTCTATTCTAATTCTATTCTATTCTATTAATTCTATTTTATTATTTCTATTCTATTCTATTCTAATTCTATTCTATTAATTCTATTCTATTCTAATTCTATTCTATTCTATTAATTCTATTTTATTCTATTATTTCTATTCTATTCTATTAATTCTATTCTATTCTAATTCTATTCTATTAATTCTATTCTATTCTATTCTATTAATTCTATTCTATTCTATTATTCTATTCTATTCTTATTCTATTAATTCTATTCTATTCTATTATTCTATTCTATTCTATTCTAATTCTATTCTATTCTAATTCTATTCTATTAATTCTATTTTATTCTATTATTTCTATTCTATTCTATTAATTCTATTCTATTCTAATTCTATTCTATTAATTCTATTCTATTCTATTCTATTCTATTCTATTCTATTCTATTCTATTCTATTCTATTAATTCTATTCTATTCTATTATTCTATTCTATTCTATTCTATTCTTATTCTATTAATTCTATTCTATTCTATTCTATTCTATTCTATTCTAATTCTATTCTATTCTATTCTAATTCCATTCCATTCCATTCCATTCCATTCTACTTTTTTCAGTGCCATTGTAACTTTGAACAGTTAAAGGTAAAGGTAAAGGTAAAGGTTCCCCCGCACATGCGTGCTAGTCGTTTCCGACTCTAGGGGCCGGTGCTCATCTCCGTTTCATAGCCGAAGAGCCAGCGCTTGTCCGAGGACGTCTCCGTGGTCATGTGGCCGGCATGACTAGACACCAAAGGTGCACGGAACGCTGTTACCTTCCCACCATAGTGGTCCCTATTTTTCTACTTGCATTTTTACGTGCTTTCGAACTGCTAGGTGGGCAGAAGCTGGGACGAGTAACAGGCGCTCACTCTGTTACGCGGCACTCGGGATTCGACCCGCCAAACTGCCGACCTTCTGATCGACAAGCTCAGCGTCCTAACCCACTGAGCCACCGCGTCCCTTTTTGAACAGTTACTAAATGAATTGTTGTAAGTCAAGGACTACCTGTACAATAAAAGTACAAAAAGTTTAAAAAGGAAGAGAAAAATGAATCAAAAGAAAGAAAAAAACAGAAATTTGCCCTCCTATTCCTATCTCATTCTTTGCCTTCTTTCTGGTTCCCAAACTCATAAGACATCAGTTTAGTCTTTTCTTCTTACACCAAAAACTCCATATAAGACTTCCAATTTTTTAAGTCTTTGTCGTTTCCCCCCCCCATCAGATTCCTGTCCACATTTTGTTTTAAATCCTTACACAGTATGAGTCACTGTTGTTCACCTCTCATACTTGTTCTTAAGGGTTTTGGGCAGTGGGATCTTATTATCCCTCAACTAATACTTCTAAAAGATACATGGATAATATGCTAAAAGAAGCAAACCGCGCACAAAAAAGAGCATCTCACACTTTTGAAGTGGAATCTGCTAAGTTTATTTGCCAGATGTGTGTCTATTTGTCCAAGTCTAATTATGTCCAGCAGGAATTCTAAATGCAGTTTTCTCTTTTTCCTAGACAAGTTCCCAAGAGGAGAACAAAAGACTCACTGTGTCCTCTCCCATTATGTTGTGGAGGAGACCACAGTCACATTTTCCATCTATGCATGTAAATATATGTAGACGTGCTGATGTTTACAAATCGATTGTAAATTAACAGTTGATCAAAGTTTGGTCACCGTTTAAGATTTCTGATTAACAAGGCCATATTGCTTGGCAACTCTAGGTAGGGTACTTTCATTCACACGAAGGGAGGAACTGTTCTTTTGGCCTCCTGTAAGTTCGGAAATGGCAAGGGATTATCCCAGTGGCTGCACTGCCCTTTCACATCCCAGGACATTTGTGACAAGGCACCCCCAGGGCTTCATCAACTCCGAAATCACAGAAAGATTGAGGGCGAGCAGACAAAATGGGGTACAAGTAGCCTAAACTGGGACAGAATTTCTGTGTCTAAGCAAGGCGGTTGTTAAGCGAATTACACCCGACTGAACATTTTTGCCAGTTGTTAAGTGAATTGCTGAGGTTGTTAAGTTGAATCCAGCTTCCCTCATTGTCTCTGCTTGTTGGAAGATGGCTTGTGAAGGCCGCCAATAGGGATCACGTGACCCTGGGACACTGCCAATATCATAAACACACGCTGGTTGCCAAGCGGCTGAATTCCGACCCTATGAACCTGGGGACGGTCGTAACTGCAAGGACCAGCCGTCAGTTATTTTTCACTGCTGTGGTAACTTTGAATGGTTGCTAAATGAATGGCGGTGAGGACTGCCTTATATGGCAAGTGAAACTGTTAAGTCCTCAACAAGTCCTCTCCTCCTGAGTGGCAACTCTTTCCATTAGTGTACGAATAGTTCACAGAAATTAAATTAAAAGCAAACTCACAGAGTTTTATTACACCCCAAAACCTGAAAGCAAGTACCTCCAGCAACTCAATATAGGGATCGGAGTCAAATTCCAGGGCACTAACAGATGCATTGGGTTTATGCAGCGAGTTCTTTCCCCTTGCATCTGAATCCACAGTCCCAGTCCATCCTCCTCTCTTGGCTCCTCTTCCACATTAACGTTAGTATTTGCGCTGACGAAGGAAGAGACCAGAGGGCCGTTTTGGAGTGGGTACATCATCTGAATCAAGGTCAAAGAGGTCACAGCCAGTCTTCATAATTTGCTCCTCCAGCACTTTATGGCGCTTCATGTCCGACAGCACTTTGTCCAGGCGAGCTTCTCTTTTCTGACTCTTAGCTAATGTCCCTGGAAATTAATCACAAACCATGAATGGAAGATGAAGTTCCTACATCCTGCGGGCTTAATAGGCCAGCGAAGTAAAAATATAATGCACTTCTTGCTGTTCTTGCAGAGAATCGCAAAACAATTAAAAATCACGAGGAAGCAGGTGGGAGAAAACTGCCTAGCCACAGCATTTATTTGTTGGGTTCAGAAATTGACATCTTTGCTACCTATCAGTAAATTATCTCAATACATTTTTATACAGCCTTGGTGGAGCAGTGGGCTAATGCCTCCTTAAGTAACACCAGCTGCCTGCAATTAGTGCAGGTTCGCATCCCACCAGGCTCAAGGTTGACTCAGCCTTCCATCCTTCCCAGGTAGGTAAAATGAGGACCCAGATTGTTGGGGGCAATTAAGCTGACTTTGTAATAATGCCGCTTGGGGGTGTGTGTGAAAGCCCTAATAAGCAGGCATATACATAGAATGAAGGCTACTGCTAAGCTTGTAAGCCGCCCTGAGTCTTCGGAGAAGGGCGGGATATAAATGGAATTAAAATAAAAAATAAATAAAAATAAATACAGACAGTCCTCAACTTACAACCATTTGTTCAGTGAACTCTGATTTAAACCATTTTTCTCTCTAGGATCTTCTTTCTAAAAATCTACTATTTTTTTTTAATAAACCCTAGTGGGAAAGGTGGATGGGGGAACATCACAGACTCTGAAAATATAACCATTATACACACACACAAACAAACACACACACACACACACACACACACACAATGTACTGAGTCAGTATTGATCCCTGGTGCTTGGGACTTTCTTCTTTTTCCTTTGAGACGTCTCGCCTCTCATCCAAGAGGCTTCTTTAGCTCTGACTGGATGGTGGGGCTGAATTCTTCAGTCAGAGCTGAAGAAGCTCTGACTGAAGCTCTTGGATGAGAAGCAAAATGTCTTCAAAGAAAAACAAGAAAGCCCAGTTGCCTCGTGAAAAAACACCTTTGGGACAACCATGACCTGGATGACTGACAATCTCCATAGACATTTTTTTAATTTATTTTTTATAGAAGTGGTTTGCCATTGCTTCCTTCCTAGGGCCGAGAGAGTGGGACTGGCCCAAGGTTATCCAGCTGGCTACGTACCTAGGGTGGGACTAAAACTCCTGATCTTCCCGTTTCTATCCTAGTGCCTTAACCACTCACCGAACTGGCCTTCTCTGGAGTTTTCAACTTCCATAAAAATGATTCAATGGGTAAAATTATGCAAGGTAGGAAGAGCTTTTGCCTTTTCTCTCCTGCATAAGCTAGAAGTTGGAGTCATCGAATACATGGTGGGAGATTCAGGACAGCCAAGAGGATGGTAGTTCTTCAATCAACTTAGCATCGGAGGAGGGATGACTATCAACTTTGCATTATAAAAGGGCCAGACGTGAAGTCACGGAGGACGATTATACTGTCCACAACTGCTAGTAATCATGGCCGAACATGACCAATCATGAGTCACTTTTTTCAGTGCTGTTGTAACTTCAAATGGTTGCTAAAAGAAGGACTACCTGCATAGGGCAAGTGAAATTGGTCCTCAACAACTGCTCCTCTCCCACTTGCTAAACAAACGGTTTGTTTATATTTGAATATGATATGATGATCTGAATATGATGGCGCAGTGGTTAGAACGCAGCACTGCAGGCTAACTCTCGCGTCCCACCAGGCTCAAGGTTGACTCAGCCTTCCATCCTTCCGAGGTAGGTAAAATGAGGACCCAGATTGTTGGGGGCAATAAGCTGACTTTGTAATAATGCCGCT
The DNA here is from genome assembly GCF_964194415.1 of Vipera berus. NCBI lineage: Eukaryota > Metazoa > Chordata > Lepidosauria > Squamata > Viperidae > Vipera > Vipera berus. Next base: position 15,413,716 of record NC_138205.1, read on the forward strand.
GGGGGGGGGCGCGAAAGCCCTAATAAGCGGGCATATACATAGAATGAAGGCTATTGCTAAGCACATTGATTTGTGCTTAGATTGTAAGCCGCCCTGAGTCTTCGAAGAAGGGCGGGATATAAATGGAATTAAAATAAAATAAAAATAAAAAGACTGCCAGCAGTTTGACCCTGACTGGCTCAAGGTTGACGCAGTCTTCCATCCTCCCGAGGTCGATAATATGAGGACCCAGATTGTTGGGGGCCATAGGCTGACTCTGTAAATCGCTTAGAGAGGGCTATAAAGCGGTATATAAGTCTAAGTACTATTGCTATTTTGCAATAGGTAACACAAGAGGGAAGGTCCTTACTGCACCCCCACCCAGCTCGTTGGCTTCCCACAAGCAAGTGGTGGGCCAGCTTGGAGGCAGAATGCTGCATTCCTTAATTCATTGGCCTGGCAATGCTCTTCGGACTTCTTATGGAAACTCAATTGCCTTCCTTACGTACCAGGAGTTCTCCGTCGATCAATCAAGGAGCTTTTGGGAGAGGCAGGCTCATCATCAAAGTCAAACTCAGTAGGCACATGAGGTCTGGAGCAAACAGAGGGGGGGAAAAAGAATCAACCTGGCAATATCTCAGCCTCTCGTTCCTCCCCTTAACATAACCTCAAATCTTAACATTCCTCACCCCCCCACACACCATCCCAAATTAAGCCAAATACAAAAAACCCATTTCTCACTTCTCCTCTTCCTCTTCTTCCTGGTGTTCAGATTGTCCTTCAGATTTATCCTCATCTTCGCTGTCAGGCTCTGGGGTTGGGTTGCGCCGAGGGAGGATTTCGGCCTGAATCTCCAGAGTCCCGTGTTCAGCAATGAGCTCATATAAACGGCGGATCTCCTTGGGTTCAGGCATCCAGGTATCTGGAGAATCCAGCTCCTCGTCGCTGCAGGGGACACACCAGTCCTCTTCAGCAGATTCATCGCCCTTCCCTGATAATTCCCCCTCTGTTTCTCTGGCGGCAGCAGCATCTTGTTCCTCAGTGGCAGAAGCTAAATCTGAAGCAGGCCCATCTTCCACTGCCAAGGATTGCATCCCTGAGGTCACTTCCCCTTCCTCCACAGTGCCAGCCTCCTCCATGGCTGTAATAAAGAGAATATGAGGCCACAGGATAAGCACAGATCTGGTGAACTCGGAGCTGTCAAGATTCTAAGATAACTGGCTAAACATTAGCAAATAAAACGCTATAGCTATTCTAGTGCAGGGCTTTTCAACCTTTTCATCCATTGTACCACTTTTAGGATATGGCAACATCCGAGTACCACCAGTCGCCCAGCAAGGGGTCAAAAACTTGACGACCCAAAAAAAAGGAAAAAAGTGATGTACAGGTAGTTCTCGACTTATAACAGTTCGCTTAGTAACTGTTCGAAGTTACAATGGCACTGAAAAAAGTGCCCGCCAAGCCACAGCCGAGCAAGACACCTGCCTGCCTGCCCGTCCGCCCGTCGGCGCTCTTCCTCCTGTCCGAGGTTTTCATTGTTGTGAGCATTTCTGTTGAGGATTGGCAGCGGGGGTGGGGTGGGGGGGTGTTTGGTTTTTATTCCCTCCCCCTCTGCAGGGTGATTGCAGCAGGATTTGGTCACTTCCCATGACCCTGGGACACTGTGACCGTCATAAATATGAATCAGTTGCCAAGCATCTGAATGTAAATCACAAGACCCTGGAGATGCTGCCACATTCCAGCTGATCGGCGCTTCTTCTGGGCTCAGAAGCGCCAGGATCAGTGCCGAGCTCCAGTTGGAGCCTGAGCCCTGACAGCCCTGCAGCTCCAGCCGTCTCTCGCTCAGCTTGTGCGGTGCTGCCACTGGTTCAGCTCATTCCCCTCTCCCACTACCACTTTTCTAGGATGGTCATGTACCACCTGCCAGGTGCCAATGTACCAAAGGTGGTACCTGTACCACTGGTTGAAAAGCCTTGTTCTAGTGTTTATCCCCAAATGAAGAAAGGCACAAAATAAAGTTGGGTTATTGAAAAGTAAGGTAAAGAGTCCCTGCGGATTTTACTCCACTACTCGTTGCTGTGAGGGACATTGCTTATCTCCATTTCAAGGCCATTGAGCCAGCACTGTCAGAAGACCTTTCCGTGGTCAGGTGACCAACATGACATCACGGAACACTGTTGCCTTCCCACCAAAGTGGTACTTTTTTATCTACTCGCATTTGCATGCTTTCAAACTGCTAGGTTGACAGGAGTTGGGGCGAGGATGGGAACTCATCCTGTCGTATAGTATGTGGCTCTCCAACCTGGACTGCAGGCTTTCCTGCCAACAAGCCCAGTCTCTTAACCACTGGGCTGCCCCTGGGTTCAAAATATCCTGCTGAGACACAAATCAAGCTGAGATCTCTCCCTGTAATTCAATCAATCTAGTTCACAAGGTTGCTAGAAAAGATCGGGTCACCCAAGGAAAAACATACTGAATTCCCCAAAGAAAAGATGTAATGCAAATTCCAAGACTGATCATTGGAAATTATGGGAAATTATTTAAAATTGCTAGAGGCAAACCCTAAGGGAGTTTTTGTCAACCCAGTGGAATTCAACTTATCCTTTCACAATTATTTGGAGAGTACCGGTGTTGACAGGATTGTAGTTTGAACTTCTATGATTGTCAACATACCTACCATTGAAAAAACATCTTCTGATTAGATGGTATTTTGGACACAAAAGTTCCGGTTCACAATAAACAGAATTTTTATCATCTACTGACCCCTAATAGATTTATGCCACTAACAAATCGTCTATCAAAACAGCAAAAGATAAGGACTTCTGGGAGAAGTATGATGAACTGAAGACAGCTCTGTGAAAGGAGCACCAATGACCATGGCAAAGCCCAAGGAACCAGTGAGTAGACAGGTTCCTTGGAACTTCTCTGGATAAGGAAAGGACAAGAGATCACCCACATATACTCCGGACAATTGCTCTTCATAGGAGACCACGGGACAGCAATCTTCCATGGGTTTGAGTAGTGGGAGACAAAGGAATTAGCCATCTTGTTCACAACCATGGTGAAGCCTTTTAAAAGACACTAAGTTTGCAAATCTCACTTTCTAATGACTTTCAGAAATTCTCTGCTAACTATTTGGAAGGTATTAGAGAGACCTTTGGAATAACAGGATTTGAAAAGTCTTCATTGGATGGGTTTATTTTCAGCCTTCAACAAACAAATTAATTACAAGATTAAGAACTTAAAAATTTTGAAATAAGCAGCAAAAAGCTAAATAGGATTTTGATCTAAAAAGTCAGAAATGGATTTAAGGAAGGGCCAAGGTAATTTGGAATACTGACTTTTGCTATAAGCTTTTGGAATTAACTATATAAAAAAGCAACTTCTCATGCAAAACATACTTACTCTGGTTAGGTTTTAATAATATCTTTTATTAGGCCTCCAAGAATGGGCAAGGAGGTTTTTTAAAAGGCCTTTTCACCAGGGGAATTAAAAGCAGTATACCAAGATGTTTTTGATTCCAATGGTTTTTTCAGAGATGGAAGTCATGATGGAAGCCTATAATAATTTAGAAGAATATACATACTATTACAAAAAGTATTTAAAAGTATTACAGGTGAAATTACAATCTTGGATATTCAGTTGCTAAAGAGTTGCAGGAGACAAACATCACAATCCTACCGAAATCTAAACAGGTGTATATACAGTAGTATAACTTTATGTTTAGGTGGATTGCCTTTCAATTAGTATACATAGTCTGATTATTCCAAAATTAATTACAACATTATTTTGAAGAAGGCAGTATAGATATATATGAATCTGATGGATGAAACATGAGTTCTCTGTGTCTCAAACCAAGTTTTCTTTACTTCAGGTCTATTATGTGTAATCATGGGCAATACTAATATAACAATTCACTAGAGTTGTTGTAACAATACAGCCAGTTTGGTGTAGTGATTAAAGGCTAGAAACCAGGAGACCATGAGTTCTAGTCCTGCTTTAGTCAAGAAAGTCAGCTGAGTGACTTTGGGCCAGTCACACACAGAGCCCAATCTACCTCACAGGCTTGTTATTGTAGGGAAAATAGGAGGAGGAAGGAGGTATGTTCACCACCTTGAGTTACTTATAAAATAATAAAGACAGGATAAAAATCTAATAAACCATAGCTAGAAAACATACACAAAATGTTGTCCGTTGAAAACTGTACAAATACAGGTAGTCCTTGACTTACAACAACTCATTTAGTGACCTTTCAAAGTTACAGCAGCACTGAAAAAAGTGACTTATGATTCTTTTTCACACGGCCATTGCAGCATCCCCGTGGTCACGTGATTAAAATTCAGATGCTTGGCAATTGACTCATATTTATGACCGTTGCAGTATCCCGGGATCAGATGATCCCCTTCTGCAACCTTCTGACAAGCAAAGTCAACCGGGAAGCTGGATTCATTTAACAACCATGTCAGTAACTTAACAACTGCAGTGCTTCACTTAACAACTGTGGCGAGAAAGGTCATAAAATTGCGGCAAAACAGAATTTTGGGGCTCAGCTGTGGTCATAAGTCAAGCACCACCTGAACTGTTAACACTCTATTTAAAAATATTTTGAAAAGTGTACAGGAAACATGAATGAAAAAAAGCTTATTTGATTTGGGATAGTGATATTCTGGACAAATATGCATTAATTATGTTCTCCTCATGTACTAGTACTATCCTATCAGTCGGGCAAAATTCACTTAAGAAATGTCTCGCTTAGCAACATACATTTTGGGCTCAGTTGTGATCGTAAGTCGAGGACTACCTGTATTTTCTGAGAGTTGTAATTGAATGGAAGTGAAGAAATAATCAGTAGCCAAAACTAAACAGGTTTTCACATCAGTGTCATAAACTAGACCAGGGGTAGGCAACCTCGGCTCTTTTATGACTCATGGACTTCAACTCCCAGAATTCCTGAGTCAGCATAGCTGACTCAGGAATTCTGGGAATTGAAGTCCATGAGTCATAAAAGAGCCGAGGTTGCCTACCCCTGAACTAGACCATATTCATATCTTTCGGGGGTGGGGGTGGGAAGAAGACTCTGGAGCCACGATTTTCTGAAGACCTACCCCAAATCTCCAAATGTTAACCGTGAGAACGAGTCAAACGAAGTTAAGGATTTCGGTACAAGGAGTTAAGCGCAGTCTTAGAGCTGCAATCCTGCGTTCAAGTGCGGGATTGTAAGCGAGATACTCACGGCACCAAAGTATTTTAACTGCTTTGCAAGAATCAAGATGCCTCGGATTTAGACGCACGCCAATAGGAGAGAGGCGAGCTTCACCAACCTAAAGGCACACATCGTCTTTTTCAGAAATAGCACTCTATATATGCTTAGAGGCACTACATCCCCAGTTCCAAGGGGCGGCGCTAAGTCCCAAGCAAATGATTCGGCCACTCCGCTGCCCATCCACGCATCGGAGCTCGCGAACGCTCTTTCCCCCTCCCCTCCCCCGCGCCCACTTCCCCTCTAGCGAGACTGCAAAAATAGAGCCCAGCACAATCGATCGCAGTTTAAGGCGATGAATCCAGCCCCGCCCCCTCTGAGCGTTAGAAAAAGGCATGAGCGCGCGACTTGCTTTGGCGGTGTATTGCGCATGCGCCATCCTATATATCTTTATCTATCATCTATCTATCTATCTATCTATCTATCTATCTATCTATCTAGCATGTATACAAAAAAAAGTATCTTGTGGAAAACTGGTTCAATGTCAAATAGAAGGCGTGACCGTATTAAGATCGATTTTACGTGACATCCCTCCCACGCCCTACGTTGCACTTCCGTTCCGAATTCGCCATGTTTTACGACGCATCTTCTCCAAACGCCATTTTGTTCCACGGCGCGTGCGCAAATTTCCGTTGTTTCCCCTCCCTTCACACTGCTCTAGAGCTCGCCACACTTCAGAGCGTTGCGCATGCGCAGAGGCAAATGGTTGTTTCTTTTCTTTTCTCCCATTGGTCTGTTTCCTATTACGGGGCGGGCGCCAAATACAAACGGAGATTGGGATCCGACTTTGCACGGGCTGAAGCGGTTTGGACTTGGTAAAGGTGAGTGCAATGTGTGGAGGAGACACTTTTTTTTTTGAAACTGATATTTCGAAGTAAATCCCATTTTAAGTGCTTAGAAAGAAGTCCAAGTCCCATCAAAAGCCTCCTTGCAAAATAGGACTCCGACCCGACTTCAGAGAGGTTTTTGCATCCAAAAGCCAGCATTGCCGTGAGCTCTCCGCCCCTACTTGTGCTAACATCGTGGCGTCATTAATAATAAACCTTTATTGTCAAAGTAGAACATGTGTACATTGAGATTAGCTGAGCCTCCCCCTGTGCTCTCTCCCCCCAACACACAGTGATAACAAACCCTCCATCCCACCACACTATGTGAACCAACTACACCACACACCGGCCTCCCAAGTCAATTCTGCATGCTAGTGTCACTGCAAGCACAACATTCCCATTTGCACTAGCGTTGCGGCATTGCGTGGGCACTAGCATCACCCGAGCGTCGGATGGGCGCTCATGGCCCCATTTGCATCGTGCGTGCACGGCCCTGTTGGTGCCTCCCCCCCCCAAGCCCTGGGCCACCAACCCAGAAAGGTTGGGGTCTGCTGCGCTAATACATTTGTTCAATCATGTATTTTTCCCCCACAGGTATTCATGACAACTCATCAGCGATTAAGCCGGGCTGACTTCTGCCATTCTGATAATGTCATGACAACTCATCAGCGATTAAGCCGGGCTGACTTCCGCCGCTCTGATAATGTCTCTGAGCAAGTACAGGTTTGTGTACGACTGCGCCCAGGTGTGGGGACAGGACAAGGTCAAGAAGCTCCATGTGTACGAGGTGTGGACTCCAATTCCTTGGAAATTCTCAACTGGAGAAATGAGATGAAGACTATGAAATACAAGTAAGTTGGGTAGGGGATTCAATAGATTTGAATGACTCTTAGTGTGCCTAATTTTCCACAGGATTGAACTATGCTGCAATGAGCAATGACAGATGCTTTTTCTTCTGGGTCATGCTACTTTTTATAATTAGTCTCTGCATGCACGTACTATGGGAATGAACTGCTGGGGGTTCATTGTATGGACAAGAGTCAGTTTGAGCTAGTGGTTAAAATACAAGGAGATGTTGAGTTTTAGTTCTGCCTTAGAAATTAAATCTGGTTGGGTGACTTTGGGTCATTCTCTCTCAGCTCAACCCATCTCCCAGGATTGTTGTGGGGAAAATAGAAGGAAGACATCCACACTCAAGGAGTATGCTCACTGCCTTGAGTTGTTTTTTAAAAAAAATAAAGCCAGGATATAAATAGTAAAATGCCAACAGTCTGTTGTGGTTCAAAGCTTCAGGAGAAAGGAGTCCAAGAGCCGCATAAGAACAGATACATGGTTGTGAGATATTTTGATACCGGTGGATATATGAAGACAGGTAATTTGGTGCCTTTCGCTAAGGTCCAGCATGCAAAGGAGTGTGGGAATTGTAAACAGGTCCTATATTTTTTTTAAAAAAAGTTATTAATTTTCCAGTTTTACATCCAAATATTTAGGAAGCAGTGTGGTGATTGGGTAATCAATAATCCCATAACAAGATCTTTCGTACATGTCTCAGGTTACATCATCAAAAATTCCCTCTCTATTTCCCTTGATTATTATATCACATTCAAATTAATACATTTCTAATTATAACTCCAAGAAATTAAAAGACGCTTGCTCCTAGGGAGGAAAGCCATGGCAAATCTAGACAGCACACTAAAAAGCAGAGACATCACCCTGTCAACAAAAGTGCGTATAGTCAAGGCTATGGTCTTCCCAGTTGCAATGTATGGCAGTGAAAGTTGGACCATAAGAAAGGCTGAGCGCCAAAGAATTGAGGCCTTTGAACTGTGGTGCTGGAGAAGACTCCTGCGAGTCCCTTGGACTGCAAGGCGATCAAACCGGTCAGTCCTAGAGGAGATCAATCCTGACTGCTCTTTAGAAGGCCAGATTCTGAAGCTAAAACTCAAGTACTTTGGCCACCTAATGAGAAGGAAGGACTCACTGGAGAAGAGCCTAATGCTGGGAAAGATCGAGGGCAATAGAAGAAGGGGACGACAGAGAATGAGGTGGCTGGATGGAGTCACTGAAGCAGTAGGCGCGAGCTTAAATGGACTCCAGAAGATGGTAGAGGACAGGAAGGCCTGGAGGAATGTTGTCCATAGGGTCGCGATGGGTCGGACACGACTTCGCAGCTAACAACAACAACAATTATAACTCGATCAGTTAAGACATTTATTAATATATTTTTACTTATACATATCCTGTTTTTAAATTTTACCTAATTTCAATTACAGTGTTCCAATTTTAGCCTTTAATATCCACAGTATTTAGATTTCGGGTAACCCAAATTTCCCTTATTTCATTACAAAATAGTTGTCATATCTAAAATACACATATTGTTTACTTAAATACATTCTTACATTATTTCACAAGTATACTATTTCTCATCCTAGTACCTCATCACTTACTAATAAAGTATCCTTTATTGTCTCAATCCAACTTCCATATTATAATTCAAAACTATATTCTAATGGCTAATTTTCATTTCCCTTGTAAATCTAAGTCCTAAATATTAAATCAATATCTTTTAAAATCTCCTTAGCCCATTAAGTGAGATTTTAGGCTCTTCCATTATAAGTGGAAAAAAAATCCCATTTTTTAAGTCTAACTCTAGCTTTCTTTTTGTGCCAAACAAAATCCTCAGATGAATCTCCCTTCATTCCTACACATCTTATTTGAATCAAGGGAGACCATCCAGTTATCAATTTTTCAAAGGAACTGGCCCCTTTGTAATCATTGGATTGCTGCTCTAATAGTTCAAATCTCCATGTTTGGTTTAGAATATTTGTCGTCAGTTCAGTCTGGTCTTCTTCCGGTTTCATCTGGCTTGAGTAAGAAATCATGTCCAATATTGTGATTGTTGTTTGGTTGTCTAGGTTAGGTTCTCAATATGCTGTACTTGTTGGATCTTTAGCGTCCTCCATCTTAGTGTTTCTTTCTTCGGCTTCTGTTGCTTTTTGAATTGCAGATTTTTTTAGTTGAAATCAAAGTTTGGCTATCAAAGTTCTCAGTAGATTGTACTTTTTGTTCTTTAAAGTCCTCTTTGATATTAATTTCTTCCTCTTTTGTTGCTTTTTGGATTGTAAGTTTATCAGTTGAAATTTGGGCTTCATTTTGTAAATTTAAGGTGGCACCTTTGTCTTTCAATCTGGAATTCATTAGCTCAGTAGCTTCAAGGATTTTTTCAAGTAGAAGTTTATAGTTAAGTTGTGGGTGGTATTCCTCCATTTCTATGGTGTTTACAGATAGTCCTTTAGTGGAGGCTATTTTGATAAAAGTCTGTGAATGTCCACCTCCACTATTCCTAGAAGTTGTTTTAACCACCCAGCTGTTTCAAATTCTTATCTTTTTTAGATAGTACCAATGTTAGACACAAAAATAGTCACAAATTGAAATCCACTCTGTTTGTGTTACAAATAGAAAAGAAGTTTATTAGACTTCACAACAAAGTCTAAAAAGTAATGGTTTGCAAAACGTGGTGGATTCAGGAAGGCAAACAATGTAGCCAAACACTGAACCACACCCCAAATTCCAAAATCACATATTATTATACATCCTATCGCAACGCCCCATTCCCTCCCCCATGGCCCCATTGGCTTAGGCTTTGGAGGTTACAATCTATCAGAAGCGCCAAAACAGAATACATTATCTCTGCCCCTGTTTGCTTACATTATACTAATAAGATCCCTCCCCTTCTATCCTGTTTCTAGAGGAGAGATGTCTCCCATCTTCTACACCTGCCAGGGGTACCAGGCACCAGAAGGTACTTAAAAACAATTCCTAGATGGTGATTCACACTGGGCCCCATGGTAACTCCTGTTCTCCCCCTCCCTCCATTTGAGGCCTGTATTTTTTCCCCATATACTCAAAGCATCTACTCAGGCAATTGATTATAAAATCATTATTATAAAATATAAAATATGATTACATGATAATACTAAAACCATATATGTTTTTATTTTTAAATTTCCTCGCTACTTCCAGTTATTTTCCACACCAAGGACAAATCTAGGCAATAAGCAGCTCTCACAAAGAAATTCACTTGCTATACCAGGCTTCACCACACGATGTCCCCAATAGCATGTATAGTTTTTTTCCAAACTCAAGTTAGGCTTTTATCCAGTTTAAAAAATTTTTCCAACCTAACAAGTAGATAAGGTAATAGGTCCCCATAGAAATAGGAACTTTTTGGGACCCCAAATATCCAAAAGGTACAAGTCCAATTATTTAATTGTTTAGTTTAGTTGTTCTTTTCTTTTCAAAGCTTTATTTTCCCAAGGTAGGCAGACGCTGCCATGTTAAAAGGGGGGAAGAAATTTCAAGAGGCTTTTACAGGAAGATAGTTGGGATACAAGAAAGGTAAGGTAAGGTCTCACCCAATTCCTCTGTGGTGCTTTCGTTGTGCTTGGTGGTGATTTTGGCTTTCAGCTGGTATGGCTTAGTGATCGGCCATATTGATGGCCGATCTTTTCTCTGTCGGTCCAAAGGAGCTGCCTCAGATCAAACAGAAGGACTGCCGCCCTTCCACGATCTGTTGAGGATCCTCCTCACGGTCATCGCCCCTCCAGGGCAACTATTGATCCTTTTCAGGGTCTCCCAATGAAGGAAAACTGGGTGGCGAAGAGAGCGCTCTCCCCGAACGTCCGCCGGTGCAGCGATTGCCAACAGGTCCCATACTTTTTGTATCTGAATTTGCTGTCCCATTTCTCAAGACTGTTAAAGAAAAATTTCAGAGAAGCCAGTAAGCCTCTGTCCTGCATTCCTTTAACATCCATACGTTCTTCACCAGGTTTGATGCATTTTATGGTGAGGCAGCCACCCAACATGATGTCTACATGGGGTCAGTCAAGCCTGTCTTACACCATCTGTTGAAGGGGCAGAATGCCAGCGTATTGGCTTATGGACCAACTGGAGCAGGTGACTATAAGGCAGTGCTACAAAGAAACCAAATGAACCCAGAGGGGTTGGGGTCATCTGGGGGAAAGAACTGGGCTAAAAGGATATGATGATGCTATACCGTTCTCATCTTGTCTCCTGCCAAATCATAGGCAAGACATACACCATGTTGGGAAGTCCAGATTGCCCAGGTGTGATCCCTCGAGCTGTTCGAGATGTCTTGCAGATGACAAGGGATGCTTCAGAAGATAAATGCAAATACTCTGTCTCTATGTCCTATCTGGAAATCTATCAAGAAAAGGTAAAAATGTGTGGTTTACATAATTGTGCAAAGGGGAAATTGAGCCCGGTAAGTATAATGGCGCAGAATGACAGGATTTTTCTGGGAAGAAGGGGATTTAAAGCATAATGGAAATAAAAAGCCAGATCTGTTGGAGAGAGCATGTCCAATTGATCATGGCAAATGATAGATGTGCATGTGAACTTTTTTTTTTCCCCATGCTGCTTTAGGATTTATCGCCGCTTTTAATGGAAAGTGTGTTGGATGTAAACATACTATTTGTTTACTGATTAGTATAGGAAGTTCTGGACAATCCTTTTTCTACTTTCATTCCAGGTTATTTGAACACATGATGGGGAGGGGGAACTAAAGCAAGAGGCAGTTGGAGTCAGAGCTCAGACTGAGTAGAGTTAGACATTGAGACACAATTTCTTATATGCCTCACATTTCCATTCTTTTCTGATAACTTTGCCAGTCCCTCTCTCTCCCAAGAAGTAAACTTAGGGATATTTCTTTATTTAGCATGCTTGTACATTGAAAGCAAGGGAGTCTACAATGTTATTACAGAGTAGTTTGGCTGCCTAAGATTGCTCGTTTGTTTAGTTCATTATCCAGAGTGCACTGCAGAGAGCAAACTAGCTCCACACACCGAGTGGCTAACATAATAGATACCTCTTATGGAAAATCTCAGCTTAATCTCTTGAAGGGAGAGTTTGAAGTTAAGTTAATTAAAGCAGACCAGTGTTGCTTAACCTCAGCAGCTTTAAGCTGTGTGGACTTCAGTTCCCAGAATTCCTCAGCCAACTTAAAAGTTGCTGAGGTTGAACAACACTGAAGTAGACCGTGAATCCTTAAGACAACAAGCTTGTCTACCTTGGCCTAGGAGATTGGCAGGTTGATTGGTGGTGCAACATTTGTCCCTCACCACCTCCTACTCTTCCAACTCTGCTCTGATCACACACACACACACACACACACGATATTCTACATGGCCCCTGGCTGGAATTATTTCAGTTCTAAAGATTGATGAAGAACTGAGGGATGATTATTGGGAAGGAACAGATGGCAAGGAATCACTTGCAAAGGAAAAGAAGAAAGCTAATAGCTACTGAGAGTATAAGAGGGGAAAAGATATGGACAATAGAGGACATGTGTAGGAGATGACCAGGTGGGGTTGAACACATTAATTTGGAGTCGCTATCATCCATAAGCTCTCCCCCTTGAAGTCCATTGATTCTTATCTGGCACCAATTGCCTTGACCGTTAATAGAGCAGATTCCTATGAATAGGTAGCAAAAAATAATCTCGTAGTGCTTTTGAATTCTCTCTGGGCTCCTGATTTCCTACGTCACGACACACGTGAAGAAAAGACTGGAGAGGAAAAAAGGGGTGGGAATTTATAGTTCTCAGGATTCTGTTGGGCACCAGCTATCATCAGCCCAGCATTAATGGCTAGTGCTGGAAGATGACAGCTCTCACAGAGACAAAAGCAATGCAACAGGGCGTGTTAAGGAGAAAAATGTTCTGTACCAGCCTACTACCGGCCCTGCAGAAAAGGCAGGGACAACCCCTTTACAAAATGGCAAGAGGCTGGAACTAAGCCTGCCAAATTTATTGACACAAAACAGAGCAAACCCAAAACACGAACAATGAAACGGGAGCTATATTTGCCTTCAGCAAACCAGCCCTCCCACACATTCCCCTTTTAAACAGTTCAAGGCGTGGCTTCTCTCTGCCTCCTTCCGAGGTGCCCCATTGCCTTCCTCTGTTTACTCCTGATTGACTGCCTCCTGCGTCGGGCGTCCTTGAACAGGGCCAACTGTGGGTCATCTTCATCCCCGCTGTCAGGCTCACACAGCTGGGTCTGCGTCATAACCAGATGGGAGGGGCCTGGCTGAGGGCTCTGCAGAGCCTCAAAGCTATCCTCAGCAAGCTCTCCAACACCCCCCTCCTCCTCCTCTGAATCGTCCGACCCAACTGCCGAACCCACAGGCTGACCCTGAATCACAACAAAAAAAGCCTCTTATGCCTGAAGCAGAATAGGCAGGAAAAAGGCTCGTTTGACTGAAATTAGTGTCTTGAAGAGAAAAACTAGAAACCAATGCAGAAATTGATTCAGGATCCTGTCATTGGAAAAACGAGATTTGAAACAGTTTTTTAAACAACTTAAAAATCAATGCCCAGATTACTCACCTTTGGGAAAAATGTGGTTGCTGGAATGTATTACCTTATCTGGGGGAAAGCTAAACAAGGAGTGAGGGTTAAAATTCCGTATCCGCCATCCAAACTAGGGTTTTTCCTCCATTCCTCAGGTTTTGGACCTTCTTCAGCCCACCCTCCGAGACCTGCCCATCAGAGAGGATCGTAACCACAACATCCTGGTTCCAGACTTGACCCAGAAGGAGATTGCTAGCTTTGCAGACTTTGAAAGCCATTTCATACCGGCGAGCAAAAAACGAACTGTGGCATCAACTCAGCTGAACCAGCGCTCCAGCCGCAGTCATGCCGTGTTGCTGGTTCTGGTGAACCGGATCCAGGACTGGCCCACGTATGCTCACCAGACTGCGAAGCTGTGCCTTATCGACTTAGCTGGCTCCGAGGACAATCGAAGAACGGGCAACAAAGGCCTACGCCTGAAAGAGAGTGGGGCTATCAACAGCTCCCTCTTTGTGCTCAGCAAGGTGGTTGATGCCCTTAATCAGGGCTTGCCTCGAGTTCCTTATAGAGACAGCAAACTGACCCGCCTGTTGCAGGTAATTGGGATTCTCTCTTTCTCTCTCTTCCCCCCCCCCAACCGGGATGGGAAGGAGTTGGTATCAAGAACTGATATTTCCCCTGGAATCTCTCCTCTAGGACTCTCTGGGAGGCAGTGCCCACAGCTTGATTATTGCAAACATCGCTCCGGAGAAGAAGTATTACTTTGACACTCTCACAAGCCTCAACTTTGCTGCAAAGTCCAAACAAGTTGTGAATAAATCCTTCACCCAAGAAGCCCTGCCACAAACTGGTAAGTCAGGAATTATGAGGTCTGGGCTTTGGAGGAAAGTTGGGAATTCTGGAAGCCACCAAGCAACAAAAAGGCTGCTCTGTAGCCTTCAGCACTTGAAGCTTCCACGATTAGATTAAAGGGGAAAATATCGGTGTGAATTGCTCTACTCAGAAAGGCTAGGCAAGTGGTGGGAGCACGGGGGAGCCAGACCTTTTCATCATGGCACCTACATTCCGGAACACTTTTTCTCAAAGTCTAGACCAGCCATGCTGGCTGGGGAATTCTGGGAGCTGAAGTCCACATATCTTCAAGTTGCCAAGTTTGAGAAACAGCAGTTTACACCAGGGCTTTTCAACCTTTTCACCCATTGTACCACTTTTAGGATATGGCAACATCCGAGTACCACCAGTCGCCTAGCAAGGGGTCAAAAACTTGATGACCAAAAAAAAAAGGGAAAAAAGTCATGAAGTACAGGTAGTCCTCGACTTAACAACAGTTCGCTTAGTGACTGTTCAAAGTTACAATGGCACTGAAAAAAGTGCCCCCCAAGCCACAGCCAAGCAATACACCTGCCTGCCTGCCTGGCGGCGCTCTTCCTCCTGTCCGAGGTTTTCATTGTTGTGAGCATTTATGTTGAGGATAGGCAGTGGGCTAGGGGTGGGGGCTGTTTGATTTTTATTCCCGTCTGCTGGTTTTGGTCACTTCACATGACCCTGGGACACTGTGACCGTCATAACCAACGTTCCAGCTGATCGGATCTTCTTCTGGACTCAGAAGCACCAGGATCAGCACCGAGCTCCAGCTGGAGCCTGGTGCTGATCCTGGCGCTTCCGCTGAGCCCTGACAGCCCCGAAGAAGTGCTGATCCTGATACTTTCACTGAGCCCTGACAGCCCTGCAGCTCCAGCCGTCTCTCGCTCAGGCTTGTGCGGTGCTGCCACTGGTTCAGCTCATTCCCCTCCCCTGCTACCACTTTTCTAGGACGGTCGCATACCACCTGCTAGGTGCCAATGTACCACAGGTGGTACCCGTACCACTGGTCAAAAAGCCCTGGTTTACACCAAGTCTTAATGTAGTAAAGAAGAAAGTGTTTCAAAAGGTTTCGGGGCAAAAAAAATAATCAAATCTAAACCTGCCTATATAGGTAATAGGAAACCAGCAAACCCTGGGAAAAGTGAAACTCTGAGCAACCAACCAGAAGCAGGAAGTTCTCTCTCAGGTAAGTTCATGAAAGGGGAGGAGGGCTGACCTCATTATACCTTCCATTTTGGGGAGGTGAGATCTTTCTTCAGTCTTGGAATTAACACTCTAGAGTAGCATTTCTCAGTTGGAATTTTGAGAGGTTACTAGGAGTTCTGCCTGAGGTTGTAATTGAAGAAAAATAAATCTTTTTTTAAAACTTCATACACAATGCAATGTTAGCAATCACCGTGGTGGGATGCTTTCACACTGCATTCGGCTTCTGGCCTGCTGATTTGCTGTTGTTGTTGTAAATGCTGTAAAACATGGACCGTGTGTGGGTTAGGAGCATATTTGCATTGTTAAGTTTTCACATTTCATATTTTCTGGTGATGTTTATGCCATGGTTCCCTGAGATCTGGAAATTATTTCAAAGATTTCTCTTTGAAATAATCATCTGTATTATTCCTAATGTCTTAATCTGTGTTGTGTAGATTCCTACCTGAAAGATGGGAGTAAGTTAAAATCTCTGGGATCTCTGAAATTTATTTTTCCTGTTATCTTCATTTCTCAAATAACATTAAGCTACATAATAAAGGAGTATCTAATCTTTTTCTGAACATTCTGACAAGGAGGCCATCCTATACCACGTATTGCACTTTGCTAGCTGCAGAACGGCAAGAAAATCGGAGTTCCACTTGCTTCTTCCTGAGTAAAGACTGGGATTTTCCATATAAAGAGTTGGTGGGGAATTAAGGGGCCAACCTACCAAATTATAGTTTCAGGCATCAAGTAAAATATTGCCTGATTTTTTTTCCTTCTGTGACCGAGAAATATCCTTAGAAATTTTCTAAATCATGGAAAGAAAGGTCCTTCCAAAACGTGACAGATGAAGGCCATATTCCAAGCTCTTATTTGTTACCCGCTGCAGTCAAAACAATTCTTTCCTGATAACAAAAGAGTTATTAGTTCCATTTGTTAAGGACTCTGTGAAAACGGGGGCTCAGGTGACCCTGCTTTAATCTGAGGGTTCCTTGATATTCTCTGAGCTTGCTTGCTTGCAGACATTTCATTTATGCTCCTTGATATTCTCTGAGCTTGCTTGCTTGCAGACATTTCATTATCCAAACTAGGTAAGATCATCCGTGCTAGTAAGAAGTGTAGTTTGCTGTCAGTTTATATTCTAGCGTGGCTTGCCATGTCAGTGTTGGTGGGGGCGATCTAAGAGATTTTTTGGTTGTGCTGTTTACTGTTGGCTCTTTGGCAGTTTCTCGACTGGCATATTGCTTATTTGATTGCTGGCCTGAAGTTAACCTTGGAGTTAATCTATGGCAGGGCTGTCAAACTCAATTTCATTGAGGGCCGCATCAGCATTGCGGTTGCCCTCAAGGGGCCGGGTGGGTGTGGCCTACTGGGTGGGCGTGGCCTACTGGGTGGGCGTGGCTAGAGTGCGTATGGCCTACTGGGTGGGCGTGGCCAGCTCTACATCGTTCGCATCAAGGGTGCCTATGGGGGCCTGGGCAGGAGTGGGACAGATCTGAGGGTCTCTGGCAGAAGGAGGGTCTCTGGGCCAGGGCCAAGGCAGTGGGGGCCGTTCCCTCACTGTTTCCAGGATGGCTTCGCGGGCCACATGAAACCACTTCGCGGGCCGGATCCGGCCCCCGGGCCTTGTGTTTGACATGTCTGATCTATGGTGATCTGGGGGCTGACTGCTGGTGGAGAGCTGCTTGGCATTTTTTTCTTTCTTTTTGGGCTGGGTGATAGCCTCTTTTGCAAGTACGCGCACACCCGGCTGGCCACTCGCCCGGCCCAGTTGTGATTAGGCCACAGCCCAGTAATGAGTGAGCCATGGCCCACAGGTTGGGGGCCCCTGCTATAAGCCAAGGTGCTTGTGGGACAACACTGATAGTCCTCAACGTACGACCACAACTGAGCCCAAAATTTCTGTTGCTCAGTGAGACCATTGTTAAGTGAATTTTGCCCCATTTTACAACCTTTCCTGTGACGGTTGTTAAGTGCTGTTAATTAAATCACTGCAGTTGTGGACTTAGTAACACGGTTGTCAAGTGTCTTCCCCATTGACTTGGCTTGTCAGAAGGTTGCCAAATGAATCAGTTGCCAAGTGTCTGAATTTTGATCCTGCCACCACGGGGATTTTGTGACGGTTGTCAGAAATAGTCATAAGCCATTTTTTCCCACTGCAGTTGTAAGTTGGAACAATCATTAAATGGACTCCCAAAGATGCTTTTTAAGGAGGCAACTGAACTTCCTTGTTTGACGGAGAATCTTCATAGACACTAAATGAACCGTTGTTAAGTCGAGGACTACCTGTGGAATATTATATCGGAGACTACAGCTGAGAACACTTTCCTGGCAAATTTTCCATCCTACCTGATCTCATAGCTTCGTAGCAACACATAATAATAATAATAATAATAATAATAATAATAATAATAATAATAATAATAATAATAATAATAATAATAATAATATGTTGTCTTTTACAAATTCAGTTGGTTGGCCTATTTTAATGCTCTTTTTATTTTGACACATGATGGAATGATTTTGAATAATACACATCGTGAAGGGCAAAATCATAATGTAGGAGACAAGGTTTCTTTTCCTAAAAGCGGCCAATGGAGTTGGACAATAGGGAAGAGACGGGTTTTGAGAATTTTATTTCTATATACTTCTCTATCAGATAAACAAAGGGCTTTGTTCTGGCGATGGACCGAGTCACAAGCCAGCCAGTTTTAGCCTACAGAATTGTATGAAGCAAGCCTACCTGACTAGTTTTGTGGACCAGCCTATCACGCGATGGCAGGAACTGAATTGACTGAATACAGTTAATGACCTCAACTTATGGCCACCGTTGAGCCCAAAATGTCTGTTGCTAAGTGAGGGTCCTTGAGGTTTTTGCCCCATTTTACAACCTTTCCTGCCAAGGTTGTTAAGTGAATCGCTGCAGTGGTGAAGTTAGAAACATGATTGTTAAGTGAATCTGGTTTCCCCGTTGACTTTGCTTGTCAAAAGGCGTTCACATAACTTTGGGATATTGCGGCCGTCATAAATATGAACCAGTTGCCAAGTGTCCAGATTTCGATCCCAGGATCGTGGGGATTGCTGCGACAGTCATGAGTGTGAAAAACAGTCGTGGGTCACTTTTTGTTTTTGGCGCAACTGTAACTTTTGAGCAGCCACCGAACGAATGGTTGCAAGTCTTATCCGTAAACCGTGACTGTTGGGCAAAGACAGCTGATCCTCTTCTTCCACAGATGGCAAGAGGCCTTGTTCAGGCTTCAGAGATGCAGGCCCTGAGGCCAAGAGACCTTGCCTACAAGAAGAACAGCCAGGGCCACCTGAACTGAAGCCGCTCAGGTGAGTCACCAGGTATTTGGTAGCTTTGGGTGCAGTCCAGTTCTTTCATGCCACAGAGCCAAGCCACCTGCCGAATGCTGGACGCAGGAGGGATTGTTGCTCTTGCTGGCGTGTTGGAGGAGCGAGACGGAATCTGACATGGGGCGGGCCTTTTTCTGTACTAGTGGTTTGCTGCCTCTTGAGAATCTTAGCCCCACTTTGGCTGAACGATTGCTACGATTGGAGGCCCTAGAGAAAGAACAGGCTGGGAGCCAGATGTTACCTCTCCTTAACACACCACGCAGGGAACGGCTGAACGTCCTGAAACTCCTGCATGAGACACGCCGTGAGATGAAGGTCTGTCTTTTGTGATGTGACGTGACTTAAGTACAGTGGTACCTTGGTACTCGACTGCTTTGAAACTCATCGGATTTGGTACTCGGCACACAAGCCAGAACATGTCGATATCGGTTGCCTTGTGACTCAACTATATTATTCCTTATGGGAAAAATCTGATTGGTACTCATCGCGCCTCCTGGAACCAATGAACGATGAATACCAAGGTACCACTGTAGTAGGAATGCAATATTTAGTTGGATGCTCAGATTAATTGATTTTTTTTTTAAAAAAAATGGTCCTCATTAACCAGTCAGATTTTTAGAAGAAGGCTGGGTCTTTCTCTAGTCTTTTAAAATAAAATTCACCCATACTGAAAACTGAGCAGAGTTTAACCCATTCTTTAAACCAAGGTACTTGTTTTCTGTTTGATACAGATAGGAATATTTCTGCTGAGTTGAAGCTTTTTAAAAGAAGTGTGTGTGTTGTCTTCAAAGCCTGTGTGCGAATCACAAATGGATGCATTTGACTGAAAAAGATGACACCCTAAGCATTTCCTCTGATAATTGCTCTTTTCTCTCTTTTGCCCTCCTCACTTTTTTTTTAATTCAGAGTTGTGGGAATGGTAGATGTTAGACTTCAAAGAGGTTTAAAAAAAACCACTGATTAATATTCTGATTTCTGCTGTGTTGATCCTGTCCAGTTCATGCATTCAGAAAAAGTAACCGCATGGTACTATTCATGTTCACAATAAGCAATAGAGGAGAGAAGCACTTAGAACAGGGGTGTCGTGACGTGTCGCGACATATCGCGACTTTTCTTCCGTTGCCGGCAATGGGATGGGCGTGGTTTCGGCATGACGCGTGCAGCCCACGGGCCGGCAGTTTGACACCCCTGACTTAAAAGCAAAAGATTGATAAGAGTGGAGACTTGGAGGAAGGGCAAAATGGAGGCCAACGTACCAGTGATCCATGGCCCCAGTTCCATTTGAATGGAACGGTGAAGAGAGAAATTAAAAAGGGAGGGATTTGGACAGGGCAGGTAGCCCCAACCTCATGGCAGATGCTGTTAGGTAAATTCAGTGCCACTTGTGCGTTGAAGGGAGAGAGGTTCATAGCAATAGAGGCGATGACTGACTGCCGTAAGATCACGGTTGAACTATTAGTTCAATAGCAGTCTTTTCTTTTCCGCAAAGAAATCATGCACTGTTCTTCCTTTTCCCCACCTGCTCCTTAAATTAGCCCTTATTTTACCCCCTGCTTCTTCCAGAGAGTTAAAGAAAAGCAGTTAGAAATGGAAGCCGAGACGCTGAAGAACAAAGAAGTTGCGCTTTTCCCCCGAGCTGCAAAACCCCGAAAACAGGCCAGGGTACTGCCCCTCCAACAAGGTGAGAAGGTTGGGGAGGCTTTCGAAGTCAGACTTTCCTTATTCTCCTGTGTTGCAAGATCCCAATTTGCTTTCTTTTCCTCTCCAGTGCAAACACCTGTCAAGAGTCAACAAGAGGAAGGTGTTACTAAGAAACAGAAGACCAGAGGCCGAAAGAAGAAGGTGGGTAAATCAATTTTGGCTCCCTTATGATGAAGATCAGGAAGGGTGGCAGAATTTTCCCTCTAGCCGATTTGCCGTATGTATCACAGTTTTAAAGGCAACTCAACAAACATCCCTGGGAAAGAGCCATTTCAGACCGTCAATTGGAAGCCTACGTCCTCCAGATGTTTTGTCAGCTGCTAGCATCCTAAGCCATATGGTGACTGCAGCCAATAGCAACTGAGGGTGCAGCCATTTTTGGAGGACCCTTAGGGAAAACTGGGATAGGGGACCTTATTGGTTCATGAAAATTACTACCCAGGTTTGAGGGCCTTCCCACCTCCCTGTGCAAACTGGGGGTTGAATCTTGGAAACCAGGCAACTAATACTGTAGTAGCTCCAAGTATGAGAGACTTTGGCTTTGATGCCTTAGTGCAGGACGGCCTTGTGCTCTTTTCTGAGGTACGTTCACGCACTTTAGACAATTGGTTAAAGAGAAGGAAAGATTGTAAGATCGGTAATGCATACTAATAACGTCCTCGCTCTTAATTAACAGGAATGTACACTGTGATCCAAGAAACTGCAGAATAATTGTTAATAGTGTGGGGCCACGTGTCATTTTAAATTAAAATTTTGCAGAGTATGATCACACTAGGTGCTGATTATCTGAATCGTAGTTAACTATGCCACAGTTGGCTGGGGGGGGGTCATAAACACAGTAAGCAAAAACCTATGATTTATGGCTTACACTAAGACAGAAGGACATAATTTTAAAAAATGGATTAGACAGTCTATAAGGAGGAGGCAGTGGAACCAATCAGACACTGCAATTTAGGTTTGTGGTCAGTGGAAAGAGTAGAAATTTTGCTGTTTCTAACATTTGCACCGACCATATGCTTCAAAACTAGATCTGATTGGTTCTGCTACCTGCTACTCACACTCTGGGGAACAATTTCATTTGGAAACTGTCCAGCAGCTTTAACAGCGTAGGATGGCCAGCAGGAAGAGAGAACTGTTGACGTTTTGGCCCTAGAGACGTGGATTTCCTAGAAAATTTGGCCAACGAGTATGATTCAATTAGCATATTTGTCTTATTAGTCATGGTCTTCACAGGTATTAGGGCCAAATCGTTTGACATCGCGGGGGTGGAGGAATCAAATGTAGCTGCTTTATGAAATTTGAACATTAAATATACATAACATCACAAATATTTTTATTTAAAATTTGAAAAGACCATTGGGCAATAAGGAATACAAAAATAGTAGCAGTGTAGTTTTGCTTTCTCGTAGTCACTGTTGTTGTTTTAAGATGAACCACTGCAAAGCATGCTGGTTTGAATTTGCCAAACATTCCCAGACTAAAATATTTTCCACAGGAAAAAAAATTACCCTACATCCTTAGCATTGTTACTACCGTCACTAAATAAAAGCAGGTCACGGGGGAGTTAGTCAGGGCAATGGACAAGCAGCCCTGAGAAATAGCTTTGTCCAGAGACTTCTCAAACCTGGTAGCGCTTCTGGGTCTTGTCATATACTATAGCTTCAGTGTATAGGGAACTACTAGGCAGACGAATTAAGGGCCGGTCAATAACTCACCAAAACATTGAAGGCCAATAGATACCTAACAGTGGTGAGGAAAGCATGTTTTGGGAGGAATGAGATCGTGTTAGCAAGACAGAAACTTAGAATGTGTCTTAGTTAAGGCAAACTTGAAATCCTCTTTGCGGTATGCTTTATCAAAACTGGTACGAGCTACATGAACATAACTGATAGGTTTCTTTTCATTAAGGCAATAACTCTTGAGGCTAATTACAGTGGAGGGGGAAGTAATTTGAGGGTTTGCCAATTATGAATATTTATGCTTACGTCATCTGTTACCCCTGCATGGGTAATAGTATGCACCCTGACTTATTTTTTCTCCTCCTTTCCTGAAATGTATATATATATATGCATCCTTTTGTCTGTGGGAGCCCCTTTGTCAGGCGCTTCCCAAACCCATTATTTTCTGGAGGGAATTACTCCAGCACCCACAGAATAAACAATTACTTCGTCAGCCTTATTGCTTTTGATTCCACAGTGTATTCTGATGTAGGCAAATTGATTGGACCAATGGATAACAGGTCTTTTGGGGAAAAGCTCCGAGCAGATCTTGTAGCTTAGACCAGGGGTCTGCAACCTTTACAACTTTTAAGACTTGTGGAATTCTGGGAGCTGAAGTCCACAAGGTTGCAGACCCCTGGCTTAGACAATCATTTCTTTGCCATGATTCTTGCCTATATTAATAGGAGGTGGGAGTTGATAAACGGCTATGTAAGAGGGGTTTGGTTTTTGAAAAGCAGCCTCATCGGTCACTCTCTGTTTCCACGTTTGTTTTTCAGATTTTAGACGACTCTGAAAACAAGGCTCCCCTTGACTTTGAGATGACAATCCATCCAGATCAACTGGCTCATAGCAAAGCTAATATTCTGTCCCTCATGAACTCAGGTTCCGTGAAAGATCTTATGGGCCTGCACCTCATTGGCAAGAAAAAGGCACAGCTCATTGTGAGCTGGAGAGAAAATCATGGATCTTTTGAGAAGGTGAGTGGTCTCAAGAGGGCAGAGTTTACTTGGGGACATATTGCTGACCCCATAATTTCTCACACCTAGACAAGCAACTCTTTTTATCATCTGAGCGCCACACTTTTTTAAGTAATAACAATCCAATTCCATTAATCATGTATTGCAGCTGTTGCGTGCCAGCTTTCTTTCTTTGGGGCTTGGGGAATCATAAAGGTGACACCTGCTTAAGTCTGTGATGCCCAACAGAGCTATTGTTTGTAGTTAGGCTGTTGTAAATTGTTCCAAAAATTTAGACAATCCAAAGTCCTCATGGTATTGTACTTTGTGCCCCAATAATAATAGTACCACTGTTGGTTTCTTTCAAATGTTTGCAATCTTCATTTGCAAATAAGCAACCTGTCTCCAGCACTTGGAAGTTTTTAAGAAGAGACAGCCATTTGTCTGAAATGGTCTAGGGTTTCCTGCCTGAGCAGGGGGTTGGACTAGATGACCTCCAAGGTCCCTTCCAACATTATTATTGTTGTTGTTGTTTTTGTTATTATTATTATTATTATTATTATTAAATCTGAGT
This sequence comes from Vipera berus, assembly GCF_964194415.1. Classification (NCBI taxonomy): domain Eukaryota; kingdom Metazoa; phylum Chordata; class Lepidosauria; order Squamata; family Viperidae; genus Vipera; species Vipera berus. The sequence continues at coordinate 15,437,515 of NC_138205.1, forward strand.
GTTTTGTAATCCTTCCCAATTCCACCATCATCACCACCATTACCTCCTCCTCCTCGCCTTTGAAAACCATCAAGGGCATGGAAGTGGCGCACCGAAGATAGGTGATATAAATGTTAACCTCTAGTATAATTTATATCCTTTTATTGACATTGCACTACAACAAGCCAAAACAGTTTTGCCACCACAACCCGACCATTTTGCTACGACCACTTGATTATTTTGGTGGCACTATACAGGCGGTCCTTGACTTGCAACCATTCATTTAGTGACTGCTTGAAGTTAGAATGGCATTTTAAAAATGACTTATCACAGGTTTTCACCCTTACAACGGTGGCAGCATCCTTATGGTCATGTGATCAAAATTTGGGCACTTGGCAATTGGCACGTATTGATAATCACACTGTCCCGGGGCCACGTGATCACCATTTGTAAACTTCCCCGCTGGCTTCCAACAAGCAAAGTCAATGGGGGCAGCCAGATTCATTTAACAGCTTCATGGTTCTCTCAACAACTGCAGTGATTTGCTTAACAACTCTGGCAAAAAAATAATAATTGTAAAATGAGGCAAAACTCATTTCATGATAGAAAAATTGGGCTCAATTGAGGTCTACTGTATTAGGGAGAGTTCTGAGGATCATAGTTCATAAGGCTGTGGATTGCCCAGTGCTGTTCGAAATGATGGGCTATAGTAGCTTACTGTATCGTGGTTTTGGTTTTTTTTTCTTTTTATAGGTACAGGATCTTGAGAAAATTCCTGGTATTACAGCTAAACAAGTAGACTCTTTTATGGAGGTATGCATTTAGCCAAGTTTCTACTCAGTTCAGAGAGAAAGATTGTCTAAATTATGTGATTTCATTGGATCAGAATTCCAACTGGCAGTGTGGCTGGTGGCAGGGAATGATGGAAGTTGTCACTCAATAGCTGGAAATTCACCTTTGTGTGTTGTGGGGTGGGGCTGAAAATAGGATATCAAATATGTGAACATTCTGTTCTATTACAGAATCCCAATACTTATCCAGCATCTACATTTATGAGTTAAAAATTTTTAGCAGCAAAAAAAATAATAGGTAATCAGTGGTACCAAATGACTACAAATAAGTATATAATTTTTTTTTACTCAAAGCCAGAAAAGTTGCTAGCTTCATAATTCGTTAAGAAAAATAATAATTTTACTTTTTAATGAGAAGGGATCTAGCACTTCAAAGGCTAAATGCTATGGACTCTCCTGTGTTTCCTTTTTACTAAAAGCAGAGTTCGACTTGCTTACTAGCAACGGAGGGGAGACTTAAGTGATTTATTCTTACTCCACCTTCCTAGATTCCTTGCCACTTATAGTGACTAGGTTAATAATGAAACATATTCTTAATTAAGGTACAGTTTCTGAGTGCCGTATTAATGGCTTGATACTACAGTGGCTGAATTTGCATGTTCTAATAAGGCATAATTCCCAGTTTAGCATTTGATGGATTATGAAACTATTATGTGCTGAATTACTGAAGACATTTCATTCCCCTTGGTTGCTCACTTTAGAAAACCGGGAATCTAAATTTAGCATAGCTTTCCGTTATATTTCAACATAAAACATAGTTAACTCAAGGAGAAATTAGATGCTAGAGTAAAACCAAGCCTCCAAGCTATACACACACAGCTTGGAGGTGGAGAATATGCAAGAAAATGATGATATGGTCAAAATACTCACTTGCCTAATAATTGTGCACACAGTGTACAAATGCTGGCTTATTTGGGATTGTCCTGGGTTTGCAAGCAATGGAGGCTATGTTTGATGTAGCAGTTTTATTTAACTTACATTAAAAAGGGAATAAAGGATAAAAACAAAATAAAAAAAGGAACAGGGCACAAAAAGAGAGACAAGTGTGTACCTAGAATTGGTCATGCTTAGAGCAGACCTGGTGAAATTAATTAAACCTGTTAAGTCATTACTAATTTGATCCATTGATGGATTTATTCTCAAAGTAGAAGCATCTGGATCCAGACTATGGTAGGAAAGCTTCCATGAGAAACGATAGGTTAAGGGAGAATGGTTTTTTTATCTGTCCCTGTTTTATATACATAATTTTTATTAATCTTATCAAAATATATAAATGAAAACAATGGGAAAGGGGGGGGAAGAGAGAAATATAGGAGAATGGAGAAAAGGCATTAGCTTCTGACTCTTCATTGCAATAGAATAATAACATTACAGCTCCAACTTACAGTTTTGCATAATTAACAGCCATTTCTATAACAGCAAACTTATCTAATCAGCAAAAGTTGAAGACAAAGTTTTTATTTTATTTTTCCTTTCAAGCACAAATCCAGAAGCGGAGGTTTTGCGTAAGTGCTCTTTCAAAAGGCACCTGGACTTTTCTTTTTCCTTGAGAAGACGTTTTGCTTCTCATCCAAGAAGCTTCTTCAGTTCTAGCTGAATGGTAGAGAATTCACCACCACTGAATTCTCTTTTGAAAAAGCACTTTTGGGTTGCTAAACCAAGTTTTCATCATAGAGGTAATCGGGCAATGCCTACTGATGGAATAGTTCAGATAGTACAGACATGTCAAACACAAGGCCCGGGGCCCGGATCCGGCCCGCGAAGTGGTTTTATGTGGCCCGCGAAGCCATCCTGGAAAAAGTGAGGGAATGGCCCCCACTGCCCTGGCCCTGGCCCAGAGACCCTCCTTCTGCCAGAGACCCTCAGATCAGTCCCACTCCTGCCCAGGCCCCCATAGGCATCCTTGATGCGAACGATGTAGAGCTGGCCACGCCCACCCAGTAGGCCACACGCACTCTAGCCACGCCCATCCAGTAGGCCACGCCCACCCTGGCCATACCCACCCGGCCCCCTGAGGGCAACTGCAATGCTGATGCGGCCCTCAATGAAATTGAGTTTGACACCCCTGAGAAAGTAGCTATATTCTGTATCTGTGATCAATAAAGGCTTAACATTGCTTTTTTTCCAATTGTGCAGGCAAATATCATCAAATGTCTTCGAAAACTTCAGTAACTGGACTGGCACTGAAACAGCATCCCCCATACCACGCTTGTTTAATTAACATTGCTCGTGTGTTCGTTTTTATTTAACTAATACAGGTACTCACCCATCCTTCAGCGGTCAATGAAAAGAGGATCCAGATTCTTGGGGGGAACAGGCTGACTCTAAACCGCTTAGAGAAGGCTGTATAGCATTGTGAGTCTATTGGTATTGCTATATTAGATGTTAAAATCTCAGAACAGTATTTTTAATGATTAAATTTCTCATCCTTGGCCCTTCACTGTAAACAATCCAGCATTCACAACTATCAAGGCATCAACGTAAAGAAGATGGGAGCATTTTTAGTGGGCAATAAAGGAAAATCATTAGTTTTTAAATTTTGGACAGTGTTGTCTCACACCATTTTATTTTATTTTTAGTTTCCTTGGTCTTTGTCAAAAATTCTGATTTTAAGCTAATTTGGGATATTATTCCAAAGGTGTGTATACATTTTCCATCCTGTATTAAAATTTGGGTGTAACCAACTTACAATGGTTATTTTGTATTTTAAAAAGCATTGGCCCAGGCAACTAGGTTTTGTAGATGATAAAGTTTGGGATATGTCCTCTCACTGCTAATGGTCAAGGATAACAGTTGCTTCTGGGTTTTCTGCTGTGGGTGGTATGCTTTGGACTCACAGAAATCAGTACAAATTATTTTCAAACAAGTTGACTAGTAACCCTTACGAAGCCAAATGTCTATGGAGATTCTGTGTCATCCAGGTCATGGTTGTCCCAAACGTGCTTTTCAAAGACAACTGGACATGAAGCCAGTTCTACACACCAGTAAATTCTTAACACAAATGATGCTTCCTGTTTAAGATCTTTGCAGAGCACAGTCATGACAAATCGAATGAGGCTTTATTAATTTAATCTGAAAGAATCTTGACAAAAGTATTATGGGTAATGTATGAGAACAGACACAAAACATTTCTATTCTCACCAGAAACTTAAGCCTCTTAAAATTCACGTGTAGTGTTTATTAACCTGCTAACGCAGGGGACCCCAACACCCCGGTCCGTGGAGCAGTACCGGTCCGTGGCATGCCAGCAACTGGTCTGCACAAACAAGCAAAGCCCCATCCGCAGGATGCAGGCAGCAGACAAAACCACGCAGCGGAAAAAACTCCACAGAACTGGTGCCCAAAAGGTTGGGGACCTCTGTGCTAAAGCAAAGGAATACCAAGTGATCTCAATGGATTGAACATTTGTGATTCTTGATTACATATTTCTACCAGCCCCCCCTTCCAAGTTCGCAAAACATGGTTGGCAGGGTTGTAATAAAATAAGTAGGGATACATATGCTGAGATTTGAATTATAGTAGCTCTTAGTGTTTCTGCTCTAAATATGGTAACGCCCAAAGGGAAACAGGTGTGCTATTGGTCTTGATATAAAGCATACCTCTGTGATCCAGTGAGATGCTCTAGACTTGAAATTTAATTTCTGTGTGACATGAATATTTCTGGTAGTCAATTTGGTACCGGATGTGTCCCAACTCTTGCTTTTCGTCTGGTCGTCAGTTTCTTTAAAGTGGTATTTTCCAACCAAGTTCTCTGTTTCTTTCCACCAATCAAGCCCTTCCACTGATGACCTCATTCCGCTAAACTAAAGTATCGAATCAGTTGGGAAATAAGGAAAAAGGATGCAAAAGAAGTAGGAATCATTCATTTATAATGGCATTACAAATGTTCTTAATAGAGGTACTGGGTCAGCTGTCGGGGAAGGAAGGAAGATTATTCCTACCCTGAGGAAGCATTGTCTTGTTTACTGCAGAAACTGTTAGACTTTGGCCTAATCCAGTAACATTCATGTAAATGTTCTTCCTGCATGTTGCTCATCTATATGGAATCAGGAACAAGGAAACATTTTTCTGTTCAGGCCAGACATGTCAAACACAAGGCCCGGGGGCCGGATCCGGCCCGTGGAGTGGTTTCATGTGGCCCACGAAGCCATCCTGGAAAAAGTGAGGGAACGGCCCCCACTGCCTTGGCCCAGAGACCCTCCTTCTGCCAGAGACCTTCAGATCTGTCCCATTCCTGCCCAGGCCCCCATAGGCACCCTTGATGCGAACGATGTAGAGCTGGCCATGCCCACCCAGTAGGCCATACGCACTCTGGCCACGCCCACCCAGTAGGCCGTGCCCACCCATGCCACACCCACCCGGCCCCGAGGGCAACCGCAATGCTGATGCGGCCCTCAATGAAATTGACACCCCTGGTTCAGGCTATATATTTTTACTTATAACCTACTGAGAATTCAACCTAAAGGGGTAGAGGGAGGACCTGTGGGTTTTTTTTCTTTCTGTCACCCCGTTTCTCCTGCATCCTATATCTTGCTTCCTAAAACAGGTCCCCAACCTTTTGGGCATCAGTTCCATGGAGAAAGGTTTTTCCACGGACCGGAGAGTGCGTGGTTTTATGTGCTGCCTGCATCTTGCCAATGGGGCTTTGCTTGTTTGTACGGACCAGTTGCTGGCATGCCAGAGCCTGGTACTGGTCCATGGACTGGGGGTTGGGGACCCCTGTTCTAAAAAAAATTGTTCTATAATCCCCCAAATCATTCTAAAGGAAAATAAATAAAGGTTATTCTTTTATAAATTGTATCAAATGTAACACCAATGAATTGTATCAAATGTAACACCAATGAATTGTATCAAATGTAACACTAAGATGTGGGGCTATCTATTTCCTGCTCAGACAGAGAACTCACAAATGGTAATCAAAGTTCTTTTGAGATGTTAAAAAGGATAGGAACATCTCAAGGTTGCAAGAAAAACAATATAATGTAGATAATGTAGTGAAGGAAGTAAGGAAGTTGTTACAATAAGTCTTTTGGATGTAAAAGTTCAAAGAAGATCTTTTAGAAATGTAAATGACATCAAAGTTTTTTTAGGAGTAACATGCATCAAGAAGAGAAAGTATAAATGCCTGGTTTGAAACTTGTTCAGCACGCTCTTTGAACCCAATCCAAATTGGGAAGGGTCTAAGAGGCCGCGTTTGCAAACGCTTTTATTTTTTTTTATTTTCAATTTTCTTTTCAATAAATTTTTGCTTTTGTTAACCAGACTTGAGTTGTGAGTATCAAATTTTGGGCTTTTAAATCTCACAATCTTTTTGTCTTTCGAGCAGGAGCATCGAACCAGTGGGCAACATGCAGCCCTGGATAGTTAGTAAGGCGGTCCCACAAGATTGTAAACTTTTAACATTATTTATACACATACATTAACTTTATTTTGCATGTAGCCCAAAACAATGCCTCTTCACTCAATGTGGCCCATGCAAGCCAAAAGGCTGGGTGGACACACCTGTTTTAGAGGAAAATGGATTACTGTAATCAGTGCTTTTTTTTTGTAAAAGAAAAAGGTGCTGGAACTCACACATGTCATACAACCCGCCTTGCCTACCCTACAAGGTTCCATCCAAAAAAGGTGCCGGAACTCCGTTCTGAGCGTTCTATGAGAAAAAAAGCCCTGACTGTAATCACTTTCCAGTATCATGCCCTGCTGTTTTCTAACTGACAAGCAAAGTCAATGGGGGAAGTCAGATTCACTTAACAATTGCAGTGATTCATTTAATCATGGCAAAAAAGGTAAAATTAAGCATGATTCACTTAACAACCACCTTACTTAGCAATGGAAACTTCTCAATTGTGATTGAATGTCCAGGTCTCCCTGTGCTATATTGTACAATCACAAGTCTTGTCACATCTTAAAAAGGATACACAAATGCCATAATACTTCACACATGTAGCAGACTGTAAATCAACAGAAATAACATCTTTTAAAATGCGACAATATTTTTTTTAGGTAGGACAGAAATAATACAGGAGGTCTGGGAACGGTTTCCAAGAGTATTCTCTTGAGCTCAGGTTTTACAGCAATCTCTTGCCCTCAGCCTAAATAACTGGCTTCACAAAATTTGTATTAACTAATGTACTCATCCCCTTCATGGATTACTGCCTTGTCGTGGTGAAGGGGCTTGTGTAATTCAATGAAGCTATGAGCTATGCCGTGCAGGGCCACCCAAGATGGAAAGGTCATAGCAGAGAGTTCTGGCAAAACATGATCCACTGGAGAAGGAAATGGCAACCCACTCCAGTATCTTTGCCATGAAAACCCTATGAACAGTACCAAAAGGCAAAACGATATGACGCTGGAAGATGAGCCCCTCAGGTTGGAAGGCGTCCAATATGCTACTGGGGAAGAGCAGAGGGCTAGTACTAGTAGCGCCACAAAGAATGAAGCGACTGGGCCAAAGCCGAAAGGACGCTCAGCTGTGGATGTGTCTGGTGGTGAAAGGAAAGTCCGATGCTGTAAAGATTTTTTCTCCATAGGAACCTGGAATGTAAGATCCATGAATCAAGGAAAGCTGGACGTGGTCAAACAAGAGATGACAAGACTGAACATCGACATCTTAGGTATCAGCGAACTAAAATGGACAGGAATGGGTGAATTTAATTCAGATGGCCATCAGGTATACTACTGCGGGCAAGAACCCCTCAGAAGAAATGGAGTAGCCTTCATAGTCAATAAAAGTAGGAAAAGCAATACTGGGATACAATCCCCAAAATGACAGAATGACCTCAGTTCGAATCCAAGGCAAACCATTCAATATCACAGTACTCCAAGTCTATGCCCCAACCACCAGGGCTGAAGAGGATGAAATTGACCAGTTCTATGAAGCCCTACAGCACCTTATAGAACTAACACCAAAAAATGATGTCCTTATCATCATGGGGGATTGGAATGCTAAAGTAGGAAGCCAAAAGATAACCGGAATAACAGGCAAGTTTGGCCTTTGAGTACAAAATGAAGCAGGGCACAGGGTGATAGAATTTTGTCAAGAGAATACGATGGTCATAGCAAACACTCTTTTCTAACAATCCAAGAGACGGCTCTACACATGGACATCACCAGATAGTCAACACAGAAATCAGACTGACTATATGCTCTGCAGCCAAAGATGGAGGAGCTCTATACAGTCAGTAAAAACAAGACCAGGAGCTGACTGTGGCTCAGACCATGAGCTTCTCATTGCAAAGAGCCTTGGTGGAGCAGTGGGCTAATGCTTCCTTAAGTAACACCAGCTGCCTGCAATTAGTGCAGGTTCGCATCCCACCAGGCTCAAGGTTGACTCAGCCTTCCGTCCTTCCGAGGTAGGTAAAATGAGGACCCAGATTGTTGGGGGCAATAAGCTGACTTTGTAAAAATGCCGCTGGGGGGGGCCAAAGCCCTAATAAGCAGGCATATACATAGAATGAAGGCTACTGCTAAGCTTGTAAGCCGCCCTGAGTCTTCGGAGAAGGGCGGGATATAAATGGAATTTTTTTAAAAAAAGTTTAGGCTTAAACTGAAGAAAGTAGGAAAAAGCACTAGGCCACTCAGGTATGAATTAAATCATATCCCCATTGAATATACAGTAGAGGTGACAAATAGATTTAAGGAATTAGATCTGATAGACAGAGTGCCTGAAGAACTATGGACGGAGGTTCACAACATTGTACAAGAGGTAGCAACTAAAACCATCCCCAAGAAAAAGAAATGCAAGAAAGCAAAATGGCTGTCTGAGGAAGCTTTGCAAATAGATGAGGAAAGGAGGGAAGCGAAAGGCAAGGGAGAGAAAGAAGAACACGCCCAACTGAATGCAGAATTCCAGAAAATAGCTAGAAGAGATAAGAATGCCTTCTTAAATGAACAGTGCAAAGAAATAGAATAGAATAGAATAGGGAGGACCAGAGATCTTTTCAAGAAAATTGGAGAGATGAAGGGAACGTTTCATGCAAAAATGGGCATGATAAAGGACCAAAATGGCAGGGACCTAACAGAGGCAGAAGAGATTAAGAAGAGGTGGCAAAATTACACAGAAGAACTATACAAGAATGAGCTTAACGTCCCTGATAATCACAATGAGGTGGTCACTGACCTCGAGCCAGACATCCTAGAATGTGAAGTGAAGTGGACCTTAGAAAAGCTGAGCAACAACAAAGCTAGTGGAGGTGACAGTATTCCAGGTAAGCTATTCAAAATCTTAAAAGACGATGCAGTAAAAGTGCTGCACTCAATTTGCCAGCAAATTTGGAAAACTCAACAGTGGCCACAGGATTGGAAAAGATCAGTTTACATTCCAATTCCAAAGAAAGGCAGTGCCAAAGAATGTTCAAACTATCGCACCATTGCATTTATTTCCCATGCTAGTAAAGTTATGCTTAAAATCCTACAAGCTAGACTCCAGTAGTATGTGGACTGAGAACTACCAGAAGTACAGGCAGGATTTCGAAGAGGCAGAGGAACTAGAGATCAAATTGCCAACATACGTTGGATCATGGAGAAAGCTAGGGAGTTCCAGCAAAACATCTACTTCTGCTTCATTGACTATGCTAAAGCCTTTGTGGATTATAACAAACTGTGGCAAGTTCTGAAAGAGATGGGCGTACCAGACCATCTTATTTGTCTCTTGAGAAACCTATATGTGGGCCAAGAAGCAACAGTGAGAACTGGACACAGAACCACTGATTGGTTCAAAATTGGGAAAGGAGTCCGGCAAGGCTGTATACTGTTGCCCTGCCTATTTAACTTATATGCAGAGCACATCATGAGAAAGGCAGGGCTAGATGAATCAAAAGTTGGAATTAAGATTGCCGGAAGAAATATCAACAACCTAAGATATGCAGATGATACCACTCTAATGGCAGAAAGTGAAGAGGAACTAAAGAGCCTCGTGTTACGTGTGAAGAAGGAGAGTGCAAAAGTTGGGTTGAAACTTAACATTAAGAAAACCAAGATCATGGCATCCGTCCCTCTCAATTCCTGGCATATAGATGGGGAAGAAATGGAGGTAGTGACAGATTTTATTTCCTGGGCTCCAAGATCACTGCAGATGGGGACTGTAGCCAAGAAATTAAAAGACGCTTGCTCCTGGGGAGGAAAGCCATGGCAAATCTAGACACCACACTAAAAAGCAGAGACATCACCCTGTCAACAAAAGTGCGTAGTCAAGGCTATGGTCTTCCCAGTTGCAATGTATGGCTGTGAAAGTTGGACCATAAGAAAGGCTGAGCGCCAAAGAATTGAAGCCTTTGAACTATGGTGCTGGAGAAGACTCCTACGAGTCTGTTGGACTACAAGGCGTTCAAACCGGTCAGTTCTAGAGGAGATCAACCCTGACTGCTCTTTAGAAGGCCAGATCCTGAAGTTGAAACTCAAATACTTTGGCCACCTAATGAGAAGGAAGGACTCACTGGAGAAGAGCCTCATGCTGGGAAAGATTGAGGGCAAGAGAAGAAGGGGACGACAGAGAATGAGGTGACTGGATGGAGTCACTGAAGCAGTAGGTGTGAGCTTAAATGGACTCCAGAAGATGGTAGAGGACAAGAAGGCGTGGTGGAACATTGTCCATAGGGTCGCGATGAGACGGACACGACTTCGCAGCCAACAACAATGTACTCATAATCTGGATCACGCAAAATACAGATGTGTAGGCATCCCAAAATGTAATGACCTCCACAGATTAAATTAAATCTGGGAGGGAGGGGTCATTAAATTCGTCCTGCGTGGCCCCAACCATAGTTTACCAACGTCGGAAGGAAAAACCAAAAATGATGTGCGCAAGTAGGATTACTCAAGATGTTGACTTTTCGCGTCACACAACTTATAAAATCAATCCGGGGTCACATTTAAGACCCTCCCCTCCATGTTGCCTAATGAAAAAGACGGTGGAGGCACCGCCCTGATGCGCAGACGGGGGGGGGGGTGGGGGGTGGAGAGAGAGGTTGCCCACCTACCCCCCTGATAGCGCTAATACCACTTGCGGTTCATAGCTGCCGCCTGCGCATGCGCTCCCCAGCAACCTCGATTGACTTAGTCTTCCATCACTCCGTTTCTTTTGACCCTTCACTGCGGACGCGATTTCACTTTCTGCGCAGGCGCAGCTGTATAGCCACCCGCGGCAGGGTGAAGGAAAAAAAAAAATCAACCCGCCTCTGTCTGGTTTAAGCGGCCGGTACCCGGATGTATAGAGTAACTGTTCCGCGGATGGGCGGGGGGGGCGCGACGGGGCGTTTGTGAGCATGCGCACTGCCGCCCTCCGTTCCTCTTTCTCTTTGGTTGAAGCATCCTGCGGAGCTGCTGCCCCGGAGTCCAGGCGGGGCTGAAGGGGAGGGGCCTGGCTTGAGCCCACCCTGCTGCCCTGGGGGAGGTGAGTGGATCAGGTGGTGGGTGGGCGAGGTCGGGGTGCGGCGGGAAAAGGGTGGCGGATCTGGGCTGCAGAAACCAGAACGGCCACTAGATGGCAGCAAAGGAGCATAAAGAACCTCAATCGTTTGCTGCCATCTAGTGGTAGTTCTGGTTTCTGCAGCCCAGATCCGCCACCCTTTTCCCGCCGCACTCCGACCATCTGGCCGGGAATTGCACTCAAGATTTGTCGTCCTGAGTGGAAAAGAAGCCCCCCCCCCATAGGAGAAGCAAGCTGTTGTGGGGGCAATGCAGGCATAAAGGTTGGCGAAAGGAGCTCAGAGGACTTAAATAGGGTTAGACTTAGAAAATGGACTTGTTCATAGCCGATGCTGTCAACCTATTTCCGTTATACGTTAATATCCTGCTTTTCTCACAGGCTTGGCACACCCCAAGATCCCAGAGCAGTTGCTCAAGAAAATCAATAACAGTAATAATAAATAATGCAAGAGTGAATAAAGACAGCCTGGTGGTTGGGCAGGCATGAAAATGAATACAGTAACATCTAGAGAGCACCAGGGCTGGGCTGGGCTGGGGCAAGCAGGGTGGAGCCAGGCAATAAAAGGAAATGATCCTGGTGGGCAGGGATGTTGGTTGGGGCAAAGAGCAGTTAGCCCAAAGTTGAAGGCAAAGCCATTGTTTCCCATTAGCGGTGCCAGGTGTGTGGAGTGTCACGCAGAAGCCGAAGGCAGAAGGTAGGTTGGGGTGTGCTAGATCGGCGTGCTAGATCTCTAGGAGGACCCCATCTTCTAATATCTCTCTCCCCAGATTGGTGCTCTCCAGACCAACTCCTGTAATGTCTGACAACCAGCGTAGCCGGATGGATCGCGGCCATTCAGTGTCAGCATCTCTGGAGGGCAAGAGCATGGGGTGGGAAGGTGGCTCCATCACTCTGGAAACCTACAGACAGTTCCTTTCAGTTAGGATCCTGGGAGGGGGGAGGGGAGGGAGAGGGAGAATGGGATTTGTGTGTGAAAAGATTGGTGGGGTGGTTCTGGCACTGATCGCTAGTTCCTTGTTTGTGTTTATGTCTGATCTCGTACATTCCTGCTCTACCTCGGGTTTAGATATGGTGACTAAACATCACTTGGTTGGTTTGGCCCAATGTCAAACAAGCAAGTCACTATGTGGCTTAGTATGATGGGTCACCTCAAGCGTTCTGTACCTGAACTCTTAGCCAAAGGTATTACAGGTAGTCCTCGACTTACAGTTGGTTTAGTGACCGTTCGAAGTTACAACATCACTGGGAAAAGTGACAGGACCGTTTTTCACACTTACGACCATTACGGCATCCCCAGGGTCATGTGATCAAAATTCAAATGCTTGGCAACTGACTCATACTTATGACCGTGGCCATGTCCCAGGGTCATGTGATCACTTTTTGCAACCTTCTCACAAGCAAAGTCAAAGGGGAATCCAGATGCACTTAACAACCGTGCAGCTAATTTAATGTGCAATGATTCACTTAACAACGGTGGCAAGACAGGTCATACAATTGGGCAAAATAACAACTGATTCGCTTAGCAACAGAAGTTTTGGGCTCAATTGTGGTCTCAGGTTGAGGACTGCCTGTACTTCCTATTTGGTTCCAGTTAGTAAAGTATAAAGCAGATCCTGTAAGCTTGAATGGTATCCATTACTGCTTCCTGTCTTACGGAATTAACCCAGTTTTTTTCTTGCAGAGGGCTCATATAAAGTGGGAGAGGTGATAATGGCAGAGCTGCAGGGAGACATTTAGCCAAATAACATTGGAAATAAATTTGCCGGGAGGATTTCCAAGGCTGCATCTTGTTTCTTCTTTAAAAACAAACTAAAAAACGAAAACGAACTGTCTTTCTCATTTCCGTAGCTGGCTATGTCAGCTGAGGCCACGTCTGATCCATCCCCACCCCTGGAGAGTTGTGCTCCGCTGGTCCCAACCCAGCACCGACGGGATGGCAGGGGTGGGGTAACCGAGATGACTTTGGACCTCAAGCCCCTGAATCCCAGCAGCAAGTACGTCAAGCTGAACGTGGGAGGATCTCTGCATTACACCACCGTGCAGACCCTGACCAAGCAAGACACGATGCTCAAGGCCATGTTCAGTGGCCGAATGGAAGTCCTCACCGACAGCGAAGGTATGAGCCTCAGCTTGCCCCATCTCTACCACAGCTAGGAATTGGATTTTCTACATGATGGAGATTGCATTGGGGATTCATCCAGCGTGGTTCCCAGGGAGCCCTTAGACAATTTCAGGGTGACTTATTTTAGAGCAGGCTTTTCTAACCTTAGCAACTGTTAAGAGGTGTGGACTTCAACTCCCAGAATTCCCCATCCAGCCTTGCTTGATACTTCCTGGAGATATCCCATCCAAGGCCAGACAAGGTCAACTAAATACTGCCACTTGCCAAGACATAACATCCAAAGTAGATTCATTAAAAAAAAAGATTCTGTTAGGTCTAGGTTTGTTACATTTTCTTTTCTTCTTTTTTTTTGAGATAAAGTCCATTGTAAGCCTAGAATTAATTTAAACAAGAACTGATTCTTCTACCATCAACACAATGTCGTATCAATGCAAATAATAACTGTATCTTCTCCTCTTAAGCCATTTTGGAATGGGGAAGTTGCCTATGTAGATCCTTCACTCTGCAGAAGGGTTTTTCAGCCTTGACAACTTTGAAGACCGGTGGACTTCAGTGTCTAGAATTCCCCGGCCTGCATGGCTTGGCTGTTGAATTCTGGGAGTTGAAGTCCATATATTTTAAAGTTGCCAAGCCTAGGAAAGCCTGGTCTACAGCATCTTTAACTCTAAAATTAACTGCTTTTCCAGGTTGGATCTTGATTGACCGAAGTGGCCGCCACTTTGGAACTATTCTGAATTATTTGCGAGACGGCTCAGTATCTCTTCCAGAATCCCAGCGGGAGCTGGAAGAAGTGTTGTGTGAAGCCCGGTACTATCTGATCCAAGGTTTGGTTGAGGACTGTCAGCTTGCACTACAGGTGAGGGTGGCTGGGCTGAGAAATTAGAAGGCCCAATGACTTCCTTGACTTCCACTCCTTAGAAGAGATGACAAGAGAGGGAAGCGGGATCTGTCCTGTCCACCTAGAAGGACCAATGGCCGAGGGTTCCTCTCTTACCAGAACGTGCTTTCACTTGGGTCCTATCCTCAGTAGTATCTTCTAGCATCATCCAGCCATTATTGTCTCATTTGTAAATACACGGAGGGTGATGCAGTGGTTCCATTATTGGACTACAAGTTGGAGACCCAACTTCTAGTCCATCCTCAGTCCTAGAAACTCACTGGGTATCTCTGAGCCAGTCTCCTCTCAGCCCAAAAGCTGGGCCGCTATAGTGAGGAAGATGCTAGCTAAGTGGTTCCCCCTTTAGTCATGGAAGCACCCTGATTGACTCTTGAGTTAATACTACTGTCCCAACCATACCTACTTCATAACATTGCGGTTGAAATGTAAAAAAGGGTAAAGGGCAGAGAGGGAGAGAGAAAGAGAAATAATTGCCCAGATATTACATGAAAAGCATGGGTACCTACCTACATTCATATTACATATTTTCTCCCATTTTTGTATATGTTTATATTGAGTATGAAGGAGAACTGGACATATTAAAAAAGCACATAATTTTCAAGTGTTACTTGCAGTTCCCTTTTAAAATTTCTGTTAAGACTCTATGCCATGTGTGTGCAGCTCACAAGCCACATGCAGCCCTGGACAGCTAGTAATGCAGCCCAATAAAATCATAAACATTTAAGATTATGTCCATTTATATACATTAACTATGTTATATATTTTATACGTGACCCATGACAATTCCTCTTCACTTAATGCAGCTCAGGCAAGCCAAAAGGTTTCACATGCCTGCTCTATGCCTTTAATTTTAATTCTAAATCTTCCTTGAGCATATACTAACTTGGTTTACATCAGTGTTTTTTAAATTTGGCAACTGTATGATGTATGGACCTCAGCTTCCAGAAATCTCCAGACTGAATGTTAGCTGGGGAATTCTGGGAATTGGAAGTCCAGTCGTCTTAAAGTTGCCAGGTTTGAAAAACATTGGTTTACACATTACTCTGCACTGTGGTACAATTTCTTTAATTCAGCGTTAGCTCTTGTGCAAACACAGTGGTTATGTTTTCTAAACCATCTCTTATGGCTTAACAGCTTTTGTGGACCCAGTCAATTATAGCTTATTCAACAAATGACGATTTCACAAATCGTGTTTTAGCATGATGTATGAATCTGTGGTGGCTCAGTGGGTTAGGACGCTGAGCTTGTCGATCAGAAGGTCGGCAGTTTGGCGGGTCGAATCCCGAGTGCCGTGTAACAGAGTGAGCGCCTGGAAGCAATGTAATTAAAACTGGAAGCAATATAATTAACCTCTAGTAATATGCGCAGTGGGTTAGGACGCAGAGCTTGTCGATCAGGTCGGCAATTTGGCAGGTCAAATTCTGAGTGCCGCGTAACAGAGTGAGCGCCTGTTACTCGTCCCAGCTTCTGCCAACCTAGCAGTTCGAAAGCACGTAAAAATGCAAGTAGAAAAACAGGGACCACTACGGTGAGAAGGTAACAGCGTTCTGTGCGCCTTTGGCGTCTAGTCATGCCAGCCACATGACCACAGAGATGTCCTCGGACAAGCGCTAGCTCTTCGGCTTTGAAACGGAGATGAGCACCGGCCCCTAGAGTCGGAAACAACTAGCACACATGTGCGGGGGAACCTTTACCTTATCAATCTGTTTAGTAAATCGGTAAATAATGAATAGAAAGTCTGGAAAAATATTTCTGTTTCTCTCCTTCCTAGCAAAAAAGTGAAAAAAATAATTTCTCTCCTTCCTAGCAAAAAAGCGAAGCCTATGATCCTCTCTGCCATATCCCCATGGTGACATCTCCCAAGGAAGAGCAGCAGATCATCTCAAGATGTTCAAAGGTAAGGAGGCCGAGAAGGCACACAGGTTTTTCTTCAGGAAGTCATAAGAGATCAGGCAAACTTGCGTGTCTTGGATGCACGTCCTCATATATCAAGGTATCAAGGTGGATTCGGAAACGGAACTGGTTAAAGACTGTATGATAAAGTGGTCACAAAATATTCAGGAACCAATTTCGTTGGACACTTGGGAGATAATTTGGGTTAGAAATGTTAAATTTACTCAGGCTCAAAATTTAAGAGAAAATTTTTATAAAATGTTTTATAGATGGCATCTGGATCCCAAGAAGTTGTCCAACATGTATCCTAATTTACAGTCTAAATGTTGGAGATGTGGTAGTTTAGAAGCTACCTATTTTCACATGTGGTGGACTTGTAGAAATATAAAAGCTTTTTGGATCAAAATTTGGTGGAACATTCAAAAGATTTTTAAGAGAAAGATAAAGTTTTCTCCGCAATTGTTTTTATTGGGTAGTGTTGTAGATTGTGATGTTAAAGAAATTAACTTGATGTTGAACATGATAACAGCAGCACAGTTACTGGTGGGACAATATTGGAAGAAGGATAGTTTGCCCACTATAGAAGAATGGGTGTTTAAAGTTTCGAATCTTGCAGAAATGTCTAAGATTTCTGCTTATTTGAAAGATCATTCACAGGAAAGATATATTTCAGTTTGGAGGAGATGGATAAATTATATTCAGAACAAATATGGGACTAAAAAGTTCCATTTAGCTTATGAGTAGATTTTAGTGGGATATTGTTATTGGTACTTTATTTGTAGTTATGTTAAAGGGGAGTTAAAGCACATTATGAATTTGGTTAATTGTATATTATGCATAATTTTTATTTAGAATATGATTATTGTAACTATAATCCTGTATTTAGCTCTGGGAAGTGGGGGGGGGAAGTGGGTGGGTTTGGGGTGGGAGGGATTTGGGGATATATTGTAAAATTTTGTTTTTGTAAAACTTTAATAAAAAAAAGGTATCAAGGTGAGAGTTCTTGTAAACACAGTCTCTCCATCCCCATTATGAGGGAAGATCTAGTTTGCTCTGCTGTCTCTCTTAGCGAGAGGGCTGGTGGTCTTCAATTCATCTGTGTCTCTCGCCTTCCTTTTAGCCTGTGGTGAAGTTACTGCACAACAGAAGTAACAACAAGTATTCCTATACCAGGTAAGCTATGGTCCTGTTGTCAGAATAGGATGACCTTGGGATTTTTGCTATCTCCCAGGTCATCCACTAGTCCCGTTTCTTTCGTAGTTTCTATACCACTGTTTTCTTCTTTCTCCCCCCCCGACCCCTCCCCCCCCAAAGTAACTCTGATGACAACTTACTGAAGAATATTGAACTGTTTGACAAACTAGCTCTGAGGTTCAATGGACGGGTGCTTTTCATCAAGGACGTTCTTGGGGATGAGATCTGCTGTTGGTCATTCTATGGGCAGGGCCGCAAGATTGCGGAGGTTTGCTGTACTTCCATTGTCTATGCCACCGAAAAGAAGCAGACCAAGGTAAGGTGTTGGGTCAGTCCTCAGGACTCCAAATACGAAGCTTTGATGTTCTAATACGGGTAGTCCTCAACTTGCGACCAGTCGTTTGGTGACCAGAGTTACAGGAGCCCGCCCCACCCCCCAAAAAAACATACTTATGACCCAGATCTAAAGTTTTA
Source organism: Vipera berus (assembly GCF_964194415.1). NCBI lineage: Eukaryota > Metazoa > Chordata > Lepidosauria > Squamata > Viperidae > Vipera > Vipera berus. Next base: position 15,455,352 of record NC_138205.1, read on the forward strand.
TCAGCTGCTCTCCCCCCCCCCCAAGTCACAAGATTGCATTTTAGACACTCGGCAATAGGTCCCCGTTTATGGCCCTTTGCAGCGCTCTGTGGTCACATGACCACAATTTACAACGTCTTTTGCCAAAAACGGTGTTTACTTCCAGTGCCCACTGCGGATAATGGGTTTGCTTAACAACTTTGGTGATTCATTGAACAACCACTATAGGGGGGGGGAAACTCATAAAACTGAGTCAGTCATAGGACGACCCGCCTAATCAGCGTGACTTACAACTGTTAATTCCAGCTTGATTACAGTTGTAAGTCGAGGACTACCTGTATGCTTTGGTATCTTGATATGGAAATGTAAGCTATGATCTTAAAAGAAAATACTGTGTATTTTCCTGTCCTAAATCCAATCAAACGTGTAAGAAGACTAAACTAGAAGCCTGCCCAGTCTAGAATTCTGTTCTTGCAATAGCTAACAAGATGCTTAAGCTCACAGGAAGGACACAAGGCAGGAGTTAGTTTGCGTTCTTCAGCCCCTGCTATCGAGCATATTAAAGGTAAAGGTTCCCCCGCACACGCGTGCGAGTCGTTTCCAACTCTAGGGGCCGGTGCTCATCTCCGTTTCAAAGCCGAAGAGCCAGCGCTTGTTCGAGGACGTCTCCGTGGTCATGTGGCCGGCACGACTAGACGCGCACGGAACGCTGTTAACTTCCCACCGTAGTGGTCCCTATTTTTCTACTTTTATTTTTTTAACGTGCTTTTGAACTGCTAGGTTGGCAGAAGCTGGGACGAGTAACAGGCGCTCACTCTGTTACGCGGCACTCGGGATTTGACCTGCCAAACTGCTGACCTTCTGATCGACAAGCTCAGTGTCCTAACCCAGTGCGCATATTACTAGAGGTTAATTACACTGCTTCCAGTTTGAACAGGGACTCCACGGGGATGCTTAGACTTGCTTCATCTTGCTTTCTCTGGGTGTACAGGTTGAGTTTCCCGAAGCCCGGATCTTTGAAGAAACGCTGAACATCCTGATCTATGAGACACCACGGGTGCCAGACAAGGCCCTCCTGGAGGCCACTGGGGGAGTTGCGGGTGGAGGCGGAGGCCCCCTCCGTGCTGGCGATGATGAAGACGGGCGGGAGCACCGCGTCCGGCGTATTCATGTCCGCAGACACATTATGCATGATGAACGTCCCCATGGCCACCAGGCTGTTTTCAAAGACTGATCCGGCCTTGTCTCCAGGGTCTTCATCACTCCAATTCTTCCGTGCCAAAGGAGGATCTTTTTTTTTCCCCTTTACTGTTTCATCCAAGAGGTCCTCTATGATGTTTGTGTCCTTTCTGTTTGGGGTCTTTTCTTTTAAAAAAAAAATCCCATTTCTTTGAGCACATCTCCCCCTTCCCACCTACTACTGTGACAATAAAAGGCCTTGGTCTGCCCTATAATTTATTGGAATGTTCTAATTATTGATTCAAGTCTTAATATCTGGCCTTTTCTCCCCAGCCAGCCCAATCAGTCTGTCTTGTAATCTTCACAGTATACACAAATTTAAGATTGTGGTCCTCCCTTCACAACTTCTTTAATCTGATTGCTTTCCTTCCAGAAAACAGACTCCCCTTTAGCTCTGTTCTAACCATCCCTAGTCTAATGGCTTTACGGTTCCTTAAAGGCTGCTATAAACTTTATATCCACAGAACATTTTTACTATCAAAGTAGATATAAAGTCAAATATATAAGTCAAAACACCTGTCTTAATTTAACTTTGGACTTACACCATTTAATGACTGCCATTTTGGAACCTAGTCAATCTGTTTTTCCATTTCTTTCTCAGCTATCTAAAGCAGGGTGCTTATCTAGATAATATTATCTAGATGATAATAACATTTAACTAATTCTGCAGTCTACATTTTAGTGGACTCTTCCGATGTTATCTTTGCCTTCTGATACAACTGAATCCAAATTTCATCTGAAGTCTCCACCCACTCACAATATAAGGTATCTTTTAAAATGCTTTTCACCTTTAGTTTAGTAGGCATATGCCATATATATATATATATATGAAATGTTCCCAAGGCTCCTGGCCACAATCGGATGCAAGGTTTGTTAGAAAATTCATTTCTTTGGAACCCCACAATACTTCACCCTTTATCACCCCTGTCCAACCTACCACGCTATTTGAACTCTCCTTCTGTTTCCTGTGGGAATGGGTACGCTGTTTCACGTTAGATGTAGCAAATTACTACAGGGCATTCCAACAGCCCTTTAATCCTCTAACTTGATGGAATCTATTTGGAAGTGCCGAATAATGGCAATAGGGGAGAGAGTTGAGATTGTAATCGACTAATGTGTAATGGACTCAAGTTTTCCTGCAGCTCCCCAAATCCTCTTTCAGTATATCCTCCCCTCCCTGGAGGAGGTCATCTTGAATTAATTATTGTAATTTTGTATTTGCATAATTTATTTAAACTGTGGGGGGGTTTTTTCTATTAAATTATTGTAATAAAGTTTCCTGCTTTAAAAATAAACCTGTTGTCTGTTATTTCTCTTCTTTTCCAGGGGACGGGGAGATTCCTCAAGCAGCTACTCTTATCCTAGAATATTTAGTTCAGCTTTCACTCATAGCATCTGCCTAAGCCAGGTTGTTTGTCCTTTTCTTAATTTCAGATGCTACAGTTGAAGTTTCTGGGTACAGTTAGCAAAGCATAAATCTAATCCCACATTTACCTGTTCTCTGTGTAGCCTCTTATGGGAGAAGGGGAAAAAATGAGCATATGAATGTTTCTCATCCAGTTCTGGATCTTTCAGAATCTACATTTGAAAAGGTGATTGGCTGTTACTGTATCTCCTACATCAGACATGTCAAACACAAGGCCCGGGGGCCAGATCCGGCCCGCGAAGTGGTTTCGTGTGGCCCCCGAAGCCATCCTGGAAACAGTGAGGGAACGGCCCCCGCTGCCTTGGCCCTGGCCCAGAGACCCTCCTTCTGCCAGAGACCCCCAGATCTGTCCCACTTCTGCCCAGGCCCCCATAGGCACCCTTGATGCGAACGATGTAGAGCTGGCCACGCCCACCCAGTAGGCCATACACACTCCAGCCACACCCACCTAGTAGGCCATGCCCCACCCTGGCCACACCCACCCTGCCCCCCCCCCCGAGGGCAACCGCAATGTTGATGTGGCCCTCAATGAAATTGAGTTTGACACCCCTATCCTACATGAATTGAGTAAAACCATCCAATACATAAGAAAGAAAGGTTGCTGTACAGGATTACATGAGTAGCTTCTTTGATTTTTTTTCTAAAAACTGATGTCTTCGTATCTGTACAGAAAAGAAGACTTGATCAAGAACACGGGGGCATAACCTCAAACTGGAGGCTTGTTCAAGGAGGGAAGTTCAAAAGTCATATTAGAAAGTATTATTTCACAGAAAGAGTAGTGGAAGCTTGGAAGCAATTTCCAGCACAGGTAGTGTGGGTCAATTATCAATAACTGAGTGTAAATATGTTTAAGATAAACATATCTATCATCCAAAAAAATAAAAATAAAAATTTAAAGAAAACAAACAAAAAAAACCCTCAAAAGGCAGACTCAATGGACAACTGAGTCTTTTTCTGCTATCAGTTTTCGATGTTTCTAACTGAGATACTTATTAGATCTTTTCCTTAACCTAATGTCCTCAATATTTGACTTAGCCGACCTGGACTGAGGGGTTTTCAGGTTTTAATTTTAAATTTTAAACTGTTTTGGGGCTATTAATTTAATTTAATTTTAATTTGTACACTGCACTGTTTTAATTTGCCCTGTAAACCGCCCTGAGTCCTTCGGGAAAAGGGCGGTATATAAATCGAAACAAACAAACAAATAAATAAATATATTTTATATTTCCATTCCCACAAATCCTATTTTTCGTAGTCAATTGTTAAAAAAGACTTCCAAGACCTGGAAACCAAGCTCAGATTGATAGGCCCTTGTATTAAGATTGGATACAGCATTTCCAGACATACATTGGCAGAAACGTTTATGCAAGGAACATTCCAAAATGCTATTTTAACAAGAACATGTGTGGGTAGCAGTGATAAAAGAGAGAGACAACAGTGATAAAAAATGCAGTCACCTCTGGATTTTAAGGACTTCGTACATCATTTATCTACCTTTAAGTTAACCTTGATTCTTCACAATTGCCTGGACAGGTCCTTGCCGTTTTTTTTTTCTTGGCAACATTTTCAGAAGTGAGTTACTACTGCCCTCTTTCTGTGGTGGAGAGAGACTGGCCACAAAGTTATTCAGCTGGCTTTGCCTAAAGTGGAACGAGAACTCTTGCTCTTTAGGTTTCCAGCCTGCGCCCTTAGCCACCATCCCAAACCGGTTCTCATATAAGCCACCCTGAGTCTTCGGAGAAGGGCGGGATATAAATGGGATTAAAATAAATAAATAAATAATACAGTGGTAAGGTATAGGTAAAGGTAAAGGTTCCCCCGCACATGCGTGCTAGTCGTTTCCAACTCTAGAGGCCGGTGCTCATCTCCGTTTCAAAGCCAAAGAGCCAGCGCTTGTCCGAAGACGTCTCCGTGGTCATGTGGCCGGCATGACTAGACGCCAAAGGTGCACGGAATGCTGTTACCTTCCCACCGCAGTGGTCCCTATTTTTTCTACTTGCATTTTTACGTGCTTTCGAACTGCTAGGTTGGCAGAAGCTGGGACGAGTAACAGGCGCTCACTCTGTTATGCGGCACTCGGGATTCAACCCGCCAAACTGCCAACCTTCTGATCGACAAGCTCAGTGTCCTAACCCACTGAGCCACCGCGTCCCTCCATACAGTGGTACCTGCATTTAAAAGTATATATATCGAACTGCGATAGGAGCACTTGGTCTGCACTTGGCCTGATATTTGAGGAGTCCTTGCTTTTCTCCAAGCTTGCTTTCTTGCGGACATTTTACTACCCAAATTAGGTAACATCATCAGTCAACCACTGAAGAGAGCACCAATGGCCCCTCATTTCAACCCTGAGCTACAAATGTTCTCTTCCACTGGAACTGATGATAATTTTATTCCACCAGATTTTGTTGTTCCACAAGGATAAATTTTTTTTCCTACTTATATATCTTCCTCATTTAATTGCTACTCCAATTTTAAGTAGATACAATGACACGTTTTTCCTAAACCAAGCAGTGGTAAAATAGACAAATTTGTGTGTGTTTAATAATGCATTTTGGGCCAACAGTATCGGGGACCAAGTGTGCAGAAGAAGCAATTCAAGAAAGAAGGAATAGAAGCCTTGTGGAAAACATCTCACAAAAATGACACAATACAGAGCAAGCAGCCAAGTAAGATGGAACAAAGTAAAATCCCTAATATAGAAATCAAAATAACAAACACCAAAAAAAGTGGTGTCAATTATGTCAAGATAAGACAACCAGAAAAGAGTAAATTTCATTTTGGAAAATGTGAAAAAAGAGGTATCAACACATGATACAATATAAAACATAGCCTAAGTGAAAATGTAAAAAAAAAACACCAAACCTAACTCTGGTAATGGGCATAAGAACCAGAAGTAGTGAATGCACACACACCTCTTATGTTTGCCCATAAAAAAAATCTAGGGCCGTGTGGGGTCAAAAAGCAATTTGAAACTTCAGTTGGTATTATCCGAATGGTATCGTCAATAAGATGGGCATAAAATACAAGCAATGCAGAAATGAGAAAGGCAATGCCTATTGAACAATCTCAAACCAGGCAAATACCATGTATAAGGCAACGCCATATAAGCAGTAGGCCCACACATCCAAAATTAATCATCCTTTGGAGTTGGTCTGGTGTTTTCAACATGACAAAGACGTTAAAAGTTCAATTTCAGTACGCACTGACCATTATGTGTGTGGGGGGGTGGAACTTGCGATGTACGCAAGAAGTATACACCTTGAGTCATCCTAGTGACTAAATAAGATACATCAAGAAAAATAACTGGGGCCATGAAGAATTAAGGAACTCCCAACAAAAAGGGATGCCCTCCATAAGTGGTATACACACTCAGGAATCTGCTAGCTCTAAAACGTACAAGGGTAGAGGACATTTTAAGAAAAAAAATTAGCCTTCAGTCAATAGGTGACCTAAGTGTAATATTGGCCCTCTTGTTCAGCATATTCCATGCTGTGCTGTGCTATGGAGCAAGAAATCTTGTCATAGAAAGAAAACGTAAATCCAAGGCCAATTATCCCCACAAGTTACTACCCTCACAATCTCCTACGCCCAGTCTTCCGCAAGTATTTCCTGGAGGGTCACTTGATGGGTTTTTCTAAGGTGTAATTAGCCTGTAAATACATTTCAAATGCATGGAGCATCAAAAAAGAAATTCACATAATAAATGAATGCATGCATGTAAATAGTTACATACAAACAAATCAACACCCAAATGTTCACCATCCCACTGTTCCCTTAAGCTAACATAGCATCGGTCCCAGGCCAAAGTCAATCAGTTGCATGGTAATGCAGCAGTGCCAACCTTGTTGTAGCTGAAGTGGTGATCAGTCTGTTCAGCGTCTGTAATGATCAGCAGGAAAAGCGTAACCAAGTCCATTGTTGTATAGATTTCGGTAGTGTGGAGAACTCTTTGCAAAGTAGCTGTAATTTCTCCGCACAAGTTCCTATTAAAATCCACCAAATCAAAAGACAGTCATTAGTCATTAGGGAGCCAGTGTTCTATTAGCACTCACCACCCATCTATTGGTATTTCCACTTGGGTTCCATATTGACGTAAACAGGCATTTTCTGTTCTGTTGCTATAACTTTCAGTTGTGTCCACCGGCAGCAAAACAGGTTCTTCCTTTCACACAAACCCTTGGATTTACATTTTCTTTCTATGAAAACCCTCTCCTCCCAGAATTCCTGAGCCAGCATGGAAACTCTTCCTTTCCCCTCAGCATGGCTGGCTCAGGAATTCTGGGAGTTGAAGTCATAAAAGAGCCAAGGTTGCCTACCCATGGCCTAGGCCAGGGGTTGGCAACCTCGGCTCTTTTATGACTCGTGGAATTCTGGGAGTTGAAGTCCATGAGTCATAAAAGAGCCGAGGTTGCCGACCCCTGGCCTAGGCCCTAGGAGGTGATACCGACAGTTTTTCTTTCACAACAGATACAGGCATTGCTTACCAATGCCTCCCTCCTAGAGCTGAGGGGGAAAAAATAACCAGCCCCAAATCACCCAGCCGGCCCTCATGGCCAAATCAGGATTTGAACTCAGTTCTCCAGCTTTGTAGCTTGTGGCCATAACCACGAGACCAAATTGGTTCTCTATAAAGGTTTCCCTTCCCCTCCTTGGCTCCAAGGAAAAGGAAAACAAATTGAGCACATACAGTATACAGCAATTAATCATCTCTTTTACAGTCGCAAAGGGTTCAAAAAAAACATGCTGTAAAAAATAATTTCACAGGATTGCTCCTTTGACAAGAATGCCCTCAAATTTGTTGTATGATAAGAAGGTAGATAATGTATTTAAAGTGCATATTCTAAGACAGGCATTGTTGAGAGTTTGGAAGAAGTATAGACATAAGTTAGACTGCAAGATGCCATTGTGGGCAATTCCAAAACACGCAATAGAAAACATAAATGTTGGTTTCAAACATGATGTGACTACGTAAAAGGAGATTTTAAGCTTGGAAAGAGGTGTCTGGTGTTTAAAATCGTATAACCTCTTGCGAGATGAGAAGATTGTTCAAACTTGGTTTCAATATACTCAGTTACAGGCCAGGTGGAAAGAAGATCAGAAAACTGGTTTTGCAATGACTGACGAAAATTTGATAAAGCAAATTAGAAATCAGGGTCCAGCACATATCAAACGAATATATCTTGCATTGATAGAAATTGACTCAGAAACAGAACTTGTTAAAGATTGTATGATAAAATGGGCCCAGAATATCCAAGAAGTTATTACAATGGATACGTGGGAAAAGATCTGGGTGAGGAACGTAAAATTTACACAAGCTCAAAACCTAAGAGAGAACTTTTATAAAATGTTTTATAGATGGCATTTAGATCCTAAAAAGCTTGCAAGTATGTATCCGAATTATCAGCCAAAATGCTGGAGGTGTGGTGGCGAAGATGCAACATATTTTCACATATGGTGGACCTGCAAAAAGGTTAAGGCTTTTTGGATAAAGATTTGGTGGAATATGCAGAAGATCTTCAAGCAAAGGATAAAGTTTTGTCCGCAATTGTTTTTGTTGGGTATAATTACAGATGCTACTGTTGTGGACACTAAGTTGATGTTGAATTTAATTACAGCAGCAAGACTTTTAATAGGTCAATATTGGAAGAAGGAGGAACTGCCGACTATAGAAGAATGGACTTTAAAGGTTTCTGACCTGGCGGAAATGGCAAAGATCTCGGCTTATTTGAAAGATCATTCGCAAGAACGTTATATTATGGAGTGGAAAAAATGGATTGAATATATCCAGAACAAATATGGGACTAAAAAGTTTCATTTAGCATTTGAATGTCTTCCTTTCTATTTTCTTTTCTTTTTATATGTAATATTAGTATTGCTTGTAGTTATCTTATATGAGCTAGAGAGTGATAGATTTAAGAATTTATTGTTGGTAGCATATGGATGTTTATGATTGTTCTTTGTTTTTATACCTTGTACTTAGCTCTGGGAAGTGGGGGGGGGGAAAGGGGGGAGGGGTAGGGAGGGATAGGTAGGGGGGATTGTTAAAGATAAAATGTATTTTAAAACTTTTCAATAAAAAAAAGAATGCCCTCAAATGCATTATTAAACATAAATCCAGACTAAAATGCAAAGGAAAATCATTGAAGTTTGACACACACACACCCAAACAGAATATCAGAGTTGGGTGGGACCTTAAAGGTCTTCTGGTCTAACCCCCTACAGAAAAATGTTGTCCAATTTTCTCTCAAAAATCTCCAATAATGAAGCACACAGAGTTTCTGGAGACAATCATCCCTCCCTTCTCAGGCAAAAATTGTCAGCAGAAAAAAAAGGGGTTAAAGGAACAAGGAAAAAAAACACACCCCTTTCCTACTCAGATACAATTTCAAAGGCAGAATGAGATTTGCATTACCTTGAACATTCTGTCCAGCAGTTAATCTTAACTACATCCCTTAGAACTTTTGCAGAAAGAAAGAAATTACTCAAAAGTTACCAAGGTGTAGGGGGAAAAAAATCTCCAAAACAATCACCCACAAACATCCAGAGGTTTCTTAATTTAAGAAAGGGGGAAATAGGAAATAATCCCTTCAGAAAAGATCTCAAATACTATGTAACCAATGAGTTAGCCAAAATTCATGCTTGAAAATGGTGCTTTTTCTAGTTTTTAAAAATCAAGCTTTTTTTGGTGTCCCAGGAAGGAAATTCCTGATGCCAGGGTCAGGGATTTTTGTGCCCAGGCGGCGAATTTTTTTTTTACCCAAATATAAAAACGGATGCCAGAATGAGATTCGTGATTAAATTTCAGCTTAAAATGGTGTTTTTTCTAGCTTTTAAAAATCAAGTTTTGGCTTGATTTTGGTAATAGAACAGAAAATTTTCAAAACAAAATTTTGCACTAATAACAGATTTCTTACATCCACTTTCATTCCTTCCTTTGTCCCACACATCCCAGTTAGAAAAGGTTGGGGGCAGTGAATGCATTTCCCACCCCCCCAGGAGAGGGGAAAGAAATAAGTAATTTTCTATGAGTTTTCTATAAAATAATAATAATAATAATAATAATAATAATAATAATAATAATAATAACAACAACAACAATAATAATAATAATAATAATAATTTTATTTGTATACCGCCCTTCTCCCGAAGGACTCAGGGCGGTGAGTTATCAACTTAACTCACTACGTTCTCTCACAAAATAAAAGATCAAAGTTTTCGCCTTTCATCCCGGCATAAAACTCCCCACTATGTCTCAATCTCTCTCGTGTTCCACTTACATCAGCGGTCTTCAAACTTGGCCCTTTTATGACTTGTAGACTTCAAGTCCACAAGTCATAAAAGGGCCAAGTTCGAAGACCCCTGACTTACATATACCAACATCTTTCCATTCTATGGGATCATCCCCATTCTGTTTAACACATTTAACACATTCTATTGTCTTTCTAATTACTAAGAAAAGGCTAACTAGCCCTCCTTCCCAGGTCTTAGAAATGACTTAACACATACACACACACACAACCATTTAACATTATTCCCAGACCTGTGGAGGTTTTTGTCCCTTTTAAATTTCCAATTTTTTCTTTCCTGGGGCAACTTGTGGCTTGTTCTCCGGGCAGTGAAGAAAATGCAATGAGTGGTTCTGATAAAAATGTAATGGGGGGAGGGGGCTAACTACTGCCTATCTGTTCATCACTGCTTTAAGCCAAGCTGAGAAGCCCAATTTTTGATTTGTTGGCTGGCCAAACATGTCAACAGTTTTTTTCCCCTTTTCTTTCATTTTTGTTTCACTGTCCAATTGGAATTATACATAGGTAAAGGAATATTTATGTAAACATATCCAAAGGTACCTTCAGATTCCCATACATGTGCACACACTTTTAACAAGCCCTTTCTCTTTTCTATTCAATTTAGTTTTAATTCCATTCGAATCCTGCTAGCTTCAAGAAAATTATTATAGAGACACATCAACAGAAGTCACATCCAAATTGAGTATTTAATTTTCCAACTTCCCATTCAGACAGGCTAAATTTACCTGCTCAATCCCAGGTGGGAAGAACAACACTTTTCTTTCCTCATGGCTTTCCATGCCATGTGGGCCCCAAATTGTTTTACCAGATCCGGGAGATTTCAGTCTCTCCAGGATCAACTAAAGAACTTTTACTTTGCTCATTAGAATATCAACAGACTCAAAAGATTTACCTCTTTTCAGAGTCATCTAGTGAACTCACTAGAAACTAAAAGAAAAGTTAACAGTTCAACACTCACCAAATTTCTTTTGAATAAACTTCATTTGGATGGAAGCCTGCTCAATGGTTTAGTGCCCTTTTATAATTCATGATCTTCCTTTAAAAAAAAAGCACCTTTGAGGCAATGTGTCCAGTGAAAGACAAAAGAAAGGCCCTGAAAAAAAAATCCAGGGGTGCACCTACCTATTCCTTACCTTTGACTGGAAATCATTGCTCAGAGGCAAAATTCTGCTGGCTGGCTATTCGCCAAATTGATGGCCAAATATGGCTCACGCCTCGGCGTGCATATTTTCCAATGAGACAAACGGAGACATCATTTTATTGCAATTTATCAGAATATTCAGACAAAAGGGATTCCTCTCAGTCAAAGAGGGAACCCTCGTCCCAGCTTCTGCCAACCTAGCAGTTCGAAAGCATGTAAAAATGCAAGTAGAAAAATAGGGACCACTCCGGTGGGAAGGTAACAGCGTTCCGTGCACCTTTGGCGTCTAGTCATGCCGGCCACATGACCACGGAGACGTCCTCGGACAAGCGCTGGCTCTTCGGCTTTGAAACGGAGATGAGCACCAGTTGGAAATGACTAGCACGCATGTGCGGTGGAACCTTTACCTTTTATAGTTAGCATAAGAAAGAAAATTCCAAGAGGAAAGTTGACTGGACAGGATAAAAGTTACCTCCCTTTGCATAAGAAATCAGTTACATCTGGGCAAGCATGTTATACATTTGCATCCCATAATATCACACGTGTTCATTAAAATGAGGTCTGACATCAGAAGAGGCATAAATTGCAAGGAAAAGGGTTGTTTAGAGTTTACTAAAGAGATTAAACCAGACCCCAATTATACTAACAAACTTTTTCTTTTATCTTCAGATAACCTTCAGCCTGTTTCTCTCTTCAATTTAGGAATGTTAAAAAGCTATTCCTAAATTCCTGTCTGTATTGTACCTGAACGGAGAAAATAATCAACCTGAAGATGGATCTTTTCAGTTGAGGAATGTTAAAAGCTATCTAATCAATCCATACATCTCTCCTACATTCCAATCTGTAAGGAACCAACATTATTTTCAGAGTGAGAAAATACCTGACATTAGAATACAACAGGGGTCTTCAAAACTTGGCCCTTTTATGACTTGTGGACTTCAACTCCCAGAATTCCTCAGCCAGCGTGGCTGGCTGAGGAATTCTGGGAGTTGAAGTCCAGAAGTCATAAAAGGGCCAAGTTTTGAAGACCCTTGGAATACAAAATAACCGCGCTAGTTAACAAATTACAAAATCCACGTCTATGGACCCCCTCAGTACAAAAGGCTGGAGAGAAATCCACTAACGTCTGAACCGAATATCGTCTGAATCTGCTTTCACGCGCACCGCCTCCCTGTGGAAAAATGTTAATAGGTTTGAAAGAAAACAGCCCCGCCCCTCCCCTGGCCACCAGCTCCCCCGCGCCGAGCCGCGCCCTCCTGCGGCCACGTGACAGCAGGAGAATCACGGGACGCGGACGGCCCATGCGCTGGAGGGCCCACCCCGGAAGCCACCCTGCGCTGGAGGTCACATGATCCGAGGAGGCCAAAGGGGGAAACCGGTCACGTGGCGGGGGCTGGCTGGCTGGCTGAATGTGCCGGGCGGGCTTGGGGGGAATCGCCTGGGCCTAGAGGAAAGCGACGGGCGGGAGCGGAGAGCCTAGAGCGCAGCGGGGCCCGGTGAAAGGTCGGGGTGGGGCAGCAGGAGCAAAGCGAGGACGCTGCTTCGGTTGGGGGGGCTTTCCTCGAGCGGAGCGTTTTGGGGTTTTTTTAATTTTTTTTAGGTCGAGGTTCCTGGTAGCTACTCGGGGGAGCCGGAGGTCGGGCTTGGGGTGGGGTGGGTGAGTTAGCTGGGCCTCCCACGGACGAGAACTGGGGCGAGAGAGACCCGAAAGACCCGGGCGGACCCGTAACGGAAATCCACCAGCCCTGTGAAAAAGCAGGGGAGGCGGCTTGGATCAGGGCTTCCGAGAGCTGCTCTAGAGGGCAGCAGAGCTCCGGGCAAAGGAAGTCGCATTGGGTGTGGGGCGCAAGCAAGGAAAAGCCTCGGGAGAGGGAAGAGGCATTTTTTTTTCCAGGCGGCCAGAAAGCTTTTGTTACGGTTGCTGCGGAGAGGACGGTGCCGGGAAGGGATTGCAGGCCGGTGCTGAGTAACGCCGGAAGGGAGAGTTTGAAGTTTTTTTTCAGGCCGCTGAGCTTGAAGGGCGACAGAATCCACTCCGTGTGCGTGTGTGTGTGTGTGTTTTGTAAGCTTTCTACAAGAGTTTGTATGGGGCCGTTTACCAGGGGGGAAAGTTTAGGGCGTTGAAGCAAAAGGCCCGGTGAAGAATAACGAACGAGCGGGGATACCGATACGAAATAGCCCGTTTCGCGCGCTACTCTCGGGAAGCATCGCAAATTTGGAGGCACGGGCGAAGAAATCTGGGGATTTCACTGGAGCAACGTCTACAGTTTGAGTAGCTTTTTGTAGTTCCTCATCTTGTTAGTTTGAGAACTATTTAACAGTGTAGAAGAATCATCACCAGGAAGCTTGTGTTTTCTTAAAAAAAAGGGGGGGTTGGAGCTGGACTTCGGTCAGATCCCTGGTGTTCGGTATCTTTCGCCTCCTTGACCTACATTGAAGCCTAGGTAGAGGCCATGCAGAAAGAAGAACTGGGCATGGATGAGAATCGCAACCCAGAGGAAGAACTGCGTCTGCTGGGAGGAAAGAAGGAGAAATGCCATAATCTCAACAACCGTATCCGAACAGGTAACTTGAGCTACTGGACTTCCCTCCCGTATTTTATGTTCTAAGTTGTTTGAATCTGTTACGAGAGGCTTGCAAAAATCCAGGTGCCTAGGCATCCAGAAGGTCACAATTTGGTTTGGGCATTAAAACTGTTGAAAGGTTTCTCAGTTATGCACCCAAAGGGACTTTTCCTTTAGCTTCACTACCCTTCACCAAATTTTTGCATGAGTTCTCTAACTTGTAAGCCCAAGAAATTATTCTGACCAATGGCTTTGCCCAGCATAAGAGGGTGCTGATATTTTAGCTGTTGCTGTTGCCTTAACAATAAACTACTTTCAGAGCGTAATCCCTCCAAACTAGCTGCCTTGCATTGCTGTTCTTAATAGACTCAATCAATACTAGACAGTCTTACCCTAGATAATCAATTGCCCCCACCCCAACTTTCCACAGAAGCCTGGGGCTGTCTCATTGCTGAGTAATTCTGAACTTCCTAAGTCATCCTTTCTCCCACAATTTCTTAAGTTTAGTGTCTTCTGTTTGAGTCATTGCCTAAAAAACCTGACTGTAAAGGTTTCTTAGCTTTGATGCCAAGGAAAGCAAAGCCTCCTCCCTCTCATTCACTATTTTTTTGTACTGAACAGAGATGTTTTCCCCCACCTTGTTTTTTTTTATACCTCTGTTATCTTTTGACTGGAGATGGCTTTACTGCAAGGGGCCATGAAAATACTTCAAAAAAAAATCAAGTGTGTATTAGATGCATTCTTTCTTGTCTATTGAAAAATGTGCAGTTGTCTGCTACTTCAGCTTATGTAATGATTTGGTGTATAAAACATTTAAATCAACCTCCTCTTCCATTATACTAATGGGAAAAAGTGGTTTGTTTAGAATAAAAAGTTTAGAATCTTTGGACACTTGGTTTTATTTTATGGTTTCTCAATTTGCTGGAGAGGGGTTCAGGGTTGTGATGTGAAGGAATTTTTATCCCTTGACGGGGATTGAGAGATATGTTTATGTCATGGGCTTTGACATGAAACCCTTGTGTTTAGCAACTTGATCAGTTGCCATTACTGATTAGGAAAAGCATCAAGTGAGTGAACTGATAAGAGGAGTCACTCCATTTGTCCCATTTTTTCTGTCTTGCTTCTGTACCATGTACGAAGGAAGAAAAAACAGTTCCTTCCCCCATCAACCTGTTTGATGGTTTTATCAAACTTCCTCCAGAATTGTATCCTGAGTCCTTGTTTGGTCTGAGAAATAGGATGCTTTTCTGACCAGAATACGAAGATAGCTCACTGGCCTATTTGTATTCTGTTAATCCAAAAATGTTGTCTAGGTTAGAATCTTCTTATGGAGAGCTAAATAACAAGGAAAATAGACAGTTGCTGAGTAAAATCTGTTTTAGATTTAAAAATTTGTTGAACCCCACATCATAGCACAGAAATTCCTTCTTCAATTCTCTTTATTTTGCAACGGCCACACCATTATTTTTCTTGGAAATTGCAATATTACTTGGGAGATTTAGCAACTTCAAGGATTGCTTTTTAATGAATAAGAGCCCTAGCCATTGGGTATTCTCCCATTCCAGCTTGCGAAGTAACTTTAATGGCAATAGGAAGTTGAATTTCAGCATCCTGTTTATTCATAAAATTGAAGAGGTGTTGCACGGTCTAGAAACAAAATCCCCTGTACAAATATATAGATGCCAGCCTGAAATGACTTAGCACCTTCTATTATTGAACCTTCTAATACTAATGCATTAGAAGAAAGGAGGCTACAGGGGGAAAGTAGAAAAGGTTTAGAGGGGGGAAAACATTTTATTGTGCAGTTAGTGACATAGATCTCAAATCTGCTTTCCTTCTTCAGGATCATGGGAGTCAAATGGATATACTGCAAGTTCTGAGATAGCTGATGAGCCCAGTGTTCCCCTGAGTCCTTCCAACAGCCTTAACATCCGCAATCTCCAGCTGTCTGAGCGAGAACCTCCCCAGCATACCCGCCGTTATCCTCCTAATTTCCATCATGGCCGGCCCTTCCGTCCTGCCTACCGCAAAACGTATCGAGGCAACACCTCAGACCGCAAGGAATGGGGACCTAGCACTAATGGCCACCACTGTGCTCCAGAGGGTCTTTCCAATGGGCGATGGCAGCATCGACGCCGTGGCTATTCTGACTCACCCTCCCCATTGTCTTCCCCCGAAATGGAACGAGTCAGCACTATCAAAGCCAGTGAGAAGCCCGCTGTTGCATCTAATGCCTCCAGTGTAACCACTGAGGAATCCGAGAAGGAAACATGGTCACTCTTTCGGCCCCTTCCCGCTTTCCCAGTTGATAGCAGCAGTGCCAGGATCATTCCCAAGATCTCTTATGCCAGCAAGCTGAAAGAGAACTTGGATCAACCAGGCAAAGCCTGCCATGTTCCAGCCTCTGCGGTCCGCACCACTAATAGCCTCCCCAACTGTGTCTTGGCGCCACCCCCCAGCAGTCCCCCACCAACCGATAGCAGTCGGCGGCAGCATCTGGGAGCCATCTTCCAAAATGAGTGGGGCCTCTCCTTTATCAATGAGCCGGGAGCCGGGCATGGAGGGGGTGGTGGAACAGCACCAGTCAAGGAGACAGAAAATGCAGATGCTGGAGCATGTTGGGAGAACATGGAAGCCAGTGACTGGCAGGCTGCAAGAAATTATCACTTTGAAGGTAAGATAGCCTTAAGAGTACAGTACTGCCCAGGGAAGGGGACGTCTGCATGTTTTGAGGCTATTAATCTATTGGTAGCAGAATATACTGAGCAACTTTCAATTATAAGAAGCAGTCACATTTCAGTAGCACAAAAGCCAGCTATTGGAATTAGTGGAAGAGGGAGGGGCATGGATATTGTTTGCCCACAAAAAACCAGAAGGGTAATAAGTAAAAATCAACTTACAGTATTTCCTAAACTTCATTTTTCATGTTTTATCTGGTAAGGATACATTGACCATTTGAATCGGTTTTGAATTAACAGTTTCAAAAGGAGTCTCATTCCCTTTAACAATTTCCTTAAAAGGCTAAGGAAAAAAGTGTCTTCATTAAATTTCAATGGAGTCGGCAAGAAGCTTTTGTGTTTCCTTAAGAACCCTTTGCATTTTACTTCTAATTATTTGAGTATTACTATAGGTTCTAGCATTTAATTTTAACTGAGTCAGGGTTCAGAGTTTTGTGTTAAATAATGCAGGGAGATGGGCATGTGGTTGCTGCACACCTGGACCGGCTTTTCTCAATGTTAAGATTTAGAAACTTTTTGTTTGACATAAAGACAGTCAGACTTATAGTAGGTATTATTTAGGAATAAAATACAGTAATGCTTAGCTTCTAATCTTTTTTTTTCTTTCCTGATACAGAGTGGAGCCATATATGGGAGCTACATAGTCAAGGTAAGCAATGGAAGAACTTTCCTTTAAATTCTTAAGTCAGATGAATTTGCATTATGAGATGGTGATGCAGCTAAGCTAGTAACGCCTGCACAGGCAGCTATTTTTAGCTTGAATGGGGATTATATTGGACCTTGACTGTGTTTTCATATTCCTAAAGTTGGTTGAAGTTGAAGTTAAGGATTGTATTTTGGGACTAGTCCCTCTAGTGCAGGGGTGTCAAACTGCCGGCCCGAGGGTCGGATGCATCATCGGGAAGCCACACCCACCCCTTTGCCAGCAATGGCGAAAAAGCTCCGATACGTTGCGTGACATCGCGTGATGTCACAAATTTGACATGTCTGCTCTAGTGGTTCGAGGTTTCCTGGGGGATACAGTGACTTGAAGTAAAGATTTGCAAGCGGAAAGTAAATTGGAAGAGTGTGGAGGAATCAGGAAAAGGATGTGCTGCTCCAAGATTTGTGAGAATATTATTTATCAAAGACAGCCTTCCCCTAATGAATACCCTTTTATATGCTGGGTTGACCATGGTCCTATTGGCTGGGGATCCATCCTGGGAGCCTCAGTTTTAGAGTTTACAAAATTGGGCAGAGCTGACCATGAATATCATGGGAGGCAATGATTTCCCAATAAATCTACCTATTCCACAACAACATATAGTCATCTCAGAATAATAACACTCACATCAGTTTGGCAAAAAGATATCTTCCTTTGTCAGTTTTTAAAACATATTGCCTCAGTTATGCATGAGAACATGTATTCTGTTCTTTTGAGCCATAACTGCAAGTTGGTGTTGATTTCATTCTAGGTGTTTTGCCAGACTGAAATACTGAATCACGCCTATAAAATACTTCCTATCCCCATTCATGATCTGGATAATTTTAGAGACAGTTAACATTTGAGAAGCTACTTAGCAGTATCATTAGTCGTCATGCTCCTGGATTCAAAAGTTAGCCCGATGCATTCTCCCTCTGCAGAAGCAAATGAAGGGAATGTGTATCTGAAGGAGAGTGTCTAGGAAGCAGAATTTAATTCTACTTGCATGATGCTGGGGGGGTGTCTTGTTTTTTTTTGTGTTTTGTTTTGTTATAGTAATACATAACATGCTAGGTCTAAAAACTTTCTGCCCAATGGTTGATAAATTTGTACAAGCACGAGCAAAACCAGATCTCTCAGATGAGAGCAACAGCAGAATAATGTTGTTCTAATTTTCCGCCCAAGGTTCTTATTTTTATGGGATAATTGTATATATTGCAGCAGATATGTACAAATGGCATCTTTTAAGCATCTATTTATTTTGGAAGAGAAGTATATCCTGCAGGAAGCATAGAGCTGGAAGTTTGCGTGCTACCCATGTAGCATCTCTCTTAAAGATACACTTTTCACCACATTTTCCATTTTTATTTTTTCTTCTAGCTCCTAGCAGAGTGATGGTCTACTCGGAAACCTTGGATGGGAAAGGTTAATTCCACAAATATCCAGGGGAAGCACCGCTAAGATATGGGGGGGTGTATGGGGAGAGGCCAGGCAACTCACCCAACCCTCTTGAAGATTGGAGAGTCTGGGCATCTTGACAGGGGAAGCTACGCCACCTGCCTACCTCCTTTCCCTTGCTGTTTTAGCCTAAATTGTCCTGGGAGGCTCATGCCTCACCCATTCCCCACCATCTCTATCTCTGACTCAATGCTCTGGTTTTTAATTTCTTCACATGGTTTTTAATTTCTCTGGATTCCCCTGAAAATAAAGGCAAAAAAAGAATTTATTTAAATTCATTCCTCTTGCCATCACAGTGTCTTAATTCTTAACACAGAACTTTCGTGTCCTGCCACCAGGACAAGGAAATGACAGCTAAAGGGGACACAAATGGGATATTTTGAGAGAGATGAAAACTTTCCACGAGTTTTTGAAACCTCAGAGTATCTTGGGAGTTTTAGTAAATGAGATATGCGCAGCTAAAAAAAATGCAAGTGTAATTTCTTAATTTGGCTTCACTGTCATTCAAACTGGCACAATACAAATACCACTTAACTGTGATGAAAGTTAAGCAAGGCCTTTCCTGTCCTTTTTTCTTAGGATTCTAACATGTTTAGTAAGCTGTAGTGGTTACTGAGCATTATAGAATCTAGTTCTAAGCTGGGAAGATATAAGATATATGGAAGGAATCCTTTACTGCTGCTTGCCTTCATTTATCTGAATTACCAGAATAAAATAGCCTAGTGCAGCAGAGCAGGCTGGCGCCTTTTTAGGCTTCTCCACTGAAAGTCAACCATTTGACCCTATTGAATGGGGTTACAATTTAATCTAATTAGCTACGTGATTTGTAACATCTTAAATGTAAAATGTAGGGACGCGGTGGCTCAGCGGGTTAGGACGCTGAGCTTGTCGATCAGAAGGTCGGCAGTTTGGTGGGTCGAATCCCGAGTGCCGCGTAGCAGAGTGAGCGCCTGTTACTCGTCCCAGCTTCTGCCAACCTAGCAGTTCGAAAGCACGTAAAAATGCAAGTAGAAAAATAGGGACCACTACGGTGGGAAGGTAACAGTGTTCCGTGCGCCTTTGGCGTCTAGTCATGCCGGCCATATGACCACGGACACATCCTCGGACAAGCGCTGGCTCTTCGGCTTTGAAACGGAGATGAGCACCGGCCCCTAGAGTCGGAAACGACTAGCACACACGTGCGGGAGAACCTTTACCTTTTACCTTACTAAATGTAAAATGGAGCCTTGGTGGTTGTTGTTGTATTTTAAGTGTTACTACTATACTTATAAGAATTAGCAGGATCTTGCTCTCGCTTAAAAATGAGATTATCTTAACTCTCCCAAGTAACCCAAGTAGAAGCCACTGAATAAAAAGTAGTAACTCCTCAAATTTCCCAGCCTAAGAGGAAAAGGCTGTGGCCTGCTGGAAAGGACTGCTCGCTCGAGGAAAAAATAACACAGCAGAAAACGGACGGGTAAAATGAACTTCTAACGGTTACCTCAAAACTATTTTTTTCCTGCTCAGCCTGAACTCCCTCAAATGCGCACGATAACCCTCAGTCAAAATGGCTCTCGAAAGAGACAGTGCTCCACTGGGGGAGGGGGGGGGAGAGAGAGGAAGATACGAGCTCCCGAGAACCTGTTCCGGAGTGGGGCGTGAACATCCACGTATCTGAGAAAGGGGGCAGCGTTTCCAAGGGGAGAGAGAGAATTGTAAGCGCCGGGCCTGTGCCTGCGTCACTTCAAAGCGACTTCACTTGGACGATGACGACAACGAGCGACGGCGGCGCGCGGGAAAGTGTCATCTTCGCCCGCGCTCGAAAGTATCTAATAGGGCTGCCCCGCCCAGGGGTAGGCAACCTCGGCTCTTTTATGACTCATGGACTTCAAGTCCCAGAATTCCTGAGTCAGCGTAGCTGACTCAGGAATTCTGGGACTTGAAGTCCATGAGTCATAAAAGAGCCGAGGTTGCCCACCCTCGGCCCCGCCAAAGGAAAAGGAATCGGCGGCGCAGCTTCCTCTTAAAGGGACAGTAGCGTCCTCGAACGTTGGCGGCCCCTTCGTAAAGCGGGAAGGTGCCTCGGCTGCGGTTTGGAAGGGAAGGCGAGAAGGAAAGGGGACGGAGGTAAGAGGAGGCTGTTGCTTTGATGCTGTGTAGGCCTTCCTGCTCATTCTCCTCCCGCCAGCGTTGTTTTTTTTTCGACAGCAGGACTTTTATTCGGATTTATCGGTTGCTAAGCCCTAGCTGCAAGTTCTTTGGGGTGTAGCTTTAAGCTGCCGTAGACCGAGACAGCCCATCGTCGATTTGAGCGGAGCAGCTGCTCAGGGTGGCGGGTGCTTGGCAGAAGCCTTCGAGCGGTAGTATCGGGACAGGCTTTCAGACGGGATGGGCTCCAACTGCAGGAATTGACCGCCCGTGCCTAAATCTTGACATTAAGGTTAGGCGAGGGCCGGGAAGGCTCAGATTCCCCATGAATTTACTGCAGAGCTTTAGGTCGGGCATTTATTTCTCAGTAAGTCTCCCTCGGAGGCTTATTCGGAAAATAAAAGAGTCGCGTGGCCTTCACTGGGCCCCAATGCGGAAAACTTACGCATTAGGGGGGAAAAATGATTACATGTGGGGGTGTTAAGAAACTTGCATGTAAGAACCAAATAACAATACGCACTTGTAACACAAGTTTTTTCCGCATCCAGACTATGGCTGCATGGCATGCAGTTTCGTGAGGCGTGAAAAAAAATATTTTTCCCTGATTTTTAGAATTTACAACTTTACAAATTGTTTGTTCCTTCCTTCCACCACTGTACACCCACACTTACGTAAATGGACAGGAGTCTGATATGAATAGGGCTTGGGAGTGGGGGGCAACATAATGGCTTTCCCTCCCCCCCTTCTCTCTCACATACACTGTTTACCTTGCAGGTTCATAATCAGCTCTACATTTTTAAACTGAATATAAGCCACGTCTTACCACCAATTCTAGCTTTCCATCTCAGGATCAATGTCACTGATTATTCTGAGGTTGTCAGAATACAAGCGAATTTGAGGGCTAATCCACATGGAGCCCCATTTCCATCTGTCCTGTTTGCCATCGTTCACTCCCTAGAGACTAAAATGGACAATGTGAAATTTGAGCGGGCCACGAACAAGGAGTATATATCGGAGGTGGTGACCCTTTGAGAGCTGTATGCAACGAAATTTCATTTTGATGTATGCCGATTGGTGTACATTCAAAGTGACAATAAAGTTATCATCATCATCATTATGAGGCAGTTTTCCTCACTCTGGCTGTCCTTCATCTCAGGCACAGAGTGTAGATCTCACTGGCGTGCACACGCACACACACGTATTAGTTTACACAAGCTCACAGCCTTTTCCCCAGAGAACATAGAATGAACCTTTATTGTCAAAGTAAAACCATGTATACATTGAGATTGGCTGAGCCTCCCTTCCTGCCCCCACCCCCAAATCACAGTGACAACAAACCCTCCATCTTATTACATCATGTTGAGCTAATGGCACAAGACTTGGCTTCATTTTTAATAGCCTTTCTGAATGATTCCAGTGAGTTACACAAGATTGGTAGATACCAGGAAACAAGTTGGCCATAAATAATCTTTAAAAGACTTGTAAGATGTATTTTTGGATTGATGGGGGAAGTAACGGTCTTCACATTTTCAGGCTGAGGTAGAGTCCAGAAGTGGGGGAAGGAAAGTACACTTTGTCAAGATACAGCAA
Organism: Vipera berus; assembly: GCF_964194415.1. Taxonomy (NCBI): domain Eukaryota; kingdom Metazoa; phylum Chordata; class Lepidosauria; order Squamata; family Viperidae; genus Vipera; species Vipera berus. The sequence goes on from NC_138205.1 coordinate 15,477,606, forward strand.
TGTAGCTGACTGTTGTTCTATTAATATTGGGGAAAATAAGTTAGCTGTAGCTCTTCGTGGCTATAAGCAAATATATTTCTTTAGGAACTATCTTTTCCATTTAATATGTCCACTTGGCTTTAATATTAAAACATACACTGCCTCTAGAGATCATTTAAAGAAAACGCAGGTGACTTCATCTCTTTATTATCAAAACATTTTTTTAAACTGTCTTACATGCTTCAACTTGTTTTAATAAGATATGGCAAGAAAAGTGGATAAAATAAATAACAATGCTCCCCAAAGCTTATACAACTGTTGTGATCTGTGTCTTGATTAGATAAAATATGGCTTGTCAGTTTCAAATTTAGGGGAAAAAAGTGTTAAGAATGCTAAAAAAAATACTAGGTAGTCCTTGACTTATGACCACAATTAAACCCAAATTTCTGTTACTAAGCAAGACGGTTAAGCGAGTTTTGCCCCCTTTTGCAATCCCTGTTAACAGCATTTCTGCAAACCCAATAGAGTTGTTTTCTCTTTTTTCTAGTTGGAAAGCATCAGAATAGGGGGTCTCAAACTCAAATGAATACAGCCATATTACATAAAATATCCTGGCTACATTCATACACATGCAAAAACGCAACAGGTATTGAATGTTTAAAACTATTATTAATCCAATTATAATAATGCAATAATAAAAATGGATGGTTAAAAACCAAATATCTATTATCTCTAATCTATTTATTCTCTTGCATCTCAGGGCAGTTGTTTCTGTGTACCTTCTGTGTACCTCCTGTGTACCTCCCTGGTGCTAAACAGCATATAGACGTAAGCCTGTATGGTCATTACATGCCAGCACAGCCAGTGCACACAAAACAAAGCAGCAGGCCAGGACAAAGACAGGGAAGAGAGCAGCAGCCTGCAGTGGGAGGATTTGGGCTTTGACAGCCCATTAAATTATTGAGCTGTTGTGGATTGCAGATGACAAGAGAGCAAGGCAGGATAGGCTCTAACAATGTCTTTTACTTTTGAGCATAATAGGCTACAGGGGAAAAAACTCAGGAGGTTAGAAGCCTCTGCACCAATTATAATGTTGGAAAAGCTCATCTAACCTGCAACCAAGGTGGCACAGTTGACACTATCCACAATGCAGGAATGGTTGGTAAAGATGTCTCAGAACTTGCTGAGATGGCTAAATTGACTTCTTTGATGAGAAAAAAAAGACAATATCTGTGTTTATTGCTAACTGGAAACCCTTTACAGACGTTTTGCGGGAAGTAGAAAAATAAATTTAAGATTTATGGCTTTGATAAAATAGTTTACAAAAAACAGATTACAAAAAGAGATATGTTTCAATTCTAGAATGAGAGCTAAATTTCTAATTATAACTGCTGTAAAGAAGATCGGAAGCTACTTGTTTCTTTTTTATCTTTTACTTTTTTTCCTTGGACTTTTAATTTTCTCCTTGATTTCTTTTTTAAATTTTCTCACTTTATATTATTGTACAGTGTTAGCTTTTATCTTTTAAAAAAACCTTTATACCAAAACCAAAACTGGTACAGTTGATAAAACCTTCAAGCTGCATGCTAATATTAATTTTCTTAGGTAATAGCCTGATTTAATAGCTTCCTTATTTTTTTTAAACAAAGTTATATAACAAGACTATTGGTGTAGGGGACATCTTCAGAGATGAAACTATAAAGCAGGTTCTTTGATTTTGCCTGTACTAGATTATTTTTTGCAAGCCACTTGCTCTCGGCCTCAGTACCTTTACTAATTAGATTACAATTCTGAAGATTCCTATAATAAATAAGTTGCTTGTATGTCTGAAAGAACTATACAAGAAGGTATGTGCTGTTCAGTTTATGCCACCTGGATGTTACAGCATCCATGATGGGCATTTATATGCAGCAAAGATAGGAAAATGCTAACAAGTCACATAACTAAATTTTATGTCCTTAACATTTCAATCAAGACTACAACCTTGCTTGTTCAAAGCTGCATTGGTCCCATTTGCTATGTTTCCTTAAGGGCTGCCACAGTGGGAGTGGGGTATCCCTTTTCCACCCACCCTGGTGGGCTGGGGTTAGATATGTTTTAAGAGATCTTTGAAGATTGTAGGGCATGTAGTTCTAGAATGATAAATTGCTTACAGGTAGTCCTCAACTTACAGCCATTTGTTAGCAACAGTTTAAAGTTACAAAAATATTGAAAAAAGTGACTTACAACTGGTCCTTGCGCTTATGACCATTATGGCACCCTACAGTCACATGATCAAAATTCAGGTGCTTAGTGACCGGCATGTGTTTACAACATTTGTAGGATCTAGAGATCAAGTGATCACCATTTGCTACCTTCCCAGCCAGCTTTCTGCAAGCAAAGTCAATGGGGAAAGCCATATCATTTACAACCACCTGCTTCATCTAACAATGATTTGCTTAACAACTTTGGCCAAAAAAAGGTCATAAAATCAGGCAAGACTCACTTTATCAAGTGCCTTGCCTAACAGCGGAAATTCTGGTTCCAACTGTGGTCGTAAATCAAGCACTACCTCTGCAGCATGGATTTAAACTGCTTGATCTGTCCCCATGTTCTCTATCCTTTCATTCTAGAATATAGCATTTTATATTGCTAAGTTCAGATGGGATGCGCTATTAAGTACCATTATGTAGCCATAATATATTTAATGAGTGTGTTCCCCTTACTGGGTTTGGCAGGCCTAGAACTTGTAGAGAGGCTGTATTATTGCAGTTGTTTGTTAGATGTCATGGATTCAGCCATGCTAGCTCAATCATGGCTTAGCGTGGAGAATATAGTATGTTTGACTGAGAGCTGGTCAGCTGAAATAATATTTGTACGAAAGAGAAATATTTATGGAAAAGCCATACCTGACTCTCTGAAAGTTTAAAACATTTTTAAATGGAGAATGTGAAATATGGCTGAACTTGGCGAAACTATTTCCTACTTTGTATTTTTTAAAAGACCTTCACACTTGGATTATAAATATGATTCTTAGTGAACTAGAGCCAATTACAATGTATTACCCTTAAATTCAACAGTGCCCATCCAAATGGAGTGCTTATGAGTGATCCCTGATTGGTGATGTCATCTCTGCCTTGACCAGGGTGGAAAGGTTTTCTGTCACAGCGTACCGGTATCATCTCCTCCTGGACCTGCTGTTACTGTTAAAACCAGCTGGACAAATGGAGCAAGAGTGCTTGGCTCTTGTTGCTGCTTGTGTTCAAACTTCTCAGTTGCTAGTGCAACAATGGATGCTGAACAGGCGCACAGTGATATTTGCCATAGCAAGGATTCTTCAGCGCAGACGCTTTCGACGGTCAGCTGCAGTGCTGAGGCGCATTCTCTCGGCTAGTGTCCGTCGTAAGAGAGCCTTGCTGCGGCTTCATCGCAATGCTATAGTGTCTGTGGTTACTATGGTGTACTCATCTTCACCGGCACTGCATTATGAGCACGAGCTGATGGCCCTGTCGGAGCGATCACACTGGATGCTCCCCAGATGTAGCGAATGGTGGGAGCGAATGATCTCTTCGGAACAGGATGATAAGTGTTGGATCTCTTTATTCAGAATGTCACGCTCCACACTGATGTATATCGCTGAGGAGTTGCGTCCTGCCTTACAGCGTCGAGACACTGGCATGAGGTCACACATTCCTGTGGAGAAAAGGGTGGCCATGACCATTTGGAAACTCGCGCATCATGACAGTTACAAGACCGTCTCGGAGCTTTTTGGAGTGGGAATTTCATCAGCCTGCTCAATCTTTGAAGAAGTCTGTGAAGAAATAAATAGTCGGCTCCTGGCCCAAACAATTTTGTTGGGCGATCCACAAGATATTATGGAAGGCTTCAAGGAGATGGGCTTTCCCAACTGCCTTGGTGCAGTTGATGCAATCCACATCTCCATCCTCTGCCCTCCCTTCTCTGCTGATTCCTACATTAATTGCAAAGGCTTCTACTCAATGGTGTTGCAGGCTCTAGTGGATAGCAAATCTCGCTTTACTGACATTTATGTTGGATTTCCAGAGAGATCTCATGATTCCCGCATCTTGCATAACTCTCCTTTTTTCAACAGCATGGATGAAGGCACATTTGGCCCACAGACTCCAACAGTTCTAGAAGGGGTTTCAATGGCACCTGTTGTCATTGGAGATCATGCCTACCCACTTCGCCCCTGGCTAATGAAACCATATCCAGCACCAAAAACTGAAGCCCAAGAAAAGTTCAACGATAGGCTTGCCAAATGCCGAACGTGTGTGGAGAGAGCTTTTGGAGTCTTGAGAGCTCGCTGGAGATGTTTGCAAATGAGACTGGATGTGAGAGAGAAGCTCATTCCTGTGGTCATAGCTACATGCTGCATCTTACACAATATTTGTGAGATCAAAGGGGATGAGTTGCTAGAGCCATTAGAGAGTCCTACAGCTGCTGATACCCAGAATGCTTCAGCCAGGCCAAGGGTGCCACTGTCAGAAGCTGGACTTACTAAGAGAGCTTGCCAGATCAGGGCTGCATACTGTTCCTATTTTGAAAAGAACCCTCTCTAGAACAGACACTTTTTGCCCAAGTAATTTCAATGTGTGCCCAGCCTCATTATATAACGAGACATTATTACACAGATGTATACCAGAGTAGCTGATTTTTTACATCAAAATAAAAAAAATATGAGAATGAATAATTTATTGAGTTATTATATAAGATATCTGCTCAACTGTCAGTCATTTCTTTGTCACTTCCCAATTGAATAATTACAACATGTTCTACAAGGAACTGCCCTTGAACAATACTGGGAAGCCTCAACTGATACAGATTGTAGTATCACACACAATTTTGATGCTGTAAAAAGTTTCCTTGTGTAACACCATTGCAGTGAAGCTGCATTGGCTTCTAATATGTTTCCAGATGCAATTCCAAGTGCTGGTCATCCCCTTTAAAGCTCTGCATAGCACTGGCCAGATTACAGGTAGCATAATTTTGCGCTTGGTAGAATTGGGAGTGATCTTGGGCATAAAGCAGGGTCTGGTCTTAGCATCACTGTGCCATAATGAAATATACAAGAGGTTTAAAATAAAGACTTAAGTTCATAACCCTTCTAGCTAAGCTGGTCCTATCAAAGACGCACAATATGTTAATAGGGGATTGCCTACTGCAGGGATCCCTAATCCTCGGGCCATAGCCCATTGGGAACCTGGTTGCGCAAATGGCAGGCAAGCACATGAAACTGCACTTGTGCAAGTGGCTTGCGCACATGCAAAGCTATTCTCTCCCCTTCTGCACTGCTGCTGGTCCACCAGAAAGGTTGGAGACCGCTGGCCTAATGGAGTCAAAGCAATCAGTCATTAGAGCTTGAAGATTCAGTGCCAAGTCACATGGATTGGGATGAGAGGAGGCTGCGACTTTGAGGAAGCAGCGCACCTGAGAATGGTAGATAAAGATGTCCCTCACCTACCTAAAAGGACTGAGTCCCAGACTGCCATCTATGTAATCTATTAGTTGCCTAGAACTCTATCCAGGCCCTCTGAAAAGAGTCCCAATAGTTGCAGATTCTTTGTTGCTGGTTTTTCACATATTCAAAAGCACATCAAATCATACAATAAATCAGTGATATTTGGTGTCCAAAAGGCCAAGATTTTCACTCCCAGGCACAGATATTCTCATTCACTTTCCCAGTCTCAAAGTTGTAAGTTAAGAGAGTCAGAACTTAAAAAATCCTTGTTCATGTTTCACGTTGGAATTTGTAAAGTTGTAACCTATTTGACTCCAGTGAAGAACTGGACTTTAAGAGATGAGGTTGTCTATTTCAGGACATCCTCAACATCCTTACCAGGGCAAGGAGCCATGGTGTGCTAGGGCAGAATGGAGAGATTAAAATCACCCACAGCTTGAATATCTTTGTTACTGTTCTGGATAGCACTGGTATTCAAAGGGAATGTATAGAGCCAGCTATGGTGACACCAGGGCATCATTCCCCTTTGTTCTGTGGTCTTGAAAAGAATTACCTCACTCGGTGGTTATAGGCTCTTAAAAATAGGTTGATCAAAGGTAAATCCCCAAGTTTTTTGCAGTCTTCTGAAATCTATAGCTGGACCCATTTGTCCTGAAATATTTTGCTATTAACTGTGGTATTCAGTGATCCATTTATGTACCCCTGTTGATATGAATAAGAATATATTCACTTATGTCATCAGTTCTTTGGTTTTTTGTAAATACCCCATGATCTGGTTCCACCCAGATTGTTTATACAAACACTGTTTGTCATATTATCTATTTGCACCAATATTTGCCACCAACTAAACTGATATAAGGGACGCGGTGGCTCAGTGGGTTAGGACGCTGAGCTTGTCGATCAGAAGGTCGGCAGTTTGGCGGTTCAAATCCCGAGTGCCGCGTAACAGAGTGAGCACCTGTTACTCGTCCCAGCTTCTGCCAACCTAGCAGTTCGAAAGCACGTAAAAATGCAAGTAGAAAAATAGGGACCACTACGGTGGGAAGGTAACAGCGTTCCGTGCGCCTTTGGCGTCTAGTCATGCCGGCCAGACCACGGAGACGTCCTCGGACAAGCGCTGGCTCTTCGGCTTTGAAACGGAGATGAGCACCGGCCCCTAGAGTCGGAAACGACTAGCATGCATGTGCGGGGGAACCTTTACCTTTACCTTTAAACTGATATAAAAGGGCTTTCACAACCAGTAATATTATCCTCAACTTTAGTGTTGATAGGCAGTGACAATTTGATGGGATTATAATTCCTGCATCATGTTTGGCTGGCTCTCACCAGATTGACTGGGCTTAGCCATTAATGCAACAATTGATCTTTACTTGACATCATGGTCTGAGATAGAGCCAAGGTCATGGGATTGAATCCAAAACTGCAACTCTTATCTTGCCGGTGTCATAAGAGTTGGCCTTCTGGGTATTGAGGTGTTTATCACAAGATGTACACATGAGGAATATTTTCTCTCATGTTGGTGGTAATTTCCTGTAGCAGAATATATTTCAAGGGTATGAGTGATTTTTTGGGTGAAACTAATCATGAAACTCCATTCCTGTAGGCATTAAAGTGACACTATTCACTGTTCTTTCCATAGGAGATTTGATGAGATCACTCAGATGAATTAATGTAAAGAAATCTGAATCCTGAGGTGTTGCCCAAAGAACTTTCATAAATACAGTACTGTACTCTGGGACAGAAAGCAAGTCCAAAAGTGAACATTTTAAACTAGAACTGGTTCTTCAATCTTAAAAAGTATGAACAACTTCAAAAAGGACAAATTATTTAAGATGTGTAAATAGGCCAACAGACTCATTGAGGCTGGACAATCATCTCATGTTGATTTCAACCAATGTCTCAGTTCCAAAAGATTGGGGCATGTTCAGATTCCAAGATTCTAGATGGCTTTCTAGGTTTTTGTCGCTGTAGAGACAATGAAAGACATGCTGGGAAAACTCGCATGTGCAGCGACATGCTCTATGGAGCAAATGTCCAATGAGTTATTTTCTTCATTCTGAGCTGCTTCTCTTTATTTCTGTAGGTGGAGATTTCTTTTTCTAGCACAGAGCCCAACTGAATACAAAAGTTTGTAAAAACCCATCTGTCCTTGCATGCAATTTCCATGTTTGCAACATTTGGAGTCATCCTACCCCTACCCCAAGTAAAGCAGTGTTACCAATTTGAGGGGCATTTTAGAAGAGTAGGATATCCTAGATGAGTTTCTGAAAGTTAGGATAACTGGTTCTTCTTTTTTCCCTTTTCCTCTGGAATGGCTTCTTTGCCCCTAGGCTGATCCAGTATTTCCTATATTTCAGCTCTGGGGACTTCCAATTAAGGTTCAGCAGGGCTTGATTTTCCACGTTCTATATGGGTGGACTAGTGCCAGCAGGAGCCTATTGTTTCTCAGGATCCTGAGCCACCATTGTTAGGCTTGCCTAGGCTAGGTCATAGCTCCATCCCTCAATATATACAGGTTAAGTCCCTTAGAGCAGTTCACAACCAAAAAGATGAGATTCTCACAGAATTAAAGCATGTAGCTTTATTATAAAGAAAAGGAAATTAAGTTACACCATCTAAGACACTAGATACGTAGAACTTGAGCCTTACTTATTATTGAATGTTATAGTGGAGCCTTCCTATTGCTATCAATTTTTCTGAGTCTTGGTTAAATGAGGATGCTAACTGCATATTTCATACTATAAAAATGTTCATTTGTTTTTGTTCTGTTTTGAAAGTATCCATTTTGATTCTTATGCTCAGAGAATTTCACCACAGTCTAAAGTAGTACTCCCTGTTCTATTAACAGGCTAACAATAGAGAGAAAGGGGACTTCTAAGGCCTGCTCCTTGCTGTAGCCTGAGTATTTTTTTTAGCTTCTGTAACATTACTGGTCATTGGAAAATTGCCATTGTTTAGTCCTGGTCCTCCTTGTTCTGGAGAGATACTGCTATTAGTGTCACCTGGGTGTTTGTCCAAGCCACTGGAAGGTAACTGTGGCTGACATCACTTGAAGCCTAGTCAATCAAAACAGAGAGGCTGCCAGAGGGCCACCAAGAAAAGCTTTGGCTGCATTATAGAGGGGTGAGCGCCAGCCCTGCCACTTGCCTCCTTTTCTCTGATGCAGTGCTTTTGGAAACTATTATTCCCCATGTCTATTAGAGGAGGCTGATGGTCTCCAATTCTCAGCTGTCAAATAGTCTCTCACTTATAACATGTTTTTTATGCACTGATCATTTTACTTGCTGGTTGGCAACCCATAAGATGGAGCCAAGAGAAAAAACATATATATATATATATATATATATATATATATATATATATATATATATATATATATATATATATATATATATATATATATATATATATATATATATATATATATATATATATATATATATATATATATATATATATATATATATATATATATATATATATATATATATAATATACACGTACATACATTTAAATAAGATAAAAGCAAAAACAAATAGAAAGAAAAAAATCAAAGAAAAAGTGCAAGAAAAACATTAAAAGAAAAAGAAGTATAAAGTAGCTTCTAATATTCTCCACCTTGTTCTAAAACTACCACATATTACTGTTCTTTCTATAATCTATCCTGCCTAACTCATCAAAACTGTCACAAGTTCATTTTTGTGCAAAACGTCCATAAGAGCATCCAGTCAGCAATCAGTGTAGATAATGTCTTTTCTCTAATCAAGTTAATTTAACCATTCCAGCAAAATCTGTCAATTTCACCAACCATTCCTCCAAACTGGGACAAAAAATCATAAGTATTCTGCTTTCCTGTCTGTTTACTATTAGCCATGATAGATGGCTGAGAAGATTACGTTTAATTTCCTGCACTTATGTTACTACCAGTTTGATAGAATATCTTTTGTAGTGAATTTTCAGATATGAAGTTTTGTACCTTCATGTTCTAAAACAGGACGTGATTTTGATGAAATTATAGCATTAGCTAGATTATCCCGTTCTCTACTTCCATTATTACAGCTGTTTTTTTCCAATTTCATGTTATTGTAATCTGCTAACTTCAGATACAATATAAGATAATCAAATGCTGTCTTGAATATGAAAGTATCACAAAATTATGCCAGGTTAAATTACAAATTCTCTTACAAGCAGATTCATCCAGTTGGCATGGTGAAGAAACTAGCTATTTTTAACTTCAGTAGACATGTCTTCTCATAGAGAGAATTAGACTTTTTGAAAATCAGTGGGCAGAAACGTGCAACCTTTTTCTTTAATTATGTAACGCCAGAATGCAGATTAGGAATCTTTCTTTAAGTATTCCCATATCTGAATGCACCGATAAAAAAAATCAGCTTCCCGTTTCATGGCAAGCACAATAGAAATGTAATCTTAATCAAGCAGACTTCCTTTGCATTTTTTGTATAGTACCAAGAAAGATTTTCATCAGTGTAAATTAAGCAATAATGAAATTAAATCAATAGATTTCTTTGCATTCACATTTTAACTTTTGAAATTAGAAAAGCTGAACTACAGTACCATACAAAAATGAAATATTCATGTTATCAATCCCTTTTTTCTGGTTATTCTAGAAGTCTCTTCCGGAAACATTTTAGTTTCTAGAGATAGGATGATACTACATCCTTCTTACCCTCACCTCTAGGGCTTACCATGGTCATCTGCTCCCTATTGGCCTCCCTGCGTATCTGCCTGGAACGACATCCACCTTTGGTCTCCTTCTTCTTCTGCCTCCTTTCATTGGCGGTTGCCTTTGTTGGTTTTGCTGTTTACATCCAGTCACACGATATTCATAATCCTGACGTCAAAGAGGTGAGCTGGAGATTAGAAATTTAAGTAAAAACCTAGGCCAAAACATGTGATGAAATTGGATTTCAATTATTAAGTGAAGACATTAGAAAAAAAACTTTGGAAGGATAAAGGAAAAGACAGCAATGGAGACACTATTTTTTCCCCTTGCTGTTTTCCAGGTACAGGTTGATTCTCTAATGAAGGGATAGTTGTACTGATGTTTTCAGACTGATTGACTACAATTCCATTTCTCTATCATTGTCTTCCAACTTACAATTTAAAAAAAATAGTTTTTTCCCCTAAAAGAAACCTTTAAAATTCAAATATTTCGTTCTACCACTTGGAGCAGAGAAAATAAAAAAAACAACTCAAAACTGCAAAATTTTAAATTCACATTTAGCTATTGCTATCTACAATTCAGAAATCCAGAAACATCCTCATTGTATTATGTACCTCTATTCTGAATAACAATTAAAGGATTTTAAAGGTGAGGTCATATGGAGTTGAATAGATATTTTAAAGGAAAAAGCAAAAAAAAAAAGAGAATAGAAGCAACACTCATTCCTTTTTTCCTTATATCTAAGGACTGGGATTCTCTGCTGAAATCTCTTGCACATTTAATGTTCTGTATCACAAATAAGATTCAGGGAAATGTCACATCACCTCCATCAACTGCTGAACCTCTTACAACTGTATCCATCATGGTTGGCTTGACCTTTGATCTCCACAATGGCACAGATCTTCCCAACGATGCACATTTAGGTCTGACCATCAGTGGGACAAAATTGGGTCTCAGAGGTGAGTGATCATCAAACATCTCAAGAATTCTGACTCCTTGCTCACCTTCTCTCGACATTTTCTTCCACTAACTCCATCCACAGGTCCAGATGCCCAGAAATCAATTCATCTCTTAGCTGTTGTCACAAATTCATTATCCCGTGAGAATTGTCTTAGGATCACTGCACCTTCATCCCTTCTCCCCAAGACCAGGTGAGCTAACAGGAAGGGGCATTGTTACAAACATTTCTTAACCCATTAATGTAATATTCCATTTTGTTCCCAGAAATCCACCAAAATGTGTAATAGGGGAACAAAGCATGACTTTGGAAATGCCAGGGATTTGCTATCAGTCACGTTATCAAACTAACCCTGCCCTATCCAGCATGCTAGATCAGGTAGGTAGATAGATATGGGCAGTGGTGGTTTGGGCTATATCTGAATGCTAAAACTGGTTTGCTCCACAATATATAGAGGGAAGATGATTCACTATCATTTCTTCTACTCTCAGGCAGACCGTGCCCTTTGCAGCCAGCGCCTCTTCATAACCAGTGCTTTTCTTCTCTGCCTCTGTGCCATGCTCTGTTGTGCAGCTGGCCTATATTATCGCCTCCCCAAAGACAAATGGGGCCAAATCTAAGTGGATCAAGCCAGCGCTACTCATTCTACATTCCAGAATACTCAGGTGTCCTCCTTTCTCTAAACAGCTATATCATGTAAAATTTATTATTTTTGGTTGTACTATTTTGGTTCACAAAAGATATGATAAACAATTTATTAAATAGAAAAATTGAAATTTCTTTGTATTTTAAGTGGCTATTCAACCAATGCAAATTGCCTTATTTATTACATATTACGGGACTTAAACTATATATCATTGAATAGTGCAATTAATCTAAATGATCATCATCACTAAAAATTCCACTATTGGGAATAATTATCTACATAATACTGGATTTCATGATGAAATAATATAAATAGCGTCAAGCAATGCACAAAGAAGAAATTCTCATATTCCCTCCAGGTTTGCTTGTTTTCAGTAACTGTGGTACTTTCATTTATTTAAATTGTATTCATTTATTTAAATGAGTATAAAAATGAAAGTCAGAGCAATAACTGAAAACTAAACTTTTTCAGCATCTTTTTGGAGGTGAAAATTAGTCTGGTAGATTTTCCACAAGGAAGAAACACCTGCTACGATACTGCACCAAGAAAGACCTACAGGTAGTCTTTGAGTTAACTTATGAGCATTCATTCAGCAACTGTTCAAAATTACAGCACAGCTGAACAAATGATACTTATGCCTGATCCCCAAAATTGCAGCCATTGCAATTGCAGCACCTCTGCAATCACATTATTAAAATTTGGGAGCTTGGTAGCTGATTCACACACAGCAGCAGGAGCACTTCAATTCCCCCCACCTGCCTATTGTATCTCCCTCACATCTCTGCATTTTTGCCTGCCCTGCATAACAGCACTCCTTAGCAGCAGAGCTGAGTTGAAGTAGAAGCTGGGGCCTTCAGCACTCAGCCGGCTGCCTTTGTCCTTGGGCCTCTACTTCAGTCCCAGTGCTGCTGAACAGTGTCAGCTCAAGCCCTGTGCTGCAACCAGCCAGCACAGCACAAAGCCTTCACCATCCTATACTCCACAGGCTTTATTGTACCTAGCTGACCTTAGCCGTCTTCCACCCACTGCCAACAAGGCACATCTAGTCTTATACAAGGCAACTAGTCACACCAAGGCCCTCACACCATTTCAAATAGCGTGCTCTGTTCCTGTGATGCTTCAGAAGGCTTCATCAGTTTTCCAAAGGCTTTCCAAAGCGTTGGAGAACAAGGTGCGTTATTTGGAAAATGGCAGGCAAACAGTTCTTGTAAGGCCTCAGAAGCTTTCCTTAAGAAAGCAGCCTGGCACAGCCAGCAACTGCCTCACGTACTTCACACCCAGGTGTGGTGGCAACCAGCTCTTGGAAGAGTGAGGAAGATTCTCAGGGATGACTCACACCCTGGACGTTATCTCTTTACTCTCCTACCATCCGGTAGGAGATATAGGAATATAGCCAGCCGTACCAACAGGCTGAAAAATAGCTTTTATCCGTGGGCTGTTAGGCTTTTAAATGGGACACAATCTTATGCAGAATTGACTTGGGAGGCCGGTGTGTGGTGTAGTTGGTTCACATAGTGTGGTGGGAAGGAGGGTTTGTTGTTACTGTGTGTTGGGGGGAGAGAGCAGGGGGGGAGGCTCAGCTAATCTCAATGTACACATGTTGTTCTTTGACAATAAAGGTTTATTATTATTATTTAAAACCCCAGGCATCTGCTTCAGCCCCAGTGAACTAGCACAGCCACTGAGGAGGAGTGCTGCTGTACAGGGCAGGAGGTGAGTGGCTAGAGTTTAAGAAGAGGCAGTCCCTTACCTTACCAGGGTTCAGGGCTAGGAGAGACCAAGCCAGAAATGGCTTGGATTGGGGAGGGTCTTCACTTAGTGACTGGTGGGATTTGATTAATGATGGCAACAGCGAGCGCTAGATTTGCCATCACTAAGTGATGCAGTCACATGATGTTTCACCTAACAAATGCATTATTTAGCAATGGAAATTCCTGTCCCAATTACTGCCATAGCTCAGGAACTGTATCTCAACTACTGCCAACTTTATCCAAGAGCAGTACCTAAAGCAGGCTCCCACATACAAATAAAATGTAAATATTTCTATAAGACCCTTTCCATCTATCATTTTTTTCCAGAAAGTACATAGATTTCCAGTTTTAGTGCATCTTCAAAGGATACATAGAACCATCCAGTGTAAATATTTGATATACCTGAAAAACTTCTTGCTTTCAATGAAATCAACAGGTGCAGTATTTGTATACTAATTTATATACAGGTAGTCCTCAATTTATGACCATTCATTTAACAGCCAGTTATGATGGTACTGAAAAGTGACTTGTGACCTGTCTTCGCACTTACAATCATTGCAGCATCCCCAGTCACATGATTAAAATTGAAGTGCTTGGCAACTTGCATGTATTTATGATAGCATCCAAGGGTCACATGATTGCCATTTGTTACCTTCCCAGGGGTGGCACTTCCAATAGATAGGCAGTCAGTGGGGGAAACCAGATTTGCTTAACAACTGCAGTAAAAAAAAGTCATAAAACCAGGTGCAATTCACTTAACAATCACATTATTTAGTGATGGAAATTTCAGTCCCAATTGTGGTCACAAGTCAAGAGCTACCTGTACATGGATCATCTTGTACATCTGGATAATTCAGTGCAGCGTATACATAATCTAGTCATGCGTTTGGCAGAGCTAAGAACTTGCAGCAAAAAAACCCCCAGCTACACATTTTAAATTAATATGGTAAATCTAGCTACAACTGCCCATACTTATGGCTGCCACATGGCATTGCTGGAGTAACAGCAACAATTGCAGTGGCTAGAATACACCTATCTACCCTACAGTATTCACATTTTACCTTAATTTACCACACTGCAGTAATTTGTTTTCCATCTCTCTGGTACTTTCCTCAGCTGTATGTTTCCAGGCCCCAGTTTTGTCTCATTTGTCCCTTGCTATCTTTCTCAATTATTCTGTCTAGTACTTCAAGCGGCAGCATACTTCCCTAATCGTTTTAAGCAATCTACTGTAATTATTTTACCAAAGCTCTATATAATTTGCCCACCCCACTGCTCTGGTGTTTTTTTTTTCAGTTCACGTCTAAACTTGCAGCCACTTTTGACCGACATTCTCGACTTCCTCTTCCTTCGCCTCTTTCCCTCCAAAGGCCACGCGTTAAAATCTCGGGCACTCCCTCGACATGCCCCAAGTCCAACCTAACCAAAGAACTCCCTTTTTCCTCACGGAAAGCGGGCCGGACGCGAAACCCTCGCAGTAGCCCAGCCAATCCGGGTCAACGACGTCATCGGGATAAACAATCCCAGGTCGGCTGCTGCAGTCCAGCCTTGGCGGAGTCAGCTAGGCCAATTTATGTGGAGGGAGTGGGGGGGGGGAAGAGAGAAAGGCTGACGCGCTTCTTTCAAAACTGGTGGGTTCCGTCATCTAACCCAATGTAGCGTTCTCTACTGCCTTTTCGTAACTGCTCGGAATTTGACATTTAGGCCTCAGTTAAGAGCGAGTGACCTAACTTCACCTCCCTCGTGTGGACAAGAAAAGAAGAGGCCCGTCCGGCACGGGCCTGAATCACGCCGGTGTCAAGGCGTTAAAACTGCACATGAGGTGAGGGGGGGAATAAGCGAGCTGAGAAGACTGAAAGAAATCGGGACTCCGTGACGGGAGGCTCGAGCTTCGCCCTCCGCCGGAGAGCTCCAGCCGCGCATGCCCGCAAGCCCCTGCAGTAACGGTTTAACTGTCGCCCAGCGCGCCCTTTATTTCCCCTCTTTTGAACCGCTGTCATTGCCCACCCCCCCGCCGCCACTTCGCTGCGCGCGCGCGGGCGCGCGCCAATCTTTCTAAATCTTGCCTCAGTTACAGCTGAGCGGTGGAAGCTCCGCCCTCAGCTGCCTCGGCCTACCAATCAAATCCCACGCCCTCACATACTGCCCCAATCAAAGCACACTTGAAGGATAGGTGGGCGCCCCAGGCTGACTTCTTTCATTGAGGGGCCGTTATTTTATTTTATTTTCCCCCAGCCAACCAAGATGTCCATCTTGTTTGCGCTGGCCCTTCCTGACGTTTCTCGTCCAATCCCATTCGTAGGGCAAAATTTCAAGCTCCCTCCCCTCGCTTTACATATTGTCGGTGTAAAAACGTGTCCCGCCCATTAACGCTAAGACAAGCCAATGAAGCCGGGCCTTGTTCCTTCACTCTTGTACTGCGCGTGCGTTGCGTTTCCATTCAGTAATGCCTTCCTACAATTGCTCACGGCGCGCTCCTCGCCCCTCGGTTCGCTCTACTCACCCTTTTTTTCCTCAAGAATGACCCGAGCAAGACGCATGCGCACAGTGCCCCACCAAAAAAACGTTTTACGCACCAGGCTGGTTAGGTTCGGGATGATGTTCGTCGCTTATGCCCGACTGGGACGCATGCGAGTTTTCACGGGTTCCCGCCCCTGAACCCATCGCGCGTGTGCGCTCTTCTTCGGCGCCCCCCCCTTTCCCTCCACGCATGCGCTTGACTTTTTCCTCTGCCTTGGTTCCGGTCTTGCTCCTGCCTTGGGCGCCATCTTGGATTTGGGGACAACTGGAGTGAGTGAGAGGGAGGGAGCAGACGGAGGAACCCGAAGAGGCAAGAGAGAGGGGAGGGGGGCCCGGATAGAGTCAGGCCCCCCACCCCCACAGCACCCTCCCCTGTAGAGACTCCCTCCCTTTTCCTATTCTTCCACCCACACCCCTGCCCATCCCCTGGATCTGAAAGGATTCCTTTGCCTTTTATAGGGACCACTCCACCCCCCCCGCCCACCTGACCTCTCATTCCTTTTTGTTCCCCCTTCCCGCCCCCCGCCCCGCCGGTTTCCGTTAAAGACGGAAATCTCGTTTGCAGGCTCTTGGCGCTTCTCCTCGCCCGTTATCTGTAGGTCCCTTATGCCTCATCTGTAAACATCTGTAGGCAGCCGCTAACAGCTGGAAGGGACCGCAGCGTCCTATGAAGCCCATGCCTTCTTTTTCCCCTCGGAGCCCATCCCTTGGTCTCTTTGCAAAGCGAGCTACTTGGCTGATATAGATCGTCTTCTTCCCACCCACCCACCCACCCTCCCTCTTCTCATTTTGGGATTTTCTCTCCCTCTCCCTACCCCTGAATTAGAGCCACTGCAGACGGGCCCTAGGCTCTTGCTGTATCCTTTTACAGGGCTGCTACCTCCATCGCATTCCCGTTACCAAGCCACTTGCATGCCTTCACTCCTGCAGGACAATTTTTTCCTACCCAAACAAGAGGGAGGGAGGGAGAGGCTTGGAATCGGGCTGTAGATGCCCTATGCTTCCCACCCAGAGGCCTTCCTTTTCCAGGGGAGCCACTGACAGTTCCCTCTAAGCCCTCTTTCTTGATTGGAGGAGTAGGGAAAGAGGAGGTAGTTGGGGGTACTCTCCCCACCCCCAATATCTTGGAGCTGGAGCCGCAAGAATATCTAGGCAGCTGCGGAGACTTACAGGTGAGACCCAAGCACGCAGATAAGGGGAATGGGGGTGGGGGGGAAGGGTATTTTTGTGGGATGGGAAGGCCGGGCAATGGGGAGAGAACAAAAGAGATTGTATTGCACCAATTAAGGAAAAACAATCTGATTTTCTGTCTGTCTGCTCTGTCTTCTTTCTCCTATAATTGTCCTTCCAGATAAGTCAGAAATGGTATTGTCTTGATTGGGAAACATATTCTGTTTCCTCTTCATGTTTCCCCCCTGTTTGAGGGCTTTGCTAGGCAAGAGACTGAGTTATGTTTTCCAGAGCTTGGGGTCTGGGCCTAACATCTTCCTGCAAAGGGAAAAAGGATCAAGTATTTCATCAGAGGTCCTCCGTGTACACTACAGTTCCTCATCCCCTCAGTTTTTCTTTCCTTTGGAACCTCAGAATCAAGGAACCTAGGAAATGGTCTTTCTAGTCTGCTAGACTTTTTCCTCCTTAGGCTAGACAGAGGCCTTAACTCCTGTTCTGGTTTTCATATATCAGAGCTATTATATGCCCTTAAATATTCCTATAATGATAGGATTTGGGAAATTAGTATCAGTGAGATATGTAAGAATGGGGGAGAACCCTATTGGGTTCTTTAAATCATTAGATTTTGTTTGTTATGAATAATGATGATCGTATTCTGTTGATTAAAGAAGCTAACTTAATTATGAAGAAAGGTTGGACTTAATATATACATTTATCATTCCCAGTCCCAAATTATTTAGCAGTGCTAGAATAACACAGAAGTGTATTAATAGTAATAGTATAATATTTATAAAAGAAAGCCAGTTCCATGGTCAAAGAAATTCACCTTCACATCCATTCATATCATCATTATTCAGATACTTAGCTTTCATTAGTTTTATTGTAATGTTTAAAAACTGTTTAATGTTTGACTTATATGGAAGCATTAGAGCAATAAATGCTGTTTAGAGATAGTATTTGTGTGTAACAGGATATGAAAAAGCAGTTACTTTTTCCAAAATGGAAATCGTCTCTTCTCCACTATCCTAGTAAGATGAATGCTGGTATCTTATACTAACAGAAATAGGACTTCTTCAGTTATCTAGGCTTTGTGTATAATTGTGCATATATGAATAGCCACTATTTAACAGGAACCGTTGGTGGAAAGCATTAGGTTTTAGGGCTTCTATCTTTATGGATTATATTCCTTGACCCTTGATCAAGAGAGTTTTCTGCTCAAGAGAGTTGCATGGTATTGGGACATGGTGGTCATATAGAGATTGGAAAGAAAGCCAGGTATAACAGTTTTGTCTCCTGAAATACACCCAGTAAAGTTTCATGTTAAATGTATTATTTTAGGGACGATTTGCATATCATGTTCTTGTCAAAATGAGTAACTTTTTGCAAGCTGTGTAAGGCTTGTGCCAGTGTTGCTTACATCTATTCTAATTACAGCGTTGTTTTATTGTCTAGAAACATATAATTTATAAGTCTGCTGGCTGCTGGAGTTGTTCAGATTTGTCCACTAGCCTCTAACCAATGGTTAGCTATTTTTGAGTGTGTGGTGAATGTTATGTATCTTTGAAAATACATGCCTCAAAGTTGTTGACTTACCTTTGTTCTTTAATGTAGTAATTTTTGTTTTATCAGCAGCCCTCGACCATTGTTCCCCTGAAGGTATTTCTTATCACATATTGCTTGGACTGAGTCCCCTTAAGAATTTTGGCATATTGGGATCAAATAACCATATTGGTACACAGTGCCCAAGTGCTAATGATTAGTTCAGCATGCTAATAGGAATTGCTGAATAACAGGAAATTGCTATGTTTTAATTAGCGTTTTGTCTCAATCAGAATTTCTAGATTATTGGTCTCTTGACAAGCTAAAGTTTTAAGTCAAGATTTGTTGTCTTAAGATTCTTGCTTGTTGAAAAAAATTTCAAACCAGAGATTTTGGATCCAAGTCGACTAACCACTAATATGGTCTCCTGGTTGGTTTATCTCCACCCCCTGGTAGGCGGATCCAGACAAAAAGCTGAACAACCTATACTGTCAGAATTCTGATAAACTAGCTTATAATTCTGATTTCTGTATGAATGGGATTCTATCTTTAGGTTCTAAAATCTTATTTTTTTTTGCAAAGAAGATACCTTATGGCAGAGAATATCCTCTGGATTTCTACATTAAGAAAAACAAATGTAGAAAATTCTTATTTTTGAGCCAAATGATAGATAGCCGTGTGCCTGAGAAGAAAGCTCATATACCCTTCTGTGTAGCAGAAGTTGACATTTCAAAGAAAAGAATCGCTTTGTGACTGGGTTCACCTCAGTTTTGCACAGCTTTCATGGCGCCCAGTAAACTGACTAATACGAAACGTCTTTAATAAGCTGGACTTCTTTATTTAGACATTGCAAATTTTAGTAATCCCATTTGACCCCTGGATAAATAGATTATATGCTTTGTAATGTCTGAAAAGACAGCTGTGGAAACTTCACCCATTTACAGAACTTTTAGATCTTTCTTCCTTTATTATAAGTTCTCGTTCAGATCTAAGAAACGTGGAAGTGCTTTCCAGAACATCCATCGCTTCTCTTTATTTTTGCCCTTTAATTCCTGTTTTGGTGAGGTTCTGTCCTCCTCATGACTGCAGCATGTTTTCCATTTCCAGTTTCTCACAGTGATACATTTAAGAAATGGAGCAGCCTATGCAAAAAGCTATTTTCCTTGCTAGTGAAATAAAACATTAGGGCATTTATTAGAATTGGAAGGAATCTCGCCTATCTTTTCTTAATATAGTTTTCTTACGGCTGCAGCAAAATCTCTGAAAATGACTGCAGTGTGTTCCCAAAGCATTATTTTTATCACATGCTGTTGTAGTAGAATACAACCCCTAGGGGTTGCTCCTGAGTTACCCACAGGTGCCTCAGTAAGCACTTTCTTCTTCCAATTCAGAAGGTCTTAATAATGTAAGTGAAGGGGGGGGAATCATCTTTGCCATAAAAGCTCTTTGAACCTTTGACAGGGAAACAAAAAATCAGTGCAGGATAATTTGGGGAAGGGACACCTAGGATACAATCTCCTGCCTGCTATCGAACCTCTTGGGAATCACATTTGAATAATTATGTAGAGAATAATGTTGTAGGGGGAGCAGAAGACAGAAACAGTAGTGACATTTAACACGTGCCTCATTGGATTTTTCTGTCCCAAGGCACAGTCTCAAGCATTTGTTGCAGCAGCCATCCTGGTTCTAACAGGTCTGAATCTCAGAATTCCCTGTTTGGCCAATGGCCTAAGAATCCTATATCTACTACCTTGAGTTCCACGATAGCAGAAAGGTAGTGTTTATATCCGAGAGCTATAAATAAAAATGCCTTTTTTAAAAAAAATGGGTTTGAAAGCAAGAGCTTTTTGACTTTTGTTAATTCCAATGGGAAGCTTGCAAGAAAGCACCAAAACGTGAAGGGTACCAAACTGCTGTCCTGCGTCATCAAGAGCGTTTAGAAATCTCACACATAAATTTTTAAATATTTAAATTTGAAAGGGTACGAAGGGCTGTGTGTAAATATGCCAGTATTTCTGTTAATTGATTCAACAGCCCAAGCCAGGGTATCACATCATAATGACAAGTGATGTAAGAAAGATCTAACTTATACCATTACACTGGATCAATCTAACATCATTACAAGCCAGGTTTATCAGCTTTTTAAAACAATTATATTATTGGTTGCCTGTATACAAAGAACAATACAGGTGGTCCTCGACTTGGGGCCATTCATTGAGCAGCTATTTGAAGTTTAAGCAGGCACTGGGGAAAAAAAAAGACTTTTAGTTCACACTTAGGACCACGGCAGCGTCCCTGCAATCGTGTAACAGCAATCTGGGCACTTGGCAACCAGCTCGCATTTACGTCCATTGCAGCGTCCTGCGGTCATTGGATCACCATTTGCCACTTTCCCAGCTGGTTTCTGACAAAAGTCAATGGGAGATGCCAGATTTGCTTAACAACTGCAACAAAAAAAATGTCATAAAATCAGGTGTGGCAACACGCCGCCTAGCAACAGACATTCCAGTCCCAGTTGTCATAAATTGAAGACTACCTGTAGATAATCTTGGAAGGCAGCAAGGGAAAAATAGCTGCTGCTGATTTTTTTTTGAACTCTTACTAGCGTTCCTGACTTTTGTCTTTAAAGAAGAATACAAATGTGCTGCTGTTACAGTATTACCAAAACCGGAGTCAAACAACAGACGTTGGTGAGTCTGCCTCTCCCATCTCTGGTTGAGATGGCTCTTCTTTCCTTTCTCCATCTCTGCCATTGTCAGCTCTAGCTTTTGCACAAAAGAATATTGTCACTTATTTTCCACTCAATTTTTCCTACGATTTCTGTGAAGTCTCCCATTTTATCCTCCTTCAGTGGCCAAGGACTAACATTTTCAAAGTGAGCAGCCTAAACCTAGAACAATTAAGAGGTCTTTAAGCATAGTATAGACCACTGAGAGACCGCTGGTGTTTTCCATCTTTCACAAATTGTGTTACCCAGAAACAAGGAAACTCTTCTTCTTGTGGAGTGGGGAAAGATATGGAGCCATTACAAATGCACAGTACACTTTCGTTTCTTTGTCTTGCACAAATGGACTTCTTTATCCTACCCATCATGCATGTCACAATTTCCAGCCACAGATGTTGAGATCCTCTTTACCAGTGTTTCTCAACCTTCTCAACTTTACAATATGTAGACTTCAGGTCTCAGAATTCCCTAGCCAGCTTGAGAACTATAGTTGGCCATTCTTTAAATTTCCAAGGTTGGAAAGTTTCGAAGGTCCATTTTCTTGCCTAAAAACTATTTTCATACTATCTGTCTACTGGATGAGGATCTTACCCAACATTTATTTATCCATCCGATTTCTATTGTGCTGCCATCATAAAAAGACTTTTATCAGTAGCTTACAAAAACAAACAGGACAATCTAAATATAAAATTGTGTAAATCTTCAAACAATACAATATCTGGCCTCAAAAGCCCTCTAGAAAAGCTCTTGTTTTCAACTTCTTTCCAGAGGGCAGGTTATGTTGGAGATAACTAACATCTCCAACCAAATGCCATTCCAGAAGGCCAGGCTCATCGTAGGAAAAATGTGTTTTGGATTTTATTTTATTTTTTTAAGTGGAGGACAACCCAGCGCTGCTTCTGGCACAAAATGGATCAGAGGTAATCCTGGTGGGGAGAGGGGGTCCTCTAGGTAACCTGGCAGAAAGGCACAGATGGATTTATAGATTAAAACCAGCACTGCGGCGTACACTGCAGTAATCTAACCAGGTGATGGTGACACTACGAGCCACTCTAGTCAGGCCCTCCCGTCCCAAGTAAGGTTGCAATTGGCATGGAAGCCAAAGTTGGGGAAAATCCCTCTCACCACAGCATCTGACTGCTGATCCAGCAGGAGTCACAAATCCAGGAAGGCCACCAAGCCACAAACCTGCTCCTTCAGAGGCAGCTCAACTCATCTAGAGACAAACCAAGGGGCACAGAGGATATGGATAGTGGGATGGTTAGCATATTCATTCATTCATTCATTCATTCATTCATTCATTCATTCATTCATTCGACAAAGAAGTAAATCCCAACATACAAACAGCAGCTGTGTCTTGGTAGAGTTCAGTTTAAGCCTGTTCTGTCCCATCCAGATCCTCAAAACCTCCCAAGACACTGACTGGGACAAGACTTAGATAATCTTTCCAGCCTGGGGTCACCATGTATAGTCGAGGATCGTCAAAAGTATTGTTGATACAACAGCCTGAATCGCCAGATGAGCTCCTGTAGCAGCTTCATGCAGATGCTGAAGAATCCCTATTTTTCTGATGATGGGTGCCTAGTTCACTGGAGGCTTTGCCTCTAGTATTGCTCACTATAAATAGATGAAACGTGCGGACCAAAATAATACGCTTTGAAAGCAGCATGCGTGGCTTTGTCAGTAACTTCATCTAAGGAGAAGCTTCTTCCCCTTGTCGATGTGGCTTTTAGTCCCACTCTGCAGTATATGTGAAATAAAAATAAATTGGACTCTCCTGAGGGAGAGGGTTGGGGTTGTTTTTTTCCCCATTCAGGTTTTTTTTTAGTTTAGTTATAGTGCACATTATGCTTTGAAATGTTGCAAATTGTTTTCAAGTTAAGTACACTCAATTTATTCCGTCACTGTGAATTCTTGAAAATGTAGCGTTTCAACACAGCTGATAAAATGATTCTGTTCGGTTCAAAGTGGTGGGCTGCTTTATTTTATATTTTTTTTAAAAAAAAACTCTTAGGATTCATGACTTACAAACAAACTACTCTTTTGTGGGTCTCCACTTAAAATCAGCAGGTGAAATGTCTTCTGCTTTTGCTGCCTGCCAGGAAGCCAGTTCATGTTTAAGAGATTAATCAGTTCTTGCGCTCCTTTGCTAGGACACACGGCTCTTTCTCAAGTTGCTGTTCTAAAGGTGAACCCCAGATGATTCCCTGTGACTGGTCTCCCTACCCTTCCGTCTCTTAATTTGAAACCGAACTCCAGGGCCTGCCTTAAATTTCGGCCACTTTGGTGCAGCCAGGCACCAACCACCCGCAAGGGGAATCCTTCCAGATGCTTTCTTGCCAGTGGTATCACTGCCAAAGGTAGCTTTATGCTTTGCCTTTCTTTTTTTTCTTCTTCTTCTTTAGATTGTTCCCAGGGAAGCAACTGAACAATGCAAGGATTTCCTCTGACCGGCATAACCCGCCTGCAAACTGTTGATTTCCTTATTTTTCATTTCAGCCCCCTGGAGTCAGTCCAGCAACCACTGCCCATCCCAGAGAGTGAACAGGAAGGACTCTTGTGTGGTTGCTTCAAATTGTAGGGTTTGCAGCAAGGCTGTGGATCTTATTTTTCAGCTCACCTCTGTTGCTACCCAACCCAGGGGGAGAAACCTCCTGTCTAGGTGGCTGTGCATTTCTGGGATAAATCTTATTTCTGCGGTCTAGATCTGTTGAGCATTTGATCCGCATTGATACCCGTATGCTTCGTGCATTTGACAGTCATAGCAGCAGTGTGTGTGTGGGGGGGGGGGGGCGGATAGGCAGCTTGTAGACGTTTTATTCTAGAAAAGAGACTCTTCTATTGCGAAACGCGTTGAGTGTTCCTTTTTCTGTTATTGCACTGTACAGTGAAAAGAGTGCAACAAGTGGCTTCTGGGAAACTTTGGATCCCGCTCACTTGTGCTGCAAATGAAATTCTGTGGATTTACTGAGGAGCCAGTAAGCAAAATGCTAGATTTCTGAAGTATAAGCAACTAGGGAGGAGGAGGAGGAGGAGGCCTTTTCCAGAATTTACTCATGGATTAAAATTAAGACACTGGATCCTGAATTGTGATTGGACCATCCTTAATGGGGGGGGGGGAAATGCAGTTAAAGATACTTATGAAGATATCTTGAATGAACCAGACATGAGAGATACCAATTCTGTGACTTTCAAGGCTGTAGCTGCACTCCTTGTTATTAATATCAACTCCTGGCAAGCAAGTTTTCTTGCTCATGAATGCCTGCCAGGCTGCTTCTGTTGGACATTTTGGGAATCTTAAGTTCTTCACCATTGGACTGAGAACAAAAGGAACAGTCTGTTTGGGAGGACACACATTTTACCTCCTGCTTTTTGGAGTGAGGCTCGCTTTCTAACCACATGGTTACTTTGTGATTGGACTAAATATTCTTGTATATTTTAACATTGATTCCCTCATGTTTCAGAGGCTCAAAGGATCAGTTTTTAAACATATATCTTTCACCTTTAAAGGGCTCACTTTGGAAATGTTGTGTAAATAGCTTTTAGCCAGAATGTGCCTGCCAAAGGGGATTAATCTATAGATTTCCAGATTTCTCAACAAGTTATTGGCGATGTTGGATGGAAATTGTAGTCCAGCGCACTTGGAGGGAATCATGTTGTAGAAATTTGCTGTAGATATAGCAGACTATATGGGGAAAGAATACAGAAAAATTGCCCTTCTCAAAAGGACTCATTTACAGAGAAGGAACAATGTTTTTGTATGGGGGAATGTCATCCGATACAGCTGTTCCCACATGTTCCAGAAACAGTTGCACGCTTGCAGGATCCAACTTGGGTCGGTCACCGGGACTAGAGGTTTAGTTTTCCAAGCTTTCGAACTCATCCTGGAGCCCATTCCGGGGAACTTGTCTCTAACGGAATGTCTCACATAAATAAGTCCCCCGAGGATGGCTCCAGGACGAGTCAGAAAGCTCAGGAAAACTAAACCTTGGTCCCGGTGACCTACCCAGATTGGATTTGGTAACATTATCCTGGGACACATAATTTGCCTTCATTCGTGAGTTATACGCTTTTTTCTCTAACTCATTACATTCTTGGTATCTGCTTAATAGGATGTAATATTTCATGTGCATGCATGTGATGTTCATAAAAGTTAAGACTTGGGTGACATTGTGCAATAATGAAGAGATTGATGTACCTAGAGCAACAAAGATGATTAGGGGACTGGAGGCTAAAACATATAGGGAACGGTTGCTGGAATTGGGTATGTGTAGTTTAATGAAGAGAAGGGCGAGGGGGGACATGATAGCAGTGTTCCAATATCTCAGGGGCTGCCACAAAGAAGAGGGAGTCAAGCTATTCTCCAAAGCGCCCAAAGGCAGGACAAGAAGCAACGGATGGAAACTAATCAAGGAGAGAAGCAACCTAGAACTAAGGAGAAACTTCCTGACAGTTAGGACAATTAACCAGTGGAACAACCTGCCTCCAGAAGGTGTGAATGCTCCAACACTGGAAGTTTTTAAGAAGAGACTGGACAGCCATTTGTCCGAAATGATAGGGTTTCCTGCGTGAGCAGGGGGTTGGACAAGATGACCTCCAAGGTCCCTTCCATCATCATCATCATCATCATCATCATCATTATTATTATTATTATTATCCAACTTCCATACTTGCTGCATTCTTTGTAAAGGACTAAATTGTCTGCTTCCCAGCTAACAAATACTACAAGTCCAGCAAAATTTTGTTCAAGACTCTAGAAATCCCTTGGTCTATGTTCCTATAATTCCTTTTAATCCCTTATAGCCAACTTCTTCATTTTGCATAAGAAGCAGTTGCTTAAGTGCAGCAGAGTCGTTATAGTGGACAAAAACACATAGCATTGAACTGGACTCAGTTAATATAACATTCAGTTAAAAATGAAAATGAAAATATTTAGCAAACCCTGCAAAGGCTTGTGTTGTTTTTTTTTTTATAAAATAGAGAATCATATTTTCTTCCTCTCTCCTTTCAATCAATATAGGGCAGAAATTAATGCAAATAACGAATCTGGTAAACTGAGTAGATGGGAATTTTATTACTTGAATGGAAGTGTGTGACCACTGCAATATAAACGTGGGGTGTAGAAGTACAAGACTGAAACACGCGTCGCTGTATGAGAGAGAAAATGTACTCATTAAAGTAGCAATCAATGGAGAATATTTTAGTGGTCAAAAATTAGGGGCAAATCTGCTGTGACCTTTGTGTCTATGGAAAGTAAGTATAGCTTTATCAAAACTCCTGGATTTTCATAGAATAAAGAACAAGCATACTTTGAGCTACACGTGGGAGGTGTAGAGAGAAGTAAGCGGATATTAATACTTTCAGTGTCCTAACAATTACTAGTTGAATGCTCTCATATAAATAGCAGAAGCCCAATTGGAACAAGAGAAGTCTACTTTCTGTACCGCTGCAAGATCTGCCTCTATTTGGCATTGATGGCCTTCCCGCTATAGAGGTCTCTCATTGATTATCTTGTTTCAGACCTCTTATTTCTGTGAATAGGAGTCAGTGCTTACAGATTCCTTTTGAAAAGGCTTTCTGAGATTTGTCAGGGGTTGCGTGTGGCCTTGAACCCACTGCTTTACACGGGAGTATAATTTTTCGTATATTTATACCCTTCTAGCAAGGATCTCAGGATTCGCTTTGCTGCAGCAAGATGGTGGCATCAGATCTCACTGAATTACAACCTTATAAGTAAGAATGAATTACCTTATTTCTACCCAGCTGTTTCAATTAACATTTGATTCCCACTTTAGGAGAACAGCAACAGTGACGTCCAGCCTCATCCACGGCCGCCATGCCGTCTAATGCCCGGGCTGGCAGTTTGAAGGACCCTGAAGTGGCTGAGCTGTTCTTCAAGGATGACCCTGAGAAGCTCTTTGTTGACCTGCGGGAGATTGGTCATGGCAGTTTTGGAGCTGTCTACTTTGTGAGTGCCAACCGAGTGTTAATGCTCACGCTCAAGCCTTGCCAAGATCATTTCACACAACTCTTTCCCACTGGCCTTGCTTATCGTTGAATCGGTTTGGCTCCTGGGTCCCATCCCATCAGGAGACCCCTGCTACTGAACGTTAGATGTTGAGGAGCAGTAGTGAGAGGGACTTTCTCCACATCTTGATAATGGCTTCCTTTCTCAGGGGGAATCGTGATTGGTCACGATCAGAAGTGGGAAGATGAGCTGGTCTGATTTACGTACAAGAGATGTTATAACTTTAAGTGGATATCGGGTACTCGCCAGTCCCACGTGTCTCTGCCCTCCTAGGCAGCTGTGCTCTAAGAATGCCTGATTCACCGTGAGGTGTAAAATTTACTCCCTTTGAGTGGTATTTTTCCCCAGGCATAGGAACAAAGTTCCTCTCTGAACTTGACCGTCTGTGGGCGCTGATAGTTATTTTCACCCATCCTTCTTTGGTGTATTCTCTTTACCTTCCCCAGGCCAGAGACATACGCAACAATGAAGTGGTGGCTATTAAGAAGATGTCCTACAGTGGGAAGCAATCTAATGAGGTTGGTCCTTTTTAAGACTCTTAACACAGTTGTGTTGACCATTAACTCCTAGCCTCTCCCTGGCCTAGGTAATCCAGTTCTCCTGATTTTCAAATTTTCTAGGCTTCTTGTAAAATATCCCCTCCTTTGCTCGAAACATAGAAGTCTCTTGGAGCTCAGGCTCACTTTTTGTATTTTCCAGAAATGGCAGGACATTATCAAGGAGGTGAAATTTTTGCAAAAGCTACGACACCCAAACACAATTGAATACAAGGGCTGCTACTTACGGGAACATACAGCATGGGTAAGACGAGAGCGAAACGCATCGTTCTAAGCCATTTTGGCGGTACATTACAGAAAGCCTTTTAAAGAATTTTAAGAAACACGGTGAAAATGCAGATGAACTGGGCTTTGGATGAAGGGGGGGGGAGTCTGAACGATGACTGGGTTTCTTGCTTAAGTTTAAGGGGAGGGAATTGCAACGCAATAGAGTGGCGGCTCCTCGCTTTGAAAACCGTGGACAATTTTTTTTTAGTGGTATTCTATTTATTTTCATGAGGGTTTCGGGAGGTGTCTGGATGACATTGGTGCAAGAATGGTGGACTTTTAGTCTGATTTCGCAGGGGTGGGGGGCTGTTCTTATATTCTCAAGTGAATTGGAAATGCCAGGTACAAAATGGAATTGGCGTCCTGGGTTCCCGGAGCTCTGATTGGGGACAGGATGTTTGAAGCTCAAAGGATTTATTTGCCCTATGCTAACATTTCCTCTTAATTTACTAGCTGGTGATGGAATACTGCCTAGGCTCAGCCTCAGATTTGCTGGAAGGTGAGTCCCAGGACCAATTGGAGAGTCTTCTCACAAAGCTTTTCTGAGGCCTTTCAATAATGTTCTTTCCTCCGTCCCTCCTTTCCTAGTGCACAAGAAGCCACTGCAGGAAGTAGAGATTGCAGCCATAACCCATGGTGCTCTGCAGGGACTTGCCTACCTGCATTCACACAATATGATCCACAGGTGAGCTCTATATTGTATGACTGCGCTCTCTGAAGAGACGTTGCTGCTTGTAACACCCATTTAAGTGTAGGATAGTACGATCTAGTTGTTGCTGCATTGTGAAATCTGTACCGGAATCTGTTAGTCTTGTCTTTCAGTCAACTCCGTGCATCGTTCTTCTGACCCGACCCTATTTCTTGCTACATTTTACGGTTTATTCTCTTTAGGTGATTTGCAGGCAGAATGGCAAAATTACCTGTCAAATTCATGCTTCAGTCCCAATGTTGCACTTTATGCAGTTTAGCTCAATTAGGACAGTTTTCACATTTTCTCAAATCAGCTTTACATTTTAATAAATCCTTGATATCCCAAACAACTTAAGGAAAAGACACACAGTTAAACAACATGTTGCTTTTTATCAGATTTTGCAGTTAATATAGGTAGTCCACGTTTAGCGCCTGCCTCTTTTAACAACTGTTGGAAGTTACCACATGGATGAAAAAATAACTACCAATCCTCACATTTACAACCTTCACAGGTCGGTAAAGCAAACAAAACCTGAAGGCTGATAATAAATGCAGTCACAGTTTCACTTCGTGACCACTGTGCTTGTTGTTGTTGTTAGTTGCGAAGTCGTGTCCGACCCATCGCGACCCTATGGACAATGTTCCTCCAGGCCTTCCTGTCCTCTGCCATCTTCTGGAGTCCATTTAAGCTCACGCCTACTGCTTCAGTGACTCCATCCAGCCACCTCATTCTCTGTCGTCCCCTTCTTCTATTACCCTCAATCTTTCCCAGCATGAGGCTCTTCTCCAGTGAGTCCTTCCTTCTCATTAGGTGGCCAAAGTATTTGAGTTTTAGCTTCAGGATCTGGCCTTCTAAAGAGCAGTCAGGGTTGATCTCCTCTAGGACTGACCGGTTTGATCGCCTTGCAGTCCAAGGGACTCGCAGGAGTCTTCTCCAGCACCATAGTTCAAAGGCTTCAATTCTTTGGCGCTCAGCCTTTCTTATGGTCCAGCTTTCACTGCCATACATTGCAACTGGGAAGACCATAGCCTTGACTATACGCACTTTTGTTGACAGGGTGATGTCTCTGCTTTTTAGTGTGCTGTC
The DNA here is from genome assembly GCF_964194415.1 of Vipera berus. Classification (NCBI taxonomy): domain Eukaryota; kingdom Metazoa; phylum Chordata; class Lepidosauria; order Squamata; family Viperidae; genus Vipera; species Vipera berus. Next base: position 15,507,665 of record NC_138205.1, read on the forward strand.
TAGATTTGCCATGGCTTTCCTCCCAAGGAGCAAGCGTCTTTTAATTTCTTGGCTACAGTCCCCATCTGTGGCCACTTTGCTTAATGACCACTAAAAAAAAAAAGGCTACCTATATGTTTTCAACTCAAGAACTGTGCTGTACACATTCTTCTTCTACAAAAAAAAAATCTTAATTACCTCAGGAGTCAGTCATTTCGGCAACCTAGAGCAGAAATCTTTCACTTGTTGCTATCAAATTAGAGGGCATTACCAATATAGAAGTTTGCTAATGTCGCCCTCTCTCTTTCTCCTGGTCTTCTTTGTCCGTATAAATGTTGCTCTAACCTTTCTCCTGCCGCTCACACTGTTTTTCATCTGGCTGCCCATATTCCTCCACTGTGTTCTCTGCTTCTCTGTTCAGTTTTTATTTGCTGTGCCTGTCTTTTCAGGGATGTGAAAGCTGGGAATATCCTTCTGACTGAACCAGGGCAAGTGAAGCTGGGGGATTTTGGCTCAGCTTCTATAATTGCTCCTGCTAACTCCTTTGTTGGCACCCCATATTGGTAAGCTGGCAGAATGAGATTTTTTTTGTTTTGTTTAACCTGAAACAGATCAGGAAGGCCTTTATTGACCACATCCCCATATCCGAGCCACTGGGAGGAGTGAAGATGTGGCTGAAGAGAGAGTGTGGGAGTAGATACGCGTTTGAGACTCCCCGATTCTTTGAACAAGGAAGAAATTAGAGAAATTGGTCATTAGAAATGTGGCTTCCCTGGGTTTTTGCACAGAGTCCCAGTGTAGTTTAACAACAGTCAGTTGTAAAAAAGAAAAAAAAGCTATGAAGTCTTCTCCTTTTATAGGTCAAAGATTGGAGGGTTTAATTCAGGAGTGTTCCAGTTTTGGGAGGCGCCGTAGGTGAACTTTAAATGGCATGCTTTGGAGCCTCATTTCAAGAAGTAATGGGTGGGGGGTCTAAGAAAATGAAATAAATTATATATTTGTATTGGCTCAGTGGGTTAGGATGCTGAGCTTGTCGATCAGGTCGGCAGTTTGGCGGGTCGAATCCCGAGTTCCGCGTAACAGAATGAGTGCCTGTTACTCGTCCCAGCTTCTGCCAACCTAGCAGTTTGAAAGCATGTAAAAAATGCAAGTAGAAAAATAGGGACCGCTACGGTGGGAAGGTAACAGCGTTCCATGCGCCTTTGGCGTCTAGTCATGCCGGCCACATGACCACAGAGACGTCCTCGGACAAGCGCTGGCTCTTTGGCTTCGAAACGGAGATGAGCACCAGGCCCTAGAGTCGGAAACGACTAGCACGCATGTGCGGGGGAACTACCTTTTTATTAATGATACACATTAATCCGTTTAATAGTTTCCCCTCTTTGATTAACAGTAACACTGACAACTTGGCAGGACTTTGTGGTCTGTGTCCAGGGTCATGCATCCTTGGTGCAATAATCTTTCAGGCTCTTAAGTAACCACGTGTGCCGTTGCTAGGTCCCAGTGCATGATTGCTTTGTCTTGCGATTTCTTCCTAGGATGGCTCCCGAGGTGATTCTAGCCATGGATGAGGGGCAGTATGATGGCAAGGTGGATGTCTGGTCACTTGGCATCACTTGCATTGAACTTGGTACGGAATGAGCTTGCTTGATAAGGTTGGAGTTATTGGGGGGAATGATGTGGGAGAGGGCTTTCTGCAAAAACATGAGTCCCGGTGCTGACGTTACTGTCCTTGTATCTCCAGCGGAGCGCAAACCACCCCTCTTTAACATGAATGCTATGAGTGCCTTATACCACATCGCCCAGAATGATTCACCACTGCTGCAATCCAGTCACTGGTAAGGAAAATTCCACGAATGGCTTTAAACCTTGCAAAAGAGAGAGAGAGAGGTTTATAGGTTCAAATGAATCCCTGACTTTCTTCCCTGTTTTTCCCAGGTCTGAATATTTCCGAAATTTTGTGGATTCATGCCTACAGAAGATCCCCCAGGACCGTCCAACCTCTGATGTGCTGCTTAAGGTATCTCCCACCTGTTTTCACTCCTGAAAGATTCCTCCTTTTTTTTCCCCATCCCCAGCATAGCTGTGGAAGTTGTATTTGTTTTATCCCATCCGGGACAGTAACAAGAAGTTAAAGATAAGAACACTAAGATATTTAAATTAGAAGTGTGTGTTAAAGGAATGCTAGCCTCGGGAAATGGTAATTCATGAAAGATGTTTCTAGGGAAACACCCTAATAAATAACAGGCTTCATCATTAATTCCCCAGAGACCCATGATAAATACTGAGTCTTCACATTGGATTCATAGAATTGTAGAATTGTGTATTGGAAGTGTACACCTAGCATTGATTTTGGTTGATTGGTTGATTATTAAGTTGTTGATAAGCAATGAGTTATTCCGTCTTCCAAAGTATTTGAGATTCTCTCACTTTCTGTTCCTAAGTGGACTTGAGTAACCATTACATGTTAAATCTATGTTTACTCAAGTTAATTCGAGAGTAATTATACACTGTTGTTAAAAGAATGTAGTTATTAGGTGCTAAGAAATCTCAGTAGTCGTTATCCCAACCCCGTGAGTGTACTTAATAATGGGAAAGGATTGGTCAGATCACAGATTCTAAGAAATTGGTGGATCTGGGACCTTTTGCAGACCTACTTCCTTAGTTTCATGCTATTGCTTCCTGTGACTCCACAGCATCGCTTTCTCTTGAGGGAGCGACCCCAGACGGTGATCATGGACCTGATTCAGAGGACCAAGGATGCAGTGAGGGAGCTTGACAATCTGCAGTACCGCAAGATGAAGAAAATCCTCTTCCAGGAGGCTCAGAATGGTCCAAATGCAGAGGCACCAGAAGAGGAAGAGGTTAAGATCTCCCTTTGGGTGTCTGTAGTTGTCTCCCCACGTTTCCTAATGCAGTTCTCCCTGGCTTTCTTGGACTTCAGCTCATACGATTCTCTCACCATCGTGAGAGTAACAGTGCAGGAGGCTTCCTTACTCCAAGACCATTCCCTACACCAGGGCTCTTCAAACTTGGCCCTTTTATGACTTGTGGACTTCAACTCCCAGGCACACTGGCTGAGGAATTCTGGGAGTTGAAGTCCACAAGTCATAAAAGGGCCAAGTTTGAAGAGCCCTGCCCTACACACACACATATACACCCTCCCCCCCCCCCCTTTCTCTCTGTCTTTCACAGAAGCAGTTGTTTGCAGTATCACCTGTCTCATTCTCATTTAATCCTTCTTTTTTGTTTCAGGAAGTAGAGCAGTTTCTTCACCGGACAGGAACCATCAATAGCATGGAGAGCAGTCACTCGGTACCCAGTATGTCCATTAGTGCCAGCAGTCAGAGCAGCAGCGTTAACAGCCTGGCTGATGCCTCAGATGATGATGACGGGGCTGAGATCGCCATGATGCAGGAAGGCGAGCACACCGTCACCTCCAATAGCTCCGTCATCCACCGTCTGCCGGTATAGAACTCAGTGTGCTTCCGCAAGAGCAGTCAAATGTCAATTTCAGAATAAAGCGAAGGTTGGGAAACATTGTGGAATATTTTCTAGCCTGTGATAGAAAATGTAAGTGATAGAAAATGGAAGCCTCCCTGCATATCGGCCATAAAAGATATGGGTATCCTGAGATAATAAAGGGAAAAGCTCAGTTTTGAATTTGGAGTGTCCTTCACCTCGTTGTGATGAAACAAAAACAACAACAACAACAGAGTTGATAGAGAAAATGGAAGTCCAGAGAGGGATGGGAGGAAGAGAGAGAAGCATGCTGATGATCACAGAATTGGAATCCAGTGGATCATTACATCCTACTTTCTTCCTTATGTTGAGTGACTGAGACTTGGGTGGGTACACTTTCCCCTTCCCCTTTTGTTTTTTGGGGAAAAATCAGGTGTTGTTGTTTTTTTCTAGACTAGTGTTCCCCAGCTGTCCACATTTCTTGGGATTGCAGCTAAATTTCTACATACTTTGGAAACAGCAGTTGGAGGAAACCCAACTAGATTAAAAACGCCTAGTCTGTTCATGTTTAATCTGGGCTGTTTGTGTGGTCTTGCTTTATGCTTAAAACTGGAAACGTGACTGAATTTGAAGCCTTAACCTAGGTTTCCTCAATATGGCACAGATGTTCATCCGATACAACCTCCAGTTGCTTAGTATTCAAGGAATTACTGCCACAACACATTTGGAAGGCATCGAGTTTGGAAGATTGCCTTAGGCACTATATTACTTTAAACTTCCAAAATCCTGGGACTCCTTCTATAGCAGAGGTCCCCAACCCCCAGTCCACGGACCAGTACCGGGCCGCGGCATACCAGCAATCGGTCTGCGCAAACAAACAAAGCTCCCTCCAGGGGACGCAAGCAGCACACAAATCCACGCACCCTCCAGTCTGTGGAAAATCCTTTCTCCATGGAACCGGTCCCTGTTGCCCAAAAGTTGGGGACCTCTGTTCTATAGTACTCTCTACAACAGTTTGTGGTCCTGCTCCGCTCTATCGCCACACTTCCACTTCCTAAAACTGGCGGATCCCAAATGGCTCACAGAAGTGCTGTTTGATCTCTCGACTCTATAGTCTGTGCCTTTTGAAGGAAAATTTGCCGAGGCAATGTTAGAAGCTGAGGCGTAGCTTCTTAACATGCATTTTAATGCTTTTTCAGGGTCATGACAATCTGTATGATGATCCCTACCAGCCGGAAATGGAGCCCCAGAGCTCATCGTCAGCCGCCCGGCGTCGTGCCTACTGCCGTAACCGAGATCACTTTGCCACCATTCGTACAGCTTCTCTGGTGAGGGGGAGAAACTTGCTTATATTTTATGGTATTATTAGATTTATATCCTGCCTTCATATGTCGAGACTCTAGAAAGAGTACAGAGAAGAGCAACAAAGATGATTGGGGGACTGGAGGCTAAAACATATAGGGAAAGGTTGCTGGAATTGGGTATGTGTAGTTTAATGGAGAGAAGGATAAGGGGGGACATGATAGTGGTGTTCCAATATCTCAGGGGCTGCCACAAAGTAGAGGGAGTCAAGCTATTCTCCAAAGCACCTGAAAGCAGGACAAGAAGCAACGGATGGAAACTAGTCAAGGAGAGAAGCAACCTAGAACTAAGGAGAAACCTCCTGACAGTTAGAACAATTAACCAGTGGAACAACCTGCCTTCAGAAGTGGTGAACGCTCCAATGCTGGAAGTTTTTAAGAAGAGACTAGACAGCCATTTGTCTGAAATGGTATAGGGTTTCCTGCCTGAGCAGGGGGTTGGACTAGATGACCTCCAATGTCCCTTCCAACTTATTATTATTATTATTTTGTACATGTCAAAGCAGCGCGTAGAAGGGTCACGCTTTCTGTTTTCCCCTCAACAAGTACACTGGTGAGATGGATTGGCTGATTAAGAGTGTGGCCAAAGTGATTTTCATGCCTAAAGGAGGACTAGAACTCACCGTTTCCTTGTTTCTGGTCCAGCACCTTCACCCCAACACGAAACGTGATCTCAGTTGGATGTGGTCCTTTCATTTTTGTTTTGCCAGCCTTGTTCCTTTCCTGGTGCCTTCATAAATTGCTGGTGGTGCTGCCTACAAAACCTTCCTCTTGCTTTCTCCTAATGTATTAGTAAAGTTTCAATGTCTGTGGCGTCTGGAGCCCTCGGTAGGAATTTGCTGCAGCGCAGTTGTTAAGGAAGAAGCAGAGAAAATTAGGGACAGAAAGAAATCTACCTGAAATGCAGTAGTTCTGCCTGTTTTTTTTTTTTTTTTAAAAAGGTATATTCGTGGTGAGCAAGCTGGCTTTGGATACTATGATTATTTTTTAACATTATTTAGGAGCCGATCAAGCAAAGTAGTTTACAAGTTTCCTTTGGTAAGACCGGAACAGTGGATAAGTGCCAGAAATCTACACCTTTTGTATTGAGAACCTTTTTTTCCCCAACCATTTTCTAAGAGAGGTTAGCAATATTTATTTAAAATGTGAATGTTTCTGTTTCTTAAGACAGCTGCGTCATTAAATCCCATGCAATTAAAGAAATTCTGAATCATTAATAATTTGATTATTTCCTTATTTAATTTAGAGCACAACTTTTGTGGGGGTGGCAAACTTTCAGAAGCTAGATAATGATATTTAATGTTTGGATGACGATAGTGGTAAGGATTGCAGAAGGAAAGGCAAAAGGCACCAAGTGAGTAGAACCATACCAGGTGGACAGAGCTGGGGCTTTAGTGAGGGTGTGTTTGGGAGATTCAGTATTTTTCTTGGTTTTTCTGCGTTGAATCCTTTCAGAGCTGAATTCAGTTTTCATACGGTTTCTATGTGGAAAGAGCAGAGCCAGCATTCCCAATTTCCATAATCATTATGCCCAAATAAGAATCGTTGATACGCAGTAGAAGAGTGTTCCTCTTCTCTATGTGCATCACGTTTTACTCCTTTTATTTCCTGATCTAAGCCAGCGATGGCGAACCTTTTAGAGTCCCAGTGCCCAAACTGCAACCCAAAACCCACTTATTTATCACCGGGTGCTGGCCACGGTGGTCATGGCGGACTGGGTGGGCAGGGTCACGATGGCGGGGGCCAGTCCCTCACCATCTCCGGAGCATGGCACGTGTGCCCACAGAGAGGGGCTCTTGAGTGCCGCCTCCGGCACGTGTGCCGTAGGTTTGCCACCACTGATCTAAGATGAGTCATCTTGAATGAACAACTGTTAGGTTTCTTTACCATCAAGGGGAAGTTCTGTGCGCACTACAGTTGGGCCTGAAGTGCGCAAGGGTACATAGGATCCAGTGTGAGCACTCTTTTTCTACTTTTTGGAGGCTCCTTCAACAAGCTGTGCCTTTTCTTGGTCTTGCACTGCACCAGTGGTAGTGGGAAACTGCCTGCTGTTGCCCTGTCTCCCATCACCCTAACCTCTCCTGGACTGGAATGTAATTTTTCCTGAGCCCCTTCAGGCACCATTCAAATCCAGGAAAAGCTAAGCTTCCTTAAGGATCAGCCAATGGGGACTGAGCAAGACGCGCGTACCAGATCAGAAGATCCTTGCCTGCTTCGGATCTGAATGTGCACAACACTTCAGCATATTGTTCCTCTTACCCCACAGCAGGATTTGTTCCGTCATAAACCCATGATTGGTGTTGTTTATATTTCACAATTAAATGAATTGGATTAAATTAGACTTCCTTGTTTCTCTCTTCTTCCTTTCTTCCGTTCCTTCCTTTCAGGTGACCCGCCAAATCCAGGAGCATGAGCAAGACTCGGCACTGCGGGATCAGATGAGTGGCTACAAACGGATGCGGCGTCAACATCAGAAACAGTTGCTGGCTTTGGAGAACAAACTGCGGGCTGAACTGGATGAGCACCAGCTGCGTCTCGACAAAGAGCTTGAGGCCCACCGCAACAACTTTTCAGCTGAGGCTGAAAAACTGGCCAAGAAGCATCAGGCTATTTTTGAGAAAGAGGTGAGGATGGGAGACTTGGATAGGGAGAATGGAAGATCACTTGGCCAAAGGGATAGAAACTACCAAAAAATTCCCAGGAGAGTGGGAAGGTGGGAAACTCTGGCCTCCAGAACACGTTGCAGTGGGAACCTCATGTCAGGTTAATGCAAAAATTAAGCCCCTTTTAGTATGGTAGGCACTAAAACAGCTTCTTTCGAAGGAAGGAAGGGCTAATACTAATCTCAAAATTTTGTGACATTTCAGGATTCTTGCCTGAGATACTGCAGTCTCATGAGAGAAGATTGAAATCTTGCAAATGGATAGTAATCTCATGAGACCCTCAGTATTTTTACCATCCATTTTTATTAAGCTGATCACCACCTTCAGGGGTGGCAGCTGTTGTAGGTGGCACATTTTTAATCCTTGGTGAAAGACTTATCTCCAGATTGAAATAATTATTTCCCCTATTTCCTTTTGATTATTCCTTCTCGTACAAATTTATACACAAAACTCTTGTGAGATTAAATCAAGTGTCGCAGGTTTGCTTGGGGAGAGCCTTCCTGATTAACTCATACTATTCTGATTGTTCCCATTCCTTCCAGCCACATCAGCAGTAACCTGGTCATTTTGGTAGATCAGTATTAACTTGCCATCGAAAACAAGGAGATCAATTATCCCAAACAGAAATAGGTTCTATCATAAGAGACCCGTATGCTGTTGGATCTGACCTATTCTTTAAAACTAAAACATCCTCCACCCCCCAAGGAACTGAATAATTTAGACAAGAGTGGTTACAACCAATTCTGCTCGTTGTGAAGAAATAAGTTGTTATGCCTTGTACCAATTGCACAATTATTCTATAATAATTTTATTAACAATTACAATTACAGAGATTAAAAACTAATACAGCTAAAAAAATAAAAGAATATAAAGAAAAATAGAAAGTTCAGAAAAGGGGTAAAAATAAAAATAGAAAAGAAACAAAAATAAATATAAAAAACTGTACAAAAAATTACTTCTGCTTCATCACAGGTGTAAACAATTTTAGTAACTCATTACCTTCTCTTAAAATACAGCCCATGTTCTCCTCTTTCTGCTTCCCATCTCTTGTCGTTTCAGTCCTAGTCAGCAAAAGTTGACTGTGGGATTTCCAGAGACAACAACGTATCTTATTTTAATCTTGAACAAATAAACCAACTTGATATTGCTGCCCTTTCCTTTTAACAATCTCTGTCCACTCAAATAATGTCCTAGAACTTACCGGTAACTTCTTTTCATATTTTCTTTTTCCCCCTCCGTCTACAAAATTCTTCAAAGCTTTCTTAGGTAAATTGAGTATAAGAAAATTACTCTCTTAGTATATTATCCCTTTTAATTATTAAGACATTAGCCAGTTTCTTTGTATATCCAGAATATCTTTTTCCATATCATTCTTGTAGCTGTCATTTTTAAATCCACTTTCAGCTCAGTCTCAGTCTTGTCAAGTAAAACCTGTTCTTCTTTCCTAACATCCTTGAAATAGTTCACTCAGGGGTCTTCACACTTGGCCCTTTTATGACTGGTGGACTTCAAATCCCAGAATTCCTCAGCCAGGCACGCTGAAGACCACAAGTCATAAAAGGGCCAGGTTTGAAGACCCCTGGTCTAACTAGAGGCAGACACTTGTAAAGTTGACATTGTTCAAGACAATCTTTCAGTGTGTCCCATATTAAAATTTTTGCCTCATTCTACATTAGTAACTCAAATTTAAGTTCCTTTTTAATTATAATCATTTAGCTCCTCTTAGTTCGCTTTAATGTTAAACTTTCAGTCTTACTCCATCATGATTTTTTTAGGAGAATTCAAAACAAAATAATCTTCCCAGGGGAAGGATTCTTACAATTAATTCCCAGATTTTACTTCAAATCTCTTTTGGCCCCTCATTGACTTGCAACTTTCCAAAGTCAACATTTTAATCATATTTTGCTGTTTATTCCAAAAGAATTATTTTAAGTCCTTAAATTTGTATTTAATTCTTTTTTCACTAAGGATCGAAGGAAACTCGTCCAGTGCTGTAAAACTAGCTAATCCAAAGATTCCTAATAGCTGAACGGCAGTCAACAAGCAGTTTCCAAAAGTGATTAGATAAAGAAATATGCAAACCCACCATCCTTAATAGCTCCAATTGTAAGTTGAGCAAGATAGCTCATCTCACAGAGCTTTAAGTCTACCAGGGATTGCAGTCTTGTGGTCTCCTCCTGAGAAGCAAACTGTTGGGAGCGCTTGTGGGCAATCTCAAGTTCTCTCCTTGTCCAGAGAGGAATTACAAAGAGACAATCTACTCACTGGCTCTTCATTCCACTGCCTTTTGCCATTTCTTCCCAGAGGTCAAATCGTACACTTTCCCATACTAGTAATCCCAATTCTCTCTAAAGCAGGGGTCCCCAACCTTTTTGGTTCCACTAACTGTTGCTGGTGGCTTTAGCGGTTTCGGGAAGGGGCAGTTATTTCACACATGCATCCTAAATCCTGCATGTCCGCAAATGAAGCTTTGTGCACTCACCCTCTGTTCCCAACAGCCCAGGGTTTGGGGACTTCTATTCTAAAGGATGGTTTAAGGCAGACATGTCTTAGTCACATGTGCAGTAATGTCTAGTTTTTCCTCCCCCTTTGGATGAGCTGTGGTGGTGCAGTGGCTAGAGTGCAGTACTGCAGGCTAATTCTGCTGACTGTTGGCTGCCAGCAGTTCGATTCTCACCGGCTCAAGGTTGACTAAGCCTTCCATCCTTCCGAGGTCGGTAAAACGAGGACCCAGATGGTTGGGGGCAATAGGCTGACTCTAAACCATTTAGAGAGGGCGGCAAAGGTTGTGAAGTGGTGCTTCAGTCTAAGTGCTGTTGCTATCTTCTGACTATGTACAAAATTGCCAGCATGCATGCAAGCCTAGGCATGGCTAAGCTGTCTTTCTGTTCCAATCCCATCATCGGTGACCCTGACCACTCCTCCCACTTCTGCAGGCAAAAGCTGCCCTGGCTGAAGAGAAGAAATTTCAGCAACATATCTTGGGTCAACAGAAGAAGGAGTTGGGCAACTTACTTGAATCACAGAAGCGCCAATATAAATTACGGAAAGAGCAGCTGAAAGAGGTATCCTGATTTAAAGGATGGTGAAACATAGCAGCAGGAAGTCAAAAGTTCATTATCGCATAATAGTTGGCAGCTGACTTTCCAAAGTTCCATTTGCCACCCCTACCTCTGTGACTATGAAGCCTTTCAGAGATAATAGCAATGGTGACGACAATGATGATGAGTTAAATTTACATGCCACCCAACTTCTAGCAATTCTTGCCACAATTTGTTCTCTTCTTGTTTTGATTTGTTTTATTTCATATGTAATGCTGTAAATTCCTTCTTTAGGGGAAGATAAAATATTCAACTGGTCTTTAGGAATATGTGGAAAATAACAGGTCCTAGAAGGCCAGAAATAACCAAGTGAGATTTATGCTGTCATGCTGACAGTTCCTAAGTATGCAGCCTGTATCTTTGAAGAGAAAGATAGAAATATCATAGAGTTGTTTCTCTACAATAAGGATTTTTATATGCAGAGCAAACATCATAATATGGCAAAAATGGGGAGCCATTTCCGAAAGTCGTGGTTTTATGTCCTCCACGTTTGTTGTTGCTCCGGGACAAAAACAAAATGGTATATTAAAAAGGAAACAAAACACTTGCCCACAGGTATATTTTACAAGCATTCTTTTGGAATTCTGTTACCTCCAGCCATGAACTGTTTGTCAAGATAGCTTTCCCCAATACGTGTCTTGGTATGTGAACTAGAGATAATGAGACCTGTATTCCAAAATCCCTGGGCTGACCAAATTGAAAGGAATCTACCCACAGTTTTTTCCAGTCTTGTGCACAAATGCAGGAGGGGAGATTACTGGACTTCCCCACATCTAAATTTGCACGTCACGTTAACCATAATTCAGTGGTGTACTGCATTGTGTGTTAGCGTGTTGGATGAACTCGGTTAGCGAACATGCTGCCCTTCAACAACCAAAGCTTAGCCCAATGTGCCAACAAAGGAGTGTTCACTTTTCCCCCCTCTATTCCTTTTGCAGGAGCTGCAGGAGAATCAGAGCACACCCAAGCGGGAAAAGCAGGAATGGTTGCTGAGACAAAAAGAGAACATGCAACATTATCAGGCCGAAGAAGAGGCCAACCTTTTGCGGCGCCAGCGGCAATACTTGGAGCTACAGTGCCGCCAGTACAAACGCAAGATGCTGCTGGCACGCCATAACTTGGACCAAGATTTGCTGCGGGAGGTGGGGACCAGTAATTGGTGCCTGGTGGGAGCAGGAAGCGGGGGGGGTTGGTCTGTGTTTGAAAAGCAAAACTGCAGGGGACGTACTCTGAGGGGTGGATGTGTTGGGCAGGCTAAATTGTGTGCCCATTTTTCCCACCCGTATCTCTCTGGAAAGAGTTGGCCTAATGGACGGTTACTTGAATGTCTGCCTTTGCAAGCTCTTTGTGACTTGTTTATTAACGAAATGTCCACTAATTAAATGAAGCTAGGCCACCCAATTCCATAGCAACTCTCAACAGGGTATAATATTAAACCATTTAAAATTATTACAGTACAAAACCATACGGAAACAGTTCAGAGAAAAATAGCACAGCCCAGTTAAGAGGAGTCTGCCATCAACTTGAGTCCAAGCCCTGGAGAACAGCCAGGTTTTAAGAGGTGGTTTAAATTGTGCCAGATTGGAGGCTATATGAATCTTGGGGGGATGATTTTAGAAAGACCAAGCCCAGACTCTTTTGGTCCCATCGGATCACATGGTCTAAATAAATGGGAACCAGAACAGGTTGACTCTGCCTAGACATGGGATGAGTAGATAATCCGCCATGCCGCAGAGGACATTATAGGTAACTAGACAGCCAGTGACCCATCAGGTCATCCTTTCAGAGATGTTTCCTTACCAGATTCCTGAATGACAGAAGGTCTAATGTAGTGTCTTCACTGAGAAAATTGCCCATGTTGAACTGTATAGGACAATCAAAATATCAGCACAGGAAATATTTTATGACATGTATTATGTCATAAACTGTTTTATGATAATGTTGATGTCATGAAATGTTTTTTTTAAATTTGCCAAACTTCAATTCCATGGGAGCTGTGGGTCTCAAATTTTGGACACATGTCAATTAATCCATTTGAGGAGCCTTGGTTCAAAAATAGTTGCTTAAACCCTCATTTCACCCAGTTAAAGGTTATGGAAATGAACGTTTTAGAAAGAGAGAGGAAGAAGTATAAGCAGCACCTTGAATTGCACCTGGAAGTCTGTTGGTAACTGCAGCTTTCTAAGCTAGAGTATTCCTGGCCACAACTGCCACCAGCTGTTTGAGCAGGAGTTGTGAGTGCATGAAGATCTTCAAATTGTACCACAGTCCTAAAGGGGGAAGTATTAGCCCTTTCAAGACTAAAGATGGAATATCTCCAGACCTGGGTAGTCCACATACTCAAAACCACTTGGTCTTCTCAGGGTTGGGTGTTTCTACCCATCCACATCTACACAGCCTCAAGGACTGGAACAAGACCTTGAGATAATCACCTGGTCAGCCCAGAGTCAAGATGTAACAGTTGGAGATCGTAATCAGTCATCATATCTGACCCCAAATCAATGCAGTCCTACATAGATACTACATTGGAGTAGATGTGAGGCATATTGTGTGAGGCACATTGAGATCTAATCCACCCTGTGTGTCAAAAGTCTCAGGCTTGATCTCCCTGCCAACACCAACCAAACCCAGCTACAGAGAGAGGAGGAGAACCACTCCCAATCCCTAGACCAAGAGTAGGCAACCTTGGCTCTTTTATGACTCGTGGACTTCAACTCCCAGAATTCCTGAGCCAGCATAGCTCAGCTTGGAAACCTCTCCATTTCTCCTCAGCATGGCTGGCTCAGGAATTCTGGGAATTGAAGTCCACGAGTCATAAAAGAGCCAAGGTTGCCTACCCCTGCCCTAGATGGTCCAGAAGGATATCATGGCTGATAGTATTGAAAGCTGCTGAGAGACCAAAAAGAGCTAGAATGATTTTCCTCCCCAGTTCCCTCCTTTAGCGGTCAACAGGTGTAGCCAATGCTTTCTCAAGTCTAAAAGTGTGTCCTACTCCAAAGCCTGATTGGAAGGTAGCTAGATAACTCTTTCTCCAAAGCCGGATGAAGATGTAGCTCAACCACCACCTCAAAAAGAGGAGGTTGGGGGGGGAACACTTTCTACTCCACACTTTTTCCTTTTCCCCTCCCCTAGTTTCCCATTATATTTTATATTCTGAGAAACTAATGAATTTTGACACGGAAAAAGAAGAGGTTAAAAATGATGGGGGAGGGACACACACAGCTGTGTATCCCTAATCATTCAAATCCATCCATTAACTGTAGATTACTGCTTTTGTGTAAGGGTGAACGCAGTGAGTGGCTAGGAATGAAGCAATTCTATATGAAGAGAATTACAAGAAATGAATTAATTCCATTTCAACCGCATGTCCAGCTCTCTAAACACTTAAAATCCAGTTCTCACGCTTGCATCCTTCTGAGTTCAGGTGATGACTGTTTTTCTGACCTCTTTCACAAACCATAAGGATTAGAAACAACTGCGAGGCTGAGTTTTACAGGCTACAACTTCTGGTTTTAATCTCTCATTGTTCACTAATATAAATAGGATACTGTCCAAGGGCAATGAAAAAGAGTTGTCGGGCCATTAGAGAAGAGGGAAGTCATTGGAAGTATTTGGACAAAAGAAAGAAAAAAATGTCGAATGTTTTGGAACCATAGATATTCTTTATGGAACGTGACAATTCTGACCACTCTCTTTCCCCATCCCCCGCCTCCAGGAACTGAACAAGAAACAAACACAGAAGGATCTGGAGTGTGCCATGTTGCTGCGCCAGCATGAGTCCACCCAGGAGTTGGAATTTCGTCACCTTCACACTGTCCAGCGTACCCGCACAGAGCTGACCCGTCTGCAACACCAAACTGAGCTGTCAAACCAGCTGGAATACAATAAACGCCGTGAACAGGAACTGCGCCAGAAGCATGCCATGGAGGTCCGGCAACAGCCTAAAAGCCTCAAAGTAGGTGCTACCTACACCCCGCCTTGCTGCCAGTTGTGCCCGGAAGGGCAGGTTGTGGGAATTCTGGAGTCAGGGCAGGGGTACTCAGGGGTGACAGAAATGGACAGAGATGAAGCTGGAAGTCTAGACTTTGGAGAGGACCTATTGGGTGGGCATGATCCTTGTGACAGTGTGGCAGGGGATCAGGAGCATCTGGCAGGTTTGGAATATGTGCCTAGTGATTATCTAGATCCCAAAGAACATCAGTTGGATGTCCTGGAATTGGATTGTGTTTGTGATGATGATCCAGATGATGGCACACGTGTTGGAGAGGTTTTGGAGTTGACTCGGGGCGAAGCTGAGGTAGTAGGCGTGGGAATAAAATATCCAGACCTTTTAGGGAAGTGCGCACATGCAAAGGACATTTTCAAGCCTGAGCTAGACAGTCACGAACAGATGGTCCAGGAATGCAGTCAAGAGGAGGAAACTCCAGAGCTGGAAGCTGTGCATGCTGGGTCTCATGTCCAAGAGTGGTCGCAAAAGGGCGTTCTAGGCTTGAGCGATCAGGGCGTAGAGTCTCTGACGTCAGAAATAAGAGATTGCGGGGAGGTGAAGCCAGATTGGCCCTACCTGGCAGATATAATTCCAGATGGGCAGGAAGCGGCCATTTTGGAGGAAAGACAGGAGTGCCTGGGGCTTGACGGGGAGGATCGCGATGTCTTAGGTTCAAGCAGCAAAGGGTGGATTGTAGACTATCCTATGGCAAGCCTAAAACAGCAAGACGTATACAGCAAGGGAGCTGCCGATGTAGGTCTCAACCAGACGTTCCTTGGAGAGCTGGATGGCTGCAGAGACGCTTCTGAGGCTCTGCTGCCAATCTGGGGGCGACCAGGTGTTCCCGAGCCTGATGGCCAAGAAGCTGACGATGAGCTAGAACCTTTTCTGTGCAAAGAGGATTTGTACACTCAGTCTCTCCCCACTATCCTGGAGGAGGGGTCCTTGAGAGAATCTGGGGACGGCTGCCCAGCCAGTGACGATCCCTACAGTCAACAGGGGGCTGGCAAGTCCCATCCGGGGCCTCTTCCCGTGGCAACCTTTTTGCCCCATGTTCTCTGTGTGGCTTTGGCCCTGTTGGTCTCTGCCTATCCTTGTGCCCCCACTCTCCTGCTTTTGCTCGCTGCGCTCTGGGCCCAGGGGGGCAGTTTTCAAGATGTCCTCCTGGCCCTCGAAGGATTCTTAGTGGGCCTGGGGGTTACATACACCCTGTTGCACTCTGTTTTTCTCCTCTCCGGCTCCTCCTTCCTTCTTCTTATCAAGTTGGGGGGTACGGTGGGAGTGGTGGGGTTGAGTGCCAGCAGGGGGCGCCTGTACGTTCCTGTCATCCTTTTGGCCGCCTACCTCTTAGCTTCTCCCTGGATTTTCCTGCCCCTTTATCTCCTCGGGGCCCTGGCAAGGCGTACCCTAAAGGGATTCCCCCGCCACGCCCGTCGTTTTTTGCTCTTGGCTCTCCTGCATTTCCCACGCCCGGTTTTCCGCATCCTGCAGCGCCTGGGGCTGGTTAGCGAACAGGGGCTCTTCCGCCTCTTCCCCAAAACCAACAAAGGCAACTTCCGGAGTCGTATCCCGGTATTATCCCGCCAGCGGCAGCCACCCCTGCCTTGGCACCACTGGATCCTCTCTCTCCTTGCCACACCGATCCGTACCCTCAACAGGATTCTCACCAAGGTGATCTGCGCTCAGCTGCCCCCTTCCATGCTCCGCTGTCTCAAGGGCTTGTACGTCTTGAGGGAGGAAAGGCCTAGCCGTATCCCTTGCTTGGTGGCCCGTGCGGCAAGGCCCGGCGGCCATTCCAGCAAGCCAGTGAGACGGTTGACTCGAAGTAGCGGTCGTGTGCGTGTGTCCCCATCTGTCAGGAAGCCCTGGAGATAACGGCCCCTCAGGATCTTGGGTTTCTACCCCTTGCCTAACATTGTGAAACGAGCCATTCCGGTTGAATTGCTGCACCCTGACTCTTACATGCAATATTCCGTGCCGTGGGGCCAGCTTCTGGAATTCTGGGCAATCAGACAGAAGCACTTTTTCCAGTATTTACTCTCAAAGTCAGGGGTAGGCAACCTCGGCTCTTTTATGACTCATGGACTTCAACTCCCAGAATTCCTGAGCCAGCATGGCTCAGCTTGGAAACCTCTCCCTTTTCCCTCAGCATGGCTGGCTGAGGAATGCTGGGAGTTGAAGTCCGTGAGTCATAAAAGAACCGAGGTTGCCTACCCCTGCTCAAAGTCATATATTTTTTCCCCTCCTCCTTCCAAGGTTTGTTGATGTTTTGCTGTCTTGTTACCAGGAAGCTAAGGGCAGGACGTGTTTGGTAAAAGAAACTTTGAATATGGGCACAGTGGAGAACCAAACCTTGTGCAAGCTCTGATTGTTTACAGATTGGGGATGGACGGGAGTGTGTGCGGGGGGGGGGGAGGGTTGTCTTGTGTTCATTGTGTCAACGAGGAAAGAATCACCTGATGCCCTTTTGAGTCAGCTGTTTGGGAGGGCCAAATATTTCCTATTTCCATCATCTGGGATAAGACATTCAGCTCCAAGTTTGCTTTCTCCCCCCCCCCCCAATAAAAGGGGTTCCATCCTTACAAATTCTTTCTCATAAGCCCTATTTAAAAGATCCAGTAATGGCTGTTTTTCCCATCTTCAGCATCTCTTGCATAGTGAGGAGATACATACCTGCTTTCATTTCAAGCCATTTTTACCTTCTGAAAAGCTTTTGAGTTCCAATTCCTGCTAAAATACATTAGTTCTTCATCTGCCACAGAGAAAAAAGAACCCCCCCCTTTACGGTGAAATGAAAACTTGAGAAATTAAACATGTTTTTGAAAACCGCACATTTTTCAGCTCCTGAGTGTTTTGCCTAGTTTAAGTGATTCTTTCGCCGTTCATTTATATTTCCACCTTTGATTGGTATGTGTGTGTGTGTGCATGTTTCCACAAACACACACATATATATATATATTTACCATTTTTCACCATATATGTAACAATCCCCCTTTTTAAAAGTTTGAACTTGAATGTACATATTTGTATTTGTGGGTAGGTTGGTAAGTTTTATATAATTTTTTTATGGAGGGAGGAAAGGGGCACTAACAATTTTTAAACAATACAATTTGACTGAAAATGGGAGAAATTCATAAAATGACAGCTTATTGCTGTAGATTTTTTTTTCACTTGAAACAATAATGGGCCATCCAGTAGCGTTTTTTTTTCCTTTCATTTTTTTAAATGAGAAACCACATGCTGGCATTTGAAGTGAATGGCTTGGCATTGAGGTGGTTTGCTTTAGCGTAGGCAGTTGCATTTTGGTCAAAGAGAAGAAAAATGGCTAAATATGAAATTTAACTTTCTGTAGGAATGTCTCCTGCAGCCAGGGCATAGGCAGCCTCTTTAAATTACATAAAAACCAAAGTTGTTTTGTCTTTTAATGCTTCCCCCAGTGTGGTTTCAGGCCTTATAGATAGGAGGGCAGCCTTTTCATTTTTATTTTTTTTTACAAAACTGGAAACCTAGAGCAGGGGTCCTCATCCTTGGCAACTTTAAGACTTGTGGACTTAAATTCCCAAGTCTTAAAGTTGCCAAGGTTGAGGACCCCTGACCTAGACCATCTCTAAAGTGCAGAGACAGATCTCAGAACTGTGATACTCCATTTTCCTTATCTTTCCCAGGGACCAGATAGGCCTTATTTTCCAAGGAATGGTGTGCCCCATTTGGGGGAACTGCCTCATAACATCACAGACCCCTTTCCTTCACTTTTTATACTTCTTTTAAACTTTGTTCCCGTATCGTTTCCAAGAACCATTTCCTTAAGCTTTAAGGCGGATTCTTCAAACTTGGCCCTTTTATGACTTGTGGACTTCAACTCCCAGAATTCCTCAGCCAGGTACTCTGGCTGAGGAATTCTGGGAGTTGAAGTCCACAAGTCATAAAAGGGCCACGTTTGAAGGCCCCTGCTTTAAGGTGAAAGGGTTCACACACACACACACACACACACATACATACACACACACACACACACACACACACACACACAGAGAGAGAGAGAGAGAGAGACAGACACACACACCCCTCAGTGGCTAGTATGCCGTTCTTGTCGCCAGCAGCTTGCTCCTTAGTGACCTTGTCACACTGGGAGGAGAGGCCTATTTTTTTCATCCAATTAATAGCCAGGCTAGAGAGTTCTGGCAAACCCAAATGCTGTATGGATCCACCTTTTTTTTTCTTTGAACTTTGAGCAGGTAAGCACTATCACAGCCTGTCCCTCTCTTCTGATATACCCTCTCGATATTTATCCTATAAGTGCAGTATCTTGATCCATTTTAATTGTGACATCCTGAAATCCCCTGCATTGGGATGACTTTGCCAAAGACTAAGGGGAAGCTGCTGTATAAAATTCCAGTTTAGTTTGCATTTGTTGTCTTGTTGGTTAACTAGCTTTCAGAAGTTTTATTTATTTGGTAGGGAATAAAACCAAAGGTTCAGTGAATTCTATATAATCTTATCATCACAGAGTCAATATTTTTTTTAACCCACTCAGGGTGTTTATGTGACTGACCACAAAGAGACTTTGACTTCATTTGTTTCAATGGCAGTTAATTAAGAAAATTGGCTTTGCTGTGGCTAAGATTTTTTTGTCTTTTTGAGTTCTTCATCAACTGCAGGCAGTACCAGGTTTTATAGAGCTAAATCAGTTTAAAACGGTCTTCATTTCTATTTATTTCGGTAGCATAATTTTAGAACGGTTACTTCTAAGCATTTCTACGTATTTTTTCAGTTTCTTACATCCATTCATATTGTAGCTAGTTCTCTTCTCCCAATTTGCAGCCTCACCCATCAATACATTTCAGATTATCCTAAATTAGATATAATTCCATGTTCATTGATTCTGGCTTTTGGTCCCATGTTTGCATAAAGCACATACCTTGCATTTCTCCCTTTTTTGGTTCATCTGTGATTTTTTTAATTTATTCCAATTTTGCATCATCCATGGATTTGTGTATTTTTTTTTAGCATTCCTTTTAACCTTTATTTTTTTTTTGGCCAAACTTGTTTTCATTAATCTAGATTCTATTTTGTCCATTTTAATAATGTACTTTGTATTCCCATTTTTTGTGTGTTTGAACTATGTTTTTTTCCTCTTATCTTCACATTTTTAAAAAACTATGTTAAATATTTTTAATTTATTTCTCCCATTTTGTGTGGGGGGACATTCTTCTGTGGTTTATTTATTTCTCCCTTCCCTGTTGTGGATGCATGTGAAATTTTGAAGGAAAAAGAAATAAAAATTCTGCACCACAAGTCACCACTTCTGTATTGTGAGTTTTGAGTTTGATGTGATTTGATTTTTAAGAAAATAGGGCACTTAAAAACTGGGCTATATGTCTATTTTCATGCACTCTGTGCCACAAAACATCCTCAAGTGATGTACTTTTAGATTTCCAAAAGTAAAATTATTTGGAGGGTGTAAGTGGAGGTCTGTTCTTCCACATTCCAGTGTTACCTTAATTCAGGGGTCTTCAAACTTGGCCCCTTTATGACTTGTGGACTTCAACTCCCAGAATTCCTCAGCCAGAGTACCTGGCTGAGGAATTCTGGGAGTTGAAGTCCACAAGTCATAAAAGGGCCAAGTTTGAAGACCCCTGCCTTAATTCCTAGTACCTCATTTCTCTCTCTACGATCTCTCAAGCATATGAGGTGTTCATGAAATGAATTAAAATAACATACACAGGTGAAAAATGTGTAATCTAGACAGTTTTTCCCCCACACCATTTGTGGTTTGGGGTCATTTTAGATGTTGTCCAAAGAGTGATGAAAGATTGTAGCCATGAAAAAGATTGCTCTTGAGGCAAGAAGCCTCAAGCAGTTAGGCATAGCATAAATTACAGGTGATTAAGTGGGTTTTGATATGAGGGATATCATCAAAAATGCAAGGAAATAAACATTTTGCTCATCAATATGAGCTTTGGGGTGTATTAGACTGTTTAAATAAAAAGAGAATAGCATTTCCTTGGCAGCTCAAAAGTTCACTTCTGCGTATCCAAAATTCACACCGCAATTGGAAACATAGCTTGTATATATATAAAAAGTACTTTGAACTAGCCCCATCTCTTGCATTACGTTTTGTGATAGTCAAGTGGATTCCTGCCTGATACATCAACTTTTGTGCAAAGCCTTCCCTGCTTTGTGCTTTCCATGTGGTCAATTTAGCATGGATAATGGGGGCTGTAGTCCACACATAACTGGAATGCACCGAATTGGAAAAACTGGTGTAAGCATTCTTCCTGAATCATTTGAAACTATAGTAGGTGGTTCAAATTCTGCACTGAATAGTTTGATGTGACTGGTTTTTTGTTTTTTTGTTGTTTTTTTTAGCCTGGCTGACAAACCAATAAATCGCTAAAAGGCCTAGCCAAAGAACCGAACTTTTCCAAAATTTAAAAATCCTTAATGACATTTGTCCTTCGTAACTGCAAGTCCATTTTTGTCAAATGCATGAAATTTGGGGTCCATCCTAACATTTTGTACGAGAGACTCTTGTCTCTCAAAATCAGCCTGTAGCCGAGTTTGTTCTGTCGATAACTAAAAAAATAATCATCTTTTTGGTTTTGCTAGGCAAAATGTGATGTCAATTTCCATTTGAAATCTTAATGCTGAAACTGCCTTCTCACCCTTCCTTCCACTTCTCCAACATGTGTTTTGAAAGGAACCTAGATAATGTTGAGATTAGAAGACCTAAAAGGACAGACATTTTTAAAGGGTGTGCAGGTTCCCCCCCCCAGCGGAGCTAAGTCTTCAAAAACTATCCTGTAGAAACTTCCCAACCCCTGAACATGAGAATGAAGAATATTTTCTGTTGCAGAGCAGGATGATAGAGGATGAAGAGCCAGCCACCAGCTCTTTGGGGAATGGGTGTTGAGAATATCACCTACAATCTATATTTAGACCGTGAGGTAGAGATGCAATGATGTCATTTTTTTATGCAATTATGGTAATTTGCACTGGGGGAAAAAATTTCCTGAAACTTTTCCGCTTTAGCATTTTTTAGAAAAACCAACATACAGTTGTCTCAAGGCTGCTTTTTCAAAGCTGTTTTTTTTTTCTTGAGGAAGAAGGAACAAAATGTTTCGTTTCTCACTCAAGAAACTTCATTAGTTGTGATTTTTCGGGTGGGGTGGGGGAAATGGAAGGATAGGTACTGACAGTTGAGTGAATATTGGGGATAGGATCTGACTGGATGGGCGCCGGGGGGGGGCAGGGGGGAATGGAAGGATTGTGTTTCTTTGCAGTCATCTGCTTGTTAGGACTCTCTCTGAGAGCTATGGAGGCCACTTGAGAGTTTATCTTTGCCCTCAGGCTGACTGGAATCAGAGTGCAATTGGTTGTGGAGACTTCTTGGAACTGCTGCAAGGGCTGCATTGTAGACTGGAGGTAAGTGGTCCACAACCAATTGCGCTCTTGTTTCAGGTGACTCTTGAGGGCAAAGATAAACCCCCAAATGGCCTGGAAAGCTCTCAGGGAAGACTGTTCATGACCAGAGGACTTCAAAGAAATGCAATCCTTCTACCCCCACCATCTGATCAGGACCTATATCAGTGGTGGGGAACCTATGGCACACGTGCCAGAGGCGGCACTCGGAGCCCTCTTTGTGGGCATGCGTGCCGTGCTCCAGAGATAGTGAGGGACTGGCCCCTGCCATCCTGACCCTGCCCACCCAGTCCGCCATGACCACCGTGGCCACGCCCGGCCGGCACCTGGTGATAAATAAGTGGGTTTTGGGTTGCATTTTGGGCATTGGGTCTCTAAAAGGTTCGCCATCACTGACCTATATCCTCCCATACCTCCCCCGCCATCAGAACTGATGAGGTTTCTTGGATGAGAAAGGAAACGTTTTGTACTTCTTCCTGAAGGAAAAAAAAACAAAAAACCAGTCCAGTGGCCTTTGGAAAAAAAGCACCTTTGAGCCAACAGACTGTCGGTTGACTGAGAATCTCCACAGACATCCAACGCGCAGTTGTTTCGCACACGCCAAGGTGTGTGTGTGTGTAGTTCAGAATCTGGCCTATCATTCATTTGTGCTTTTTATATTCAGGAATGATCATCGATAACTCGGGAAGAAACAAACAAGCAAATATTTACTGAATGTTTGTCCAAGCTTTAAACCTTTTGAGCAAGCAGGCTCCTGGTTAAATTTCTCTCCTGGAGCATCTTTGGCTGTCACCTGGTCATCGGCCAAACACAGATAAATAGGAAATAGAATCAAGGGCACTGGGGAGAACTAGCTAGAATCCTTTAGCTGCTTCTCAGTTCATAATACAGGTAGTCCTTGACTTACGACCACAACTGGGACCAGAATTTGCATTGCTAAGCAAGGCAGTTGTTAAGTACGCCATACCCAATTTTGCAACCTTTTATTGCCACGGTTGTAAAGCGAATCACTGCAGTTGTTAACAGTGGATCGTGCAGTCATTAAGTGAATCCAGCTTCCCCTATTGACTTTGCGTTGTCGGAAGCCAGCAAGGAAGGTCACATCACATCACCCCAGGACACTGCCACCATGGCAATAAATGTTGGTTGCGAAGCGCTTGAATTTGGATCATTGGGAATGCAGTGACGGTCGGTCGTAAGTGCGAGGATTGGTTGTAAGTCACTTTTCTCGGAGCCGTTGTAACTTCGTTAAATGGTCGTTCAATGGAGGGTTGTAAATCGAGGACTACCTGCACCTTCTGTAGAGAATTGCTAGCGGGTCTCCCCTCCTGTTCCCACTGTCCTACTGATTCCACAAGTGGACATCCTCGCATAATGGCATATATGAAGCTTCTTCATCAACTCGTTCCATTGGTGTTTTTTTTCCCCATGCAGCCTTATGCCATTTAACCCTTATGGGGTCTTAGGCAGAAAGAAAACCCTCCTGGTCCTGTTACTTGAAGCTGCCTCACGGGCAATGTCAGCCAATGACAGACTGCGCTGTTCTTTCATGAGGCAAATCCCATTTGGGATGTTTCTAGTTTGAATTGGGCATGTCTAGTCTAGTGAAAAGGAAGGACTGGAGGGTGACACGATAGCGGGGGCTGCCATAAAGGAGGGAGGATTAGCCTATTCTCCGAAGCACCTGAAGGCAGGATGAGAAGCAATGGATGGAAACTAATCAAGGAGAGAACGAAGAACCTAGAACTTAAGGAGAAAACTCGTGACAGTTAAAACAACCAGTGGATTGCCTCCAGAAACTGTGAATGCTCCCACACTGGAAATTTTCAAGAAGAGATTGGACAACCATTTGTTTGAAATGGTGTAGGGCAGGGGTAGGCAACCTCGGCTCTTTTATGACTTATGGACTTCAACTCCCAGAATTCCTGAGTCGGCTATGCTGACTCAGGAATTCTGGGAGTTGAAGTCCATGAGTCATAAAAGAGCCGAGGTTGCCTAGCCCTGGTTTCCTACCGGGGTGGGGTTGTTGGACTAGAAGACCTCCCAGGTCCCTTTCAACTGTGTTATTCTGTTATTTTTCATCAAGCTACGACACAGGAGGCATCTTTTCACTCCATGAAAGCTATTTGGTTGGGCTGAAACTTATTTCATATTGATGCTACTTTGATTGAAGTGGGAACATGAAAATGGTAAAAATTACTAGGTAAAACTAGACTTAGTTTATTATTCCCACCAAAACCCCACTGGTGGGAGTTGTTTGTCTAATACGTGCTCCTGTCTCTCTCTCTCTCTCTCTCTCTCTCTTTCCTTTCTTCCTTTTGCATTTGTTCTTTATTTGCAATTCTCATTCTCCCTCCTCTGGTCACTGGCATTGTTGTTTTTGTTTTCTTGTTTTCCCCCTTTGTCGCCTCTTCCTCCTCTTGCTACCCTAGTCCAAAGAACTGCAAATTAAAAAGCAGTTCCAGGACACCTGTAAGATCCAGACGCGGCAGTACAAGGCCCTTCGCAACCATCTCTTGGAGACCACCCCAAAGAGCGAGCACAAGGGGATCCTCAAGCGTCTGAAGGATGAGCAGACCCGCAAGCTGGCCATCTTAGCCGAGCAGTACGACCACAGCATCAATGAAATGCTCTCCACCCAGGCCGTAGGTACCCCGCGCTGCCCTCCCCCTGGGTGGGAGGAATCGGCCCTTCCTCTATCCACGGGGAAGAGCGTTTTCCAACTATGCTTTGAATCCTAGACCCCCAACCAATTCTTTTTTTTCCCCAGTTCTTTTCTTCCCGTCCTCATCCCCCTTCCTTCCCCCAGCTTTGGCCAGCAAAAGTTTGACACAAAATGACCAATCCCATTGGCTATGGGTTGACCACTTGAGGTAGAATTTGTCTACCTTGGATAAAGCCCGAGAGATTGATTTATCCTTAAAACATTGCTTTGATTTCATACCAGTTTAATTGTCTTGTTTTTCCCCCAAAAAAGAACCACGGAAGAGAAGATGCTGAGAATAACCCACATTTTACGAGAGCCGTAATTGCTTGCTCTCAAAACTGTAGTCCCCCCAAGGCTTCCTTGCAAAGAGGCTGGCTGCCAAACCACAATGTCCATTGTGCAATGGGGCCCTTGTTCACAGGGCTCCGAAGCATGCCTTTCTCTGTAGCATCTTCACTCCTAAAGAAACCCCTTCCGAGGTGGGTGGCTAGTTTTAAGGTTCTGGGGCTAATAGAGTTCCCTTTGCCATAGCTGTGTAACGAATATCAAGCTTTGATCTCCTGACTCCATAAGCAACGTGAACATGACCGCAGTTGCTTGGTATTAAAATGGACTCTTTATTGGGGCAGGTAGGAGATGCTTCCCAAACAGAATAGACAAATCCCAGAGGTACCCATTTTCCTTCGTTGAGATAGGAGATGCTCAGCTGGCTGAATTTTTAGCCGTCGTCAACCACCAACAGGAGTTTTGATATATAATCATCTTGAGGTTGCAAGGCCACCCCCAGCAGCAGTTTTGCAAAGCAGACAGGCCAAACAGAGTCCCCTGTAATAGTCTGAGGCCAGGGACCATTTCCAGAAGCATAGGAAGCATGGATTATGACGACTCTTGAGGCCCGGCTAGTCTGTCCTTTTAAGAGCCATGCTATCCTAAGGATGGGTTTTGTGGTGCAGGGCCTTACGTTGCCTTCTTCCTTTCTTCCTAGCTGCGTTTGGATGAAACTCAAGAGGCAGAATACCAAGTCCTGAGGATGCAGCTGCAGCAGGAGCTTGAGCTGCTGAACGCTTATCAGAGCAAAATCAAGATCCACACCGAGGCCCAGCACGAACGTGAGATCAAGGAGCTGGAGCAGCGGGTGTCTATCCGCAGGGCCCTCCTAGAGCAAAGGGTAAGTATTTCCTGCTCTCCCTGACTCCAGGAAAAGCTGTGGAGCTTGGGGTCTAGAGAGATTGCACCACCTACCCAGTTCCATGGCCCCATTTTCAATCTCACTCAGAGGTCCCAGAGGTGAACTGTTCTCCACCATGCAAATCTAAGCTATTTATTCTCTTAGTACTAAACTAAAGATGAACTAGCTTTTTCTGTTGAGTGCTACAGTCCCGCGAAGAATCTGCTGAAGACCATATATTTAAAAAGTGGGTGGGGCTTCGGGGGTTTGGGGCAGGGCCTGAGCCACAGAGGACTTTCCGATACCCCCTTTTGACCCCTCACACCGACATTCCTGGATTCTTTTTTTCTTTTGCCTTTGGACCTCACTGTCCCCACCTGGCAGTCTAGAACAGAATCCTCGTCCTTGAGACCTGACATTCAGACTGTGTCTCCAGGCAAGACGTTACCCATTGCTAATCCATAATCACTTCAGAGGCCCTGTGAGAATCAGCACTCTTAATTTTGTTGTTGTTGTTAACTGCGAAGTCGTGTCCGACCCATCGCGACCCCATGGACAATGTTCCTCCAGGCCTTCCTGTCCACTACCATCTTCTGGAGTCCATTTAGGCTCACGCCTACTGCTTCAGTGACTCCATCCAGCCACCTCATTCTCTGTCGTCCCCTTCTTCTCTTGCCCTCAATCTTTCCCAGCATTAGGCTCTTCTCCAGTGAGTCCTTCCTTCTCATTAGGTGGCCAAAGTATTTGAGTTTCAACTTCAGGATCTGGTCTTTCTAAAGAGCAGTCAGGGTTGATCTCCTCTCGGACTGACCGGTTTGATCGCCTTGCAGTCCAAGGGACTCGCAGGAGTCTTCTCCAGCACTGTAGTTCAAAGGCCTCAATTCTTTGGCGCTCAGCCTTTCCACGCTGTAGTTTGAGATGAGCTGTTCTGGGCTTTGTGGACAATATTTTCCCCCGTGAACTACATTCTGGAACAGAAAAAAAATCACAGTGGTTGAATGGTGTTCATATTGATCGTAGCGTAGAGATAATTCCTTTTTGAAAAATTGGGAAGTGTGGGCTTGATCAGCTTTCCCTAAAGTATGTGTGAAAACCAATCAAGAATGAAAACCACTTTTATTCTGGAATCTCTCTTTATTGTTCTTTATTGCTTTTTAAAGTATCAGCTATTCAGAGTCGTTTGGAGCTGGGCAGCCTCCAAATTTAATAAAAGAAGTAGAAATCATCCTGTTTATTAGGAAGAAAGACAAGAGTGTCCCAGCATTTCTGCACAGGATGGTAGCTCCGGGTTTCTAGCAATGGCCAACTTGTCAGGCTGTTGAAGACTAACAGAAAAAAAAACGTGTTTTATGAGGTTTGCTCCTGTTGGGTGTGGCGACGGTTTCTTCAGTGGGAATTCATGAAGGAGAAAACAGCATTCTGAAGGCATCATGTCAGTAATGCTTTCTTCATTGGCTTCCTGGAGAGATCTGATTAGTTATTTTAGAAAGGCCACTGGATTCTCCTGGATCAGGGGTCTTCAAACTTGGCCCTTTTATGACTTGTGGACTTCAACTCCCAGAATTCCTCAGCCAGCGTGCCTGGCTGAGGAATTCTGGGAGTTGAAGTCCACAAGTCATAAAAGGGCCAGGTTTGAAGACCCCTGTCCTGGACCTTTAATCTGACTCAGCAGATCTTCTCCTGTGCTTTGAGCCATGAAGTGCCTCTTCTTGCCTATGAAGTCACTCGATAATGTTAGTCCTGCCTGCTTTTCGTTTTCCATGGAAAGTAGACCGGGAATAACAATAGTATACAGGTAATCCTCAACTTAACAACCACATTTCTGTTGGAAAGTTAAGTGAGTTTTGTCCAATTTTACGACTTTTTTGCCAAGTGAATCGCTTAACGTAGTAACGTAAGATAGTGACCCAGTTGTTAAGTGAATCTGGCTTCTCCATTGACTTTGCTTATCAGAAGGTCGTAAGAGGGGACCACATGATTCCCGGCACCCAGTAACGGTCATAAATATGAGTCCGTTGCCGAGCATCCGAATTTTGATCACATGACCATGGGGACGGTGCAACGGTCATGAGTGTGAAAAGTGGTCACTTTTTCCAGTGTCGTTGTAACTGAACGGTCAGTAAACGAATTGTGGTAAGCTGAAGACTACCTGTACTGTGCTTGAGGAGGATTGCACACAGGTGGACCTCGGCCTACGACCGCAATTGGGACCAGAATTTCCATGGCTAAGCAAGGCAGCTATTAAGGGTGTCCCACGTGATTTTGTAAACTTTTTTTGCCACGGTGGTTTGTTAAATCACCGCCGTTGTGAAGTATGTAACAACAGCTGTTAAGAGAATCCGGCTTTCCCCGTTGACTTTGCTTGCTGGAAGCCAGCTGGGAAGGTTGCAGATGGCGATCACGTGACTTTGGGATGCTGCGTTGTTAAGCCCCCAAATTTTGATCGCGTGACCGTGGGGATGCTGCAATTGTCTTGTGCGAGGAACAGTCAGAAGTAACTTTTTCCAGTACCTTTGTAACTTCAAATAGTTGCTAAACAAAGGGTTGCAGGTCGAGCACTATCTGTATGGCTGCTTTGAGTAAGAAAAACTCAGTGGAATTTTAGGATTATCCTCTTTTATTTTCTGTTCTTCAGATCAGTGGCAGCTTTGTACTTCTACAGCTACTGAAATGAAGTTACTTCTCTCCTTCTGCTCCCAACCATTTTTAAACGCCATTTTTCTATTCTGCATTTAGAACTCCTCTTCCTCCTACAATGAATCGGAGACATTCGTGGCTCAGGTTTTGTCCACATTTCTGAATAACAAGAGACGTACACCTCCTGTTCCCTACTAGCCAAGATGATTTCAGCCATGGCAGCAAAACAATGCTGAACTGTGCTTTCATAAAGCACAAAATTCCTTTTCTTTTTAACATAGAAAAATAAGCTGGGAATAAGCATTATTCGGGGCACTCCAATTACACGCTCCTCCTGTCTTTGCAGGGGATCCGACTGTGATGCTCCTGAGACTCTAGCACAGGGGTGTCAAACTGCTGGCCCGCGGGCCGGACGCGTCATCTAGAAGCCTCGCCTACCCCATTGCCGGCAATGGAAAAACCGCCCCGATACGTTGCGTGACGTCACGTGACGTTGCGAGTTTGACATGTCTGCTCTAGCATGACAAAAGCAATT
Organism: Vipera berus; assembly: GCF_964194415.1. NCBI lineage: Eukaryota > Metazoa > Chordata > Lepidosauria > Squamata > Viperidae > Vipera > Vipera berus. The sequence goes on from NC_138205.1 coordinate 15,536,688, forward strand.
ATTTCACTTTTAATTCCTCGATTCCTGAGGAATTTGCGTTCCTAAGAATCTTGCAAAATCTCTTGCAAATAGGGTTGCTTTGTTCTGAAGTGGGTTTTTTTAAAAAAATTAATCTGAGCTAAACGTCCTATCTCCGTTATCTTTTTTTGCTTCTTTAGTTTCAGCTATGAAGTTTCAAGATTGAAACTGTGAGGATCTGAGTATACAGATGCCACATCCCACGTCCTCTTTTGGGGACAAGTGCCAGAAATCTCTGTTACCTCTAATTTAGGACAGATAAGTGTTAAGTGCTAGCTCTCAGTTCCTCATTAAGCAATTTATCCAACTTCCTGCATGCCTTAAAGACAGGGTGCTATTGAATCCAGTTTTCAATAATCTTGGTATAGGTGTTTCTCTCCTTAACAACTGAGCCTCAAATTTTTCTTGCTAAGCAAAGCAGGTTACCCTTGCCCCATTTTATGACCTTTTTGACATAGTTGTTGAGTGAATCATGTGAATTTAGTGAATTTGGCTTCACTAAACTGGCTTCTCCCATTGACTTTGTCGGAAGCCGGCTGGGAAGATTACAAACGGTGATCGTATGACACCCCCCACACACACACACAATACGGTGGCAGCAGTCATAAGTACATGCCAGTTGCCAAGCGCCCAAATTTTGATCACATGACCGTGGGGATGCTGTAACGGTCGTAAGTGTGAAAGCCAGTCACTTTTTTCAGATCCGTTGTAAATTTTGAATGGCCACTAAACGAATGGTCGTAAACTGAAGGTTATCCGCAGCGCATCCTTGTTGGCTACCGAGTGAGACAGAGGGCTGCTTCTCACCGCCGCCCTGGTGTCCGAGCAAGTTGTGTTTGTGGATTCTTCCACTTGAGATCATGGTGGATTATTTTTTGTTGTTGTTGTTCTGTTTCCTTCTGCAGATCGAAGAGGAGATGTTGGCCTTGCAGAATGAACGCTCCGACCGCATCCGTAGCCTCTTGGAGCGCCAGGCCCGGGAGATAGAAGCCTTCGACTCTGAAAGTATGCGTCTGGGATTCAGCAATATGGCACTCACAGGCATTCCAGCTGAAGCCTTCAACCAAGGCTACACGGCCCCTCCTCAGCCCTGGCCCTCCCGCCCGGTTCCCCGCAGCGGCTCCCATTGGAGCCATGGAGTTCAGAATACAGCTGGTGCGCCTCACGCATGGAGGCAGCCTCCCATGCTTGCCCCGCCCCCTTCCGCCTGGCTTCATCCCCCGTCCTCATCTCCTTCCTCCTCTTCCTCTTCCTCCTCGGCTCCTAGTGGCCGCTCCAATGTGGTCATGCTGAGAAACAGCCCCCAACCCCTGCGGCGCACAGCTTCTGGCGGCCAGTCGGACCAGGGCATCAGCCGCTCAGCCAGCGTCACTTCTCACATCCTCAACGGGTCACATTTTTCCTACTCGTGAAGTGATTGGTAGAGAACAGGGAGACTTGGCTGGAGGCAAATGGGGGATTGGCTGGTGGAAAAAGGGAGGGAGGCGGGGCATGTTATCCGGGGTCGATAAGTTAAAAAAACAAACAAACATGGGAGATGCTGTGAAACTGGACCACAGTGGAAGGCTCTCGGTCATCATCAGTAGCCTTTTGAGTTGTCAATCACCAGGAGAAGGTTGGACTGTGAGATGGAAGGTTGAATTCTCGTCCTCTGGAGCATAGCTGGGACCTCCTCAGATCGTGGTATCCTATCCCCCGCCAAATGGATAGAGACATCGAAGCTGCGAACGTGATGTTGGCAGTCTATTCTTGTGTCCCTGATGGCTGTCAGCTGCTCCCCCAGCGTCGCCACAATCTGTAGATGAAGACAGACCGAGAATAGTGTTCCGGCAATGGAGATAAAGTTATCTCTTCAGGGTGTGGCTGAATAGTCTCTTCTCTTTAGAAGAGGGAAAAAGAAAAAGAAAAAACACCCACAATTCAACAAATCCAGAATTTTTAATTGTGCACTGTGGCTTGTTTGTGGGTGTAATTGGGAGCTGCTGCAGCCAGAAACCCTGCGTCTTCCTCTCCCAAGGCCAGGGGTTCCTTTCAGTCAGCTTGGCTAGCGAGAGGAACGAACAGGCCTAGAAATTGGAGAAAATCCTGGATTTGCATTGATGGTGGGGCTAATCTTGCATGCTTAGAAATTTTCAGAGTGACAAGTGAAGAACTTTGCATCTTGGGCATAGACACTGGCTTTTGTTCCTGTCCAAATTCACAGACAGAAGGAGATGACAGAATTTAATCTGCTTCCGTGTACCTTCCTTAACTTAACTCTAGCCCACGGATGGGAGAGGGAAATGTATAGGACAGGTTACTCTGGGCTCTTAATCTGCATTGCCTTCTCTTTCTCAATCGGGCCTACTCCAGGTCTGGAGCGTGTCTTGGCATCATGCTGGTCCCGCATGATGGGGAGAACAAATGGGTTTTCAGCTCTTTTTATCCTGATCATGATCCGAATGTAGATATTAATCAGTGCCCTCCTTCCACAACCCCACTGTCTGTGTCCCTAAGACCACCCTAGTCTGGGGATCATCTGTTAACGGTCAACCCTTCATCTTATAACGTTGTCTTTCTTCCCTCCCTCTCCTCTCTTATGGAAGAAGCATCCAACAGTTAACAATTCTTGTAACAAGGGGCTTGGACTGGAGCTCTTCCCCAAACACGCACATATAGCACATTTAGTTCCCTGATCACAATCTAGATCTCTGGAAGAGATTTAGCTTAGTGCTGATGCAACTAACCTTGATATGAAATTACCTCCTCCGAGTTGTTTTAGATGCAGTTTGCCCACCTTACCATTTTCAAGCCTTTTTGTCTTCTCCATATTTGTCACCTCTCACACACTTGGCACCTTCCCTGCTCACGTTAGTCCCTTCCAATCTGCAGCTCTGCAGACCCGGGTTCATATTTGCACATAACGAGATTCGGTTGTAGAGTTCAGGGACCCAGCTGAGTCGAGCATTTTACTTGGTTGGCTCAGATTGTACACAGTGCCATTGTCATCTCATTTCTTCCTGCCTTTCTACACATTCTTCTTCTCAAGCCATACATCCATTCTGTAAATTACAGAATAACCCAGTATGATCAAACCTCAAGGCTGTCTGTCTAGGGTTTGAGATCAGGGACCACTTGACCTAATAAATGATGTTGAATGCCAGCTATCTCTACTCCGGGCTGAAAAACATAGCCTCCCTTCCTTTCCGCTGAAAGGTAGGCAGATTAATTAACCTAAGAACAATCAGGATGAGACCGAAGTGGTCCCATCAGCCGATTGAAAGGTTTACTAAATAGTGTAACTTTCTTATTTGGTGGATTTGCCTGACCTTCCTTGGTGCTCTGTCCAAAAGAAAGGCTGAAATCAATATTGTGCAAGGGTGTGCATTTTACAGGAACTAGAGAACTGAAACCCAATTTCTTTCACGAGGGTAAGTTAATCTGGTAATGAGGGTCACTTGGGATTCATTCTCCTCCTGTCCCCTTCCCCACTAAAATCTAGAAACCACAACAGTCTTCTCCAACCTGATGTTCCCCAGACAAGTTGGACTGCAACTTCCATCAGCCCCAGCCAGGAACGGCTAAAGAGAGCTACAGCTCAACCTCTCTAGAGGGCATCAGGATCAGCATGACTGTTGTAGGGAGATCTTTGCAGTGCTTGCAAATTGTGAAGCATGGGCTCTCACGTTCCTTCACGACACTGAAGTGTTTGGATTTTAAGTAATAATATATGGTGGCCAGTACTGAGGACTGCCGCAGGAGAAAGTTCTTTTCTTCTAGCAGTTAATCCAGCAGAGAGTTCCATCGGAGAAAAATGTCAAGGTCCTATCCAGTGACAGCAGATAATGATGGGAAAGCTGGTGGTGAACTTTCCTGTTTTAAATTGCAAGTGGGAGAATGTTGAGTAAATTAAAATGCCCCTTGGAGAACTAGATGTCAGATGGCCTCTGAGGTAAACTTCTGAGACTAGTTTTGTATGCGTTACAATTATTTGCCCTGTTGGGAGGTCATCTAACTAGGCCAGGGGTAGGCAACCTGGGCTCTTTTATGACTCATGGACTTCAACTCCCAGAATTCCTGAGTCAGCTATGCTGACTCAGGAATTCTGGGAGTTGAAGTCCATGAGTCATAAAAGAGCCCAGGTTGCCTATCCCTGAACTAGGCTGACTCCGACCAGTTATTAAAGTGAGCAAAAGTGAGGATTTCACCAACTCCCATCTGCTGTTTTTTGTAAATAAGACTCAGATTAGCTAGGCACAGGAAGAATAAACGCTACCCATTTCACAAAGGACCAAGCTTTGGGGTTGGTGTTTTTTTTTTCTTCCCCAGAGAAAAGTTTCAAGTTTCTCAACCCTTCAAAATGGGAGTAGGAAGAGAAGTAATTCTGGAGCTCTAGAAAGAGACATCTGTCCTAATGAGCAGAGAGGATGTTTGTCTCATTCAAACCCAGGCTTCCAGAAAAAGCGTTCAGAGCAGTAGGAGGAGGGTATTATTGCAAGATATCCCATGTGCAAAACTGGGAAGAGGCCAAATTTGGGACAGCAGAATATCGGGAGTTTCTCGGAAGGGCCAAACAGTTCATCTCTTCCTCCTCTTAAAAACATTCAAACTTGTGTTCTTGCACAAAAACCTGAAATTTTGCCCCCCCTCCCCCCAGTGCAAGACAGCTGAAGCACATCTCCTTCCCTAACCAAACATAACTTAATTCAAAAAAAATTTTCCCCAAATCTCCACAGTGCTCCTTTCCCCCAACGCAACCCTCGGGCCCAAAGTTTGCCTCCACTGTCAACTTGTCTGGTGGATTTTTTTCCCAGAACCCTCTCCCAGATTTGGCAAGTCCATTTTCTACTTGAATCAGGCCCCCTTTGTTTAAGAGGGGAGGGTGGGAGGGAGGAGGAGGAGGAAGGATCTTCCGATGACTTCAAGACGTTTAGTGATCTCTTTCTCCTGCCTGCCTGGGACTGAGAAATGGGGTTAACAGGGAGGGATACGGCTGGAGGGGCTTGATGTATTATAATAATCCTTATGTTTCTAAAAATAATAATAATAATAATGATAATCTTTTTTTTCTGTTTTTGGTGCCATAACTTTCCCCATGTACAGTTTTCCTCTTCCTGGGTTTTTTTTCTTTGTTTTTTTTTGTTTTTGTTTGTTTGTGCTGCCCCGCCGCCCCCCTTTTCTTTTCCTGTCTCCCTCTGTGTGGGTGATTAAAAACTAATGTGAGTGTGTGTGTGTGTATGTCTTTTTTTATATATGAAGAAAAATGTTGCGGGGAAACTTAGACATATGTGTCCTATGGAATGTATTAGAAAATAAAACACTTTTTAAAAAAAAGAAAGAAAGGGGAGGGGTGGGGAAGCTTGAATCTTACACAGGAGAGCAAGCATGGAAGGAGAACGCAAAGGTGGTAGCTTTCTCGAAGGCTACCAATGAGAGAGGCTTTGGGTGGGGTGAGAAATCTTTTAATAAAAATGTTGAATATTTAAAAAAAAAAGAGTGTCTCGTCTTTTGATTGGGGGGCGGGGGAGAGAACTCCAGGGCTCAAGCAGGTTTCTTTGAGACCAGATGCTAAAACTGTGGGTTGCTTGGTTCTCTCTCAGCTTGGGCTTTTCTCTCAAACCCTACTAAGCACTGATGGTGTTACCTAGTTGGGTGATGAAACGTCTGCAAGAAAAGACCCAAACCCAGAGAGCACCGAGGAACCCTGAACTACAAATATTCTGTTCTATTAGCCCTTGGCACATTTCAACAGCCCTTTTCTTCTCAGCCCTGAAAAGTTGCTGTCCTCGCTTGAAATCGTGAGCTTCTTCGTTTCCTTTCTGAAGTACGTTTTCTGACTCAACAGCCAGCATCCTGGAACTGCTGTGTCTCTGCAGATCTGTCCTCTGTGGCAGTTTGCAAAAGTTCCGGTCCTTCTGCATGATAAGGAATTCCGTCACCTAGCAACTGGATTCTGGAAGCATTCCCATGGTAACAGCATCCCGGCAGTTTGGCAAGCAACTGGAGACACAGCTTGGTTTCATTCCACCTCCCACACTGGGGCACCAGATGAGGAAAGGGGTGATGGTTGGTGTTTGAGTGGGCAAGAGGGCTTGTGTCTACATCCAAGATAGGTGACTGTGTACATTTCCCAAATGCAGATTCTCCTCTCTTTACAGCCAAGCATCTTGGCATGGCCAAAGTCCCGACTTCCTGTTCCGTTGGGCCCTTGAAAAAAATGCCAGATGTTTGAAATCTGCTGGATCTTATGTCATAATATTGCGGAACAACAGGACCGATTGGTGCCTGTAATCAGTCTTGGGAATCTGAATTTCAGGCACGGCATGCTGACCTTGTGTGCACGTGGTTGTGTTCTGCCTGTCACTTTAGGATAAAGGGGGAGGATTTGTGCTTTTAGCAGCTACCTTCCCGTCCTGGACAGCGGAAAATCACAGCTCTCCCAATTAACCCTACAATCGTGATCCAAGCTGCAAGATTTCCCAAAGGTAAACAAAGCATGGAGTAAATCTAGCTTTTGATTATTCTGTAGCAGTGGTTCAAAGATCTTGGTGTAGCAGCGAGGGGTGTTTGTACGGGTAGGGTCAAAATGTGCATAAAAAAAATAGATGGGAGTTTTGGCCACACCATCATGCTGGCATGTTAACTTTTTTTTCCCTGCTATATTTTACAGAAATCCCTTTCATCCTCACTAGTTACCCTCATTCACCCATGCTCCTTTATGTAAAAGCACTAGAGAAGCAAGCAGCCAATTTACAATGTAATATTACTTAAACAATCTGCAAATAATTATTTTCTTCTTCCATGGAACAAATAGGTGTCCAAAGGTGGGCACAAGTGATAAGATTTTAATTAATTGTTAGTAAACTTATCTTGAGGTTTTTGACCCCAGTTTCTAAGTTTTCTATAGGCGTGCTTTTCCATTTGTTTCAAGAATTGGTATGGCTACCCATCACAGCAAAATGACCAGGTGGCTAGCAATACAGAAATCATAAAATGAAACAAAATAGACTGACGGCAGTGAAATAGAATACAGTGTGATCAAGAGTCCAAGACAAAATTCTCACAGAAATAACAAAGCAGTGTGTGTGTGTGTGTGTGTGTGTGTGTGTATACAGGTTTTGCTAAATTCCATTGTCTGGGCATCTCAAAGTTCTCTGGTGCCATGAGGACTAGGAACTTCCTTTAGAAGTAGACCCGGAAGGTTCAGCAAAGTCATTTTACTTCATTTCTTTCTGGGCAAGGACAGTGCCGAGGACAATCTATTTTTCTTCTCACTTGAAAAATAGCTGACAATACTTTAAAATACTGGGGGTGAGGCAGGGGGACAAAAAGCAAAACAATAAATAAAATTGTCAATCAGCAAGAAATGGAAACATTTGCCAAAGATGAGATTGTTAACATTTTAAAAGCTATGCAATACTTAATGTTTTTTTAAAAAAAATCATTTTTATCTGGTCCCTTGAAGTTGACAAAAACAGAATTGGGTTTAGCATCAGCACACAGCTCTTAGCAGAATTCAACCTTATCCCTTCCATAGGATGAGCTGGCCAGGATCCCCTAGATCCCTTTACTATTAAAAGATGAGCTAGAAACCTCCTTTTGGAAGCATCTTGCAGATAAGAGGCCCCTGGCTTATGCTCAGAGGCCCCATCGGCTCCATTCAGTTCAAAGGAGCAAAGTCAAATGATTCCTGCTGATGTTTTGTTGGAGGACTTTTAATTTCTATGGCCAAACAGCTGCTCCTGAAATGCAGAATATAAGTTTGACGCAGCAGAGCACACAAATCCCGATGGGGATTCTTTGGAGCAGTGCTATTGAGGAGGACTGTTACTATAGTTAAACCTAGTTTCTGTTGTGATTCAGGGTCAGCCTGTGGGTTTAGCAGTTGGGTCGGACGACTCAGAGGAGGAGGAGGGGAGTGTTGAAGAGCTTGCTGAGAATAATATTGAGGCTCCACAGAGCCCTCAGCCAGGCCCCTCCCACCTGGTCACGACACAGACCCAGCTGTGTGAGCCTGACAGCGTGGATGAAGATGACCCACAGCTGGTCCTGTTCAAGGACGCCCGACGCAGGAGGCAGTCAATCAGGAGTAAACAGAGGAAGGCAATGGGGCACCTCAGAAGGAGGCAGAGAGAAGCCACGCCCTGAACTGTATAAAAGGGGAATGCGTGGGAGGGCTGGTTTTCTGAAGGCAACCGCTTGAATAGCTCCTGTTTCATGGTTCGTGTCTTGTTCTGTTTGCTTTTGTATCCATAAATTTGGCAGACTTAGTTCCAGCCTCTTGCCTTCTTGTAAAAGGGGTTGCCCCTGCCTTTTCTGCAGGGCCGGTAGCAGGCTGGTACAGAACAGTTTCAGTGTCTTTAGACTCCAGACCAGGGGTGTCAAACTGCCAGCCCGCAGGCCGGACGCATCATTCGGAAGCTGCGCCCACCCCATTGCCGGCAATGGCAAAACCGTCCTGATAACATTGCACGACGTCACGTGACGTCGGGAGTTTGACACGTCTGCTCCAGACTAAATGGTGTTAAGGAAAAGAGGCTTTTCCAAAGAGAATGCCTCAAAAGTAGAGCATTATAAGAGCCGTGGTGGCACAGTGGTTAGAATGCAGTATTGCAGGCTAATTCTGCCGACTGCCAGCAGTTTGATCCTGACCGGCTCAAGGTTAGCCTTCCATCCTTCCAAAATGGGTAAGATGGGCCAGATTGTTGGGGCCGATATGCGACTCCATAAAACTGCTTAAAGAGGGCTGTAAAGCACCATGTAGCGGTATATAAGTCTAAGTGCTATTGCTATTATGGCCTGGTCCAGGGGTAGGTAACCTTGGCTCTTTTATGACTCATGGACTTCAACTCCCAGAATTCCTGAGTCAGCCATTGAAGTCCACGAGTCATAAAAGAGCCAAGGTTGCCTACGCCTGGCCTGGTCATTCCTTCTGCTGAGAGGAGGCCTTGTTTTCTTCTCAAAAGTTCTCCTTTGACAGTCCCAGTGAAGAAACGTTCTCCCTTTCAGCCTCCATTTCAGCTTTCATCCAGACCCTTCAGGATCCATTCCCCACATCCCACCCCAAACCATTTTCCTTAAGATCCAAAATGGAAAAGAGCTCCGGTTTGGAGATGAACAGTCCTCCTCAGCCTGATCAGAGCCTCCCGGGAGTTTTTGCCCCAAGAATCTCCGAAACCATGGCCGAGCTGCTTGTCAACACCGTGGCTGGTACTGCCCAAATGGTCCAGGTCTCTGTGGAAGCCCAAAAATCTGCCCAGGTACGTCCGGTTGACTTTCCAGCCCGGCCCTAAAGAGGAGAAACATTTGGCGTCTGTGCAAGTGAGAATTCTCTCTCTGGTTAAAGAGAAAGGATTCAAAGATTTGTTTATTTTTTAGTCGTGGCCCATCATAAAACAACATTAAAACCACAATGGTTTACAGGTAGTCCTCGACTCACGACCGCAATTGAGCCCAACATTGCTGTTGTTGAGACATTTGTTAAGTGAGTCTTGTCCCATTTCTTGCCACAGTTGTTAAGTGAATCACTGCAGTTGGTAAGTTAGCAACCCGGTTGTTAAGTGAATTTTTAAAAGCTATGCAATACTTGGTGTTGGTTTTTTAAAATCATTTTTATCTGGTCCCTCGAAGTTGACAAAAACAGAATTGGGTTTAGCATCAGCACACAGCTCTTAGCAGAATTCAAGCTTATCCCTTCCATAGGATGAGCTGGCCAGGATCTCCTAGATCCCTTTACTATTAAAAGATGAGCTAGAAACCTCCTTTTGGAAGCATCTCGCAGATAAGAGGCCCCTGGCTTATGCTCAGAGGCCCCATCGGCTCCATTGACTTTGCTTGTCAGAAGGTCACATAATGTGATCACGTGACCCTAGGATATGGCAACGGTCGTAAGTGTGAATCAGTTGCCAAGCATGATCATGGGGATGCTGGAAAGAGTGTAACTGTGAAAAACAGTCGTAAGTCACATTTTTCAGTGCCACTGTAAATTTGAATGGTCACTAAACAAACTCTTGTGTGTTGAGGACTACCTGTACCATCTTTCCAATTGTAGCAGGCGAGCCTAGGAACTGTGAAAAAGGAATAAAAGTCATTTATTCATAAGCCAAAGCTATCCAGTCCTTCTATCCCTGAAACCTATTCATACAAACAGTAATACTGAAATGAGAAAAGAATTCTGTGCAGCGTAAGATACGAGGGTACAGGTTAGTCCTCGACTTACGACTGCTTGCTTAGCAACCATTCATGAACCTACCTTGGGCCTATGTGCAACACGAATCTGAAGTTCTGACAGTCACCCCGCCCCCTGCAGTCACATGACCAAACTTTGGTCACTTGGCAACACAGCCACATTTACAGTCATTTGCAGAGGCCCAGGGTCACGTGACCGGCTTTGCAATGGTTTTGCTGAAAATCGGCATGTCCAGTTTTCGGCAAAACCACACCCATAGCAAACCATTAGTTGGCTTAACAGCTACAGTGTTTTGCTTAAAAACTGCAGAAAAGGGTCAGTATAATTGGGTCAGTCACGTGACCGACTCGTTTTATGACCACCACAATTTATAACCTTGATGGGCAGGCGCCATTACAGTTGTAAGTCGAGGACTACTTGCTTAAATGTCCATATGTGAAAGTAGTATTAATGAAAGTGAAAAGGTGAACGGATCAACCAATAATCCAATTACAGGTAGTCCTCGACATGCGACCACAATTGAGCTCAAAAGTCTGTTGGTAAGCGAGACAGTTGTTAAGTGAGTTTCATCTCATTTTATGACTTTTCTTGCCACATTTGTTAAGTGAATCACTGCATTTAAGTTAATAACACGGTTGTTAAGTGAATCTGGCTTCCCCATTGACTTTGCCTGTCAGAAGGGGATCAGAGGACCCCGGGACACTGCAACCATCATAAATATCAACCAGTTGCCAAGCATCCAAATTCTGATCATGTGACCATGGTGATGCTGCAATGGTTATAAGTGTGAAAAATAAGTCACTTTTTTTTTTACTGCTGTTGTAACTTGAGCCACGAAACGAATGTTGTAAGTCAAGGACTACCTGTCTACAGGAATAGTCTTCCATAGGAAAGCACAGGGCTCCAAGTTGATCTGTCTCCCCACTTTTTTTCAGCTAGCTTGTTTCCATGCAGAGCACGCACTGACCCAAGCCCGCCTGAGCTACATGGCAGCAAAGGGGCTGGCTGAGCGACTTTTAGGATTCTTGAGCCCCCCTGACTTCCAGGGACTCTTCCAGATACTCTCACAGCCCCCCATGCCATATTCTGAGTTTTGCACTATCATCCGACGGACAGAAAATGGTAAGCAACTGCCCAGCATTGCTACTTCCTCTTACTCTGGAGTAGTACCACTGTACCCTCTACCTACTACTTAACAGCCCCCGCTCATTGTCAAGAAATTCAAGTCCTTCTAAAAGAAGGTTTCTCAACTTTGGCAACTTTAAGATAAGCAGACCCCCCCCAACTCCCAGAATTCCCCAGGCAGCCTTGGTGACAGGGGAATTCTGGGATTTGAAGTCTATTCATCTTAAAGTTGCCAAGATTGAGAAATTCTGTTCTAAATGCATCTCCCTTCTTGCCACCCCTAGCCCTCCTACACCCCGTTCTCAAATGCAAGCCGGGATTCCGAGTGCGACGGGAACCCAGCCCAGGTTCTGAATGCAGCTGGCCGTAAGTGACTTTGTGGAAGGAGCTGGGGTTCAGGGTTGCTTATGGAGACAAATCTCTGGCCTATCATTTCCATCCTGGTTCGATCTTCTTTTCCCAGACCAGACATTGCCGATGATGGTCTTCAGAGAGGGTTTCCTGATCTCCAGTTCTTTAAACCCTGTTGTGTCAGCAAAATGGTAAGTAAAACACATCCATGCAGACTTGAAAACGTCTGCAGTCAAAAGTTCCATTTTGTAGTATCTGAAGAGTAGGGTTTGCTTGCAAGCGGGGCCAGTTGGGTTGCTGTAGGAAGGACCAATCAGATGACAAGTGTCCAACCTTGGCAACTTTAAGACCTGTGGACTTCAACTCTCAGAATTCTCCAGCCACCATGGCTACCTGAGGAATTCTGGAACCTGAAGATCACAAGTCTTAAAAAGTTGCCAAAGTTGGATAGCCGTCAATTAACTCTGAGACGGAGAGCTATGTTCCACTGCCTTTGTAAAACATCTGACAATATTAAATACATGTGCAAGAAAGACATGCATACTATAACATGCACCGTTTGAACCAACTGGAGAGGCAGTCAAAACTTAAATTGTACTTGAAGTGGAGATGAGGATGTGGAGGAAATTAAGCAGTCCTTGACTTACAACCAGAATTGGGACCAGAGGCAAGGCAGTTTGTTAAGTGAGTTCTACCTGATTGGGCCACCTCTTTTGTCTTGGTTATTAAGCCCATCCAGCTACGCCACTGACTCTGCTTGTTGGACGTTGGGTGGGAAAGCCACAAGTGATGATTGCTGGCTGCTGGCACCATGGGAAAGGTATACCAGCTGCCAAGCACCCAAATTCTGATTACATTTTCATGTGGATGCTGCAACGGTTATAAATGAGAGAAAAGGTCACTTTTTTCCACTGCTGTTGTAACTTTGAATGGCCATTAAAAAAAAGGTTGTAAGACTACCTGTACTATGGCTTTCTCATCAATAGAGGTTAGTAAAAAGGAGAGGTGTTCTCCAGAGTGAGCTTTGCACATACCCACTTGGAGCAGGAGATCAAAGGGCAGCAGGTCTGAGAAGTCCATACGCCAACCAGAAGAATGCTTGATGGATGTGAATCACCTTTCAAATACTCCTTGTGCCTTGCTAACATAAAATAACCCTCAAAGCTGCATGGGAAATTTTTAAAAGAATTTCTCTAAACAACAGGGAAAATATTAAGTACTGTTTAGACATGAAAAACAGTGAAATTCTTAGCGCAGTGTGCCCTTTTGCCAATCCGAGATGGAAAAGTAGATTAATATCTATTTATGCATAAGTAAAAGCAAGGTCTCCCATGGATACAAGGTGAGGGACCCCTTAAAGGGGAAAAAAATCTCTTTAGATATACAAACATATTGGATTCGGAATGTGTTCCTCAATTGGCCAGCATCATTTGAGTCATCAAGCCTCTGGAGAACATGCTCAGTAACTTTATATGTTCCCTGTAACAATTCATATCATCCCATAATATCCTTAGCATGATCTTGTTAATGCCTAATTACAGGAGATGTGTTTGCCATAGTATAATGAGTTTTCAGGTTACTAAAATTCAACTTTCTGGGCAATTTCTATCTCTATTCTATTCTTCCTTCCTTACTTCAAAGAACTAGACACATTAATCAAAGGCACTCCTTGTTACTCAAAACAATTACTCAAAAAAGCCTCCTGTTCCCTTCAGTAGAGATCCACGATGAGAGCTGATATAGGTTAATTGTAAGAAAGGACTCTGGACACAGGCAAAACTAGAAATAGGAACTAAACACAGCTGAACCATGATTTCTTTAATCATGGTTAACTGAGTTCATGCAGCAAGCCATAAACCAAGAGCAGACTGGGGCCTACTTTTTGTTTTACATCAGATATAAAGAATATTCTATTATGGGGAATAAAATGAAGCATTCAGATTAGATGAGAACTGATTTGTGATCCTTAGTATTTACTCTGTAATAAGATCAATGGAAAAATAATTGTGTAGATAAGATCTCTTGTATGGGCTTTCTGTTCTAATAGGAAACTGTCCCTGTGTATAAAGTGAAGACTTCTGTGGCTGGGATCTTTTAGAAATTGATCAGCCGAACCCTAATGAAAGTTGGTTCAGGAGTGGCTCAGATCCAAGGCCACAGAATAGGACCAAGAGGGATGATATTCTGTAGGTGATCCTCATCCCAATGTTTCCTTGTTACTCTTATCACAGAATGACAACAGGACAGATGAAGAGGAGAATCAATCAGTGGAGATTCGAGACCAAAATCCGTCACACCACAAAAAAGTAGGACTCAGTTTTCATTTAATTTCCTAAATTACAAAATGCAAAAACGTTAGCCTGAAAATTTCTTTTCCTAACCTCTGTCTAAATGGCATTGGGGAGGCTGCCTGTGGAATAAAGCTAGCACGCTAAAGCCTAAAGGTTTCTTACAACACGAACTTGAGAAAAGTAGTACGTTCTTTCCCAATTATATTAAACGTATCTCTAGTAACAGGATCATACTACTTGTATTTCGTCGATTTTTGATCCCCTTATTTAAGGTTCTGTTTACCATTTCTCTATCACCTGAGTATATCCACTGATCTGCTTTGTAATTAATTTTTGTAAAAAACACTAAGCCTGTAAAAACACTAAACCCACTAAAAATCAGATACTGTGTACAGGCTTTTCAAACTCTTATCTGTTTTTTTCTACATCAATACATCTTAACACATTAAGCAGGGGTGTCAAACTCAATTTCATTGAGGGCTGCATCAGCATTGCGGTTGCCCTCAAGGGGCCGGGTGGGTATGGCCTGGGTGGGCGTGGCCTACTGGGTGGGCGTGGCTAGAGTGCGTATGGCCTACTGGGTGGGCATGGCAAGCTCTACATCGTTCGCATCAAGGGTGCCTATGGGGGCCTGGGCAGGAGTGGGACAGATCTGAGGGTCTCTGGCAGAAGGAGGGTCTCTGGGCCAGGGCCAAGGAAATGGGGGCTGTTCCCTCACTGTTTCCAGGATGGCTTCGCGGGCCACATGAAACCACTTCGCAGGCCGGATCCGGCCCCCGGGCCTTATGTTTGACATGTCTGCATTAATGCCTCTAGGTCAGGAGTCCCCAACTCCTGGTCTGTGGACCGGTACTGGGCTGCAGCATACCAACAACCGGTCCACACAAACAAGGAAAACCCATTCACAGGATGCAGGCAGCACACAAAACCACACCTCCTCCGGTCCACGCAAAAACCTTTCTCCACAGAACTGGTCCCTGGTGCCCAAAAGGTTGGGGACCTCTGCTCTAAGTGAGATGGGTAGGATATACTTTTAATAAATAAATAAACCATCTTCATTTTAAAATTGATTACAGGAAGTCCTAGACTTACAATCATTTATTTAGCAACCATTCAAATGTACAGAGGTGCCGAAAAAGGAAACTTAGGATCAGTCCTTACGCTTATGACCATTGCAGCATCCCTATGGTCATGTGATCAGTATTTGGGTATTTGGCAATTGGTATGTATTTATGATGGTGACAGCATCCCAGAGTCAGGTGTTCACCATTTGTGACCTTCCTAGCCGACCCCTAACAAGCAAAGTCAATGGGAGAAGCCAGATTTGCTTAACCCCAATTCACTTAATAACTGCAGTGATTCGCTTAACAACCGTGGCAAAAAAGGTCACAAAAACAGGCACAAATCACATAATAACCTTCTTGCTCAGCCACTGAAATTCTGGTCCCAATTGTAGTCATAAGTCAAGAACTACCTGTACAACTGGGAAGGCCTAGGATCATGTGATCGCCTTTTGAGACCTTATGACAAGCATAGTCAATGGAGAAGCCAGAGTCACTTAGCAACTGTGTTACTAACATCTGCAGTGATTAGGGCAGGGGTAGGCAACCTTGGCTTTTCTGTGACTCGTGGACTTCAACTCCCAGAATGCCTGAGCCGGCATGGCTCAGCTTGGAAACCTCTCCCTTTCCCCCCTCAGCATGGCTGGCTCAGGCATTCTGGGAGTTGAAGTCCACGAGCCATAAAAGAGCCAAGGTTGCCTACCCCTGCACTAGGGCAATTAAGGTTGCAAAACAGTGCAAGATTCACTTAACAATTATCTCACTTAGCAACCTCAAATGCTGGTCGTGAGTTGAGGACTACCTATATTCCCCACTGCTTGTGATCAAGGTAGTGAGACTGTCTGCCAAGAAAGAAATAAAACTGCAGCGGGGTGGAGGGTGGGGGAAGTGGCACTTGGGACTCTACAGTATATTGTTCCTTCCTTCCTCCCCCACTTCCTACACTGCAGATCCTGATCTGTTGTCTGTCTCCCATCAGGTTGAGTCCGGCAAGTTTCTGAGCAAAGGGACTCTTTGCAACACTGCCCCCCAGCAGGAGAATTTCGACAGTGACACCACCATCGACAACCAGCCAGATACCACAGCCAAGGATATGGGATAAGTTGGCTGTGCCCAGAGCTGCATGTTCTGGGTACAATCCGAAACCGTCAGCTTGAAAGCAAAGAAAGAGACACCACTTTCCGTTATTAGTTGTCCAGCATTATTGCAACAAAGGTTTAGCTGGACAGAAATGTTATAATAAGTCATTTGCATTTTCTTCCCAAGAGCCGTTCTAGCTCAATGCTGACCCAATCTAAGAAGAGATATGAAGACTCTCCCAAGGTTGTCACCTCTTCCCCCACCAAGTAAATATAAATAAAATATAAATGAGACAAACCAAATTCTAGCCATTGCTCTTTTATATATATAGCCAGAATATTTATTTGCAACTATTTTGGCAATCAGGAAGCATCTTGGAGCTTATTTTGCTATGAAAAACAACGAAAATAAAAGATCAGAAAAAGGGGGAAATGTGTATGTGGGGGGGGGGAAGGCAGGATAAAAGGAAGAAGAAAAAAAAACCCGTTGACTTTTGACTCTTTCCTGTACAGGTAGTCCTCGACTTACATCCACAATTGAGCCCAAAATTTCTGTTGCTAAGTGAGATATTTGTTAAGTGAGTTTTACCTCATTTTACAACCTTTCTTACCACAGTTAAGTGAATCACTGCAGTTGCTAAGTTAGTAATATAGTTGTTAAGTGAATCTGACTTAGCTTGTCAGAAGGTCGCAAAAGGGGATCACGTGACCCTAGGACAGTGCAACCATCATAAATACGAGTCTGTTGCCAAGCGTCTGAATTTTTATCATGTGACCCTGGGGATGCTGCAATGGTCATAAGTATGGAAAACAGTCATAACTCACTTTTTAAAATTCTGTTGTAACTTTGAACAGTAGCTAAACAAACTTGTAAATTGAGGACTATCTGTACAATCAAGTATTGACTACCATTATAGCCTCAAGTTTTTGTGTTATATTTTGTTACTACAAGCCATTTCTATATCCACACAACTATTCAACGTTCACACTAAGGTCAATGTTTGTTTCTTTTTTTCTTCTATTTGGAGCATAAAGTTTGGAAGCAATTAATCTATATTTCCATTGTATTTTATTCCATAATAAACTTTAATAAAAATTAAGCTAGAAACATGTGTATACATTTAATATTTGTTAGTTTGAAAAGTGCTCTCAATGTGTGGTTTTTGGATAGACCGACTAATTCAGTTCTGCTACATCTACAAGGTCAGCTGTTCAGTAAACAACTGTAACAGATGCATGAAACTACAGCATTCAATACCAACAGTAGGCTGGATGGCTAAGTTGAATAAATTGATTTAACCCTAAGGTGGTTTATTTGGCCAGGTTCAATGTGTGGGGTAAAATCAGCCAATTGTGGTTTATTCAAATAATCATAATTAAGCAAACTGCTTAGTATAATGAACAAATCCAGTCAATCTCTTTCCTTCCCAGCTGTTGGTTGGTTGGTTAGTACATTTTTATTCTTATAAGTTACTCAAGATGGCAAATATACATAACACTTCCTTCTCTTTTTCCCCACAACAACCATGTGAGGTCGGTTGGGCTGAGAGAAAATGACTGGCCCAAAATCGATTGTTTATTGATCCTGTAGGTTGGATTACATAGGATATTCAGATCTAGATGTTTGGAAGGCTTCTCTAGTCATCTTCTGTTCTTCTATCAGGGCACCATTTGACAAGAAAAGTCACATTTGGTGAAATTTTCCAATGTATACATTGTGTTCCCACGCCATATATTTTAAATCAATATGTCCAAGTGACATGTAAAATTACCGATCAGCATATACTATTTTCAAATTAAAGGCTTTGTAAAAAGAAAAACTAAGAATTTTGGATTTAAGTATATTTCCCTTATCAGTCTCTTGAAAATCTTTTACAACCGCTGTGTCCATTTCCAGAATTTTTTCAAGTCCATTTTGTAAGTCAATACTTATTTTTTTCAAAAAAATATTCAAATAGTAAAATTTTCAAACCTCATGGTAAATGAACAGATTTTTTTTATTTTAAAAAAGATAATTTATTTTTTATAAAGCAGCAAATTAGGTGAAAGCATTAAAGATGGATCATTTCTGTATTCCCAGAACTGTGAACACACGATATTGAAACCATCGCTCTCAAACTATCTTCTCACAAACAATTTGAAACTTTGATGAGAATATAAACAGGGTGGATGGCCTGAATTTTGCTCAGAAATTATAAGAATCTTCATAGAATCTGCGTTTGATGTCTTCGTTTTGCTTTCCTGTATTTGGCTGGGCTAGACATCAGGATCCGCTAAGGCAGCGTTTCCCAGCTTTAGCCATTTGAAGAAGTGTGGACTTCAACTCCCAGAACTCCGTAGTCAGCAATGGGGTGTTCTGGGAGTTGAAGTCCACACATCTTCAAATGCCTACGGTCGACAAAACCCTGCACTAAGGGAACCATTAAGAATCTATAGTGACCATAAAAAAATCATCATTCTTCCTAAAAAAAGCGTCTTTTGATCTCTTCCGATTTGCAAAATTCGCTTTCCAAATTTGAACTCTGCAGGCGCTCTTGCAGCGGACTAAGACCAACTAAGTGTGTGGGGGGGAAACGTAGATTCTCTCTCACCTATCTAGCCTTTTTTTAATAATAATAATAATAATAAACCTTTATTGTCAAAGTACAACATGTGTACATTGAGATTAGCTGAGCCTCCCCCCCCCGTGCTCTCTCCCCCCAACACACAGTGAATAGACCAGGGGTCTTCAAACTTGGCCCTTTTATGACTTGTGGACTTCAACTCCCAGAATTCCTCAGCCAGCATAGCTGGCTGAGGAATTCTGGGAGTTGAAGTCCACAAGTCATAAAAGGGCCAAGTTTGAAGACCCCTGGAATAGACTTTCGAAAGTCGGACTAAACCAATCCGAAATGCTGGGGGAATCTCAAGGACATTTACTGCAGCAAATGCTCTCCGGGAGGGACAGAAAAGAAAGAAAGGGAGCTCCAAATAGCAATCCTGAAGCTAAAGAACCAGACCGGCGCCTTATTGAAGGAGGGGGTTATCACCTTATTATTCATTATAATAAAACGGCTCCCCTTTCCCGATTTAAAAATGGCGTTTCCTGCTTCAGAGATAGTCCAGACCAGGAAGAGGCAGTGAATCGCCTGAACGTCTGTAAGCAGGGCGGCTTTTTTTGCTCTCCTCCTGCGAGCAAGAGGGACCGGGAGGGGTGGGGTAGGGACCACTGTGGCGGCGGGAGGGCTCCTGGGAGGGCTGCGATGGGTGTCGCCTGATCTCAGTCTCGCCTTGGACCTGGGACCAAGGCTGGTTTTGCAGGGCATCACCGATCTGCGCAGAGCCGCCGCCGGCAGCAAGATGAAGCAAGAGAATATATTCCTCTTCGTTCCCAACCTCATTGGTGAGTGATGGGATGCGGGCCAGGTAAAGGTAAAGGTAAAGGTTCCCCCGCACATGCGTGCTAGTCGTTTCCAACTCTAGGGGCCGGTGCTCATCTCTGTTTCAAAGCCGAAGAGCCAGCGCTTGTCCGAGGACGTCTCCGTGGTCATGTGGCCGGCATGACTAGACGCCAAAGGCGCACGGAACGCTGTTACCTTCCCACCGTAGTGGTCCCTATTTTTCTACTTGCATTTTTACGTGCTTTCGAACTGCTAGGTTGGCAGAAGCTGGGACGGGTAACAGGCGCTCACTCTGTTACGCGGCACTCGGGATTCGACCCGCCAAACTGCCGACCTTCTGATCGACAAGCTCAGCGTCCTAACCCACTGAGCCACCGCGTCCCTCAGGCGGGCCAGGTAGCCAGTCCCAAAATGCTGGACGTGGTGGACCTGCTTATATTTTCGCCTTCTGGCTCTGATCTCTTTGCTTGACTTATTCTTTAATTCAGTGTTTCTTCAACCTGGGGTGACTTTAAAAATGTCTGGACTTCAACTCCCAGAATTCCCCAGCCAGCCAGGAATTCTGGGAGTGGAGATCCAGACATTTTAAAGTCACCCAAGGTTGAGAAAAATAGCTTTCCTCCATTTCCATTTCATTGCTCTTGCAGTGATGATCCTGTCCCTAAGGGAAGCCACAAACAACCTGATGAAAACACCAGCAAACAGCCCAGCCCCTTATTTGATGGTTGAACAGATTGTACTTTCTCCCAGAAAAGTCTCTAAATTAACATCTTCCTTGTTTCTTGTCTATGTGACAGGGATTTGAGAAATGGGGGGAATTCTGCCAAGAATATGGGGAAGGGGAATGTGGATGATTGTAGGGTGGATTTAGCTGAAATTTGGGGAGTTGGAGACTATAGTCTCTGCATGGGGTGCAGGGTTGAAGAATGGTGGCTTATGTTGCTTGCCTTTCCTTTGCAGGTTATGCTCGTATAATCTTCGCTTTTATTGCTTTTTATTATATGCCAACTTCCC
Source organism: Vipera berus (assembly GCF_964194415.1). NCBI lineage: Eukaryota > Metazoa > Chordata > Lepidosauria > Squamata > Viperidae > Vipera > Vipera berus. The sequence goes on from NC_138205.1 coordinate 15,557,175, forward strand.
CCTTGCTGGCATCATTCTTCTACCTACTTAGTGGCTTCCTTGATGCCTTTGATGGTCATGCTGCCCGGGCTCTTAACCAAGGTAGGACTGGACTGTGGCGGGGTAATAGTGCGGGAGGAAGGAAGGGAAAGAGAGGGGGGGTGCTGGAAGAAGAGAGGATGGGAAAAGGAGGGAGGGAAGATGAGAGGGAGGGGGGGGGAAGAAGGAAGGGGAAGAGAGTGGAAGTGACAAAGTCTTGGCTGTCAAACTCCATGTTTTTTGCTTTACTTCCGAGAGCATCACCAGCTCTCTACAATTCCCATTAATGGGGACCTGATCATTTTTACCAGAAATTGACCTTGGGACTTTCATCTTTAAAATATGTGATCCACCATTAAGCCCTTGTCTCTTTCCCAAAAAGAGAACTGGCCTATCACTGTGGTTGGTTACAACAGGGAAGCAATCTCAGTATATTTTTAAGTTGACTAGATTGTCGTTCATGCTGTCTCTCCCCTGCCTTCTTCTCAAATCTGTTATTTAGGGGAGAAGATCTTGAATCACCTCAGAGAATTGTTTGATTGCTTTAGAAGGGATTGTTTGAGAATTCTTCTCTATAGCTAAGGAGCATTTTATAGTTAGAAACATTTAATTCATGCACATTTAAATGAAGGTAAGTGCAAACCTTACCTCAAGTATGTAGGGAAAGGATTCTGCCTCTAGTATTTATATCAAAATATGAATGTTAGATTTTGTCAGCTTTTTTCCAGTCAAGTTATATTTCTATAGGTGATAAGTTTGCTTAATTGTTTGATTTAAACAAGGATTTGCTATAACATCTACCTATTGGGATTTATTGAATGAATAGCATATAAATATTTATAGCAAATAAATTAAGAAGTCTTATAGTCTAAAAATTCCAATAAAACAATCTATAAAATAAATTGTATATGTGAACATGAAAGACAAAGTCCCTGTAAAAAGCTGTAATATCTGAAAGGAAGATTTTAAAATGGCTTGGTTGAGTTCCTTTCCTATGGCTTCCCTTTATCCTATCACTAATTAAATAACCAAGTAATGGATTAATCAAATAATTAAGCTTACTTAAGTTAAACAGGCTGAAGAACAACAGGCTGAAGAACAGCTTTTATCCATAGGCTCTTGAATGGGAAATAATTTTATAATTTTATGTATGACTGACTTGCAAGGCCGGTGTGTTGTGCAATTAGCTCACATGGTGTAACAAGATGGAGGGTTTGTTGTCACTGTGAGTTGTGGTGGTGGGGGCACGAAGGGAGGCTCAGCCAATCTCAATGTATACATGGTTGTACTTTGACAATAAAGGTTCATTCATTAAACTTCCATTTGTACCTTCGGATTTGTCATGCTGGTCTCCAAAAACTTTCAACTCCCCTATTGAAATTCAGGGGGAAAAAAAGCAAATTAACAGCTTTCTACAAAAACATGTTTAAATTACTTATCAAGCTATATAACCCATTCCAGCAGTTTGGGCTGTTTTTTTACTGAGATATCTGAAACAAAAGACATGTTGATCCTCCAAGTCAAAAGAAATTCAACAACCATTTGAAGAAAGAATTAAGATAGCTAGGGAATTCTGAGAGTTTTGGGCCAAGACCTCAGGGGCTACAGTGCCAAGCTGAGTATGGTCATTTTTCTTAATAAGGTAATCCTCATGAATGTAATAGAACTTGCCAATTAAATTCATAACCCGAGGATTCATTCATTGGATCATGTTAAATTAACGTGATCCCTCACTGCTTTACCCAGTCCATTTGCTAATCGAATGCACAGGTCATTAAGTGCACATGAGGTATCTGAGGGTGGGAAAGACCGTGGGGGGGGCTAGTGCTTCCAGCCACCCAGGGCCTCCCCCGATCCACTGAGATATCTCATGCTTCCCTCTCCCCCTTCCTGCCCACTGGGTCTCCACAGGCACTGGCCCTAGGGAGACTCACTTACCTTTTGAAGATCTTGATGATCAAGTGAACTCTCTCCTCTCCAGCCTCTCTGCTGTGGTTCCTTTGCCTGCTCCCGAGCACTCCAAATGCAAAGCGCTGAGAGCCGAGGCAGAACGGGAGGAGTGGGCTCTGCTCAGCTTGGCTGACCCACCGAGGCTGCCTGTGCAGGATCCCTGTTCCACTTTTTGAGCGCCAGGCAGCCTTGGTGAGTCTGAAGGAGCATGAGATCGTGCTTCCAAAGGCCTCCGTCCCTTTGCAAAACTTTTTGGCACGGAGCACAGAGGCCTGAAGGAATGTGAGATCACGCCCACCCAAAGGCTTCTGGTCTCTGCACCAAAAGCTTTTGTGAAACGATGGAGGCCTGAAGCCACACGAGATCGCACCTCCGAAGGCCTCTGTCCCTTTGCAAAAGCTTTTGGTGTGGAGAACAGAGGCCTTTGGGGGGGGGGTGATCTCACACGCCTTCGGGCCTCCGTCCTCCAGCCCAAAAGCTTTTACAAAGGGACAGCGGCCTTCGGAGGCGCGATCTCGCACTCCTTTAGAGTCACCGAGATTGCCCGGTGCTCCAAAAGCAGACTGGATGTCCTGCACACGCATCCTCAGTGACTCAGTGAAGCTGAGCAGGGCATGCTTGTCCTATTCTGCCTCTGCCCTCATTGCTCCACTTTTGGAGCGCTGGGAGCAGGCCAACCCTGCAGCAGAGAGGCTGGAGAGAAGACAGCTCGCTTGAGGAGAGAGAAGGAGCGGTCAGCCTGTTCTGGAACTCTGGATCTTCGAAAGTTAAGTGAGCGATCAGTAATGGGGTGGGGAGGAGCCGATGGGCTAGCATAGCAGGGCCAGTGCCTGTTAGGTCCCCGTGGGGAGGGTGGGGGTGGAATAGGCAGGGGGAATGTTGCAGTGTCTCTGCGGTCAGTCGTAAGGGTGAACGACTTCTGTGGTGCTGCAACATTCGTAACTTTGAGACTGTCGTAAGTACTTTGGGGGGTAGTGTCGTAACTTTGAGCTGTCGCTAAGTGAACTGTCGTAATTCGAGGACTACCTGTATTGGACACGCAGTGTCCTTTGAAACTCTTGTTTCAGACTACATTTCAGCATGGAGCTTACGCAACAGCATTAATATTAATTTTTTAAAAAAGGATCAGTAAGTTGAAGTTGGAGCTGAGCTCATGTTGCTATGTATGTGATTACGTGTATGGTTCCCCCTTTTTATGTGCTTTTTTTTCCTGTTGCTTTTTACTTAATAAAATTATACTAAAAGGCACAAATGAACGAAAAAACCCCAAGCACTGTTCCTCTCCTAACCTATGGCCTTCCTCCTAGGAACTCGCTTTGGCGCCATGCTGGACATGCTGACTGACCGCTGCACTACTATGTGTCTGCTGGTGAACCTGGCTATGCTCTATCCAGAGTCTGCCCTCTGGTTTCAGCTGAGCATGAGCCTGGATGTGGCCTCCCATTGGCTACATCTCCACAGGTATCGGCTGGGGAAATAGCAGAGCTGAATGCAGTTTATTTAGCTGTCTTATCAAATTTAGGTAGCGATGCAATGCTGGCTGGGGAATTCTGGGAGTTGAAGTCCATGCCTCTTAAAGAGGCCAAGTTTGGAAAACGCCGCTCTTAAATAGCGATGGGTAGAATGGCCCTCCTCTACTTAGATCCTCCTCCTCCTCCTTCAAATCCAGTTGAACTTGTAACCCAGTTCAGCTTTGCATTGAAAAGGGGGGTAGACACTTCGCTTCAGATTTAGCGTCACTTGGGTCTTCAGACTGGAGGAGCTTAGGCTTGTGTTGCCTGCGCATTTTTAAAGACCCTTTCACCTTGTAAAGCAGGGATCCTCAACCCTCGGGTTGCGGCCCGTTTGGAATTGGACGGCGTAAGCGGCAGGCGCGCAGCTCCACTTGCACGAGCGACAGGCACTCGTGCTTACATACAAAGTTCTATTTGTGTGACCAGTAGTCCTGGATTTACAACTCTTTGTTTAGTGACCAAAGTTACAACGGCACTGAAAAAAGTGACTTATGATCGTTTTTCACACTTAAGGCCGTTGCAGCGTTCCCCCATAGTCACGTGATCAAAATTCAGACTCTTGGCAACTGCCTCATAATTACGACGGTTGCCGTGTCCCGGGGTCATGTGATCCCCTTTTGCGACCTTCTGACAAGCAAAATCAATGGGGAAGCCAGATTCACTTAACAACTGTGTTACTAACTTAACAATTGCAGTGATTCACTTAACAACTGTAGCAAGTAAAGTTGTGAAAAGGGGGCAAAAGGCACTTATCACTGTCTTGCTTAACAACAGAAGCTTTGGGCTCATTTGTGGTCCTAGAAGTCAAGGGCTACCTGTAATCCTGTACATTTTTTCTGAGACAGAGCTCTATTTGGTGGCTCTTCTGCTGAGTCATGGGTACAGGTGTAGGACTGTATTCTAGATGGAGCTACAAAGTGAGCTGCCTTTCACATCTCTTCTTTATTCCCAAAAATTCTTTAGGCCTTTGGAGAAGTTCTCTAAGTCTCATAATGTCCATCAGATTTATTTGTTTGTTTGTTTATTGCCCATCTTAACCGCTAGAGCCAGGTGTAGGCAACCTTGGCTCTTTTATGACTCGTGGACTTCAACTCCCAGAATTCCTGAGCCAGCATCGCTCAGCTTGGAAACCTCTCCTTTTCCCCTCAGCATGGCTGACTCAGGAATTCTGGGAGTTGAAGTCCACGAGTCATAAAAGAGCCAAGGTTGCCTACCCCTGCGCTAGACCAAACTGACTCCCCTTTATTAATAAACGAATGCATTGCTTTAATGTATTGCAAGGTACGGTGAGAAAGCTTGGTTCTAAAGGACAGCATAAAATTTTTAAAACTTAATAAAATTAATATCGTGTAAAGAGTTGGAAGGGATCTGATGCCCATGAAAGACTGACTTCTTAAGAAAATAAGGGTAAAGGGAGTAAAATTGCAGTTTTGAGGCTGAGTTGTTTTTAAAGCATACACAACCTGGAGAAACGTGATGTGAAAGTTAGAACATGCTTCCTGTGCAGCGGAGAAAGTCGTTCTGGGAGGATTTCATATGGAAGAGATATACAGGCATGTGAGGGGAGTTGAGGTAGAACTGATTATTCTTAATTCCCATTTTAATTTTCTTCCCCTGCCTCCCCTTAGCACTGTGGTGAAAGGTGGAGAAAGCCATAAGAGTATTGACTTAACAGGAAATCCGATCTTGAGAGTGTATTACAACTCACGGGTGAGTGTCACAAAAATTGTCTCTTTGGAGTCTTCACAGCATTGCATTACTAACCCCATCCCAACCTTCCTCTCATTCTGTTTTCTCAAAACCAAAACCCCACTGCAGGCCTTTTCTCGGCAATTTTGTTATGAAATTCTCTCCTAAGATCTCTCTCTTAATTCAAAATGCTTTGGAGAGAAAGCACCACTGGGGTGATTTCTCATTTTTAATGAACAATAGAGTTGTGTTCAGTAAATTTTCCCACTCCCACTGGCCTCCGCAGTAAGCTGAATTGCAATGCAAGCTCCATCTGTCATTTAATTGGACAGAATGGGGGGAGTTTGCAGTGTAACACATTACCATTGGACACACCCCACTCTACCCCATTCCCCCAGTGCCCAAAGTCCGCTATGGAAAGAGATATTTCCAGCCATGTCAGTCGCTGTTCTAGCATGTTTATTTTCATGAATCATTTCCTTCAAATGGGAGGAAAAGTGGCAATTTGGTAGACTTCCAGTGAAGCTAATTTTAAGATGTTGACCTTGACTATCAAGTGCTTAAAACCTATGTAAACCAATCTGTATCATGGTTGAGTGATGCCTCCTTCCCATTTGAAGTGAGACCAGATTCTTCTGTGGGATGGCACCAGTGTTATAGGATCCCTTACTAATCAATTTGCTTCCCGAGGTTGCTTGTTTTCTTGCAGATGTTTCATTATCCAGCTAGGCAACATCATCAGTGCTAGAAGCACTGTTTAGCACTGATGTCTAGCACTATCTAGTACTGATGATCTTACCTAGTTGGGTAATGAAATGTCTGCAAGAAAACAACCAAGCTCAGAGAGCGCTATGGACCCCACAGTTCAACCCTGAGCCACAAGTATTCTCTTTTGTTGATACAATTTGCTTCTCTTCTTCCATGTTGCTTAGATGGCCATCCAAGCCATCTCTTTCCTGAAAGGGTTATCCGACTGCTGTTTTTATGAATTTTGTGCATTCTGGAATATTATTTTTTATCGTATGCAGTAGGTTATTTTTTTAATATAGATTATTTACATAGAAAAAGGGGACGCGGTGGCTCAGTGGGTTAGGGCACTGAGCCTGTCGATCAGAAGGTCGGCAGTTTGGCAGGTCGAATCCCGAGTGCCGCGTAACAGAGTGAGCGCCTGTTACTCGTCCCAGCTTCTGCCAACCTAGCAGTTCGAAAGCACGTAAAAATGCAAGTAGAAAAATAGGGACCACTACGGTGGGAAGGTAACAGCGTTCCGTGCGCCTTTGGCGTCTAGTCATGCCGGCCACATGACCACGGAGACGTCCTCGGACAAACGCTGGCTCTTCGGCTTTGAAACGGAGATGAGCACTGGCCCCTAGAGTCGGAAACGACTAGCACGCATGTGCGGGGGAACCTTTACCTTTACCTTTTTATTTACATAGAAAGATGTTTCCATAAAGCCATCATGATTTGTCGTGCAATCCCAGCTGATGCCCTCATAAAGGCCATCTGATTTAAACTGGCTTTTGTTGGCTGCCATTTCTTGCCTGATTTGATCTGATGTAGTTTCTCCTTCCTTTCAGCCTGTTCTTTTCATTATGTGTGCTGGTAACGAACTCTTCTATTGCATGTTATACTTGTTGTGTTTCGGTGAAGGGCCAGAAAGTAAGTACAGAAAGCTGAGGGGATTGAGGGGGAGGGGAGGCTTTAGGGCTGAAGAACATGTTGGATTTTTCCACCCTTCTCTTTTTTGTTCTTCTACTTTGTAGTCCTGTCAGGATACGCTGGACTCTACCGCCTGATTCTGTGGGTTTGTAGCCCCATTGCCATCACCAAGAGCTTCATCAGCTTAATTCACTTGGTCTCGGCCTCGTGCAATATGGCTGCCTTAGATGCTGCTGAACGGGTAAAGAAGATGTAGGATTTCAAAGTTGTGGGAAGGAACTCCCCTAAGTCTTCCAGAGAGATCAGCTCCCAATCTTCATGATGAAGGAATGAGATCTTTGCCTCTGATCAGTCACTCCGGTTGTACAGTTTTTCTCTGATGTGTTCACTTCACCTTCCCATGATGCTTTTGTAATATCTGTGTAGGGCAATAGGGTAACTCCTGCTCCTCCTGGCTTCTTCTGGTTTTACTCCCATAATAGTATGAGCAGTTGAGTTAAAAATTGGCTGTTGAGGAGGATCCTGATCTACCCTTTTTAGGGGCAGCTGAAGAGCTTGTGGTTTTGGAATTGAACGCTTTTTTACCTCACACTTTTGGGGTATCTTTGGGGAGAATGAAATATAGGACTGCACTTGTCTTGATATAATAAACCAAACTAGGATTTTGTTGCCTAAAAATCAAGAAGATCACATCTGAACACCTTTTGAAACCTGGACTAGGGTTTTTTGTGTTCCCAAACCGTATAGGAGCAGATCTCTGAAGAGGAGAATGTATTAATCCCCTGCATTCTGCAAAGATACCATTAGGAAGTCATTTATTTTGGACAATATGAATACGCAGCTTTAAAAAGGATATAGTATTGGTAGGCTCCCTATTGACCATGGAGGTCTTAAGATCATATCTTGCATTATTTCCTTGGAATTATCTCTGAATGTTCAGTTTAACTTTTGCGCTTTAGCTCATGACCCAGATTATCTGCTCTTTTCTCTTGTAAATTTTTTTTAATTAGAAATACATAGACCAGCGGTGGCAAACTGCTTCATTTCTCAAGCAATTCAGATTGACTGTAGCTGACGGCTGTACTTTCCTTTCCTTCAGTCATGTCCTTGGGCTGTGCAATATTGAAGTGAACTAAATAAGGACAACTTTCAGCATCGGTTTCGCCCTTCTGGAGTCCTTGTCTGACTTCTCCACCACGATTCTGACATTTACCAGTGGCAGAGATGTATTTACCTATTTATTTTCTCCAAGATTCTGAACATTCAGTACTTTTCTGAGGTAGTTAGTAACTCGTTTATACAGACAACCGTTTTATCTTTCTTTCTTTCCTCATTGGTTTCTGCATTAGCGCATTAGCAAGCTCTCCTCCTGTGGCTTTCAGCAAGAGGTTTACATTACCGTGGTAGCTCCGTACCTATTAAAGCTCCTCTTCTTCCTTTCCCACAAAAGCTGGCTTTTCGTGCTTGTATTAGGACCCGGAGGTCAAGAGAAATAAAAGATGGAGATGATGGAGGCAGGGTTTTTAATTTATTTTTTAAAAAATTATGGCTGCCCACGGTAGACACATGGTAACTCTGGGCGGCTTACACAATTAGAAATTCACAGCATAAGCACTACCTTGGGGCCAGAATAGAAGAGAGAGGCCAGAGCCCTGGGCATCGCTTAATCATGTGGCTGTATTGAAGGAACCAAATGTGAAGACTGTCATGGAGAACATTTTGACTGAGCCAAATTAGAATGCCATGACCTTTTGCTTAAACTGCAAGGAGGCCTCTGAAATTGAAATGGTTATTTTTGGTCCTTCCTTGTAATATTCTCACCCTGTCTCCTCCAGGCAGGGGCTGATCTTAACAGCTCTCCTAAATCCACAGTGGTGTTGCTGCACATTTCAAACCTGAGTGTCTGCATATTGTATGTAGATTTTTAAAGTGTAAAACTGTTGTCCGATAAAAAAAACGCAACAACCTCTTTCTCTCGCAACAAAATTGAGGTTGTGATCATCTGATTGTCTTGATTTGGTTGTCTCTGGTTATTTGTGGAAGGATCTGGATGGACAGCCAAGTATAAATGTGGCAGATATTCCTAGCTCAGTATTTAATGGTCTTCTGGAGACCAAGAAGATTAACCACCTAATCAATGGGGGAATAAATGTTTTCAGTAGAGCAGAAGCCAACATTCGTGGAGCCATAAAATAGGCTGATGTCTGCAGATTAAGCCTCTTTGTCAACAAGACCTAAGGGAGGAAGTCGAATGAAGATAAAAGAGGCAGTCTGTTGCCCTGCCAAGACCCAACTCTTGCCAAGACACCTCTTCCATTCCCAAGAGGCTGCAGAAATTAAAGTCAAATTGTTACATGTCGCTTTGTTTTCCTATCTTAAAGGGCCTAAAGAACCGCATTTGAAGAGAGAAAGGCCTTGTTGCCATAGTTGCTACTGTAAGTTTTATAAAATATCTAGAACACTTTGCAGCAGTGATCAGCAGTTTTTCCCCCCTGTAGTGTTACAGATGCCCCAAAATATAAAAGAAGTGACTAAAAATCTGAAATTTTGATCATCTTAATTTTTTTAACACAGTAATCATTTTGAGGGTCTGTGAACTTTAAAGCTAACTCGCGCTGATACGGAGAGAGCCTGCAAAAATCTGCATTAAAGATTAATTCCTCTCTTACGGGATAATGTTCTGCCCAGACACTGCACTTATTAAGATGGACTCAAAGGTCCACTAAAGCACACACAGTAATCTCAGATGTGTATACAAACTCAATGCAGTCGTGCTTAATGCTAAGTAGGGCTGGGCAACGTGATAACTGGGCAACAGAACTTCCAGATGGCTACCAATTCCTTCACTTGCTCAACTTTTTAGAAGGCACTTAATAAAAAAAAATAAGCTATTTAAAAATAGGAAGGATACTGCAACAGACCAAGTTAATATATTTAGATGCAGTCCTGCCGTTGAACCTCACCGAAGTGCTCAATTTATCCTCTGGTAAATTATTGGTTTGTGACTGTTGTGTCCATCATTTTGTAATGTGGCCGGAGCTGTTTCCAAGATTTCTACAGCAAACTTCCTTTTTTGTTCCATATGTCATTTTATGCTCTGTGTCTGTTTGCATTGAGACATTGGCTGGGGAGGACGACATTTTTCCAAATCTTGGCTGCATCTGTTAGTTGCATTATAATTGCTGAGGGTTGCTCACTTCTCCTGGGGTCTTACTTAAAATTTCTGCTCCAGTAATTCCAGCCGTCCATCTGAAAATGCCTGGTTGATGTAGAAGCCAAAATTGTTGGTACCCGAGGCTACGTAATTGCTGGCTGTGACTCATAGAAACAGAACAATGTGAGAAATAAACACATCTGCTTTAACAAGAGTGTGCATTTTTTATTTTTTTTATTTTTTTCATTTTCATTGTGGATTTTAAAAGGCTGTGAATTTACACAAGGCTGGTGACGTCATATGGCTTGGACGTCCCCCAATTTTCTCAGAAGAATCACTTGACACCACTTCATGCATCTGAGTTTATTTTACTCGATTCATGCGTTGATACAAAAGTCTGTAGCAGTTTATAATTTGATCAGGTCCACTCTCCCACCCACCCACCCACCCACCCACTACCTTTATACAAACTGGTACTAAGATTTATAATATTTTGTGAGCCCACCCAACCTGCGAAAGGAATAGAATTCTGAATCTCACCAAGAGGATTGGTGGGCCCCAGATTCAAGACCAGTCTATCCCTTCCTTATTTTGATTGGAATCTTTTTTAATTGATGAGAACAAATCATGTCAAAAGAACCAAATGGGACATGTAAGGAAATAAACAGCAACATCTACAAAATCGTAATGAAACCTGTTGGTCAGGTTTTCGCTCATAACTATATTTGATGAGCAGCGTAGAGCTCAGCCTTAACTGGATGACATCCAAACCTGTTGGGCATTCAATTGTGATGTCTCTTGTCTTCAGGTGATGGGAATTGCAGGTGAGCACTTCTATGGCGACACCAGTTTGGGAAGAGTGGATCTAGATAACAAACTGGATGCTGTTTTAGAATAATGGCACGATTTGATTCTCTGTAGACAGGAAACTCATTGTCCACATATACCCAGGAAGAGAGAGGACTAAATGGATAATGTATTCTGCTTTGGCCCCTCAACTTTGCACCATCAGAAGCACAACAAATTCTCGACAAAGCAGGAAATTAATTTACATCTTACACTTTGGGGGAAGGGGAAGGAAGGAATAAAAAATAGTCTCCCCTGTTCTTTCCCCATAGAAAAGCCTAAATTCTCCTCCCTGAATAGGATATTAAAGCAAAGTTTTATCAGTTAGCATCCAAACAATTGCCCACCCCGATATGAAAACATCTATCAAGCAGCATGTCAAAGATATAGGTTATGTGATTTTCATTCAATAACTGATATGTGTAAACAAAACCCCTTACAAACCAGCCTTTCCTTCATTCTAGGTCCTTCTTTCCTTCCTCTCTTCCCATGGGACTCTAAACATTTCTTTCTTTACCTCTTCACCCAAATTCTACTTGTTACACACTCCAGTAATCTGCATTTTCTCTCTCCTGAGATCGCCCTTGTAGCTATTTCAGTGGATACGATCAAGGAGCATTTTTCCTTTAGCATGGGAGGACAGCAACCAAGGTTGCCCGTCTAAATAATATTTTGGCCTCATATCTTCAGATTTAAGATTAAATTTAAAATTTAAGTCAACTAACAAGTCACCTTGAGTGAGAGAACTAGGATTCGGGGACTGACTTTCTGCTCCAGAGGAGGAATTGGTTATTCCATTCCCCTTCTTGGCAACAGAAGTTGAAATAAATTCCCTTTAAATTCACAGGATTTGGCCCAGCAAAGCCCAGTTTGCTGACAATTGTTTGTTCTCATATTGTTCGGTTGAGGTTGGTCTGTTCTGAACTCTTAAACGGTCCTTTATCTATAAAATTTAGATCTAGGGCTGTGTGAAATCTCAATTTCTTGAACTCATCTAATCCTTTCCTGACCCACCGTCGCTACTGGCACCCACAGCCCTGCATCCCCCTCAGATGAACCTCTTTCCATCCTGAGTGACTCCAAAGCACCTCCTAGCTAGCAGCTCCATCAATTGCCTGTTCCCCAAACTGATCCATGTTTGAATGCTATGATCTTGTCTTAAATCTCACTCCCCTAACACAGTGTTTCTCAAGCCCGGATATGTGGACTTCAACTCCTAGAATTCCCCAGCCAGGGGAATTCTGGGTGTTGTAAGTCCACATGTCAAAAAGTTGCCAGGCTTGAGAAATTCACTACCCTAACGTCTCTCTCTCTCTCTCTCTCTCTCTCTCAACCCTTCCAAGATCCTGATTTCCCTCCCTGCCCCAAATATAAGCATATAAAAACATGCAGACAGAATACTTGCATTTCAACATCAAAATACAACAACCCTGGGCCCCACCCTGCCAGCCGTCCCTTTCGGCCCCCTAGAGATTAACGTGCGCCAAAGAGAAGACTCCTTCCACCAAAACTGCCCTCCCACCTGCACCATGCATCCATCGGGGGACGGGCCATTTTGGTTTTCCTTGGCTTAATTGGACAGGACGGTTGGCAGGGGGGAGCCAGAGGCTTGTACATCGTGCAGATGGGATTAATAGTGGAAGGAGTTTCAGACTCTCCTCCCGCTTAAGTAATGCTCCATGCTGTCTCCCAAGTACAAATTATAAAGGAGGCTGCCACGAGGCTGCTAGTGTCCCATCCACCCACCCACCCCACCCCATCCCCTTTGTGTAACAGTCTGCAGGAAAGCAAAGCCAGTGGGGGTGGGGAAAGAAAAGAAATAAAACTCACATTGTGCTGGGTGTAAATTTAGTGTCTGCTACACACAACTTCTTTGCTGGTGTCCTTCCCTCACCCTGTTCTCCTCCCCTGCCATCCCCACCTCGCCCCCCCAAGTAGATTTTGTCCAATCACATACGTGGTTGTCTATCTGACCCTTTTCAAGATATTCTGTCTTTCTGGCTTGTATGGAGCATTTGGCCTCTCAAGAATAAATTTCTCAGCAAAGCAACATCGTTCAACCTGTCCCTCCCTGTGCTGCTGCGTCACATCTGGTGAGCCCGCTAGGCAGATGTGCTTCCCTCTCTGGCTGGAGTGATCTTCTCTCCATCCAAGGAGGGGTCTGTATCATCCCAGCTTCCTTTCCTTCTCCAAGGATAGTTGTGTTCCCCCTGTCTTGGTTTTTAAACTGAATCATGCAAACTTCCATCTATCCCAGGCTTCCCCCCTCCTTTACCCCCCCCCCCTTAGAGAATGTCTTGCTTTTTTACTTGTTAGTACTAGGTGGTATTATCCCATTCCTTCTTGTCTTTGACTCTTACACTGTGGATAATGTTGACTAGGATCTGTACACTTCCAATAACAGGGGTGCCTTATTTTGTTTTTAATAGCACAGTTCCGACGGCAGATTAGAATTATACGCTTCCTTTGTCCAGCAGAGAAGAAATAATATAATATATATACAGGGTGGAAACATATATTCCTCTCTTATCACATCTTCACTCCTGTATGTATCTATATAAACACATTTATGCTTCCCTCACACATCTTCTTGGTCGCTGCTTTAATTCTGATCCTCACAATGTGTAGGGTTTTTACTCTTCATGGTGAGGGTGAAGGTGTACAGTACGGTAACTCCTCTGTTGTGTGTGTGAAAGAGAGCATGTCGATACGTGTGTGTGTGTGTGTGTGTATGTGTGTGTGTGTGTGTCCTTCCTCTCTCTGCCTTTTCTGCCTTTTAAAGCAACTGAGCAAAAAAGTTCACAATCTCTTATTTGACCAAAGAAAAGGACTGAACAAGAAGAGATACTGAACTTCAGTTTCCTCAACTGGACTCCTCCAGATATTTTTGACCACAACTCCCATCAAGTCCAGCCAGTGTGCACATGACCTCTGGGTGGGTCTGGACTTAGATATGTGAAAGATATCCTGTTTAACGTGCCTTTGATGGCAGATGCTTCACAAAGATTTAAGGGGGTAGCAATCACTGTGTACAATATGCTGGACAACCAAACTATGAATGCTGTGCAGCCTGTCCTTTCCTCTTTAAGTTATTTTTCCCTCCTCAAGTACAATGGGATACTTAAATCTGCTTTTGCACATCAATATTTTATCTTTTGTTTCAGGTAGCGTAAGATCTTGGAACCGTCTTTCCCCACAATTTCTTGGCACGTTTCACAACTCGCCCAATAGCCACCCTGAATTCCTGCTACATTCATACCCCAGCTGTCTCTCACATCTGCTAAATATTTGGGTTTCTCTAAGCAGTGTTTGGCCAAGATTCATCTCTTCCCACAGCCTGATTCTGAGGTTAATACGTCGGTTCACCAATTAAAAGACGCTGCACAAATTCATGCTTTGCAATCCTATTTGTCTGGCTACAGCTGGTCCTTTAAAAAGAGGGGAAAAATGGTCTTTATCTCTTTCATGCTCTCAACTTCTGAATGGGATGCCTGCTAACATCCCCCCCCCAACACTTACTTCTACTACAACCTTCATTTCATTCATTCCAATGCAGGGGTCTTCAAACTTGTCCCTTTTATGACTTGTGGACTTTAACTCCCAGAATTCTGGGAGCTGAAGTCCACAAGTCATAAAAGGGCCAAGTTTGAACGTTCACATTTTAAACATTGCAATCTCACTTTTTTCTGTAGGATTCCCAAGACAGGTATTTCATGTCCTCCACTAGCTCTGTTGCCAAATTCTTCCAACTTCTTTTGCTGTCATTTCACTCTGGTGTGTTGGACCTGTAACATTTTTCTCCGTAAAGCCCATTCTGCCAATCACCTCCTTCTTTTGCTCTGTGTGGGGGGGGAATCCCCCCTTTTTTTCATCTTCACTTTCACACCAGTTTCCACCATACATTTTTGATCTTCTTGTGATTCAAGCTGTTGACTCTCTGTTGGTTTAATTGATTCCTTCAGACAATTTCATTCATTTCGTTGTCGTTTCTTTTCCACTGGTTGATTGGCGGGATGGTGTGTTTGGTTATACAAGCCTTTCTGGATGTCTTATAGGTGTGCAAACACACCTATTTGAATTATACTCCACCTGGATCCCTCATCTTTGAAGTTGTGGTAAGTTGCTCTAAGTTGCTCCATCACTGCCAGTTTGTAAACCAATTCATGGCTCTGAGCCCACTCCTGCACATCCCTGTCTGTTGTCTTTTGTAAACACCACAGAGGAGAGATCAGATTTTCCTCTTTTCCAAGGCTCTTTCTTTTCCTTTGTTCCCAGCAAAAACGTGTAAACATGCTCCCCCCCACTATCTTCATAGGGGCTGTGGGGGGGGGAAGAGCTTTTCTCCAGAAGTTTCTTGTAAACATGGAACATTGAAAGAGTTTTATTTGCTGTTGAAATTTGGCAGTCGATGGAAGATGGGCAGGCAGGTCATCGGTTGAACCGATGGATGGATGGACGGAGGGATGAAAAGAAAATGAGAGAGAAAGAGAGAGACTGTGGGAGAGAAAGTGGCAAACCTGCTCCTCCTTTTTCCTTCTTTCTCCATTGGATGGGGAGGGGGGTTGCTTCCAGTTTCTGCGGTTTTCTTTCATTTGCGTTTCCCCCCCTCTCTCTCTCTCCCTCTCGTTTCCATCCTTGTGCTCTTGCTTTGTATGGTTCTGGGATGCAGGGAAGGTGGGTGGGATGAGAAGGGATGGGTGCGCTGTAGTCATACAGGTCCCCTGCTCCAAAGGTGGAAATTTTGAGGCTAGGGGTGCAGTAGCAGCCAAGGGCTGCCTTCACTGAAAGACTGGGAAGGAGAAAGGTTTGAGGGAAAGGGGACAAGGGCAAAGGAATCGAGGAGGGGAGGATGAACACAGGAAAAAAGAGCAAAACAAGGGACTTATTTACTATTTGTTGAGAAACATGAGGGATTAGTATCTCAGATGTGCTCAATTCACCCTCCCTACCCCTGGCACTCATTGGAACCCGAAGCATGCAGGAGCAGACCATTAGGAAAAGCAAAGGGGAGATTCATGATGTTACTTCAAGGGAAGTTGTGAGATTCAGGTGTGTGCAGGGGTCAAAAAAGTCAAAATGGCAGGTGTGATCATGTGATCAAAGCCCCACCCTCTTTTTATACAGATTGCACAGGTGATATATAGAAAGATTTGGTCTAGTGCAGGGGTATCTCTTTTATGACTCGTGGACTTCAGCTCCCAGAATTCCTGAGCCAGCATGGCTCAGTATGGAAACCTCTCCATTTCTCCTCAGCATGGCTAGCTCAGGAATTCTGGGAGTTGAAGTCCACAAGTCATAAAAGAGCCAAGGTTTCCTACCCCTGGTCTAGTGGTTAAGGCACCAGGCTAGAAATCAAGAGATTATGAGTTCTAATCCTCCCTTAGCATGAAATCTGGCTGGCTGACCTAGGGCCTATCACTCTCTCTTAGCCCATCCCACCCCACCAGGTTGTTGTGGGCAAATTAGGAGGAAGAGGGAATACTGTGTGTGTATATACCACCTTGAGTTATGTATAAAAGTAATAACAGCGGCAAATGAATAAATAGACCAGGTGTGGCTTTGATGCCCTGACTGCAATTTTGACTTCTTTTTTTTTTGCTATCGTCAGTGGTAAAGGTCTTAGGCTGGGGCTTTATCTATTATAATTAATATTGATAATTATATCTTATCTGGTTACCTCAAAGTCTCACAATGCTCTGGTTGGCTCATAGGCCTCCCCAGAAAAAAGACTGACCCCCCCCCCAAAAAAAGAGTTTTTCTGGAGCAGCTGCAGGTTTTAATAAGAATGCTGATTTCCATGAGCCAGATTTTGTACTGTAGATGTGGGCTGCTTCTCTGTCAATGATCTTTTGGGTCATAATTATGTAACTTCTTGCCACAACAAGACTCTTCAATGTATTATGATGATGATGATGATTATAGCAGTTTATTTCTCTTGGGGGAACATTAGCAGCCATTAATGGTTGCAGCACAATCAACACAGTACCTCATCTGGCTTTGTCCTCCCCAGTGGGGTCCACTCCACAGAGTATCAACATAGACTCCATTTTAAGAAAAGGAAGTCTTTATTCTGAAATCATCTTCTGAAGTAATCCAAAACAGTGTTCCTCAACCAAGAAGGGAGAACTTCAACTCCCAGAACTCCCAAGCCAGGATGCTGGCTGGAGAATTCTGGGACTTGAACTCCACACATCTTAAAATTGCTGAGATTTGGAATCACTGGTCTAAAATCTAAGCATCACAACTCCCTAGAGCAGGGCTCTTCAAACTTGGCCCCTTTATGACTTGTGGACTTCCACTCCCAGAATTCCTCAGCCAGCGTGCCTGGCTGAGGAATTCTGGGAGTTGAAGTCCACAAGTCATAAAAGGGCCAAGTTTGAAAAACCCTGCTCTAGAGAAATCCTCCCGTCATGCAGTGCTTTCCTGTCCACTCACCTCCAAAATTGATGGCACAAGAGGCCACAATGATGAGCAAGCCCCCGACCAGGGCCACGACACTCAGCAGCTTTGCTACCCGTCCCAAGCGCCGAGCCCCATCAATGTCTCCCTGCTGAAAGCTGTTACGGGACTGAAGAGGGAACAAAAAGAAAAATGATGTTAAAAATATAAGAGCTCACCTGAGCACCTCAACCATTTCCACATGACCCCTGGGCATTTTTTCAAGCTCTGACTGAAAGACTGCAAAGGCCATGTTTGATTTAGAGACCCAGAAGAAGGAGAAGCTGAGATATTAACCGTTAGACAGCTTCTCAATCAGGCATGAAAAAATCATCTACTGGGGCAGGGGTGTCAAACTCAATTTCACTGAGGGCCGCATCAACATTGCAGTTGCCCTCAGGGGGCCAAGTGGGTATGGCCAGGGTGTGCGTGGCCTACTGGGTGGGCGTGGCTAGAGTGTGTATGGCCTACTGGGTGGGCGTGGCCAGCTCTACATCGTTCGCATCAAGGGTGCCTATGGGGGCCTGGGCAGGAGTGGGACAGATTTGAGGGTCTCTGGCAGAAGGAGGGTCTCTGGCCAGGGCCAAGGCAGTGGGGACCGTTCCCTCACTGTTTCCAGGATGGCTTCGTGGGCCACATGAAACCACTTCGCGGGCCGGCTCTGGCTCCCGGGCCTTGTGTTTGACATGTCTGTACCGGGGTATCTGAAAAGTCAGGATGACAGCCTGAACCACGCAATCAAACCCATCCCCTCTTTATGTGCATTAACTGCATGGTTGTGACACCACTTTGACTTTTTGCCCCCCTCCCCTCAGATCCTTGCCCACTAAGCCGAACTTGTTTGCACGATAGATTTATTTTTTTTTCATTTGTGCATATGCGCACATATATAGACAGATTAGCATGTGCAAATTTTACACAGGCCACAGCATTGTACTGTCCTTTCTTTTTTGACAAAGCAAGTGGGATCTATTTCTCCCCTGGCACAAGGGGCCAAAAATGGAAATCGAAGAGAATACAGGTAGTCCTCGACTTACAGACACAGTTGGGATCAGAATTTCTGTTTGTTAAGCGAGGCACTTGTTAAGTGAGTTGAGACCGATTTTAGGATCTGTTTTGCCACACACCTTAAGCAAATCACTGCAGTTGTTAAGGGAATCTAGCTTTCCCCATTGACTTCATTTGTCAGAAAGGCAGCTGGGAAGGTCACAAATGGCAAAGTCACCTGACTCCGAGAAACTCCAATTGTTTGAAACACAAGCTGATTGCCAAGTGCCTGAATTTTGATCACATGATGTGGGGATGCTGTGACAGTCATAAATGTGAGGACCAGTTGTAAGTAACTTATTTCAGTGCTGTTGTAACTGCAGATGGTCACTGAACCAATGGTTGTAAATTGAGGACTGCCTGTATCTTTGGCTCAGGGTTGAACTGTGGGTCCTTGCTGCTCTCTGAGCTTGGTTCTTTGTTTGCAGACATCTCCTTACCCAAATAGGCAACATCATCAGTGTGAGGGGGAGTGGAGCTTGCTTCCTGTTTATATACAGTAGCTTATCCTGCCTGTTCCACTCCTGCATGAGTAAGTGTACTTCTCTTCTTTTGTCTCGTGGGGATGAAGTGTTGGATGCAGCAGTAGGTAGGCTGGGTGGAAAGGGTGCATGCAAACCAGCATTCAGCCATGCTGGGGAAAGCGTTTTGCAGGATCCGTGTAGCCGGTGGTTCTTTTAATTGCCCAATCCCGCCTAGGCACTTACCATGACCGAGTACACGAAGGCCACAATGTTGATCGGCCAGATGGGGCAAAAGCAGGACAGAGCAGCCAAGAATATGTAGTCTCTGGGTTTTGCCCCAGCCTCCCCAGCTGCCGAACCAGTTGCTGAGGCCTGCCGACTCAGACTGGCCCGCGAAGATGCTGCTGTGCCCGCAATATGCACCTGAGAGCCGCACAAGCTGCCCCTCGCAACTGCCCGCGGGCCTCCATTGACGCTGTTCTGTGGCTTCAGGTCGTTCAGCGACGCTGACTTGGACCGTGCCGGGGGGCTGCCAGGAGGGGCTGGGGTGGTTCCTAATTCCTCCGCTGAGCCGGCCCTCAGCCCCAAAGGATCCCCATTCAGTTGTGGTCCCCCCACATTCTCCTCTTCAACGGTGACAGTCACCAGCATGGATGACGGAGGGGCTTCTGGTGCTGGGGGGCTACGAGGTGGAGGTTCCAGCTCTGGTTGTTGCTCCAGCTTTCCCTCTGGCTCAGTTTTTGGCTCCGGCTCTTTCTTCTCTCCTTCATCTTGCTTTGCCTCTGGCTCTGGAGGAGCCTCATTCTTCTCCACATCATCTGACATGACAGGCAAGGATCTGGGGGAAATTAGAGGAGGCTTGAATTCAATAACATCAAACTAGGAGATACCATAAAACTAGGTAGAGGACAGGAAGGCCTGGAGGAGCGTTGTCCATGGGCTCACGATGGGTCGGAAACAACTTCGCAGCTAACAACAACAACAACAGGAGATACCTTGGATTGCATCAACCCCAGAGCTTGCTCTCTATGTCTGAATTGCCGTGAGGAAAACAGGAAATAATAGAGACCCTCTTTCCATGTCTTTCAACCCGAGACTCCAAGATTTTCAAGGAGACCTTTAGAATTCCTAAAGTGATAATTTGGGGATAAGGACTTGGACACGGAAATGGCTATTAGCAGAGAAACGTCTGCAATCCTCCCACAAAGGATGAAGGGCTGCAAATGTTGATGGAGTTAGCAGAGATGGCTAAATCGACTGCTTTGGTTATAGAAAAGAACACAATTAATTTTGTTGCTACTAAGAAACCTCTTCTGGACTTTGTGCTTGAGCTAGAAAAAAAATATGAAACTTCTGATTTTGGGTTTTGCTGACTAGATAGATTTCTTGATATAGAAACGGCTACCATATAGCACGGTGTTATATAAAAATAAAAAGTCAAGGTGTTATTACCTTGTTCTACTGGGCCAAAAGGAGTCAGAAGTCAATCCTTTTTTTCCCCCCTCCTTTACCTAACACTTTTTTCTTCCCCTATTTTCACATTATCTTCGTTTTCTTTGTTTCTCTGTATTTTGTATTTTGATTAACTAATAAAATTTCCGGGGGGGGGGGGAAAGAGAAATGTTTGCAATCCCTTTGATCTCTTCATACTGCCAGGAACGGATATTGTCTCCTCTGCATGTGATTGGTTTTCCAGGGTCGGAGTGAAGGTAAATTAAAAACCGCTGGTGAAAGTCAACACGAGGGTTTGACGTCTGTTTTTCAGAAATAATAACAAGACAAGAGGATGTTGACAGCAGCAATATATGCTGCTGAAATGAAGAAGGGTGTGAGGTTTATTCAATTCCAGTACTTGAAACAACATTTATGACTTCCAAATTTCCATCTAGCGCTGGTACACACAAACACGCAAAACTACAAAAGGTCCAGGTCTTCCTCCTTCCTCTATTTTCTGCAGAGTAATAGAATTAAGCTTTCATATGAGGTACATTTTGGATGGAAATTTGCATTTTAGAAATAATGGCTTTTATTATGTTTAGAATAATAAATCCAGAACTGGCGTTCCTTAGTTACTTTTTAAAACTGCCTTTCATTTTTCCGTAGTATTAAATTTGGGGGGAAAAACCCATCATCCTATTGATCAGAAATTGATATACTGACATTTTATGTATGCATATTAAATATAAATTCATTTGGATTTCTATAATAAATAGACAAATTGAGCCTTGGTGGAGCAGTGGGCTAATGCCTCCTTAAGTAACACCAGCTGCCTGCAATTAGTGCAGGTTCGCATCCCACCAGGCTCAAGGTTGACTCAGCCTTCCATCCTTCTGAGGTAGGTAAAATGAGGACCCAGATTGTTGGGGGCAATAAGCTGACTTTGTAATAATGCCGCTTGGGGGGGGGGGCGAAAGCCCTAATAAGCAGGCATATACATAGAATGAAGGCTATTGCTAAGCACATTGATTTGCGCTTTAGATTGTAAGCCGCCCTGAGTCTTCGGAGAAGGGCGGGATATAAATGGGATTAAATAAATAAATAAATAAATAAATAAATAATGTTTAGTAAGGCATAGATTGTATACATATTACTTTGAGCTTCTGCATTCTAGTTTGAGCTTCCTTTGCACAAGGCTTTCTCACACTTTGAATTGATTTTCCCCCCCCAAATAACAATTAAACTGAAGAGTTATAGCTAACATAAGGATGAAACGTGAAGATCCAGCCCAAGGACACCTTACCACCAACACAGCCTCATACAGATAGTCCTTGACTTATGACCACAATTGAGCCCAAAATTTATGTTGCTAAGCAAGACATTTGTTGAGTTTTGCCCCTTTTTACGGCCCTTCTTGCCACAGTTGTTAAGTGAATCACTGCATCTGTTAACTGCATTAGTAACACAGTTGTTAAGTGAACCCGGCTTCTCCACTGACTTTGCTTATCAGAAGGTCGCAAAAGGTGATCACACGACCCCGGGACACTGCAACCGTCATAAATATGAGACAGTTATCAAGTATAAGATTTTGATCACTTGGCCGTGGAGATACTGCAATGGTCATAGGTACAAAACCGGTTATAAGTCATTTTTTTCAGTGCCGTTGTAACTTCGGACGGCCACTAAACAAACTATTGTAAGTCAAGGACTACCTGTATCCCCATCCACCATCTTTCACCTCATTCTGAGGTGTTGAGAGTCAGCCTGAATGATGGTGGGAAGAACAGTGATGAGTTCCAGACATCAGATGAAACCTGACCCATTGTGATTGCCATGTGGAAGAAGAAAAGCTCTGAGATTTACGTGTAGTAGCTAATCTGAAATTGAACAGAATTTCAAACTGTCAGCTTAACTTTTCAGGTTGACTTGAGAGGGCTTATGCTGGCTAAGCTTATGCTTATGCTGGCTAACATAATTTAAGTTAAGTATGCCAACATCAATCCAACATAGAGTTGAATAATAGGTGAGAGAAAGGGAAACAAAGAGGAATTTCACGTTTGGGAGACAAGATTTAATAATAATTTTAAAAATACACCCTCGTGTTGCGATGCACACCTGGTGACTTCACAAATGCCTCTACTATTGGTCTAGGCCAGAGGTGGAGAACTACAGCTCCTTTATCACTTGTGGACTTCAACTCCCATAATTCGGGAATTTGGGGAGTTGAAGTCCACAAGTCACAAACTGGCCATAGTCCCCCCCACCTTGGGTCTAGGCCAGGGGTAGGCAACCTTGGATCTTTTATGGCTCATGGAGTTCAACTCCCAGAATTCCTGAGCCAGCCATGCTGAGGGGAAAGGGAGAGGTTTCCAAGCTGAGCCATGCTGGCTGAGGAATTCTGGGAGTGGAAGTCCACAAATCATAAAAGGACTAGGTTTGAAGACCCCTGCACTAGGATAAGCGGTCCTAACCTGTGCTGGCAGAGTAAAAAAAACTCCAACCATTGGGATCCAGAAAAAGAGCCTCTCTGCTGTAGCACCCGCCCTTTGGAACATTCTGCCCTCTGGGATGAGATCTGGTCCTAACTCCTATCCTTCCACAAGGACCTGAAGATCTGACTCTGCCAGATAGCCTGGCAACCCAATGGGAAAGTTCTACAGTGGAGGTGGTTGCTTTTATTACTGTAAGATGCCTAGAGCAGCCTCATGGTGAGATAAGCACCAAATAAATTGAACAAATAGAGGAAAATAAATAAATCTATAGAAGTGAGTTACTGCTGTTTTTTATTTTTTTATTTTTTATTTTAATTCCATTTATATCCCGCCTTCTCCGAAGACTCAGGGCGGCTTACAAGCTTAGCAGTAGCCTTCATTCTATGTATATGCCTGCTTATTAGGGCTTTCACACACACACCCAAGCGGCATTATTACAAAGTCAGCTTAATTGCCCCCAACAATCTGGGTCCTCATTTTACCTACCTCGGAAGGATGGAAGGCTGAGTCAACCTTGAGCCTGGTGGGATGGGAACCTGCACTAATTGCAGGCAGCTGGTGTTACTTAAGGAGGCATTAGCCCACTGCTCCACCAAGGCTCCCAGATAGTGGTTTTTTAAAAAAATGTTAACCACCTTATCTGCTTTCCCAGGGCAACGCAATGGCTCAGTGGTTAAGACGCTGGACTTGTTGGCTGGATGGCCAACAGTTTGGGTTCAAGACTTAAGACCAAGTGCCGCGCAACAGAATCAAGGCCCATCTTCATCTAGCTTCCGCCCACCTAGCAGTTTGAAAGCATGCAAATGCAAGTAGATAAATAGGTACCACTTCAGTGGGGAGGAAGCTCCGCTATGTCATGCTGGCCACATGACCATGGGAACATCTTCGGACAGCACTGTCTGAATGGCCTTGAAACAGAGATGCTACCCCTTATAGTCAGCAATGATTAGTGGAGTAAAATCCACGGGGATTCCTCTCCTCTCCTTCTTTTCCTCTTTCCTTCTTTCTTTCCCTTCCCTTCCCTTCCCTTCCCTTCCCTTCCCTTCCCTTTCCTCCTTTCCTTTCCTTTCCTTTCCTTTCCTTTCCTTTCCTTTCCTTTCCTTTCCTTTCCTTTCCTTTCCTTTCCTTTCCTTTCCTTTCCTTTCCTTTCCTTTCCTATCCTATCCTGAGATTTCTTAATGATCCCCCTTTCAAATATTAACCAGGTTGTGCTTGCTTTTGGAGGTCAGCAGGACCATAATACCTAAATGTCAAAACTTGGGATACATTCAAAATTAATGTTTGAATACAAGCTAACATAAAGCCCTTCATCCTTACAACATGTTTAGGCATTTGCAAAATAAAGGAAAACTGCTAAGAAATAATATACTAAGACTTTTAAATATATATATAGACATTATTTTAATTTTAAAAACTTACATCATTCCTTCTCATCTCTGACATCCTGATATTCGAGCTTATAGCTTCTACCATTGTCAGCTAACGTGAAACTTTGGCAAGACCAGGCTGGGGAAGAAACTATTATAGTAATTCATAGTTCACAGGAACTATTGTGGTTGCACTGCAACTCACCAAGGATCAATAATTAGACAACACACACACACACACACACACACCATTTTCATTTTGGAATGCAGACCTAATATCAAGCTTATAGCAGGAGACATTTGGCTTATAGCCCCAAAACTGATTCCTAACTGTTTTTTATCTTACATAAAATGTATGCCCTCTTGCACCGATGCTGAGGATATAAAAGAGTTGTGGGCACTCATGGAGAGGAGGGAGCCTCAGCTGTGTTAAATTCTTCAGGCTTTCAATTCCTACTGCTTCCTTTCCAGGTTCAAGACTTTTGCATCCCTCTTTTCATGCAGACACGAAACTGGGAAGAGGAAGCTGATGTGGACCTTTCCGCCAGGTTCGATGGTCAGGGATTCATCTTAAGATCCAACTCCCTGCTCAGTGGCCATTCCTGATACGTATTTAAAAACAGGTCTGAGGCATTCACACGTGCCCTTCTTAGGCATAAGTTAAAGATGCAAATTGTTTCTTAAACTGGCCTTGCATTACGACTTGCCTTGCTTGGTGTGAGCAGGTTTGCCTGATGCTCATCTGCCATGCAGACTGCTATAATTCCTGCATTGGTGTCTTCCAGATTGGAGGCTTGTAATGCACTTTTTATGGAGCTAAAGGCAGTTCAGGAACTTCATCTAGGGTCGAGTGTGGCAGGCTAATGGAAGCAATTTAATGGTCTCACCCATCATCCATTTGTGAAGTCTGCATAAATTGCTGATTAGTTTCTCAGCTCAGTTCAATACTGGATCCTCCCTCTTAACTCTGTAATTGCTAGAGTTCAAATGATCCATGGAAAAAAAAATCCTTCTGCAAGAAAGTAATTTCCTCTCCCACCCCAGCCTGCCTCTTCAGATCCTACAAAGTGGTTTGATTCACTTCCAGTAGAAGTAAATGTTTTCCATTGGAAGGTCAGATTTACCAGAAACTCTTTAGATGGCACAACTAGCTTTTTCCCCAAAATGTCTTTTCAAAAATGTGTTAAGAATTTGCAGAAGGTGACCCTCATTATCGCTTCTTAATTCTTGTTAGCCCCGTTCTTGATACATGGTTGCCAATTTTCCATTTTTATATCTACTTAATATTTCATTATTGGCACATGCGTTTTGTTTTTAAAACAATAAAACCATCTGAAGCTTTATAAACACTTTAGGCAGCTGTTAAATAAGGAAATAAAAACAAGATATAATTGTTGGGATATTTTCCCCAAGAACTGCCAGACATTAAGCTTAAAGCACCAAAACTGATTCTTATCTTACATAAAATACTGTAGTTAACTGTAAATCAAGATTAGGAGCTATGATTCAGAGGAATATGTGGAAGTTCAACAGTACATATTATTAATTGTACATAAATTGTGCCTTCATTCAGTAATTCAAAATAATAGTCACCCAGTCTCTAAGCATATTCAGTCCAAGGGATAAATGAGACATCAGTTCACCTTTCAGTGCAAATTTAGTTTCAAACCAAAATGCAAACAACACTTAGTTGTTTGTTAAAAAAAATGCCGTTGTAGAGTTTTAAAGATGTAAAAATGTATAAATAAAAGGAAAGAGATCATAAAACGGTAATGATAAAAATGATATAGACACATATATTATGCAAGAAAAGGATTCCTTGAAAAAGTATGCCTAGGACAAAATTGTGTTCCAAAAAGTGCAGATTAGGGGGGAAAAAGAAAAGAGACTAGGCCTCTTCAGGTTTTTCTAAGCTCAAAGTGGTGTAGAAGTGGGACACAAACAATTGAAAATGAGAAGCAAACAGGAATAAAAATGGATGGATTTAGCCATCTTTGCCAAATCTACTTAGCTTGAGTTATTACCTTGTAAATCTATTGCAGAATATATTAATTCAAAAGAGATGAACTCATTTGAGTCAAATGACCAACAATGCAAAACATCTGGAACATTTTTTCCTGACTAAAATTTGTATGAAAGGCTATAAGCTTCATTCAAAATTTAGATATTTTTTTAACCCCACCTTTATTATTCTTTTTTACAAATAACTCAAGGTGGTGAACATATCTAATACTCCTTCCTCCTCCTCCTTGCTCCACAACAACAACCCTGTGAGGTGGGTAGGGCTGAAAAAGAGTGACAGGTCCAAAATCACCCAGCAGGCTTTCACGCCTAAGGCGGGACTAGAACTCTCAGTCTCTGGTGGTTGGCCCGAAGTCATCCAGTCAGCTTTCGTGCATTAGGCAGGAGTAGAACTCACTATCTCCCAGTTTCTAGCCAGGTGCCTTAACCACTAGAGCAAACAGGCTCTTTTATTATTTATTTAGCCTTTTAATATGTTTGTTAACTGGAAAAGGTACTATTGGATTCCAATTTTTTTTGCCCCCACAACTCTTCTTTCAAGATCCATAATAGGGGGTGTAGCAAAGATTGACTCACATAATCAGGAATCATAAAGGGCAGTTTACACCTAATCAAAACAGAGAGAGTACCATGTTACAGAGCTCACTGGGCAAGAGATGAGGACTACAAAATCAGATGTTGATCCAATACAGAATACATGAACTGCAAGTTAACAATGAATTCTGGAGGGATGAGGCTGTTACAGGCTGCTGTTAATGTCATCCATAAGTCATCTTAAACTCAGAATTTAGTTTAAATACTAAATACTTTAGTTTAGGTTTGGTTAACCACGGCTTATTACATTGTCTAGGTTTGCACAAGACGCTAAGTCATAAATAGTGCCTTGCAAACCACAATTGTTCATTAACAAAACACATTCCACAAAATAAAACATCCTATGGCTTCATGCAGCATGTGGCCCAAGTGATGTTTCAGCTAATGTGAGAGAGTTTCAACACATCCTGTGCAATCCCTCTTGATGCCAGAAAAAATTCCACCTGGAAATTCTGAATGCTGCAGTCTGAACACATCTATAGGATGCCAAGATAGGGAAAGGCTGTATACACACCTACCTGGAAATGACTCCAACAGAACTCAGTCAGGTTTACTTCGGAATTCAACATTAGAAAAGTAATCTTCTCAACGAGTATGTGCTCCTGTATTTACAACGTGGTATTTTATGCTTTATCTCCGTATGCATACACACACACCCTTTTATAAACAGGCTAGAAAAATAACCATTATTGTTACAAGTAATTATATAGCATATGTCTCCAGATGGCACATTCCCATTTTTTTCTGACATGCTATATAATTAACATACAATCACCAGCTTCTGATGCTGGCACATGAATGCCATAACTGATTTTCTGATGGACACAATTGTCCCTTAGAGAAAACCCTCAGACAGGGAAATTCCTTGTGTATAAAAAGGCATAGCAACTTGCTGATAGTCTTATGAGCAGCATCACCAGCACATACAAAACAACTGCTAACCCGTTATTTTGTATTAATTAGCTGGCACACATTTGTGGCACATGGCCTGGTGGTACAAGTGTCTCTTTCCATTATTTACACACATTCATAAAAAGGAAACATCTGACTTGATTCTCTAAACTTTTTGACTGCTCATTGAAAGGCAAAAGAGTAATCCCAAGAAAAAAAATCCTTGCCAATGCCTCCATCTTTGTCTGACAAAGCTGACTGGGGAATTCTGGGAATCCATGCATCTTAAAAGTTGCTGAGATTGAAAAGCACCACAGGATAAAAGGCATGCCCAGCCCCAAATCTTGGTATTTTTAATCATCTTCTCTCTTTTAATCTGATGCAGTTCTATATATTTTGAATTCATCTGTTTTGTTCTCTGAGGCAACCATAACTCAAGCTTGCAAAGAGATTCCTAACAATAAAGCCACATTATTTCACAGAAAGAATTAAAAGCGGATGGAATTTCAGCAGCTCTGTCTTGCACAAGGAATAGAAAATATCTGAGTATTAAGTTATGCAAGTTTTCTAAAACCAGATTAATTTTTATCATCTGGGATGGAGAACAGGTGCTAGAGTCACTTATCACAGAACAGCTACATTGGAACAGCTTCTTTTTATTACAAAAAAACAACACCTGACACAAAAATGGGACTTATGGTCCTCAATATCTTCTCCCCCACTCCCATTCTTTCTTTTGGCTGGGTTGGTTGGGGTTGGTGCGAATCCAACCTGTGTACATGCTTTCCATTCTAAGCAGATGCCTTTTTATCTACTCCTCCACTGATTGGAAGCCTTCTTGTCTAAAGAGGTTTGAACGG
The DNA here is from genome assembly GCF_964194415.1 of Vipera berus. Lineage (NCBI taxonomy): Eukaryota > Metazoa > Chordata > Lepidosauria > Squamata > Viperidae > Vipera > Vipera berus. Next base: position 15,585,617 of record NC_138205.1, read on the forward strand.
CTTGTATTGATTCCCTTCTCTTTACGGATATATCTCCAATAACCACCTTGATTTTTTTTGTTTCCTCCGTCTTGACCTCTGTCTTCTCTCTCAACCGGCCCCATAACTATTGCCTGGGGAATCGTACATATCTCAGATCACTCAACATCATCCAAGCACCCAAACCGCTTGAATCGGCTGTTTCCCTTCTCCCCCACACTTCCCATCCGCTCTTGAGGGTGAACTCACTTCCACAAACCCTTTGCTTACACGCGTTTCTTCTCCGCCATTCAACCCTCCCCCAGATCTGGCTTTTACCATGGACAGCTCCTTAGGAACCTCTTACTTTCCGCCGCCAATCCCCGCCGCCCCGCTCCCTCTGCTCTTCTTTCTGCTCTACCTCGTGGCTACTCCCTCCCTCCACCAAGTTGATCCCTCGCTCCCTCCTCCGGTCTACAGGCCGTTCGCTCCCCTCCCCACTTTGCTGCCTTCAGAAAGCCCTGATGTCACCCTGCCCCTCTCTGCTCCACACACGCGACTAAGCGTGCATAAGGATCCTTGCGTTACTCCGTGTCCCACCAGCCTTCGCTTTCTCCCTTTTCAAGGTAGGGCGCGTCGTCTGGAAGACCCCCTAACTCAGTCAAAAGCCTTCATTGCCGAGCCCTCCCTCCATCAGTTTCCAACTTCATCGCACGCCCTCTTCCCGCATCCCTAGTTCACACCCATCTTGGAGCAAAGAGGGCCAAAACCCTGTCTCTCCACCCCCCCACCACCACCCCCCAGCCATTTCGGCGGGCAGTCGCGCGCACGCACGCACGCACACACACACACACACACACACGGGGCCGAAGCGCCTCTCGTCGCCGATGTCTCCTCGCCTCCGCCAACCCGCCACTTTCCTCTTTCAGCTCCTTCCTCCCACGCACTCTCCCCCCCTCCCACGCCCTTATACCTGCTGCTCAGTCTTCCCGGTCTCCAGAGGGAACCTCATCCGAGGATGGGATCCACGCCCACCCAGCATTCCTGACTGCCCCTGCCCTTATTCCGCATCCCGACACTTTCCCACAGCCTGCTGCCCCCCAGGAGCAGGACGCCCCTTCATCTACCAGCGAGCGCCGCACTCCTCTCACCCACACCCAGCTCGCTTCGGTCTTTTTGGTCTCCCCCGCCCGCTTGCCGCAGCAACAACCGGTCTCCCGTTATAGAGATTGAGAGAGAGAGAGGTTTGGGGCGGCGGGTGTGTGTTGTGTTTGTGTGTGAGAGAGAGAGAAAGGCTGGACCCAAGCAAGGTCTCCCGTTCTCCTACCTGAGCTTCTGGCTATGTCCGGTTGGCAGAAGGTGTTGAGGTGGGGTGAACAGAGAGCTAGAAGGTTGGATGCCCCCCTCCCTTACTCACACATCACACCCCTCCTTCTTGCTGCTGTAACCCTCCTTTCTCCCCTTCCATGGACAGTGAGGCTACTGTAGATGGGAAAAAATGCAGCCTCCGCCCCCCTTCCTTCCCTCCCTCCCTCCCCCCCCACACCCACTCCTCTTACTTGCTCACTCGGCAGCTTTGTCTGCAAGGACGCCCCTTCCCCTCCCTTTGCACTGGTGCGCGTCAAATGGTCTCATCGACCCTGCTTCTTCAGTGCAAGCTGTGGGGGGAGTAGTTGTGGTTTTGAGTTTTATGAAGAACCAGCTGATCTGGCAGGGGCAAGAGATTAGCAGAGATGGTGCTGTTGCTGGAAAGTCCCATATATTCCCGGATATATATATATATATGCCTGTCTTTCCTTGCCAATGATAAAAACTTCACATTGACAAGCTACAAGTGCAGAGAGTATGGAAGAACTAGAGTCCCAGAACAATTGAACACCATTTCCTCTGGGACTGCCCAGCGCAAATCAAAACCTGGCCAAATTAGGAAGAACTGAAAGCTCCCATCGAAGGTGCAGAACTGAAACGCCAGCCTAGGAAAGATGGGAGAAACCAGACTAATTAATTATGCTTCGGATCCAAACGAGCTCAGCAAGCTGATGCGGGAGGTTTGATGCAGAAAAATGTTTTCAGGGGGAAATCCTGCTTCCTCAGGAGAAAATTATATAAAATCTCTCGGTTCCAGTCTTTCATCAATTATTTATAAGCTGCCCAGGCTGCTGCAGGAGGGAGGACAAAAAGAGCCCACAAATTAACTCCAAGCACAGCAGAGCTCCAGTGCAGCATTTAACGGCTTGCCAGGGCACAGCAACTGCATCACACCACAGTTTCTGGCTCCAAAACATTCAGAATTGCTCTTTCTCCTATAAAGAAGGCTATGCCCACTAAGCCATAACCCAGAAAGCAGTCTCATGAGTAATTGGAAGAAATAAGGAAGTGGTTAGAATGGAGATAGGCAACCTGATGTTTGATCCATTACACATTTTAAATACATATGAGAGGTCCCAAGATAATATGATAATTAATAAATAAATAAATAAATAAATAAATAAATAAATAAATAAATAAATAAATAAATAAATAAATATGATAATAAAAGGAGGTGCGAGAGAAGCCAGGAACCAGGATACTTCCCCCCACGCCCACCAAGTGATACCAAAATAATCTGACAATAAATAGACACAAGTGTGGATTTTTCCCTTCAATTGTTTTACTAAAATCTTTTGCTGCTGAGACACAGATCCAGAAAGGGCTCACAGAAGAGGAAAGGATGGAGAGGGGGAAGGGCTTACGAGAGAAGGAACAGGGAGAGTGGATATAGGTGGACACAGCTTCATTACATTTGTGTTAACAACAAAAAAAAACCCCACAAAGGAGGGTTATTTTAAATGTCAGGGGATTTTTTTTAATATATATATAATACAAAAAAGCGAGAGACTCTAACCCCGAACTGTGGGGGTCGCATGCAACAAGGGGGGTGTTCAGCAGGTGGGGCATCAATGCTTGGTGCGAAGGGCTGATGCGCTTGGAACACGAATCACGAGAGAAGCTGAGGAAATGGAGCATTAAAAGACACCATGGAAGAATGAGGCGCTGGGCAAGGAGGGGAATTCAGAGCAGATTCTCAGCATGGAAATGGAGAACACTCCACACTGAAGCCACGGAGAAAGAAGTACAGCCCTTCTCCATCTCATCTCACTGCAGCCCCCACAACCCCAGCCATGAGCACAAGGCACCCAAGATGCCGTGATAATCCCAACCTGCACCCCCTTCTAACTTCTCTGTAGGCTCCCCAAGTTTTGTCAATCCCTCAACCAACCCCATTATTTCTAACTCAGTCCTCCCTGCTCCTGCAATGTTGCTTATACTACGTCTCACAACTATGCCAGTCTTCAGTCCCCCTTGGTCTGTGAGCTGAGCTTACTAAGTCTCGTTGTTTCACTCTTTTTGTGTAGTTCCCTTGGGGGGGCCACAGGGGGCACTGCTGGAATAAGCAAGATCTACTTTGATAAAAAAGACTATCGTTATTTGGCTTAGACCATGGACAACAGAAATGAAAGCATTTCCAGGACTGTTCCGAGAGCCACAAGTTAAGAGTAACAGAGTAAGGGAGTCGATAAAATGAGGGTGCTCTCAAAACGCACAAAGTCCTTTCGTGGCCCTCTGAATAAGAGTTGCTTCATTGGCTGAGCAGATGCTTTCCCAGCTCCACTATTTTATGAGCACAGGCAGGGGGAAAAGAATGAATGAAACTGCCATTACATTAGAAACCCATATATGGCCAATGAGTATCCATCTGGGCTTGGAAGGCTCCAGCTGCCAGTGAGGGAGAGGGATGGGTCTGGGAGGGTTGGCTTCTGTCTCCCCACTCCCAGAAATCACCAGGGCTGTGTGGGGAGGGCTTGGCTCACAACCGAAGCTCCCTCCATGGGCAGCACCGTGACGGCAGCTGGAGGTGGAGCCGAGACGGCTGCAGCGAGGGGGCAGACCTCACCCGTACCTGTGGAGGAAGAGAAATAGAAAAGTCAGAGTGTTCATACCCAAACTCTTACTGTTATTGGCCCAAGCTTTCAACTTGCTTCCTACATCCTCTTATTACTACCTTAAACTAGTTCGGGTTTAATCATCCGGTTTGATGAGGTAAAGGAGAGATGCAGCTGTCCCTTCTCCAAAATACCCTATTTAGCCACAGACTGGTAGAATTTCTCTCTAAAAAGCTGAACGGATTAAGTATTTTAAATCTGCGGTATGCTAATTAAATAGGCTGGCACTAACTGTTAAGCCTGAAGACAATATGGAAACTCGGTTTATCGCTTAAGTGCCTGGATTAGGAAACTGTAGAGTACAATATAAAATAAAATGGATCTGTCCAGGATGCATAGTGCAAGCAACAGTCTGTAAAGGCAAAAAGAAGCTCAAACACTTACCAATGGGTTTGTATCTGCTGATAACATAAAGGTATTTGTTGATATCCCCAACCCTCCTGGTTTTAACATTAAAAAAACACACAAATCCCGTAGAAAAATATTCAGATAAATACAACACTCAATGGACCATGTGTGGCTTTTTAAAAACTAGAGCTCAAATCCTGAAGATGAACCTGCAGGAAGATCAGTCAAATCACACTAGTCAGATACTGCTATACGCAGCACTTTAAACTGGCAAAGAGATGCTAAGTTAGGATGCAGCTGCCCCCAAGGAGCTGGGATTCTCCCTTTTCTCACTCAACATATAAGGATGCCTAAACAACCCTAGGGGGAAAATGGGCCTCCCCTCCCCCTTCCCAGGACAGAAGGAAGTGGCTCTTGCCTGGTGGCCCGGCCAGTGTTTCACCGCAGCGGTTGGCCCTCAGTGGCCGCGGCCCCTTCTCCTGCGTGCGTCTGCAGATGCCCGTTGAGCTGAGCTGGGGTCTTGCAGTGCACGCCACACAGCTTGCAAAGGAAACGCTCCAGCCGCGGGGCGGCTAGTCCATGGTCCTTGACCGCGTGGACCCTGAGGTAGGCCGCTGTGGTGAACCCTACGGGAGGGGGAGAAGGACAAAAACCAGCCAGGTCAGTGTCCGGCCTAGTGAAAGCGTTAACCCGGTGTCCTGCAATGCTTGGTTGTGCTTCATCTTAGAGGTGGCTGTGTCTTGAAACTTAGTGAAGGATCTATTGCAACAAGCTTCCCTAATTTCAGAGACAGCTTCTCATCCCAAAGACAGCTGTTTCTTGCCACCAAGCAGGTTATTACTGCACAAACAGCACATCCCACCCTAAGGGCAGCTGCATCTTGCTACTAAGGAAATCAATATAGTACAAATAACCTAAACCTCTTAACATAAAGTCATCAAACCTTCAACAGAGACATTTTGGTAAGAGAATGTTAGTAGAATCCCCCTACAAGAGATTTATAATGTTGTATTTCTATTATTTAATTCACTACAAACTTCAGAGCTAAAATTGAATAAAAATTAATAATTAACTGCTATTTTATGTTTCCAACATTCCAGATATATGAACATATAATTATAAATATATGGATAACACACATCAGTCAAAAATGTAATCCAGGAGATATAATAAAAGCACTGTTAAACTTTTAAAAATTCAACAATTTTTAATTTGCACATTGTCCAATAATTTTAATTAATGTATTAAGGCTATTGCATTGTCAAGATCATTTGGGATACTGATCTATCAGATGGATAGAGCAGAAACAGACACATCCACTGCAGATGCCTTTCAACCATTCTTAAAATTATTTCTTGTACACGTCTATCAATTCATTGGACTATATCCACAGAAATAAGAAGCATAATCTTTCACTTACACTGCATACTATAAATCTCTTCAGTGTCCTACAAAATGAAACTAAGGAAATGCTTTGATACATAAATGGGAGAAAGAAATACTGGGAACCATTTGTATTGCCCAGCAGTTTGCTTATTGTAAACAAATATAAATTGGCAGCCTGATTAACCCTTGTGTATTAAGAAAGCTTAGTTCACAATTTCCAAGGTGTATTATGGATAATCTTAACAGGCCACACCTGCATTTTTGCAGAACTGCTCATGGGCAACAAATTTGGTTCCATGTTTAAAGGTTTTTAATATCCTTTCCATAAGGCCTGAGTCATTTATATAAAGCTATTTAGCTGTATTCTAGTTGATGGAAATTATGCAGCTTTTTTAAAAAAAATATGGAAATTTAGTAATATTCAAATAGGCTAGAAACTAGGAAACTAATTCTTGTACTGCATTAGGTTATGAAGCCAATGAGTTGACTTAAGCCGGTCATTCTCCCTCAGTTCTAGGAAGAAGGCAATGGCAACCCACTAACTGAAATGACTCACTCAGACAGTTGCCAGAAGTTGAAACTGACTTGAAGATACCCCCTTGCAAAAAAGGGAAAGTAATATCCAGAACAGAGATTAAATTGGGGTGGGGGCTGAGGCTGGGAATAGTACCCAGAAACAAAGTTGAACTTAAATTTATCTTCAAACAGGTTAGTCCAGAACAAAGAGATTTATGATTGAGATATTCCTGAAGAAAAGAGTGTAAGTGTAAAGCTTGAAAAACTAATTTACCTGGGATTAAATTCCAGTGAAACTGAGTGAAACCTAAGAAAACCTGTACACATTTGCATACAGGGCCTCTTAGCACATTTCAAAAAAGAGTAATATTTATATTTACAGTTAAGTTCAAATGTTACGCATCTGAGCCCTATTCTCTTACCTTTGTTGCACAGTTCACAGACATGATTCGGCCCTTGGCTGTGTACTTTCATGTGGTCTGTGATATAGGCAGCACTCAGCATCTTTCCACACACGTGACATGGGACCTTTTCCTCATGACGGACTGTGTGAGCACGTAGGCGATCCTTAGTGGCAAAAGCTGCTTCACAAGTCTGCAAAAATAGGAGCAAAGGAATCCTATGAATGAATGTTATATCCATTGGTCCATTGCTCAATGCATTTAACAGCTAAAGACTAAAGTACACATAAGGTGTTAAGGTGGAGATCATCTTTGCTCCCTGTTGCATCAGGAAGATTCCCCAGAACACTTGAACATAAATAAATAGAACACAGTTATCAATGGAGAAAAAATACCTCACATTTGAAGGGTCTCTCTGTTGAGTGGACTTGTCGAACATGGCTGTTCAAATGGTCTGGCCTGTGGGAGGAAAGGAAAAAAAAGTAAGATGAAAAGTGCTTTTCTTATTCAATCTCTAAAAGAGGTTGGGGTGATTCTACTTATCCACCAAAAAAACCTTGTGTTGAGGAATATTTGGGGGAAGACTGGAATAACAGTGGTAAATTTATTTTGTAGTAGGATTTTATATATTTTTAAAAAACTTGGAAGAATCATGTACTTAACTGCTGCAAAAGCAGCACATATAATAGGAACAGCCTTCAGAATTTTAGTTCCACTCTGGAAATTCTCATTATGTACAATACATACCACTAGTGGTGGAAAATACATGTTTGACACTTTAAAGAATTAACTAATGAGAATTTAGATAATTATATCCTGAGCAATTCATAAGGAATTAATCTGTTGGACTTATGGAGGGCCCATATCGAGCAAGTCTGGAAATTAGAATCCTGGATGTGACATTATGGTTTTCACGTGTCAGAACATTCACTATTAAAAATGAGACTGTTTAACTACACCTGGTTTAATTGGAACTAATTTCTGTAAGATTTTGCTTCTAGCATTCATAATAATGGGAACAATTTGTAAATAGATTCAAGTAGTGTCTGCTATAAATATTAAATAAAAGTAGGCAGGAGGGATTTATTGCAGACAGTGGTACATCCTGTTTTATGCAATTTCTTTTGCTTCAGACTATACTTGTATTTTGAATTCAATGACTGTCTTATTTAGAGACCATTTGCAATTATCACAGTAATGAAAAAGTAACTTAACCAGCTCATTTATAGCCTTCACAGGTTTGTAAAGCAAAGAAAAACTGAAATAAGATCATAAGCACAGTTGCAGTTTCATTTAGTGACTCCATCCCTTAATGACTAATTGCCAGTCCCAATTGTGGTTGCTAGAGGACTATCTTTAACAAATCTTTCTAACCCAGCAAGTATCAAAGGTATTAGACTTTTTTAATAGTTTTTAATTATTATAAAGTGTTTAAAAATATTGAAGATATCTTGTATTTTTGAATCCAAAAGAATCAATTCCTTTTATAAAACAAACTGGTTTATAACTATTGGTTCTTTTTAAAAGGAGCTTTCCTTAAGTAAAATGTAATAATTGATCAACCTGGCAATTTATTTGGGATGCAAAATTACAAATGCTTGGCATTTGCAGAACATGAATATACTGTAAACATTAAAAATATCATATATTTAAAAAGCAAGCACATGGCTTCCATAGTGGGGGGAGGGGGAGTGAGGGCAGCAAATAGAAACCAAGGAAGTTTCTTGAGTACCAGCAACCTTTTTGATTGCTATTATCCATTTTTCCCTTGCCTTCCACATACAAGGTGCAACTTTTATTGTCTTTTTTTCCAAAACAGCCAGAAAAATTTAATATCCCTGTTAGTAGGCAAGTGAAAGCAACATAACCTTTAATTTTATTTGCTAAGACATATCAGCCGGAACTATTTTTCCTGTGTATTTTTTTTTAATTCAACGTTTGTGGGAATGTCTGAAAATCACCAACCTGGTAAGCTTATTTGCATTTCTGAAGTGGAACACACATTCTTATTGTTTGGAACTTGCCTTTAGGGCAAGGATGTAAAAAAGTGTAGTTCATAAGCCATATGCATCTCATCAGCATCTGTCTGGTGGCCTCCAGAGTACGCAGGATCAAAACCGACTTCTTTGGTATATTTTGGAGTGATTTTAACAACCAAACACTTTAGAGGCAAAATCTTAGACCTGTTCAAAATCCCAATTTCCCTTTCCCTCTTGTGTCTTGTTTTGAATCCTGAGTCTTCTCCGCTTTTCAGTTCTAATTTTGAACTGAAGAAATTGTGCAGTCTCTAGGTCTAAATACCGTTTGAGATTTCTCACTTCTGCTCATGCCATTTTAAATAATTTATTTTTCTTACAATCTATGCCCTAAATTAAGCAGTTTCAGTATTTTAGTCCAAGGTATTCCAGACTCTTGCTATTTTATAGTTCTATTTCTTCTGGGCAGGTGTTTGTTGAAATATCCCGGAGTGCCAAAGTATTTAAAACTTTTAACCACAGCACACTGACAAATATTTATAAGCTTGTTGCCAATACAGTACCATAATGTCATTACTTGATACACTTGCAAGGTTTTATTTCTGAAAATGTGGCATTTCCTTTTCCCACAAACTGACCACATGGTTTGCTGCTTGATCCAAGAATATTTTCTAATATGTAAAAATCAGACAGCCTGGAATCTTTTCAGACTGTCATTTTGAGGAAAATGTAAGGCATTCCATGTTAACATGGAGTTAAAAACAAAGATCTCCCCAAATGTAGTATGCTGGCAATGATAAATTTTGTTTCCCCCCACTTCCCATAACTTTCTTAGTATAGACTTCTTTATTTGGAGAAATTCTAAGTCATTTACTACCTAAAGAGCAAGTTTTTTTTAGAATGTCTTTGAAGAATTGCTTCAAACTGTATCAAGCTGACGAGGTAATTTCACAGGTAATATCAAAATGAGTATGCATTGGAATGAGATTAAAATGTTTTTCCCCATTTCTTTTTAAATTCAATAGATCTTTTGTTTTCTGAGGTTCCAAACCTAATTCTTAAGCCTGCCAAGGCATTTCAATTCACTTTCGGTGTCTTGTGCACATAATAATCAGAAAACTGCCTGAGAGATTCTTTTATGTCAGAATCCAACAGAACTATGGCAAGAATTGGGAAGCTTTCCAAGTTAAGGTTGCACATTGTCACCTGTAGCCACACCAAGGAGAAATATGTTCTCACATTTGTTCACTATTTTTCTCTCAGCTGCTATTTATATAGAATAAGGAAATTGTTGCTAAGGTTAATGATGAAAAGCAAGCAAAGATTTCCTAAGGAGTTGACTATTATGGAGACCCATAGAACTAAGTGTCTACCAGTGTCTCTTAGAATGTTATGTAGATATATGGGGAAGTTAATAAAGGAGGAGGGCCTGGTCTGGCCCACAGACCTCCCTAGATGATTTGGGAACTTGCACTCCTATATTATTATGCCTTCGTAAGTCAGTTTGGCATGTGGTATGTGTATTTGTCTTTACCAAAAAGGGGAACTATTTTTCTCACATTTCTCGTGCAAACACTTTAAAAATTCCCATATGAACTGCATCGGGAGAAGGGTGGTATACAAATAAAATAAAATAAAATAAAATAAAATAAAATAAAATAAAATAAAATAAAATAAAATAAAATAAAATAAAATAAAATAAATAAAATAAAATAAGAAAATAAATAAATAAATAAATAAATAAATAAATCCTCCCTGAGCCCTCAACTCCCTCATACCGAGAGAAACTCTTCCCACAGTGGCTGCAGATGTACGGCTTGTGCACAGCACCATCATGTGAACGGACATGATAGCTCATGCGGTCCTTCCGTTTGAACCGTTGCTGGCAGACAGGACATTGGTAGGGCTTCTCATCTGAATGTGACAACTTATGCCGATTGAGATGGTAGACATCCCGGAAGGCTTTCCCACACATCTCACAAGCATGGTTCTTCCGGATACGTTTGCCTGATGCTGTAGTGGTCACTAGGCCTGCACCTGACCCTGCTGTGTTTCCAGTACCCTCAGCAGGGGCAGGTGTTGCTGGGGCTGTACCACCGATGGCAGAAACGCTAAGCAAGCTGAGGGGAACCATAGTGGGCATCTTCATGGTTGTGGGTCCAGCGCGAGAAGCTTTTGCTCCTGTGTGTATAGCTTCATGACGCCGCAAGTTGTAGCCATTCTTGAATTCTTTAGCACACAGGGAGCAGATGTAGGGCCCTTTACTCTTCGGTTTCTTCTGGGCCTCAGCTGCCTGTGGGTTGGCAGGAGCTGCCTGTGGGGTAGGGGCTTGCGTGGTCTGAGTGGATGGCACTACCTGCCCACTCCCACCTTCGGAGGCAGAAGGCTGCTGCTGTTTCAAGGCAGCTGTATCTACTGTGGAAGCAGCTGGTGCAGAAGCAGTGGCAGCAGCAACCACAGCAGCTGCAGCTGCTGTTTCTTGTGCTGCAGCCAAAACAGGCAGGAGGTCCACTTGGAGGGACTCCGCAGGGGTAGTTGTCTGTTGGGGAGGAGCAGTTGTGGTGGCAGTCTGAAAAAAGAGAGATTGTATAATTGAGTAACATAGTGATGAACAATGAAGTCTGAAACCCTACAGTAATCTAGCAACTTAAATACAAAGCTAAGTAAATTCTCACTTCAAAAGCAAGCATAGTTTTTCCTAGCAAAAAGAGCTGGATTAATCAATATGCAGCATGTGCTACTAAGCAAAATAAAAGCAAATTAGTTTTTAATATACCAATATTTGAGAGTTCCATCATGTGGAGAATTTCCCTTTTCTGCTCCTAGAATGTATTACAATGTCCCACTACTGAGACTAAAATTAGTTTCCTTGTTGCATAACAGATAAGTGACACAGTGTGTGTATTTAAAATTGATTGTTTACAAATATAAGGAACAATATCAGCACCTGTGAAATATCCTTGGAATAAGAGTGGAAGAAAAGTAGCTGGCTTTTGTCTATGACAGTGCAGTGGAGGGAGTAATTCCACAGTTCAGCAGAAAGATATTGTGATATGTTGAGTTCTATCCCATTTGTTTTCCAGAGAATGTCTTTCTCTACACTAAACAGAGGTGATCAGTTTTAGTGTGTGCACAAACAACTGTCATCTAGACTTAAGGGTATATAGATGTGCAAATGCCCAAATGATGCTTTTATGTTTTAATACCTGCAAGGCAGAACAATCTCATTTTTCTTATGGTTTTCCTTCAGTACTATGTATTAGAGATTAAGTCCATGTAGTAGTACTCTCTAGAAATGAATGCTTTTGACTAGGTTGAACTTTCCAATTATACTTTTGCCAAATGGTTGGGAATTTCTATGTACTGTACTGTACTGTGAAGTGAAAATACAGGCATCCTAAAATGTGAAAAAAACTGTAGCAGTTTATAATTATTTTTCTTTTTAAACAATGCCTACCACTAGTTTAGCTTCCTGGAGGAATCACTTTAATTTTACCTTGATGTTCTCAGCACTGCAGAAATGTTCATTCACAGTGATAGGGAGCATATTTTCATTTTTTTAAGACAGACCTGCTTCTAATTTATCCTGAAGAATTACAGTAATAAAATTTAACTTAAAATATTTATTTTTAAATGATACTGAACAGTGATCTCTCTTGCAGCACATAATAGTTTTCTTAGTATAAAACTAATTATACTCTCTCAAGTCTGTGCTGTTAAATAAGTTTCTGAGTCAGTTTCAAAAACTATTTTTTAAATTAAATCAACCTTGAAACCGCTTCCATAAAAATGACCACCCTGTTGCTCAAACATGCTTGCTTTCACAATTTCAGAAAATTTATAGGCAAAATCAGTAAGGGAAGGCCTACCCTCTTCCTCAGAAGCATCAGATGATCAGCTATTACAAGGTAGATTTATAGAACCCATCTAGGAAAAATTCAGTTGCATTTTAAAATGCATGATTATCCTCAATCATGCATATTTCAATGTTTATCTAATTTCTCTCTAGTTGCCCAGAGCATGGAGTTCTGAGATTACAGCACTGCTAAAATTAAACATAAACATATATATATATGAACGATTCCTAGGTTTCAAAAATCAATCAATTCTAACAAAAACATGTAGATACTGTTGTCATATTTAGGCATTTTATTTTGCCTTTCATACTTACAAAAGAAGTGCATCTTCACACCACAAGGTATAAATATTATGTTCTGCATATTATCTGTACTGCTGATTAAAATGAAGGGCAGAAGTATAGTCCAGACAATCCAAGGTATAAGTGAACAGTGATACTGCCATACCTATCTCAAAGACAGATTCTCAGTATTATAGTGATTGCTCCAACCACTCAAAAGAAAGCACGGAACAGGAACTATCATATAGTTTAACTTTTCTAAGACATATGTAGGATTGAACATATAAACTTGTGAAAAAGTAGAGAAAAATGCCGCTTATTAGATTTATATATAAATTCTTGTTTGTGATATAATAATCTTGTGATATAATAATCAATATACAAGGCATTCAGAAAGTTTTCAAACTCCCTTCACTTTTGATTCTATAATTGTTGAAATTCATTTTTTCTCATTAATCTACACTCAGTATCCCATAATGAGAAAGTGGATACGGAATTTTAGAAACGTCTGTAAATTATTAAAAAGAAAAAAAACACCCTGAAATATCAGATTGGCATAAGTATTCAGACCCTTTGCAACAACACTTGAAACCTAGCTCAGGTGCCCCCCATTTCTCTTAATTGTTGCTGACATGTTTCTACACCTTGATTGGAGTCCGCCTGTGGTAAATTAAATTGATTGGACATGATTTGGAAAGGCACACACAGAGCTGACAATGCATGCTGTAGCAGAGCAAAAGCCATGAGGTCAAAGGAATTGCCTGTAGAGCTCAGACAGGATTATTGCAAGGCACAGATCAAGGAACCTCTATAATAAAATTTCTGCTGCACTGAAGGTTCCTACAAGCACAGTGGCCTCCATAATTCTCAGGACCATCTGCTGCCGGGAACAAATTCCCATCGTCCAGTACGCTCACACAGAGAAGGCCTCCTCAGGGTACCGTCAGCTAGGCAATGTTGGCTGGCGACCCCCAGGGGGAGGGCCTTCTCTGTGGGAGCACCAGCCCTGTGGAACCAGCTCCCCCGAGCTTCGGATGGCCCAAAATCTCCAATCCTTTCGCCGCGGCCTCAAAACACTCCTTTTCCACCAGGCTGACCTGGACTGACAGGCATTTTAATTAATTATATTTAGAATTTTTAATTTATTTTTAGTTTTTAATTTTAATTTATTGCACAGATGATTTTAATTTTATTTTTATCTTGATTTCTGTACTTATTATATGTTTTGTTGTTAGCCGCCCTGAGTCCTTCGGGAGATAGGGCGGGATATAAATCCCATCAATCAATCAATAAATAAATAAATGGGAAAAGTTTGGCACAACCAGATCTCTTCCAAGAGCTGGTCACCCGCTCAAACTGAGCAATCAGGGGAGACCGACCTTAGTAAGAGAGGTGACCAAGAACCCAATGGTCATTCTGAGTTCCAGAGATCCTGTGTGGAGGTGGGACAGAGTTCCAGAAGGACAACCATCACTGCAGCCCTCTACCGATCTGGGTTTTATGGCAGAGTGGTTAGATAGAAGCCTCTCCTCAGTGCAAAACACATGAAAGCCCAAATTTGCAAAAAAGCAACTGAAGTACTCTCTGACTATGAGGAACAAGATTCTCTGATCTGATGGAACAAAGAATGAACTGTTTGGCCTCAATTCTAAATGTTATGTCTGGAGACAAGCAGGCATCGCTCCTCACCTGCCCAATATCACCCCAACAGTGAAGCATGGTGGTGGCAGCATCATGCTGTGGGGGTGTTTTTCAGCAGCAGGGACTGGGAGTTTAGTCATGGTTGAGGGAAGGCTGAATAGTGCAAAGTACAGGAATATCCTCGATTAAAACCTGTTCCACAGCACTCAGGACCTCAGACTGAGCCAAAGGTTCACTTTCCAACATAACAACAATCCTAAGCACACAACCAAGACAACACAGGAGTGGCTTAGGGGCAACTCTGTGAATGAGTGGCCCAGTCAGAGGCCTGACTTGAACTCTATTGACCATCTCTGGAGAGACCTGAAAATGGCTGCCCACCGAGGGTCGCCATCCAACCTGACTGAGCTTGAGAGGATTTGCAAGGAAGAATGGTAGAAAATCCCCCCAATCCAGATGTGCAAAGCTTGTCACATCATAACCCCAAAGACTCAAGGCTCTCATTGCTGCCAAAAGTACTTCAACAAAGTACTGAGTAAAGGGTCTAAATACTTATACCAATGTGATTTTGCTGTTTTTTCCTTTTTAATAAATTTACAGACATTTCTAAAATTCTGTTTTAACTTTATCATTATAGGATACTGAGTGTAGATTAATGAGAAAAAAAATAAACTTCAAAAACTGTAGAATCAGGCTGCAGCATAACAAAATTGATAAAAGTGAAGGGGTCTGAATACTTTCTGAATGCACTGTAGGTGTCCAGATCAGACATTTTTTGTAACTTTGAACGAGTTAATTTTATTTGGAAATAAATCTCAATACGTTCAGCAAGATATAGTCATGAAACATGCAAAGAAATATTGTCACTAAAATGATATAATTACGGTAACATGCCTTAGAAAAAAAAATGACCATAAAACGCTACATAATCTTTGACCTACAATTTCAGAAAATGATCTGTTAGCTATATTATTAACAAGTAGGTTTTAGTGCTTTATAAAGAAAAAATATATTTAAATATAATCTTTAAAAAGCAAAACAATTTATTGACATAGAGTATGCCAATCTCACTTGCTTCTGTGTCCATGACAAAAGATGGCAAAATGGTAAGATAAGCAATTCTAAGTCTTTCAAAATTACAGCTGTAACGGGGGGGGGGGAGAGGAGGGAGCCCCCTCTTTCCATAGTCCCAAACATGGGTGCAAATTGCTACTTGTTCTTGTGGGATACAAATAAAAATCCAAAGTAATCAAGCCACAAAATGAAGAGAAAAAGTGGGTAGACTTTTGACTTATCCCTGAAAAAACTGGCATCTCAGCTACAAGGTCAAAGATAGCAACCTGTGTTTCATGCTATTTATCTACTATAAGCAGTAAAGGCATGGATGTTTATGTTTATGCCTGCTTGGTAAATGAAGCTCCAATTGACTGCAAGACTTACGTGACGAAGCTATTCCAGATGTATTGTGTTTTGGGATACATCATCTCAAACCATGTTTGGATAGTAAGTACACGGAGGCATTTTTTTCCTAGGGCTGAGCAACACTCATCTGTCAGACATCTGTCAGCATCAAACGTTTTGCATTTTCCAGAAATACAGTACCATTTTTATGCAGATTGGCTTTATTTTTAAATAATCATGAGGAAATCTTAGGGTGCAGTTATACTGGGAGTTAGGCCCCATTGAATAATTTAATCTTTACTTTAAAAAGCAGAACAAATCCAAAATGATGGGTCAAACTTTTTTTTCTGTTCAATCCTGTCCAATACTCAAGACTTGTCTGAATTAGTCTCTGCAGTTTTTTTGGCAAGGTTTTTAGAAGTGGTCTGTCATTGCCTCTTTTCCTAGGGCTGCAAGAAATGACTAGGCCAAGATTATTCAGCTGGCTTCGTGCCTAAGGAGGTCCTAGTTTCTAGCCTGATGTTTTAACCACTACACTAAACTGACTCTCACCAGTTTTATTAGTCTTGGCCTAATCATTATTTCAGAGCCAACAGTATCAAAATGAAAGTGACTTCAAATAATGACTAGATTATTATAAAACTCATTTATAGCAACAGCAACAACTTTCAATAAAAGTCTTGCAAAGGGTACGATTACTTCTGATATACATAAAATCTAATCTGCAATAGTGAGACGGTTGCTTCTAGCAATTGTTTTCCAAAGAATCACTTGATTTTCCTTTATTGCCTAAATAGCTCACCTGGAAAGGACTTTGACTACAGCCCTGAGCAGCAAAAAATCTTGACTGGATTTCAGACCCGACCTGTAGAGGATTCTGAGTATGACTCTGCTAAAAAAACAAAATAAAGATCAGGGAATTTTAATAAAAAATGACTCTTATGACAGGCAACTGCAAGAGTTAAATTCAAAAACCAATAGAGAGAAATAACTTAGTGATTCCACAGGAAAGCTGATTTAAACTGGAAGAGGAGCTCATTATAAAAAATAAAATACCTTAAACCAGGTGGCAGCATGACCCTTAGAAAGGATAAAATATAAATACAAATATAACTGCTGTAAAGATCAGAAACCATTTTTATACCCTTTTCTTTCCTTCATTTTTTCTTTGCTATTTATCACTTTTCTTTTACCTTAAGTTTCTCTTTAAATTTGAGTTGTTTTTACCTTATAAAAAAGGCTTCTTTAATAAAAATATTTTTGAAAATGTCAGCCATATTGAATTTTTGGATTGGGAGAAAGCTCAAACTTTTCTTCATCTGAGCTAAGTAATTTTAAGCACTGTATGCAAGTATGAACAAATTATGAATACATTGCAAAATTGAGTTGGAAATGAAAAAATAGCAGGAAAAAAAAGAATTTATAACATTAAGTACATCAATTAGCATTCAAATTCAAATCACATGAAACAGCATGGTGTCAAAACAGATAGTTGATTATGTTTGCAGCCAAAATAAATTGAGATTCTATCTAGAATACTAGAGTTGTATGAAAATGTTCTGTAAGGAGACCAGAAAAGATAACTGGTAGCAATAGATATAGACAGTCACTGTATATGTATGTGCCTTACATTTCTGAAGTATAGAATAAAGGCTATGATGGGGGAAGATAAAGAGAAAGCTGCAGATGAAGTTGAGGTGTAGTGTATGAAACTTAAGAAAACAGTTTAAAGGAGAATTATTTAGAAGTGGTTTGAAAACTGAGTGGTGGTCTATCTGAAAAATAGAAGGCCTTGGTTGTCTTCTGCAGAGAAATTTCTGATCAGAAAGAAAAGGTACTGGAAAGAAATACAGCATTTCTTTTGGGGGAGCATATAACAGGAAGAGGCTAGTCTTTGCTGATAAACACTGAAAACTGAGGTTCAAAGAATTAAAGGTGGTGGAAAAAAGACGTTGAAGCAAATACAATCAACTGACTTGAGGCCTCTGAGCCATATGCACATTTTGTCCCAAAACACTGGGGAGTAAACGAATGGAAGAGATGTGCCTCTTATTAGGCATATCTACATCTATTTATATAATATTAACTATTTATTGGCAAAACGGCAGAATCCAGGATTTACATGTATGTTTGAAACTGTTGGGGAATGGACTAAAACAGGCTTAAATGATTACAAAAGGGGAACAAATTAAGACAACTCAATGGAGTGAAGAAAGGACAGCATGTCAAGGCAAGTCCAAGGCAACACACCTGGGGTGGGGTTTGACCACCCACACCAATTCACCCCAAATGTTAGAAAGTTAAATAAATGGAGTCAATATGCCTCTTCCTAGTGATGTCTATAGCTCTCTATTACTAGGTCAGATGGAAGACTTGGGGATTTTTCTGCATTATCCTATGGCAGACCACCTACCCTTGAGAGTTCATACCAAAAAACATGAGAGGAAACAGGTGGAAAATTCACACTACACCTGTTGGCCCCAGAAGGTAGTCCATAGCCACCCCCTACCGTAAGTGCATGCGCTTGAGGGCAAGCAAATACTGGGGACCGGAAAAGAAGAAGGAAGCACCTTTTGAGCATGAGTGGCCAAGTTCAAACTAACGCGGGGTGGAAACCCCTGAGATACCGGCCTGACAAGCAGGGAGCCAACACGGATAAGGGGCATGATATTGGCAGAGGGTGGTGGGAGCAGGAAAGGGAGGGTTACGCGCGTGTGGCAAAACTAGGGCGAGGCGACTAAGGCGCGCCTATCTTGGGGGGCATTTTGGAAAGACAGCTCCCTCGGAGTGGGGCTGAGGAGGCACCGAGGTAGCAACTGGCAGAGGAAAAAGGTGGGGGAGCAGCGCGAGGGGCTGGGCAGAGCAAGCGCGAGAGGGAGGTGACCGTTGGCGGGGGGGGGGAGAGAGAGAAGCGCGAGGGGCTGGGCACAGCGAGCGTAGACAACGAGGGGGTAGAGGGAGCGCAAGGCAACGCTGGGCGGAGGGAGGTGACCGTTGGGGCAGCGCGAGGCGGACGGTGGAGGGGGGGGAGCGCGTGCCGAGTGCGCCCTGCTGGCCCGCGCGCGCAAGGGCCCCCGCCCGCTGAGATTCCCGAGGGGAGGGGCGGGGCAGGGAGGGTGTGAGTAGGGAGCCTAGAGCTGCAGCTTGCGCTCTCTTGTCCTTCCCTGCTCGCGCTCCCCCCCCTTTTTTTTTGCGGAGAAGGGAGGGGGAAGGTGGAGGAAAAAAAGGGGGGGTTACCTGGAAGATGAAGCTGCTCCAGTTGCTCGGGTCCATGGCGGCGGTAACGAGCGGGGGAGGGGGTTCGGCTCGGCGAGAGGGGGGGTCGGGAAGGGAGGGGGGAGCGAGTGGGGAGCAGCAGCAACGTCGCGCGGGCGGGGGGAGTGAGGTGGGAGGGGGGATAGAGCGAGGAGGCAGCGGCGCGAGGATTCCTCGGCGCGCACGCTGATTGGCCCCTTCTGCGCGCGCGCGCGCGCGTGCGTTCCCCCCCTCCCGCGCCACAGCGTTTCTGAGCGGGAGGGGGAAAGGAGGGGTGTGGAGAAGGCGGCAGGTAGTGATTGGGTGGGGCTGTAGTCCTCGCTCCCGACGTGCGCGGAACCGTACAAGGGATCCCACGTGTGGTGCCTGCTGATTGGGCGGACTGGCGAGCGCTGTGACCGTAGGGCTCATTCTTTTAAAGACTAAAGTTGATTGGCCAATGCCAAGACGGCCGCGCGCGAGTAACGGTTGTCTGTCTCTTCGCCGTTATTTTTTTTTCTTATCTGAGTGACATGGACCCGTTTTACAAAATGGCCGCCAGCCTTGATCTTTTCACCTTCTAATTTGGTTACATTTTTGCTGCCAGCCGTCCATATTATTCGGCTTTACATCGATTTAATCTTTACTGGAAAAAGCGCGACAAGGATTAACGAAGTCCATATTAGCCTGTTAAGTTTAAATTATTGTATTGACCAGTAAAGAGCTCCATTGCAGAGGACAAGTACCTTATAATGTAAAGTATACATGTACCTTGCGTTCTGAGAAGCTGTAACACGGGATTTTTTCTTCTAACCAACCTATTCAGGAAGCATAGTACCGTCCTCTCTTGTAATTTAGACAGTATACAAAATAAAGCATTATCAATGTTTAAATAATAGACAAATTGATTTAAAATTATTGGGGGAAAAACAAGTTAAGTGATTTTGATTCTAGCAGTGTTACCCTATAAATGCCTGGGTGAAAAGGTATCTCTTAACTGATGAGCCAAAGATAGCTTTAGGCAAGCCAATACAGGTACTCAATTTACGACCAAAATTGAGCACAAAATTTATGTTTAAGTGAGTTTTGCCCCATTTTACAACTTTTCTTGCCACTTCAAGTGAATCACTGCAGTTGTTAAATTAGTAATGGTTAACTGAATCTGATTTCCTCATTGACTGTCAGGTAACAAAATGAGAGTCCTTGTCTTCAGGATACTGCAACAATCATAAATGAGTGAATTGTCAAGCATCTGAATGTAAATCACTTGCCCATGGAGATGCTAAGTGAGAAAAACTGTCAGAAGTCAATTTTTGCAGTTATGTAACATTGAACAGTCACTAAACAGACTTGTCAGTGGAAGACTACCTATACCTCCAATGAAAATAAATTTCCATTGATGGATAACTGTTGGGCCATAATTGAGTGCATTTTTAAATACTTTATTTTAACTATTTTTACCTGCTCCCTGGATAGAAAAATGGGATATAAATCATTGTGAAAAACAGTAAGAGCAACAGATAGATCCAATGTTTTAAACTGATTTTTTTTCTTTTTGTATACTACTGCATGCCCCTTTGGTGAAGTGGTTAAGGAATCAAGCTAGAAATCAGGAGTTGTAGTGCCACCTTTTTTGCACAAAGCCAGCTGGATGACCTTGGGCCAGTTCTTCTCTTTCAGCCCTCAGTAGAAGGCATTAGCAAGCCAATTCTGAAAAAAAGAAAATTGCAGGGACTTATCTAGGCAGTTTCCAAGACTCGGACACAATTCAACAGAAGAAAAAAAGGGGAATTCAAGAAAAATGGAGTAGAAAATGGAGTATTAAGTATTAATAAGCAATAGTAGATATGCTACTGCAGAGCTGTGAGAGCTGCATAACAGAACTTAAAGTTAGAGCTCTGAACAGGTCTTTATATATTGCCAAAATTTGCTGGAAATTTGTCATTTTTTACATTGAAAGATAATTTATTTCTAGTGAACAATAACCTAAAATAAAATATCATTTCTTTACACTTGAAAAAAATTGCAATTCTGATTTTCACTTATTTTACTTTTGTTTGCTTTCTTCTAAGGAAATCCAGTGATCCAGTCCCTGAATTCATACCTGCCATGCTCAAATTTAACAGGATTGCCATGTTGGGAAAATATATATGGCTACTGACCACAACAAAGAGATCCAAGTATAATGACTTGGCATGATGTGCATATTTAGCCATGGTTAAATCATGGTTTAACTTGACCTGAACCCTTTTAGTAGTTCTCAAACCAATTAACATCACTGGATTAGGATATGCTCCCAATCTTCTAATACTGATAAGTTTTTGTATTTATTACTTTGAATTGCATGCAGTACAAAATATTTAATGAAGTCTTCAAAATCCACTTTACCACAGTTCAGATAAGCTGTTTTCACACAGCATCTTGGATCACAAATTGCTTTTGTATGTGGTTATTTTATGACATGGTATGTTGATCAGAAAGCTGTACTGTATTGAATAAAACCACATCCTGCAGATATAATCCTTGGATATCTTCAAAGGAGACAAATAATGCGCATGTTATCAGGCCAGTGTCCACATATATAATTCACAGCTGACAGGATGCAAGAGAGAAATAATGGTGGCATTTTTGTGATCCTCTCATCATGCACGTATCATTTTGATATCACGGGCTTGCTACAAATGCTCATCCATTTTTGATACATCCATTTTCTGTGGACTGATCACCGTATCGTTTCCAGTTGTTGCAGATATTTTCTTAGTTGTCAGGTTTCCAAATTCTGCCCTGGCAGCTTCTAAAAACCTTGTTTTAAAAGCACATCAAAATACAAGCTCAGCATTTCTTTATACTTATCTGGTCTGAGCAAATTAGATATCTTTCTAGTGACTACAGTTTACTTCTCTGTATCTTATCAATTACCAGATGACAATAAAAAGTGCTTTCATTGCAGTTGTACAGTCCAGATGTATGCACATTTACAGTATTCAGTAATATTTATGACCAAATATAAAGAATTGATGCAATGTGCTGAAACATACAGAACGCCTCATGTTTATCGTAGGAGCAATACTACGTCTCGTGCCTCAATAGGAGAAAGTCAAAGAAAATGGCTGACGAGCTAGAAGAGACACACACTTCCCGGTTTTGTTTCACCCAATCCTTTCAACTGGCTGAGTCACTTACAGATACATAGTAACAAACTACATCTCCGTAATTCCACCAACCAATTTTCTCTAAGCACATGCGGGCTGCGTACGCCAATTCCGCGCTCGTAGATCAGAAAGACGCATGCGCTCCAGGAAGGAACGGAACCGTGCACGGAGAGATGCGGAGGCACTGCGAAAACAATATGCTCGTGCTCGACTGTCGTGCGCGCCTGAGCTCAAGAGAAGTTGTAAATAAAGTAAAGCGCATGCGTCTCAGGGGTCTTGTGATTCCAGATTTACACCGCGTCCGCCGCGGTGTGCAAAGTAGCTCGTTTTGCGCATGCGTTTTTCCACAAGCGTGAGAATGCGGGGACAATATGCCGCATGCGTAATAAGACCGGCTAGTAATTCTAACTTCCGGGTGGCGACTGGACGTGGGGTCGCTATTTCACTGGATGCTTAGGCGAGATCGGTGAACGTTTGAACGGTTCCTTAAATAATTGCAGTTCGATGGTGCTCCGCATGGATTAAGTACCCAGTCCCATCACACTGTACTGCAAGATTCCTTTTGAAGTCTTCACTCTACTCCAACTATCCTCAGAGAGGCTGTTAGGAGAATTGAGGGGATCCATGCTACTCTCTGAGCTTGGTTGCTCTCTTGCAGACGATTCATTACCCAAGCTAGATAACATCAATGCTAGTAAGGAGTCGGGTTTGCTCTCAATTTATATTCTAGTGGCTTTCCCTGTGAGAATATAAATTGAGAGCAAATCCCACCCCTTTTAGCATTGATTATGCTACCTAGTTTTGCAATGAAACCTCTGCAAGAAAACAACCAAGCTCATAGGGCAGCATGGACCCCTCATTTCAAGCCCGACCTACAAATATTCACCTTTATCAGAAGAATTTTCTTGGTCTGGTTTTCTGAGCCAAGTCATCAATAAACACAAATGGCAGCTGCTGGAAGTAAAGTATTTTATTCATTCAACATAAGACAGTGGTTAAAGGTAGCCTACCTCATTAGGGGCCTACCAGTAGAGGAATATATCATGACGTGGGCTTTGATGTTTACATGTGCAGATCCAGATGCTCCTGCCCTGGGCTTTGTTCCTGAAGTGCATGCTGGATGTATATATTAGGATGTTAGTCTGAGGTGATGTAATATCCGGAGAAAGGAAAGGAAGGTTGCCTTCAGCTGTATAGATTCCTTCCTAGGTGTGGATTTATAATGAGGTAATCAAACAAGTATTGACATAAAAGATTTCCCTTATCTGCCTAACAGGCAGATTAGAGGGTTTTTTTTAACTTCTAACAAGGGCATTCCAGAAATGTGACATTTGTCTTTTATTTCTGTAGTTGTGGGGAAAATAAGAGGAAGGAGAATTAGGTGTGTTTGCCACCTTGAGTTATGTATAAAAATAAAGGCTAGAAATAAATATTAGAAGACAGGCATGAGATGCCATAAATTATTAGGTAAATCTATAAAGACATATGCAGGGGAAAAGAATAAAGACTAGATGGATATCTTAAGTCTTATGTTATTATACCTTTATTAGATTCATTGCTAAAAGAAATACAACTGTATATTGAGAAAAAGCAAATACAAATAAACATAGACAAAAATTCATTGCAGTGCTCAGTTTCCCCTCAATTGCCAATTCTAGCTGAAAACATACTTGAAGATTACACACACACAAAGATACCCACCCACCCTTACATGTATGTAATTTGTTCAAATGTACATCTATCTGTAAATATATATATCTGTCAGAAGACATACTCTAGAACAGGGGTGTCAAACCTGCAATGTTACGTGATGTGTCGTGACTTTTTTGCCATTGTCAGCAATGGGGTGGGCACGGTTTCGCTATGATGCATCCGGCCATGGACCGTCAGTTTGACACCCCTGCTCTAGAACCAGAAATAGGCACATATTTCACTGAATTAAAAACTAATTGAAACAGACATATTATCTATATTATTTTACGCAAATAGGCTTTTTAAAATGTCAGTATATTTGACATTACATACCTGAGTCATCAGAAATTAGGGCACTATAAAAATGTTGTAATACTCAACTGGATAAATAAAATCAATTGTAAAATTAGTTAGCCTACTCACATAAGTAATTGATCCATGTATATCAACAATTTTCTCACGCACAGACTTCTCTTACCCATTAAAGCCCACACATACCTACGGTACAAGTTTTCCCCTCTTTTCCTCTAGTCTGGTAGAAATAGAGGAGGTGGTTTTACTGATATCAGTATATGTACTTATTGACTACAGTATTGTAGGTTGTAGCACTAAGCTAAAAATGAGCTTTAAAAAGTTACACTTAGAAGGGAAGAAAAGAGGCAAGAACATAACTGGATAGAGAAATTAAGTGGGAAAGTTAACAGAGAAAGAAAAACAGAAGTCTCGCTTAAGTCTTTCAAAAGGGTTAAATTCACCTCAGCTAATCTCAATGTACACGTTGTACTTTGACAATAAAGGTTTTATTATTTATTTTTTCAAAGACATCTGCATTTTGCTGTGATGATGTCTCCAACTATTTAACTTTTCTGCTGGGTAAATATCATTGTCTGAACTACAGTATGAAAAATTCATATACACACTCAGCTTCACATGTGAAGCAATGTCAGCAATGCCCATGGGTTGTACTTAGGATAAATAGGATAGTTTAAAATATAAAGGCATATAGGTGACATCATAAAGGATAATATAAAAATAAGGCAAAGAAAACATGCAGAGCATGGCTTATGGAATTCTTTGCAACTCCTTTACTAGTAGTGCCCCTATTTCCACTGGAAAGCAGGGGGTTGCTTCATATGCTGGATTATTCTGGGTTTATATGGGTTATTCCTCCTATTCTGGGCTATTGGGGTGGGGGTGGCGGCATGTTAAATGGAGTGTAACCAGCATCCCAAGCCATTACCAAACTCTTTCTCTGAGAGGGGATTGTCTTCTATTATAATTTATTAATTTTTCTTGATTGAATCACACTCTTTGACACACACACCATACACCAATTGGCAGAGCAGGGTCTTTAACACTCCTTTGGAAGGCCAGAAGAGGGGGGCGTTCCACCTCTTTTCTGGGCTGATATTCCAAAGAGCAGGCACAACCGCAGAAAAGGCTGCCATTTTGAATCCCACTGGTTGAAATTCTTTTAACTGATGGGATCTGCAACATACCCTCCCTGCAGGATCAGGTGGGACTGGACAATGTGATTGGGATGAGACAGTTCCTCAGGTAACCCGATCCCATGCCATAAAGGACTTCAAAGGTGATAACCAAGAGGTTAATTGAACCCGGAAGCTAATTGACATCCAATGCAGCTCCTGCGGCAGAGGTGTAACATGCATAACTCAAGAGGCACCCAAAACTGCTTGCACTGCTCACTGTACCCATCTGTAACTTACAAATACTCTTCAAGAATAGCCCCAGGTAGAGTGCATTGCAGGAAAGGGTGTAATTGATGCACAACACTAAGTTGCACAACACCATATTTATCTATCTACATGTGTCTACTACCTACCATGTGCCTATATATATACATTTGAACAGGGAAGCACAGGGTAGGCTGCCTACTGTATTGTGTGCTCTATTCTCTGTCACATGACCAAAAGAGTGGCTTAGACTGAAGCAGTGTTACCCACTCATTAGCATTTCCCATAGAAGAGAAATAATTTTTCAGGATTTCTATTTTTCCATGTCCCCAGCTGGATCTCACCCATCCTTTAGTAACATAATCCTCCCATTTCTCATTAAATTCTTGTCCAATACTGTTTTCAAAGGGTTATTTTGCTGACCAATAAAGTCACTTTTTGCATGATTTCCTTTATTATTCTTTTAGTTGGCTTTTCAATAATAGCAAAAAATGTGGTGGTTTCCCCCCCCCTTTTTCTTGTTTTTCTTTCTGTATTTTGGTTATAAATGAATGAGTTAAACCATCATTTCAACAGTCTGTTGAGTTGGAAATAATAAAAGTAAACAAATTTCTCAAGTTTCTAGAGATCTCTATACCTGAATTCATAGAATATGCTAAATTAACATGTGGCATGTTTATTTGGGGTTCACTATATTGTGTGAAGTCAACAACCGGATTAATTCAGTAATTAATGCAGGCAGTCCTCATCTTACGACTACAATTGAGCCCAAAATTTCAGTTGCTAATTGAGACAGTTAATAGCAGTAGCAAGAGCACTTAGACTTATATAGCACTTCACAGTGCTTTACAGCTCAAAGTAATTTACAAAGTCAGCCTATTGCCCCCAACAATCTGGCTCCTCATTTTACTGACCTCGGGGGGATAGAAGGCTGAGTCAACCTTGAGCCAGTCAGGATTGAACTCCTGGCAGTCGGCAGAATTAGCCTCCAATACTGCATTCTAACCACTGTGCCAACATGGTGAAATGAAATTTGTCCCATTTTATGATCTTTCTTGCCACTGTTGTTAAGTGAATCACTGTTTTTGTAAGGTTAGTAATACGGTTGTTAAGTGAATCTAGCTCACCCATTGACTTTGCTTGTCAGAAGGTCACAAAAGTTGCTGACATGACCACAGGACACTGCAGCTGTCATAAATATGAGTCAATTGCCAAGCTTCTGGATTTTGATCATGTGACCATGGGGATGCTGCAACGGTCATAAGTTTGAAAAATGGTCATAAGCCACAATTTTCAGTGCCATTGTAACTTCGAACAGGTCATTAAAAGAACTGTTGTAAACTCAAGGACTACCTGTAATATACAGTTATTGTTTGAGCAGAATTCCAAACTCATCTTAGGCTATCCATTCTTGAACAAAGAAATTGTGCTGTTTCCAAATTCCAGAAACTTGAATTTATTCCATCAAGTGCATCTTCTTTCAGGTTAATGAACAGAAATTTTTTTCCTGCTGAAATCTTGCTGTCATAAGTCAAGTCAGGAACAGCATACTTAATACTCTTTGTAAGTTATATATTGGGAGAATAGTTATTATTTTGAGATTACAGTATAGGAGTCTGGGAAGTCAAAAGAATCTCACAGGAGAAGATAATGCTAAGACATTTCTATAGTATTAACAACAGAACAGATGAAAATGAGCATTATGTTGCGACACCTCAGATAACAAAAATGTATAATTTAATCCTATTAACTGACTTAAAGTATGCATCCCACATCATCAGGAACAGCTTTAGAATATTAATCCTGAGCAATCTATATATGTAGTTCATAATATTCTTGCATCATTAATCAAAATAGAACATGGTTTGAAAAAAAGGTCTCCACACTTCAAATAATCAAAAGGTGTTTTAGAAGTGATTTTTAACTTTTTTAATAGGTGGATTCTTTAAAACAGCAGCCATCAAAGTGTGGAAAAGCACACAGTTTTAATCAACAATGAAGAGGAGTTAGGATTACAGGAAGTCTGAATCACATCTTCCAAATCCTTTTCAAAGTAGATTTAGCCTACATTCAAAGCCTATGGATGCACATGGAACTGCTCTTAATCCCATGACTTGATGGACTGCAGTCAACAACTTTATTTGGGATTTTGGGGCATAATAATCCAGACAATCTATGGATGATATCAGAGATGTACAAAAAATTAATTGTAATTTTCAACCCACATATTACAGGCTAATATAGTCCTTTAAGTACTATTGTTTTCTCATTCACCCTTCCTTTAAAATTCCTAGGGATGGTGTCTTGGATCCTCAGCATTCTAACCACTGCACCACCATGGCGCTTTTAGATTAGCTACTGGTATGAGGAAGACCTTCTTGGCAGTAAAGAGCCATCAGTCAGTGGAAGCGGTTTCTTTCTCTTCACTGGAGGTTTTTAAATGGAGACTGAGTAGCCTTCCATCCTTCCGAGGTAGGTAAAATGAGGACCTAGATTGTTGGGGGCAATAAGCTGACTTTGTAATAATGCCGCTTGGGGGGGGGGCGAAAGCCCTAATAAGCAGGCATATACATAGAATGAAGGCTATTGCTAAGCACATTGATTTGTGTTTCTTAGATTGTAAGCCGCCCCGAGTCTTCGGAGAAGGGCGGGATATAAATGGGATTAAAATAAAATAAAAATGTGCAAAAGGTTGAACTTGATGACTTCTTAGATCATTTCCACTGGTATGATTCTATGACAGGGGTCTTCAAACCTGGGCCCTTTTATGACTTGTGGACTTCAACTCCCAGAATTCCTCAGCCAGCATGCCTGGCTGAGGAATTCTGGGAGTTGAAGTCCACAAGTCATAAAAGGGCCAAGTTTGAAGTCCCCTGGTCTATGACAATTCCGTTTTCAGTCTCCTCAACAAAGAAGTCTTCTTTAACCCGAATGGTGATCAATTTACCCAGCTGAATAAATGTTAGCAGAGATAGCCATGGAGATGACCTTGGAGAAGTCATCCAGAAGCTGTTAAGACAACAGGTACAGAGAAAGCAACAGGGAAGGAGAAGTATAGGGGGGGGGGAGGGAAAACAGAGACAGACCTGCAAGATTCTGTTATTATAATCTATCACTAAATCAGACATCGTGGAGTCTGTTTTCTGATCTGATGTACCTTGGCTGAACTGTAGTTAACTGTTTTCTTGCTACACTTATGTTTATAACAGCTGGGCCAAATTTGTCTTGCATGGAAACCTAATGATGGAAAAAAGGATCAGCTGTCTCATTTTTTTTCCCCACACAGCAGCTAAAATGAAGGTGTTTTGACATATCCAAGGAAAGGAAGCTTGTTAATCTATTTGTTGCAAGTAGGATTTGCATACCTGTCAAAATCCACAGCCAGGCAGAATGTCAAAAGAGTTTTCACAAGCTTCAAGCCCACTTATATCCAGAATATTCTGAATATTTGCTATCACTTTCTGAAGTTTCAACTTTTTTTCTCTGCTGGATTAAATGACATTTTTAGTCAACTAAGCTAATTATTGAATCCAGAATTTCTAAATATATAGATGATAAATCCTGTCATTTAGTCATCCATCCTGCCAACCCTTGGTTTATTTAATTATAATTTACTGAATAAACCAGAGGAGTTGTTTAGAATCATGTAGGTTAGGGGTGCCCAACTTTGACAACACTTAGATTTGTGGACTTCAACTCCCAGAATCCCCCCAGCCATGCTGGGTAAAGTGCTGAGCAAAATACCCAGTATCCGTTACTATTGGCTATGCTGGCTGGAGGTTTGAACACCTTACAAATCACTGTGGTCCACAAACCATGGATGTATGTGTGTCGTGGCATATCTATGTCATTTTACAGTTCACTATAATACAGAGATCTAGCCATAGGTTTCTCCAGCATGCTAGCTGGGGAATTCTGGGAGTTGAAGTCCACCAAAATTGCCAAGGTTGAAAGGTTGAAACTGTCAAGTGACAGTTTCTAATAATTTTTTAAAATAGAATCTGCATATTGTAATGGAAAGGGGTTGGATTAGGACTAAGGAATATTTTCAATCTGGACTTCAGTTCCCAGAATTCCCTAGTCAGCATGCTTACTAGGTGACTGTGCCACTCTCTGTCTCTGTCAGCTCAGCCTACTTCATAGCGTGGGCACCATTGGAAGACGATCATGCTTTGATCCTCAGCGGAGGCGGACTATAAGGCTAAGAAATAAAACCCCCATGAATAAATCAGCCTGCAGTGTTTATGTGAGAAACCGGAACTTACTTCAAATAGCACGAATAACTTACTTTTACATAATAACATAAACCACCCATTTCTATAACAACAGATCTACCTAATCAGTAAAACCCAAAATCAAAGTTTCTTTTTTTTTTCCATCTCAAGCACAAAGTCCAGAAGTGGTTTCCAAGTACAGGGCTTTTCAACTTTTTCACCCATTGTACCACTTTTAGGATATGGCAACATCCAAGTACCACCAGTCGCTTAGCAAGGTGTCAAAAACTTGATGACCCAAAAAAAAAAGGAAAAAAGTGATGAAGCACAGGTAGTCCTCGACTTACAGCAGTTCGCTTAGTGACTGTTCGAAGTTACAATGGCACTGAAAAAGTGCTCCCCCCAAGCCACAGCCGAGTAAGACACTTGCCTGCCCGCCCGGCGGTGCTCTTCCTCCTGAGGTTTTCATTGTTGTGAGCATTTCTGTTGAGGATTGGCAGTGGGGGTGGGGTGGGGTGGGGTGGTGTTTGGTTTTTATTCCCCCCGTCTGCTGGGTGGTTGCAGCAGATTTTGGTCACTTCACATTACCCTGGGACTCTGTGACCGTCATAAATATGAATCAGTTCCCAAGCATCTGAATGTAAATCACAAGACCCTGGAGATGCTGCAACATTCCAGCTGATCGGCGGTTCTTCTGGGCTCAGCAGAAGGGCCAGGATCAGCGCCGAGCTCCAGCTGGAGCCTGGCACTGATCCTGGTGCTTCCACTGAGTCCTGACAGCCCTGCAGCTCCAGCCGTCTCTCGCTCAGGCTTGTGTGGTGCTACCACCGGTTCAGCTCATTCCCCTCGCCCGCTACCACTTTTCTAGGATGGTCACGTACCACCTGCCAGGTGCCAATGTACCCCAGGTGGTACCCCTACCACTGGTTGAAAAGCCCTGTCCAAGTAGAAACAAAAGTACTTTTTTAAAAAAAATCAAACAGTCAATTTAGCTAACTCTGCTAACTCCACCAGCTTTTGCAACCATTCATCCATTGTGGGGACAGAAGCATCCTTCCATCTTTTTGTGCATAAAGTAATCTTGCTGCCATCAACATACATAATATCAAAGTTCCAATTTTTTTTTACCAAGTCTTTTTCCATTAAACCCCAAAGAAAAATTTCTGGTTTTATCTTTATATTCACTTTAAGAATCTTCTGTATTAAAATATGAAGTCTACTCCAATATTCCTTTGCTTTATCACATGTCCACCATAAATGATCAAACATCCCTTCTTTACATTTGTATTACCAGCATTCATTTGAAATATCTTTATATAGTCTTGATAACTTAAGGTAAAGGTAAAAGTTCCCCCGCACATGCGTGCTAGTTGTTTCCAACTCTAGGGGCCGGTGCTCATCTCTGTTTCAAAGCCGAAGAGCCAGCGCTTGTCCGAGGACGTCTCTGTGGTCATGTGGCCGGCATGACTAGACGCCAAAGGCGCACGGAACGCTGTTACCTTCCCACTGTAGTGGTCCCTATTTTTCTAGTTGCATTTTTATGTGCTTTAGAACTGCTAAGTTGGCAGCTGGGACGAGTAACAGGCGCTCACTCTGTTACACGGCACTTGGGATTCGACCCGCCAAACTGCCGATCTTCTGATCGACAAGCTCAGCGTCCTAACCCACCGCTTCCCTTCTTGATAACTTATCTGGTGTTAAATACCAGTATTGCATCATCTTATAAAAATTGCTTTTAAATTGTAATTTAATGTAAATTTTAAACTTTTCATCCACATATTCTCCCATTGTTCAAGCTTTACATTAGATCTAAGGTTCCTTGCACTCTGACTCATAAATGCTTTACATATTCACTTTCCAAATTCAAATTCAATGTTTTATAGACCTTAGCAATGATATGTTCATCACTACCAGTTTCCAATTCATTTTTAACAGTCAAATTCATAGTCCTTTTTGTCTAATTTAATTCTTTCAGTTTTAAATATGTAAACCAATGGTAGACATGTCCTTCTGAGACTAGCTCTTCCTTAGACTTGAGGATACAATCACCAATATTAAAACATATTATTTTACCATAAGTCCACCAGTCTGGCTTTGTCCCTGTTTCTTTTCAACAAAAGCTTCCTGTAGAGACACCCAAAGGGGCATCCTCGTAGAAAACCTTATTTTATATTTATTCCTAACTCTTAGAATGGCACATCTAACAAAGTGATGGTTAAAGATCAACATTTACCTTAACCTTGTCATACCATAAATAATCTATTTCTAATTTCAGTTTGATCAGCAAACATGACACTTTTTTTCTCGGGAACAATTTTTACATCTTCCAGCTGTGTAATAGGCAGGATTCCAACAGGTAAATTCTTCATAAAGCTGTGTTTCCAAGCATACTTCATCTGTTGTTTTAAAACTGGTTTTCTGCAGTAGTCAGCCAAGGTTGAAGAAAATAATCTCCAAGCTTTACTATTTTAATTGTAAAATCTGAAATGAATTTATTATCATTGCCTCTCACAGCTTCAGGGTTTACATATTTATACCCCAATATACAGTTATATGTCTCTTTGGTTTACTATCAGGGATAACCCTCTGGTTCATGAATTCTGTTGGACTGTGTAACTTTGAAATCATTTATAACTACTTCACCTTTGGCAATAAAATATACTTGCAAACCAGTGTCATGTACAGACATAGATCTCAATATGCCAAAATTTGTTAGATGGAAAGAATGTTACCAGACTTATTTTGATTTTTAGTTTGGATGTAGGACCAAGGGTGTCAAACTGCTGGCCCACAGGCCGGATGTGTCATCTGGAAGCCACACCCACCCCATTGCCGGCAATGGCAAAACAGTCCCGATATGTCTCGCGACGTCGCGAGTTTGACATGTCTAATGTAGACAGTCTGTCAATTATTCTGAACAATTCCATAAATAAATTCCTTCCTCCAGTTCAGGAGTTTCCTGAACCAACACTTCTCCACAATGCAGGTAATCCTTAACTTACAACTGAGTCCAAAATTGCTGTTGTTAAGTGAGACATTTGTTAAGTGAGCTTTGCCCCATTTTATGACATTTCTTGCCCAAGTTAAGTGAATTCCTGCAATTGATTAGTAATCTGGTTGTTAAGTGAATCTGACTCCCCCATTGGCTTTGCTTGTCAGAAGGTTGCAAAAGGGGATCACATGACCCCAGGATGCTGCAGCGGTCATAAGTATGAACCAGTTGGCAAGCATCTGAATTTTGATCACATGCTCATCGGGATGCTGCAAAAGTTGTAACTGGGAAAAATCGTCAACGGGTCACTAAATGAACTGTTGTAAATCGAGTTACCTGTACATTACTGTGCTGTAAAGGATCTCCCCAATTCCCATTCTTGATGATCTATTTTCCTGGTTCAGCCTGCTTTGTGCAAGTCAGCAGAGTCATGAGTCAGAATGATGGCCATTTTATTTTCACTTTGTGAAATGCCCCCCAAAGCGTGTGTGGTAGACAGGATAAGTATACATATTGCCCCTCACCAGGTTTGTGGAGAAATTTCTTTGGTTCTCAAGCGTTCCTCCAATCCCACAAGAATCCTCCAGACTCTACAGCAGGGGTTTGCAACCTTGACTTTTGGACTTCAGCTCCCAGAATTCCTCAGCCAGCTTGACAACTTTAAGACTTGTGGACTTCAGCTCCCAGAATTCCTCAGCCAGCTTGACAACTTTAAGACTTGTGGACTTCAGCTTCTAGAATTCCTCAGCCAGCTATGCTGGCTGAGAAATTCTGGAAGCTGAAGTCCACAAGTCTTAAAAGTTGTCAAGGTTGCAGACCCTTGCTCTACAGCAGTGTTTCTCAACCTTGGCAACTGTAAGGTTTAAGAGGACTTCAACTGCCATAATTCCCTATCTGTGCTGGCTGGGGAATTCTGGGAACTGAAAGCCACACTTCTCAAAGTTGAGAAGCCCTGAATTCTGGGAGTTGAAATCCATGAGTCATAAAAGAGCCACGGTTGCCCACCCCTGCTTTAGAGTCTACAATACAGGTAGTCCTCAACTTACGACAATAATTGAGCCCAAAATTTCTGTTGTTAAATGAGACATTTTAGACCCATTTTAGGACCTTGCCTCAGTTGCTAAGTTAGTAACTCGGTTGTTAAGTGAACCTGGCTTCCCCATTTGAGTTTGCTTGTCAGAAGATTGCGAAAGGTGATTACACGATCTTGGGACACAGCAACAGTCATAACTATGAGTCAGTTGCCAAACATCTGAATTTTGATCACATGGTCATGGGGGTGCTGGAAAGGCTGTAACTCTGAAAAATGGTCGTAAGTCACTTTTTTAAATCAAAACAAGAGCTGGAAAATCAGGGCATCAACATATCATGGTGGATATTGTTACAAATACAAAATAGATATGAACAAGATGTGAAACTGTATGGATTTTACAAAGAACAAACTGCATTTGATAAGATATTATTAACTTCTGATGAGAAATTAATTAAGAAAATGTATAATTTTTTGTTAATTTTAGAGATGGAAAGTGAACAAACTAAAGAGACAATGACAAGGTGGGCGAAAAACTTTGGTTATAATATAGAATTAGAAAAATGGCAAAAACTATGGGAGAGAAATTATAAATTGACCATGTCAACTGCGTATAAAGAAAATTTATATCAAATGTTTTATACGTTGGTAGGACTATTATTTGGCTGCATCTGAACTCGGCTTCTCCTTTAACATTTTTCTGAACAGCTGTAGTTTGCTCCACCTCTCAAACCAGGAAATAAATTTACTATATAAGAGGAATTCCAAGTCTACGGTCATCCATCGCTGAAGCGACAGAAAGCAATTTTCACTTGGTAAGTTTAATGCACCCTCTTTATCCTTGTCTCCTTAGTTCCAGATTGGGGTGGCCCATGCCTTAGGTAGACCCCACCCCTGCCCCTTACTTCCTTCCCTCTGTCTTTTGCTTTGCCATCCTTTTTTTTTTCTTCCAAACTATCCATCTTTCAGCTAAGAAGTTTCCCAAAGCGTAGCATTAGGAGCCGGGACGTATAAATTAGCCCATTCTCAGTTAGTGAATGAAATTGACTTTCTCACCAATTACGTACAGTAGTTAAGAAGGCTCGGGGGCTACGAGGAATGAGAGTTTTAGGGTGGATTTTTTTCTGGCCGACACGCGCAAAAAAAATAAAATAAAAATCTCCAAACCCGGAGCGTTTGTGTGGCTTTCTTTTTCACCCAGAAAAGCAAACCTGACATCCACCTCGTTCGGCAATGACCAACTCCCCACGTTGCACGCCCAGCTCTTTTAACTAGGTTTTCCCGTAACTGCCAAAGGGCTATGAACTTAGGGAGCGGGTGTCTCGCTTCTTTCTCTCCCCCACCCACCCACCCGCCCTTAGGGCGCTGGTTGCTGAGTAAACCCATCTGAATTCTTGCAGGATTAAAGCGCCTCGCAGGGCTGCCGGCGAGGGAAAGAGGTTGCAGGCTTTCTTCAAGTCCTCCCGGTCAGAGAGAAAAGGGGAGGAATGACTCAGCGGGCATTCTTGCCGTGATTATTTTTCTGGCCGATGTCTAAAATCCCATTGCTCTTCTCTCGCCAAACGCAGCTCGGGAGACAAAATGGCGAACGAGTCGATTATCCGGATCCCTCCCTATCATTACATCCACGTCTTGGATCAGAACTCCAATGTCACCCGCGTGGAAATCGGGCCCAAGACCTACATCCGCCAGGATAACGAGAGGTGAGTCCCACCCACCCCCGGCAGAAAGAGGACTCTAACCGGGAAAAATAATTGCGCTGCAACCGCCAGGCGATGTGACGCCTCTGCCTTCCTTGGCAAAATAGTTGCCGGTCTTCCAAGCCCTCCGCGCCTGACTCCAGCGGGGAGCAAAAGCTCCGGTTTGTCCAAAGTTTTGCAATAAAATAGACGTTTTCTATTCGCGTGGGTAAAAAGCCGCTCCTTTTACTTTTCCCCCCAAACTTCCCGCAAGGGGGCAGTTGCTCAAGTCTTCCTGTTGAGACCAAGAATTAGTCTGCAGGGGGGGGCTGGAGGGTGTGTGTGGGTGTGTGTGTGTGTCTGTGTGTCTGCTGATTTTTTTCCCCCAGGGGCTTGGGGTAAAGAAGCTACTGTTTGCATGCTCTAAATGATGGGTCTCCAAACTTGGCAACTTTTAAGACTTGTGGACTTCAACTCCCAGAATTTCTCAGCCAGCTGCTGGTTGGGGAATTTGGGGGGTTGAAGTTCACAAGTCTTAAAGTTGTCAAGTTTGGAGACGCCTGCTCTACATTTATTAAATTTATATGCCGCCCATCACACGGTCGGGCCACTCTGCGGGGGTTAGAAACATTTACAACATTAACATAACATTCCTGGATATGAAACAAGTTAGGAACGAGAATGCAAATACAGTGCTTGTTACAATCAATCTTGGGTGGGACTGGCAAACTGAATTCTGGATGGGGATCAATTCCTTTGAGGAAGTGAGGCTGCTGAGTTGAATTTCACTTGGTGCAAAGTTCCTTTTACTTATCAAAAGGGCAGTTTCAAAAGTCATTGTTCTGATTTCTTTATCTTGCTATTTTAAACCTCGCCTTTTGGCTTTGGATGACTGGATCCCTTAACTTTCTTCCAGTTTTCTGTTACGTTTATTGGCACTTTCTCTGCTGTCACTTTGGCTGTTTTGAGTAACACTTGT
The DNA here is from genome assembly GCF_964194415.1 of Vipera berus. Classification (NCBI taxonomy): domain Eukaryota; kingdom Metazoa; phylum Chordata; class Lepidosauria; order Squamata; family Viperidae; genus Vipera; species Vipera berus. Next base: position 15,622,031 of record NC_138205.1, read on the forward strand.
TACACCAGGATGAGCAAAGAGCAGCTTCTGGACCACCTGGGCCCTTGAAAGCTATTTTTGCAAATTCTGATGATGATCCAATGGTGCTCTTTCAAGAGGCAACTGGACTTTCTTGTTTTTCTTTGAAGACGTTTGGCTTCTCATCCAAGAAGCTTCTTCAGCTCTGACTGGATGGTGGGGAATGGAAGGACTTATACACCTTGCAGACAGCTGGTCATTTGCCACCTTTTAGAATGCAAATGGCCTCAATGACTCTCAACCCAAGCTTCTTAGATTAGAAACAAAACATCTTCAAAGAAAACCCGAAACATCTTCAAAGAAAAACAGAAATCCGGTTGCCTTTTAGAAAAGCACCTGTGGGTGCAGGCTTCAAGTATATAAAGGAACTAAGAAGAATTACCACATCTTTCCAAAAAATCAGAGTAGAGCCTTCTGTTGACATGTTACATGGCTGAATCTACTGTTTCCCCCAGCCCCCCCCAAAAAGGTAGCCCACTGCAGACCTAGCCTGAACTTTCCAAACACCTCTCAAGAGTGTCAATCTGCCATGTTTTGCAAAATTTGGGTCAAATACGTAATACATGTTGTACTCGACTTACAACCACAAGTGAGCAGAAAATTTCTATTGTTAGAGTTTTGCACCATTTTACGAACTTTCTTGCCAGGTTGTTAATCGTTATTAAGTTGGCAACACAGATGTGAAGTGAATTTGGCTTCCCCATTGACTTGACTTGTCAGAAGGTGGTAAAAGGTGATCACATGACCACGGGACACTGCGACCATTATAAATACATGTCAGTTGCCAAGTGTCAAATTTTGATCATGTGACTATGGGGATGCTGCAACAGTCATGAGTGTGAAAAACATCATAGGTCACTTTTTTCAGTGCTGTTGTAACTTCAAATGGTTACTAAACGAACTGGTGTAAGTCAAGGACTTACCTGTATGCCAAAACTCAAAGAAGGCAAGCATAAGGTCAGCGTCTTTAACCAGGAACCAAGAAACCCAAGATCTTATTTCTCCCTTTCCATTTCCTCCACCTTACTAAACTTCTTTCCTACTTCAGGATCATATTAGCTCCAAAGAAGATGGTGATGGTTCCCCCACGACATTACTGCATCATCCTCAATCCAGTGGTTCATGGGACAGATGGGGCAGTGCATCTTGATGCTCTAGGGCAAGTCCGTCTCGCACATGCTGACTTGGAGATCAGAATGGCTCGGGACCCTTTCCCTTTATATCCAGGAGAGGAACTAAAACAGGTAAGGGTGTCTTTAATTTCTCTTCCCCTCAAATGGCCCATAATGAGTAATGGTCTCTTGTAGCAAGGGCAGGGGAAATGTATGAATTCCATGCTGTAAATTTCTATGTGTGATGGAATGCCTAAGACAGGGTTAGGCAACCTTAGCTCTTTTATGTCTTGTGGTCTTTAACTCCCAGAATTCTTGAGCCATGCTGGCTCAGGAATTCTGGGAGTTGAAGTCCACGAGTCATAAAAGAGCCAAGGTTGCCTACCCTCGGCCCAAGAGAACGTGAGAACACAGAGAAAATAGAAGGGACACTTAAGGGAGGTGACGGAACCATTACATAAATGATTCTTGACTTCAGGGGAGCAGAAAGTGTGAGAAAGAGACTGAAAGAAATTCTGCCTTGATTACCCTAAGTACTGGTAGTCTTCAATTTATTCATTTAGTGACCATTCGAAGTTCCAACAACACTGGGAAAAAGGTCATGACCTTTTTTCATACTTACGAACCTTGCATTCCCTTTGTCATGTGATCAAAATTCGGGTGCTTATTTATTTATTTATTTATTTATTTATTAGATTTATGTACCGCCCTTCTCCCGAAGGACTCAGGGTGGTGTACAGGGCAATTAAAATACAGCATACAAAAGTTAAAATAGATTAAATTAAATTTAGCCCCAAACAAATAAATTAAATTATAAAATTTAAGACCCCCAATCCCTCAGTCCAGGCCGGCAAGCTCAAATAACCAGGTTTTCAGGTCACGGTGAAAAGAGCGAAGGTCAGAAGCCATCCGGAGCTCCACAGGCAGCTGATTCCAGAGGGCAGGCGCACCCACAGAGAATGCTCTCCCCCTGGTGCCCACCAGCCAGCACTCCCTGACCAACAGCACCCTGAGGAGACCCTCTCTGTGGGAGTGCACGGGGCGATGGAAAGTAGACGCCGGCAGCAGGTGCTCCCGTAAATAATCTGGACCCATGCCATTTAGGGCTTTATAGGTCATCACCAGCACCTTGAATCTCATCCGGAGGGCAACTGGAAGCCAATGCAGCTCACGGAGAAGAGGCGTAACATGGGAGTATCAGGAGACCCCCCATCACAACTCGCGCGGCCGCATTCTGCACCAGCTGAAACCTCCGAGTGGTCCTCAAGGGCAGCCCCATGTAGAGAGCATTGCAGTAGTCTATTCGAGAGGTCACGAGCGCATGAGTGACTGTACGTAGGGCATCTCGGTCCAGATAGGGCCGCAACTGGCGCACCAGGGTGCTTGGCAACTGATTCTTATTTATGACGGATGGAGTGTCCCCGGGGTGGTGTGATCACCTCTTGAGACCTTTTGACAAGCAAAGCCAGTGGGAAAGCCAGATTCACTCAGCCGTGTTACTAAAGAACTGCAGTGATTCACTTAACAACTGTGGCAAGAAAGGCCGTAAAATGGGGCACGACTCACTTCAGAGCTCTCTGGCTTAGCAACAGAAATGTTGCTAAGTTGCAGTTGTAAGTTGGGGCTCAGTTGCGGTTGTAAGTTGGGGACTATTTACATAGGTTGTGCTGGAGAATTACTTTGGTAAGTTTCAAGATCCTGTATTTGTCCGGTTCAATTTTCTTGAAATTTTTGCTCTGTTCAATTTACTTGACCGCTAAGAAAGTTCTTTCCAGAAATCCAAAGGGGTCTTGTTTCCCGAGTTTGCCAGCCTCCCAAGGCTTGACTACTCCCTGAAGTTGCTCCTGTTACTAGCCCCTTTGTTCATCTGATTTTCTAGGATGTTACACCTTTACAAATTGTCTTGGCTAACACCGCCCTGCATTTGAAAGCCCTACTGGACTTTGAAGATGACCAAGAGGGCAAATATGTTGCTGGAGATGAATGGCTGTTTGAAGGACCTGGTAAGTGGCAATTGTCAAGGAAGGAAACGTTGCTTGGGAGGTGAGATGTATGGTCCTTTATATAGAATAGAATTCTTCATTGGCCAAGTGTCATTGGACACACAAGAAATTTGTCTCCGGTGCATAAGCTCTCACTGTACATATAAGCAACAAATGATAAATCATGATTATAATCGTAAAATACATTCATCGTAAGTCATAAGACACAACATTCGGTGATAGTCATAGGATACTAAATATGTGGCTGAAGTAGAGGTCCCAATCGCCCCAATTAGCATAGCCAGTGGTGAGGAATCCTGAATGCACTACTTCAGCCAAATGTGGGGAGCCATAGATTCCACACCCCGGGAGGTCACATGCAGATCTTTGCAGAAGATTATGGCTTCACTTCCCAGCATCTTCAACTGAAACAAATGGATATGAAGAAAGGTGAGGAATTCTGAGATTTCACCAAGCTGTTGCCAGTCAAATAGGCAAAACTGAGTCAGATCCAGTTGTTTTCCAGGACTCCAGGAAACCTGGGGCCAAAATATTCCTCTGAATTCTCCCCTTTCTTCTCATTGCATCCGATATGAATGTAATTTTTTCTCTATTTTTTATCCCAGTTGAAATTAATGGCAAAAATGACAGCATTGGAAAAGGTGTAGGGCCGTGGTGCCGAACCTATGGCACATGTGCCACAGGTGGCACCCAGAGTCCTCTCTGTGGGCACGCGCACTGTCACCCCAAGTCTTAGGCCTTCAACTGGATTTTATACAAACTTTTTCGCCTTAGGCCTCCGCCGCCATGTGCAAAAAAAAAAAAAGGTTCAGTCAATTTCAACTTCTCGTAGGAAAAAAAGGATCTCACAAAGTTGGAATTTATTGATTGAACTTTTTAGTCCCACCCTGTCTGCCATTACCACTGCAGCCACGCCCACCCAATGGGCCACACCCACCCAATGAGCCATGCGCACCCAGCACCCAAGGATACGTAAGTGGGTTTTGGGTTGCAGTTTGGGCACTCTGGTGTAGGGAATATGTTTTAAGTGAACAATTGTATTAAAAAAATGGATCCATCTGATTTTTCTTCCCCAAAGACCACAGTGTATTTTACGAGGACTTCCCCTCTATGCATGGAACCAGAAAAATAGCTTCCATCCCTTTTCTTCCTGTGTGTTGGCTTGCAACCCTTTCCCATCCCTACCATAACTGAGATGGAGCCTACGTAGCTCATCTACTAAACCATTGTCGTTTCTAGGCACCTACATCCCACGAAAAGAGGTTGAAATTGTGGAGACAATCCTGGCCACCATCATTCGTCCCAATCAAGCCATCAAACTTCAAGCACGGAAGGAATGCAAGGACAGAGAGGGGAACAAACGTGTGACAGGTATCTTTTTGGTTTCCTGCCCACGATCCCATGAGAGGACAGCTTTTGAGTATGTGTGTGTATATATCTTGAGTTTCCAATTTCTTTTCTCTGCAGGTGAGGAATGGATGGTAAAGAAAGTTGGGGCTTACTTACCAGGTGTATTTGAGGAAGTAGTTGACATTGTTGATGCTGTCATTCTGACTGAGAAAGTAAGTGCAGCTTCTAATGGTAGATGGTGGTTATGGGAAAGAGGTTATTGATTTCATTTGCTTTCGTTTTCGAGGTCTTTGTTGCAAAGGCCAGGCCAAACTCTCCTTTGATTCTGAAGCTCCTCCACTTATGATCAGGCGCCCCATTGTACAGGCATACTATGACTGTCCTTGCCTAACAAATATGAAAAAGCTCCTTTTTAATAGCTAATTGAAGATGTATGGAAAGATTTTTGCCCGTCACGATCTTAGAGATTGTGTGAATTGCTCCAAAAGACAATCTCCTAGTTAGACAAAGAAAGGAAGACCCAGGTTCTAATGCCTTTTGAGTAGCACCATTCGCTCAGTGACTCTGGGGCCTTACACTATGTAGGAGAACATTCCCAGGGGAATGTGTGAACTGGAGGCCAAGATGCATTGTATTGAAACACAAGTGGATTTATTGATGGCGCTGGAGGCAAGGCAGGCCTAAAGAAGGAGGGGTCTTGGTCCCATTTTGTATGCTTAAAATATATGTGTGGCTGGATTTGGCAAGGGTGGGGAATGATGGCCCTTTTATGACTTGTGGACTTCAACTCCCAGAATTCCTGAGCCAGCCATAAAGGAGCTATCATTCCCCACTTCTGGGATATGGCATCAAGGTATTGGGTTGGGTATAGACAACAGCAGGTATTTGACTGGATAAAACACGTTTCACAAAAGCAGTGGGGTAGTTAGGTAACTGTGGGGTAATGGTGCAGGACTATAAACACAATGGGGTTTTGAAGCAATAAAGAGGCATGAACCTCATTTTTTCCTAAGAGTTACTTTCTTTTACTGTCCCAAAGCTGTACTGGCCTCCCAGTAAATCCTTTTCTAAATTTCCAGCCGTCCTTGGTTTCTGAATATTTCATGGCTGAAATTAGCATTTTAGTTTCTCTGGGAAAGTATGTTTGGTTAGAGACTTTTAGTTTAGCCTTCCCAATACCTTAATACAAATTTAAAAGTCACTAAACTAATCTCTGATTATATGGAAATGACATCCATGGTCTTGCATTACTATTATTAGACTTTTATCCCACCTTGATTGATTGATTGATTGATTGATTGATTGATAACTCAAGATGGCAAACACACCTAATGCTCCTTCATCCTGTTTTCCTCACAACAACAACAACCCTGTGAGGTGGGTTGGGCTGGGAGGGAATGATTGGCTCAAAGTCACCCAGCTGGCTTTCATGCCTAAGGTGGAACTAGAACTCACAGTGGCTGGGGAATTCTGGGAACTGAAGTCCACACATCTTAATTTTGTCAAGTTTAAAAATGCTGCACTACACCAGACAGTCTTGTATGGATCTTGTGATCGTTCTCTGCTTTGCAAGGCCTCTTTTCCTAAGGGTTGTTTTAAAAAACAATATGTTGCCAGATGCTGATAGATTAGTCCTGTCCCACTGGCAACCAGAGGTGAAAGTTTGTCGACCAACATTTTCTGAAAGGATGCACAGTTACCATTGCTGCCTCATATTTGCATTCTTGCCTGTTTCTTAGCGAAATTTAATCAGAAGCAACATTGTGTGTGGGGGGGCTTAAACCCTACATGGTGTCATTTGCATGAAGAGTCAGATTAATAACAATGTTAAATCATAAAAAGGAGGCTTTGCACTAATATACACATACATATATATATATATATATATTTCTGCTTCTTTTGCTCTTTGAAGAAAGCACTGCACCTCCGGGCCACTAAAACGTTTCGGGACTCTCAAAGTATCGTGAGGAAAACTGGAGAAGAGTGGTTGGTCACCATGGCGGAAACTGAAGCCCACATCCCTGATGTGTATGAGGAAGTGCTGGGCATTATTGACATCACCACCTTGAACAGTTGCCAGTATTGTGTAGTTTGTGACCCGATAGGCATAGATGGAAAGCCTCAGCTTGGGCAGAAGAAGGTCATTAAGGTATGTATCTTTACCTCAGGATCATGAAGGACTCTAATGACCTACAGGTAGCCCTTGACTTTAGGACCACAACTGAGCCCAAAATTTCTGTTGCTAAGCGAGACAGTTGTTAAAATGAGTTTTGGCCCATTTTACGACCTTTCCTGCCACGATTGTTAAGTGAATCACTGTAGCTGTTAATAACATGTTCTAAGGGGTGTCAAACTGCCGGCTCGTGGGCCGGACTCGTCATCTGGAAGCCATGCCCACCCAATTGACTGACCCAATACGTTGCGTGACGTCACGAGTTTGACATGTCTGTTCTAAGTGAATCTGGCTTCCCCATTGACTTTGCTTGTCAGAAGGTCACAAGGAGTGATCACGTGACTCCGGGACACTGCAACCGTCATAAAGATGAGTCAGTTGCCAAGCATCTGAATTTTGGTCACGTGACCACAGGGATGCTGCAATGGTAGTAAGTGAGAAAAATGGTCATTAGTCACTTTTTTCAGTGCTGTTGCAACTTCAAATGGTCACTAAATAAATGGTTGTAAGTAGAGGACCACCTGTACTGTTACCATTCAGCAGGGCAGCCCTAGGGATTATAACAGAACTCCTTAAAGCAGCCTCTCCTTCAGGAGAAGCTGGTCTGCATCTCCTACCGGGAGGCAGATTAGGAAGCTGGTGTTAGAAAATACTTTGTTTAGATGCTATATCCGTGGTAAATGATTTGGGAAGTAACCTTGATAGTATCCACAGCTCCTGCTCTCTTAAACCGTGTTGCTCCAGAAAGCAGGAAAGCGATTGCCACTGGAGCAGATTTGGGCTAAACATTAGGATAAACTTGCCAGAAATCACAGTTCTGATAGTTTGCAATGACTGTTCAAAGTTATAATGGACTTGAAAAAAAGTTACGATCTGTCCCAAAAGTTAACAACTGTCGGAACCACCCCTGTGATCCAGTGATTCCATTTTGGGTGCTTGGCATCTGGCTCGTATTTACAACCACCTGCAGTCTCCTGCAGCCATGTGCTCGTGTTTTGTGACCTTTTTTGCCATTTTGTGGCAAAAACCACCCATTGGATAAGCTCGATTTGGACTTGCAACGACGTGATTTGCTTAATGACTGCGGTGTCTTGTTCAACAACAATCATAAAAAGGCTCATAAAATTGAATCTGAGCATGTGGTGACTCTGCTTGTGACCACAATAACTTACAAGCAAAATTCCATGCTCAATTTTGATGGTCCGCCTGTTTTAAGCTCTGCGTATCAAGCTCTGTTTTTCGTTAGGGATACTTGAAATTGGCTGGCGACGTTTGGTGCGTATGCAGCCCTGAAACTCGTTTACGTTGCAGTCAAATTTCAGTAATGGGATTTTGTCTCATCTTGGGGAACACAGAGGATGGGAGAGGCCTTTTTCTGATTATATAACTGTGTTGCTGATCGGCCTTCTTCTGCCTTTTCCCTCAGCTTTTCAGATCTACCCATTTGTGTTTCAGTAGATCAGATGAGCAGTTACCACTTAGTATAATTAACAAGAAATGTAGACTTGAATTCTTTATATAATAGCTGTACCCTGCATGCATTCTTACATCTTTTTATTCTATGGGATAAACACACACACTTTTTAAAACCAATGACTGGCAATCATTCTTGAGTTTTCTCCAATTCTTGCTTCTCATTCTGCAGGGCGAGATATCATTTTTCCTACAGCCTGGAGAATGGTTGAAAGATGGGATCCAAGACATTTATGTCCTGTCTGAAGAAGATGGCCTCTTACTACGTGCAGTTCGTCCCATTGAAGACCGAAACGAGGTAGGAGGTGCTGAGTCTCTGATGGCCAGGGAGGGTGGATGAGTTGCTACAGGTGGATATGATACCTCTTCTCCTTCCTTTGTCTCTTACCCAGGACGACGAGGACATTCTGCGCAAGCCAGGTGACCGCTGGCTGATCCGAGGCCCTCTGGAGTACATACCACCTGCGGAGGTCGAAGTGATGGAGCAACGCCACGCTATTCCCCTGGCTGAGAATGAAGGCATTTATGTCCGGGATATTAAGACAGGGAAGGTGAGTGGAATAGATCCAGCAGTGGTTCCTGAAGAAGCACATCAGTCTTTAGGAATGCAGACTTTTAGAGGTCAATTTTAGCAAAAGGACCGCAATTCTCTAATATGCTTCATGACATTATTAACTGCTTGTCATGGTTCCGCAAGAAGTTGAAATTGATTGATTGAACCTTTTTTTTTTGCACATGGTGGTGGAGGCCTAAAGCGAAAATGTTTTATAAAACCCAGCTGAAGGCCTAGGACTGGGGCGACTGCGCGCGTGCTCACAGAGAGGGCTCTGCGTGCCACCTGTGGCACCCGTGCCATAGGTTTGCCACCACGGTCCTATACCATCCCAGACAAATGGTTGTCTAATCTATTTTTAAAAACATCCAGTGTTGGAGCACCCAAAACCTCTCAATGCAAATCATTCCACTGATTAATTGTATTAACGAACTGTCAGGAAAATTCTCCTGAGTTCTAGGTTGGTTCTCTCCTTGTTCTGTTAACTTAGTGCCAACTCTCAGCACCCACTTAGATAGACCTTCTCAAGGATGATGTGTCTCCAGCCTTGCTCTTGAGGTCTTCCAACAGTCCAGTGTAGTTGCCCATCTTGCTGCTGGTTATCCTCTTCATTTCTTTCCTTCCTTTCCCAGTTTAATGGACTTCTTAAGGAAACTGGATCGTTACATAACTTGCCCAAAATACGATGGATTTGAGACTGGTCATTTGTGCTCTGGATTTATTTGTTTTTATCGTCCATTTGTTTGCTTTTGGGGCTATCCTCAGAAACCTTCTCCAGCACTGAAGTTCAAAAGTGTCAATACTTTTCTTGAAAATCCAACTTTCCCTTCCATGCTGCTATAGGGAAAACAATTGCTAACGTGGAGAACATCCTTGTTCTTTCAGAGCTATAGGCAGAGACCTCCTTTTTGTAGTGCTTCTGAAATAAAGATTGCCCAGGAAATTCTACTAAATTTATGGGGCTGTTATGTATTTTTATGTTTTCTACCATTTGTCTCTCTCTCCCAGATTAGGGCTGTGATTGGCCACTCTTACATGCTGTCTCAGGATGAGGAACTGTGGGAGAAACACCTGCCTGCCCACGTGGAGGATTTGTTGACCACAGGCAGGGATCCTCTTCTTGATCGCTCCAAAGACAGCTCAGATAAAGTCGTGGCGTTGCCCCGTGATAAGACACGGGCTGTGTCTTATCGTGTCCCTCACAACGCGGCTGTGCAAGTTTACGACTACAAGGAGCGTAAATCCAGGTGAGAAAATTGACCTACAGATAGTCCTTGGCTGATCACAATTTTGCTCAACCTTTGTGTTGTTAAGCAAGGCAGCTCTTAAGTGAGTTTGCACCTCATTTTGGGAACTTTTGGCCACAGTGGTTAAGTGAACATCTGCAGTGGTTAAGTGAATCATACAGTCCTTAAGCGAATCTAGCGCCCCTCATTGACTTGTCAGAAGCCAGGAAAGTTACAAATAGTAATTACATGACTCCGGGACCCATCATAAATGCATGCCAGTTGCCAAGGGCCAAATTTTGATCACATGACCAAGGGGATGCTGCAATGGTTGCAAGTGTGGAAAAAATGGCCAGAAGTCATTTTTTCCAGTGCTGTTGTAACTTTGAACGGTCAATCAACGAATGGTTATAAATCAAGGACTACCTGTACTCTTTCTGGGCCAGATGTGGAATGGCACATTCTTAAGAATTGGCTTTCATGGCCTGTTGTTGTTGTTGCTGGACAAACTTGTGGGGATGCTAACACTCACAATTGGGCTCAGGAAATGAAGTTTGCAAGTTCCAATAGTTCCCGACAAACACGTTTGATTGCTGTTGGAAAGTGGATTTAGTTTTTTGCCTGCAATTTCGTAGCCCCAATGTCAAGTTACGAAGCACGGGGTTTTGCTGGTGTGACAAATAACTGCTTCTCAGCTTGCCAACGAACGTGGGGGGGTGGCGTGGGGAGAGGTTGGGAATGCAGACTTCAAAGGTTAAGAAGCCAGACCGTGAGACTCAAGGGCATAACACCAGGCGTCTAGCCCAGGGGTAGGCAACCTCGGCTCTTTTATGACTCATGGACTTCAACTCCCAGAATTCCTGAGTCAGCTTTGACTCAGGAATTCTGGGAGTTGAAGTCCATGAGTCATAAAAGAGCCGAGGTTGCCTACCCCTGGTCTAGCCAAACCTAGAGATGCTTTCTCATAACCATATTTTTCTACTTGATTGGGCAACGTGACCTGATCCAGAGAGAGGAAGGAGAATTCAGTGCTTTTACTATATGGGTTTGGGAGGGGTCTTGCCAGGACTGGTTTTGCCTTCATTAGTGCTGAAGTGATGTACTCAATAAAGTCTTACATTAAGCGATCAGAATGTCTCGAAGGTGTTTGCTTGATTGGGTTCGTCAGTCAGAACCTTGGCACCCAAATTTGGTAATCTGGTCATTCTTTGATTTTGAGGTAGAGCCCAAGGAAGTGACCTTGAATTTCCTGTGGAATAAGAAATAAGCTTTGCCCATTCCAGACCTTAGACTTCGGGGAAAGTAAGTTGCTTGGTTGACTTTTAGAACGGCTGCTTTCTCATTTGTGATAACTGTAATTTTCATTTATTTTCCATCTTTTATTCAAGAAGGATAAGATAACACATACTACTTGTCCCTTCTGGCCTTCTCCCATTTAATTTTGAGATGGCTAGCCCAGATAACCCAATTAATTTCACATGCTATTAATAGCCACATTATTGCACTTCACTGCAAGGCCTTCATGTGTTTTTTTCCCCCTCAGACTTAATTATTAGCAGTATATTTTAGTAAAGACGCCAATTTGTGCTCTCAGCTCTGCAACTTTAACACACAAAATTAAAGGTAAGACGGCCCTTTAAAGGTTTGATAAAGGGCTGTCATGTCTTTAATAAGATCTTCTCTTCACAAATTCAGTCTCTTGTGTATCTCCCAGTGAGGCTGAGAAGTGGATATGTTCAGGTCTCTGATTCCTCCCTTTTCTCCCTACATTTTACTAAATTAGCACTCTTTTTCTAAAAGATTACAGGTGTCCTTAATGCTGCTATGAAGTTAATATAATTATATTAAGTTGAGAATGGATTCATTATAAGAGTCCCAGTGGATCAGAAAGAATAACATTTAATCTACTGGCTAGATTGACAGAGGAGGAGTCCTTCAACAAATGAGACGTGAAATATGAAAATAAGCATTGCAAAAGAACTTTGGCCTTAGAGAAAATTTCATCCCATGTTAAATTGTTGGGTACCTGAATTTGGTGTGAGCTGATAAGTGATCCCTGAATTTGAGAGAGAACACCTTTACCAGGTTTCCCCCCCCTCTAAAATGCAAATTGCTAAGTGATTCAGGCAAAGCAGGGGGGGGATGTCAAGTCTTTTTATAGGGTACAGAAATGAATGTAATATATACATTTGGTATGTGTGATACGTCAGAAAGCAAGTGATCAAACAATTAAAGATACTGATTACATGTAAGATTTGAACAACAGAAAACATTGATTCTAGATAAGATTTCACAAGTGGTAAATTTATGGGTTATATTACTCTTTCCCAGCTAGGTTTGTACCTTTCTTAGAACTTGCAAGAATATTTGAGGACTGTCACAATATGGTCTCTATTGTTTGGTGTTGAAAAGACAAGTTCTTGCATACCAAAAGAAATGGCCCTGACCAAGAAGGAAAAAAAAGACATTTTCCTGAAGTTAAAAAAAGTAGCCTAGACCAGAGGTCCCCAACCTTTTGAGCGCCAGGGACTGGTTATGTAGAGGGAGGTTTTTCCGCGGACCGGAGGGTGCATGTTTTTGCTGCCTACATCCTGCGGATGGGGCTTTGCTTGTTTGTGCAGACTGGTTGCTGGCATGCCGTGGCCCAGTACCGGTACGATGGTTGGGGACCTCTGGCCTAGACCATCCTGTTAAAAATGCTAACATCACTTTTTAAAATGTTAATAAACTCCTTTTTTTACAACCCTGTAATCCCTTAATTTGGGGTAGAATTGGGGAGACTGGATGGAGCTGAGCATTTACTGGCTGGATGCCGTTCCTGACACCATACGGAATTTGCAGCAGGCTAATAATCAAGGCTAAAATTCCAGGTAACACTATCAAATGCTGTTTGGAACCTCTGTGATTTAATATGATCTTCTCTTTCCTCCAGGGTGGTTTTTGGACCAGAACTAGTGCTACTGGGTCCAGATGAGCAATTCACAATCCTGAGTCTCTCTGGGGGCAGACCCAAACGCCCCCACACCCGCCGTTCTCTATGCCTCCTCTTGGGGCCAGATTTCTGCACTGACATTATCACTATTGAAACAGCTGACCATGCCCGTCTCCAGCTCCAGCTGGCCTACAACTGGTGAGTGAAGGGTAACTGGATGGATTGAAAGTTGGCCCAGGTCTTGATTAGAATGAGAGGATGGATCCCTTACGTGGTGTTCTGGTCTTTTAAAGATTATAGAATCACTTGGCTAGATGGGACCATGGAGGTCTCCAAATCCTTGCCCAAGGCAGGAGTCCTCATACTGTCTCGGACAAATTGTTTTCCACTCTTTTCTCGAAAATCTCCAGCAATGGGGCACCTTCAACTCTGGGAGGCAGGCAAAATAGTTCTCACTGTCAGGAAATTCCATGGGGTTTTCAGACCTTTAGATGGTTTGGTGTTTCTCTAGTACTTTTATCATTGTATTTTGTAAGCTGGCAAGAGTCATAACAGATTGGGCCAGCTGATCTACAAAATAATAGTCATCAACAATACAGTATTAATTTATTTAGGTTTCCTTCTCTCTGTGTTTGGCTCACTATTTGCTGGAACTGTTTTGCACTTGCATTATATTCCTTAGCTTGAAATGGAAGAAAGTGATGAGTATGTGGGTTTTTTTAAAAAAAACACAGTAAAGTGATTAAGTCTTTAAACAATTCTACCAAGGGGATATAAAATCAGTTACTCCCATTTAGCAATATCTATATAACAGTTACAAACCTTGCATGACTTTTTTTATACTCTTTGGGGTCAGAAGTATATTTTTCAGTTGAAAGTCATACGAGGCTATCTAGCTATTTAAGTTATCCTTAATATTTCAACTAGATCTTAAAGCTCCTTTCATTCTTAAATGTGATCTAATCCTCAGTATGGCATATGGTACATCTGCTTTATCAAATATATTTAATTGCCTTAATTCTCCATTCTGATTTTCATTATGAACTATTTAAATCTCTGTTTTGAAAATATTTAAATATTGCCTGGGTGGATGCAGGACACTTAAGTGATGCTTGTAAATCCCAAAAGTGCTTTCTTTCAAGAGGCAACTGGACTTTGCTTTTCCTAGAAGACATTTCACTTCTCATCCAAGAAGAAACTTCACTGAAGAAGCTTCTTGGATGAGAAGCGACATGTCCGCAAGGAAAAACCAAGGAAGTCCAGTTGCCTCTTGGAAAAAGCACCTTTGGGACAACCATGGCCTGGAGGACAGAGAATCTCCATAGACGTGTGGTTTGTAAAGTCACAATGGTCTGGTTTCAGGCAAGCAAAGTTTCATCAATCAAATCACCGTCATCTTCTCAGGTTTTCTTGGTAACTGTATGTGGATCTGTTTTCCCATCAGGCACTTTGAGATTCCTGCAGCGGCTGAAGCAACCCGCCTTTTCTCAGTCCCAGATTTTATAGGGGATGCCTGTAAGACATTGGCCTCACGCATTCGGGGAGCTGTGGCTGCTGTCACCTTTGATGATTTCCATAAGGTGAGCTTAACTTTAGCTTCTCCTCCATGACTGTTGTCCCACCAGCTCCTCTGTCATTTATGTGTAAATCCCTATTTACTTTTAAACTTGGCATACTGCCCTTCAAAACCAAGAGTTAAAAATGCCGTGTCTCTTCCTTGTGGTTTTGTTTATCCATGACCACAGATTGGAAAAGGTGAGAGGTGTGACTAGGGAGATGTTCCACATCTTCAGTGTTCAGTAAACTTTTCTTGAGACTTGGGCATTGTAGGGGAAATCTGATGTCTAGTGGCTTTCCAATCCATAGAGACAAAGCAGATAAGACAGATACTTATTATACAGGTGTTCCTATTTGTTTTTGAACGCTATTTGGTTTGCCTTGTGTTGGTTTCATTGGGTATTTGATTTTTATTTATTTATTTTTCCTTTTTAATCTACTACAAATTAAGAAAACAATCTTTTAAGCTTAAAAAGATTAAAAGGAAAGTAAAAGGGAAAAAAACCCAAAGTAAGAAAGAAAAAAGGGACAAATACTCTTATATATTATCAATAGTAACAGATTTATTAGTAAATACACTTTGTTGTTGTTAGCTGCGAAGTCGTGTCCAACCCATTGCGACCCTATGGACAACGTTCCTCCAGGCCTTCCTGTCCTCTACCATTTTCTGGAGTCCATTTAAGCTCACGCCTACTACTTCTGTTTAATAGAATAGGTACAAAATTATCACAAAATCCTGCCACATCTAGACTGCAAAATCTAGACAGCCGCTAGGTGGTAGCAAAGAGTTGGGTGGTTATCACTTTGCTGCCATCTAAAGGATGCTTGATTTTTGCAGCCCAGATATGTTAACCTAAGCAGAAGGCCCCAAAAGGAGCTGTCAGAGAAGAGTTGCATGGAAGGAACCACTGATGTAATGGTTAAAGTGCTGGCCTAGAAACCAGGAGACTGTGCATTTTAGTCCTACTTTAAGCATGAAAGCTGGCTGGGTGACTTTGGACTAGTCATTCTCTCCGAATCCACCTCACTTCACAAGGTGTTCTGGAGAAAATAGGAGATAGGTGTCTTATTTACAAAAGAAAGTTGGGATGTAAACCAGGGGAGGGGAGGGGAGGGGAGGGGAGGGGAAGAAAGGGGAATTAAGAAATGCTGCTTATAGCTTCTCCACTGCTGCTTCCAAGTCAGCTGTGGTCTCGGAAGCAACCAACTGCCAGTGCTGGAATAGAGGCCTTGGAAGAACTGGAGTTCTTGTCCTTAGACCTTCTTTTTTCCTCTTATCTGTCTCTTCCTCCTTGCTGCATGTCGAGGAAAAAGGGGACAGAGAATAGGCATTTGATTCCAGGACTGCAAAAATCCATTCAACGACAGAAAAGTCTGATTTGTAAGATAAAATCAAGAGAGAAAAACTTGTGGGGTCCTTGATGTTCTCTGAGCTTGGTTTTTTTTTTCTTGCAGAGAAAGACTTCCAGGTGGGAATGCAGTGACCTGAGTGCTGGAGGAGAAATGTACTTTAGGTCAGTGTTTCTCAACCTCGGCAACTTTTAAGATGCGTGGACTTCAACTCCCAGAATTCCCCAGCCAGCATGCTGACTGGGGAATTCTGGCAGTTGAAGTCCACGCATCTTAAAAAGCTGCCAAGCTTGAAAAACACCGTTTTTGATTATTGTGAGGGAAGTCACTGTGAGGTGAAGGGAAGACGGACTTTTTGGAGTGGGTTAATAGTTAATATTTCTCTTCTCGTGTTATCTTACTTCAATTGATGTTCCTAGAACTCAAATCGTCTGATCTGTGCTGCTGTCTTTGGGTTTGATGGAGAAGGGGCCCTGCGCAACTCCTTACGCTTTACCCCAAATGGCCTAGTCATCAGCAGTGTTGATATTCAAAGTGTGGAGCCAGTGGACCAACGGACACGGGATGCCCTCCAGCGCAGTGTGCAGCTCGCCATTGAGATCACCACCAACTCTCAGGAAGCTGCCGCTCGGTATGGAGCAACTGGGGTGGGAAGCAACCAGGTTTCCCCTATTCACCTCATTAACAATATGTGTAACTTGCCCCTGAATCTCTGTGCAATTTAAATTTATTTATTTGATTTTTATTTCACTTGTATTACTGACAAGTAACTCAAGGCAGTGAAATACCTAACATTCCTTCTACCTCTTATTTTCCGCACAACAACAACCCTGCGAGGTGAGCTGGGCTGAGAGAGAGAGAGAGAGTGATAGCCCCAAAGCCACCTAGCTGGCTTAATGACTAAAACCCATCATCTCCTGGTGATTAAGGCTATTTTCCCCCAAGGAGGGGGTGACAAGGGTGGGTGATCTCTTCAGATGGCAGGGAAAGGTGAACACAGGGGTAAGCAACCTCGGCTCGTTTGTGACTCATGGACTTCAACTCCCAGAATTCCTGAGTCAGCTATGCTGACTCAGGAATTCTGGGAGTTGAAGTCCATGAGTCATAAAAGAGCCGAGATTGCCTACCCCTGGGTTAACAGAAGAACCTGCATTTATACTGTGGGGGTTATAGGCGCTTAGTGAGCATAGACTATGAATTTCTACCTCCAGCCAGAGAAATAAAAGGGATCGCTGAAGGTTTTAGGAGCTGCCAGGGAAAAAAAAGAAATTTTGATACAGAGGGCACCCCTCTTTTTGAATAAGCAAAACCACAAGCATGGAAAAGTTCTTGGTTTTGGTCACTGTTTTACTTTTCTTGGCTTGTGAAAGGATCAGATATGAAGATATCTGACAAACACGATTTCTGCGACTTCCAAAATGTCTGCTCTTGCTGACCTAATTCAACTGTAGCTCTGTCACTTTAAGGACAGTTTGAAACGCCTAAGCCTTTTCTCTATGGCCATTCAAATTTCCAAGTCTGTTGCTGTAAAGGAATGTAGTCTGGATTCCCAGGTGGGAGGGGGGGCATTCCGGAGGAACAAGCGACCACACAGTTCTGACAGTTTGTGTGAGCGAAAGAGGGTAAAGACGTTTCCTCCTTAACAGTTCCTAGAGTGTACCGTATGTTTATTGTGGCTGGTAGCCTGCTCTAGTGTGGCAAGATTCTATCTAGAGGTGAGGAACAATAAAGAAATCTGCTTGGAAGAATCACAACACGTCTTTCTTGGTTTTTCGAGTCCGACCGTTGCTTTCAAATCATCAAACAACCTACAGAGTTCTCACGGATTACTTACAGTGGTACCTCGGTACTCATCGTTAATTGGTTCCGGGAGCTGCAATGAGTACCAAAAATGATGAGTACCAAACAATTTTTTCCCATAAAGAATATTTATTTATTTATTTATTTATTTATTTATTTAAATAAATAATAAGAAAGAAAGAAAGAAAGAAAGAAAGAAAGAAAGAAAGAAAGAAAGAAAGAAAGAAAGAAAGAAAGAAAGAAAGAGAAAGAATAATATAGTGAGTCACAAGGCAGCCAATACTGAAAAGTTCTAGCTTGGGCATTGAGTACCAAACCAACAGTGAGGCAAACTTTTCACATCTAAATGTGTTGATTACCAAATTTGGCGAGTTTCAAAGCCGTTGAATACCAAGGCACCACTATATTCTTCTCAAGCTTCTTGTTTACTCAAAAACAAAGAAAAATGGAAACGGCCTGCTCTTTCCTTCCTGGCAAATTCTCTTCTAATTTACACCTGGAGAATGCCTTTGAGCTTTTCCCGGAATAAAGAGATGGATCTTAGGTAAGCTTGTTTCCGTTTTTGCTGTTCATTTCCCCTGATCCACTGACATCATCTCCCTCTCCAGACATGAGGCAGAGAGGCTGGAACAAGAGGCCCGAGGTCGCCTTGAACGGCAGAAAATCCTTGATCAGGCTGAGGCAGAACGAGCCCGGAAGGAGCTGCTGGAGCTGGAAGCACTGTGGTGAGTGTGCAGGATCCAGCTTTTAAGGAAGAACTATGGACATTTGTTCCAAACTTACTTCTTTCCTGCTCTCTGAGGCCCCAGGCAGTGCTAGCTAAATGCTGGACTCCTTAAATCTGGAGACTGCAAGTTTGGGAAGGCTGATCTAGCCTTTGATTGCATAGGCCGGGGGTAGGCAACCTTATGACTCGTGGACTTCAACTCCCAGAATTCCTGAGCCAGCATGGCTCAGCATGAAAACCTCTCCCTTTCTCCTCAGCGTGGCTGGCTCAGGAATTCTGGGAGTTGAAGTCCACGAGTCATAAAAGAGCCAAGGTTGCCTATCCTGAGATGCAGCTTCTAAAGGCTCTTCTTCCACTCCCCTATCTTTCCAGCACGGCTGTTGAGAGCACAGGGGCAGCCAAGGCTGAGGCCCAGTCCCGAGCAGAGGCAGCCCGAATTGAAGGAGAAGGAGCTGTTCTGCAGGCCAAGCTGAAGGCTCAAGCTACTGCCATAGAGACGGTGAGTCCTGCCAGTCCTCCCGAAAACTTTCCTAGGCTAACTTGATAGATGACTGATGATAGTTGCTTGTCAGACTAAGAAGAACATGCTGAATTTTAAAGCCTTTAGATTACATCCATTGTTTTATATGCAGATAGATTTTGCTCACAGAATGGGTATCTTAATAAACTTTAGGTGGGAAAAATAAAGGCAAACTAGAGAAGACCCACCAGCTGATATAACCTCTCTAGCAGGGATTAAGAGGAAAAAAATGGTATGCAATAGTGCGGTATAAATTGTTGCCAGAGTATTTAAGAAATCACATTGGTAGCTGCTTTTCTTCCACTCTGATGTTTGGATCCGGCCTACGTCCTCCCTCCCTCCCTTATTCTCTAAACATTTCCAGGAATCAGAACTGCAGCGTCTCGCGCAAGCCCGGGAACAAGAGCTGCGTTTTGCCAAAGAGCAAGCCGACTTGGATGTGAGCCGGGCAGAAGCTCTGGCTGCTGTTGAAGTTAAGAAATTTGAAGCTGTCATCAAATCTCTTGGAGCCAGCACTATCCGCGACATTGCAGTGGCTGGGCCAGAGATGCAGGTGAGAAGCAGAGAAAGGAAGAGGGAGGAGGAGAACATTGGCGTTCCAAATAATGGGTGTGCTTAAACTCAAAGTTTACTCATTTTGATGTGGACTGTGGCTTCTAGTCTACCAAACAAAAAAAACAACCAACCCCACTGGCAATGAGGTCAGATCAGCCTTCCCCAGTATGGTTTTCCTCTAATTCTGGTTGGGGAAATTCTGGAAATGTCAATTTTGGACCTTCTCAGTCTTCGAGGTCATGGTTGTCCCAAAGGTGCTGTTTTTCAGGAGGCTACTGGACTTTCTTGTTTCTTCTTTGAAGACGTTTCGCTTCTCATCCAAGAAGCTTCTTCAGCTCTGACTGGATGGTGGGGAATGGAAGGATTTATACTCCTTACAGACAGCTGGTCATTTGCCTTCTTTTAGAGAGTCACTTGGAGGTTTATCTATGTCCTCAGAGTCACCTGAGTAGTGCAAATGGGTGTGGAGCCTTCTTGGCTGCAGGATGTTTTCTGCCCAGGTCCCTTCACTGTTGAAGACAGACACACAGGCTGTTGGGGATGTGTCTGTCTTGTCTGCCTCTCAAACAGAAGTGCAAATGGTTCCTGTAGTCTGCAGTGTTTTCTGGAAATCCGTTCATACTCCCGCACCATTCGAAGGGTGTTCATCGCAAAGTGCATAGCTAAATGTCTATGGAGATTCTCAGTCATCCAGGTCATGGTTGTCCCAAAGGTGCTTTTTCAGGAGGCAACTGTCAATTCTACCATATCTGGAGAACACCAGGCTGGGCCAAGTGGCATGAAGACACAAGACAGGGGTGAACATTCCTACTAATCTAAGCACGGGGCACAGTAAACGATAGGTAGTCCTCGACTTACAAGCACAGTTGAGTCCAAATTTTCCCTTGGGTAAGCAAGACAGCTGAGTTGTGCCCCGTGTTACGATCTTTTTGCCACAGTTAAGTGAATCACTGCAGTTGTTAAGTGAAGCATGCAGTTGTTAAGTGAATCTGGCTTCTCCCTCCCATTGACTTTGCTTGTTGGAAGCCAAGCTGGGAAGGTTGCGAGCGGTGATCACACGGCCGCGGGACAGTGCAGCTGTCATAAATACATGCCAGTTGCCAAGCACCCGAATTTTGATCACGTGACCACAGGGATGCTGCAACGGTTGTGTAAAAACTGGTCATAAGTCTTTTTTTTCAGCTTCAAACGGTCCCTAAATGGATGGTTATAAGTTGAGGACTACCTGCTACAAGAGCAGGAGCAGCCAGCTACATATCTCAGATGCCACAATGTGATAGCAAATTAGAAATATTCATCTGAGGTTTTGAAACCCTGATGCATGACTTTTTGCTTTCTATTCCTTGCAGGTCAAATTGCTCCAGGGTCTGGGAATCCAATCCACCCTCATTACAGATGGTTCTTCTCCTATTAACCTCTTCACAGCTGCTGGAGGACTGCTGGGGATCCTGCCCAGGCCTTCGGAGACATGAAATCAAGGGGTGGGGTGGGGTGGGGGGTGGAGATACCACTCCAGAGTAATACTCTCTATTATTACTTAATGAGTGCCTTACAAGAACATGCCAGGGGTCCGTGTGCTATGATACTGTGCATCCCCAGAATGCGTGAATCTTTTGATGGGGGCAAAGTATAAAATAAACATCTTTTCTGTTGCAATAGCATCCTCTGCTTTGCTGTTAATTGTTTTGAGAATGATTGTTCCTGGGAACAACGATAGAACCTGGAGGGGTGGGGGTGGGGGTGGAATCTTGGCTGTTGTGGTGGTGAAGTCAGCTGGAATGTGAGCAGAGAAGCATGCACTGTGAGGTCATCAAGTATGTGTGTTGAGATGTGTGTGAGAGAGAGACTGCTCCAATATGCCAAGCCACTTGCAGTCTTTGTTTCTCTGCATCTTATGCAATTTTGCAAATCTCTCCCAGGAAAAATGGATCGATCGACTAATGGAAGGTGAGCCCAGGCCCTCCTGCCCAGCTTTCTCCATTTGTCTAAAACTTAACATTATCCACCTTAATTCTACAGTTACACCTACTGCAAGGAAAGTAAATCTGGCTTGGTGTGCTTAGTTCAAGTGCAACAGGTCTTGGGTTAAGTTCCTGCATCTCTGGTTAAAACAGTGGCCATATGTGGTCAGATCTGCTACCCTCTAGTGATTGTCCGTGTTTTTGCAGACAAGCTATTGTAACTAATTTAAAAAAAAACTTCAGTCTTAGTTTGGGATTATATAACGCCAAGCCCTGGTTTGTTCAACTATGGTCCGGCAAAATAACACAAATCTCATTCAACCTACCAAACTAGAACCAAATCATCCATATGAGGCATGAACCCAGGCTCTAAAAAGGTGAAGTCGAGATTATTTTATTGTTAATGAATCCACTCTTTGAAGTTTTCGGAATAAATTTCAGCAGCTTCTTTAGAGCCTGTGTGCAACTGGGGGAAAAAAAATCTGTTCACAATATAATTCCACAACTCTACATGGATGCGGCTTTTATCTCAGAATTGTCTTTAGGTATTCTCCAGCATAGTGTGACAAGGCTAACATCAATGCCAGACCAAAGTTGATTCTAGTTCTGTGTTAACACTATTTAAAAGTGTTCGCCTGTTGCGCCAGTTGCGACCCTATCTGGACCGAGATGCCCTATGCACAGTCACTCGTGCTCGTGACCTCCCGTTTAGACTGCTGCAACACTCTCTACATGGAGCTGCCCTTGAGGACCACTCGGAGGCTTCAACTGGTGCAGGATGCGGCCGCGCGAGTTGTGATGGGGGTTTCCCGATACTCCCATGTAACACCTCTACTCCGCGAGCTGCATTGGCTTCCGGTTGCCCTTCGGGTGAGATTCAAGGTGCTGGTGATGACCTATAAAGCCCTAAATGGCTTGGGTCCAGGTTATCTGAGGGAACACCTGCTGCCAGCATCAAGCTCCCTTCGTCCTGTGCGCTCCCACAGGGAGGGCCTTCTCAGGATACCGCCGGTTAAGGAATGCCGGTGGGTTATTCCCAGGGGAAGAGCGTTCTCTGTGGGCGCGCCGGCCCTATGGAACCAACTCCCAATGGAACTTAGGACTGCCCTCGACCTTCGCTCATTTCGCTGGGACCTGAAAACTTGGCTCTTCGAGCTGTCTGGCCCAGGCTGAGGGGTTTTAATTTTATTGGGTTTTAGTTTAAATTGGGGACTTGATTTAATTAATTTTAATCTGATTTTGTATGTTTGTTTTTAACCCTCCCTGTAAACCGCCCTGAGTCCTACGGGAATAGGGTGGTATATAAATTTAATAAAATAAATAAAATAAATAAAAGTGATTAATGCCTTTTTAAACTACAAAAGAGATGTTGAAATGACTTGGGAAATTTCAAGAGCCTACTATCATAGCACTATCCACGTATAGTCGTACAGAAAAAAATATTGTGATAAACTCCAGCACTTTTTTCATTAGTTCCTGGCTATATGCATTGCAGTCAGAAAAAAGTTTGTTCATTTTATAAACAAAGACCTGGGGAACAGTTAATTGATCACACAATTGATGGGAATTGAATGCTTAAAAGAGACCTTCCATAAAATGTTAAAAGAGAGAAGGTAGATAGAAAAGTTATGACTGAATGTAAGGATGGTTATGTTTGAGGAATAAAGTCATTATCCACCAGTTCTGAAAACAGATATAAAAGTAAGGAAGATACTTTTGTCCTTGATCAGTAATAATATGAAACCAATTTTAAGAAGTGTTAACTTCCCTTTGGCATCAAGAATGCTTTCCTGTGTTCTCTGATGGATCTGCTTCTTATTTCTTTGGCCCACAGCACCGGCAGAAAAAGTAGAAGACGCCAATGAGACAATGGAGTCCTCCTCCCATGAGGCACTCTGGTTTGACTACCCTGACTCCGATAAAGAGAAGATCCTAGATGTCTATAAGTTTATTGGAGAAAAGCCCGAATTTATTGCTCCAAGTGAGATGTCAGTTTGTATTCACCTCTAAGGCAGCGTTTCTCAACCTCGGACACCTTGAAGATTGGGTGGACTTCAACTCCCAGAATTCCCTGGCTGGCTGGGGAATTCTGGGCGTTGAAGTCCACCCATCTTAAAGTTGATAAGGTTGAGAAACACCGTTCTAGGGATTGCCAGAATCCCCTCCAGGAAGACTGAAATCAAGCAACGGGACATTTGAAAACTATAGCATGGGGCTAAAAAGAAGCATACGCTGCCCACGCGTGTGATATATCTTCCCTTGTTACAGCTTTCATTCCTCCCTCTCCCCCTCTCCTCCATGTTGGGGCTTCTAAACCTGTTTGTGAGAAAAAAGAAGTCCAAGGGAAGGTCACTTGCTTGACACAACAGATTATGCCTCCAAATCCCTGCCCTGGCCTTTTTTTTTTTTTTGCAGGATTCCTGCTTGTTAGATCCTAAGCCGGTAAACAACCCTCCCAGTTTATTTCTGAGCAGTGGGCTCCCTCAGTCTCTGCTGGAGTTGTGGGGGCCCACGAGAAGCCTCCTTTCTCTCTTGTCTTCCAGGCGCTTTCCCTCAGCTGCTGCGCTACATCCTGGTGGGATCCATTCTCCTCATCCTGCTGTTCTTTGTTTTCCAGATTGTCCAAGCGTAAGTGATGCCCCGGCCCACATCTTTTAGGCCTCGGCTGGAACCCTTTTCCCTGGTGCTCTCAAGAGCCCACATTTTGGGCCCATTTCCTCATTCCCATTTCCTCCCGGATCTGATTTCCCCTCCTTCCTCATTCCAGGCTTTTTCGTAAACAACACAACTAGAGAAGAGGACTAGAGTTTCCTGAGCCGAACGGCTTGCCCTGTGCTCTTCCCCCCCTCCCCCCCCCGTCCTTCCTGTTAAGTAAAAGGCCTTTGAATCTGTACGCATTTGCAAGGTATTCACCGATGAAGAGATAACGCGCCAGGCTAGAAAGCGGGAGACTCTGAATTCAAGTCCCACCTTAGCCATGAAAGCTGGCCAGGTGACTTTTGGGCCAAACACCAGGAGACAGTGAGTTCTAGTTCCATCTTAAGGCATCAAAGGCGGCTGGGCCAGTCCCTCTTGCTCAGCTGAACCCACCTCACAATAACGTTGCGGGGAAAACGAGGAGGAGGAAGGCGTGCTGGATACGTTTGCCACCTTGTGTTGTTTGTAAAAATGATAAAAGGCGGGATACAAATCAGTAAAGAAATAAAAGACGATTAAAGAGGGAGAGCTGTAAAGACACGCTACGTGGTCCTCCATGGTTTTAGGGAAAGAGTGATCCGAATACTGTGCAGGACTCGGCAATACACAAGGGGCTGGGGATTTGGAATTAATAAATGACACACACAGCCCCTCTGCTGACAGTAGATAAAGGCTCCTTTAATACTTGGCAGACCTTGGGTTATAAGTACATTCCCCCCCCCCTTGCTCTTTATTTACAGCTAGATTCCTGCCCTATGAAGTGAAGAAGAGTCTAGGAGTGAGCAGTGAAGGAATTCTGTGCTGAACAGAGGAAAGTGTCAAGAGGAGAAGAATATGTCTTTCCCCCTGCTTGGTTATTGCTATGGGGAGGAGGGCATGTGGTTTTTAAGCAGCACCCCTCTGATCATCTTGCTACAGAGGATAAATGTGTGGGTGTGTTTGTGGGTGGGTGTGTGCTCACACCCACACCTACATATGAATGAATTAAATATCCTGGGTAGGTGACATTCCAGCAATACTGAAGACCATGTATGTTACTAGCATCCAAAAAAAATGATGTGTTTCCTTATTGGTTATCCTACAAATATAACTGATTCTGCTGATAGGTCCCCTATTGCTGCCTGGGGTGAGGGCAAGCCAAACCCAGTATTATTTCTCCATCGTGTTTACAGGTGATAGAGATTCTGCAACTCTAAAAAAAATAGGATTGGGGGGGGGGGAATTTGACTTAATCTTGCTATCCAACGGTATAACCCCTGCTTTCAGGTAATAGTATCACCCCCATGCAAGCCACATGGGTCTCTCCTTGGCTAGCCATGCTCAGAAAAATCTTAGGTCATCTAAGCATAGTCTAGCAAGCAATAGCCACTATGCATTCTTCAGCTTGGCAGAGTCCTGATGCATTAGAAACCTGGTTTTGCTCTACAGGCCCACATCCGGTTGACTCTTGATCTACTTGTGCCCCACTGGCCTGACTATCTCCCAACATAGATAACCTCAGTATTCCCATTGGTTTAGGACTACACTCTGGTTCAAACCCTGCCCAACTCATAGACATTTCAAAATATTGACAGCGTTGCAAATTTAGAGGGTTTCCTTTGGCAAAGGATTTCCACATAGCAAACCAAGGAATACTTTGGTTTTGTGCCCTCTAAAGACTTCCTTTGAGACACCCCCACCCCCTTCCCAGACCCTCCCGTTTCCCCTTTGGCTTAGGAGCCAGCTTCCCCACTCCCTCCCATCCCCCCAATAAATAAAGTCATAGGGGAAAAAAGGCGTCTTGTCCGTTTGCAGCTGTGGGAGGGGGCAAGAGAGCCATTAGTCCAGCGCCTGGCTATCCATCCTGTGCCCGTTTCGCACGACTTGTTCCTTGGTGGTACCCCGGGCACGGAAGACACGGAACGCTCCGCGGCAGATGAGGCCAAACCAATATATTTGGGGAGCCATCAGGATGGCCGATCCCAAGTTGTACTCGGCAGGGATGGAGAAGGGTACACGGTAGAAGGGCAAGCCAGCATACTGCCCATATACCCAGTACATATATGGAAAGAGCAGGATTCGGCAGCAGAAGAATGTGAGTAGCATGGCCATGCCATTCACCTTGTGGAGAAGAGTGTGCTGCTGCTTGTACTGTGGAGAGAGGGGGGGGAAGAGAGTTGAAAGGCAAATTCAGCTCAGGTTGACTAACACTTCCACTTCTCTCTGTAGCACCAGGGGTGAGCCTCTTCTGCCTTCCCATTAGGTCTCCCATCTTACCCTAGCAACTCTGGGCATCTCATAAATTATAATAGTGTATAAAATGTCAACAAACCCAACGACAAATATATAAAACCTATACGGATAGTCCTCGACTTACGACCACAATGGGGACCAGAATTTCTTTTCAAAAGCAAGGTGGTTGTTAAGTGAGTCACACACCCATTAAGGGAATCTGGTTTCCCCCCCTTGACTTTACTTATCGGAAGCCAGCTGGGAAGGTTGCGAATGGCGACCACGTGACTCCAGGACTCTGCGACTATCATAAATACCAAGGGCCCAAATTTTGATCATAGGACTGTCGTAATTTTTTCAGGGCAGCAGTAACTCTGGATGGTCGCTAAGTCAATGCAGGTAGTCCTTGACTTACAACAGTCCATTTAGTGACCATTCCAAGTTGCATGAATGAATGAATGAATGAATGAACCTTTATTATCAAAGTACGACACGTATACAGTGAGATGGGCTGAGCCTCCCTTCATGTCCCCCACCACCACAACTCACAGTGACGACAAACCCACCATAATGTTACACCATGTGAGCTAATTGCACAACACACCGGCCTTGCAAGTCAATCATACATTAAGTTATTTCCCATTCAGGAGCCTGACAGCCCACGGATAGAAGCTGTTCTTCAGCCTGTTGGTGTGGCTGGCTATACTCCTGTATCTCCTACCCGATGGTAGGAGAGTAAAGAGGTACCGACCAGGATGTGAGTCGTCCCTGAGAATTTTCTTCACTCTTCCAAGGCAGCGAGCCCTGGTGAGGTCATCCAGTGGTGTCAGGGGACAGCCCACGATGTTTTGTGCTGTGCTCACCACCCTCTGTAGTATCTTTCTATCCGTGGCTGTCAGGCCAGCATACCAAACCACAATACAGTGTGAGAGGACGCTCTCTATAGTAGACCGGTAAAAGAAGGTCATTAGCCATTGTTCTACCCTGTTCTTCCACAAGACCCTGAGGAAGTAGAGTCTCTGTTGGGCCTTTCTGGCCACCTGGGTTGTATTGACTTTCCAGGTAAGATCTTCACAGAGGTAGACTCCCAGGAATTGAAAAAAGTGACTTATGACCTTTTTTTTTCACTCTTACAACTATTGTAGCATCCTCCTGGTCACGTGATTTACATTGGGACCCTTGACAATTGACTCACATTTATGACGGTTGCTGTGTCCCGGAGACATGTAATGGCCTTT
Source organism: Vipera berus (assembly GCF_964194415.1). Classification (NCBI taxonomy): domain Eukaryota; kingdom Metazoa; phylum Chordata; class Lepidosauria; order Squamata; family Viperidae; genus Vipera; species Vipera berus. The sequence continues at coordinate 15,649,487 of NC_138205.1, forward strand.
TGTGACCTTCTGACAAGCAATGTCAGATATCACTGAACAACCCGTGTTGCTAATTTAACAGCTGCAGTGATTCACTTAGCAAACGTGTCAAGAAAAGTAGTAAAATGGGCCAAAACTCACTGAACAAATTTCTCACTTAGCCACACAAATTTTGGCCTCAACTGCGGTCGTGCGTTGAGGGCTACCTGTGGCTATTAGTCAAGGACTACCTGTAATGTACACCAAGGTAAAAACCAATCTGAACCTTTCTCTTAGCCCGCTCCCCTAAGAGAGAAGCTCAGTAGCAGATCATACTCACCAGGATGAGAACCTTGCCCAGGCAGACAAAGGGGGTGCTGAGTTCAGCCATCAACATGCAACCCAGAAAGAAGTCACCTTTGCCTTGACGCCACAGCTGAAGGGGGGAAAGGGATAAACATGGCAGACCTGGTTGGGTGGGGCAGCATCTTCTAAAGCACAGCCACCTTATATGCAACTTCTGCCGCGTGGGTCAACAGCCCATCCTTTCCCTTCCCATCCTCATCTGTGCACACGGGTCCCCCCTGGTCCCACTCACCACAGACACAGGGAAGCAAACCAACACCATGAAAAGATGGTGAATCACCATCAGTAATTCCTTGTGCAAGTAGGCACGGATGGCGGTGTGCAGCGTCTGGCTCTCGACGCATCTCGACTCGTGCCCTTTGACCTGGTACCTGTGCCAGTGGCACAAGAACATAGCGTAGATGTCGTAGATGAAGTAGGGGACGGCAAATTGGGTGTAGTTGGAAGTCAGCCAGTGCCTGCAGGAGGTGAAAAAGGGGTAAAGGAATATAAGCAGCTAACAGACACAGTAATCCCTGCAGATAACTTGAGCCACAAGCAAAGGGGATGGAAGAGTAGGACACACTCCACCCCTCTGGAACAGACTCAAGGCCACAATCAATGAGGAATTGATGACATGCTGATGTGCTTCACTCCCAAGGACAATGGTAACATAGATTCTGCCTTGCTCACATCGTCCTTCTCTCTCTCTCTCTCTCTCTCTCTCTCTCTCTCTCTCTCTCTCTCTCTCTCTCTCTCTCTCTCTCTCTCTCTCTCTCTCCCCCCCCCACTCTCACTCCCACTCCCACTCTCTGATCCTGATCACATCCTTCTGCTCCTGGAGAAAATGTGGCCTCTCTCCAGTTCTCTTCCCCCGCTTTCTACTTGCTGACAACCTTATTTCTAAGATACTCCAGACACTGCTGCATCTAGGACAGGTATACTCTTAGCAATTCCTCCTTACTTATCGGTTCCATATTACTCCCTCTGGCTTTTATGAACAGGATGTTTTAGCTTGCTAGTATCTGGCTGAGACCCATCCGTTCAACTTGGCTTAGAAACCCAACAACTCTATAAATAGGCACTGAGATTCATGTAAATTTGGAACATTGGCCTTAGTCTCGTTCTACTTTAACACCCCCCCCCCCTGAATTTCCTGGTCCAGACTAATTTCTACTAATTTCGTTCTACTTTAACCCCCCCTGAATTTCCTGGTCCAGACTAATTTTTGAAAACGCTAAGGAGCAACTGAAATAGAGATAAATAAAACAGGGTTTCTTTACAGATGGGACCCAACTTCTTAACCATTGTATCCCTTGCTCAGCTAGCTCTCTTTGCTATCTCCCCCCCTCTCCCAAACATTTCTGCTGACGATAGTCTCTGCTCCATGCAAGGTGATTAGGCCAAATGCCAAAGCAGCAGTGCAATGCAGGATGCTAAGCTCAAACGTCCTTGTGGAGCCCAGACCTAAGGAAAAGTAGGGCATTTGGGTCTGAAGCACATTTAGGAGGACTGGGCTGTATGCTTTGAGGACGGGTACAGCAGTATTTGATTTCCATGCGGAAGGACCTACATAGGAAGGGTTCTTTCTTGATTTATCTAGTCACGAGGGTCAATGAAGAGGATACTTCAAAAGTGTTGAAATGTTGCCAGTGAAACCTCACGTTACTTCCCAGAAGGAGGTTTGCTGTGGAAGGGGCACCGTGATATTTTTGTGAAAATAAAAACGCCGAGGCAGTTTTCACATCCTTAAGAGAGGTCTTATCTCATAGCTCCCTCCTTCTGTGCATATCCAATCGGAGCTCATGGCAGAGGACCCAACAATCCAACTTCCCTCTGGTTTAACCTCCTCCTCTCCTAAAGGCCCTGGAGTTCCTCCTCACTGGCTGCCCAATAAAACTTAATTACACATACACAGAATGCAAATCAGCAACGGAAACAGCTGTTCCTTTGGTCTAATTCCCTCTGCTGCTCCCACATGCCTATCTAACATCACCCAGGGAGGGAATTAATCCCAACTAAATTCATTAATGAGAAGCTAAACTATCGTTGTGGAAAAAAAGGAAGGACACGATAGAAATAGATTCAACTTACACCCCCTGCCATAACTTACAGCCACCCCAAACCTTCATCTCTACCCTGTTCTGTCCTCAGAATCCCCCAGTGTGGACTTGTGCTGCGTTTCCAGTCTTTCTTGTCCTGCAGAACTGCCCTACTGCCAAATTGGATTCTGCAGAAACTGAGGGCTGGCAGTCCTCCCAGAAGCCAGAGGGACTGACAAATCTGATCCTGGAGCTTATTTCCAGCACATATTGTAGAAATCAACTCTCCCATACATTATATGAGGATTTAGGATGAGAATGGGACGACTCGCTGTAGTTTGAGCGGGGGCTGTCCATGGTGCTGAAAAGGGAAGTTACCAACTCTGAGGCCTACCTTTTTTTGCAGCACCATGGACAGCACTGTATTGTGCAAGTTCAGCAAGGCTTGGCTTCTGCCATCCTGCTACTTTTGTCTTACTCTAACACCTCTACTAGTTTCGTGGTGGGTGCAATCCTTATATGCAAAGCACCTTTTCTCCACCATCCCCATAATCTTTGAAACACCTCAGTTTGGAACAGCATCCTGAACACGCTCTTTCTGGGTCCAGAAACCAGAGCCTGACCCTACACCGTAGCACTCCCGCTGGTGGCCCCAAACTCTCTGCCCTGCTCCCAGCTTCCTGATCCAGCCTACTCATTGCGGTACATCTGCTTGGAACATGTCACTGTCATCCTGTTCTAAATTTGGTGCCACTCCTGGCGCAGGTATCAAGTTTCTCAGTAGTGTGACCTTGCCAAGATGCTGTCTGGGCTGCACTCAGAAAATAAGGTAGAGATGGGGTTGGGGTAGGAATGAGATTACTGCACCATAGGGCTGCCCTGGCATTACACCATAAATGCTGACTTACTGGTCATCGATAATGTGCTTGCAGGATGAGGAGATGATGTAGCCAACCGTGGAAGCCATAATGGCCTGCACTGAGGAGACAAGTCTGTGATAGGAGAATGGGAAATGGTAAGAAGTTTAAGTAACTCTGGTTTCTTCTTCCTCTTCTCTTGGATTCTAGAACCCTGTTTCCATTTTAGGTCTGAAGTTATGAGGCCCAAACTGTAGTTCTCGATCCCAATCTGATACTCTGGGAGCCAGCCTAGACTATTACATTGCTCCAGAACTCTGCCAGCCTTGACCGACAGCTTTAATTCCAACCCACCCACCTTCCACCATCCCATAACAACTGCCATTGGTTGGATACATTTGGAGATAAGTAGCAATGGCTAAACGGTTCAGCTGCCCATTGACCCAGCTACATTCTCAAGTGATTCCAGAAATCAATCAACAGAGAGGCTTTCATGCTTTAAAGAAAACATCCTAAGTGATTAGGGCAACTCAGTGTCCCCCCACCCCATCTTAGAAGACATACCTGGGGCTTTCACTAAATGCCCCCCCTTTTTTTTAAAGCATCTCTTTATGTATCCCAACAAAACACCCAGCCTCCTGAAAGACTCCTTTTTTCAATGAATTTCCATTTTGGAGTGCAGAGCTGTGGGTACTTTAACTCACAGCTTAACAAACAGTGACTCCGATAACCCGTTTGGTGACACCTCTATCCCAGGCTCAAAACACCCTGCTAAGACTTGACTTTCATGAGTTATCACTACTGTTGGGTTATCAAGAGGTGGGAATGACGCCCTTTCGACTCTGTGTGGGTTGCTTTCCCTATGATGGTCCCATTCCCACTGTGGGGGTCCTAGGAACATATCCACTGGCTGACAGCCTCAATACAATGCTTCTTCCAGAAAATCCTGGATGCTTTTCTATTGATAGAGATTCCTCACGGGTCCAAGAGAGTTGGAAACTCAACGCACCCTACTCTATTCCCTGTGAGCCTAAGGATTGGCTTCCAGCTTTAGCCTCTCCTTCTGAAGCCATCAGGAAAGCTTGGTAGGGATGAGGACACCACTCCCCCTCCAAAAAAACCTCTCCCTTCTCATTCCATCTCCCCAGGACCCACAGTTCCCCCCTTTTCCTTAACCCCCCTCCCCCACATCAAACTAACATGCCTACAGAAATTCCAGGTGCCTATCAGCTCATCCTTGAGGCCTTCGGCCTGCCCTCCTGCCTGCCCACCCTCTGGACTGCTAGATCCTGCTGGCATCCCCTCCTGCATCCCTGGTTACCTGGCTGAGACGATGACCGCGTCAGCTTCCTCCCATCGCAGGCCCGGTAGCCACTTGAGGCCGTTCTTGGACAACAGGAAGAGGCCAGGAAAGACAATGGTCCCTGCTACCAAGGCGTGAAACATCTCGCTCAGGCTGCAGGGTTGGGGTGATGGGGGGAGGAGGAGGAGGAGGAGGAGGAAGGAGGAAGGAGGGCAGAGCGGAGGATGGGGAGGGTCAGTGGGGCTGGGATCCCTCCGGGTGTCCACGAGGAAGGCTCATGGTCCCCCAGGGGGCAAGGGGGGATGGAGAGGGAAGGGGGGATGGCGGTGGGAGGGTTGGTCCCTAGCAGAGCTGCTGTGACAGACACAGAGAGAGACTCAGTCGGGGGAAGGAGGGAGTGAGTGAGGGAGGGAGGGAGGGAGGGAGGGAGGGGGAGCAGCTGTCAGCACAGTGCGGGAACAACTTAAAGAGACAGTGGACTGCGCTGTGCAGATGGACCGGCAGAAAGAAGAGCAGGGTAGCACAGCTCAGTGTTGAATAATCACAGCTAAAGAAGCTCAGGGCCCAGGTTGCAAGGCATGGTGGGAGAGGGAAGATGAGATCTATGTATGGGTGGAGAAGGATTGTGGGGAACCTGCCCAGTGGGGGACGAAGCCGGGTAGGATGGATCTGACTCAGGATTGGAGGTCTAAGCTGGAGGCTTAGGACATCTCAGAGGGATGAAGCTCGAGAGGCAGATTTTGCTGCCCTTAACAGACTCCGCTAAGTCGTTGCTTCTTTCCGTCTGAGAGCGGGCTGAGCATTGCTCCCCCTTTTCCAAAGCAGCTAATCAGGCCTCATCATTTAACCCCCGCAACACCGAAGCCTAACTTCCTGGAGCTCTCCCTCTTCCCTTCTCTGGCAGGATCGCTGGAAATTTAGCTAAGCCTATAATCTCAGCTCAGTTTGTGGAGACAATGGGGCAGCTAACCCATTCCCCTCCTAATGCATTAAGGGATAATCTTCCACCTGCTAAGAGGTGACCCTGATACAACCTTTGATAGGTAAAAGAGAAATTGGCTGCCAGGAGGAAGTAACTAAATCAGCAGTGACACCTTACGGCTGACTACGAGCATTGTAGCATGCTGGTTTTCTGAAAACAGGGATGGGCAGAAGTGGTTGGGCTAGCTGGGTGGATGTGAGTGATTTTCTCCCCGTGTCTTTTAGCCTGTGGTAGGTCTAGGTTTCCAGGGAGTCTCCCACCTGGCAGTTACATAGACGGCAAAGCAGATTTCCATTTTCCAGACGTGCACCAGGATCCAACGCAGGACATAGTAGAGACTGGGGTAAGCAACCAAACCCAGAAGGAAGAAGTAGGAGAACTGTCAAAGCAAAGGACAGGATTCAATGGTTAAGGCAACCAATTTTGGTCGAAGCAACACTGGTCTTCTTGCCTTTCCTCCGAAACCCACAAGAATCTTTGAGCATCAGTTTGGTAAGGTGGGTTTCGTCGGCTTATTAATGACACACCCTCAACTTCCCACTTTTTGAGGACAGTGCAACTGTTCCATTGGCTGCTCAAGCTTTTTTCAGGCATAAATGTATGGAGATCCAATTTATCAGGCGCTATTAGTTCCACTTTGACTTAACTTTTACTGCAGGAAGCAATAAATCTCTGATATGTTTTTTTTTTTAAAAAAACCCAAACTAGTACCAGTTTGCTGTTTCTGAAATACTTCAGAGATTTTACCGGTTACAGACTAAGCATACCTTGTCCTTGCCACAGTTCCAGCAAAGGAAATGGCCTTTTTTGTCTTTAAATAACCAGTTCATTATAAACAAAGTGAGGTTGTGATGGCGTTGACTAAACGTATGAATATGTGTATAATAAAAAATGTTGGTTGATTAAATACATAATGGGGACGGTCTTGCTGGATCAGATCAGAGGCCTATCAAGAACTGTGGAATTTGTTATTAGACTTTGGGGGTAGTATACCACCTGGAGGAGGTATAAACAATACTGCCTAAATATAAGAAAAAATATGAAGGGATTTGTGTGCAGTTATCTTGGAAGTATGCCTAACAGGCAAATATCTAAAGGCTTGTCCCATAAGTTACACAGCAAATTTTTTGGGAGGGTCGCTCCAAACCTAGGACCCAAGCAAGGATTACTTGAACAGGGATTTGATGAAAGATTAAGACCTCCTTGTTGATGCAAACATTTAAGAGCAGAGTTGATCATCTGAGAAGCTGGTGGACCCCAGCTGGAGATCTTTTCTTCCTTTCCCCTCCTACTGTGGATTGAAACTCTTCACCATTCCAGGTAAGAGATCAGTTGGGTTTGCGTAATGTGTGTACTAATCTACAATGTCATCTGTTTTGACTTTTGTTAACTTCGTTGGGCACTGTGGTTTCTAGAAACACAATTAACAGCTCAGCGTGTTAGTGAACCCGTCCAATTGTGACTTATTTAATACACTGATTAGGCAAGCCGGGGCTAACAGACAAACATGTATTTACCCATATGTAAACCCAGCCAGCTTCTTCCCCTGTTTACTGCCTCTGTGAAACCGATGGAGAAGGAATGTGTACATACTAAGAGCTTAGCTGTTTACTCACCAGTTCCTCTGCCATCCTAGTGAACCCAGGAAAGGTGAGAAATGAAATCCATGTTATTCCATAGGTCCTCCTTCATGGAGGGTACTTCATGTTATCAAGATGCTTCCCTGAGGGGCTAATTAAGACACCATTGAAACATGCATAACATAGAAGAGTTTTACTTTTATAGTTAATGAAGCAATCAAGTCGGAACATTTGGTTGATTAATTCAGTGGAAGAAATGACTTGTGTTGTGACAGTGAAATAATGCATTGCCTAAGAGTGATCAGAATAGCACAAGCTAATTCAATGGCATTTCAAAACACAGTGATAAGGATTATTTGGGCAAGTCTTTGCTCAGCCTACCTCCTAGGGTTAGTGTGATTCTAAACTGGGGGAGGGCATGGCACACGCACACACACACACACCCCGAGGATACGTTTCTGGAAGGAAGAATGTGACAAAATACTTAACAAAATAAGTGTTTGTGTAGGGAATGTGGAATAAGGGAGAAGTAAACAGCAGTTTTTTAATCGTAATAAAACACAAAGCAGTGAAAACTGCCAATCTTTAAATCTCATTAATTTGAATAAGTTATTTTCAGTGCTATCTGGCTAAGCACATTTCACATGGATGGACTTGCTCTAGATGTGTCGATATAGAATTGCAGCCGAAATCAATTGTTTTGAAAATAATGGTACTGGAATTGATTTACTTTGGGCAAGAGAGATGCAGAAATTATGTGTAGTATGTAAATAGCCCAAGCTACATTCATCATATCTCCTGAATAAATTCCCTATTCTCTGATCCACATCCTAGGTAGGTGTATTTATTTTTTATCTTTAATTCAGACCTTGCACTTGATCTGGGATGCCTTCTCTTTACAGCAGAAAATTCTTTTCCTAATACTAACTTATTTGTTGTTGTTAGCTGCGAAGTCGTGTCCGACCCATCGCGACCCTATGGACAACATTCCTCCAGGCCTTCCTGTCTTCTACCATCTTCTGGAGTCCATTTAAGCTCACGCCTACTGCGTCGGTGACTCCATCCAGCCACCTCATTCTCTGTCGTCCCCTCCTTCTCTTGCCCTCAACCTTTCCCAGCATGAGGCTCTTCTCCAGTGAGTCCTTCCTCCTCATTAGGTGGACAAAGTATTTGAGTTTCAGCTTCAGGATCTGGCCTTCTAAAGAGCAGTCAGGGTTGATCTCCTCTAGGACTGACCGGTTTGATCGCCTTGCAGTCCAAGGGACTCGCAGGAGTCTTCTCCAGCACCACAGTTCAAAGGCCTCCATTCTTTGGCGCTCAGCCTTTCTTATGGTCCAGCTTTCACTGCCATACATAATACTAACTTATTACTGTTGACCTAAGCTGAAATGAAGCTTGTTGCTTCAGACTGGAAAAATAACAAGGGATAAGAATTACAAAGAAAATGGGTAGGAGATACTATATCAATTTACCCTACAGTTTGTATACAGTGACCTGGTTCATGCAGCCATAATGTTATTTACTTTGCTTTGGCTTGTATGTGAACAGTTGTGGCCTATTGTTTGGTGCATTAGGCAGCCACCCACGGTTCAACCAACTAACCATGATTTGCAAATGGTTTAGTTATTATGTGAATGCGACTAGCGTTAAAAGTAGAGTTGCAACTCTGGATTGCAAAGGATTAGTCTTATTTTAGCACAACATGCAATCAATTTAGTGTCCTGGAGGATTTAGTTGAGTTTTGAATATAGTCCAGACAGGGCAAAAAGAGCCAATTTTCCAAGACACAGATGTATGCCCACAGAATTTGTATAAAATGCCTCCCTTGATTATGCCTTTAAGATATTAATTCTTAATTTATTGAAATATAAACATTAAGTATGTATTTATGTTATCAATTTCTGTCTCCATTTCAGCTCAAGCAGCTGTAAGAGTTACAGAAAGCAAAAAGAAATATGGAGAAATCTCTCTCACACACACATGCACACGCACACACACAGAGACAAATCCAGTCAGCTGGATAATGAATTACTTATACATAATTGACAGATTTCGCATACGGTATTTAGTAAGCTTTACCAACAATTCACTGTTAAAGATTACATTTCTTTAAGAGGTCTAACAATTCACCAGGGAAGCAATGATTTATGTTTTTAATTCTCTTGTGTATTAATGGATTTTAAGGGCAGGACAGTTTGTTACTAATAATATGTGTATATATGCCTTCGTGTTAGTTTATGCCTCCTGGCAACTGCCTGGACACGTCCCTGCAGTTTTCTTTGCAAAGTTTTTGGAAGTGGTTTGCCATTGCCTGCTTCCTAGAGCCAAGAGTGACTGGCCCAAGGTCAACCAGCTGGTTTCATACTTATGGCAGGACTGGACTACAACTCTGTCTCCCAGTTTCTTGCCTGATGCCTTAACTCAGGGGTGTTAAACTGCCGGCCCCCAGGGCTGGCTGCATCATACGGAGGCCGTGCCCACCCCAGCTCTGGCAATGCAAAAAAAAGTCACGATATGTTGCAACACATCACATGACCCAGCGAGTTTGACACCCGTGCCTTAACTACTATATCAAACTAACTTTCTAATAATAATGAGTTCTTATTTTGATAATGCACGAGACAGAATTAGCTGAAAAGGCAAACAATCTGCAAACGATTAATAAAAGTCTAGGGACATAATAAAAAAAACACGGGACTAAAATAAATATAAAGAAAACCAAATTAATGACAACAGCTACAATAACCAGCCTTAGACTTGACAATTAAGATATTGAGGTAGTGGATAGCTTTTGCCTTTTAGGATCAACTATCACAAGAAACAAGAATTCGTGAAATACAGTACATTGCAAACCAGCAATGCTAAAATGCCCATTGAAGGCTTTGGAAAAGATATTCAAATGCTGTGATGTCTATAGCTACAAAAATCAGAATCACAGAATCAATGGTGTGTTCTACCGTGTTTCCCCAAAAATAAGACTAACTGGATAATAAGCCCTAGCATGATTTTTTCAGGATGCTCATATACTGTAAGCCCCACCCCCAAAATAAGCCCCAGTTAAGATTGTCAACCAGACGGACGTATTTAGTACTATATTGCCCTGAAAATAAGACCTAACCAGAAAATAAGCTCTAATGCATCTTTTGGAGCAAAAATTAATATAAGACCCAGTCTCATTTTTGGGGAAACAGGGTATGACAGCTTCTGGAAGTGAAAATTGGATTTTGAAGAATCAGGTTAGGAAGCTTATTGGTGCTTTTGAATTTTAGTGTCGAAGACTCCTGAGAATAGCACAGGCAGCCAAGAAAATAAACAAATGGATCACTGAACAAATCAACCCAGTAAGTCTTGAGGCACAAATAACGTGGCTCAAATTATTCTGGACAGATTGTGTGAAGATCTAGCTCTCTAACGCTGGGAAAGGTGAAAGGAAAGAGAAGAGGATAGCCATGGATACGATGTTGGGAGACCCGAAGGCAGATCATCACGGAGACAATTTGCTGTATGTGGTCACTAAGAGTCAACAATGACTTTATGGCACATGATCAGAGAAGCAACTGTTCAAATGTTTTATCCTCAATGGAAAATTAAATACTAATCCTAGAATGGAAATTCTATCATCTAATATGCTGCAGCCCGGTGCTCCCCAATATATTGGATTACAACTTCCAGATTTCCCAGCCTGAAAAGATTGCCATTGGTGGAGCCTATGAACATTTGAATATTTGCGAGGGGATGGGGGATATGCCATGATTTCTAAGTGTTGTCCCAACATACCTTTAATAGTTGTAATGTGCCTGTCGTAGCGTATCTTCTGCCGTATCATAGAGCCTAGATTTCAATCTGATGACTGCCCTAGGATAACGATATCTGGGCTGCAAATCTCTTGATGATTACTAGATGTCAGCAAAGGGGTTGTGGTTAGCCTCTGTTTACTGCTCTCTTGTGACCACCCAAAGTAATGTAGCACAAATTGGTAACGGCACTCTGGGCAGTTTACAGCATCAGCATATTGCCCCCAACAATCTGGCTTCTCATTTTACCAACTTCAGAAGGATGGAAAGCTGAGTCAAGTTTCAACCAGTCAGGATCAAACTCCTGGCTGTGGGTATACAGTTTGTCCCCAACACTGTATTGTTAACCACTGCACCACCAAGGACCTATATCTATTTGAAACTGAATTGCATTTTATATAAAACCTTGATTTATTCCAACTCTGGGGAGGAGTTTCCCACTGAAGATGAGTACTTACGGATAAAATCACTCTTGAAGCTTTTAGACTGACACTGACTTGGCCAGCCTTATAAATCTTTAAATAAACAATTAAATGCAATAGAAATTGTTAATGCATAACATCTGGGGAAGCAGTGGCCGACTATTCTCACAGAACCAATGATCTCAGCAAAAAGAGGAGCCGGCGAATGGAAGAGCTCCTTGAAACTCCAGATCAAGGACAGGACTAGGTCTAGGACCATCCACAGGCTTGGTCCATACAGCGTCTACCCCCAAAGAGATTGCAAAATAGCAATCTCCAGTGGGTTTGAGCACTCTAAGAGGCAGGGGAAAATAATCTTGCCCAGGGTGGGCAATTAATGTTCCCAAGGGGCCACATGAGAAACTGGAACTTTTGTGATGGTTGGAACCAATGTAAATTGATTTGGTGTCCTCAAATTCCATCGGCTCAACTCCTTAGGCTGCTCCAGGTGAGGGGTGAAAGCTGCACAGGTGCAGAAGAGAACTTTCTCCTCTCATCCTTCTGTGACCACCAACCAATTCAAGGAGCCAGACCCAACTTAGCTTCTTCTGCTACACACATACACACACCAATATACATTTGATTTCTAATTTCTGATTGACCTCATGTGGGCCAGACTGGGTCAGCCAAACGGCCTGGGGGGGGCATAAAATGCCCAGGTCTGGTCTTGCCTAAGCCCAGATTCAGTGCCTTCAGACAGACACTGGGTTGGCCCACTACTTTAGGAATTTCTTGTTATTGATTTTCAAGATGTTAAGAATCTTCTGAAGGGCAAGTTTATTTCTACCCTTGATGAAAGAAGTTTTATATAAGTTTAAGGATTAGAAAAACTTTATTTATTTTTAAAAACAGCAAAAGGGGAAGGAACTAGAATGTTGACTTCTGAAAGTTAAAGAGCTAGGTTGACTTGGGAAAATATTTCCCGTAGGGTGTTTAAAATATTATAAAAGAATACATGAAGATTTTGAAATTAACTGTTAATCAATCCTCCCATGGGAAAAATTTGCTGATTGGAAAATAAACATATAATGTGGGAACTTTGAAGGTTGACAGAGGGAACGAAGTATTACAATTAAAGGGGAGGAGAATGTTAAACACAATGGAGCAATACTATTTGACTGTTGAAGAAATTAAGTTTGTTTGGGAACAATGTCCTCAGAAATTGGTTATAAGATTGTCTGATATAATAAAAATGGATTTATCAGAGGATATAGGAGGACAGATTTTACTGGACAAAACAGAGATTGGGGCTGATTGAAAATGGATATGGGAAAAGATGCTGTGGGTTTGAAAATGGATTTATACCAAAGAGCAAGACTGATATTTAAAGGGATGCTACAGTATAATGAGTTTACATTTGAAACCAGCTAATGTCTTAATAATTAAAGAGGACGTACAAATACTGTAACAAACCAGAAGAATGATTTTGAAAGCCTTATTTGGTTTTATAAACAGGATGTGTTGAACTACTGAAGCTGTTCCTGAAAGGAGATAGAGAAAGTGATAAGAAATCAATTTGTGGGATATCATTTGATAGGGTTAAAGATTATGCTTTTAAAAAATAAATGGAAGATAAGTGAACTTATCTGACCAGGGTTAAAATATATGTGTTGTGGTTTCTGTTTCCTATTAACGACCAGGGCTGAATGATAAGGCTTTAAGGATCTGTGAATAAATGGGGAGGGATTTCTTCTGCTTTTCTTTAGAGGAAGGGATAACATGGAATACAAAATGGACTAAAGTTAAAATAAGTTATTATTTCTAATAGCTCTTCATTGCTTTTTGCTGATTAAAATTGAGTTTTTATAATTTGATCATTGATAAGGAATGAGATATGAGATCATTTTTAAAATTGAAACAAAAGAAAAAGTATTAGTTTGCTGCCACTGTTTCTACTTACAGTATCTGGAGGGGAAGTCATTTTATATATATCTTTTATTTTTTACTTTTATTTTTTTTCTATCTCTTTGCACTTTTTTCTTTAGCCTTTAGTTTTTCTTCGTTTGAATTAGTTTATCTTCATATCTGTAACCTTGAACAACATTGTTTTAATAAATAAATGGTTAATACGTTAGTCTACTATGGTACAGTAGAAAACACAAAAAATATAGAAAAGTTGAACCCTCTTAGAATAGATAAATACATTTGTTTGTTAAAGTCGGAATCATGCTTCAAGGAATGCAGGTTCGCGTCCCACCAGGCTCAAGGTTGACTCAGCCTTCCATCCTTCCGAGGTAGGTAAAATGAGGACCCAGATTGTTGGGGGCAATTAAGCTGACTTTGTAATAATGCCGCTTGGGGGTGTGTGTGAAAGCCCTAATAAGCAGGCATATACATAGAATGAAGGCTACTGCTAAGCTTGTAAGCCGCCCTGAGTCTTCGGAGAAGGGCGGGATATAAATGGATTTAAAATAAAAATTAAAAAAAATCTTCCAGAAAAGTACGGTTAATGCAACACAACGAGCTAAACACTTTCCTTCAGTGACGTCATAGCCAGATGTGCCGGTGCTTAATGGCTTTTAAGGACCGGGGAGAGCATCTCTCCTCCCTTCAGACTAAATAAATTTACATTGTGAGCCCCGCCTCCTCCCCGCTTCCGCCAGCTGGGGGGCTAATTAACGAGTGATGATTGGCATATTTGAATTCCTGCGGAGCATCTTCGGGGGCCCCTTAAACATGCTGGCCAATGAAAAGCCCGCTCCTCTCTACCCTCCCGCCCACCTGCCACGAGCCTCTCTCGAGTCCCCGGAATACCCTGTGGCCGCCACCTTGAAAGTTTGCCGTTCCCATAGCAACGACAAAGGTGCCGCAACGAGAGCAGTCGGGGAAGGCGCTTTTTACGCATGCGTGACATGGTAGCCGCTCTTCAAGGTAGAGACAGGAAAAGGAAGAGTTAAAAGTCCCACTGGATCAGGTGTCTTAAGAGGAGTGGGGTCGCCATCCCATTTTATTTCCCTTGCCTTTCTTTGTTGCTTCTCCTTCTGGGCACAGAGGATGATTTAACGGGCCATCTGGAAGATAAACCGGCTTTCCCTTTGTATAGGATAAATTAATAATCATAATGGCTTAAACGTGCATGCCTCCACCAGTCAGGGCAGCTCGCAATCATCAAACGTCAATAAAATCAACAAAGCAAATGATCAAATATGATATTTAAGAATATTAACGTTGATAGATAATACAAAGTAAATATTAAATATTTAATACTAAACATGACATATTATTAAAAATGTACTTGGATTGTTGATTTATACCCATTTTAAGAGTTTCCTTCCATATATGAGTTATCAAGTCGATAATGCAATCTACAGAAAACTCTTGCATAGTAGATAAAAGTTCTTACTATGCAAAGCATGGTAGGTAGACCACGATTTCTATAGTGACCAGAGGCACTTTGAGGCTTTTAGCAACAAATGCAAACCTTTGCAACCTTCAAAACGCAGGAAGCTCACCCAGGAAACCATTTTCACCTTAAAATGGTTTCACATATATATATATAAAACATTGGAAAGGGTTTCCATGTTAGGGCTTTGGATTTATTTATTTTTTTGCTAGTTACAGTCTTGATGTAAGTAGTAAAAAAACAATGTTGTTAATATGCTAAAATGATATGCTGCCCATCTCATTCTGCAGAGCGACCCTGTATGTCAGGGGTCTTCAAACTTGGCCCTTTTATGACTTGTGGACTTCAACTCCCAGAATTCCTCAACCAGACATGCTGGCTGAGGAATTCTGGGAGTTGAAGTCCACAAGTCATAAAGGGGCCAAGTTTGAAGATCCCTGCTATGTGATAATAGACTGGTTAAACATGAGACTCAACAGCGCAAAAGTTAAGGCCGGTGTAGCCTGAGCAATTACATGCATAAACCTACAGAAAGGGAAAGGTAGAAAACAGAATGAAATCTGACAGCGGCTCTCCCTCCACCTTGAAAGACTGAATCTTCTTTTCCAACAGCGCTGAGCGCTTGCGCACTACCGTAGAGCTGGAGCGCTTCTTTAGAACGAGGCAAATGCGCAGGTCCGGCATGGGGGAGAACGGACGCCGGAGGCCGCTACGAACTTCCAATTGGAACACGTCTTTTGAATCTTTCCCATCCCGTCTCATCATTCCGGGTTTATGATTGGTTGCCATAATGATCGAAGGGCCCGCCGAAGAGCAGACTTGTTGCTGGGTGGGTTTGTAAAAGAAACGAGCCGATGGACTCTGTACAGATTAAACGGGAAAGAAACAACAATCCTTTGTCCTGGGCTATTAGCAATATAAGAAATTAGCGTATAATTTTATGCTGCTGATGGAATAGGAAAGGCTTGGATTCCCCATAAACATTGAAATATTGTCGTTTCCCCCCCCCCTTTTTATATCGATGGAAAAATCCTCCGCCTGACTCTCCCCGATGACGTCAGTTCGGGGGGGGCAGTTGCCGTATTTCTGCCAGAACGTGGAGGAGGGGGGCTTCTGCTTCAGATTGGCGGATGACCCAGAACTGATAGGGGAAAGCGTTTCTCGATGACGTCACTGGTTCCCTTGAGTCTTCCGCGAGCCCAGACGGCTTCAGGAATTTTGGTCGCGATGGGAACCCGTAGGAGCCTGCCACAACGTCGGAGTGCAACTAGTTCCCTTGGCGACGGAAGAACGCGATTTTGATTTTAGATCCCAGGGTTTGTTTGTTTGTTTGTTTATTTAGTCGATCCTTTTCTCCACAACGACCATGTGAAGTTAGGCCGAGAGAAGGAGCGACCCAGAGAAATTCGGGAAGCATTTGACCTGAAGTATGCCTGGCGGGAGGAGAACCCGAGAACTGTGAAAACGGACATTGGGTTGACTTCCTAGAATGAATTTAATTTAATTTTAATTTTATTAGATTTATATACCGCCCTTTCCCCGAAGGACTCGCCGGGTTATTGGTTGGTTCGCGAAGCGCATACTGTAATCTCGACGCTTATTTACATATTAACTAAGCAACTTGCTGGAACAGGGGTCTTCAAACTTGGCCCTTTTATGACTTGTGGACTTCAACTTCCAGAATTCTTCAGCCAGCTTTGCTGGCTGAGGAATTCTGGGAGTTGAAGTCCACAAGTCATAAAAGGGCCAAGTTTGAAGACCCCTGTGCTGGAAGATGAGCGACGTCCATAGGGTGAATGCTAATGGGAAATGATTTAACGAGTTGTGGGGCTTGAGAGAGGAAGGTCGGATTAAGGATGCCTTCGTACTTTCTCACGCAGTGTTTTGCAAACCTAACAACTTTTAAGATTGCATAGACTTCAGCTCCCAGAATTCCCCAGCCAGCAATTACCTTACTGGCTGAGGAATTCTGGGACTTGAAGTCCACATAGCTTAAATGTGGCTAAGTCTGAATTCTCTAGTCTAGGGGTGAGAATTTTTTTTATGTAATATTCGCAATCAGGGAAGCAATTCGAGGCAGGAATTGTGCAGAAGGCCCAACACAGATTTTTTATTTTATTTTTATTTTAATCCCATTTATAACCCACCCTTCTCCGAAGACTCAGGGCGGCTTACAATTTAAGCACAAACCAATGTGCTTAGCAATAGCCTTCATTCTATGTATATGCCTGCTTATTAGGGCTTCCCCCCCCAAGCGGCATTATTACAAAGTCAGCTTATTGCCCCAACAATCTGGGTCCTCATTTTACCTACCTCGGAAGGATGGAAGGCTGAGTCAACCTTGGTGGGATGCGGACCTGCAATAATTGCAGGCAGCTGGTGTTACTTAAGGAGGCATTAGCCCACTGCTCCACCAAGGCTATTAACTATTGAATTCATATCCTGCAATCTGAAAAATAGTTTACATTTTCATTACAAATTCATTAGCTGATCTGAAAATCTGTGGTGCATGTAGAAGTTAGAAAAAAAAGACGAGGGCCTAAGATCGGCTCTTGAACAAGACTTGGCTTTCTTTAAATGTATGCTGCTTGAAAAGTATGCATAGGTATGTATTTATATGGAAACAGGAACTTAGATTAAGTCCTGACTGGTTTTTGATCAATGCCATTATGCTTATGTGATGAAATTTATTGACAATATTCTCTTTCTCTTAAGACTGTTTGACATCTATGGAGCCTCCAGACTCATTTCCCAACTGAGGAATGGCAGTAAGTGCAGCACCCATCTTAGATGGGTGTTAGATGCAGGCTGTTCAATAATTCCCCTCTCCTGGGTCTCCATCAGAATGGTACTGGACTTCATAAATATACCTACAGATCAGTTATCTTAGAAGCCCAGAGTTCAAACCCAAATATTTTGAACGCTGACAGTTGTGAAATAATCTCAGTGTTAAGCATTTGATAACTGTCATATATGTAACATATAGCACAAAATGTGGTAAGCATGTCATACTATGTGCTATATGTTACTTGGTTGTATTTACTGTGTAGCAGGAGCATTAATCTAAAAGATGACCTGACTTCCAAAGTTTTGATAACTAGAGGAGCTATACATTTGGTATAAAGACTTCCAGTCAGTGCTGTTTGATTTGTTAACATTTAGTTGAGGTTTACCAGACAAGCCAATTTAGTCTAGTGGTTAAGGCATCAGGCTAGAAAGCAGAAGACCACGAGTTCAAATCACATCTTCGCCATGAAAGCTAGCTGGGTGACTTTGGGCCAGTTCCTCTCTCAGTTCAACCTAGTCATAGGGCTGTTGTGGAGAGAATAGGAGGATGGTGTACTGGATATATTCACCACCTTGAGTTATTTATAAAAATAGTAAAGGCGAGATACACACATTAAATAAAAAATAAATAAAAAATTGATATTGAACCTAAGTGGTCTTGCGTGCAACTCCCATTTATGCCTCCTTACTCCTCACCCCTCCTGCTGTCAACCTACCTTTGACTTTTTCCATCTTACAGACTCCACCGCTGAATCCTCCACCAGATCTCCCCTTTGCTGCCACCTTGTTCCTGCCCCTCCCTGCCATCGTTTTCTTGGTTGTTGGTTCCTACCTGCTGCTCCTCATTCTGGTCCTGGTCCTCAGACAGTGCCTACTGGTAACTGGGAGAAGTGATAGTCAGCAGTTGGGGATTTAGAGATGACAGGATAAATAAGATTTAAACTATTTTCCATATTAATACTGCTGTTATATCAGCAGTATATTAAGAGAACAGTTCTCCATTGGAAAATGAGCAAAAATAATTCATTTAGGCACTAATCTTATGAAATCCTGACTGGATTCTCTCATTCACACAGATTGCATTGGTTATTCCATATAGTCAGATCTATTTTCCACTATTACCTTATTTAGTCTTACCTTAGCTTTTTCTCCAAAGATTGCCAACATGCATTGTTGCTGCTTAGACACTTATGGATTACAGGTAGTCCTTGATTTACAACCATTTCTTTAATGACTGGTACTGAAAAGAGTGGCTTATGACCATTTTTCAGACTTGCAACCGTTGCAGCGTCCCCAGGGCCACATGATCAAAATTCAGACGCTTGGCAACTGGTTCATATTTATGACGGTTGCAGTGTCCCGGGATCATGTAATCACCTTTTGTGACCTTTGGATGAACAAAGTCAATGGGGAAGCCAGATTTACTTAAGAACTGTGTTAGCAACTAAACAATTGCAGTGGTTCACCTAACTAAAAATGGGGCAAAACTCAATTGTCTCACTTAGCAACAGAAACTTTGGGCTCAATTGTGGTCATA
Organism: Vipera berus; assembly: GCF_964194415.1. Lineage (NCBI taxonomy): Eukaryota > Metazoa > Chordata > Lepidosauria > Squamata > Viperidae > Vipera > Vipera berus. The sequence continues at coordinate 15,668,476 of NC_138205.1, forward strand.
AATCAAGGGCTACCTGTACTTGCAATATGTAAATCTAAGAAATAAATTATATAGGGGCTTTGACCAGTGAGACTCAATACAGGTGGAGTTGCTTGTAGTTATTTTGTAATTAAGCCATATCCTGTTTTGCTTTTTAATACTGCTGCTCAGGCCAGAGGTTTTTGTGCCAATTGCTGTTCCTGTGAGAAGCGGTCTTGGCCAACTATGTGTGAATGCTGTATGGCGTGTGCCGAATCATGTGACTGTGCCCTTCCCACTCCAACCCGTTGTCTAGATCACTGTTGTTCTTGTGCTAACGTAAGTTTTCTCAACGCCCTATTTTTCTAGAGTAAGAAGGTAGCTGGTTTAGATAATAAGTTGTTAGGACTCTGTTGAATGCCTATGGAAAAACCTTCAGCCTTTAGCAAATGCAAGAGGTGTCTGTGAAATGGAAAATATATATTTTGGTCCAACCTAAAATAAACACATTGTGTCCTTTAAGTTTTGCAAAATTATTCCAGATGGCTGTGGGTCAGTAGAATTGAAACCTTGAACATTTTGTTTTTTTCTGGATTTGGGTCAAAGGGCAAGGTTGGTGTTGGATTTAGACTGGGGAGCAGCATTATTTGGCTATACAGATAGTCCTCATTGAAGGACCACTCAGTTAGCAACCATTCAAAGTTCAACAGCGCTGAAGAAGGGGCACTTGCAATAGGTCCTCCTGGTTGCAACCATTGCAGTGTCCTGTGGTCATGTGATTACGATTCAGGCACTTGGCAACTGATTTGTAATTACAACATTGTAGCATCCTGCAGTAACGTGATTGCCAGTTCCAATCTTCACTGCTGGCTTCTGATTGGCAAAGTCAATGAGGAAGCTGGTAGGAGGTTGCAAATGGCAGCTATGGCACCACAAGATGCTGTAACTGCACAAGATTCACCTAATGACAGCAAATGAGAGACTGCTGCAACCGCCAATTTAGAGTTGCCCTCTAGCATTTAAAAGTATGATTGATTAAACAAAATCAGGAACAACCCTCCATAAAACAGACAAGAGACAATGTCTGTTTTAAGCATGCGATGTCATCTCAAAGCCAAGAAAAATTAAATATTTTTAGAGTTTTTCTCCTCAAAGAGTAACAATCAGATTTGATAAATTGAATGATTTAAGTTATATTTTAAATTCTGAGCTGAAAAGCATAAATGACTGAGAAATAAAGTCAATACATGGTGGAGTAGGAACCATGATGTCATACTTAAGAATGAATGCAATACAGGTAATCCTCAATTTACAATCACAGTGGTGCCGCTCCACTGTGGTTGTAAGTCATGATAGTTGTAAATCAGGACACCCATGTGACCAACCCAATTTTACACTTTATTGTGGCGGTTGTTAAGCAAACACCATGGCTGTAAAGCAAACCCATTGTTTGCTATGGGCCATTTTTGCTGAACGCCAGAAGTAAATGTCGAGTTTCAGCAAAAATGCCCTAAAACGTGTTCATGTGACTGCAGGATGCTGCAAACGGTAATGTCAGCTGGTTTCTGAGTGCCTGACATGCAATCACATGACGGGTGGGGTGGGGTGGGGAACGGCCATTGAAACTTCGGAACCAGGTCATTAGCCCTGGGGAGGTCTGTGATAACTTTGAACAATCACTAAGCAGCCAGTCATAAATTGAGAACTGCTTATATTTCTTCACTCAGGAACAGTCAATTAAATTCATATAGAATTTAATTGACTGTTCCTGAGTGAAGAAATATAAGTTCAGTTTGTCTCGGTCTTCGTAATCACTTCATAATCACTCTGGAATATTGCTCCATGCCTTCAGTTTGAAGGGATTAATAGATTTTGATGGAGAACATTTTGTGGCTTAACAACGTATGATTTTTCTCTTCCCAACAGGGATTGGAACCAGCAAGTTGCTCCTTTCCACGCCTGTGTCCACTTTGTGACTGTGCCTGTACATACCAGCCCCCAGACTGCCAGAATATCAACTGTATTTGTTTTGAGATCAAATTGCGTTAAGGGATCTTAGCTTTCTAAATAAAAAGAGATTTTTTATCTGGGTGCATGGAAAAATGTAGACGACTGCAAGTGATGGTTAATACAACAAATTGTTGCTGACATTGGCAAAATTAACTTTTCTGTTGCCAAGAGATTTGAAATTTTGCACTTCTTTTTATAGCTTTTTTTTCTTCAAAACACCGATTTTTTTGATGATTGATACCATGTTTTATATGAACTGCTGCATTTATAATAAATTGAATTGTCTATCCTTGTCTAATTTTTGTATATGCATTAAAAGGCTAGTAAACAACAATGTGGATGTAGATGTACAGTAGACACGTATAAATGCAAACAGTGAAGAGTTTGGATGCCAATTTTATGGAAGTGCTTGGGTGCTCATATGCACTTTGGTTGATAAATATGGGACTAAATGTGATTATTCAATTCTGATTATTCAGATCTGATTATTCAATTTTATTCAACTATTGTTCAACCAATGCATTTTTCTCTGCTTCCATGGTCACAAAAAAGTCTTCTTTACCTAAATCGCTTTATTAGTTACAATCTGGAAACTCAAGTGAATTTTGCTTGTGGCATAAATAAGCACTCTACAATTTTGAAATTATTGATTTGTGCAGGTTCTGCAACTGAACTGGCATCTTGGAAGCCAAGGCAGCAGAAATGTACACAGAAATAACTGGAATAATAATACAGTTGGGAAGGGACGTTGGAGGTCTTCTAGTCCAACCCCCTGCTCAAGTATACCTTATACCATTTCAGACAAATAGTTGTCCAATTCAAAATCTTTGTGAACTCCCACGAGGACATCTTGACTGAATCTGCACATTATGCCAAGCCATCATGGGGCCAGTTTGAGTTACTATGTTGTGTGATCAATACATAACACCACAATGGTTTGTAAGCTGGCTTAACATTTCATTATGATGCAGAGCTCTAGTTTATTCGAACTATAGATAAACAAGCCATAACCTGAACAGGGTATGTGAACTATTCATTTTTTTAACGTTCAACTTTAAAGAAATTTATATTTTAAGCTCATATTTTCCTACCAGGGAACTTAAAAACTGCATTTAAGAAGAAGGGTAGGTTGAAAAGGAATATGGGTTCATCCACTAACATTCTTGTCTGAGCAGGACTGCCAAGCTATATCCCCCTCCCTCCAGTCCCTGTTTGGTACTTTATAACACACCAGCTATTAAAAGTTCGTCTTGCTCCGTTTTTTATCTTCCACTGAAAGATAACTGAGGTGCCTCATTTAGGTAGCACGTAGGCCAACTTCTTTGGTTATGGCCAGAAGGAAAAACCTCTGCACCAATGAAGCTTTGTGTTATTATGCCAAGCTGCCCAGGGCCATTAATCTATTTGTGCAAGGATCCAGATAGCCCAGCTCACATGTCTGTAACTACATACCGTAATGCTGTTCCTCACGTAGGTAAACAAATTAAGGCAAATGCTATCTTGGTTGCTGTCTTTGTAGCATAGTCAGAATTCTTTCAATAGGTCAAATGTTGCTCTCCAAAGCCATGGTTCTTGATTTAAAATATCAGTATACAGCATCAAATGAGCTACTATATATATGTGCACATGCACAAACCCACGCATGTACCTTTTTCAGATCAGTACAGAAATATCAAGCAAAATACCTTCATCTTTTCACTTATGTACACACACATATAGAGCTAAGGGAAATTGTGTGCTTCTTTGAGTAAAGATTATCTGCAAATGACTTGAGGGCAAAACAATTTGAAGGGCAATGAACAAAACCAGGGTAAATATGTAACAATTGAGGATTAAGGTGTGAGGGCCTTTGATCTTAACTGACTTAAAAGATTGCTGCTATAATATGCCTCCCAGACTGACACAATTAGGCCTAAATATTTCTGCTTAGTCAAATGACCTTATAACAAGGTTAAAGCCCACTGAATTATGACTTTTTATTATGATGACAAAGATCTGCAATTAAAGCAAACTGAGATGGTTATGTTCATTCCACAGGTAAGCTATGGTTTGCTTCACTATTTATTGAATAAGTAGAAAAAATATGAAGACAAAAATCAGTGATAACAAAGAGAAATTGTTTGTTAGAAATTCTGAAAGTGGTTAAGAATTACGATTATGGAACACCCTTCTCTTTAAGATCTGAAAACACCGCTGCCACCGCCCCTCCCACCCCCACCCTTGAAACTTTTGGAAAGCTGTTAGGAATTGGCTTTTCCCCCAGGCACTTGGAATAGCTGGATAAATATAAGTTGTTGAATTAGGCATCTAGTTTTTCTTGTTCATTGTTTTATTGTGTTTCTTATTACTGTTACCCAGAGTTGTATTTCACAAGATGGGAAGCCACAGATCACGTGTATGAGAGAGAGAGAGAGATAAGATTTAGGTAGAGGGCTGACCCTGCAGGGTGATGATTAGAGGTCTTAATACTCCATTCCTAGAAGTCAATTGGTTCTATATACTCTGGCCCTGCCATCTTGACTTTGTGCAGCTATATGTAATTACAACTGCCATGGGATGTTATCAAATGTCCTGTCTTTAACCCTGATATGTGAGAGGGGGGGGGGAGGTCCCAAAGCCTGCGAACCTGCCTGGTAAATTAGCAGGGACAATAAAGCTGATAAAAATGCCATCAAATATACAGCACAGAGTAGAGTGAAATGTGATACTAGGGAAATCAGTCTCCCCTTCCTCCTTTGGGAGACAGATCAATATCACAAGGTGTACAGAAATTTCACAAGGCTTGCACACACAACAAAAGGTTGAAAAAGCCTTTTTTCTCATTTGAAGGTGAAGTTAAAAATAAATAAATGTGAAGATCACAAATAGCATCTGAAGAGAATTTCCAGTCGAAATATACGAGAAAAAATTAGTCTGCAATATTGCATTTTAACCACTGTGCCACCAAGGCTCTTATTGGCATTTAATCAGCAAACCAATGGTTGAGTGGACTGATATGTTAATATATATCAGTTTAAAAAAACACCACCTATTTTCATTTATCTGTGAACATTTCCAATAATCTAGTACAATGCTTATTGGAAACGTCTCTTAATAATCATAACACTAATTCTAACTCTATCGATGGCTCCCTCCAGCAGAGATGAAGAGAAATAAATAGCAAAAAAACACACAACAAATTTTATATATTTATATATATATTTATATATATATTTATTTGTTTTCTGAGGTTTTCGCGTGTGCTTGTATGTAGATCTTTGTTCATTCGGGTTTTTCCCCACGTAGAATTGGTATACCTCCAATTCTACGTGGGGAAAAAACCCGAATGAACAAAGATCTACACACATACACACACAGCCGTGGCCGGCATGACTAGATGCCAAAGGCGCACGGAACACTGTTCCGTGTATGTATATATATGTATGTATGTATGTGTGTGTGTGTGTGTATATATATATATATATATATACATGCTTCTCCCAGAAGAAGGAAGCAGAAGCCACTAGCCTGATGATGAAGGATGGGATTCCGTCGAAACGTTGCGCCTACACCTTCATTTCTACGTGGGGAAAAACCCGAATGACCAAAGGTCCACATACAGACACCCGCGAAAACCTCAGAAAACACACACACACACACATATATATATATATGTGGTGGTGGCTGTTTGTTCCTCTTTTTTAAATATATATATATATACATGTGTGTGTATATATATATATATATATATATATATATATATATATATATATATATATATATATATATATATATATATATATATATATATGTATACGTTCCATGTGTACACACACACACACGTGTATATATATCAATATTAGTTATAAAATATAATATATATAACCTATAGCTTATATATATAGCTTCTTGAATACCTCATACATCAGAGCTCACAAATTTGACTACATATTTCCATCATACGTGTAGCACAGTATTATATGCTCCCTTTATTTATATACTTTTAATATTTTTATCCATGTATTCTATGGCATACGCTAAACAAATAAATAAATCCCCCTCCCATCCACCCATCCTTGCAGCCACAAACCGCCCCCCCCCCCACCAGCTCGACCGCAGCCTCCACCTCGGCGTGGAAGGCCATTCCCACAGTGAAGATGGTGACAGCCCCTTCCCCTAGACCCCCCCCTTGCCAACCCTCAAGATGGCTGCCCCACCCCCGCTTAAAAAGGGGAGGGGGAGGAGGGTGGGTGCGTCACTTTCCCATCAGCCCTTCGGCAGCTGCAATCCGGATTGCGGGCAGCGGTTTTCGGGCAGGGGCGGGTCGGCTGCCCACCAGGACTCCCAGGCTTTCCGAGGGCAGGGCAGGGCAGGGCAGGGCCGAGGCGATGGGCGCCAGGCCGCGCGGGGGATCCGGGGAGGGCGCGGGCTGTTGAACGGGGTCGCCGCGGGCGAGCCCTGCCGCGTCCACGGACAGGAGTGCAGGGAAAGCGGGGAGACATGTGCAGCCGAGGCTTTATTCTGGGGTCCCGGCGGGGGAGCCTCGGCAGGGCGCTCCGCTGATTCGGAGGATGTCCTGGGCGAAAGAGGCGCTGGCCGGTTGCATTGGGGAGTTAAGGGGCTGCGATGCCGCGGTAGAGAAATCGCCGGGCGGGTGCAGATAAAATGGGGGATTCGGGGTCTATTTGCCTGGTGGAGGGGTAGCGCGGCCGGCTTTGGAGGCAGAGCTAGATGGTCTCGTGTGGGATGCTGCCCATTTAGGGACGGGGGGGTCGCGAGGGCTTCTTTTTCCTCTGCTGCAGTGGGGCTTGGGGGTGGGGGAGAGAAGGCGGGTCAATGTCTGATGTGCCAGAGGCCTTGGGGAAATAGTTTTAATTAGCTCAGAAGCAGCAGCTGTTAATTGGGGTGCGGTGGTTTTCTCCAGAGGACGACCTAGTAATAGAAGGATGCAGGGCAGAGAGGACTGAGTCCATCTGTGGCAGATCCTGTTCAAGGCTTTTGTGGGGTTTGTGGTGCTGTGGAAGATGATCCTTTCCGTTTAGGTGCCTGTGAACTATGCCAGCTTTGTCTGTGAAAAATTAAGGCTTTTCAAATTTGACTTTAAAAGGAGAGCACCCCGTTATTATTATTACTTTTTTTGTGTGGTGCTGATTTCTCATATAATGCTTCATGTTAATTTAAAAGGAGTGGAGATTCTGTAGTTTACGCAATCTGTTCTCTTAATTTTATCTGAATATTAGACACTATATTGATTCCTGTGTAAATATATTACTCATATGATTGCATTGTATCTTGATGTTTTTCCTATGTAAGCTACCTTTGAGTAGCTGGTTAATTCTTTGATTTGATTGTAACCATAAAGTGATTTGTTATTGTTGAAAGTATCCCTCTTATTGCATTATGTTCAAACTGGGAAACACGAAAGACTTAATAATTGTTTCCCATTAATTATAACCATTTGACTGCAAAAACTTTATTTGCATTCCTGAGATATTACTTTTCTTCTGAGAAAATATTGCTGTGGTGTGGAAGTGTGTGGGAAAGTAGCTGTGGATACTCTTGGGAGATACCAAGTTTGAATAGTAGACCTTAGGCTGAAAGATTTTGGGGTGGAACTACAAAATAAATCCTGTTCCCTTGCAGGATCATACCTGCGATTATTTAATGGTCCTACTAAACTACTGAAATGGCAAGCACTCAGCAGGGTAGCTTTCTTTCATAAAGCACTGTTAAATACTGGAGCAAAACTTACCAGGTTTTTGTAGGAATAACATTCAACAACGAGAGTGGTGGTTTTTTTCCACCTTCCATGTTCCCTGAAGCCATGTCTGCTTTTGGGGATGCTCATGAATGGTATATGGGTGCTCTGAGTCGTCAAGAAGCAGCTGCATGTCTCCAGGGACACCGCCATGGGACCTTTCTGGTACGGGACAGTACTACGTGCCCTGGTGACTACGTCCTCTCCGTCAGTGAAAACTCCAAGGTGATTTTTGTGTAATCCTAATATCTGGTGGGGGAAAAGAAATATGCTTGTGGAGAGTTAGCAGGGAGTTGCTGATAGATTTAGAAGAGTGACTTTTAGGTGTTTGAACTTTAGTATCCAGAATACTTGGCACTGGGGCATTCTAGGATTTGAAGTTCACTTACGTAGAGGGATGCATCCTAGCTGGGCAAGGTTGGTTGTTCTATCATGAAACTATCATGAGGACCCAGATTGTTGGGGGCAATTAAGCTGACTTTGTAATAATGCCGCTTGGGGGTGTGTGTGTGAAAGCCCTAACAAGCAGGCATATACATAGAATGAAGGCTACTGCTAAGCTTGTAAGCCGCCCTGAGTCTTCGGAGAAGGGCGGGATATAAATGGAATTAAAATAAAAATAAATAAATAAAATAAACTGATGAAGATTTGAGACGACAGGCTTATGCTTCTTTGTCATTGTCTCTTTCAGGTATCACACTACATCATAAACAGCCTCCCTGGCCGTCTACGGATTGGGGAGCATGAATTTGATGGTTTTCCAGCGCTTTTAGACTTCTACCGCCTGCATTACCTGGACACTACCACCCTGGTAGCTCCCTTGGGACGCGTTGTAGCCCCTTCCTCTGCCCAGCCACCTCCTGCTGGCGAGTGGGTCCGTGCCCTCTATGACTTTGTTGGCCGTGACCAGGAAGACCTTCCCTTCACCAAAGGGGAGCCTTTGCGAGTTTTGGCCAAGCCAGAAGAGCAGTGGTGGACAGCTCAACGTGCCGATGGGCGTGTGGGTATGATACCCGTGCCATATGTCCAGCCTTGTCCATACGCTCATCCCAGCAGCCATGGCGCTCCCCGACACGCTCCCATAATAGCCAGAGCAGTCCAACGAAGGGTGCCTGGTGCCAGTGACAAAACAGCATTGGCCTTTGAGGCAAGTCACCAAAACAGTAAAAATAAATGTTTTTAAAAGGGTCAGGATGATCTTGATCATGGAGGGTGGTGAGATGAATAAATATCTGGTTATTATGTCTGTATGTGAGTGGGGATTTATCACTGGTAGTGGTGATGATATAGATTAATGATGAATGTTGAGCAATGCTTCTTTTGTTGCTAGGAAGCATGGAATTATGGCCTGCCTCCTCTTTACTTTAAAGGTTATGTGGGAGGGGATACAAATTATGCTGATATGATTATTCATCAAAATGTTGAGTAGAGGAGTTTGCTGATGAAAGAATCCAGGCTACAGACTTCCGACTATGCTCTTAAGGAGCCCATTGCAATTATCAAACTATTTCCTAGGACTGAGGGATATGCAGGGGAAGGAGCTTGAAAATAATAATAAACTAAACAAGCTTGGATTCTGGCATTCCTAGCAATCCAGTTCTTTCATGGCAGTACTTTGAAAATTGGAAATATGCTGGCCTGGAACCTATTCCTCATTTGAGATGACTACTAAAAGAATATAAAAAGCTTCATCTGTCAGGTATTGGGGAAACGAGGTCATTTTTCACCAGCTTGATACCCAACAGTTGTGGGAGTTGTTTGACCCTATGTTCCAGGAGTTATAATTCCCCGCACAGAAGTTAGGAAAGGTTGTGATACTGGGAAAGTATAGAAAGGTGGGCAGTCTTCTGATCTTGGCTTTGTGTCTTGTGATATTCCACAGGTGGGTGATCTCATTGCAGTCACCAAGATGAATGTCAATGGCCAATGGGAGGGAGAGCTGAATGGGCGCCGTGGACACTTCCCCTTCACCCACGTCAAAGTCCTAGACTCGGAGGAAACCAGCTGAATTACCCAGGGGAACACCTGAACTGCTGCTGACCCTCACCGGATCACAATGCTCTGAATTCTGGATTCCCTTTGAACTTCTTGACCTTTTTGATGTGAATGTTAAATTATGACCTCCTCAGTAGACTCTTGTGATGATCCAGCGGAATATGGGCGCTGTGGCCATCTTCACCTCCTTGACTTAGGAAAGCTGCTCCTTGATAACATTATTCTTAAATGCTATTATTGTAGTTGATTTGATATACTTTGACTTTTCTGGGCTTGTTCCCTTTTGCTTCCTAAGAACTTTTACTGCTTTGGCCTTGTGATTTTCAATTATATGCCCTTGAATTTACTTCATTTGCATCCTATGGCAGAAGAAGCTCTGAGCTTTCATGAGGAACCCCCTTGCCTTCCTCTTTCCCTTGGGCCTTGCTTGCTTGGAGAGAAGTGGCCATGCTTGGCTTTGACCAAATAAAACAGAACTCTGCCACTTCTTGTAAGATCCCCGCTCAACTTGATGTCTGTTCCAAAACTGCCTTGTTAATTAAAGTTTCCTGCTGATTATTTCTCAGCTGCCATGGACTTCTTCTGGGGAGGGGCTGGAGGATGGATCTGGGCAAAGAGTAACAGTGCTGCCATGGTAACTAGCATCACAACCCAGGCCTTGCAGGTTGCCATGGGGAACTGGATCACAGCCCATTGCTGGAGATAGGCTGAAGATTGCAGTAGTATGCACCACAGGTGTGGTTTGGGGCCTCTTGATCTCCACCTGTTGTTCCATCAAGCCTCCCTTTCCATGCGTAGGAACAGCTCCTCTGGCTCACGGGTGCAGTATTTTTCCTTACTAAATTTCCTTACTAAATTTTCCTTACTATATTCAAAATCCAGTGTCCTAGAGGAAAACTTCCCAATCTCTACCACAATTCTCAGAATGACTGCAGTGATTACCTCCGTGTACATGGCTGGGGGACGGTTGTGTCATGTACAATTAATATTTAGAAACTAGACTGATATGGTGCATTGTAATAGTCGATTACTTTGAAACAATCCAGAGACAAATAATACATAAATACACGTTAGAGGATAGGGGCAATTTAATGTGATAGGCAGGTGTTTTTTTTCTGAATTCCTCTAGGTATTTAAAAATGTAAGCAGGTGGCAGGCAATTTTTGTGGCTGAGATAGGCTTCTAATATTTAGCAGAGGCCCAACGGCCCAGTACAGGTGTAGATTTAATACTCCTGTATTTTCTGACTCACAATGATAGAAAACCTCATTCTAAGTCATAAAAAGCTCCTGAGATGTATGTAATTCTGATAACCACAAGTTACCCACTTCTATTATATACCGTGTTTCCCTGAAAATAAGACCAGGTCTTATATTAATTTTTGCTCCAAAGGATGCAGTAGAGCTTATTTTCCAGTTAGGTCTTATTTTGGGGAAAATATGGTACTAAATGGGGCTGGCTGACGATCTTAATTGGGGGTAGGGCTTATATTGCAAGCATCCTGAAAAATTATGCTAAAGCTTATTTCCAGATGGGTTTTATTTTGGGGAAAACACAATATACTGTATATTAGAATCTTTGAAGCATAGCATTCTGGGCAAAGGCCTCAAGGTTTTCAAAGTTTTTAAAACATTCTGGCCATTATTCTTATGTTAAGCCAACATTTATATCTTAATTTCTATTCTTTGTCCACAATCTAATTCACTGGAACAACTGGGAATGAATCTGATCCTAATCATCTTCAGGATAACTCTTAACATTTGATCACCACTGTTGGCTCGATCCTTAATAATATGCAACTCTGAGATCTTTCTACATCAGATTTTGACTGTAGATCCCAGAATTTTGTAAAGCTTTCCAGACCCAAATGGCTATGTTAATTTTTTACAGCAAATTTTTGCAGCAAATAAATAAAGGGTAGTTTTGTGTGTTGGAAACACAAACTTGCCAAGGATATTTTGGCCTATTAATCTAGATACAGTATTCTTAAGACAATGCAGGCTTAATGTTATCAAAGATTGGGTTTACTCATCATATTATTCCATTGTTCCACCCATTCGGGTTAATATGCAGTGCTAAATCATACGCTATGATTTACCAATTGCAATGACTTGCACATAGCACTAAACTATATTGTGATTTGTTTGCTTTGAGATTAGTGTGATGTATAAATCCCCCATTTATGGAGTCTGGCTTGGTGAGTTGTGTAAAAAATACCTGTGACAATTTAAAACATGACCAGATTATCACAACAGCTCCTGTAGGTTATGATTTATTCATCCAACAGATTGATAAGGTGAAAACTCTATAGATGGTCATATGGAAGTCCCTACAACCTTTCTGTGGCTAAATTGACCAGCCACAGGGAAATATCTTGCTCATGTTTACACTTGCCTCACCCAGAGATCTGCTTATGTAATGTAAAATGAGAACGCTTTTTTCTTCCTTCTGGCAGGGTGCATTTCTGTCCACCTCATGCTAATGAAATGTTTGCTAAAAACCATTCATCTGACTTATAACAACTGTAGTGCAGCCATTTCCTTCTCTCTTAATTATAGGGTGGGGAAGAATATGTATGTGTGATTTCTAGTTCTTGTTAATAGCTGGGATCATGCAAAAGCATGGTTTGTTTTAATACATTAATCCTGTACTTACAACTATTCTATTTAGCAACTGTTACACCATAGCACTGATAAAAAGTGACTTATGACCAGTACTCACACAAGAAGTGCATCCCCATTGTGATCAAAATTCTGGTGTTTGGCAACCAGCATATATTTCATGACTCCTGGAGTAACCTGTGACCATGTGATCACCATTTGCAATTTTCCCAGGCAGCTTCTGAAAGCAAAGTCAGTGGGGGAAGATGGACTTGCTTAAGGACTGCATGATTCAAGTAACAACTGCAGTGATCCGCCTAACAACAGTGGGGAAAAAGGCGGTAAAATTGGGCATAACTCACTTAACAACCACCTCATTTAGCGAGGGAAATTCTGGTCCCAGTTCTGACTTAAGGACTCTCTGTCAAAAGCTTGTTGGATAGCCATTCCAGTCTGATTTTAATTACAAGTGCTGGATTCATACAGTGTCCTATGCTGAAAACAAATTGTTCGCTTAGTGCAAGGAGCAAACTCTGATAAAATTAGTTTATGACTTATACTACATGACATTAAAGGTAAAGGTTCCCCCGCACATGCGTGCTAGTCGTTTCCGACTCTAGGGGCCGGTGCTCATCTCCGTTTCAAAGCCGAAGCTTGTCTAAGGACGTCTCTGTGGTCATGTGGGTGGTCTTAATTGCACAACAGCTTTATCAGAACTACACACAAGACTCTGCAAACTTTTCAGTTCCCTGCAGCTTTGCCCCCAAGACACACTGGTGCAAATTTGATGGATGAGAGGGAAAACTGATGCATTCAGAGATTCAGAGCAAGGATTAGCAAGCAATGTCCAAAAATAAGACCAGGTCATGCCTGTTGCTTAATATGTCTCTGGAGAAGCCGTAAATTTATGGAAGGGCCTAGAGATCTGGAAGAGTCTAAATTTCCAGCAACGCTTAATGTTGTAAGGCAAGCTGACCAGAGTCACCTTGTGGCGAGATCCAGTGGCAAACAAATTTAATAAATAAACAAAGCCTTATCCTCCATCCTGAAATCAAAAAGTGAATCTCTGATCAGTTTCCTGTCCGCCAGTGAAGATTTGTCTTCCCATTTTTGCTTTCCCATTCCTTGGGCCTACAGAGGGGAAAACTGTTCTCTTTGATTCTTTCCGCCTGCCCTTCTTGTGTTGCAGTTGGCAGCCTTGACCCATTTAACTCTCCGGTGGTTTAAAAATGCTGTTCCTCCCAGAGGACAGTAGATGGCATTGACAACCTTGGCATCCTGGGCCCAGGAGCAGAAACCGAAATCCAGCAATTAATTCCAGCGGAGATTTGGTAAGAGAGGGTGGTGCCTTCTTGGCGGAAGGTTTTTTTGCAGATGGCAAGGAGGAGAAGGGGAAAACTTGGAACGGGAGGGAGTATCCGCTATAACCAAATATCTCTGCATGGGGGGTGGGGCTCAGAGGGGTCCAAGTAGGAAGGGGTCCAAAGGACAGAAAGTGTGTTGCAACTGAGAGATGCCCCCTTGTTGGGGGGGGGGGTTGGCTGGCCCTCTCCCCCCTCCTCCCCGTGACCCTCTCACTCTTCCTTGCTCTGCAGGGAATGTCAAGAAGAGCCTCGGGTTTCACCTGTTCAGGTCCCGGGGCCTATATTTAGCCTGCCTGACAAAAGGTCAGGGGTTGGGGAAAAGGTTAGCCCGGCCCCGCCCAGTGACTGCTCCCTCTTTTTATAGCCCTCCTCCAGTCTTTGCCTCTTGCCAGTCAGCAAGCGCCCTCCGGAGCTGCCGTGTCTCGCCAGAGCCCCCTGCTGTACCCACGGTATTGGGGGGGGGGGAGAAGGGCAAAAGATTGGGGGGCGGGGGAGCCGGGATTTCACATTATAGTTTTTAGAGGAGAGCAAGGTTGCTGAGAGCAGAGACTGGCAAGAGAGAAACCAGCTTTGCGTCGGCGTTTTTCTCCATAGGAATGAGCCATGGTGGGGTGGGGTGGTGGGGTAGAGAGATGGGGGTGGGTTGCAGTCGGGGTCCTGGGGGAGGGTGCTAAATCACAATGGCTGGGCTGGAAAAATAGCATCACCGAATAGGTTAGCTGCAGATTCACTGGGCAAGTAAGTTCTTCCCAGCTCAAAACTATCCGTCTCTTATTTTGATTATCTAAATAAGATGGAGAGGGTTCCCCCCCCCCCGTTATTTGTTTGACAGCCGTAGCTCCCTTTTAGTCCTCTTCTAGGCCATTCATCCATCGTTCTCTTCAGGGATTTTAGATACAGTGCTTTTGCATTCCTGTGTTTCTGTGTGTGTGTGTGCGTGCGGCTGCGTGCTGTCTGTTTGAGAAGATTTAAGTTCCAGTCCTGTTTGGAATTGGGTTTCTCTGCTCCGATTGGGCCCAGCAGTTTATTGTTAGCGTCTCACACCATGCATAATATAAGACAGTTGTTTCTTCCTTTTGACTGGTATGACTTGCAAAAAGTACAAGTTGCTGGTTGCTAGCTTGAGGAAGCGCTGCTTACACAATTTCCTGCTTTGCAGACCATGAATGTTTGCGTCTCGTTGTTTTCTCCGCATTCTTGTGAGGTATCTAATCTTGTTGTCTGTAAATGTGTCACTTGCAAACTAAGTCAACAAATTTATATCCATGCTGCTATTTTGCACTTTCTCTTTTTTTCCCCTTGCTCCTAAACATTTTCCATCCTTCTGCCTGGATGGTAGGCTGGTTTCCATGTGTAATAATTTGTATTGCTCCTTGTAGAGCATCTGTAACTCATTTGCAAAAAAAAATATATGGCTGAACATACACCATTGGAATAGATAAAAGATAATTGATTTCACACTCGAAGTATGTCCATACCTCAGTCCAACCCATTAAATGCAATGAATATTTCCATTTTTTAAAAAATGTGCCCATGGCTTTCTATCCTGCATTAAAATCCATTAATGTTCCAGACTAAATATATTTTTATATCACTTGTGAAAATGATTCATGAAAATGTGAAAAAGGCTGTCTACATTTTTGGCTTAATAATTAAACCATTGGTTTGTTAGATCTTTATGTTAAGGGCTTTGTAGTAGATCCTTGTAAATGATCCAGGTTGCTTTTATTGGCTTTACTGAGGTATGAAAATCAGGAGTAATTTTGAATAACTTTCACAGGTAGCTGTTTTATTCAGTTACCCTTGAGTCCCTGTCACAATCTTGGAGTAAAACTCTGTACTATAGTTTGTTGCAAGACAACTTAATTTTTGGTGTCTGAGTCCATTTCATCCAAATGATAAAACTGCTTTGATTTCATGAATTTGATGTTCTTATCAGTCTCCAGAGAAGCTCTTTGGAAGCTGAAGATGAATGCATTGAATTGAAAATTTATGTTTCTCCCCCCTAGTGTGCTCACTCTGGAGCTCCCACCCCCCCACCCCACCCCCTTATTGAAGCACCGGGGAACTCAGCTGTTCACACTCTTGCTTAAGCCAAGCTATGAAAGGAACTTTGGGGACTGGAAACAGTGAGTCAAGTTATTAGGTTTCATAAATCCTGAAACGGATCAGAAAATATTACAGCATTGTGGGTTGCCTAATTGCTGGCCTCTCCATCTCACATCTACAATATTACATGTCTGATCTACAGAAATCCCTAAAATGGATAAGAATAATTGCATGCAGTATAATTATCTTTCAGATTTAAAGATAGCATCCCTGGAGCAGTTGTCTCCAAGAGTTGCATCTGTTCTTCAAAAATTATCCTTTAGTTTTGACAGGGCTATAGAAAGGACCATAAGTGGGGGGGGGGGAGAGAAGGAGAGGGCTCCCCACTCTGTCCCCTACTGCTTGCTACGTGAGATCCTGCACAGAGCCTGTGATTCAGCAGTTACCGTAATCATCCCAAAAGAAGCCCCTGTGGATTCAGCCTGGTTTTAGGCAGGGCTTAGGAAATTCAGGCAAAACTAATGAGATGCTGTTACACTGAGAGCAGAGGGACCTGGCCACCTGTCTCCTGTTGTAAATCAAACAGGGGTGCCTCTCTCGCCTTGGAAGCAAGTATTTCTGAACCTTAGCAATTTTCAGATATGTCAGCTTCAACTCTCAATCTGAAAGTTGCTAAAGTTGAGAAATGCTGGCTTAGGCACTGGGGCATCAGATAACTCTCAAGGAGTGCGGCTTTCCAACTTGGCAAATGCCTCTTTGCATTATCTTCCATTTGTTGTTTCCTTTAACAACTGAGCTTATGAGGAATAGGCAGCACTCTGTTGCAAGACTACTCAACAGTTGTTCCTTGATATT
Source organism: Vipera berus (assembly GCF_964194415.1). NCBI lineage: Eukaryota > Metazoa > Chordata > Lepidosauria > Squamata > Viperidae > Vipera > Vipera berus. The sequence goes on from NC_138205.1 coordinate 15,685,044, forward strand.
AACATTCTGCCTGGAAACTCTGCATTTATGCATGATCCTTACTCAGTAATTAGTAGGCCTTTCTACTGAATGTTTCACCGTGAACTTCCAGTAAGCAAACTGGGAAGATGCATTGAGAGTCATGAGTGTGATTGTGTTCATGTCATTAAGAAATGGATTGCAGTTAAGACTTGTGTAGGTACAACCAAAATCTCCCTGCCCAGCACACCTGGCTCCTAAAATGGGTGGTTTAATTTCAAATAAGTTTGTTTTTGCTTTTGAGTAAGCAGAAAGTGTTTTGCCACTCACTTGGTCTATTTCTTCAACTATTAAAACGTGAAGAAACTGATTCAGATTAAGATACTGTACAAACTCAGATGCGTTCCTTTTTAAAATATTATTTAAAGCTCGGTAGATTAGATTGGTTGTGTTGATCAGTCATGGACTATGGTCATAGAATTGTAATAATGTTTTGAGGAATTAATGTATTGTCTTCATACCTTCATACTAATAATTAACTCCAGGAGTTGAGTTGGTGCAACCCAGGAGGCTAGTTCATTATGTTGTATGAACACAGCCTGGGAATAATTACTGTATCTCTACTCCTTCACTTGCCAGCCCTAGGTTCTTGGAGTTAATACTGCTAGACTGGCACAGGACAATGCCACTTAAGCTTATCTTATTAAAAAAAGCCTAATTCTATGATCTCCAGCTGCTGAGCCACTGACGCCTTGCCCTAAAGCAGTGCTTCTCAAACTCAGCAAGTCTAAGACAGGTGGATTTCAACTCCCAGAATTCCCCAGCCAAAAAACGTCCTGTTAAGAATTCCTCCATCTAACCTTGCCCCTATCTATAATGTTGATCCTGAAGATAAAAACAAGCATGCAGGACCAGGCCAAAGGCTTGTCTAACCCAGCATCTACTCCCACTGCAGCTGTTCCATACCAGAGGAAGTTTAACAAACAGGACTGGGGGCAGTCGGCTCCCACCCCTCTTCCCTAGCTGCTGCCGCCAAGGAATCTACACTGGCAGCCTTTGCTATGTTTTGTGTCAAGAGGTTCCCCTACTTAGGGGCTCTTTGGAACACTTAGTAGTGATTCCAAACTCAGCCACCTCAACCGAAGTGCTTCAGCTTGTAAGGCTTGGGCAGATGTGGCGGGCATCCAAAGTTCTGGGATTTTTCTACCCGGTTTATTAATTTAACGCCTCTTTTCTTCACGCTCCTGCTTCCCTCTTATCACTTCCATGGCATTTTGCTATCTTTCAGTCCATATATGCCCAGGGCATTTTTCTGGTAGCTGAGATCCAGCGCTCACAGGCCCAGGGTGGGGTAGGGGGAGATCCAGAAATAGTAATGTGTCCTTCAGGAAAGGACAGAAGAGCTGAAGGAGGAGTGATCAGGTTTCCCCTTGAAAGGTCACTAGTGAAACTGAAGTTGGAGAGGATGTTAAGGAGAAAGGGGTGGGGGGAACCCTACAGAGCCACCAATTTGATGTAACTTCAGCAGTTGGCTTTGATTCCTTCATGATCTTTAACTGCCCTCCATACCATTTGTTGTTGTTAGTTGCGAAGTCGTATCTGACCCATCGCAACCCCATGGACAACGTTCCTCCAGGCCTTCCTGTCCTCTGCCATCTTCTGGAGTCCATTTAAGCTCATGCCTACTGCTTCAGTGACTCCATCCAGCCACCTCATTCTCTGTCGTCCCCTTCTTCTCTTGCCCTCAGCCTTTCCCAGCCTTAGGCTCTTCTCCAGTGAGTCCTTCCTTCTCATTAGGTGGCCCAAGTATTTGAGTTTCAGCTTCAGGATCTGGCCTTCTAAAGAGCAGTCAGGGTTGATCTCCTCTAGGACTGACCGGTTTGATCGCCTGGCAGCCCAAGGGACTCGCAGGAGTCTTCTCCAGCACCATAGTTCAAAGGCCTCCATTCTTCGGCGCTCGGCCTTTTTTATGGTCCAACTTTCACTGCCATACATTGCAACTGGGAAGACCGTAGCCTTGACTATACGCACTTTTGTTGACAGGGTGACGTCTCTGCTTTTTAGCGTGCTGTCTAGATTTGCCATGGCTTATCCTCCCCAGGAGCAAGCGTCTTTTAATTTCTTGGCTACACTCCCCATCTGCAGCGATCTCCATACCATTAGGGCAGGGTAATTTTTTTATTTTATTTTTATTTTAATTCCATTTATATCCCGCCCTTCTCCGAAGACTCAGGGCGGCTTACAATTTAAGCACAAACCAATGTGCTTAGCAATAGCCTTCATTCTATGTATATGCCTGTTTATTAGGGCTTTCCCCCACCAGCGGCATTATTACAAAGTCAGCTTATTGCCCCCAACAATCTGGGTCCTCATTTTACCTACCTCGGAAGGATGGAAGGCTAATTAAAGAAAGGATCGTTGTTATCTTGCCACAGTGCCCTTAAAAGTTACCATGTAGGGAGATTCTAAGCCAGGCCTTTCCCTTGCCTTTCAATTGCCATCAGAATGCCACATTTTATTGTGTAATTTTACTGCTCCAAGACTATTCAAGTAGCAGCCCCTTTTTTGTGTGTGTGTGTTGTTTTTTTTTGCACAATCACGGCCAGGCCATGCGAAATTATTACCCTGGCCTTCCTTTTCCCGGGCGCGACTCAGCAAAGCCTTCCGCCCACGTTACGCTTCGTTTCCGTCTCTGTGTGCGTGCGCGTGTGTGTGTGTGTGTGTTTTAAATACTTTGTCGTGATGCGAAGAAAGGACTCGGGCCCTTTAAGTCTCTCCCCTCCCCCCAATCCTTAATGAGTCAACTTCTCACCTTTTTCCGCCTAAGTTACGTGACGTTCGATTTTGGAACGGCGGGGCCTCTCTGCGTTCGACTCGAGCTCCTCACTCGGGTTTCGGGCTCTCTCGCCGTCTGTAGCTGCTTCTGCTGCTGCTGTTCCCCCGCGCGCAGGCGTTAGTACTTTTCCGAAGGAGGAGAGCGGTGAGCCATCTTGATTTGGAAGTGGCCGGGGGGGGGGGGATGAGAAGGGGAACAGTGGACATTGCTACAAGGTTGAGGGACGGTTCCAATTTATCTCCGTTTCATTTTTTTTAAAAAAATATATATTTATGCATGCAAGAATCTTGTTTTGGAGAGGTAATAATATTTGCCGAAGGGAGGGAAAAGAAACCGCTTGGGGAGGGGGGGGGAGCAGGAGACGAAGTCACGTGGCGACGTTTCATCTCTTTTTATTTTTATTTATTTTATTTTTTTTAATTTTAATCCCATTTATATCCCGCCCTTCTCCGAAGACTCTGGGCGGCTTACAATTTAAGCACAAACCAATGGGCTTAGCACATTTTAACTCTTGCCGCCGGAGAAATCAGGGATTTTTGCCTTTTTTTCTTCCTTCCAGGGTAATTCCCACTCTTCCAAGTTCCGGTTTTTGCGCCCCAGCCAAGCTTTCGAAGTTAATGCTTTTCCCCCCCTCCTTATTCTTTTTTTTAATAATCTATAGTAGTTTGCAGAACGAAAGATATGAATGAGGCTAGGTGAAAGAGAGGCTGTGCTAGAAACATGGGGGGGGGTGGTTTAGGGAAGCTGAAAATGAGAATAAAAGATTTCCTTGTCCTTGAAATGACCTTGGCTGGGTTAATTTGCTCCCTTGACAGGAAATTAGAGGCCTCCTTTTAACCTGAATGGAAATCCTCTAATCTCTATGGTAATATAATTCTCTGTCTCTGTAGAAACGTTTGTTGGTTCATCAGGGTTAGATAGTAGATGTATGGTTGTGTTGCAATGGGAAGGAACAAGGAGACCTGGTTCATCAATGGCCAGTCATGTAAACCATCACAGTGGTTGGGGGCTGAAATCGTGGCTCAGGATGAATATATTCGTAGCCTCCTTTCCCTAATTAACCCTTCAGATGTATCGCACTAAGGTTGTTAACCTGGGCTTCTGCTGGCTAACAATGATAGGGTTGCATTCCAACCTACCTGTAACGTCTCAGAATTGGGAAGGGCAAGATTAAGGCTCTCCTGAGCATGTACCTAGTGCAGGAATTGATAAAGCACAGAAAATCTCCCCCCCCCCCCCGGTGTATTTTGTGTTATGATTTTGCGGCTTAAAACTCTTGTTTTAAGCTATGCTTTTGGGAATTGAGAAGAGCGCTTGGGTCCCCCTGCTGATCCGCCCTTCGGCTACAGGATCTTTGTTGCCAAGCCGTTAACACTTCCTGGCCTTCTCCAGTTTAGTCATCCAAGATGCCTCACCAATACCCAGCCTTGACTCCAGAGCAGAAGAAGGAGCTGTCAGAAAATGCTCTCCGCATTGTGGCAACCGGCAAAGGCATCCTAGCAGCTGATGAGTCTACTGGTAAGAGCCAAAGAGGCACATTGAGAGGCTCTGGGCTGGGGGGGGGAGGTTGGGGGGTTGGGAGGGCAGTGGGGTAAAAATAGGGTGGGGTGGGGTGTGGAGACAGGACTTTAAAAGGCCTGCAGGTCTCAAATGGAGCATTTGACACAAATTTCTGCTTTGTCTTTTTGCCTCTTAGGCAGCATTGCCAAACGCCTGCAGTCCATTGGCACCGAAAACACCGAAGAAAACCGCCGCTTCTACAGGCAACTGCTCTTCACCGCAGACGCCCGTGTCAACCCTTGCATCGGTGGTGTGATCCTCTTCCACGAGACCATGTACCAAAAAGCTGATGACGGGAATCTCTTCACAAAGGTCATTAAGGACAAAGGTGCCCTGGTTGGCATCAAGGTAAGCATCTCGTTGGGTTTTAATTAGGGGTTTGCAAAACCCAAAATGGTGGGAATGGAATGGTGTGAACAAATCTGGAACAGAATGCAAGGGACGGGAACATTTGATTTCACCCATGCCTGATTTTCTTTTACTAAATCGTATAAGAAAAATGCTGATGGATGCTAATAATATTCATTGTCGCCATTGAACTCTTTGGATGGAGCTGATCCAAGATACACGAGGCCATTGGGTTGAATAAAGTGGGTTTTAGATAGTGTCTCTCGTAACATATCTAGATATTGTCTGCATAGGAAGACAGGATATGCCATGTCCTCGGTGATTTGCACCTTTTGTGGTTAACTGTACTGAACATAATTCTTTTTCCAGTTTAATGATGAACAGGAAGCTTTTGGGATACTAAACACTGGAATCCCTTTAGTGTGCTTAATGGGGGGGACCAACAAGGGAGGAGAGAGATGGTGGCTACAAAGTTTTGCTATTGAAACAGGAGATTGACAACCGTAACAAAATTATTCAGAGTGGTGCCTTTATATTTTTTTCATTTGGATCGTCTATTGTTTCCTACATTCAGCTAATCTGATAGATTAGAATTTCAAGGGCTGGTGTACTTTCCGAAAGTTAAGCGGACACCGCTGTCTTTAAGCAAACCAATCGTCCTCTGTTGGCATGGTTTTGCCGAAAACCGGAAGTAACTAAAATGGGTTTACAGGACTGGAGGACACTGCAAACAGCTGTAAATATGGCCATAAGTGTGTCCAGCTGGTGCTAAGCACCCTAAATTTGGTCATATAACTGCAGAACTTGAAATCTGGGGTCGTAAGCCCCCAAGTAGATCTGTCGTAAATTTGAACGGTCACTAAGTCGCAAGTTGTAAGTTGAGGACTACGTATATGAGAAGTACCAGGACCTGAAGGATGAACTAGAGAAGCTGTGAAAAGTAAAGGCTGAAGTAGTTCCAGTGCTGGTAGGAGCATTCAGAACTGCAACTCCTAAGCTGGGAAAGTGACTTCAACAGATTCCAGGAACAACATCATAGTTCTCTGTCTGGAAGAAGGCAGTGCTAGGAACAGCTAAGTTTCTGTGCAGAACCCTCAGACTTCCAGAGGTCTGGTAGAGGACCCAAGACTGAGGAAGACACAGACCGCTGATAGGGATGAAAAGGGAATGTTTATATTTTTGCCCTAATCACTATGGGAAACTAAAGGTGTATTGATGAGAATGGAGTGATCAGTCATTGGTTTGACAGATATTCCTCCGTTCTTCCCTCCGTGCAGGTTGACAAAGGTGTTGTGCCTCTTGCTGGGACTAATGGAGAGACCACCACCCAGGGTAAGCAAATATATGTCAGCAGATTATGAGAGGTGGCTGACATTATGGACTAGAAACCTGGATTCACGTAGCAATGAAAGGTTCAGGTTGAGGCGTTCCAAGAAGTTTATTCTTATAATCTCTTCCTAACTTTGTAGGTCTGGATGGCTTGTCTGAACGCTGTGCCCAGTACAAGAAGGATGGTGCTGACTTTGCCAAGTGGCGCTGTGTCTTGAAGATCACTCCCACCACCCCTTCCCACCTGGCCATCATTGAGAATGCCAATGTGCTTGCTCGTTATGCCAGCATCTGCCAGCAGGTGGGTGCACAGCGGCATTAGGAGAGGAATTCTGGCTGTCATTGGATAGCAATAATAATACAATTGGGAGGGACCTTGGAGATCATCTAGTCCAGCCCCCTGCTCAGGCAGGAAACCCTATACCATTTCAAAACAAATTTGAGTGTCCAGTCTCTTCTTAAAAAAAAACTTCCAGTGTTGGAGCATTCACAGCTTCTGGAGACAGGTTGTTCCACTGATTAATTGTTCTGTCAGGAAGTTTCTCCTTAGTTCTAGGTTGCTTCTCTCCTTGATTAGTTTCCATCCGTTGCTTCTTGTCCTGCCTTCAGGTGCTTTGGAGAATAGCTTGACTCCCTCTTTGTGGCAGCCCCTGAGATACTGGAACACTGCTATCACGTCACCCCTCGTCCTTCTCTTCGTTAAACTAGACATACCCAATTCCAGCAACCGTTCCTTATATGTTTTAGCCTCCAGTCCCCTAATCATCTTTGTTGCTCTTCTCTGCACTCTTTCTAGAATCTCGACATCTTTTTTACATCATGGTGTCCAAAACTGGATGCTGTATTCCAAGTGTGGCATTGTAAAGTATTAACACTTCACGTGATCTTGATTCTATCCCTCTGTTAATGCAGTCTAGCACTGTGTTGGCTTTTTTGCCCCTCCCCTCCCCCCCCCCTTTTTTTTGCCTCAGCGATGATCGATATACCCACTGATATTTAATGGACAGAAAGCATCATAATGGAGCAAATGCAATTCATGGAACAGAGCCAAAGTTTGATCTCTCCTTAAAAATTCTTAGCTGGCTAGGTTGGGAGACAAGCTGGGTTTCAGTTAGCTCGATGCAGCTGTGTGGAGCAGAGCTCCTAATGTCATTTAGCTGCCAAGTATGTCTCAAGAGGGCAGTGCTCAAATGGCTGTTTTGTGGTCTCCTATCAACAGAAATAGTTCTGGGCAATTTTGCAAGGACCTTTTTCAATGTCCTTATTTTTCCAGTGGCTGGAGTTAGATATGTACATGACTGTAAATTTTTCCTGGGGCATACTTCCATAAACGTCCCCCAATATATTATGCTTCACTGCTTGCAATTTCACAGACAGCATGGATAAATTGGAAAGGAATAAGAGTTTTGGGTTGTTTCCCCCTGAAAATAGAGGTCGTTTATGGCAGGGGTTAAAATCTAAACCCCACATTTCAGATTTCTCTTTTTAAAAAAATGCCATTTATCTATAATTTTAATGTGAAGAAGGGAAAAGGGAACCCACAGGAAATAATCATATTTGCTTTACTTATTAAATTTATATTCTACCTTTTTGCTTGGGCAAGAGCTAAGGGAGCTAAGAAAATGAAAAACGGTTAATTTGAAAATCGGTGTATAATTAAAAGCTAGGTAGTCCTCAACTTAGTAGACTCTCGCTCCATGGTTGTAACTTGTGGTAGTTGTAAAACAGATTGATCACCTAATTTCATGGCCCTTTTTGTGATGGTTTAAAAAGCTAGTGATTTTCTAAATAACGTGATGGGCAGACAAGTTTCTCAAGAGCAATGTGACTGCGGTCTCTCCAGCAGAGGGGACACAAAGGAACAGCATGAAGTTCTTAATGGCCAATGGGTTTGTGTGAAGAAGAGGGAAATATTTCAGGTGGCGAAGCCCTCAGCCTCTTAGGATTAATGCCACCACCTTAAAAAAGTGCTTAGGAGGCATCTGGCAATTGGTGCAGTGCTGCGCACTATTCCAAAGTTGAATACAGCCGGTGACCTGAAAAGGGGCTGCACTGGTTTCTGAAATGGGATTTTTTTAATAAAAAAATATATATGCATGATCAATTTGGGGTTCTAAACATGATAATGTCTCTCCTTTCCCTGAACTGCAGAATGGAATTGTTCCCATTGTGGAACCAGAAATCCTTCCCGATGGTGACCATGACCTCAAACGCTGCCAGTATGTGACAGAGAAGGTGAGGACGGGGAAGGGGGCTCCTCAACCGACCTCAGTAGGGTACAGTGGGTCTAGGCGGAAAAGCCTTTTGCATGCCTCGTAACTGGAAAAGGAGGCTCCCGATGCAACTGAGAATTCTTTTGACAATAGGAATCTTATTATTTCTTGCTTTGATTCACTCTCTGGACAGGTTCTGGCTGCTGTGTACAAGGCCTTAAGTGACCATCATGTCTACCTGGAGGGGACCCTGCTCAAGCCAAACATGGTGACACCTGGCCATGCCTGTACTACCAAATACGCGCCTGAGGAAATTGCTTTTGCCACCGTGACTGCCCTGCGCCGCACCGTCCCTCCAGCAGTGCCTGGTAAGAAAAATCAAACTTCTAACACCCCAATTTTCTGCCTGCTTCTAATCCCAAAGTGGGTCATGTAGACACATGGACAGCTGTAGAAGATTACTTGTGTGCATTTGGGCTTCTCTGCATTTTATAATAACAAAAGTTATTAATATGTTAGTTTTTTTTGTCATTCTGGGGTTCTTCAATTATTTGGGTCTGTGGGGACTGCAACTCTGGGAATTATAGAGCCTACGCATCCAGTTGGGGAAAACTGACCTGTGACATCATTGATATTTTATACCATGTTTGCTACTGGAGTCCTATAGAATTCCCCCCCCTTGGGGGCTCCCCCATTTTGTAAGTGTAGACAAGGTGCACCCCACCTATATAATTGGAACCATTTTCTTAAAGGGTCAGTGTAGAGTGAAGATAGAAAAGAAAGCAAGAATCCTTCAATTTTTCTCCTGGATTTCTGAGTGTTGAATTTCCCCATACAGACACTTCCTCCTTCTTAAAGCTATTTTCCATAGACCTTAAATCCATGCTTAGTTCTGCCTGGCCTACTCACATTCTTTCTGTGGTCACAGGCATCACTTTCCTGTCTGGAGGTCAGAGTGAGGAAGAGGCTTCCATCCATTTGAATGCCATCAATAAGTGCCCTCTGCACAAGCCATGGGCCCTGACCTTCTCTTATGGCCGTGCCCTCCAAGCTTCTGCCCTCAAGGCCTGGAGCGGTAAGAAAGAAAACTTGAAGAACGCCCAGGAGGAATACATCAAGCGTGCTTTGGTAGGTTACATCTAGCAGGGTTTAACAAGGGGTTATGATTGTGGAAAAGAACATGTGTAATCCGTGAAAGAGTTAAAAAAGCCAGTTTCCCCCAAAGTGAAGCATATAGTGTGTTAGTCATACTTTTTAATTAAGATGAGGCAAGAAGATTAAGCGGAAAAGCAGAATGGTGAAGCAATTTTAGTGGGAATGGTTTGCGATGTTGCATTTCACAAGAGTCCACCACCTGGTGGCGCAGTGGTTAGAATGCAGCATTGCAGGCAAACTCTGCTCACAGCCTGGAGTTCGATCCTGGCTCTTGAGGGGCAATATGCAGAGAATGCTGATGATATAAACAGCCCAGAGAGTGCTGTAAAGCACTATGGGGCAGTATATAAGTCTGAGTGTTATTTCTATATCATGCTGGTGGGCCACACTTACCCAGGAGCCTTTTGGGGGAAAAGAGATTGAAAGTGGTAGGAGAGCTCTTGTATTTGCCAGCAATTCTGCCAGAAAAGAGGGTTTGTGGGAAAGAGATTCCCCTGCAGTTCTTTTGTCTCCTTCAACAAGAGAAAGGACTTTGATAGGTGCCCTCAGTGCCCTGTGGCTGTCCCTGAGCTCAATAAGGCAGGGAAGGCGAAGCGATGTGCTATTTCTGCTTTTGACCGGTCCTACTCCTCTCACAATGACTTTTTCCCCCCTTACAGGCCAACAGCCTTGCCTGCCAAGGTAAATACGTTTCATCTGGCCAAACGGGAGCAGCTGCCAGCGAGTCGCTCTTTGTTTCCAACCACGCTTATTAAAAATCGGAGGCTTGGTTACCTTGTCTGCTCTCTTGTTGCTATATTGTGCCTGGGCTACTGTGATGTCTGCTGACTGTTTTTCCCCTGTCCCCCTCCTTCCCTTACCCTCACCTGTCCCTTTTGCCAGCTTCCCTCATAAAGAGAAAGGTGTAGATCTTTGTCTTGTTGTGAAAAACCTAGAAGTTCTGGCTTACTCCCTTCTCTCACACATCCCCATCTTTGTATGTGAAATCCAGCTTCTTCTGGTGAACGACACTCCCGGGTCTGCGGCCAAAACATCAAAATGTCTCCGGAGCAGGGACGTCTGACTTGCAGACCTCTTGAAATAAAAATCTATTTAAACATTGCAAGTGCCTCTTTTTCTTGTCCCTCTGCAGAACTTCAACAAAGTTGATTGCTTAAGAACAACAACAACAAAAAAATACTCCTGCCATTAGATGGAAGGACAATTTAGAACTATTTGATTAATGACAATTTGAAATTATAATGGTACCGAAAAAAGTGAGTTGCAACCTGTCCTCACGCATGCAACCTGTCATGGTATCCCACAGTCACATGATCAAAATCTTGAGTGCTCGGCAACTGGCATGTATTTACCAGGTTGCTCGCTCTCTCTCTCTCTCTCTCTCTCTCTCTCTCTCTCTCTCTCTCTCTCTCTCTCTCTCTCTCTCTCTCTCTCTCTCTCTCTGAAAGAGAGAGAGAGATGAGTGAGAGATGATCGCCATTTCTAACCAGCGTCTGTGTCTGTGTGTGTGTTATATGATTGCCATTTCATTGGATGCGACTTACTTAACTGCCTTGCTTAAGGGAAATTCTGGTCCAAATTGTAGTTATTTCTCTATCTGCCCCCCGCCCCGTGAATTTCATTTCAGGTTTTGAAATGGCTTCTTGTTTTGAGTTCCAAGAAATTCTGAAGCTATTGCCATCCTCTAATTTCATTACTCCAGTGGACTCCCCCTTGCGTCCTTGTGGAACAGTGCTGCAGGCACAGTGTAGCATGGGAATGGCGGATCCTTCTGCTTGGGTGATTAGTCATTTTGGCCATCTGCTTCTAAGCTTCAAGCTTAATAAATCAAGGCACACTGAACTTAGACTTCTCAGAATCATAGGGCTGGGAGGGATCTTGTAGGCCTTTTAAAAGCAGGAGTCCTTATCCCAGACAAATAGATCTTTTCCGGAAAATCTCCAGCAACCGAGCACCCACAACTCCTGGAGGCGAGCTGTTCATTGATTAATTCTTCTGTCAGGAAATCCCTCACTTCTCAACCAGCAACCTGGGAATTTAGGGGAAGGCTAATCCTAAATTCTGCCAGAGAAGAGCTTCTTCCTTCAGCTCTGGTAAATCAGTAGTTCATCTAGCCCAGGGGCAGGCAACCTTGGCTCTTTTATGACTTGTGGACTTCAATTCCCAGAATTCCTGAGCCAGCATGGCTCAGCTTGGAAACCTCTCCCTTTCCCCTCAGCATGGCTGGCTGAGGAATTCTGGGAGTTGAAGTCCATGAGTCATAAAAGAGCCAAGGTTGCCTACCCTTGATCTAGTCCCTCACGATCAAAAATCTAGGTGTTTTTTCTTTTCCCTGTTGTGTGAAAGTTTCAAAGAGATTTTTGGTATTAACAATTCTAACATTCAAAGCAGTTCTCGGAGGCGATTCAAATACAGTTATAGGAGAACACCTATTTTGTGGATTAAAGTGGGAGGAATTGACATTCTTTTGAACCTATTCTGCTCTAGCAAAAAACCCCAATTGAACAGAAAGGCAAGGCGATTTCTTCAAATTTCGTTTTTGCTTTTTTTTTTTTTTTTACAAATGGGGAGATTGCTCTGGTCCTTGTGAGGTCACGCTGCTGCTTATGGTTTGCAGTACTTTCCCCTGGCCTTGTTTCATTTTGCCTGGGAAGCAAGAATTCTGACCTCGGTCCCATCGTTCCCTGTTCAGATGAAGCCAGACAGCATTCTGACAAAAAAGGGTGGGGCAGACAGAGATCAGAACTTTGGTTTTTAAATCTGATGACAAGACATAGCACGGACATTAAAGAACTTAATGAGGTTTTTTTTAATTGAGAAAAACACATCTCATTCAACTGACCAGTTGGAGCCTGTTTTGAGGATGCTATGTCTCTCAAGTAGCTATTTAGATTTTATTGACCCCTTGGAAATGTCCACAATTGAAAAAGTAGTTACAAGCCTATTACAAAATCTCTGGGAAGCACACCGATGATCATTATGCTCTAGAAATAGCTTAAAACAATCCTCTTGTATTAGCCTGGTAAATACATAATACCAAGAACTCCATAAAAGCCAATTCAGAATACAGAATAACAGAGTTGGAAGGTTGCTTAAGAAATGACTATAGGTTTGTTAAGATGGAGGTACCAAATGCAGTAAGGATTGTGTGATACAACAACCCCAGTTTGGAATTATAAGTAGGCAGAAGCTATTTCCCCCCCCCCCTCTTACATTCAATTTGTCCGATTCTCAGACTGCCTGGACAAGTCCCTGCATTTTCTTAACATGGTTTTTCAGAAGTGGTTTGCCATTGCCTCCTTCCTAGGGCTGAGAGACTATGACTGGCCCACAGTTATTCAGGTGGCTTTGTACCTAAGATTGGACTAGAACTCAAAAGTCTCCTAATTTCCCAGTCTGGTGCCTTAATCACTACACCATAGCTATCTCTAGGAGTGGTAGAAAACACCTTTAAAAAAGTCTACCCCTGGTCTCTTTTAAACTAGATAAACTGGGCACAGGATTGAATTAGGCTAGTCCAGGGGTAGGCAACCTCGGCAATATGCTGACTCAGGAATTCTGGGAGTTGAAGTCCATGACTCATAAAAGAGCCGAGGTTGCCTACCCCTGGGCTAGTCAAAGAAAAGAAAAAATAGGGGTGACATGATAGCAATATTCCAGTATTTGAGGGGCTGCCACAAAGAAGAGGGGGTCAAGTTCTCCAAAGCACCAGAGGGCAGGACAAGAAACAATGGTTGGAAACAAATCAAAGAGAGAAGCAACCTGGCATTAAGGAGAAACTTCCTAACAGTGAGAACAATTAACCAGCGGAACTACTTGCCTCCAGAAATCGTGGGCGCTCCATCACTGGAGGTTTTTAAGAAGAGACTGGACAGCCACTTATCTGAAATGCTATAGGCTCTCCTGTTTGAACAGGGGGCTGGACTAGAAGACCTCCAAGGTCCCTTCCAGCTCTATTCTATTCTAGGCAAACATTGGGCAGTCAGCATCCCTTTACTTCTGAAGAGGTGGCAATTTCAGTGTTGAAGTAGTAATCTGACTATAACTTCCTGTTATACTTGGGCAGACTTTCCATTCCTGTTCTAGTTAGTCTGGATCGTGCTAGTTAATTCAAGCAGAGTGTAACATTTCAAAGCAGAAATGTGACTGGAAGAGCTGAAGCGCAATCTATTGTCTACATGTTTTCAATAGTTAGTCCTCCACTTAGGACCGCATTGGGTTGGGCCAGGAATCTTGGTTCTTGAGTGAAGTGATTGTTAAGCGAGATACCATCTGACCGCTTTGCTCAACGCCCACAATCTAATGTCTCCCAGTTGCAGACATTAAGCTGTGCCAGGGAGAGGACATCAGCCTCACACCACACCAAGGAATTTTAGACGCTCTCCCTGACCCATCAGGGAGAACGATGGCGTTTGTTAGCATTTTCATCAGATTTGAGGTCGGTTCCTCCAGCATGAGAGATTTTTTCTCCCTGCATAGAAATCCTGCAGTGTGCGAGGGGAAATGGATGTTCAAATCCAGCAACCTTTCCTGTCAGCTTCCCCAACGACTTTTCTGGGGAAGCCAGCAGGGAAGATTGAAAATGGAGAGTGCAACAATTTTATGACATTTCACCGTAGCCATTTTACAACGGGCAGAACTGCTTTATGGGCCTTAAACCACCCGTTCAGAGGCTGTTAGTTAGTTAAACCTATAACATTTGTGGGTAAGAGAGGGAAAGCAATTTGGTACAGGTAGTCCTCGACTTATGACCACAATTGAGCCCAAAGTTTCCGTTGCTAAGCGAGACAGTGAATTTTACCCCATTTTACAACCTTTCTTGCCAGAGTTATTAAGTGAATCACTGCAGTTAAATTAGTAATGCAACTGTTAAGTGAATCTGGCTTCCCCATTGATTTTGCTTGTCAAAAGGTTGCAAAAAGTGATCACATGACTCTGGGACACTGCAACCATTATAAATATGAGACAGTTGCCAAGCGTCTGAATTCTGATTACGTGACCCTGGGGATGCTGCAATGGTCGTAAGTGTGAAAAACAGTCATGTCAGTTTTTTCAGTGCTGTTGTAACTTTGAACAGTCACTAAATGAATTTTTGTTAAGTCAAGGACTACCTATATACTAAAGTAAATGCTTAATAGTCAACACAACAACTGAGAATTTACACCGGAAAAAAGGGGGGGGTGTAAACTGGAGAGTTATATTAGTGGTATAGCATGGTAATCAGTTTGGTAGGCATGTGTCAAGGTATGCTAGTTATTTAAGCACAACGGTTAAGTAACAAAGGAGAATATTAATATTTATTGTAAACGGCTAGAGTGGCAATATGATTTACTGTTCCTATTCTCCAGTTGGGCCTGGAGTAAGTCTACAAAAATCAATTTCTCACCTTTCTGAGACTACAGATGAAATTCAAAAACCTCTTATAATCCTTTAGATTGAAAGATTGGATATAGGAATGTGTTAATTACACCAGAGAGGATTTGGCCTATCTTCAACTATATCAAAGGATTTTTTTCTCTGGCATCTGAGAAACGATTAGCTATGTGAATATGATTGATAACAATGAGCTATCATTGTTCTGTAGTGTTTAAGGAATTAATCTTGGAGAACTGCTGCCTCACTCTTCAGTTAAAAAAATCATAATTAATGTTGACAAACTAGCCCAATGGAAAAAAACACCCATCCATGAATTTTTAATAGAGTAGCCAAAAGTATAAATCATACTGGTTTATTGAATTGCAATCTTCCTGGTCCCACATCAAGATTTTGAAAGAAATTGTATACAGAACTTAAACAGAACAGGGGCATTCATAAAAATGTTCTTACTTAGAAATCATTTGCACGATGGAAGCTCCACACTAGGAAAGAAGTTTTTTTTACTTCCCAAAACATGGAAAGAAAGTAGGATGCTATTTAGTATTCAGCTTGGAAGTCACCACTAGGAAAAAGAGGTGCTAGCAAATTTCTGTGAATTCACTCAGAAAAAAAAGTAGCCGTACACTGCAAATTAGTGTGTGTTCAAAAAAAAAAGAGGAACACTTAATTCAGTAATGCAATGTACTACTTCTGACTTAGTTTTTCATTTTTCTGTATTTTACATGCAAATTTGTTTTGCATTTTTCTCCTCTATAAGACCAGTTATTGCATTTCTATGCCCGCTCACACCCATAAAAATGAGAACATAAAACAGAAATTATTAGTCCAACATGTCAAATGCACCAATGCGCACATTGCCAATTGTTTTGAAGAGTCATTCCTCTTAGTTTATTTTTCATCTGCAATTTCCATTGCAGTATTGATGCAGCAGCAGATGGGGGCCTGTTTGATTAATGTTTTTAGTAACTAGGAAATTCTTTGATTAATGTTACTATAGATTTAAGATGTATTTGAAGTTGCAAAGCAAGCTCCCCATGAGGAATGTAGAGTCTGATAAGAACTGGTTCAAACTTGTCAAAGACAAGGATTCTCTTCTATTGGTACAAGGACTTGAATTTTAGTTACTTGCAAGCTCGTCATACTGTGAGAATCCTACCTTCTGAATATGAAGGTGAGCATTAACAAGATCCTATCCGTACTAAGAATATTATGGGATGATATGGAATATTACACGCTACATACTAAAGTTACTGAGCAAGCATGCAACAGAGATGTGTCAAATGATGTTACTTAACGAAAGAACTAATTCCAAACCCAACATGTTTAAACTGAATAGAAAGTTATTTTTTTTTACGTTTCTAAGCTGCTCCTCTCTGCTCTTGGCTGAGGTGCCTTTCCTTACTTGTGTACTGTACTTAAGAGAGATTTTAATCTACCTTTCCAGTTTAGGTTCTGTTTGGGCAAGGCACATCGAGCGAGTGGATCTGTCGGATGTATACAGCTAAGAGTTTCATGACGTATTATTGGGCTGCAACTTCCATAATTCTCAGTCATTCCGAGCCAATTTTGAGAATATCTCACCTGTGTAAAGTTCACCCTGATAGGGATAGTTCTCTTCTTCAGCTAAATCTCAACAGGGAAAGTCTTTTGAAATCACTAGCTCCCCCCCCACACACACACACTCCAAATCTTTAGCCATATTTTCAAACAATTTTATGAATATCCTTGCAACGTAGTGCTCCTCCCTATTTCCTGGCCAATAGAGTAGCATCAATAAGAGCTTCCAGTCAATGCCTTTGCCCTTCCTTACCATGGCCTCACAATATAAAAAAATACAGCTCAATTTAAAAAAATCTGCTGAAATGAGGACAAAGGGCTGAGGTTGCTCTGATTTCTGCAGGAATGGGAAAGAGCAGAGGGGCCAGAAGATGGTAGGGTGTTGAATTCTCCCAATGGGAAAATGCCAGACCCACAGCTTCAGGCTGGGTCCAACAAGATGGGCCTAGTACTATTTCAACTGTTAAACCATTTTTGTTTAAATAAATAAACTTTAAATAAAGACAGCCAACCAAGAAAAAGTGAGCGCTAGTTCCACCTTAGGAATGAAAAAAATCACCTAGGTGACTGGGCCGATCACATTTTCTCAACCCAACCTACCTCACAGGGTTGTTGTGGTGGGTAAAATAGGAGGAAGGAAGATTAGGTACGTTTACTGCCTTATTTATAAAAATAATAAAGGTGGAATAAAAATCTAATAAATAAAATGTATTTGTAGTATCTTTATCCAGTCATGATCATCCTCTAATAAAAGTTGTGAGACATATACACGCAGCACATAATTAGATGTGGCACACTGTCATCATATTGAGGCTATGCTAATCTCCTCCACCTTATTAAAATATAAAATTGTGTCTCTCTTCAGTAATAATATCAGAGCTCCCATATATGGCCTGCAAAATTCCAGATGAACCCTAACTTTTATATGGGGTGACCTCTCGGTGGCAGCAAAGGACTGGTTTTCTGTATCGCCTTCTTGCCGCCATCTAGTGGTCCTTTGGAGTTTTGCAGGCCGAAAATGCTTGGCCGCCCGTGATCATCAAACATTCTTGACCAAGTAAGCAATGTAATAGATTGGAATCAAAGAAACATTTCCATACCGTTGCCAAGAAACTACATGAACTTTATCAACCGGAAGTCAAACTCAACTGGAAGACATTCTTGACTTTACCCTGAGCGGCATAACATCTTGCCGGATGATACGAGGAAGTTGGGGGGGGGGAAAGGAAGAGGAACGGGAAGTGCACAACAGAAAAAGCACCCGGAAGTTTTTTTACAGTACACATACCATTTAAAAAAAAGTGTACTTAAAAAACTCTTCGCGATTCCGTTTCCTCATTTCCGGCGCTGTGTCCCCCTTCTTTTAAAATCCTTCCTGGAAGGAAGACATCTTCTTTTCCACGTTACCTTACAACATTAAGCCGCTAGCTATCAATAAAATACACGCCTATATGTGCACACACGCGCAAGTCAGGCGAGTCGCTTTAAACTCGCAGGGGTCTTCAAACTTGGCCCTTTTATGACTTGTGGACTTCAACTCCCAGAATTCCTCAGCCAGCATACGCCAGCATACGCTGGCTGAGGAATTCTGGGAGTTGAAGTCCACAAGTCATAAAAGGGCCAAGTTTGAAGACCCTTGCTTTAAAGAGCCAAAGTCGCTCCGCCTCCTCCCACTTGCGTCTAAGGAAGGAAGCGGAAGTGACGTCCTGGGCTTAGTAGTTAGTGGAGAGCCGGAAAGAGGGAGGGTTAAAGGCTCGGGCCCGGGAGCCGGAGGGAGCCGCAGAGCAGCTGCTACTGTCTCCGCCGTAGCTGCCCGGACCCTCCAGGTACGCGCGCGCGCGGGGGTGGGGTGGGGGTTATCGCGCGCATGCGCGAGGAGCCCTCTTCTCTGCCTCCCTTCGACCCTCGTGACGGGGCCGCCGGGGGAAAGTTGGTTGCCATAGAGACAGGAGTTAGGGAGTGCCGGCGAGGGAGGGAAAAGCGGTGTGGGGGGGGGGGGCGCTGCCGGTGAAGCGATGCCTCGTTGGGGAAGCTGTGGGGCGCCGGGGCCGGGGCGCTCCAGCCAGGGTGTCATGTCGAAGAGGGGCAAGCTTCTTCTTCTCCCCGAGGGCGAGGAGAGGGCAGAGGTTGCCGGCTCGGGTGAGGAGCGCGGCGGGCTCTCCATGGTGGTGGCGGGGCTCAGGGGAGGGTCGGTCGGTCGGTTTCATTGCAGGGAGGCGGCCGGGAGGCTTCTCTGATGGGTGTCGTCTCGGGAAGTTAAGAGGAGGGGATGGATATGGCGTGTCGGGGGAGGGGGGGCTTGCTATGGTAAAGGAGGGAGGGGTCCTTCCTTATGCTGCTTCCTCTTCCCTCCCCCCCTTCCCTCCCCCGTATTGTGTTAAAAGTCGTGTGAAGCAACAGCCTGGGCCCACGGGGGGGGGGGAGGGGGGTGGAAAGATTGGGTTGAGGTTCCTTCTGACGCCTTGGGCTTGATTGATCTGCCAGCTTAATAATAGTAATAATAATAATAATAATAATAATAATAATAATAATAATAATAATAATAATAATAATAATAATAATAATGTTGGAAGGGACCTTGGAGGTCATCTAGTCCAACCCCCTGCTCAGGCAGGAAACCCTATACCATTTCAGACAAATGGCTGTCCAGTCTCTTCTTAAAAACTTCCAGTGTTGGAGCATTCACCACCTCTAGAGGCAGGTCGTTCCACTCTCAGGAAAATTCTCCTTAGTTCTAGGTTGCTTCTCTCCTTGGTTAGTTTCCATCCGTTGCTTCTTGTCCTGCCTTCAGGTGCTTTGGAGAAGAGCTTGGCTCCCTCTTCTTTGTGGCGGCCCCTGAGCTTCACTGGTGGGGGTGGGGGTGGGTGGCGGTGAGGGGGAGTCTTGATATATCACACCCGCATTTACTTTCTCTTTTCTTCCCCTTCTCCCCCGCCCCCCCCCTTGATAAGGCACCTAAAAAGTTCGTGTGGCTTTCTCCACCGAGAAATTTATGAACTTGGTGCAGTGAGCTTTGCTTCCTCCTCTCCCGATTTCTGGTGCTTCTCTTCTAAGGAGGTTGAATTGCTCTTTTGCTTGGGCCATATAGGCTTAGGAATGGTGGTGGCGGTTGCGTGTGCCAACTCACCTTGACAGCACCCGGTTTTTGGAAGGCTGTGAACCGAAGGGAGCTGGATCAAGCAGTATTATTAGTGTTGCACAAAGGACAAAATGAACAAGCGCTGCAGTTTGCAGGAACCTGTTGAATATATTCTATGAGCTGGTGTTTTTTTTAACTTCAGTACAGTAATTGGTATCCCAGAAACTGCTTAGCTTGGCTCTACAAGGTGTGTTTCCATTTCTTTACCAAAAGTGTAGCTTTGCTGTAGTCCGCTGGGAAGATTTGAAGAAATCGTCTTGCATTTTATCACTGGTTTACGTGGGCTTCCTGAGTGGTTTGGTTGTAGTGTGAAAGTATCGTTGCCTTGGAAGAGTGAGGAAGATTCTCAGGGATGACTCACACCCTGGACGGTATCTCTTTACTCTCCTACCATCCGGTAGGAGATATAGGAATATAGCCAGCCGTACCAACAGGCTGAAAAATAGCTTTTATCCGTGGGCTGTTAGGCTTTTAAATGGGACATAATCTTATGCAGAATTGACTTGGGAGGCCGGTGTGTGGTGTAGTTGGTTCACATGGTGTGGTAGGATGGAGGGTTTGTTGTCACTGTGTGTTGGGGGGAGAGAGCATGGGGGGGGAGGCTCAGCTAATCTCAATGTACACATGTTGTACTTTGACATTAAAGGTTTATTATTATTATTATTTATTATTATTATCTGCCTGGCTATACTTCAACACAATTTCATTCTGCCTGTCTTGGTGTTTCTTTTTTGTTAGTTTCCAGTGAGGAGACTGTAGATGAAAAGATACCCATAACTGAGATTTTCCTGTAGTTTATTAGGAGTTGTTTGAGGATGGGGAATTTCTTTAGCTTCACCTTGCTTTCATCAATATTACAATCTTAAGAATATACATGTAGTCCTTGACTTAAGCTTTCATTTACTGACGGTTCGAAGTTACACCAGCACTGAAAAAAGTGACTTTTGACAATTTTTCACACAACTGTAGCAGCATCCCTCTGTGGTCACATGATCAAAATTCAGGCATTTGGCAATTGGCATGTATTTCTGACAGTTGCAGTATCCCAGTCAATGGGGACGCCAGATTCACTTAACAGCCATGTTATTAATTTTAACAACTGCAGTGTTTCGTTTAACAGCTGTGGCAAGAAAGATCGTAAAATGGGGCAAAACCTAACAATTGTCTCCCTTAGCAACAGAAATTCTGGGCTCAGTTGTGATCGTAAGTTGAGGACTACTTGTAGTGCTTAGTTGTGGTATGCTCTGGTCTGGAATCCTTTTCAAGAAGAATCTGTGTGTGCTCATAGAAAGTCTGGGCGCAACATGTTTATCCATGTGTTTGTCCACACATGTAACTGACAACATTTCCTATTTTTACAAGGGGGGAGAGATGGCTGAAATCAGTGACCTTGACCGTCAGATTGAACAACTGCGGCGCTGTGAACTCATCAAGGAGAGTGAGGTCAAAGCCCTCTGTGCAAAGGCCAGGCAAGTGTTTGTAGATTTCTGAGCAGTAGCTGCTTTTATACTGCAGCATGCAGCTGA
Source organism: Vipera berus (assembly GCF_964194415.1). Lineage (NCBI taxonomy): Eukaryota > Metazoa > Chordata > Lepidosauria > Squamata > Viperidae > Vipera > Vipera berus. The sequence continues at coordinate 15,706,041 of NC_138205.1, forward strand.
TGATATGAAAGCAATTCCAGATAATACAACTCCCTTTTCCTTCCAACAGAGAGATCTTGGTGGAAGAAAGTAATGTCCAGCGAGTAGATTCCCCAGTAACAGTGAGTAAGGGTTTGGGGGGAAACGCTTCATAATACCTTAGACTGGTGTGACATCGGCAGTCAGGCAAACTTATTTTTTTTTATCCTTGATGCTTTTCCCCCCAGGTTTGTGGGGATATCCATGGCCAGTTCTATGACCTTAAAGAGCTATTCAGGGTGAGTACTGAAACCCACTAGTTCCATGCTGCCTTCTGCTGCTTTTTGCTTGTTTTCTGTAGACTCCCTAATTTTATGAATTAATCGTTTCGTGTGTTCCGTGTCTTCATGCGTCAGGTGGGTGGCGATGTACCTGAGACCAACTATCTTTTCATGGGAGACTTTGTTGACCGAGGCTTCTACAGTGTTGAAACATTCTTGCTGCTGCTGGCACTCAAAGTAAGGAAAGTCCTGATAAGTTAGCATTATTTTTTTCCCCTTTTTTATTTAAAAGTCAATACGTGTTGGCAATTATGCAAGTTTGGCTAATACCTCTTTAAATCTGTAGGCTAAGCTAAATGGATCCACTTCTTTTTACAGGTCCGTTACCCGGACAGAATCACCCTTATCCGTGGCAATCACGAAAGCAGGCAGATCACCCAGGTCTATGGGTTTTATGATGAGTGCTTGAGAAAATATGGCTCTGTCACTGTGTGGCGCTATTGCACTGAGATTTTTGACTACCTCAGCCTCTCTGCCATTATTGATGGCAAGGTGAGTATGCAAGTATAATTCTTGAATCATGATGAATTGTGGATCTGAACGAGATCAGATTCTAATTTGAAAGACTTACTGTCTGAAAAATAGAGGGGGGGAGGGGACAACATTTTACTTGCCAGGAGATGTAATTATGGGCTAATCACTGGTGGCATAGGGCTGATTCAAAATGAATGTTTTCTCTTAATTCAAATCCAGCACTCGATTGTTTTTAATCAATTGCATAACTGAATATCGGAGACTGTAAAGGGGTAGTGGGGCACGTAGATATTATGTCTCTGGGGTAAGGTGATCAGAGAAAAAAAAATGACAGTTTAAAGATGGAGGGAGATCCATGATGTATATTGTATAAGTGTGTCTTTTCTGTTCAGATTTTCTGTGTCCATGGTGGCTTATCCCCATCCATCCAGACGCTGGACCAGATCCGAACGATAGATCGCAAACAAGAGGTCCCTCATGATGGCCCCATGTGTGATCTTCTATGGTCTGACCCTGAAGGTAGAGCTATGAGTCTTTCTTTTTTCTGTTCGTGCAAATATTAGGTCGATAGTAGACACTGTAATGGCTTCTTCTATTAGCTTGCAAGACCAGATGTTTACTTTTCCTAGCGTTTGCCTGCCATTTGGGTTCCCATGTTGTCGATATTCTCTTCCTTTGCTCTTCCTAGACACTACAGGCTGGGGGGTCAGTCCTCGAGGTGCTGGCTATTTATTTGGCAGCGATGTGGTAGCGCAGTTCAACGCAGCAAATGACATCGACATGATTTGCCGGGCACATCAGCTGGTCATGGAGGGTTACAAATGGCATTTCAACGAGACCGTTCTTACCGTGTGGTCAGCCCCCAACTATTGCTACCGGTGAGAAAATTGCGACAGGGTATGCCTGTGAAGAGGAAGAACTGTGGGATGGGGAGAAGGAGAGGGAGATTGAAATTAGCTGGAGGTGTTGTCCAGGGATGTGTGGCATGGATAAAACCTGAAAACACACACATTTGACCTCCCTTCTCTCTTCCAACCACAGCTGTGGGAACGTTGCAGCCATCTTGGAACTGGACGAACACCTTCAAAAGGAATTTATCATCTTTGAAGCAGCCCCTCAAGAAACCCGAGGCATCCCATCTAAGAAGCCTGTTGCGGACTACTTCCTGTGAATGCTGCTCCTCCCTCCTCCCCCCTTGTGCGGCTTCTGTTTCCTATTCTGGACGGAGCGGTCAGCTTCCCTTTCAGCCTTTGGCAGGGGTTCAGCTCTCTTCTTTCCTTCTCTCCCTTACCTTGGCCCTCGCCCAATAAATTCTCCGTTCTGGACCCCTTAGACTGAATTAGCCATCTTTTCCCAACATTGCTGATTCCTGGGCAATCCCTAGCATTGCCATAATTGGTATATTCCCCACCCCACCCCTAAAAAAACACACCACACACGTTTCTTAGGATTTCTACCTGTGGAAAAACCTGGAACTTTGTCAGCTCTTTCCATGAAAAGAAGTATCAGCCCAGGAACGAAGAAAAGTAGCTCTTTAAAGTTCTCTAGTTTTGTAGAGAAGTCACTGACCGATTTCTTGAGCAACTGTTGACGGGGCTTTTCTAATGAAGCAGCATCGTCCCAGCTGGTGCCCTCCAAATGTATTGGCCCTGAAACTCCCTATCATCCTAGCCAACCTGGCCATTCTGAATTTTAGATGATGGGAATGGTAGCATAATCCAAACTGGAGGACACTTAATTTAGAGAAGGCTGTTTTAGAAGAACTGGAAGTTATGGCTTAGAGAATCTATACATTACAAAGAACTGGATTCAGAAATAAGGAGAAGCCAGCTTGATCAAAGAATATCTGATCTTGTTAGGGGAGCTAATTATCTGGATTAATTCCTCCCTCTCCTGCCGGGTCACTTAAGATGCTTTTTGCTTTTGCTTTTTGTCAGCTGACCTTGGGACTCCGTGGTTTTTGGCGCCACTCTGAAAGACTGAAGCAAAGAACAGGAAGTGCTTCAAACTCTGCTGTTTTGGGTTGCTGGAAGACCTACAATGCTGAGGGGTTCGGGGCACTTCATTCTGTAATTTGCTTCAGTTATGCGGAATAGTTTTTGAGCTAATACAGGAAGTCCTTCCTTTGTGCTCCACCGCTCCTGATTCCCACTCTGCTCCTTAAAAACTATATGGCCAGTGGAAGACAAGACTGTCCCCAGCATACTATACCAAAAAAAAAATCCTGATCTTGCAAAAAGATTTTTTTTGTGGTCACTGGAGGATCCAAAGGCTCTCTGGAATCCATTCAGCTTTGGCGATGGGTTTATTAAATCTTTTATTGGCGGATCTGGTTCTCTTACTTCTTCTCCTTCTCCCCGACTGTGGAGATTGGGACCACATCATGCTAATGAATTTGACCAATGGGGCATGTTTTCTCTCTCTTCCCTCTGCTCTTGTGCCCCTGTGGGGATGAGGTAGCCACACCTGTCATCCCAAGGCTGACGTCTTTCCCTTCCCTTCTTTACCTTTATTCCTGTGAAGGAATGTGCAGTCCAGGTATCTACTTAGAGTTAGAAGGGGGAACTTCCTGCCATCTCCCATGATCTGTCTCCTGCTCTAATTTTATTTTGTTTTCATTTTGTTTTTCCTATTTACAACTTTTAGATAAAAAATAATAAAATTAAGAAAAATTGAGTCTCTTGTACCTTGTGTATTTGCACTGCCACATCATTTATGAATGAGTGCTACGGAAATGTCTGCAAATATGTCCTGTCTTATGATAGTTAATTTCCTAATTAATTTGGTAGTGGCTGAAAAAGGAGGATAATTTTAATATATTCACTTTAGCTGCAGGTGAACATTAAGAGAATTTGCATCCTCTCATCAAGCCAGATGGGATCTGCCAGCTATGGGATTTGGTTTTTAACACCTGATAAAAATATATTTTTTTTTAAAAAAAGCAAGTTGCCAGTTCCTATGGTGCTGCCCTACCACATGTACCACTGCAATATCAATGCTAAGATGACACATTGTGCAGACATATGTAAGAATGTGTACTTGCATGTTACTCTTTGTAAGATGTTTTAAAAGGAATAGCTAAAGCATAGCCACCACTTAAGTCAGGAAACTGAAGAGAAATTTTCTACTTGGGAAGTAATTGAAAAAGAGAAGTTTGAATGTGAGTGTCTCAACTTAACTTATATTCACTGTGGGGAAAAATGTACAGTCTGTTGCAGCCTTTGTGGGATTTAATTACAAACTATGCGGATATAAACAAGCTCTACTTGCTTAAATGGACGAGGAAAACGCCACGAAATTTTGCAAGCAGAAACAAATAAAATGCAGGTATCCAGCTTGCGCAGGGGTTAAAGCATGGATGGCTGTGAGCCAGGATAGCCAGAGGGAGGTCCATAGACACGAGGTGGAGGCGGGTAGGGTGCAAAACTGAACTTGAAAGGAGAGAACGAGGACGCTTCCGGTGGTTCTGCACTTCCAAGGAAAGGAATCACATCCAGGCTGGCCCAGCTTGCTGGGAGCATCGGTCTGAAATCGGCTTGCTCAGGAGGAGACTTGGTAGGGGGAGAAGATGGAAGAGCTGCTATTTCTTGGCTCGGGCTGCGGAAAAGCATAGCATAAAGTCAGCACCTAAGAAGACAGAACTTGTAGATCATTGGCTGAACCTGCCTAGCCTCCCATTTCGTGGTTCACACAATTGTGCTTTCCCTTACGTATCTCAGGATTTTCATTCTGATTTCCCTGCCTTAGGTATTTCTAACCTTCCTTAGTCCTTTCTCATTCCACTGAAAACATTCCTTTTTCTTCTTGCAATATCCTACTTTGACGTAAATCGGGTGTCCAACCCTGGCAACTTTAAAGATTGTGGACTTCAACTCCCAGAATTCGCCAGCCAGACTTCTGGGAGTTGAAGTCCACAAGTCTTAAAAGTTGCCGAGGTTGGACACTCCTGGTGTAAATTGATAACGTCGTGAATTTTGACTTTCTTATGACATTGAGTCGAAAGGATAATTGCAAATCAGCCAGATATGATTCTTTTTAAATACTTTCGCATTGGCCTGAAACCAAGGATGGAGTGCAGGATGATATTAAGCGATAGGTTATTGCCTCTAGCAACACAGCTGACATTAAAAGATAAGCTGGAGGAAAATCTTGCACATGATTGGAACAGCTGCTAATAAAGATGCTGGCTTGACTCATTTTGATCATATGATCAGTGAAGCAAACTTAATCTACTGAAACATCTGTAGAAGCCCTCCAACTCTCTTGTCAAACCTAAAATATTGATTTACGTATAAAACAAAGCCTTTGCCAGAAAAAGCCAAGAGCAATTTTCAGGGCAGGATTTAGACAATGATCACTCTTGCACAATAAAAATTAATGTAGTTATAAGTAACTCCTATTATGTATAGCTGCGTCTGAAACATTTGATAGGCATCAGTTATATATCCTTTCTCGGGGCTATATCCCTAGATTCCTCTAAGAGTCTTAAGTCCTAAGTGTGACAAATATTGGAGCATGTGTGCACAAACAAAATGGTTTTGTACAGAATTTATTTGGAGGAGAAAGGACTTTGTTATAGATAAATTTTCACACTCAATTTAAGTTTCCATGCAGTCTTGAGTTGGGGGAAAAAATAAATGCCTGGTTCTCAAAAGTGGATACATGGAACATGTAAAAATTACTAAAACAATATATTTCTCTAACATATAATGAGGGTATTTTCGGGATATAAGGATATTTTTAAAAGCCAGTTTGGTCTAGTGCAGGGGTAGGCAACTTTGGCTCTTTTATGACTCGTGGACTTCAACTCCCAGAATTTCTGAGCCAGGTGGCTCAGGAATTCTGGGAGTTGAAGTCCACGAGTCATAAAAGAGCCAAGGTTGCCTACCCCTGGTCTAGTGATAAGGCACCAGGGCTAGAAACCAGGAAACTGTCAGTTATAATCGTGCTTAGGCATGAAAGCCAGCTGGGTGACTGGGTCAGTCACTCTCAGCCCACAATGTCATGGTTCAGACCAGGCAACCATTGGATTAACACTTGGTTGATCTGAAAAAAGCAGACTGTGCTTCTGGGAAAACGCTAGGAAGAATAATAATAAATCCAGGTCAGTCCTGCCACCCTGGAGGAAAAGTAACATGGTCCTTTATTAGATAGCAACTAAAAAAAAACAATCTGAATATCTGAAGTTAGCTAAATGGTCCAGTGGTGAAGGCAACAGACCAAAATCTGGAGGACTGTGAGTTCTAATTCTGTTTCAGGCATGAAAGCCAGCTCAGTGATTTGGGCCACTCTGTCTCAGCCCAACTAACCTCACAGGATTGTTGTAGTGGGGAAAGTAGGAAGAAGAAGGAGCATTACGATATGATTGCTGCCTTGAGTTGTTTGTAAAAATAATAAAGGCTGGATATAAATAAAATCTACAGAGGTTGCCACCCGTTTCCTAAAGACAGAAGAGTGTCAGTCGTTAAATTTGGATTGCTGCCTGATACGGGATATAAGCAATTAGCTTGCTTTGATATGAAACTACTGCGTGATATCAATGATCAATTCAGAGTACAGGATCATCGGTAATGTGATCTGTGCATCTCATTCCCAGGCTGTGCAAATGATGACTCAGGATCTGGAGGCTGTGCAGGCCTATATGGGTGAAGGGCACCTTCAGGATCAATCCTGACAAGACTGAGTGGCTGTGGCTGTTTGGGATCCTAAGTTTGGGATGTTTCCACTTCTGGTTCTGGATGGAGTTGCACTTTCCTTTTTGAGATTAGTAAGCAACTTGGGGTTCCTCCTGGGGTCACAACTGCTCAAATGGCAGCTATAAGAGCCCTTTTATGTGCACCAGCTATATGCTCTTCCCTCAACTGAGGGGCCCTTTAAATCAGGGGTGTCCAACCTTGGCAACTTTCAGACCTGTGGACTTCAATCCCAGAATTCCCCTGACAGCCATACTTCAATTAGGTATTCTTTTAAATATTGCAAGACATTTTTTTTGGAGTTTTAACACCAAATAATGAAATAAATAAATATTCTGTTACCTGCCGTAAGGTGAGGATGGCCCCCTTAAACCATGAAAAGCAGCTGGATGTTGTACATAAGCCTCGGCCCCATTGAGATTAATTCCTGCAGGGGGGTAGAAGGAACAGGAAGGCTGTGGAAGTGCAGGGGGGGGCTGTTGTTCCAGAGGCCCCTCTTCCGTCAGGGTGGAGTCGCAAGGACCCTTTTTGCTCTCTATGGGAAGGGATGTGCAGAGAATTAGAAAAGCGAACAAGAAGGGATTATTGAATGTGTGTCTAGGGTGATGGATACCTAGGCAAGAGATGGAGATGTAGGCATTTGGTGAACTATCTAGAACAGGGATGGGGAACTATGGTCCTTTTATGACTTGTGGACTTCCAGAATTCCTGAGCCATGCTGGCACAGGAATCCTTGGATTTGAAGTCCACATAGTTCCCCATCTCTGATCTAGAATCATAGTTATGAGTGATCCAGGCGTATCCACTAGTAAAGGGGATCAGAGAGATGAAAACATCAGACATCACAAAACAAGCTCTACCCATTTTCTACATGTATTGCAACATTGCATACATGCCCAAAGGGATAAAGCTCGTCAGTTTGACATAGTGAGATCCTTGTTGACAAATGTTGATTAACCACAGAATTTCAGCAGGCCAGCCTTAGCTAGTCCTGAATGAAGAATCACATAGGAATTACATGTAATGCACCTAAAAACAGGTGGGGCTGTTATTGCATCAGCATAACTGCCGTTTTGACTTTTTTGGACCACAGTCTGCAAACATGCCTCCACGGAAGAGGAGAGGCTGAAGCTTAGAAGTAGCATTTAGGAAGTTGACAGAATAAGGTAGCTCTATTGTCCTCACCGCTTTCTCCCTGATTTGCTTCGCATTCACTGATCTTCATCTTCCTTTTGATTCGGGCCTCACGCTCCCTGTATTTTGTAACGGACCATAATGAAATCTGATAAAACAGCAGTCAGAGCTCAAACATCTTTCAGGATCATGCAGTTGCCGATTGTTGGTCTAGCAGAGTTCACCCCATCTGCTTTCTAGAGTCTTAGCATTTTGTTTGTTTATTTTTTATGCTAATTTTTTAATTTATATTTTTTTATTCAAATAGAAATAATACAAACATTATATATATATATATATATATATATATATATATATATATATATATATATATATATATATATATATATATATATATATATATATATATATATATATATATATATATATATATATATATATTGCACCCATCCCCTGGAGACCATTTTTGTTACCTATATTTCTTCTCATATAACAACTAACAATATACAACGTATTTCAATTGTGCCCTTATCCCAGGGGTGTCAAACTCAATTTCACTGAGGGCCGCATCAGCATTGCAGTTGCCCTCAGGGGGCCGGGTGGGTGTGGCCTGGGTGGGCGTGGCCTACTGAGTGGGCATGGCTAGAGTGCGTATGGCCTGCTGGGTGGGCGTGGCCAGCTCTACATCGTTCGCATCAAGGGTGCCTATGGGGGCTTGGGCAGGAGTGGGACAGATCTGAGGGTCTCTGGCAGAAGGAGCGTCTCTGGGCCAGGGCCAAGGCAGTGGGGGCCATTCCCTCACTGTTTCCAGGATGGCTTCGCGGGCCACATGAAACCGAATCCAGCCCCCGGGCCTTGTGTTTGACATGTCTGCCTTATCCCCTCCAAAACAGCATATATTCCTGAATAGATTTATTCCCTTTGCCTTCCACCAACACTGTTTTTATAAAATCCTCCCATATTTCATTATAATTATTTACTTTAATCATCCCTTTTTAAAGTTTAATTTCTGTTGTTAATTTATCATTTATTGCCATATTCCATATTTCATTATACCACTCATTTCTTTGGATAACCTAATTCCGTCTCCAATATTTATCACTCATCTAGCTGCTATAGGGACGCGGTGGTTCAGTGGGTTAGGACGCTGAGCTTGTCGATCAGAAGGTTGGCAGTTTGGCAGGTCGAATCCTGAGTGCCGTGTAACAGAGTGAGCGCCTGTTACTCGTCCCAACTTCTGCCAACCTAGCAGTTCAAAAGCACGTAAAATGCAAGTAGAAAAATAGGGACCACTACGGTGGGAAGGTAACAGTGTTCCGTGTGCCTTTGGCGTCTAGTCATGCCGGCCACATGACCACGGAGACGTCCTTGGACAAGCGCTGGCTCTTCGGCTTTGAAACGGAGATGAGCACCGGCCCCTAGAGTCAGAAACGACTAGCACGCATGTGGGGGGAACCTTTACCTTTACCTTTACATCTAGCTGCCATTATCAAATTTACAATCAATTCCTTTTTTTCCTCCATGACATATCTAAATTTACATTCAAAAGTTGTCTAATTTCCCTAAACACCATGTCCCATATCTTTTGTGTGCTATCACAATCCCATTTTGTTTGTGACCATTCGGCTTGTTGGAATGAACTCTCTCATGCCAGATAATCTGGAGGCCACAAACTATGCAGCCATCCATAGAGGGATTACAATGTCCTTCAGCCTCAGCCAATCTAGAAGGACACCTTTTGCAGTAGGAAACATCGGGAGACCCATAGTTTTGATTACTTCCTGCTCACCTTTTGCTGTTCATGCCATTTTCTCGGAAGCCCTTTGCAAAAGGATTGCTTTCTATCTTCATCTGAGTGATCTGAATGGACGGCGAGGAGTAAAAGAAATAACAAATGTATACGTTAGAATTAAAAGGATAGAAGTCATTATACATATTGACAGTAATACATACATTCTGCCTTGGTGTTTTTTTCCACCCAGTTTAGGGTTATTTCTGAAATAAGCATAAACGTATGTTAATGTTACTCTCAATCTGTTTGGGGGGGGTTAGGATTTTAAGTTTTGTTTCTGTGTGCAAAATTCATATGTGTATGTGTTCTTGGAGGCCAGGAATAGCACAATGCAAGAGAAGATGGCAAAAATGTGATTTGGGAGATATCCTAGCTAAGCTGAAAATGAGAGGGACAAGGGACAACAATGTATGTTTAGAATAGCCGCTGTACAAATTATAAAGTTGACAATGGGTTTTGCCCATTTAAGTACCAATTAGTGGTCTGGCAGAAATTTCTTAGAAAGAGATCTAGAGCCACTTCGATGTAGTGCTTAAGGAGCTGGCCTAGAAACCAGGAAACTGTGAGTTCTAGTGCAGCATTAGGCATGTAAGCTGGCTGGGTGGCTTTGGGCCAATTGCCAGGAGACAGTGAGTTCTAGTCTTGCCTTAGGCATGAAAGCCAGCCTGGTGACTTTGGGCCAGTCACTCTCTCTCAGCCCAACCTACCTCACAGGGTTGCTGTTATGGGGAAAATAGGAGGAGGAAGGTATGTTGGAAATGTTCACCACTTTGAGTTATTTATAAAAACCATATAGGCAGGGCACAAATAAATAAGATAAAAGTCTAATTTTTATGACTCTGAGTAGCTGCAGCCAACAAAACGAATGAATTCTTCGGCTATGTATATTCAGTTATATTTCTGAAGTGGGTTTGTATATTAATGGGAGATGATTACTTCTGCCCCTCCCAGCAACCAATTTTCAGCAACTCTTGCAGATTTATTTTTCTATTTAAACCTTTCTACAATGGATTATAGTTCCCTTGATCCCAAGCCAGAATGGCCATTGTCTGAGAACTGCTGGAGTTATAGTTCAACACACGGTTTCCCAATTGGCGAGCTTAAGATGTGTGGATTTCAACTCCCAGAATTCCTCAGCCAGCCTGGGAAACCCTGGCTCAATATCAGTGGATGACACCAGTGGAGAAATTTCTATTAGATTCCATTAGAAATATTATTAAGATTATATTCCCAGTTCAGTTAGCCCACCTAGACCAGGACTTTTCAACCTTTTCACTCATTGTTCCACTTTTAGGATATGGCAACATCCGAGTACCACCAGTCGCCTAGGAACGTGTCAAAAACTTGATGACCCCCCCAAAAAAGGAAAAAAGTGATGAAGTACAGGTACTCCTCGACTTACAACAGTTTGCTTAGTGACTGTTCGAAGTTACAATGGCACTGAAAAAAGTGCCCCCCAAGCCACTGCCCAGCGGTGCTCTTCCTCCTGTCCAAGGTTTTCATTGTTGTGAGCATTTCTGTTGAGGATTGGCAGCGAGGGTGGGGTGGTGGGTGTTTGGTTTTTATTCCCCCCGTCTGCTGGGTGGTTGCAGCAGGTTTTGGTCACTTCACATGACCCTGGGACATTGTGACTGTCATAAATATGAATCAGTTGCCAAGCATCTGAATGTAAATCACAAGACCCTGGAGATGCTGCAACATTCCAGCTGATCGGCGGTTCTTCTGGGCTCAGCAGAACTGCCAGGATCAGCACCGAGCTCCACCTGGAGCCTGGCGCTGATCCTGGCACTTCCGCTGAGCCCTGACAGCCCCGAAGAAGTGCTGATCCTGGCGCTTCTGCTGAGCCCTGACAGCCCTGCAGCTCCAGCCATCTCTCGCTCAGGCTTGTGCGGTGCTGCCACCGGTTCAGCTCATTCCCCTCCCCCACTACCACTTTTCTAGGATGGTCGTGTACCACCTGCCAGGTGCCAATGTACCACAGGTGGTACCCGTACCACTGGTTGAAAAGCCCTGTCCTAGACCAACTAAAATGAACAAAATAAGACTTATAAAGTCTTCATAACATGAAAGACTATGATGGTGTAATGTAGTGTTCTTTAACTCAGCAACCTGAAGATGCATGAACTTCAGCTCCCAGAATTCCCTATCCAACCATGCTAGGGAAGTTGAAGTCCATACATCTTAAAGTTGGTGACAGTGAGAAACACCGGTGAAAGGTATTGAAATGAAAGACTGTGAAAAGCTATGGGGGGTGGGGGTGGAGATTAAACTTTGCTGGAGACATGTTTATACTGAAAAATACAATTGTTGTGAATAATAGGAGGACCCAAAGTGTTGTGAACTGAAATTGCTAGACAGAAAAACAGATTCTGAGGGCAAGAAAAGGGCACATTAAGACTGCCAGGTAAGGGTTAGTTCTGAAAAGATTTGGCTTGGACGAGGATGTCAAAGGATAAAAGAATAGGAAAATATGCAGAAAGAGAGTATTAAGGAACCCTAGAAAGTCAATGTATATAGGAAATATAAATAGCAAAGGCTACAGGACTGTGAAGATAAGGGGTGGAGGGACATCTCTAAACATGAGGAAACAGGTGAAGTTAAACGAAGAACGGGCAATGGTGGGATAAGGGGGGAAAATATACGGAGGGGCAAAATGGATTTTTGTAAAGAGACAAGATTTCTCTCAATTACTATATCTTCTGAAAGTCCATTGGTATATTTGCCTAGGCATTTTTCTGGCTGAAAACATTCCTAGAGATTCTAGACAACTAACTCTAAGACATAGAATAATAGGGTTGGAAGGGATTTTGGAGGTCTTCTAGTCCACCCCCTGTGCGATATTAATACATTTTATTAAAGAGGGTAAGGCTGTTTTTAGGTACCGTAGACTAACAAAGTGCTCTCTGTCTCTGTCTCTCTCTTTCTCTCTCTCATCTGTCTATCTGTCTATATCTATCTATCTATCTATCTATCTATCTATCTATCTATCTATCTATCTATCTATCTATCTATCTATCTATGAAAAGAAGGAGACAATGAAGGAGAAGAAGTTTGGGGATATTATGGACTCTACAAATGAGAATAAGTCTACAGCAGGGCTCTTCAAACTTGGCCCTTTAATGACTTGTGGACTTCGTCCCAGAATTCCTCAGCCAGGCATGCTGTCTGAAGAATTCTGGGAGTTGAAGTCCACAAGTCATAAAAGGGCCAAGTGTGAAGACCCCTGGTCTACAGTGTTGTGTATTGGGCTCTTGAGGGAACACCATGTGGGTTGCTGGAGCAGCTAACGGCTCTCCAGCAACCCAGACTACAAGTCTCCTGTGCTGCAATTGGCTACCTCCAGGCAGCAATGGTTGATTCAAACCTATTGTCTGCCACCTAGGGGCTAGACTATATATTGTGGCTAGTTGCAGTCATTCCCCCAGTACAGTTACTGCACGAAATAAACGATGAGTTACCCTGTACTCAGTTCCGCGTCTTCATTCCTGCGCCAAAGAACCCGCTATTTAACATACAGTATAAAAAAACACTTTTTAAAACCCTGCTCTTGCTCTCTCACCTGTGGGTTCTGGTAAGCTGTGACAGTCAGAAACTGCGTCTCAGGAAAGGTGAAGGAAGCACAGCCACCACCTGCTCCGCGGCGCCCTCCAGCTCCCACCACATGTATTCGGGGCTGGTAACGATGCATGGAATGAACAATCAACTAAGAAGAGAAGAATCGACAATGATCTTTATTTTACCTGGCCATCTTATGTTCCTCCATTTCCCCACTCCATTTTAGTTCTCTGCAAAGCTGAGCTGCCTATGCCTGCTGTCATTCTGGGCAAAGCACAAAATATGATTCTAATTGCATGATTCATTAACCTGAAATATGACTTCATTTTGTAATTAAAAGGAAGAGTAAGAATCTAGGCATGACAATCTGCCAAAAGAACAAAACAAAATCCCCAAGTCATTTTTCTAGAGGGATCTCAGTGAGCTAAGTTGTTTCATGCCTTACATCCATGAACAATTTTTTAATAATAATCCAACACATACCAACAAAACCTAAGTTTAAATACTGCATGGTTGCTATAGAATTTGTTTACTTTGAATTTCAAAATGTAGTGCTCCTCTGGGAAAGATTTTGCTTCGTTTTTGTCACTGGATTCACAAACTCCTGGAGCTTAACTATAACTCCTCATAGTTAGTAGCCTAAAAGATCCTCCCACATGTGTCCCCACTTCTAAATCATTTTATTTGGGCTATAAGTGTACTCTATCAATTATCGTCTCCTGGGTGTATATCCCCTCTTCCCCATTTATCTTTCCTCCAATCTCAGGCCCCAGTCATACATGTCCATGAGGATCCAGGGTATTGTTGGTGAGCTTCAGCCGATGGAAGGATACAGGTTGACGCATCCAGTGGGCACCTGATGCAGGTGAGTCAGGATGGATGTAAACCCGGTCTGGAGGTGGTAATTCTGCCTTGCCACTGGCTTCCCACTTTTTGCCATGCCACTTGTAACGGGAGCCTCCTACAGGGACGACGTCTACCAGCAGTAGGTATTTAGCTTCAGAATCCAAGCCTGTGACTGCAACTTTTAGCTGTGGAAACATCCGCCTGAAAAGTGATTAAAACATGGATTAGAAAAATTCAAAGCGTGGAGGAACAGGGCTGTGTCACCGAAGAAGAAATTAGGATTCGTCTCAACTCAAGGTTGGTGGGTAGGCAATTCTAATCACATGCCTCACCCCCCCCCCGCTGTAGCTGAGTTCTAGAAAGCTAATAGCACAGGATGAGTGGACGGGGTCCAAATCATATTATTTGGCTCCGTTTATTAAGAAAAGACAGACAGCCCTTGAAAGGTCAACTCTGCCCTTGACTGACAACCAAACTGGGATCATAATTTCGGTTGCTAAGCAAAGCAGTTGTTAAGTGAGCTGCGCCCAATTTTATGACTTTTTTTGCCAAGTTGTTAAGCAGTTGTTAAGTGAATCACACTGTCGTTAAGCAAATCTGTTTCCCCCCACTGATGTTGTTTGTGGGAAGCCAGCTGTGAAGCCTGCGGATGGCATTGACACTGGGATGCTGCAATGGTTGGAAATATACAATGGTTGCCAGGTGCCCGGATTTTGATCACGTGACTGTGGGGATGCTGCGAAAGAAAGTGCGAGGACCGGTTGAACGAAACATTTTTTTCAGTGCCATTATAACTTTAAAGGATTGCTAAATAAATGCTTTTAAGCTGAGGACTAACTTTAGTGGAAGAATGTTAGGATCCTGTGCATGACAAATGGCTTTTGATTATTCCTTGGAAAGCTGAAAACATACAAAACACTCTCATTTAATTCCTTAGAGCAGTGAATATTCTTTCCCAGTTTTCTGGGATGCAGTCTTTCTAGTTCATTTCTCCCTTCACCCATCTATATAGGTTTCATACAATTACTATAAATTCCCAACATTGTTTCTCACCAGATCAGCTCATCTCTGGTCTGCAGTGACTTAAAATGGTCCAACAGCTGGAGACCCAATGTTAGGAAACATTTTCCCTTTATTCTCCGGTACCCAAAAGGTACACCTGCTTCTCAGAATATTGCTTTTATTGTAATAACTCAGCAAAATTTAGAATAGAATAGAATAGAATAGAATAGAATAGAATAGAATAGAATAGAATAGAATAGAATAGAATAGAATAGAATAGAATAGAATAGAATAGAATAGAATAGGAAGGGACCTTGGAGGTCTTCTAGTCCAGCCCCCTGCTTGAGCAGGAGAACCTATACTATTTCAGACAAGTGACTGTCTAGTCTCTTCTTAAAAATCTCCAGTGATGGAGTGCCCATAGTTTCTGCAGGCAAGCTGTTCCACTGGCTACTGCTAAGTTTGTAAGCCGCCCTGAGTCTTCGGAGAAGGGCAGGATATAAATGGAATTAAAATAAAAATTAAAAAAAATAAAAAATTGTCCTCATTGTTAGGAAGTTTCTCCTTAATTCCATGGTTCCTTCTCTCTTTGGTCACTTAATTAAATAGTAACCGAGAAAAGATTTATTTCTCTTAATGTCTTGAGAGCCTTGCTAAATCAAATTAACAGTCTAATCAAGTACATTATTTTCCATCAGCATCCTAAACAGAACTTACAAAATGAGCATGATGCAGGTATACTGCCTTTGAACATGAGGCTTCATTTAAAATATTAGAAGTGGAGAATTAGAAGGGACCATTCAGGCATCTAAGTCCAGCTTAGACTTAGTAACAGAGAAAGTAGGTTTAGATTGCTTATCCTTGGTGAACTTGTCAAATCCCATTTGCAAGCTATTTAAACTATAATTCATCAATATGTGTTATGGCCATAGATCCCTAAACTAGTGAATTCTATAAACAATTTTCATATTTTGCATTATAGTCTTCCTCCCTGCCAGCTCCAGTGAGACACACACACACACACACAAAAAGCCCAGTGAACATATGCAAAGCTAGTATGTTAAAATAATTTTGGTTGCAGTCATAACCCTCTGTATAGTCTGGTTTGGAAGCCTCACTGCTTCAGACAGGAAGACGGTGCAGAGAGTGGTGAGGATGGCCGAAAAGATCATTGGCACTTCCCTCCCCTCCATCCAGGACATAGCACAGAAGCGTTGCTTGAGCAGGGTCCGTAAGATTATCTGGGACACAACTCATCCTCTTCAAGACCTGTTTTCCTTGTTACCTTCTGGGAGGAGGAGGCTTCGTGGTATCCGTAGCAGAACGTCCAGATTCAGCCATAATTTCATTCTATACAGCATTAACCTTGTGAACTCTCAGGCTTCCTCCTTCCCTTATATATTCAAAATGGACAGTATTTAATATTTAATATTTATTTGTTTTGTATATGTAGGGGTGTGGTCTATACCTATGTGTATATAGTATGGTTAGGTGTGTGTCATGTATGTGCTCCACTTTGACAGCGGGCAACTAAATTTCATTTTTGATGTGTGCCATTGTGCCCACAGTAAAAAAATGACAGTAAAGGTTATCTTATCTTATCTATATTTATATACAAACAAGAGCCACTGAACTTTATAGGGCTTACTTCAGAGTAGGGAAGGATAAGATTACGGCATCCGTCTATTGGGGAGATGTTTTAACTTTAGGACAGAAGAACCGTCATCCGAAGCTCTGATTTACATGATCCAAGATTGATCCCTGCCTCTGCAAGGAGAGAGAGAGATGATGATGGACCAGCAGCTCACCTGCCTGCTTTGGTGATGATCATCTCGGTGCCAATGCCGCTGAACCGCTTCCAGAGTTCGCTGTTCTCCAGGCTCATCCGTACTCCAGGGGGTAGCTGTGAAGTTGTGGGGGGGCCTGATGGGAGCGCCTGAGACGATCCATAAGGGAGGCCAGGGTTTGGGGGCAGGAGGCGCCCAGGAGGGTCCAAGCCTGGGAAGAAGCCTTCCAGTTTGGGAGCCGCTTCCAGCTCTGCTGACAAAAACGCAGAGAAAAGAGTGCTGAGGGGAAGGTTAAGAGAACCGAGGGGCATCGGCTGCTGAGCCATGTGGAGTTAAGGGTAAGGAGGGGGCTGCAGGCATTACTGAGGGGGCATCGTCAAAAGGAATTTGTCACTCTCCTGCTGGTTTCCGCCCGTTTTATTCTCTCCCCCCCTCTCCCCCTTTCCCTGACCAGTTGGTCTTGGGTGCTAAATATCCAGCTGATGGGGGTGGTGGGCAAAAGCCAACAATTTATGGGAATTCTCCATCTCTCAGCTCCCTTTCTGCGCTCCCCAGCCCTGACCTCCCACTGGCCTGTCTAAATCACAAGCTGCTTCCCCTTCATCTGAGGACCACTCTCATCCTCGGGGTGCCTAGTGGACTCCCCTCCCCTCCCTTTCTTTTCTTTTTTTTTTTAAATGTAGGTCCCACTTTTCCCACGGATATAATAGCCTCGCCTTCTAATCCTCATTGTCTGATTCCAGCTCACCCATTCTGTATTGATTTTATTTATTTATGGAATTTATTTGCTACCCATGTCATACCCTGGGCGACTCTGGGCGGCTTCACAACATAAACATTTTGGGTCCACTCTTCCACTCTAATATAGTTAGTTACATCCTGGAATCAGCTTGCTTGACCCTCTTATCGTAAACATCCTGGCTACCACCTTCTCTCCCGGTGTCCCCAAAACATTGCTGGTTTTATTTTACTTTCTTATACAAGAAGAAAGTATCTCCGTGCCAGATTCCTACTTCTTTAACCTCCTCTGAGTCTTCAGAGATGCTTAATTCCCATCTTCTTCCTTAAATGTCTCTCACAGTCCCACCATATCCATCTCAAGAGACACTCCAGGAAGGCACAGATGCTTTTTCTTCTATCCCGTTCCCTTTCACACAACAGCCCTGTGAGGTAGACAGACTGAATCATGGTGCCTGGCTCTGGATCAGGCCACCATGGAGCGTAATGGCTAAATGAAGATGTTCTTGAGCCCACAATCCTCACCAGCATTTTTCGCTCCCTCCCATTCACGGCTTTACCCTGACCCAGTTCTTCCTTCCCCCGCCACTTTGCCACATCATCTCCCAATTTCTCACCTGAGTATCTGAAGGCTTCATATTGGGGTGCCTGACTCTGGGGATAGGCAGCTCCAGGAGGGGGTGGCGGTCGCAGAGCATAGGAGCCCCCGTATTGGGGGAACACCTCTGATGGGTGATACATGAGGGGTGGACAGAAGGCTGGAGGGCAGGACCGGCTTCCCTGGGGAGGGAGTGGGGGTCCTGTGGATGGGAACAGGTGAGGCTGGAAGCCAGAGCTCCTGCCTTGAGGGTGGGGGTAGAGGAGAAGGCTTGGAGGCTGGAAAGTTGGTTTGGGGAGCAAAGTTGGATGTGATTTGGGGAGAGAAGGAAAGGAAGGAAGGAAGGAGGGCGGGCTCAGAGGCAGAAAGGTAGGAGCTGTTTCAGGAGCTGGGAGCCAAATCTCCTTGGCTTGGTCTCTTGAAGCAAGTCTGGGATGTGTCCCCCTCCAAATCCTCTCTTTCCCTGAAGCGCCCCTGGTTGGGGGCTTGTATTTATGATTCCGCCAAGGCTCTTTGAAGTGAGACCCCAAATGGCACATTCACACCTCAAGAGGGGAGGGGTTTGGGGCTGGTAGCAGGGGAGCTGCAGGGAAGAAGCAGCAGAGCAGTGGCTCAGCCTTGGGATGTCCCATCTTTACACACCTTCCAGCTATTTCTGTCAGGATCCCTCTACTTCCCAAGGTCGGTTTTCTCCTTCTGCCTCCCCTGTTACGTCGGCCCTCTGCCCTCTTTTGGGAAGTTGCTTCTAGGCCCAGCTGCCCTCCCCAGTCTCCGTCTGCTCCTCCTTCAGAACTAGAGATGCCCAGCCAGACCTTCTCCCACTTAAGTCCGGCTGCCCAACTCCATCTCAGACTTCATTAAGAGTGGTGGCTGAATCTCTTTCTGCGCCCACCCCTTGAATCCTCCTAATTGCCTAATTAACACCCTGACTCCAAAGTTTCCTGATTGATCCTGACCTATGGGATCCTTGGTTTACAAGTGAGTGAAGGGGGGCGGGGAGAGTTTGCCAGAGTCATTTATCATCCAGATGTTTTCACAGCTGGGCAGGACAGCTGCAAAAGACTGCCAGATCCTGGGAGAGGCAAGTGAGATCTTCTCAGCTATAGGGTACGGTGACAGAACCATACTTCAGATTCTTGAAGGGTCATTTGATGACAGTTTTTTGAAATGCAGTTCTAATGGGTCACGAGAATTGCTGTCCAGGGAGTTATGTTAGACTACAAAACGTTAGTTTCTGCCAAAGATCTTCTGTTGTGAATAAACCTCCAGAATCCACACCCAGATTGAAATAGGCTGGCTTAAATTTCTATGTTGCAGGAAAACAGCAGAAGCTTCTAGTATCTTAAGACTAAGATGCTTATTATAATATGTGTGTGCTTTTCCTGGCACATATAAAGAAGGAAGGAAGATAATTAAAGGGGAGATCAGAGACATATGAAATATAAGAGGTGGACAGTAATAAGAAGCTGAAAGTTATGGCAGCACCCAGGTGGCCTTGATTGATCTCAAAAATGAAGCAGGATTGAAGCTGGACTGTGAAGTTGAAAAAATAAATAAAGGCAGTGGCAAATCACTTATCATCGCCACAAAAATTCAGTGATATTTATTTATTTATTTGTGAATAAATGAATGAATGAATGAATGAATGAATGAATGAATGAATCAATGAAATTCATTGGCTGCCCATCTCGTTTACAGAGCCTTTTGGCAGCTCTGTTTCCAGACGTTTGACTGAAAAGACACATTACCTTTAATGGTTGTGCACAAAAATGGGGTTTAGGTTTGTGAGACAGAAAGTTTTGCATTAGTGACATGATCAACACACATCCTCTGATCAAAACCTTAGTTCGTTGGAACCACAAAAATGTTGCCAGATCCTCCTGTTTTAAAAAATGGTGGCTGAACACTGCAGAGTCAGTGAGAACAGTGGATGGTTGCCATGAGATCAGAGACAGAGCAATTTGGAAAAGGAGCGGGGGAGGGGCTCCACTGTTTTTTTGTGGGGGAGACATACTTAATTCTCATATTAGATCTGTGCCCATTTATTGCTGCATTGTCACTATTATGCATTGACTTATTGCCCAATCTTTCTGGAAGGCGGTGGGGAATTTCTGATGGAAGATTGTTTTGGAAAAGGGGCTAGTAAGGTAAACCTAGACAGCATATTAAAAAGCAGAGATGCCATCTTGCTGACAAAAGTCAAAGCTATGGTTTTCCCAGTAGTAATGTATGACTGTGAGAACTGGACCATAAGGAAGGCAGAGCACCCAAGAATTGATGCTCTTGAATTGTGGTCCTGAAGAAGATTCTCGAGAGTTCCTTGGACTACAAGGAGATCAGACCAGTCAATCCTAAGGAAATTTCCCCCTCATTGTTCTTTGGAAGGGCAGATGCTGGAGCTGAAGGCTTCTGCCACCTAACGAAAAAAGAGAAGACTCACTGGAAGAGACCCTGATGTTGGGAAGGATTGAAGGCAAAAGGAGATAAGGGATGGAGGAGGATGAGATGGTTGGATAGTCTTGTTGACGCAATTCACATAAAATTGGGCAAACTCCTGGAGACAGTGGAGGACAGGTGGGCCTGGTGTCCCGTGGCCCGTAGGATCATGAAGAGTCAGACATGACTTAGTGAATTAACAACCACAAAGCCTGTAGGTGACATTAGTAGGAGTTGCAAGACAGCAGTGTTGTCAAAACAAATATAGGGGCACATATGGGTCTGCTGTTGAGCTGGCTCCTGTGTCGGCCCCATTAAAACACCTTGATTAACTTTTTAATCTGATTGGCTCTTTTTAATATCATTAAGAGAGACAGTTTCGTGCAATGGTTAAGGTTCCATCTTAGAAACCAGAAGGCTGTGAGTACTAATTCCACTTTAGGCCTAAAAGCCAATTAAATGACATTGGGTCAATAACCAGAACTGTGAGTTCTAATCCCGTTTTAGGCATGAAAACTGGCTGGTTGACTCTCTCTCAGCCCAACCCAATTTACAAGGTGGTTGTTGTGGGGAATAATAGGAGGAAGAAGAATTAGGAATGTTCACCTTTTTGTTTACTTATAATTACTTATAATTACTTTATAATTACTTATAAAGTGATAAAGTGCGATTTAAAAAAATCAAATAAATCAAGGCTTGTGAAAGTGAACTGTTACTTTACAGAATGAGCTATAAAACATTGTTTCCTTAGAGCACGGGTGTCAAACCCGTCACGTCATGTGACGTGTCACGACATATCGTGACTTTTTTTGCATTGCTGGAGCTGGGGTGGGCGCGGCCTCTGTATGATGCAACTTGCGTGTGGGCCGGCAGTTTGACACCCCTGCCTTAGAGGAACTGTAGCTGACAATAAACAATGAAGCAATGTTCTTCTAGTCCTCTCCAAAAGTGAACTATTCTTAGGTATCAATCTGGTCTTCTTTATCTGGTGTTTTTCTTCCCACAGTATTGTAGTTTGAGAAAGTTCTGACTTAGATCCCTTCATCTGAGTGGTGATGATTAAGGGCTTTGCAGTAAACAATGGATTTTGCCATGTGTTCTCGTTGAAAGCATGCAAGAAGCATACAAATGTCCTCTGTAATGTCCAGAAAGTGAATTTGCATGACAAGTTGGGAATTAATGCTAAAGTGGAAGTTACTGAAACCAAAATCATTTGCTGGGGCATTCTTCCACTAAATCAGGTAATAAAATTAGTGGCAAAGAAAGTTTGGAGAGTGGAGATTTCAAATCGTTCCTGAAGATATTACTGTGTTGTAGAGAATGATCACCAAAAGTCAAGCTCCATTGAAGGAGGGTTTACAGCCATTTGTTAGTCTTTAAAGTGCCACAAAACTCTCCATTTCTCAATCAAGAGAACCATCATGCTTAAAATTTCTAACTGGAATCTAGAGGAAGTATTTATTTATTTCTCTGTATTTTTCTCCAGCCATTTCTTCAAATATCTTAGGGCAACTAGTGTGATATGAAAATTTTCCTCTATGTAGTCCCCGTCACAATAATCTGAGATACAATAACCTATCTAGGGGCTCCAGATCCCTATGTGCTTTGTTTGCATCTTATTGGTGCTTGATCCCATTCCTGATTTCTGGCAGAAAAATGAAAATTTGTTGCATTGGCGACGATTTCTCAATTCTTGAGTGCGGAGGAAAGATATAAAATAATACTCATAAATACTATTGAAATATTTCCATTAATTGGCCTTTTCTAAAGATCGACTCTAGCTGAATTTCTACTGTTTGCAGTAGTGACCAAAATTGTGGAAACCTTTTGGGAAAAGTGCATTTTTGAGATTTGATGGCTAATAACACCACTTTTTTGGGAGTAACCATAAAATTATATATTAATGGAAAGATAATTTAATCAAGAATGTAATGTAACATAGTTTGTTCAATTATCTGTACTTTACTCTATAAAAAGTTATAGCCAAATAACCAGAAAAAGGAAACACAACTTGCTTAGGTTGATATCAGGTAGCTTTCCTTCATCTGATTGTAGCCAATGAGCATGAGTGTTTAGAGAGCCAATCAGGTGTCATCTTGTTTTGGCAATGAGCCAATCGGATCACAGTAGGACTCAGTTATTGATGTCATGTATTGAAGCTGAGAGGAGGACATTTGTCGGTGTGTTATGTGATCGCTATCAAGTGGGTTGGGGTTTTTTTGTATGCTTTCATTTAGTGAGCTTGTAAAACGTAATAAAATTAAAGTAATGGTGCAAAGAGTTGACTGGTTGCCCAGAAAGAGATATAAAATAGTATTATTAAGTGAACAAGGCTACAGTTATAAAGAAATTAGAAGAAAAATTGGTGGAAACTTAACCAAAGGTGGCATCTCTACTGTACACTTTTCCCAAAAGGTTTCCACAATTTTGGCCACTACTGTAGTTTCCTAGTGCACGTGTTGTTTACTCATCTTTCCAAGAATTGAATGTCGAAGAGTCACTCATGAGCCAATTTGCTATGGAGAAAAACAGGCTTGGTCACCACCCCAACTTATTTTAGCTAGATATTTAAAAAAACAAAACCCAGTGTAGTTCCTCTAGGAAGGAAGTACAATCTAGAACCATTAACCGGAAATTCTAGGTTTTGAAGGAAGTAGGGATTAAAAATGCTTCCTTGGAATCATTGCTTAATAGGTAGGTGCAGGTGATTTTTGTTGCTGAAGCAAAATTTAACAAGTGGTGACTATAGGAATTAAGGGCACATGGCAGACAAAATTAATTTCATCCATTTAATATTTATTTCCCTTCCTTTGACTTCAAGAAGAGGCGGTTGCTATGCAACTGAATGAACATTGCATTTTCTCTCTCCCTCAAAAAAAGTGGGTTAAGTGAAAAATAGTGTGCCCCACCTCTCTAGCAGATGAAAACAAGGCAATGCAGTACAATGGTAATAACCCCCTGTGATGTCTTGCTATGTGATTGGAGTGCCCTCTTAAGGTGAATAAAAGAAGTGCAGAAAATCTGGAATATGATTCGGAGCAGCCACATCCATCCACCAATTCTTTTCATAGAACGTATAACAACAGAGTTGTAAGGGACCTTGGAGATCTTCTAGTCCAAACCCGTGGTCGAGCAGGAGACCCTGTACCATTTCAGTCAAATGGCTGTCCAATCTCTTCTTAAAAACCTCCAGTGATGAAGAACCCACAACTTTTGAAGGCAAGCTGGTTTTTGATTGTTCTCACTGTCAGGAAATTTGTCCTTAGTTCCAGATTGCTTCTCTCCTTGATTAGTTTCCACCCACTGTTTCTTGTCCTGCCTTCAGGTGCTTTGGAGACTAGGTTGTCTCCCCTCTTCTTTGTGACAGCCCCTCAAATATTGAAACACTGCTGTCGTGTCTATTGTGGGTTCTCGACCGCATGGCAATACGATGGACAAAGGGTTCAGCATGGCAGCTCTTTATTGGTGGAAGTACTCAACGGACAATAGGGGTCACCTGTGCCCCTTATATACCTGGCCAGGTGCGCTCGCGGCCAATCCCTTTATCTGGTTTTCCCGCCGAGCGCTAGTCAGCCAATCCTGTCACAGTACAGCGCCACCTGATGGTGTCAGTGAGCCGCTGCTTGTGTTCATTCATCCCCGTACATAACAGTGTCGCCCCTAGACTTTCTTTTCACTAGGCTAGACATACCCAATTCCTGCAATCATTCTTCCAGTCCATATTCTATGACTCAGATATGAAAAGAATTTGGGACCAGAAATTAAAGGCATGGCAGAATAGCATACAAATCTCTTTCCCCACTGATCTAAAACTTAGGTGAGATGTGGACGGTTTGTATCTGCAGAAGTGTCCCTGATGCTCTTGGGAACTACAGTGCACAAATGTCCTGTCCTGTATGACAAACACATTTGGATGGACACATCTGTATTTACAAAGTATAGATATCCAGTAGTGGCCAAATTTGTGGAAACCTTTTGGGAAAAGTGTACAGTAGGAATGCCACCTTTGGTTAAGTTTCCACCAATTTTTCTTCTAATTTCTTTATAAGCCTTATTCACTTAATAATGCTATTTTACATCGCTTTCTGGGCAACCAGTCAACTCTTTGCACCATTACTTTAATTTTATTACATTTTACAAGCTCACTAAATGAAAGAACACAAAAAACCCCCATCCCACTTGATAGTGATCACATAACACACCGACAAATGTCCTCCTCTCAGCTTCAATACATGACATCAATAACTGAGTCCTACTGTGATCCGATTGGCTCATTGCCAAAACACCTGATTGGCTCTCTAAACACTCATGCTCATTGGCTACAATCAGATGAAGGAAAGCTACCTGATATCAACCTAAGCAAGTTGTGTTTCCTTTTTCTGGTTATTTGGCTATAACTTTTCATAGAGTACAGTACAGATAATTGAACAAACTATGTTGCATTACATTCTTGATTAAATTATCTCTCCATTGATATATAATTTTATGGTAAAGGTAAAGGTTCCACCGCACATGCGTGCCAGTCGTTTCCGACTCTAGGGCCCGGTGCTCATCTCCGTTTCAAAGCCGAAGAGCCAGCGCTTGTCTGAGGACGTCTCCGTGGTCACGTGGCCGGCATGTCTAGACGCCAAAGGCACATGGAATGCTGTTACCTTCCCACCGTAGTGGTCCCTATTTTTCTACTTGCATTTTTACATGCTTTCGAACTGCTAGGTTGGCAGAAGCTGGGACGAGTAACAGGCGCTCACTCTGTTACGCGGCACTCGGGATTCAACCCGCCAAACTGCCGACCTTCTGATCGACAAGCTCAGCGTCCTAACCCACTGAGCCACCGCGTCCCTAATTTTATGGTACTACTCCAAAAAAAAAGTGGTGTTATTAGCCATCAAACCTCAAAAATGCACTTTTTCCAAAAGGTTTCCACAATTTTGGCCACTACTGTATAGCTGAGGGAGATACAACGGAAGCAAGTTAAGGGCCTGTCTTCATTCAGTTCCTGTGGTAGATTTGTCTCCACTGTTCTTCCTTTTGGCTGGAAATCCTTTCGGAGATGGCCACACAGAAAGCAAGGACGTGTCCAGAATTGGCTCTGTGATTTAGATTTAAGTCAGAATTTAATCATTGCTGTTTGGCCAAATATTAAAGATAAAAATAAAAATATGGTCTTTAGTGATTGGTGTTGGTATCAGTGGGTTATTGCCAAAGTTGAAAATCTGAACTGTGGAGATGTCTGAAAGAATCAGGAGACACAAAAGGATTAATGTGGTTACACAACACATAATTAAACTTTGGAATTTGCTACCACGGGATCTGGGGCTGGCAACCAACCTGACTGGCTTCAAAAAAAGGTTAGATCAGTTCACAGAAGTCATGGGGATCAATGGCTATTAGCCTTGATGGCAGGATGGCTGCCTGTGAGGACCATCTACTGAGAGAAGAAGGTGGGCCTCCTTGTGCAGTCCGCTGGCTTCTTCTGTGAGAACAAACTGCTGCACTGCATGGCCCAGGAATCTGTTCCAGCAAAGCATTGCTAATGCTCTTAAGAGATGGTCTTGTAGAAAAGGAATTTGTTAGGTAAATACCAGTTTACCCCTGAAAGAAAGGAAGGGTTGAGAAAGAAGTTCAAGATTGCTCTGCCTTGATTCTGTTCTGTACCAGCCTGCTACCGGCCCTGCAGAAAAGGCAGGGACAACCCCTTTACAAACGGCAAGAGGCTGGAATTAAGCCTGCCAAATTTATTAACATAAAACAGAGCAAAACAAGACACGAACCATGAAACAGGAGCTATGAAACAGGAACTATTCAAGCGGTTGCCTTCAGCAAACCAGCCCTCCCACGCATTCCCCTTTTATACAGTTCAGGGCGTGGCTTCTCTCTGCCTCCTTCCGAGGTGCCCCATTGCCTTCCTCTGTTTACTCCTGATTGACTGCCTCCTGCGTCGGGCGTCCTTGAACAGGGCCAGCTGTGGGTCATCTTCATCCACGCTGTCAGGCTCACACAGCTGGGTCTCTGTCGTGACCAGGTGGGAGGGGCCTGGCTGAGGGCTCTCATCAGCAAGCTCTCCAACCCCCTCAGCAAGCTCTTCAACACCCCCCTCTTCCTCTGAGTCGTCCGACCCAACTGCCGAACCCACAGGCTGACCCTGAATCACAACAGATTCTCTTTGGTATACTAGGGGGAAAGACAGACTCTCTGACAGGCTTTCAAGTTTCTGTTATTATTCCCTTAATAAAAAGAAACTCCAAAGATTCTTAAGGTGTCTGTTTCCTAATCTGATTTACCTTGAAGAACTGATACTAACTCATACTATTCAGGTACCATATAGCTAATCTTAAATACCATACTTTTTAAAATCAGCCTGATTTTATTTTCTATATAAATCAAGGCAGTTTCAGTAAGTTCCCTGTGATAACTATTTTCAGTATAAGATAGGTGGCTATGTAAATGTTTTAAAGAAGCATTTGCACACTTGATAAAGATGCAGGAAATCTTTGAGGGAAATTGTTTTTAATGAAAAGATGTGGATTAATTCTTTACTGTTTAACAGCAAAGTTAAAGACCCATATATGGATACTATTTAATGGTTTCTTTACACTCCTGGTGACATTTGTATCTGAATTTAATAGTACATTTGGCATGTTAAATGTTTAAAACTTAATTCTAAGAGTTTCTGTTGTTTCTTTAGTGAAAGAAATAGGCTATCGGCATGGCATCTGGTAAAAGTAACAGTGATGTCATGTGTGATCACATACAGGTACCGTGTTCCCCTGAAAATAAGAAATGTGTTCTCAAATTACATGTCCGCTTTGGGCTCAGATTTCCTTTACCTGACCATTGTCTTGGCTGCAACCCTTCCTCACTGCCCTTCTCTATCCACTCTCAACGGCCATTTTCTTCTACTCAGGGGAAACAGATGAGAAATGGGCAGTGGACCTCAGAATGGTCCTCTGTGAGCATCCAAACCCTTAAAACAAGGAACCGATACATCCTTCCCTCTTAAGCAATTGCAGGAGACTTATCCTGATTAATTGAGAGTTAGTGGAAATAGTATTTACTTGCATCTGATTTAGACAGACATGATTTTCTGGATTATTGTGAAATCAAGAGCATGGTGAAGTATCTTACACTTCGCACATGCATTCTTTATATGAATGGATCTGTCTCCCACTCATCCCCTTCAAAATAATTATCTGTTGCATGTGTGTGTGTGTGTGTGTGTGTGTGTGCATTTCTTCCTCTAGATTAGGACAGTACTCGCGTTTTCCTAAATTCTGAAGGATGAAATAAAGCCACTGATGACAACATAATTAAAGAGAACTTCCATATTCTGCATCAATTTACTTTTGATTATAAGATTTCAATCAATCAGAATGGAGCTGGAAGGGACCTTAGAGGTCTTCTAGTCCAACCTCCTGCTGACCTAGACCATTTCACACAAGTGGCTGTCCAGTTTTTTCTTAAAAACCTCCAGTGATGAAGTACCCACAAATTCTGAAGGCAAACTGTTCCACTGCTTGATTCTCCTCACTCTTAGGAAGTTTCTCCTTAATTCCAGGATGCTTCTCTCCTTGATTAGTTTCCATCCATTGCTTCTTGTCTTGCCTTCTGGTGCTTTGGGAAATGAATTGACCCCCTTCTCTTTGTGGTAGCCCCTCAACTACTCAATATTGCTATCATTGTCACCCCTAGTTCTTTTCTCTAGACTGGCCATACCCAATTCCTACAACCGTTCTTCATATGTTTTTTGTCTCCAAGCCCTTATTCATCTTAGTTGCTCTTCTCTGGTCTTTTTCCAAAGTCTCAACATCATTTTTGCAATGTGGTGACCAAAATTGGGTGCCCGTATTCCAGGTGTGGTCTTCCTAAGTCTTTATAAAGCAATACTAATACTTCATGTGATTTTGATTCTATACCTGTTTGCACAACCAAGGATTGTATTAGCTTTTTTGGCTGCTGTTGCACAATTTTCAGAATAGCTAAAATATAAAATTTGCCCATCGTTGTTGAAAGGGAGAATGTTGGGCTATGTAAAGCAGTATTTGAATAGTTCTTTGTATTGTGTGATGGGATGGTGTAATTGTAAGAAGTCCTCCAACGGGCTTTACAAATGACAAATGTAGGTTAATCCTTAACTAGAGCGAGGTTATGCTTTGGCCAGCAGAGGGAGGCTTTGAGAAATACGTGTTTTTTTTAAGGAAAGAGCCGTAAGTGGCTGAAATAGGTCATCAGGCCTTTGTGCAGCTTCTGTTGCATGCCAGAAACACACATCCTTTGGCTAAGCACACAAGGTGTAGAAAGCTACCTAACACCCTCCCCCCCCACCCCAATTTCCTCTCCCTATTCCTCTACCTATATTGTACAGCAGCTTAATCTTCTGGGGTTGGAAGTGATACACCCTTTGAAGGCATACTGAATTGGGATTAAAATGGGAATGAACTAATAAAAGGCTAGAAAATGCAAAGAGAAATTGTGGTGTACTGCACTGAGTCCCAGGTTAATTTGGTAGGAACCTGGACTAAAGGCAGCAGCATCCCTTTGCAAGAATTGCTGCCAGAAGCCAGTGCAGTGAGTCTCCTCTCCCTCCAGCTATTTGTGGCCTTCGACGTCTGTTATTCCTCCTCACCATTAGCCATGCTGTCCAGAATGGAAAAGTGCTCCAACCACAGAGGGATGGAGAGCACCATTTAAAATAATGATGATGATGATGATGATGATGATGATGATGTTGGAAGGGACCTTGGAGGTCATCTAGTCCAACCCCCTGCTCAGGCAGGAAACCCTATACCATTTCAGGCAAATGGCTGTCCAGTCTCTTCTTAAAAACTTCCAGTGTTGGAGCATTCACAGCTTCTGGAGGCAGGTTGTTCCACTGATTAATTGTACTGTCAGGAAGTGTCTCCTTAGTTCTAGGTTGCTTCTCTCCTTGACTAGTTTCCATCCGTTGCTTCTTGTCCTGCCTTCAGGTGCTTTGGAGAACAGCTTGACTCCCTCTTCTTTGTGGCAACCCCTCATCCTTCTCTTCATTTAACTAGACCAGCGGTAGGCAACCTTGGCTCTTTTATGACTTGTGGACTTCAACTCCCATGGCTCAGGAACTCTGGGAATTGAAGTCCACGAGTCATAAAAGAGCCAAGGTTGCCTACCCCTGAACTAGACATACCCAATTCCAGCAACCATTCCTTATATGTTTTAGCCTCCAGTCCCCTAATCAACTTTGTTGCTCTTCCCTGTACTCTTTCTAAGAGTCTCAACATCTTTTTTTACATCGTGGTGACCAAAACTGGATGCAGTGTTCTAAGTGTGGCCTTACCAAGGCATTGTAAAGTGGTATTAATACTTCACGTGATCTTGATTCTATCCCTCTGTTAATGCAGCCTAACACTGTGTTGGCTTTTTTGGCAGCTGTAGCACACTGCTGGCTCATATTTAAGTGATTGTCCACTAGGATTCCAAGATCAATATGTGAAAGCTTCCCACAGGGCATCAGTGTTGTTATTTATAACTGCATTCAGCAATTAGTAGCAAAGAATCAAGGATAAGGCTGAGGACTAAATTGGATGACTAAATCAATTTAATGCAGTTGCCAAAGAAGCTCTAAAAACAATGATCAGCTATTGCAGAATCTAGGAATAAAGCCATATTTAGACCAGAGTTCAAATTGTATGCCCTTGGTTGGTTTCTCACCCTGAGTTATGAAAGGGGTGTGCAATGTGTTTTGATAATGGTCCAATTGGGTCTTGGAGTCTTTACTTTCAGCTGAGCTGGCGTCAGCTTGCTCCAAAGGGAGGCTGGGTGAAGTTAATCCATAATCTTCTTCCTTTAGCAAATCGTTTTTACTTTCAGCCAACTGCTTCATTTGGGCTTCAGAGCTATATTTTGCTTAATGACAGTGTGATTCCTCGGGGACCACCTGCTGCCGGCGTCAACTCCCCTCCGCCCTGTGCGTTCCCACAGAGAGGGCCTCCTCAGGGTGCCTCCAGTCAGAGAATGCCGGCTGGTGGCCCCCAGGGGGA
The DNA here is from genome assembly GCF_964194415.1 of Vipera berus. Taxonomy (NCBI): domain Eukaryota; kingdom Metazoa; phylum Chordata; class Lepidosauria; order Squamata; family Viperidae; genus Vipera; species Vipera berus. Next base: position 15,736,408 of record NC_138205.1, read on the forward strand.
GGGCCTTCTCTGTGGGCGCCCCGGCTTTGTGGAATCAACTGCCGGTGGAGCTCCGGATGTCACCGGATCTCCGCTCCTTCCGGCGCGGGTTAAAGACCCACCTGTTTGAACAAGCTGGCCTGGCCTGATGGGGAGTTAATTTGGGTTTTAAATATTTGTATATTTTATTGTTTTATCTTGGGCATTAATTTAATTCTATTTTAACTTTTGTAGTTTTGTATTTTTATCATATGCCCTGTTCACCGCCCTGAGTCCCTTGGGAGAAGGGCGGTATAAAAATTTAATAAAACTAAACTAAAAACTAAACTGATTCACTTAACAAGTGCTTAACAACTTCGCAAAAAAGGCCATAAAATTGGGTGTAACTCACTTAACAACTACTTTACTTAGCAACCGAAATTATGATCCCAGTTTGGTTGTAAGTCAAGAATTACCTGTACTTCAAGCAAGGCTGAGTTGACCTTTCAGGGGCTAAATGAGGGACAGTCTGTCTTAATAAATGGAGCCACATAATATGATTTGGACCCTGTCCACTCATCCTGTGCTATTAGCTTTCTAGAACTCAGCTATAGCAGGGGGGCAGTGTGATTAGAATTAGGTACCACCAACCTTGAGTTGAGATGAATCATATTTTCTTCTGTGACACAGCCCCATTCCTCCACAATATTTTGATAGATTGACAGATTGTGACTTCTACGCAGGCTTAGAGGCAATTATTCCCTCTCAATAAGAATTGTGAACATATTGCAAGAATGTATTGCCAAATTAATCCAGTGTTTAAGGTGCTGGCTTAGGAACTAGGAGACCGTAAATTCTAGTCTTTGGGCATGAAAGCTGCCTGGATGACTTTGAACCTATCACCAGGACACTGTGAATTCTAGTGCCACCTTAGGCGTGAAAGTCAAATAGGTGACTTTGGGCCGATCATCAGGAGAATGTGAGTTGTAGTATCATCTTAGGCATGAAAGCTGGCTGGGTGACTTTGAGCCTATCACCAGGACACTGTGAATTCTAGTGCCACCCTAGGTGTGAAAGCCAAATAGGTGACTTTGGGCCAATCATCAGGAGAATGTGAATTCTAGTCCCGCCTTAGGCTGAGTGGGTTTGGGCCAGTCACTCTCTCAGCCCAATCCATCTCACAGGGCTGTTGCGGGGAAAATAGGGGGAGGAAGGAGCATAAGGTATGTCCACTGCTATAATAATAAAGGCAGGGTAAAAATCTAATAAATTAGAAAAACAACATACGGCTAGTGAAACAGCTACAAATCCTGATTTGCTGGTGGTGTTCCACTGCTCACAGAAAGTCTTGAATGTTTCAGAACAACTGGATAAAAATAAAAATACTGCCCAAAATTTAAGAGAGTATTTTTATAAAATGTTTTATAGGTGGCACTTAGATCCTAAAAAATTAGCAAGTATGTATCCGAACTGCCAGCCCAAATGTTGGAGGTGTGGTTGTGAGGATGCAACGTATTTTCATATATGGTGGACTTGTAAAAAGGTTAAAGCCTTTTGGATTAAAATTTGGTGGAATATGCAAAAGATATTTAAGAAAAGGATAAAGTTTTCTCCGCAATTGTTTTTATTGGGTATTATTACAGATACTACTGTTATAGATACTAAGTTGATGTTGCATCTAATTATGGCGGCAAGACTTTTAGTTGCGCAATATTGGAAGAAGGAGGAATTGCCGACTATAGAAGAGTGGACTTTGAAAGTTTCCAATCTGGCGGAAATGGCAAAGATTTCAGCATATTTGAAAGACCAATCGCAACAGAGATATATTGTAGAATGGAGAAGATGGATTGAATATATTCAGAATAAATATGGGACTAAAAAGTTTCATTTAGCATTTGAATAAGTAGTGGATTTTTATTAGTTATTTGTTACTTTATTAATATTATGACTATGGAGAGTTAAAGTCCGATAGAACTTAATGTTTTTTTTGTTGTTAGCATATTTTAGCTTATAAGGGACGCGGTGGCTCAGTGGGTTAGGACGCTGAGCTTGTCGATCAGAAGGTCGGCAGTTTGGCGGGTCAAATCCAGAGTGCCGTGTAACAGAGCGAGCGCCTGTTACTTGTCCCAGCTTCTGCCAACCTAGCAGTTTGAAAGCACGTAAAAATGCAAGTAGAAAAATAGGGACCACTATGGTGGGAAGGTAACAGCGTTCCGTGCGCCTTTGACGTCTAGTCATGCCGGCCACATGACCACGGAGACATCCTCGGACAAGCGCTGGCTCTTCGGCTTTGAAACGGAGATGAGCACCGGCCCCTAGAGTCGGAAACGACTGGCACGCACGTGTGGGGGAACCTTTACCTTTATATTTTAGCTTATGTTTGTATTACTATACCCTGTATTCAGCTCTGGGAAGTCGGGGAGGGGGGAGGGGAGGGGGGGAGGTTTGGGGAGAGGGGAGGGGGAGGAGGGAGTTTATTGTATTTAAAAATGTATTGTAAAACTTTTTAATAAAAAAAAATACCCAAGCCTTAACTTTAATTAGCTAAGCAGGGAGCAGCCCAAGGAATTTATCATGTCTCCCTTGCTCCAATCTACCATACTGCAGAAGGAAGAAGAAGAAAAAAAACTCCATCACTTCCAATACTTTTATTTATATAATACATACACACGCACACTCACACACAAGTACTGTACACGCCTAACGTTTCCCTTCCCCCTCGCACTGTACATTTCCCCTCTGTATTTCTCTTAATACAGTATTTTTCTCTGGACAACAGCCAGCCGTAGTCCTCCCACCCCACCCCACCCCAGTCCCTGCTTGCACACAGTCCCTGGCCTAACGGTGTCCTGGAGCTTCCACCTTGTGCCACAGGAAGTTAACATGACTGAGCTGTGGGTATGTGTCTCTGGCAGGAGCACCGCCTCCTCCTTCACAACTCAGGTGCCCCTGGAGGTGCCTGGGATGGCAATCCAATGGTTGAGAAGGTAGAGGCAGGTTTGGTGGAAATTTGACATTTCTTAGGCACCACCCCCTACATACAGTTGTCCAAAGATGCTGGTTGGCTTTCAATCCCAGCCATTGTCTTTAATCATGTGGTTCAGTTCAATTATAAATTTGCCCTCCTTGTATTTCTGGCTAGTTTCAAAGGCCTGCTCCTGTAGATAGAAGAAGAAGAAGAGAAAGGAACAATACAGGTGGGAGCCAGCTATGGGGGGGGGGTTGCAATTGTTTTAAGGAGGAAGAGGAAGGCACAAAGCAGGAGACTCACATATTTCCATCCAAGGGTAGTCTTGCAGTTTTCACAGTATATATCAGCTACAGCATGCAGGCCCGTCAGCAGAACACGTTCCTCTGCTGGGCCACATCCCACATTCACTCTGTAGGGAGCCAAAAGAAAGCACAATATCATCTGGATTTAAGAGGGCCCCTCCGCCCAATCGTCTTCCTAGTACGACTTCTACTTTGCCTTGAAATCACTGAAAATGGAAACCAATCGAGGGATGAAATGAATGGCATTGTTCTTTGAAGCTGGACCCGTCACTGCCATAATGATTCTATTCCCTTTGTGGGTGCTTGACAAAGCTCAGGCTGGTTTGGTCTTCCAGTGGGAAAAAGGTTGGGATTGGATTGGATTTCCCCCAGTTCTGTTAGGTTAGTTTGGACGCACACCAGGACAAGAACTAGCCCAAAACTTTCTCACAAACTGGAATACGAAGATGGAGATTATTCCAGCATTTGGATTATGTCCAGCTTCAGAGTCACTCAGTGACTTCAGAAACAGCACCCAATGAGGGAGGTCAGCCCACAACCCCCATCTGGAAAGGAGGGTAGGGTTTCTGGTTTTTTTTGGGGGGGTGTCTACCAAGGTCTTTTGAAGTGTAGTGCCACAGAGACAGGCTGGAGCTGGGGAGAAAGGAAAACCCAAATGGTTTATAACCTTATGGTGGAAGTCAAGTGTGCAATGCACAGGGACAAACAACAGCCTGCATATTAGGAGAGGATCTGGTTAGCCTCCGGGCTGTGGCTCTGCTATCAAAATAGCAACAAGGTATGAGTAGCTACTTGCTCCTGTAACTCACTTGCAGTGTTCATTTATTCCTATGGGATCACTGGGAAATAACCCTCTTTGATTAGGTGTGAGTTTCAGTTTGGAATAATGTGCCGATCAATACTAGTCCTGAAGTATTTTAAGTTTGCTTTGAAGGTCTCTTATATGTTTTTGAATTGTATCTGAATAGCCCCCATTCCTGCTGGGTTGACTGTTTTGGAAAAGGGGATTAGCCTATTAGGTTATCTTTTACTGAAATCTATTTCCTTCCTTCTCTCATTTCTACTATCTTAATAGCTTAACTGCTTCTGCTTTCCTTTGTTTCAGCTCCCATCCATGGAAAATGAGAGATTGTCTCTTCTGTTGACCCTTTAATCTACAGATGCCCCATAGGGACAGTGGTAGGGGAAAGACTTCAGTGCAAGATTTTTTCTTTCAGGTAGCTAGATTTTTCTCAACAGAGGACTCTGGCTGGCCAAAGTCCTTGTGGTTAGTGCTAGTGTTAGAGTACTGACTAAATAGAGTTACTACCTCCATCAATCAATCTTTATTACGTTCACAGACCGGCAAATAAAAGCATTAAAACAATAATTAATAGTAAAAAATAAAATTGAAAGACAGGCAGAATAATTTATTGTAATTGGTGGTGGATTAACAGTGGCCTGTTAAAGTTTGCCTACTTTTACATACAGTATAACAGAATTTGGCCACATTCAGGGAAGTTATTTTATACCGATCTGGTAACAGTAGTTGCATGTAAAAATAAGATCAGCATTTCTCGGATATTTTATCAGGTAAGGTGTTATGAATTGAGTCTGGGAGTCCTTATAGAAGATGCAGTATAGTAGGACCTGAGAGTACTAGCTCAATGAGCATTCAGACATAGAATTAGGATACGGCAGAGACTTGCTGCTCTTCTGATGGTAAACTAAAACAACCATCTCATCTGTCCTGGCCCCAGACAATGCCACTTAACATAGCTAGAGGTCCTTTGGGAGAGAAAACCTGAGTGCAGGTTTTATATTTTTTTCTTCCAAAATATGTTCCTCTTTTGTGATACTCACACAGAGTTGAATAGGTATGCCCGTCCTTGGCTTCCTTGAAAAGACTGTAACAAAAAGGGGAAGGGGGCATAGTTAAAAAACAAAATACTTTCCTGTCCCTATTTTAAACAAATGCCTCCCATCAACCCTGAGTACTTTCCGCAGTTATTTCTCATCCTGCCACTCTGTCTCCCTGGTTATCACACACACACACACACACACACACACACACACACACACACACTTTGGGAACCCAAATCCCAGGAGCGGCCTTCAGCCTGTCTCAAGCTGTTTTTATCATCTTCTGTAGACTTTAGTTCCAGATCAGCTGCTTATCTTCCCCTCCCTGGCTTGGCTGATGGCCATCGCTCTCTTCCCCGTTTCCTTGTTGATTCTCTAGTTTGCTTTCAAACCCATGAAACTGAATTTAATGATTAATCAGCCACAGCTGAGACCTGTTGCCCTTGAAAGCTCTTGAGAATTGGGGTGGAGGTGGCTGGCAAGCCTAGGCAGGCATCTCTGAAAGAACCCATTGCCCTCTGTAAACAAACCCCCCCCCACACACCCTTCTCTTCATGCCTTCTTCTAGTCCCAAATAATTTCCCATCTTTTACTGCTCAGAAATTCTGCAGCATCTGGAAGGTGGCTCCGGAAAGAGATGTGATGTTGCAATTGGCGGTGGCTGCTTAGAGGACGGCCCTCCCCTTCTTTGTCTGTTTTTAACTGCTTTATTCCCAGAGGAGAAACTTCTAGATCTAAATGGTGGTTTGCTTGGGAGGTGCTGATTTCTCCAATAAACCATACCGGCCAGAGTTTGGCTTGCTTAATCTATACCAAGGGTGTCAAACTCAATTTCATTGAGGGCCGCATCAGCATTGCAGTTGCAGGGGTGGGGGGGTGTATGACCAGGGTGGGCACGGCCTACTGGGTGGGCGGGGCTAGAGTGGGTATGGCCTACTGGGTGGGCGTGGCCAGCTCTACCTTGTTCACATCAAGGGTGCCTATAGGGGCCTAGGCAGGAATGGGACAGATCTGAGGGTCTCTGGCAGAAGGAGGGTCTCTGGGCCAGGGCCAAGGCAGTGGGGGCCGTTCCCTCACTGTTTCCAGGATGGCTTCGCGGGCCGCATGAAACCACTTTGCGGGCCGGATCTGGCCCCCAGGCCTTGTGTTTGACATGTCTGATCTATACTAATTATAATCTATGTTCCCAAGCCTCTGTATTTAACTTAAAACATTAATATTGCTCCGTTAGGGTAAAAAGTATTTTAAGATATTATTTGACACTGGTCCTGGAATGACTTACAGGTAGTCCTCAGTTTATGCCCACAATTGCAATTACTGTAGGGAATTACTGTGGCTGTTAAGTGAAGCCTGTGATTGTTAAGCAAGTCTGGGTTCCCCCATTGACTTTGCTTGCCAGAAGCTGGCTGGGAAAGTTGCAAATGGTGATCATATGACCTGGGATGCTGCAGACATCGTAAATACATGCTAGTTGTCAAGCATTCAAATTCTGATCACCTGACCGTGGGGATGCTGCAGTAGTTGGTCACCACGCAGTTCAATTGTAAGCCACTTTTTTCAGTGCTGTTGTAACTTCAAATGGTCACTAAACAAATGGTTGTAAACTGAGGACTACCTGTACTTGTTAGAGGATTGAGAAATTTTAAAGGAACACAGAAAATCCACAGTAGTAATTTTTACGTTGGGGTATAAGAAAATATGGCTGTCCTTTCTCTGTCGCCCTTCCGTATTACATTCTCCTCCTTTGGCAATAAACCGCCTTATGTTTTCCTTTTTCTTTTAAAATGAGCTAACCTAGGCGCAGCAACCCCTTTCCCTTGGGTGCTGTGATCTTCTCTAGAGGGGTGTACCAGGGTTATCTCATTCCCTTTTTTGTACCTTGGAGATGAGGTCGTCGTGATTAGCCAGGTGGGCCCGGCAATGCACACAACTGTAGCGACGGTGACAGTTGTCCAGATAGGCCTGAAAAGTTTTGGGTTTGGACAGCCTCACCATTGTGGTGGGAGTCACACCAGGAGAAAAGCTGCAGGAGAGTTGTGGAGAACTAGACAGCTCCTGGAGGAGATGTTGGGGGAGGGCAGATGAAAGCCCTAAAAAAAGAGGAAGAGGCAGATCACCAACCTACAGAGAACCTATCAGAAGTGACAGCTTACAGACCTAGAGTCAGAATGCCAAGATTTTGCTTCTTAGCTCTGGGAACTGGCCAGGTTCTGTGTAACCAGTCTGGTATCTAAACAAAAACAATACCACGTGGTGCTTTCCTTCCCTCCCTCATGCTCTCCCTCCCTCCCTCCCGGCAGCTTCTTGGAGACTCAGCCTGTAATTAACCCCAGGATGTAGGTCACAGCTGATCATCCCGTGATGAAAGAAAACTACCTTAGGAATAAGGCTTTAACTTTCCAAGCCACCCTTCCAATTAATTTCAGGGTAGGTCTTCTTAATACAGGGGTCTTCAGACTTGCCCAATTTAAGACCTGTGGACTTCAACTCCCAAAATTCCTCAGCCAGAACACGCTGGTTGAGGAGTTCTGGGAGTTGAAGTCCACAAGTCTTAAATTGGCCAAGTTTGAAGACCCCCCCTGTCCTAGTACGTCTCCAACCATGAACACCCCTCGCTGTAAACTCTAGACTTTTCTTATAAAAACAGCTTTCCGTTTTCTTTATTCTACCAGATTGTGGACATAACTGTCAAGTATTATAACCAGCCACAGACCCCAAACCTATGAGCAGTTTTCACTTTTGCAGCATGGGCCTTTGTTCCAATATATATATATATCTGTTTATTTATATCCCACCTTTATTGCTATTTGTAGCTATTTGTATATATATATATCTGTTTATTTGTATCCCACCTTTATTGCTATTTGTAATTGTAATCTTCCTCCTATTTTTTTCACAACAGCCCTGTGGGGTGGGCTGGGCTGAGAGAGAGTGACTGGCCCAGAGCCACCCAACTGGTTTACATGCCTAAAGTGGGACTAGAATTCAGACTTCTGGTTTCTAGCTGGGTGCCTTTACCACTAGACCAAACTGGCAACTAACATCCGCTTGGTTGAGAGGGAAGGGAATGTCAAGACAGAAAGTAGCAAAGTCTAGAAAGCATACTTGGTGGTGACAGACATCAACAGCTTGTCACTGAATAGCAGGCAACATTAGGAGTTGTGAAATGGTGAAGGGATCTGCTGCTAAGCCAGGAAGAAGGCAGAAGGAATCTAGAGGAATCATGTTACATGATGGCAAGGGGCAGCTTCAAAGAAACACAACAAAGGGCTTGGAGAATTGTGTGGCCCTTAAGTGCAGCCAAACCAGAGGCATTGGAGACATAGAATAAGGCACCACATGGGACAGCTAGCTGGAGAAGAATGGGGTAGACACAAAGCAGCCTTGAAGATGAGAGAAGAGGAGGGAGGAGCAAAGTGATGGGATTGCTAGGAAATACAGTGGGCTAAACCAATCAGCTGGAGAGGAATTTGAGGGGAGGCGGGCAAGAGGAAAACCTCTGGAAGGAAGGATGGAGGCTTGGTTTTCAAAGCGGGTGGGTGGAGTGGTTGTCTGGAACCTCATGGTGGAGGAGGAGAAAGGTGCTTCCTTCAAAGGGAAGCAAACCAGCCAGTCAAGCAAGCAAGGAAATGCTGAGCCAGGAAAATCTCCCTGGAAGCTGGATTTGTGCTTTGACTTTTTTTTAGACAAGATCTTAGCATTTGGGAGAACTTAAAGATCCAACTTAATCCCCCACCCCCTCCACATTTTCCCCTCTTCCTCCTAAGCAAGCTTTAAACTTAAAGCAAGTTATGAATATCTACCTTACAGGCAAACCTCTGCTTTTCCATGTGTGGCCATGGCGTAGAGGTTTTTTATTCCCCACCTTTTTTAAATTTCCCCATAATTTCTCTTAAGAATCTACACTGAACACAGAAATTACTGGTAGGCCAAGGAAAGAGAGGAATATAACAAGGGATGAATGTGAGGAATAGCTAGACAGGAGTAATAAAGGAAGAAGTGAAAGGAAGGAAACAAAGAAGGAAGTGGTTTTGTTTTAAAAAAAATACAGTTCCTTTATTTTTTTAAAAAAGGATTTGTTTACAATTTTGAAAAAGATTTTTAAAAAATCTTAAATGTCCTCCCATTATATGCCTTATAAAAATGTCATCAAAGTTCCCAAGGAACTGTAACACAAAATATTGTTCTTCTAAATAAATTACATATTTGCCAGTAACAGTTGCAACTGAGATTGTCTTCTAAACAACATCCAAGACAGTCTTAAGAAAGAACAGAAACATACTAGCCATAACTAATGGGGAGGCATCTTGTTTACCAGCAATTTATTAATTGCTTTTCTACCAGATGTGCACAGGAAATACGTATATGTTTTTGTCTGAACACCAAATGAACTGGACCATATAATTCAAATATTATCTTTTGCACATTTATTTCAGAAGATAATAAAGCTTTTTTAAATATGATAAGGAAAATATATACCAGGTATGAGGAGGGATTTTCCTAAGCTAATTTGTTTTATACGTGAGGCCCATAAATAAACATTGAGCTTATCTGACTTTAGTCTCTGTGCTGATAATGGAAAAGATTATTATTGCCATGATATATTGTGCTCTAAGAACAACATACTTGTTTATATATAGCAATTCGACTCTGGTATAGCAAGTAAGAAATAAATGGGCATGATAAGATATTGAAATGATTTGAACCTCAAGAAAATATAGTGGATCTGATATATCAAATACAGTGTGCCTGTAGAAACACACCCAGAAATAGGCTATTTGGGAACCCTTTCATGAGAGAAAAATAGGAATAGAGAAAGACATGAGACAAGCTGAAGTATCTTGGTTTCCTTTTATTGTAACAATCACGTGCACTTTATATTTACTTATTTTTATAACTGTTAAACAGGAAGCTTGAAATATGCATGTAGAAAAAGAGGAGGTTGATACAGGGGGTGGGACAGTTGATGATAGGGCTGGGATGAGAGTCATAAACTGAAAACTGTGTTTGTGTTCTCTGTCAGAGGTAAATGGCAAGATTTTTTACTTCGAGATCAGAAGGAGGCAGTTGTTGAGTAATAGGCCATATTATATTTATATTTATATTTCCGTATAAATTGTAGGACCACTCATCCAAGCATTTATGTTTATTAAAAACTTCCTAAAATATGAACTTTTAGAATAAGGAAAAAAGGGTATGGAAAGAGAAGTTGGAGGTGTAAACCACCAGCACCCCCTCCTTCTACTAAAACTTTTGAAAAATAGCAGCTGGAAAAATGTAAATTCCCTTGACTGATGGACAGAGAAAGGAGAGAAATCTACTTGCTCGGAGAGACTAAGGGAGGGTTAAAACCAGCTTTCATAAACAGTTCAGTCGTTTGGCTACCAATCGATAGTGTGCAGGAAACTATCCTCCAAGGACAAAAACAAAAAACAAAAAAACCGCAGCCCCGACTGCTCAATAGATAAAAGATGCCACCTGATCCCGAATTAGAGACTCTCGAAAACGGATCCCTCTCCCTATAGCATTTCCTGTGGGATTAGAGGGGATGCGGGCCAACCGCGAGGGGAGGAGATAAATCCCCTGCTGAAATAACAAAAGGTACATTTGGTTATCGCAGGAAATAGGCTCTCTTTGCGTGGACGGGATGAGGGCAATAACTGGAAATCCTCTGAAAAGAACCCACCGGAATCCGTTTCCTCCCTCTCCGGCTTATCAGATCCGTTCTGATAGCTTGGAGGATCTCCCTCCTTTTCAGGCGGGGTCAGCGGGTCACTGGAAATCGGTGCCCACAGACACCCAATGCCTCCCCCCTCCCTTCATTCCCGCAAGGGAGGACCCAAGGGACGCCGTGCGTCTTTTGATACATACACCCGGAGAGACCGACCACGCACCGCCAGCCTTTCGCGGGGGAAGACGCGTCCACGGGCGCCGCCGCTTCCCTTGAGCCCTTTTCCCCGTCTCACCTGTCCGAAGAGCAACGGCGAAGCGCCCCCGCCTGGGATGGTGCCTCGATGCGGCTTTTGGGGAGGGGAGTCGCCCCGCCGACAGACCCGCAGCCCCCCGCCAAGAGCTTCAGCTGGGAGTCTAGACTTCCTCTTGTTTACAAACCCAGGCTGTGAAACAAAGGTGTCTCCTCCCCCTTTCCCCCCCTCCCTCCTCCTTTCTGCGGGCTTCCCCCTCCGCTCCTTCCTCTTTCCGCCCAGCCAATCGGGTGCGGCTATGCAAATAAACTGCAGAGCTGATAAAAGGGGAGGGGGACGGACGCACACGCGCACGCACGGAGTCGGGGGGCGGGGCGCGGCGAGGCCAGTCGGCAGAGATGGCGTGGCTGGGCGGCGCGTTAGAGCCGCGCGTGGGCCGGCCCTGAAAGCGACGGGCTTCTGGGCGCGTGCAGAGTGCCTCGCGCCCAGACGATCGGGCGGCCGGAGGGAAGGGTGGAGGCGGGAACTTTTTTTTCTTTGGAAACGACGTCTTAGTCTTAGTCTTTTTTTTTTTACAGCGAAAGTGGCATCTTGCAGATGGGCGCTAATACACTTTAATATGATAGCCTTCCGTGCCTGGCAGATTTTGTACCGAGGAAACAGAGGATCCTGCAAACGTCTCGGTGCTGAAATTGACTTTTCTGCTGGTAATAACGCTTTTTAAATAAATAAATAAATAAATAAAATAAAAATCCGGATATTAAAATGTAAACAAATATAAACACCATCATCGCTGTAGTAGAAGCTCTTCCCCCAAGGCAGACCACATCGTGATGATTTATTTATTTATTTATTTATTTTATTTTTATTTTAATTCCATTTATATCCCGCCCTTCTCTGAAGACTCAGGGCGGCTTACAAGCTTAGCAGTAGCCTTCATTCTATGTATATGCCTGCTTATTAGGGCTTTCACACACATCCCAAGTGGCATTATTACAAAGTCAGCTTAATTGCCCCCAACAATCTGGGTCCTCATTTTACCTACCTGGGAAGGGTGGAAGGCTGAGTCAACCTTGAGCATGATAACTTTATTGTCACTTTGAATGTACACCAGTCGGCATACATCAAAATGAAATTTCGTTGCATACAGCTCTCAAAGGGTCACCATCTCCGATATATACTCCTTGTTTGTGTCCCGCTCAAATTTCACATTGTCCATTTTAGTCTAGGGAGTGAACGATGGCACACAGGACAGATGGAAATGGGGCTCCATGTGGACTAGCCCTCAAATTCGCTTGTATTCTGACAACCTCGCCTTCTTTCCTTTTTCTGATCCTGACTCTTCCACCTTTTCCTCAAAGAGGCCCTGCTTCTTTTCACCCCTGGAGCATGCCGCAGCCACCAACTCCTCCAAAAGCCCCACTCCCTTCCTCTGGGCCTGCTGACAGCCTCATCCAGCTCCTTCACTCCATAAGCTCCAGGTCCTCTCCTCCTCTGCCTCCTCTGGAAACAGCCCTGATTTGCAATACAATCCATCACTGGCCCAGCAGTCAGATCTTGCTGCTGGTAGAACAAATTCAAACAGTGCCAACGACTTTTATCTTATGGGGGCATCTTATTAAATTCAGAAGTTGCAGACTCTACATTCCAGTAAAAAGGAGGTGTGTGTGTGGGGGGGGGGAATTGTATATGGTGGGATCTGAACAATTATTTTGTGCTTGGGTATTTTGGAAAACCACTGCAAGCCAAAGGAGACAACATTGGTCTGGGAGGGGAAGGTGGTCATTGTTTACTTCCTCATTGTGAGTCAGGGTTAGATGTCAGGAGGAAGGAAATTGTCTGGCATGCCTGCAACAAAGTAGACTAGATTAAAGTTTTATGGTTATGCAGGATCTGAATCTGCATATAATGACTTCAGTTCCACAAGTTGGCTAATGCCAGAAAAATAACCATGCTGCTGCACTGAAACCAAGTCCAATGTTGCTGATTAGATTAATATATGCATTTGGGGCATCAGTTGTGATGGCCGCAGCCTGTTTTATCAGCTGCATAAAATGACTTTTTAAAAAAGTGAATAGGCAGCTTATGACCAGGGCTAGTGGTTAAGACACAAGGCTAGAAACCAACGGACCATGAGGTCTAGTCCCTCCTTAGACACAAAAGCCAGTTGGATGATCCTGGGCCAATCACTTTCTCTTAGCCCAGCCCACCTCACAGGGTTGTTGTGGTGAAAATAGGAGGAAAGTGTGTTCGATATGTTTGCTGTCTTGAGTTATTTGTAAAAGTAATAAAGGTGGGATGCAAATAAACAAAAATGATCTGAGTCCAGATAGAGAAACGTGCTTTTTACCTACCTCCAGCCTGTATGAGGTAGAACACAGCACATTGTAATATTATGCAAAACATGAATGAGTGCCCACTTATCAAGAGGCAACATGATCTAATCAGCATGGCAGTAACCTTTTTCTAACCAGCAACTGCTGATTCTGCACAGAGGAAGATAGATATTCTACATTCTGCAATTATCTTGTCCTTGGATTTGAGAAGATTGACTTTGGTTAAGGAAATCCAGTGGTTCTAATAAAAGTCTTCGTCAATGTGGTTCTTTTTAATTGGATTCCACAGGAGTCTAAAAACCTTGCAGTTTTTTTGCTAGAGATTTTATACATGACCCCCCACCTTGTCAGCTGGATTCTATGAGCTACGTTGATATGCTTGAAATGAAGTAGAATGGGAGATAGAAATGAATTTACTTGCTAAGTTAGCTGCAGAACTGCACGTATACAGCTTGTGTGATTGTGGGTGTTTTCCAAGTTGTTGCCTTTGGCTTTCTTTATACTGTTTACTTGGCTTAACTGCAGCCAGCTCTAGCAAATATTTATTTGAAAGAGAGTGTCCCCTAGCGGTTAGGAGTGGGAAGACCTGGGTACCAATTCCCACTCAGCTATGCAGCTTCTTCAGAAAACTTTTATTTTTACTTCTCATTCTAAAACACACCCAGAGTGGGTTTGGACAGAAGAGTCTGAAGAGCAATCTGTCTGTAATAGGGTTGCAGGGGGTTAGACTAGAAGATGTCCAAAGTTCCTTCCAATTTTGTTATTCTGTATTCTGCTTGTGAGAATAGCCCTGGACATATGACCAAGAGACCCAAGTCTTCAAACCAAGAGAAAAAGGATAAAACTTATGTATTTAAGATTGATTCTATTTATTGTCCAAATAGTACAATGTGATCTATTATTCATATCTATGTGATTTCTAAGAGTCAATGCCAACTTGATAACACATGAGTAAATCATAATCAGATTGGAAGGGATGATGTACAGTAGAGGTTCCCAATCTTGGCAATTTTAAGTCTTATGGACTTCAACTCCCAGAATTCCGCAGCCAGCCATGCCAGCTGGCAAATTCTGGGAGTTGAAGTCCGTAAGTTTTAAAGTTGCCAAGGTTGGATATCCCTGATGTACAGTATTGACTAAACCGAATTGGAGACCAGAATTTTCAACGATATCCCCATGATTCATCCTGGTCCATGAACCAACCTCCCTTCTGCTAGGCAACAATTCTAGGAATAAGAAGTTTAATTGTGGTGTCCTTCTGCCACTATTATATCTATAATTCCCTTCCCCTTTGGGTGGTGACCAATTTCCTACAATTTTGCACCAACATAGTACAGTATAGTGTAGCTTCTTAGGATAAGCACTTCGATCAGAGAAAAGGCAATTGATATAGACTCAGACTATTGTCACTAAAGGATATGTTACATAGTGAAATGAATGATAATTATGGGGACCTCAATTTTTACAGTGCAGTTAATTTGAATTGGGACTTAGCTGGCAAAACCGGTTTTTCAGTGTTAGGGCTCAGCCAAGGAACATCTTACCAAATAATACGGAGGAAGTCTCTGGCCAGGTGTGAATTCTATTACCATTCTGAGATTGGCTCACCTCTTAGATTGGGAAATGAGATTTGTGGAATGTAAAAGTAAGAGCACTGGTACCATGAGTGTAAAACCTATGTGTGGAGGTTAACATAATGCCATCTAAGCTTGGTTTAAAAAGATTTGCAGCTATAGCTGCCATTGTTTCTGATTATTGGTCCTGCTGGCTTAAACTGATGGGAATTAATATCCAACAATATCTGGAGACTCACGGATTCCATATTTGTGCTCTAGGAAAAAAATCTGTGGAAAGTATTTTGACAAAAAAAAATCACATCATTGTGCCACCTTAACTTTAATGCTTTCAGTGTCTTTATAATTCTGTTTTTACACCAGGGATCTTCAAACTTGGCCCTTTTATGACTTGCGGACTTCAACTCCCAGAATTCCTCAGCCAGCGTGCCTGGCTGAGGAATTCTGGAAGCTGAAGTCAGCAAGTCATAAAAGGGCCAAGTTTGAAGACCACTTGCACTACACCAAACTAACCTTGTGGCCTATTTATTACCAGGGCTTTTTTTGCTCAGAACGGAGTTCCGGCACCTTTTCTGGATGGAACCTTGTAGGATAGGCAAGGAGGGTTGTACGACGTGTGAGTTCCGGCACCTTTTTCTTTTACAAAAAAAGCACTGTTTATTACAAAGGAAGCACTCCCCTCAGGAGAAAAAGAAAGTTGATTATTCTTTACCGAGTGCTTTTTTATTTCTGTTTGTTTTGCTGAGCGTTAATGAGAGAGTTGTCCTCCTCCTTTGTCTTTTTGTTCCGATTATCCAGGAGGTGAATGATGAAAATGTCAGTGTTCTACAAGCAGGATTGTAGCAAAACAGTAGCCTCGCATTATCTTCAGTCCCTTGCTTCAGTACGTAATATGTTACTCAGCTACTGAAAATGCCCCACACCGGTAACAGAATTGTTATTTTTTTTCTTTTCAAAATTACAGTATACACAGGTATACCGATCGTTCACATTCATCTTCTTTTTCTCTCTCCATTCCCCACCAGAAATGTCAATGGTGATTCTAAGATAACATAGCAATTTATGCCTGGGAAGGTGGTGGCGGGTGAGCATCCAGGTAATGCCGAAGAAGAGTTGGGTAGTCAGACATGACTCCGGAGACTCCATAGCTAAAGGCTTCCTCAAAGTCTTTTTCTTCATTCAAAACCCACAGAAGAATCTTAAATAGAAAAGAGGAAAAGGGAAAATACAATCCCAGAATGCAAACACGGGAAATAAAATGACCAAAGCCAAGACAGTACCGAGCAGAAGAGGTGCCTTTGCTGCAATCCCAAAATTTCTGGAGCAACTCTTGGAACACCAGCAATATTGACAAAAATCACCATCAGTCAGTTGCATGAGGCAGCTTTACCTGGAAGATCCTGCGATGATGCTTTTAACACCACCAAACAACTGTAATACAGATAGACTTCAAACTTACAACAGTTCGTTTAGTGACCGAAATTACAACGGCAGTGGAAAAGTGACCTATGACCGTTTTTTCACACATACGACCATTGCAGCATCCCTATGGTCATGTGATCAAAATTCAGACGCTTGGCAACTGGCTCATATTTATGACGGTTGCAATGCCCCAGAGTCACGAGATCACCTTTGGCGAGCTTCTGACAAGCAAAGTCAATGGGGAAGCCAGATTCACTTTACAACCGTGTTACTAACTTAACAACTGCAATGATCTACTTAATAACTGTGGCAAGCCTCCATCGTGGAAAACAGCATTTATAACTTTGATTCCGAAGGAAGATCAAGATCTTGTTCAACTTAAAAATTATAGGCCTATATCGCTTTTAAATAATGATTATAAAATATTTTCAAAGATTTTAGCAAATAGATTAATGGGGGTTATGCAGCAAATGATTTATTCTGATCAAACAGGTTTTATAAGTGGTAGGCAAATGAAAAATAATGTGAGACATATTGTAAATTTATTAGAATATTTGGAAAGAAATAAGTCCCTGCAGCGCTGATTTTTTTGGATGCTGAAAAAGCGTTTGATCAATTGAATTGGCAATTTTTATTTAAGGTTTTGGAGAAAATGGAGTTTGGTGGTAAGTTTTTACAATCTATTAGGGCAATATATCAAAAACAAACAGCTCAAATAATAATTAATGGTAGCTTAACAGAAGCTTGTAAAATTGAAAAGGGTACAAGACAGGGTTGTCCGTTGTCGCCATTGTTTGTTTTAACATTGGAAATATTGTTGATTAAGATGCGTGAATCAAAGAAAATAAAGGGAATTAAAATTAAAGATCAAGATTATAGATTGAAAGCGTTTGCGGATGATTTGGTTATTACATTAGGTCAACCAACTCAATCGGTTATAGATTTAATGGAAATAATTTTACAATATGGAGAAGTCTCTGGATTTAAGGTAAATAGGCAAAAAACTAAAATATTGTCTAAAAATATGACCAAAGAACAAAAGGAAGTTTTAGGAAAACTAACAGGATTTGAAATAGTTAAAAAGGTCAAATACTTGGGGGTATATCTTTCAGCTTCAAATGTGAAATTATATAAAAATAATTATGAATTGTTATGGTTAAAAATACAAAAAGAACTAGATAGTTGGAAAAAATTGCAATTGTCTTTATTGGGAAGTATTGCAGCTGTGAAAATGAATGTTTTACCTAAATTCTTATTTTTGTTTCAAATGATACCTATACTTAAAAATGATTAAAATTTGGAGGAATGGCAGAGAGGTATTAATAAATTTGTTTGGGCAGGGAAGAGACCGAGAGTTAAACTTAAGATAATGCAAGTTGCACGTGAAAGAGGTGGTCTTAAATTAAATTTTAAATTATAGTATGAAGCTGCGGTATTATCATCAATTAGTAATTGGTTCAATTTAACACAAGAGAGATTAGTGAATATTGAAGGATATGATTTGTTATATGGTTGGCATGCTTATTTATTGTATGATAAAAAAGTGGATAATGTTTTTAAGACACATATATTAAGATATGCCCTGTTGCGAGTTTGGAAAAAATATCGTTATAAGTTGAACCTTAAAATTCCAATTTGGGCAATACCTAAACATGCGATAGAAAATATAAATGTGGGATTTAAGCATGATGTGACTACATATAAAGCCCTACATGGCATGGGTCTGGATTACCTAGGGCAGCACCTGCTGCCGGCATCAACTTCCCTCCGTCCAGTGCGCTCCCACAGAGAGGGCCTCCTCAGGGTGCCTCCGATCAAAGAATGTCGATTGGTGGCCCCCAGGGGGAGGGCGTTCTCTGTGGGCGCGCCAGACCTGTGGAACCGCCTTCCGGTTGAGTTCCGGATGGCCCCCGACCTGTGCTCCTTCCGGCGTGATTTAAAAACTTATCTATTTGAACAATCTGGCCTGGTCTGATGGGTTTGGGGTTGGATTTAAATAAGTTCTTAACACATTTTTAGTATTGTATTCTTGGGCATAATTATTTAATTTTTTTAAATCTCTTTTTTAACTTTTGTATTTACACTTTTGATATTTATTGCCCTGTACACCGCCCTGAGTCCTTCGGGAGAAGGGCGGTATAAGAATTTAATAAATAAATAAATTTAATAAATAAATAAATATAAAGAAATTCTTAGATTGGAAAGAAATATGTGGCAATTAAAGTCATTTAATATTTTAAAAGAAGAAAAGATAGTACAAACTTGGTTTCAGTATGGGCAGTTACAAGCTAGATGGAAACAGGATCAGAAAATTGGTATTTCTATAGTAGATGAAAACTTGATTAAACAAATTAGAGATCAAATCCTGCACATATAAGAAGGATATATAATGCATTGATAGAATTAGATTCAGAAACGGAACTTGTTAAAGATTGTATGATAAAATGGGCTCAGAATATTCAAGAACCAATAATGATGGATACTTGGGAAACAATATGGGTCAGAAATGTAAAATTTACACAGGCACAAAATTTAAGAGAGAATTTTTATAAGATGTTTTATAGATGGCATTTAGATCCTAAGAAACTGGCATCTATGTATTCAAATTATCAGCCTAAATGCTGGAGGTGTGGTTGTGATGATGCAACGTATTAACATATATGGTGGACTTGTAAAAAAGTTAAAGCTTTTTGGATTAAAATTTGGTGGAATATGCAGAAGATATTTTAAGAAAAAGATAAAATTTTCTCCACAATTATTTTTGCTGGGTATTACTATAGACTGTACTGCTATAGAAACTAAATTGATGCTGTATTTAATAACGGCAGCAAGACTTTTGGTAGCGCAATATTGGAAGAAGGAGGATTTGCCTACTATAGAAGAATGGACTTTAAAAGTTTCGAACCTGGCAGAAATGGCGAAAATGTCAGCATATTTGAAAGACCATTCACAACAAAGATATATTCTGGAATGGAGAAGATGGATTGATTATATCCAGAATAAATATGGGACCAAAAAGTTTCATTTAGCATTTGAATGAGTATTAGATTTAGAAGATTTGTTATTATTTAGTTATTTTTAAGGAGAGTTAAAGTGCGATAGGACTCAAAATGTTATTATAGTTAGTTTGCATATTATAGTTTAAGATTGTTAGGGTCAATACCCTGTATTATGCTCTGGGAAGTCTGGGGGGGGCAGGGAGAGGGAGGGGGAACTGGGTGGGGGGGGATGGCTTTTTATGTTTTTTATGTTTGTTTGATCGCCTTGCAGTCTGAGCGCCAAAGAATTGAGGCCTTTGAGCTCTGGTGCTGGAGAAGACTCCTGCGAGTCCCTTGGTCTGCCAGGCGATCAAACCGGTCAGTCCTAGAGGAGATCAACCCTGACTGCTCTTTAGAAAGACCAGATCCTGAAGCTGAAACTCAAAATACTTTGGCCACCTAATGAGAAGGAAGGACTCACTGGAGAAGAGCCTAATGCTGGGAAAGATTGAGGGCAAGAGAAGAAGGGGACGACAGAGAATGAGGTGGCTGGATGGAGTCACTGAAGCAGTAGGCGTGAGCTTAGATGGACTCCAGAAGATGGTAGAGGACAGAAAGGCCTGGAGGAACGTTGTCCATGGGGTCGCGATGGGTCGGACACGACTTCGCAGCTAACAACAACAACAATGTTTAAAATGTATCTGTAAAACTCTTTAATAAAAAAAATAACTGGCAAGTAAGATTGTAAAATGGGGCAAAGCTCACTTAAGAAATGTCTTACTTGACAACAGAAATTTTGGGCTCAATTGTGGTCCTAATTCAAGGACTACCTGTATCTGCCTATCCTATGTTCTTGCCAAATCCAGTCTAAACATCTGGCTGGATATATAAACATAAGTTCTCCTGCTTGAGCAGGGGGCTGGACTAGAAGACCTCCAAGGTCCCTTCCAGATTCTATTCTATTCCATTCTATTCCATTCCATTCCATTCCATTCCATTCCATTCCATTCCATTCCATTCCATATTATATAGTAATAATGTAGAATCTTCAGAGAACTCTCTGAAGCCAGATTTCCCTTGTAAAAGTCTATTATTTATATGTACAATTATTTCTCCAGCATTTCCCCAGCAGACCAAGTGCAAAGCATCTTGTCACTGAAGGGAAGAAGAAGAATCTTTGCTTCTGCTGCCATCCCTACCTTAGCAACAAGCTGCAGAAAAAGTCTTGTGATTGGTTATCTGAAATAAACCCTGTGAAGTATGGTTGCATTAGCCTATGTCACAGACAGGGGAAACTAGAAAAGAGTAGAGGGGTGTTTTTTTAAAACTTGGCAACTTTAAGATGGGTGGACTTCAACTCCCAGAATGGTTGGGGAATTCTGGGAGTTGAAATCCGCACACAAGTTGCCAAGTTTGGGAGTTGAAATCCACACACAAGTTGCCAAGTTTAAAAGATACTGGTGTAGAGGGTGTTAGAGGTAGGACGCCTCTAACTTGGAGTTTGGAAAGGTGAAGTCTTTAACGTGGTTAGCAATTCCACATTATTAGAATTTCCCACAATTTAATCTTCTGTTAAAAGAGGATAGCCAAGCTTTTAGGACTGGAACTCATGTTTGACATTTTGATACTATATTATGAACATTCCTGTAAAAATGATTATGGAAAACTGGGAAGTTGGTTCTTCCTCATCCTTTCTTACAGCGTTGGTGAAAATACAAATGTGCTTTTCTTAGAGAGAAAAAAAGATTGTGTTTGAGAATTCAAAATGGCTTCTAGCATGCAAGCTTCAAATATATATATATAGAAATGATCAGGCAAGACATGGAGATTTCTGTGGATGTACCACATTCATGGATCTACATGGAGTAGAAGTAGTCCTTGACTTATGACTGCAATTGAGCCCAAAATTTCTGTGGCTAAGCAAGACAGTTAAGTGAGTTTTGCCCATTTTACAACCTTTCTTGCCATGGTTGTTAAGTGAATCACTGCAGTTGTTAAGTTAGTAACACAATTGTTAAGTGAATCTTGTTCCCTTTCTTATCAGATCGCAGAAGGTGATCATATAACCCCAGGACACTGCAACCGTCATAAATACGAACACTACAGTTGCCTGAATTTTGCTCACCTGACCACAGGGATGCAGCAATGGTTGTAAGTATGAAAAACGGTCATAAGTCACTTTTTTCAGTGCTGTTGTAACTTTGAGCGGTCACTAAACAAATGGCTGTAAGTCAGGGACTATCTGTACTCAGAAGCTAAAACATACACCCATTAGCTAGGTCAATAGCAATTTTTTTTTTGGCAATTGTTCCAACTCAGGTTTTAATTCAGGCTCAGCCACTGAGGCCCTGGGGTCATCTTGCACTTGGACTACTGCAATCCACTCTATGTGGAGCTACCCTTGAAGAGCATTTGGGAGCTATAGCTGGCACAAAATGCAGCAGCGCGAACAGTTTTAGGGGTCCCTAGAGTGGCCCATGTTACACCACTGCTACACGAACTGCTTTGGTTGCTGATTTGCTTCCGGTATTCAAGGTGTTAGTCATTACCTTTAAAGCCCCGTGTAGGGCACGGTCCAGGTTATCTGAAAAACAGTCTCACCCTGATGGGATTGGCCCTCCCTACTTAGTTTGGCAGGAGTGGGAGGCTCTGGATTCAGTTGGCCAAGGAATTGTAGCTGGTGAGATCCAATGGGAAAGCCTTTTTGCTGTGGCTCCTGCCCTTTGGAACGTCATGCCACTTGAGGTGAGATCTGCCCTCGCCCTCTTGGCCTTCCGAAAGAACCTGACTTTGCCAACTGGCCTGGGGCCCCAATGGGAGGTGGTCTCATTTCCAAGGTGGCTAGTAGACTATTAGAAGATCCCAACTCCACCCGGAGTACACATTTCATTTTATTCGCTTTGTTGTTAACTTAGTATTTTAACTTTTGATGCCCAAAGTTTTGCTCTTTTGATGTTTTAATTGCTTATATCAATGTTTATAATATTGTAAGCCACCCAGAGTTGCTTAATAGTGAGATGAGTGGCATATAACTTTAATAATAAATGAATAAATAAATAATAATTCTGATCATCCCCAGAAGTAGAGACTAGGCTGCCACCCAAAATTCTGATTTCTCAGTCTTCCCCAACATACTTGTATTCCTCTGTCTTCCAGATGTTTGAACAGCTGTTTATGCATTGCCACCCTGTTGGGAAAGGAAAGAAATAGCAATACAAGAAGTTTAGGTGTAACCACTCTACTTTATCTATTGCAGAGCCCAGCAGAAAAAGGGGAAAAAAGCTAGATATGAGAAAAATCATAGTCTCACTTGGGGAGAGAGGGGTTATTTTTCTGAAATTTATTGTCTCTAGCAGGGAAACAGCTGGCTTGGGTTATGGGCTTCATTAAGAACTCTCCTGCTGGGAAAGGAGAGAAGGTGATGAAGGAAAGGAATACTTAGTAGCAACGAAACAATTAAAACCACAGCTCTGTGTCACTCACTTGGTGGTAAATTTTGCCAGTAGTGATCCAAGTCTTCCCTTTTCCACTGGAAAATAAGTCCTACGATTAAACAAAACAAAAAGGTGGCAAAATTAACAAGCTCCTGACAACTGCTGGTTTCCTGCTGTTCCTCCTCTAAAATATTGGATCCCACACTTCTCCCCCCCCCAAGAATCCATGAATTACAAAACATACGACAAACGCATCTGGTCGTTGACGGGAGAAACTCTTAGAATAATTTTTACACACCTGCCCTGTTTTTCTTCACAACTAAACTTCTACAGAACATGAAAGAGAACATGTGAGGAAGGTCAGCTTAACTTTATCCTGTCCAATTAACCTAGGCGTTAGTCACATTATAGGGGGAAAGCCCCAAGCTGTGAGACCTGATGTAACTGAATGCCTTGTGCATTAAGTTTCTTTGTTAAACTGCACCCAGTTAGATGGATTCAGATCCAAGAGAGACACAGAATCATTGGACCCTGGACAGGTGGTTTTCTTATGTCTTCCCATAAGAGTGGGGGAGATGTTTTATTTGCTAAAAACAAAATGATACAGGAGTACTTCCTCTATTCTATTCTACTGTTAGTAAAGGTAAAGGTTCCCCTGCACATGTGTGCTAGTCATTTCCAACTCTAGGGGCCGGTGCTCATCTCTGTTTCAAAGCCGAAGAGCCAGCATTTGTCCGAGGATGTCCAAGGACGTCTCCGTGGACTAGACGCCAAAGGCGCACGAGATGCTGTTACCTTCCCACCGTAGTGGTCCCTATTTTTCTACTTGCATTTTTACGTGCTTTCGAACTGCTAGGTTGGCAGAAGCTGGGATGAGTAACAGGTGCTCACTCTGCTACGTGGCACTCGGGATTCGACCCGCCAAACTGCCGATCTTCTGATCGACAAGCTCAGCGTCCTGAGCCACTGTGTCCCTCATTTTATTGTTAACCCCATACTATTCCTGTGGTAATGACTATTGCAATACATTATTGCTCCTCGATTACTGTTACTTTATGGCAGCATTTATACTGTTATTATTCTAAGAGAGCCAGTTTAGCATAGTGGTTACGGCATTAGGCTCAAAACCAGAAGACTGGGATTTCTAGCCCCACCTTAGGCACAAAACCAGTTGGGTGACCTTGGGCCAGTCGCTTTCTCTCAGCCCTAGGAAGGAGTCAGTGACAAACCACTTCTGAAAAACCTGGCCAAGAAAACCGCAGTCTCTGAGAATCAGATAAGATTGAATGAAAAACAAGCCAACATTGTTTTGCTACAATTTCCTATACAGCTTGTCCTCTCTTGATGTGATGGAATGTGTACCTGCAGGAACAAACAGGTGGGACTTTTGGCCTTGAGGGTGAAGATTCATTCTCTCAGGTTGTGGGCGGGTTTCCAAACATTTTGTTACCAGGCTAGGTAACCTCTTCAGCGGCGTTCAGGGGAAGCTCGGGAAACAAACCTTCACCCTCATATTTTAGACATATTTTAGATATTTAAGTGTGATTGATTTAAAGAAAATTACAATGGATTGAAAATATGTTTTGAATAAGAGTTAAAAGGCCAGAATGACTAGATTTATTAAATGCAATATTTAAAGATTAAATGCATTCTTAATTATGGTAAAAAAAAAAGAATGGAAAAATTTTGGAAATATGTATTAGCTTAGGGGAACCTTGGGCTTTCAGTAGTATTCTATCTTTTTATCCCTCTTTACTCTTGTTCTTTTTTTCCTCTTCCCCCCCCCCTCTTATTTATTCCTTAAGTAAGGTAAAAGTTATGGGATGGTTTACATGAGAAAAAAATAGAATCAAGTATCTAAATGTAATTAACTTTGAGAAAATCTTAACCAGTAAGAATGTCTTGACTATTGTGGGAAAAACAAATGTGAACAAGAACGGTAAGCGGGATCTATGATGAGGCAACCAGAATGACTAGATCAGGGGTGTCAAACTCAATTTCATTGAGGGCCGCATCAGCATTGCAGTTGCCCTCAAGGGGCTGGGTGGGCGTGGCCTACTGGGTGGGCGTGGCTAGAGTGCGTATGGCCTACTGGGTGGGCGTGGCCAGCTCTATATCGTTTGCATCAAGGGTGCCTATGGGGGCCTGGGCAGGAGTGGGACAGATCTGAGGGTCTCTGGCAGAAGGAGGGTCTCTGGGCCAGGGCCAAGGCAGTGGGGGCCCTTCCCTCACTGTTTCCAGGATGGCTTCGCGGGCCACATGAAACCATTTCGCGGGCCGGATCCGGCCCCCGGGCCTTGTGTTTGACATGTCTGGACTAGATAGAAAAGAAATATTATATTGTGATCATTATTTGTGGAAATATTAGAAAAAAATTTACATTCAATTGTTATCTATCAAAACAATAAGAACTGTGTTAAGGTTGGTAAAAGAGAACATTATGGGAAGAAGAGGAAATCAAGTAAAGCTGTTTTGTGGATTATAGATGATAGAAACCAATCGTTAGCGAACGTTTTTTAAATGTAAACCCAGACAACACACTGTTTACCGGCTATTAAGGTGACCATGTTAAAAAATTAATAAAATATATTATTAAAAAAAACCAAAACCTTCACCCTCATCCTACACCCGAGCCACAGATATTCTCCACTACTATTGCGAAACTTTGGCTTTCTTAGAAAAATGCTCAGATTAAGAGACTGCACTCTCTTTTTTTTCTGGGAAAACTTTGTGTGGTCCAAGGTTTTCTGCTGCTCCAGGTACACATTGTTCCATCCCACTAATGACCATTCATTTGGTGACTGTTCAGAGTTACGACTGAGTTGGGGGGAAAAAAGCATCTTAGGGCTGCCCTTGCACTTACGACCGTCTCTCCATCCCCACCGTCAGTCACATGATTGTGATTGGGACGCTTGACACTCATAGGACAACGTCTGTGACCTTCCATCCCAGCTTCCAAGATGCAAGTGGGGAAGCTGGCAGGGAAGGTCACAAGTTGCAGTCATGTGATGACTTATTTAACCACCACAGTGATTCACTTAACCACCATGGCAAAAAAAAGAAGGTAGAATTGAGTATTTTCTTGTGAGATCTCACGCAATTACTGCACCACTTAATGATGAACTTTCTGGTTTCTGTTGAGCTCTACCTGTATACAGCAGCTGGCTGGGGAATTCTGGGAGTTGAGGTCCACACATCTTAAAAGTTGCCAAGATTGGGAGCCCCTGGTGTATACTGTCCTCGAGAATATTACTACTATGCATTAACATTTCTTTCTTAAGCCTGCTCTGTCTTAAGTTGCCTCTGATTTCTTCTTTTTTTTTCCTGTTAATGGCTGCATGTAGAGCTCTTGCAATTTTTTTTATACTGTACTTTGTGTTGCTGCATTGCTATACTTCCCTTTTGCACTCTCTGCTCCTGAAGGAAAACACCGTCTTTTGTTTGGCTGCTGAACTATTTGCTGGAGGCTGCAGAGCTGCAAAAGAGCATCTCCTCCATTCTCCTCCCACAGCTGTGTCAAAGGTTGCAGCATTTATTGGCAACTCTTTTGTGTTGATGCTGGGTGGAAGACGCCGATGGGAGGAGAAGACAACCCGAGGCACCTGCAATTTTGCTAAGTCGCTTCTCCTCCACACCAGCCTCCATCATTTTTCCTTCAGAATTCCTTTTAGATATTGGAACTTCAAGGAGATTCAAATAATTCCATTTGAAACCTTGGGAGTTATTTCCTTTGGTGGTTTGTGTTTTTTGCATTTTAATACTTCCTGCTTCTCAAAGAGTCAACATTATGCCTTATAAAAAAAAATTCCAGTCTTTTCTTGCTATGCTTCACAGCAATTGCCTCTGAAGCAAAAGATCCTACGTAGTTGTCATCCTTCTGTTGATGGTCAGTGAAATGTTTACTGGTTCTAGAAGTGGCAAGGGGAGAAGCTATCTGAGAAGGGGGAAAAGAGTACTACTGTATTCATATTTCTGGAAGGGACCTTGGAGATCATCTAGTCCAGCCCCCTGCTCAAGCAGAAGACCTTACACAGAAGACCTGGAGGCGGTCCGGGTCTGGATGGGGAGGAACAGGCTTCAGCTCAACCCTGACAAGACTGAGTGGCTGTGTGTGTTGGCATCTCGGGAAACGCAGATTATTCCATCTCTTAATATGGGGGGTGAGTTACCCCCCATAGATCGGGCTCGCAACTTGGGGGTCCTTCTAGATTCACAGCTCTTTTTAGAAGATCATATAGGAGCTGTGACTAGGGGGGGCCTTCGCCCAGGTTCGCCTGGTGCGCCAGTTGCGGCCCTATCTAGACTGGGATGCCTTGCGTACAGTCACTCATGCGCTCGTGACCTCTCGTTTGGACTACTGCAACGCTCTCTACATGGGGCTGCCCTTGAGGACCACTTGGAGGCTTCAACTGGTACAGAATGCAGCCGCGCGAGTGGTGTTGGGGGTCTCCCGATACTCCCATGTTACACCTCTGCTCCGCGAGCTGCATTGGCTGCCAGTTGCCCTCCGGGTGAGATTCAATTATTGTATTATATTGGGCATAATTATTTAATTCTTTTTAACTTTTGTATTTATATTTTGATATTTATTGCCCTGTACACCGCCCTGAGTCCTTCGGGAGAAGGGCGGTATAAAAATTTAATAAATAAATAAATAAATAAATTTGAGACAAATGGCTGTTCAGTCTCTTAAAAACCTCCAATATTGGAGTACCTACAATTTCTGAAGGCAAGCCATTCCACTGGTTAATTGTCCCCCCTGTTAGGAAGTTTCTCCTTAATTCCAGGTTGCTTCTCTCCTTGATTAGTTTCCATCCATTGTTTCTTGTCTTGCCTTCAGGTGCTTTGGAGAATAGGTTGACCGTTCTTTGTGGCAGCCCCTTAAATACTGGAATACTGCTATTGTGTCACCCCTAGTCCATCTTTTCTTTAGATCAAACAAACTCTTTGTTTGTTTCCCATCTTTTATTATTTTTTATAAATAACTGAAGGTCGGGAACATACCAATTACTCTCCCTAATTTTCCCCACAACAATAATCCTGTGAGGTGGGTTGGATTGAGAGAGATTGACTTTCCCAAAATCACCCAGCTGGCTTTCATTCCTACAGTGGGACTAGAACTCATCATCTCCTGGTGATTGGCTCAAAGTCATCCAGCCAGCTTTTATGCCTAAGGCGGGACTAGAACTCACAGCCTCCTGGCAATTAGTCCAAAGTCATCCAGTAGGCTTTCATGCCTAGTGCCTTAACTACTAGACCATTAACGGCTCATGAATACATGCTCCATGGTCACTGATTGACATATAGCTCAGAGTAGCATATAAAATGACAACTGGCAAAAGAATAAAATATAATCAAATAGAGGCAGCTTGCAGACAGAAGCAATTGATCCAGAAGGACTCCCCATATCTCTTGACTGAATGCCTGGGAAAAGGCTGGTCTTCCTAGCCTTTCAGAAGACCGACAGGCAGGGCCATTTGGATCTTGGGAAAATGATGTCCCACAGGAACAGCAATAGAACAGCAATAGAAAAGGCACACGGCTCAGATCCCATCAGATGACATTGATTAATGGATGGGACCTGGCACATGTCAACCTTATCAGATTGTACAGGTAGTCCTCAACTGACCCCAAAATTTGTGTGGTTCAGTGAGACATTTGTTAAGTGTGTTTTGCCCCATTTTGCGACCTTTCTTGCCACAGTTGTTAAGTGATTCAGTGCAGTTGATAAGTTAGTAATCCAGTTATTAAATGAATCCGACTTCCTTGTTGGAAAGTCACAAAAGGCAACCCCATGACCTTGGGACACAGCAACGGTCATAACTATGAACCAGTTGCCAAGCATCTGAATTTTGATCACATGATCATGGGGTTGCTGCAAAGGTGGTAATTGTGAAAATGGTCGTAAGTCACATTTTTCAGTGCCGTTCTAACTTCGAACTGTCACTAAATGAACTGTTGTAAGTCGAGGACTAGCTGTATTAGATGAGCAGGAGCAGCTGGAGATAGGTTGTCTCATACAAAACGCAAGCAAAGCCAGAGCAAAGGGTTTGAGAGGGCAGCCTTGGCCATGGCTCACTGGAGCTGATAGACCAGGGGTAGGCAACCTTGGCTCTTTTATGACTCGTGGACTTCAACTCCCAGAATTCCTGAGCCAGCATGGCTCAGCTTGGAAACCTCTCCCTTTCCCCTCAGGATGGCTGGCTCAGGAATTCTGGGAGTTGAAGTCCACGAGTTATAAAAGAGCCAAGGTTGCCTACTTCTCTGCTCTCCTCGGTTGAGAATTCTTGGATGCTGCTTAGCTACTGGTCCTGCAGAAAGGCCATTGTGTGATGTGGACACAAAATAACCCTCCCTTTTCTCAGAATTAGCATACCAGGAAAGTGTTTCTCCAAAGCTGGCACACGGCTCTGTTTGAAGGGCCCGCGACTTCCAAAGTCTGATCATTACGGTAGATAGATGACCAAGTTTCTAACTCTGTATATTTTTCTGCCTGAATCCCCCACCCTTGTAGTGACTGTTACCTGTTTATGATCGAGGGCAGCACGAATTCAAGGAACGATTCCTTCAGAGGGACGAAGGGCAGGAGTCCAAGATACCAGAGACAAAGCAGGGCGATGACTCTCTTCCTGGAGAAGATGTAGGGCATGTCTTTGTTCTGGAGGATAAATAACATTTATTTTTATTTTAGACAGCGGGAGGATTTTGTCATGCCTACACTTCAAGTCCTAGGAAGGTTTCTGCCCTTCATCCCACTGCTTTGTTTTCTAGCTCGCTGAGTATCCAAATGCCCCAGGGAATTCTTGCCCTGACTTGGCAAACACAACTGCTTAACACAGTCTTTCCATCTTGCTTGGTGGATATAGGGAACTGCTGTCTGATGCTTATGCAGAATTGGAAAAAGCAGGTGTAACATGTTGGTCTACAAAGAAAGCTTAAGGAGAGAAAGGAGAAAGGGAGGGAAGTTTTTAACCATGCTCTAATGCAGGGGTGTCAAACTGCCAACCCACGGGCCAGTTGCATTGTGCTGAGGCTACGCCCACCCCAGCTCCAGCAATGCAAAAAAAGTCTCGATACATCACGACATGCCACGTGACACGGCGAGTTTGACCCCCGTGCTCTAATGTGTTACAAGTAATCCTCGACTTACAACCACAATTGTGACAGGAACTTTCCCACTGCTACATAAGGTGGTCTTAAGTGAGTTGTTGTGCCTAATTTTATGACTCTTCGGCTGTGGTTGATAAGTGAATCACACACTTGTTAAGCGAGTCTGGCTTCCCCCCGTTGACTTTGCTTGTCAGAAGCTCTCATGACTCTTGAGACACAGCAACGGTCATAAATACAGGACAGTTGCCAAGCACCTGAATTCGTAACAGTGGAGATGCTGCAACATTTGTAAGTGTGAGGTAAGTGACTTTTTTTCAGCACCATGGTAACCGGGTCACTAAATGAATGCTTGTAAGTAGAGGAGGACTTCTGTTAAGGGATATTTTATTTACTGCTGTCTGAAGAATTGGAAAAAAAAACTTACATTATCTTTATGCAGCCTGAATCTTTAAGCCAGGGGTCTTCAAACTTGGCCCTTTTATGACTCGTGGACTTCAATGCTGAGGAATTCTGGGAGTTAAAGTCCACGAGTCATAAAAAGGCCAAGTTTGGAGACCCCTGCTTTAAGCAAAAAAAGTGTTTGTAAACATAAAATGTGAAACTGGAGAAAAAGACATTTTATACGCACAGCTTTGTGGCATTTTTTAAGTATTCGATCCTGTATGGAGGCCCAGATGGTGATGTGGGAACGATGGTATTTCTGGACAAGATGCGCTACCTGTGTTCACAGAAAGAAGGCAAAATAACACATACTCAGATAACGGATTTCTAGAAGGAATGTCAAGTTTTTAGTTGCAGAAGCACCAATCAGATGAGTGAAAAGGGAGTCTGAAGCCACCAATCGGGGTTTCTCTGTTGGGCATTGATTTGGGCAAAGGTAGTCTTACGCATTTTCCTACTATATTGTGGAGCTCTACAGACATTCAGCTTCTTCTAACACCTTGATGTGAACACTGATATGAATACAGGTAGTCCTCAACGTACGACCACAACGGAGCCCAAAATTTCATTTGCTAAGTGAGAAATTTGTTAAGTGAGTTTTGCCCCATTTTACAACTTTTCTGGCCGTGTTTGTTAAGTGAACCACTGCAGTTGTTAAATTAGTTAAGCGGATCTGGCTTCCTCATTGACTTTGCTGGTCAGAAGGCCGCAAAAGGGGATCCCACGACCCCAAGATACTGCATCTGTCATAAGAATGAATCAGTTGTCAAGCATCCGAATGTAAATCACGTCACCGTGGGAATGCTGCAACTGTCATAACTGGGAAAAATGACAAGTCATCTTTTCCCCAGTACCGTTGTAACTTTGAACAGTCACTAAATGAGCTGTTGTAAGTCAAGGACCATACCTGTATGTCGGGCTCCCAATCCGCTAGCCAGGACTGTGGCCACCTGTACTCTCGGCACAAGGATGACAACTTGAAGACCATAGGCTAATTATAGCTCTCTTTATTCTTTTACTGCCTCTAAAGCTTCAAAGTTCATAGTACCATAAAATACAGGTAGTCATCATCTTATAATCACAATGGGGACCAGAATTTCCACTGATAAGCCATTTTTAAATGAGTTGTGCCCGATTTTACAACTTTTTTGCCATGATTAAGTGAATCACTGCAGTCGTTAAGCAAATCTGGCTTCCCCCATTGACCCTGTTTGTTGGGAGCCATCTGAGAAGGTTGCAAATGGGATGAAGTGACCCTCAGACGCTGCAACCACCATAAATACATGCCAGTTGCCAAGTGTCCAAATTTTGATCAGGGGGATGCTACAATGACTGTAAGTGCAAGGACCGGGTCATAAATAACTTTTCTTCACAACTTCAGAACAAATGGTTGTAAACTGAGGACTCTCTGTTGTTATATGGTCAAAAGGACGTAAAAATTGTGGTTCTTTTGGTTTTGGTGACTCCGGCAGCCTGTGATATTCCTGGTCCTAGCAAAACTGAAAGCCTTATACAAAATTAGTTATCTCTCAGGAGAAGACTGCCAGTTCCTGCTCTAAATTATGATTCCATAATTCAATGTTGTGAATATTTCTTGACACTATGTAAGCCTTTGATTACTTATTTCCTTTCCTCTATGGCTGCCATTTTTATGTAAAATCCCAGATATGTTTTAAAACCCATGGAAAGTTCATTCCTGTAGCAAACTTTTTTTTTCTTCAAAATGATGAATCCAAATTTCTCAACAGATTTGAGCAGCCTCAGATGAAAGAGTTAACTGCAGAAGTGGAATGAGACCTGGGAGGTCAACATCTTCCTGGATGTTCTATATATTCTTAGGAATGTGACTGAATTACAGGAATGAGAGAACAGCAATAGAAATAGAAATAAGAATAGAAATAATAGAATAGAATAGAGTAGGGTAGGGTAGGGTAGGGTAGGGTTGGATATTTTTTTATTGACCAAGTGTGATTAGACGCACAAGGAACACCTCTACTATTAACGTTATTTTTGTCTGCTAGAAAAATAGAAAGTGTCCTGTATCTTAATTGATAAGAGATTTTCAAGTTGAATATGGTTCTGTGCATGGGAGAGACTGTTTTGGTGAATAACATAGCTTCATGTTGACAGGTATAAAAGCAAGAGAGATGTAGAGGCTGGAAGGTGGACATTGGCCAAGGTCTGTGCTCCATGCAAAATGGTGCTGGAGATGTTGGGCAGGAAAGACATTTGAATAGCTCAGTTGGGTTTCTTACCTGATGGATGAGCTCATCATTATCCTCTTTAATTTCAATGTTAATCGGGACTGAAGGGAACTGCTCAAAAACCTCTTCCAAACGAGGAATCTGATGATCAGTGCCATGGGAGAAGCTTCCTGTTAGGAAGGGTAGGTTGAGGGTTACTACAAAGAACTGAGCATTTTTCTCAGGGACAAAGAGAACAGATGATTTGCTTTCTACCACAGTGCATTTTCCCCCAAAGCAACTCATAGTCCTACTCACCTGGAGCAAATGTCACCTCCAGAGAAGACAGATAGTGTGGCAAATCCTAGGGAACACAACCAATGAGAGTAAGGAGTGGTAAGAGTGGTTTTGAGAGAGATTTGCCATATGTGTTGAAAGGAGGGAATGGAGAGCAGGCCTTCCTAGAAGTTTTGGGAGAAGCTCTTTGGTTCTCCCCATAGAGCTAGAACCATTGTTCAAAGGGAGTAATATGGAAGTTATCTTGTTTCTGGAAAACGGGTAAAGCCCTTGGGGTGCAGTGGTTGGAATGCTGAAATAGGAGTGATAAGGTCCAAGCTAGATCCATTTGTAGGAGATCAACACCTTCATCCAAATGCAGCCTTATTCTGTCGTGACCCAAGCTTCACCTCTTTCGTTATGTGATATCGTGTTGTGCTCTCAAAAGTGGTGAAGCTTGCATTGTGATGGCACAATGGTGGTTTTGTCAAGGATCATTATATCATTACAATGGTGCCCAACCCAAACACAAGCCCTCTCCCAGTCATACATTTCACGAGGTGACTTTGGGCGAATCACACACACTCTACCCAACATAGCTCAATGGGATATATATTAACACTCTCCATTGTTAACACTTATATAGATAGATAGATAGATAGATAGATAGATAGATAGATAGATAGATAGATAGATAGATAGATAGACAAAGGTAAAGGTTCCCCCGCACATGCGTGCTAGTCGTTTCCGACTCTAGGGGCCGGTGCTCATCTCCGTTTCAAAGCCGAAGAGCCAGCACTTGTCCGAGGACGTCTCCGTGGTCATGTGGCTGGCATGACTAGATGCCAAAGGTGCATGGAACGCTGTTACCTTCCCACCGTAGTGGTCCCTATTTTTCTACTTGCATTTTTACGTGCTTTTGAACTGCTTGGTTGGCAGAAGCTGGGACGAGTAACAGGTGCTCACTCTGCTACGCAGCACTCGGGATTCGACCCACCAAAGTGCCAACCTTCTGATCGACAAGCTCAGCATCCTAACCCACTGAGCCTCCGTGTCCCTTTATATATATATATATATATATATATATATATATATATATATATATATATATATATATATATATATATATATATATATATATATATATATATATATATATATATATATATTGTATATATATATATATATATATATATATATATATATATATATATATATATATATATATATATATTGTGTATATATATATTGTGTATATATATATATATATATATATATATATATATATATATATATATATATATATATATATATATATATATATGTGTGTATAAATAATGACTTAATAATGGGAAACAGTCTGGGAACATTACATATGTCGCCTTAAAATCTTGCCTTAAAATCTGTCATAGAATGGAACTGAATAAACAACCCAAAGCCAGAGCACGTGGGGGACCAGGGATCTAGAAACGCTCACCTTATAGTATGTGAGGCTGATATCAATGTTGTGCCCTGTCTGGCGTTTCAGATTTTCATCATGGGACACAACCACAACCCCATCTTTCGTTATGTGGCAATCCAGTTCAAGCAGGTTTGTCCCCTGGCTCACTGCACTGGGAAGATGCAAAGATTGGCAAGAGAAGTTGAAGGACAGGATTAGTGCAGAAGAAGGGCAAGTTGAGGTAGAGTGGAGATTGCATTACTCACTTTTTAAAGGCGCCCAAAGTGTTCTCAATCTGCTCTCCAGCACCTGAAGAGGAAATCAGATTCCAAGAAACTTTATCTTGGGCAGTCTACCTCCTTGGAAGGTAGGTTCTGCTTTGGGCTTTAGGAATGTGGCTTTACAAGTCTTGAGACTACCGCGGAGCAGGAAGAAATGCAAATATCCCACCTGCCCACTTCTCAAGAGGAGAAGCAGAGGCAGGAGTCTCATGACTTATTGCTTTTCTCCCTGCTTCCCTCATTCATCCTTGACTTGCAGCTGAGGTGGACATGCTGGCCTCTCCAGCCTCCCTCTAGCTGCCCACAAAGCCACTCTATCAAAATACCCAATTTACACCTCACAACTTACCACCCCTGTGAGAGACATGCAAGCATCGAACGGGAAACCTGTGCGGTTTGTGAAGGAGATGTGGCTTCTTCCGAAGACAGTGAGATGCCAGCGCGTAGATTCCCAAGGCAGGTAGCCCATAGAGGAGCACGTTGCAGCTCATTGTGGTATGTGGCAACGAGGAAGCAGGTGGTTAGTATTTCTGAGGTTGGTAAATTAAAGCAAGGAGCAGCAACCAGGAGCTGGGACACTCAGATGCTCTGGAATGAGAAGCGCTCCTGGTTTTCTCAGCAAGAAAAGTAGGGATTAGGTCATCTGCAGAGAGCCTGGAAAAAGTCGGTAGGTGAAATCAGGTAGATTGGAAATCCTGATTTGCTGGTGCCATGAATCTTGAATGCTGTAGGTAAGCAAGGCAGTGAAGGGCAGGAGTAGGAGTTAATGGGTGTGTAGAAGCAAAGGTCAGAAACGTAACCCTCCCCTTTGCTACCAGCACCTGCCCATCATGACTTTTTACCTATTGGTTTTTAGTGTGTGTGTGTGTTTACAGGTCACATGGTCATAAATGGGCACACATGGTTCGGCCCCTCCCAGCCTTCTGCCAAGCTGCTTATGTTGTCATTTTGCCACACCCGTGGGGGGAAAAAAGCCGCTTTCTTGACAGGAGAATCAAGACAGGATTGGGCCTACTTGCTTCTACCTTCTGTGCCCTCAAGAATTGGACTCCACTTTCGGATCTGGACACCTGTCTCCTTCATCACCGTGCACACCTGGAGACTTCTGGAAGCCACACAGATCCCATCTCCACAGTTACATAAACAAAGGAGGATTGCCTTGTGGCCTGTGGAAGGTTCCCTTCCAATGGCGATATACTTGCTTCAGAAAAGGGATTGGTTTATTTCTTGAGACAGCTGTAGAGAAAGAAAGCACAATATTTTCACCACACCTACGGTGGTCCCCTTTGTGGCTAGCTGGTGGCATTTGTGTGTGTCAAAAACTCTTCGTGTAAGAACTGTTTTCAATTTTTCCTAAGTCAAAGAATCTGGATCCCATCGCTTGTAAAAACCAAACGCTCACCGTCCCCCTAAAGCAAAGGTCTGCAACCTTGACAAATTTAAGACTTGTGGACTTCAGCTACCGGAATTCCTCAGCCAGGTTGCAGACCCCTGCCCTAAAGGGCATTCATATCTTTATACAGGCAGTCCTCCACTTAAAACTGTTCATTTAGTGACCATTCAAAGTTACAGCGGCACTGAAAAAAGTGACATGAGGATTATTCACACTTAGGACCACTGCAGCATCCCCACGGTCACATGATCAAAATTCAGATGCTTGGCAACTGGTTCGTATTTGTGACAGTTGCAGTGTCACAGAGTCATGTGATCACCTTTTGCAACCTTCTGACAAGCAAAGTCAATGGGGAATCCAGATTCCCTTGACAACCATGTTACCAACTAGCAGTGCTTCATCTTAACTGTGACAAGAAAGATCGTAAAATGGGGCAAAACTCACAATAAATGTCTCGCTTAGCAACACAAATTTTGGGTTCAATTCTGGTCCTAAGTGGAGGACTGCATGTATTTTAAATTGTGTTAATCCTTTATGGTAAATGTTAAGGGCTTAATTGAATGTTCAGTGATGGTGCCCCACTTAGATTGCTAGTGAAAGTCTTTTTAATGTGCAGCTCATATGACGTCACAACCTTTATTTTTTTTTGAGGTACTTTCCTCTTTGTTCTCTGTCTTATGCCAGGGGCAGCCTTAATATGTCTGTAGCAATTTGGGCATTGAAGTGTTTTTTCCATCTTTAAACCTTTTGCCATGGATGTAGCATATTACTGCAGGGTATGGTCAGAAAATTCTTAGAGAAATATTTCTCAGTCTTGACAAATGTGCTAGCAAGGGAATTCTGGGAGTTGAAGTCCACACATCTTAAAGTTGCCAGAATTGAGAACCACTGAGGGTGTAAAAGGCCCTGCCCCTCTTAAGTAACTAGAGCAGGGGTGTCAAACTGCCGGCCCAGGGGCCGGACGCGTCATGAGAAAACCGCGCCCGCCCATTGCCGACAATGGGGAAAAAGCTCCAATATGTTGTGCGATGTCACAGGACATCGTGAGTTTGACATGTCTGAACTAGAGCAAGGGTCTTCAAACCTGGCCCTTATATGATTTGTGGACTTCAACTCCCAGAATTCCTTAGCCAGCGAAGAACTACCTTTATGCTATTCCACTGCTGATTCTTTTTTAGCTTTGATGTTTTTAATATATAGTACGATATCATCACATCACCTGGAATGGCAGGAAATTATAATGAATCCAGCACTGTCTGAGTGAACCATACAGAATTAAGAACCCATACGGCCTTTTAATAATAGGTATAGCTTTCTTCCAAAGAGTGCTCAGCCCTCATTTTAAAATGCTAAGGTTCACCTGCAACACCAGTGACCCATAAGCCAAGATTTCCATTTGTCAAAACCAAGATTACATTGTCACTTTCTATCCAAGGGCCAAATAAAATAAAAGGGCCAAGTTTGAAGACCCCTGTACCAGAGTGCGCATGCCTATGATTGTTTGATTCCCTGTTTGGCTTGGATAGAAAGTGACAATGTAATCTTGGTTTTGACAAATGGAAATCTTGGCTTATGGGTCACTGGTGTTGCAGGTGAACCTTAGCATTTTAAAATGAGGGCTGAGCACTCTTTGGAAGAAAGCTATACCTATTATTAAAAGGCCCTATGGGTTCTTAATTCTGTATGGTTCACTCAGACAGTGCTGGATTCATTATAATTTCCTGCCATTCCAGGTGATGTGATGATATCGTACTATATATTAAAAACATCAAAGCTAAAAAAGAATCAGCAGTGGAATAGCATAAAGGTAGTTCTTCACTTACCACCATCCCTCTAGTAACCATTTAAAGTTATAACAGCACTGGAAAAAATGAGTTATTTTATTTATTTATTTATTTATTTGGTTTTATATACCGCCCTATTCCCGAAGGACTCAGGGCGGTTTACAGGACAAAGTTAAAAAACAATATAAGTTAAAATAGAGTTAAAATAAAATTAAATAACAATTAATAGCCCCAAAAGTTAAAAATTTAAAACCCCTCAGTCAAGGCCAGATAAATCAAATAACCAGGTTTTTAGGTCCCGGCGAAACGAACGAAGGTCGGGGGCAGTCCAGAGATCCACAGGTAGATCATTCCATAGGGCAGGCGCACCCACAGAGAACGCCCTTCCCCTGGGAGCGCACAGGACGATGGGAAGTTGATGCTGGCAGCAGGTGCTCCCTAAGATAATCTAGACCCATGCCATTTAGGGCTTTATAGGTCATCACCAGCACCTTGAATCTCACCCGGAGGACAACTGGAAGCCAATGCAGCTCGCGGAGGAGAGGTGTTACACGGGAGTATCGGGAAACTCCCATCACAACTCGTGCGGTTGCATTCTGCACCAGCTGAAGCCTCTGAGTGGTCCTCAAGGGCAGCCCCATGTAGAGAGCATTGCAGTAGTCTAACCGGGAGGTCACGAGCGCATGAGTGACTGTGCGTAGGGCATCTCGGTCCAGATAGGGCCGCAACTGGCACACCAGGCGGACCTGGGCAAAAGCCCCCCTGGTCACGGCTCTTATATGATCTTCCAAACTGAGCCATGAGTCCAGGAGGACACCCAAGTTGCGAGCCCTATCAACGGGGGGGTAACACCTCACCCCCCATAGTTAACGATGGACAAAACTGGTTCATCCGAGATGCCGGTATGCACAGCCACTCAGTCTTGGCAGGATTGAGTCGAAGCCTGTTTCTCCCCATCCAAACCTGGACCGCCTCTAGGCAACGGGACATCATGTCGAGGGCATCACTGGGTTGGTTCGGGGTGGAAAGAAAAAGCTGCGTATCATCAGCATACTGATGATACCCACCCCAAAACCACGAATGAGCTCGCCCAGTGGCTTCATGTAGAGGTTGAACAAGAGGGGAGAGAGGACCGACCCCTGAGGGACTCCACAAACGAGAGGCCTCGGGGCGGACCTCTGCCCTCCCATCAACACCGACTGCGAGCGGCCCAGGAGGTAGAAGGAGAACCACTGTAAAACAGTGTCCCCCACTCCCAACCCCCTGAGACGCCGCAGTAGGATACCATGGTCGATGGTATCAAAAGCCGCTGAGAGATCTAACAGGACTAGGACAGAGGAACAACCCCTGTCCCGAGCCTGCCAGAGATCATTCACCAGCGCGACCAATGCCGTCTCCGTGCTGTACCCGGGCCTAAAGCCCAATTGGTACGGGTCCAGATAATCAGTTTCCTCCAGGAACAAAGGAAGCTGATGCGCCACCACGCTCTCAACAACCTTCGCTAAAAAGCGAAGGTTGGAGACCGGACAATAGTTGTTTAAAACAGCCGGGTCCAGAGCAGGCTTCTTGAGGAGGGGCCTCACCACCGCCTCCTTCAAGGCGGCAGGAAAGATACCCTCCCTCAAAGAAGCAGTTATTACTGCCTGGAACCAGCCTCGTGTGTCCTCCCGAGCTGCATACACCAGCCAGGAGGGGCACAGGTCCAATAAACACGTGGTGGAACTCAGTCTCCTCATGATCCTGTCCACTTCATCTGGGGTCACAGGATCGAATTCATTCCAAATGATGTTCTCAAGACCGCTCGATTCCTCCCCGTCAGTCTCTGCCCAGTCAGAATCCAGACCGGTCCGAATCTGAGCGATCTTGTCTGCAAGATGATGACTAAACTCCTCGGCCCGTCCCTGCAAGGGCTCCTCCCTCACCTCCTGATTAAGGAGGGAGCGGGTCACCCTAAACAGGGCGGCTGGGCGATTATCTGCGGACGCGATGAGAGCAGCGAAGTAATTAGACTTCGCTGTCCTCATCGCCGCGAGGTAAAACCTTGTAGTGGTTCTCAACAGCAATCGGTCAGATTCAGACCGGCTGGATCTCCAACTGCTCTCCAGAATCCGTCTCCAACGCTTCATCTCCCGGAGCTCCACAGAAAACCATGGGGCCAATCGGGATCTGCACCGGATCAGGGGTCGCAAGGGTACAACGCGGTCGAGCACCTCGGCAACCTTTTCCCAGGCGTCCACCAAGGCGTCGGCCGGGCTGTGAGTGAGGGAGATAGGTATAGACCCAAGCGCCGTTTGGAACTGTTCCGGATCCATTAGGCGCCTGGGTTGGAACCACCTGGTCGGTTCCGTAGCCCAGCAGCGAGGGGTAGCAAAACCGAAGACCAACTCCAGGAGATGATGATCGGACCATGACAGGGGGACAATCGTTGGCGAGCCCCCTCCCAGATCATCAAACCACTGTCCAGATAGAAAAACTAGGTTGAGAGTGTGACCCCCCCCATGAGTCGGACCCTGAATTATTTGGGTCAGGTCCATGGCCGTCATGGAGGCCATGAACTCCCGAGCCAACTCTGATGACCTCCCCAGGGAAGGAAGGTTAAAGTCACCCAGAACTATAAGTCTGGGAAACTCAACCACCAACCCTGAAAGGGTGTTGAGAAGCCCAGGCAGGGCCGTTGCTACACAGCTGGGCACCAGGTATGTCAGCAACAAGCCCAACTGAGCTCCAGGTCCACACCTCAGGAGGAGTGACTTATGACCATTTTTTCCACCCTTATGACAGTTGCAGCATCCCCACGATCATGTGATCAAAATTTGGATGCGTGGCAACTGACCTGTGTTTATGACGGTTGCAGTGTCCTGGGATCATGTGATCCCTTTTTG
Organism: Vipera berus; assembly: GCF_964194415.1. Lineage (NCBI taxonomy): Eukaryota > Metazoa > Chordata > Lepidosauria > Squamata > Viperidae > Vipera > Vipera berus. The sequence continues at coordinate 15,776,940 of NC_138205.1, forward strand.
CAACCTCTTGACAAGCAAAGTCAGTGGGGAGGCCAGATTCACTTCACAGCTGTGTTACTAACTTAGCAATTACAGGGATTCACTTAACAACTGTGGGGAGAAAAGTCATAAAATGGGATAAAATTCACTTAGCAAATGTTTTGCTTAGCTACACAAACGTTTGGCTCAACTATGGTCATAAGTCAAGGACGACTGTATTGTATCTCACAACTTTTCATGAAACCTTTCCAGACATGATAAAAATAGACCATCTTCCATCAAGCAATTTTTGGAAGAACAAGATGCTACAATGACCTGTGGCTGGACGCTCCAGGTATTTATTTATTTTTAATGTTGATTATTTTTATCCAGTCCAGTCTGCTGCAAAACTAGCTTGTGGGCAGATAAAGCATTAGTTGTCCATGTTTCTTTTTATATTCTATTCGCTTAAGGGAGTAGGTGGGCAAGATATAAATGACAAAACTAAATAAATGGAAAATAGGTACCCTCTTTCAGAAGTATAAATAACCAGAAGATGTGAAAGATCTTATTAAAAAGGACTAATCCAGTTAAAAATAATGAATCACAATAATTAAGGTCTACTGAAACACAAACAGTCTGATGGAGCCCAAAGAGCACATTATTATTAATAAAGAATAATTAAAGAAATATTGTGGTCCTCAATGGAACTGCATCTACATGGAAGAAAGTGTGTAGTGGGGTGCCCCAGGGCTCTGTTCTGGGCCCATCATCTTCATTAATGATTTGGATGAGGGGATAGATGGGGAACTCATCAAATTTGCAGACGACACCAAGCTGGCAGGAATAGCCAATACTCCAGAAGATAGGCTTAAAATACAGGAGGATCTGGACAGACTCAAACACTGGGCGCTATCTAACAAAATGAAATTCAATGGTGAAAAAAGTAAGGTTCTACATTTAGTCAGGTATTGTATAGGTGGTACCTTGCTCAATAGTAGTAACTGTGAGAGGGATCTCGGAGTCCTAGTAGACAATCACTTCAAAATGAGCCAGCAGTGTGCTGCAGCTGCCAAAAAAGCCAACACAGTACTAGGCTGCATTAACAGAGGGATAGAATCAAGATCACGTGAAGTACTAATACCACTTTACAATGCCTTGGTAAGGCCACACCTGGAATACTGCATCCAGTTTTGGTCACCACGATGTAAAAAAGATGTCGAGACTCTAGAAAGAGTACAGAGAAGAGCAACAAGGATGATTGGGGGACTGGAGGCTAAAACATAGAGGGAACGGTTGCTGGAATTGGGTATGTGTAGTTTAACGAAGAGAAGGGTGAGGGGTGACATGATAGCCGTGTTCCAGTATCTCAGGGGCTGCCACAAAAAAGAGGGAGTCAAGCTATTCTCCAAATCACCTGAAAGCAGGACAAGAAGCAATGGATGGAAACTAGTCAAGGAGAGAAGCAACCTAGAACTAAGGAGAAACTTCCTGACAGTTAGAACAATTAACCAGTGGAACAACCTGCCTCCAGAAGTGAATGCTCCAACACTGGAAGTTTTTAAGAAGTGACTGGACAGCCATTTGCCTGAAATGGTATAGGGTTTCCTGCCTGAGCAGGGGGTTGAACTAGATGACCTCCAAGGTCTTCTTCTTCTTCTTCTTCTTCTTCTTCTTCTTCTTCTTCTTCTTCTTCTTCTTCTTCTTCTTCTTCTTCTTCTTCTTCTTCTTCTTCTTCTTCTTCTACTACTACTACTACTACTATTATTATTATTATTATTATTATTATTATTATTATTATTATTATTATTATTATTATTTATTAACACACCGTAGTTGGAAGGGACCTTGGAGGTCTTCTAGTCCAATCATTTGCTCAGGCAGGAAACCCTATACCATTTCAGACAAAAGATTGTCCAATCTTTTCTTAAAATCTTCCAGTGTTGGAGCGTTCACAGAATATTATTTCTCTGAATTATCATTATTGTGTTTGGTGGGTTTTCTGGATGAACGTCCATCCATCGTGCACAAGCACTGGAACTGTGTGTGCCATTAATCGGTTTCTCTCACCCAGTGTTTATCATCCTTGGCAGCTTGAAGATGGCTGGACTTCCAGGCTGGGGAATTCTGGGAGTTGAAATCCACCCATCTTCAAGTTGCCAAGGTTGAAAAAGACTGCTCTAATCTGATACCCTTCAGGCAGGTTGACATACAACTGTCACTGCTGCCAGTCAGGTCTCCTATTGACTGTTGAAAAGGCTGTTTTCAGTAATTAATTACATTTTTCTGAATTATCTCTCAGGAGTAGGCTAGATTCTTCCTCATGAGATCTCCTAGGCCCTGAGGTTCCCGAGGATGACAATTTTGTCAGCCACCTGAAACTCTTGGATGAGATCATTTAGGAGTGATAATCTGTGGGTGTAAAAAATATGTACACGATACTGACACCTCTCTTGAAAAGTGTCAGTGTTCCTGGTGCTTTTCCCTATTCCATTTTCCCCTCCCACTTGCTGACAAGAACATCTGCCATCAACTCCCTTTCCTGAATTTGTATCGGGTTGGGGTTGGTGATTCAACCCCGGATTAATATTATTTCTTTGAATTGTCAATCATCCCAAAGAGTAATAATTCTGCAAAATACTTCCATGGATGTTTCCACCTAGACGTCATCAGATTGCTTAGGTTGGAATCAAAACAAAATTGCAGTTTGCTGTAATTCAGATAACTGTCAACTTGGTGGCATCTACAAAATATTTCATCACAGTACAGGTAGTCTTCGACTTACGACCACAACTGAGCCCAAAGCTTATGTTGCTAAGTGAGCCAGTTGTTAAGTGAGTTTTTTGCCCCATTTTTACAAGCTTTCTTACCACAATTGTTAAATGAATCACTGCAGTTGAGATAGAAACGTGGTTATTAAGTGAATCTGGCTTTCCTATTGACTTTGTTTGTCAGGTCACAAAAGGTGATCACATGATCCTGGGACACTGCTACCGTCATAAATATGAGTTACTTGCTAAGCACCTAAATTATGATTACGTGATCACGGGGATGCTGCAACATTTGTAAGTGTGAAAAACCTTTTTAAATGAGGTGTGAAAAAGTCACTTTTTCCACTGCTGTTGTAACTTCAAATGGTAAATAAATGATAATCGTAAGTTGAGGACTACCTGTACTAATCTGATGTTGGGGGGGAAGGTGATATACCTATGTAAAATGTAAGATCTGAAGACATTATTGGAATTATCGATTTTGTAGGGTTTTTTTTTCCACCAAGGGGAACAATGATCTCCTTAAGGGTCTATGTTTGGTCATCCATGAGGTACTGCTATGCCTAACTCTTCCCAAAAAGGAAGAGGCCGTGCAAGGGAGGTGTTCTGTCTCTCTTGTAACTAAAACCAGATGTTCTTAGAGGCTTATTAGCCAGTGACTGGAGGAAGCGATCCCATTGCACAGGGGTAGGCAAACTTGGCCCTTTTATGACTCGTGGACTTCAACTCCCAGAATTCCTGAGCCAGCATGGCTCAGCATGAAAACCTCTCCATTTCTCCTTAGCCTGGCTGGCTCAGGAATTCTGGGAGTTGAAGTCCACGAGTCATAAAAGAGCCAAGGTTGCCTACCCCTGCCATAGCAGATTTGATGGGCCAATTGGAACCAAGCAGATTGCTGACCTTGACTGCATCGTGCCAAAACCCCTCCCTCTCCATGCAACCTAAGTGGTCCACTGCAGATGTTTTCTGCCAGGATGAGAGGGAAAATACCACTTTCACACTGGAAGACCTTAAGTTGACTTCAGGTTGCCTCAGAGATGAAGAAACACTGTTTGGGCATGTCCTCCACAAACAACGGGGCATGTTTATGGCATGGCAAACAAGACACCTGGATGAGCCTTAAATATGTGTCTATGGAGATTCTCAGTCATTCAGGTCAGGGTTGTCCCAAAAGTGCTTTTTCAAAAGGCAACTGGACTTTCTTTCTTTCTTCCTTGAAGATGTTTCACTTCTGATCCCAGAAGCTCAGAATTGAAGAAGCTTCTTGTATGAGAAGTGAAACATCTTCAAGGAAAAACAAAGTCCAGTTGCCTCTTTTGAAAATGCACCTTTGGGACAGTCGTAAAGATTGTTCTCTTTCTCTGATAAAAAGCTCTGAATAGATGTTTATTGTCATCTTTTCTGCTGCTATTGTTGCTCTGTACGTTTATAGCCTTCTTTCATTCCCAAGAGGCATTACTACACTTCTTCTAAGCATTTCCTATTTTTACACCTGCACATCTGTCCCCTTCCCTCTGCACTAATTTTTCTCCACCCTCTTTCTGATTCTCATCTCCCCTCACTGTTGTCCTTGTTTGATCATGTTTCTTACCTGGATTAGTAAATGGGGCGGGAGGGGGGGGCGGGGGGAGGAAGATGATAAGAAAGCTTTTGGATGCATAAATGCAGTTGCCTAGCAACTTTGTGGCCTATGATTACCTTTACTTCACTGTTCTAGAATAATCATAATGTATTCTGTTGAAAATTGTGAAAGATGAAATGAAGCTTATGATTGCTAGGAACTTGACCTGGGGCATCTTTTTTTGTTTGCTTTAAATTAGTTTAAACCTCCAAAATTAGATGAAGATCCTAGAGTACTGAAGAAGGGCCTTCCCAAACTCTTATGCATTATGATCAGATAATATCTTTTGATCAAGGTGAACTCAGCATTAAGTTTAAAGAAGAGTTGGAAGCAGAAGGGTGTGTTTTTATCACTGGCTTATGTACTTACAATGAAGGATTTAATTTAGATTTTAAAAATTACAGATTAAAACATTAAAAAATAATTTGAAATTGTAGTGTGTTCCAGTGATGAACATGTTATTGCAAAGGTTTATAAAATGTTAACATTTAATTTGGAAAATCAATATGTGTAACAGTATGATTCAATGGTCAAGGAACTAACACTTGAGTAATGGGAAAACATCTGGATGAAAGGTTTAACATTTACACTGAATTATAATTTAAAAGAATATTTCTATAAAATGATGTGTTGTCGGTATTTAACACCTGATAAATTGTCAAAGATGTATAAAAATGTTTCCAGAGTATGTTGGGAACGTAATGGGAAAGAATAATTTTTTAAATCATATTTGGTGGACTTGTGACAAAGCAAAAAAATAATATTGGATTTATATTTTAATTCAGAATATTTTTTTAAAAAATGAGTCTAAAATGGAAACCAGAGACTTTTCTTTTAGAACTGGCTGGTCATCTGAGCCTCCTGGCTGCAGCTGCTTCGCTTTTCTCTCCTCATTAGCCAGGCGCTCATCCAGTAGTTCCTCCAATGGTTCTCCTCTTGCCATCCATTCCTGGTGCAGATCCCCTTAGTCTTCCTGAGCCCACTCCAAAGTCCCCAGAGCTGGTTCTTCCTTGTTGTCCGAGCCAGCATCACATCTCCCCAAATTAGTGGCAAGAAAGGTGGTAAAATGGGGCAGAACTCGCTTAACAAATGTCTCGCTTAGCAATGGGAATTTTGGCCTCAGTGGTGGTTGTAAGCTGAGGACTACCTATATATTTAGAGATGCAAATCTCTAGCCAGGTAGGAAGATTTTCAAGGACTTCCTCATTATCTCTGCCATAATTCAGCCTGCAAAGTAGGCCAGTTTCTGTCAGCTCAACAGCTACCTCAGTGTTGAGAGTTAACACTCCTGAATCAGGCAAGGTAATTTCCCTTTTGAGGGAGGGGAAGGAGGAGGAGGAGGAGGAGGAGGGTGGGATGTTCAAAGGTGAAGAGAATGGCTTTCTGCTTTGCTTCTTAACACCTTCCTGAAACAAAAACAACGAACAAACAAAGCCTAGAAGCTTAAAAGAGGCCAAATGCTCTGGAGATCCTGGCAAGAAACGCTTCCCTCCCAAGCCATATTTTTTGCACCCTGAAGTTGTCCCAAGAAACCTTGTGGCTAAGAGGCTCAATAGTGTTAGAACTGAATGTTCTTATATTTATTATTTATTTATTAATTGATTTTGTATACCGCCCTATTCCCGAAGGACTCAGGGCGGTTCACAGGGCGAATTAAAACAATACAAAAAAGGAAAGATAAAATAGAATAAAATTAATACTAGCCCACAGGATTAAGACAAAGTTAAAATTTAAATTTAAAATTAATTTAATTTAAAACCCCTCAGTCCAGTCCAGACAGTTCAAACAACCAGGTTTTTAGGTCCCGGTGAAACGAGCGAAGGTCGGGGGCAGTCCGAAGTTCCATCGGGCAGTTCGTTCCAAAGGGCGGGTGCGCCCACAGAGAATGCCCTCCCCCTGGGAATCACCCGCCGGCAATCCCTAACCGGCAGAAACTTAAGGAGGCCCTCCCTGTGGGAGCACACAGGACGATGAGAAGCTGATGCTGGCAGCAGGTGCTCCCTAAGGTAATCCAGACCCATGCCATTTAGGGCTTTATAGGTCATCACCAGCACCTTGAATCTCACCTGGAGGGCAACTGGAAGCCAATGCAGCTCGTGAAGAAGAGGTGTTACATGAGAGTATCGGGAAACTCCCATTACTACTCGCGCATCTGCATTTTGCACCAGCTGAAGCCTCCGAGTGGTCCTCAAGGGCAGCCCCATGTAGAGAGTGTTGCAGTATATATATATTTATTTATTTATTTATTTATGTATTTAAAAAACTGCTGCAAGGTTTTTATATTCACAGAGGTGGAAGGATATACGAATTTCCACAATGAAAAAATGGTTTGTGAAGTTAATGGACCTGGCTGAGAGGGCAAAATGGACCGCTTTGATGAAAGATAATAATTTGACTGCTATTCTTTCTATATGGAAACCATTTTTGGACTTTTTGCTTGATAAAAAATGATATTTGGCTTTGGGATTTGATGATTTAGGTGTTTGGATTATAGAAATGTTGCGTGCTATTGGAGAGGAGTTTGTGTAGGTTTTTATGTATTTGTTTAAATTTAAAGTACACGTTTGATAATAGAAATATTTACTAGTGTTATGTATGGATTGGTACTAATGGGTAATATTTTATTTAGATGGAGAGTATGATATTGTATATTGTTATTATTTGTTTGGTATTTACTGTATATCTTTTATATTTTTAGTTTCGTATCTTCTTTTTGTTAAACTAAAACAAGTGTATTTTATCCTATAACTTCAGTCTGTATTGAAAAGATTTGGAAGTAACTTTTTAATGTTATTTTGGGTGTAGGTTTTAATGTCAGTTTTTAAAAAAAATTCTGTGGTCGTTTTCCCTTTTTGTTGTGATATCGTACTTTTGAAGCTTAGTAAAAATCCTTTAAAAAACAAAAGCAAGAACTGAACAGCCATAATTACTCATGGTTTTAGAACTTAGAATAAAAGAGTTGGAAGGGATTTGGGTGGTCTTTTAGTCCAATTCTTTGCCTGAACAAGAGACCCTACACCAGGGGTAGGCAACCTTGGCTCTTTTATGACTCATGGACTTCAACTCCCAGAATTCCTGAGTCAGCATAGCTGACTCAGGAATTCTGGGAATTGAAGTCCATGAGTCATAAAAGAGCCAAGGTTGCCTACCCCTGCCCTACACCATTCTAAACAAATGGTTATCCCACTTCTTCTTGAAAACCTCCAGTAACGGAGCACCAACAACTTCTGAAGGCAAGCAGTTCCATTGTCAGGAAATTTCTTCTAAATGCTAGGTTGCACCTCTCTTTGATAATCTTCCATCCATTACTTCTTGTTTTGCCCTCAGGTGCTTTGGAGAATCGGTTGACCCCCCCCTTCTCTTTGTGCAGCCCCTCAAACATTGGAGGTTTGCTATCCTGTCACTCCTAGTCCTTCTCTTTGCTAGACTAGACATCCCCAGTTCATGCAGCTTCATATGTTTTAGCCTCCCGCCACCTAATCATTTTTGTTGCTCTTCTTTGCATTCTTTCTAGTCTCAACATCTTTTTTGTACTGTGATGACCAGAACCGGATGTAGTATTCCAAATGTGGTCTCTCTGCACAATATAAAGCGATATTATCACTTCATGTGATTTTGATACTATCTTTCTGTTGATGCAGCCTAGGATTGCACTAGCCCTTTTGGCAGCTGCAGCACACTGTTGGCACATACTTAAACGGTTGTTAAACAGGACTTTTTAGAAAGCTTTCTCTAGAAGTGTTCGGAATCCAATCTAGCGCCTTCTGCACACTTAACATGTGCTTTGCCACTAAGCTGTAGCACTTCACACCTACAGCCTCTTTTTCCCAGCCCAGCCCAGGCAAAAGAGGAGAGTGATTCACCCAAAGCTCCCTAATGATCATGACTAAGATGCAGTTTGAACAAGTGACATTGCAGCTCAAATAATGTATTACATCAGCGCTTAACTGTCCTCCGTTTTCTTAAGAAATAATAATAGCTCTACAAATGAGCAATGCATTTAAGCATTGGTGTGCTCAGTGCTTTTTTTGTAAAAGAAAAAGGTGCCGGAACTCACACATGTCATACAACCCGCCTTGCCTACCCTACAAGGTTCCATCCAAAAAAGGTGCCGGAACTCCGTTCTGAGCGTTCTAGGACAAAAAAAGCCCTGGGTGTGCTAATAAAAGGCAACCAACCAGACAGGCTTCTGAAGGAGAAACGTATATTCTGTCTTGCCTCAGCAACAGGTGGACTGCAAAGAAATAGAAACACCTTGCTAAAAACACCTGTTCTAAAAACACCTTGCACTGGCTGATAAAGAGGAGCTAAAACTCTTTCTCTCCTTTTCTTTCTGCCAACCTTCTGCACTTAGTAAAAATATTTTGCATTGACCAAGCTTTTTAAAGAATTTCTCGCAAAGCAAACAGCATTTAGAACAGTGTTCCTTCATCTTCGCAACTTGAAAATGTGCGGACTTTCAACTCCCAGAATTCTGAGAGTTGAAGTCCACACATTTTCAAGTTTTCCAAGATTGAGGAACACTGCTTTTGAAGGTCTGTTTGATTTGCCTGCTTCAGCTTCTTTTTGTACCTTTTGGGGTTATGGGAGCTATAATTCCACCTCACCCCTGGAAAATTTTTGTTTCTGGAATACTACTGAATCTCATTTCATCTCAAATCTTTTTTTCTCTCTGGATTTGTGTATGTATGTATGTATGTATATGCATATGTATATATGTATATATATATATGCATGCTTCTTGTTGAAGCTAAAGTGAGTCATACAACCTCAAGCTGTTTTACAACAAACATTCTGCCATGATTTCCTCCAGTTGTTTAGATTAGATTCAGGGGTGTCAAACTCAATTTCATTGAGGGCCGCATCAGCATTGCGGTTGCCCTCAGGGGGCCGGGTGGGTATGGCCAGGGTGGGCATGGCCTACCGGGTGGGTGTGGCTAGAGTGCGTATGGCCTACTGGGTGGGCGTGGCCAGCTCTACATCGTTCGCATCAAGGGTGCCTATGGGGGCCTGGGCAGGAGTGGGACAGACCTGAGGGTCTCTGGCAGAAGGAGGGTCTCTGGGCCAGGGCCAAGGCAGTGGGGGCCATTCCGTCACTGTTTCCAGGATGGCTTCGCGGGCCTCATGAAACCACTTCGTGGGCCGGATCCGGCCCCGGGGCCTTGTGTTTGACATGTCTGGATTAGAAGAACAACAGTAATTAATGCTGCCTCTATTGTCCCTCATAATACAATCTGCTTACAGGCTTGCTCCACTCAGCCTGGTGAGGTGGCTGTCCTTTAAGCTTCATTTCAAATAATGCACGTTTAATATTAATAAGAGACAAATGACTCTTTTCCTGGCTGGGAAAACTAGTTTTGAAGCTCCCAGATTGTTGGAAATAAATTATAGACTCTCTTATAATAAGTTTATCCAGCTAAAATGGAAAGAAGATTCCACGAAGAGCACAAACAACTGAGGGTGTGTATTACTTGTAGCATAATGGAGCAGAAAATTTCTGGAAAAAGCTGCCAGGAAAACAGCAGGCACTAGTGTCTCTGGCTGACTCCAAGGCAAACACACACTCGCACACAGAAAATAGAAAGGACTGCATTATTTATTATGTTGGTGGCAATGTGCAATATTCAATGCTTCTTTTATAAGGAATATATATCTGGCCAACTACCTATATACCATGATATGCTAACTTTCTAACTGTATAGTTTTTTTTTAAAAAAAGCTTATATGTATGTTTGTGTGGGTACTTTGTGCGCTGCCCAGATTTGTTGAGTCTGGCAGCATACACATTTAATTTCAGTGAGGCAGCCTAAGAGTTTTTTCTGTCACCTACACCTGTTTCTCTCTGTCACCTACACCTGTTTCTGATCTAATCCTTTGGAGAACTGTGAAAACTGCCAGTAGTTGCATTTTGTAGCCTAGCCCTATGGCACCGGAGGTTTTTTTTTTTTTTAAAAAAGCATATATAAAGAAAACACCTCAAACTGGATGGTAATAACGAAGGCTTAGTAACAAAATAAAAGCAAACATACAATTTAGTTTATTAACATTGATGTCAACATTAGGAAGTGGGATGATCACCGTACAAAGACCAGGTATGTTTTGAAGCAGATGGCACAAGCATGGAATGTCATTAAGTACTAATGAGTAAATCATGGATAATGACCTGCAAAGTAATAGCCACAATCATAATGCTTATGGAAGCATAATAATCTAGCTAGCAGACAAGATTGAGATCTGCAAGTGACAAAACCACCTTCCAGTGGCTGGGTTTTTCCTACCTTAATGATTGTCTCCTTGTGGATAAAAGGCTTCCCATGATTTAAAGTCCATTTCTCAAAAGTACTGCAGTATGGGTGGGTCTATCAGCATGGCTGACTGGGGAATTCTGGGATTTGAAGTCCACACATCTTAAAGCAAGCATAAGGTTGGGAAACCCTGACTTACATGAACGGGCTGTTATTCTTCAGCTTGTGAAGCAAACTAGATCAGAGTCTGACTGCCTTCCTGCAAGAATATGCTAATGTCCTATTGTATGCCTATCTTTAAGGGACCCTCACCCATGGCAATATTTCAAACATTTTCTAAAGCCTTTAAGCCATGGCTCTAGAACATGATCCTTGTATGTCATGAAAAATGTCTCATATTTTGCTGCTACTATCTAAATAGGGCTGGAGGAACCATACAGAGATAAGCTGAGCAGCACACAAAGGATATGGTAGCGTGCAATGTTTTGGTAACGTATTATATTTCTTTGTGGCTTGGAATTCAATCATCTTTCATTTAATCATGGATGCTGCAATAGCCAAATAGTAAAGATAACTTCACCAGAATACAATGTAGTGAGAGTACAATACCTGGAGTAAGATAATATTTGGAGTAAAGATAATATTTGGAATAAAAAGTACTCCAGGAGTGATGGTAGAGAAGGGAGACTAGATTTAGGCTAAAAAAAATCTGAGTTTCCCAAGGTCCTCTGGATGGATCTGGTTTTAATTCACAACCTAACACCAATTATGGCTTTTGTATTGCAGGAAGTATTTATTTTGTACAAGTTTTCTAGTTCTCAGTCACATGGGGAATACAAGTTTATCAACCTTATGCAGAATCCAAGTTGAGAAACAGTGGAGACACCGTCAGTATATCCTGCCTTAAAGCCTTTACATCACAAGGAGCTTCCTTCCTCTTAACAGTAATTAGTAACAATCCTAGTTAATCACCAAAGGCACTGTACATTTCCTAAGCAATTGCTATAACCATTAGATGTGCAGATATCCCTAATTATTCTATGAACCACATTGAGTTGACAAACAAGTTCTTAATTCTTTCTTATAGCCAGACTCTAGGTATTTGTTTAATGTGCTTACAGTGTATTTTATCTGGAAACCTCATTCAGGTTGGTTCTGAAATAACTAGGTTATTCATAGGAGGGGGACAACTTTGTGATGCAAAGGATGGCATTTCCACTGTGATGCTTGTTCTGTTACTTTGGCAACATCATGGTTAGGTATGATGTATGAGATCATATTACCTCCTGGATAAAAGCATTATGTTATTAACGTGGCCATTTTGTCCCTGAGAAAACTGCAAAGTTGATTTTAAAAATACACAGCTAGGTTGACGATATTCTACTGAGGTTTCCTCACATTGCCTTGAGATTATCTGTAGTAGCACCTTCTTTGTATATAGGTAATCGACTTACAACTTTGTTTAGTAACTGCTCAAAGTTACACAGCACTGGTAAAAAAAGTGACGTATGATCATTTTTCACTCTTCCGACTGTAGCAGCATCCCCATGATCATGTGATCAAAATTCGGACGCCTGGCAACTGGCATATATTTATGACGCTGGCGGTGTCCCAGCGTCACGCGATCACCTTTGGCGATCTTCTGACAAGCAAATTCAATGGGGAAGCCAGATTCATTTACAACCGTGTTACTAACTTAATAACTGCAGTGGTTCACATGAGAACTGTGACAAGAAAGGTTGTAAAATGGGAGGGGGGGAAACTCGTTTAACAAACCATCTTGCTCAGCAATGGAAATTTTGGGCTCAATTGTGCTCACAAGTCGAGGACTACCTGTATTCACCTTGATCTCTGAAATAGGATGCCTGCTCAGGTTACTGACATTGTAACTGCTTTTTAAAAAGGGCTCTAATTTAACAATCCATTCCCCCCACCCCCCAAATTAAGACGTAACAGCCGCTGAAGGAATAAAGGAATGATTTATTTTAGGTCTTTATACAATCCAAAGCAGAGAAGGATGGAGAAGCATTAATTCCCTTTAATGCAAGTTCCTTCAAATGGTAACACACCCTAGGAAGAAAGCTCACTGCATATCATCACAGCTAGGACAAGCAGGCAATGCTGTCTGAACACAGAAGCTTCTCCTTCATTCAAATGGAAACTTAAGGGAAACAAAACAAACAAACAAACAAAACAAAAAAACAAACCCACATCCCAAATCCCATTGTTCTGCTTAGACGCATTTCTCATCTTTGAGAACTGGAATTTGCAGGAAAAAACAACCGTCCAAATTGTTACTGTAAAATGGCACACGTGGAAAGGGAGGGAAGAGGTGGGGCCATCTGAGCAGCAGTTTTCCTGCAAAAGCTTAACTTTCAAGGGGGCAGTGGTTCATTTCCACTCATGACGGTGAACACCCAAACAACCCCCTGAATTTCTCAAAAAAAAAAAAAAAAAAACAAACCCTTTCTACCTGGCAGAGTCTGGTGGTTTTAGGGCAGCAGGACTATCCCTTTAGAAAACAGAACTGTGATTAGTGACTTTCCCATTTTTCCATTCACACTTGCCCCAATCTGTTAAGTTCCACTCCTTGAGGCTCTCTGCTTTGCACGGTGAAGAGGGAGTTAAAAATCGGCATTTAAAAACATTGAGAAAGGAATGGAGGGGGCAGCCATGTTAGTTCGTAGCAGCAAGAAGACAAAGTGCTGTGCCATTGCAGAGGCCGACTGATTTCTCAAGGTATGCAGCGGTTTACACACACATACACACACACACGCACGCGCGCGCACACTCACCCAATTTATTAAATGCAAGGGCGGAGAAGGAAGGCAGACAATGAAAAATCTTAAGTCTCAAGGTTGAGGAAGCAGAAGAAATGTAAGGACTTCCTTTTCATCTGCACAGTTTCTTACACAACAATTAGAAGCGGAGGGAGAAATATTTGTCACTCTCAAACCAGACACTTTTTCCCCCTCATCACAGGATCTTTCCTTGCACGGCATTTCAGAAGTTCCTTAAAATGACCCACCAAGGTTGGATGGGCATTTTAGGTGTTTCAAAAATGGCATAAATCAGCTGATAAAACACCAGCACAGACATGCCCTCTATTTGTGCAGGAAGGAATCAAGGCTCCTGGATTCTTAAGGTGTGTTGCAGAAAAGCTGGGTAGGCAGAGAGTTTTAAGATTCTGCTCCCAGTTTTCAAAATGTAGTGGGGTTCAGAGGATTACAGAAGAAAGATACAAAGGCTATGTCCAGGAACCAGGATTTGATTTCAGTTGCCCTTGCTAATAATGCCCAAGGGATCAGAAAATGGCCTTGCTAAAATAGGATTAGTTTATTAACTCATTAACAAAGACAGTAAAATGCCAAAAAGAGGAGATGACACCCCTCTCGTTGCTTCGAAAAGGGATAAAGGGATGGGAGACTGTTTTCTTTTCCCTCCAGTAGGGAGGGAGCAGCCCCCCCCTTCCCCAACCTGGGCACCAGGGTCTCACCCCAACACATCACATTAAGGGGGTCCAGAGATGGGTTACCAGGGTTCACAGCCACGTAGCAAAGCGCAGTTGTACAGCAAGTCTACAGGGGCACCCTGGAGTTGGTACCCCTGAATCCTGTGTTCCCCTCAACATTCCAAAGGGGGAGCTGGGTACAGTCCCAAATCATCTCCCGGTGAAGCAGCGACCTGAAAGAAGAAGGGATCGCATGAAGATTCACCTGCTGGTGCCTGGGAGGCCTTGACCACAGCTCCGTTATCTATGGTTTCTTGTACATTAAGTTATAGCCACCTTTCATCACTGAATACCAAGGTGTTGTAAAACACAGATGTATCAGAAACAGCTCTTTTCTCTTGCCACAAAGGATTATCGGCCCAGGAGAAGAGCTGTGGCTTACCGCCCTCTGGAACATCAAAGTCTCTGAGGTAAGATCAGTCCCCACCCATCTTAACCTTCCAGAAGGGCCTTAAAACCTGGCCCTGCGGATTGGCGTGAGAGGGGCATTCCAGACTCAAGGTGGATAGTGGACAGAGAGAAGATTCCAGCTCCACCGTTTGTATTTTGCCTCCTGCCTTAGCTGCCTTTCTTAATTTCAATACTAATATCTCATTTTAATATATTTTTTTAATGTTTTATACTATTTTTATTTGTTGCAAGCCACCTAGAGTCACCAGAGGGCAAGATGGACAGCATATCAATTTAATGAATAAATAAGCCCATGGGGATACCAGGGCATTTGCTGATCTTTTTGCACAGGGCCGCTGTTTATCCCACTTGTTTCAAGAGTGAAATAGGCAAATTGATTCTTCCAAGGCAGAGGGCTCTGGGAACGGTGCCTTGCTTAAACAAAACAAAACAAAACCCTCCTGAGATTTACAAATAACCTCATGATCAGGGGATGGGACTCATAGGTTACCTCCCAGGTTGAAAGGTTTTCTGAAGGAGGGGGGCTAAATTAGCCACCCTTGAAGATGAACAGCTATACCTGCCACTGGCCTGAACAGGCTCTCAGGGCCCTTGATAGGCAGGCTGGAATCGTGCAGTTTCTTCAAATATCAGTTCTTTCAGCTTCTCTTTGGGCAAGTCATCCAGCTCCATGTCAAACCTGAACGGTTCCTCAGCAACTGGCTAGTAAGGAGAGAGGAAAAAACCCCAGAATGTAGAAATTCTCCTTTCCCAGCCACTTTTATTTATTATTTATTTATTATTTAAATTTATATACCGCCCTATTCCCATAGGACTCAGGGCGGTTTACAGGGAAAATTAAAATACATAGCATACAAAATTAAAATCAATTAAAACGATTAATTAAATTACAGTCCCTGAAGTTAAACTAAAACCCAATTAAATTAAATTAAATTAAAACCCCTCAGTAGGGCCATTAAGGCCATGACTTTCTGCCCCCTTCTCCAGTCATCCTTTGAAAACAGGGGTCTTCAAACGTAGCCCTTTTATGACTTGTGGACTTCAACTCCCAGAATTCCTCAGCCAGGCATGCCGGCAGAGGAATTCTGGAAGCCCACAAGTCATAAAAGGGCCACGTTTGAAGACAACCCCCCGTTGTAAAAGAACGACCCTCTTCCAAGAAAACAAGCCCGCACCTCATCTGAGGGGTCGTAGTACTGCTCGAGGTAAGGGTGCGCCAAAGACTCCTCCACTGTGATACGCTTATTGGGGTTAAAGGTCAACATTTTATCCAGCAGGTCCAGAGCTGAAAGGGATAAAAAAAAAGTGAAAGGATGCAGGATCAGTTGCTGGACAAACACATGGCAACAAGATTCCATTTTGTTTAGGAAAGGGACGGTTGCCATGCGCCCCCCAGTGGTAGCAGAGAGCAATGCAGGAAACGTTTGGTTTCTGAGATCATTTGTCTCCTCAGCAAGCAGATGGTCTGGAGACTGAGTGGGAGGACTCTGCCTCCCCATAAGAAAAGCCCTGCTGATTCAGACCAGGGATCTGGGCCAGCACCCTCTGTAAAGCCCACAACTCTCCCACAAAACAAAAGCAGAGTGCCTCCGAAGTGGATGGCAGCCTGTTTCCCCCCCCCCCCCAAACTTGGCAACTTAAAACGTGTGGACTTCAACTCCCAGAATTCCCTAGCCAACATGCCGGGAGTTGGTCCAGGCGTCTTAAAAGATGCCAAGACTGGAAAAAAAAGACATTGATTTAAACAGTGGCCACCCCTATTAGGAGAAACATAGTTATCACAGTTACTAGAAATTATGTTTTATTTGCTTTCAAAATGATTGAAGTTACTGACCAATACTTCTCATCTCTTCTTATGTGGCCAGAAATCTCATATAATTTTATAGGAAACAGATCTTCCATTTTTTTGTTCAAAATCTGTTGCCAATTTAATCCACTATCTGTAAATCAGAGCACTGATACAAAAAAAATCAATTCACCTTAATTCAAAGATCATCTTCCTCAACTCACTTTTCTTCCTCAAGAACTCCAATCTTTTCCTAGTCCCCCACCTTTAACCAATTTTGTTGTCTTCTCCAGCTGTTAATTCAATTTTTGAAATGAGACAGTCCAGAACTAAAAGGTAGTTCAAGCCTAGCTAAAAATATTCTTACATGTGGCAAATACTGATACTTTTCTCTTTAATCCTTTTTTTTATAATTTGAAGCTTTTCATTACTATAGCATCCTGAATTCATATGTACAATGATTATATCTCTAATAGAAGTTAAAGTTAACTTTCCTGGTTATTCAGTCTATTCAGATCCTTAAGTCTATTTATCTTAACCCTTATTTAGGAAATAAGTAAGTCTAGCAGGATCTTTATACCAATGTTTTCCACTTTGTACTAACGATGCTGCCTCATGTCTGCCTGGGAAAGACATTTACATAAAAACTGGATTAACAAATGATGGCCAGAACAGACAATAAAAGATAAAGAGGCTTTGAAAACTGATGTTTGCTGGAAAGAAATGATTTCAGAGAAGACAGAAATTGGGTGAATCACATGAAAGTAAGTTTCTATACACCAATGTTATTTACCACCTATAATTTCTTGCATTTTTTTTCTGTGAAAGGATAACATAAACAGACCTTGTACTGACATGTGTGTGTGTGTGTGTGTGTGTGTGTGTGTGTGTGTGTGTGTCATTCTGGAGTTGGTTAATGGACTAAGGCCCCACCTCCTCCCTTTGTGCATCTTGCTCTCTTCCTTGCCATTAATGTTTAACCTTGTTTTTTGAGATTCTAAGCTGCCTTGAGTCACTTCTAGGCAAGATAAACAACGTATAAGTTTAATAAATAAATAAAACATACTATTACGTAATAATGTTACAATATAACATATAATAGTATAATGTAAGTAACGTTGAACGTCAGGGCACTCCTAGTCTACTTAGAATCCCCTTCCATCACCAAAGCAAAATCATTTTGTCCAAAAAAAAAAAGGAACCAAACTTTTGGCCCTCTTCCAGTAACATTATTTCACCACCACCACATACCGTGTGGATCCTTCAACCACACAAAAAATGCCTGCTTCTGTTACAGATTAAGCTGCTCTGGGAACCAGCTGTATTTGAAAAACTACACATCAATGTCACACAAGAGAACTTCTAAAAGCTTTTAGAATTAGTTTAAGGTACTTTGCATATTTTTCTCTCACCCCTTCAGCATGTATCTTCCACGGAAAGCTGGGAATGATGCTGACTGTAGTATATACATTTAAACATTATGTATCGAGGAAGACTGATCTAGAATGCATATTTGTGAATTGTGAGGTACAACTTAAGAGAGAAAGGAAGTCAGTCTTCCTGCCCTGGGTTATAGAGAATGCACATTTCAGCACAGACTGCTTAAATGATAGAATTCTGTTTTCTTGCTAATCCTTATTGGAACCTAACAGCCTAAATCTGGGGTGGGGAACTATGGCCCTTTTATGAGTTGTGGACCTCAACTCCCAGAATTCCTGAGCCAGTCATTTAGGCCATAGTTCCCCATTCTGGCCTAAATGAAAGAAGACATGGGGCCATTCTGCCTATACTGTACCATGTGTGCTGTTTTAGGCAACTAAATTTCCACACCATTCAGTTTTTGCCTAAAGATCTCTAACTGCATTAAAAAGGACAGCCAGTTTCTAAATGACAAAGTCTACAAATAGTTTTTGCCCAAACTGGGTCCTGCTAGTAGATGGATGGCTTGGTGAAAGTTTTACAGAACAGTTGAGGATATAGAAGTTTAACTTCTAAATAAAGTAACAGTGGGAAGACTGTTACTAGATCATACAGATGGGCTCCTCCATATATAAAGTGTGCAATTAAAAAAACAACCTGATGTCAGAACATTGGTTTCGATGGAACATTAACAGTGCCTACCAAGCTACAAAAAGCTGAAGAATTCTGGCCTGTCAGCCAGTGGCTGATGATTGATTTATCAACAAAGAGCCAAACATGCCAGCCAAAGGATGAAGCTGTGCATTTTCAGCCTTCTTTCTCCCTTACCTTTGGGATCAGCCTTTGGGAACAGTTTAGCCCAAGGAACTTTAGGCTTTTGAGGCAATGACTGGAGATAATTGCGAGCCTTCGTGTTGATGATGCAGTTCAGGTCATCCTGAGACGGGGAACCCAAAATACCTGTAGAGATGAGTGAAGAGAGAGCCATTGCATATCTAGGATACTACACGCCCTAGAGGAGAAATGGGCATTAAAGTTACAACGGGGAGGCCTGATGCAACAGGAGAAAGGTAGAATCTGTTACACAACTCATTCAAGAAGCTGCTCAGAAGTAGGCTACCCTGTCAAAGGCTTTGCTCAGTCGCCTTTCCTCTTACCCAGGATGTGGTTCAGCTGGTCCAGGTAGTGCTTGCCAGGAAAGATGGGTCGATTTGATAGCATCTCAGCCAAGATGCAACCCACTGACCATATATCAATGGATTTAGTGTAGCCCTGGAAAGGTGGAGAAGACACAGAAATAGAAGCTGAGGGTTTCTGACTGATCCCACTCTGCTCTCAGCTGCTATTAGGCCATGCATTGACATGGATGTGCTTCCTCCCTAGTAAATAAAACTTTTCAGTTTAATGTAAGAGAGGCACCTTAAACTGTGGACCCAGAAAAGGAAACATTTTCAGGAAAACTTAAGCTTCTGCAGCCTAGCCTATGCCTCAGTCTTCCTCATACTAGCATCCTTCAGTTAGGCCTCTGTGTGGGATAGGTATGCTAGAATTGCTACGGTAATTTGTACAAGTAAGTGAAAGAAAATATGAGACATGTGATACTGTGGTTCCACTGCACATTGAAGCTTTATAAATATCCATTTATCCATTTGATCCGGTTTTGGAACTTAATGATCTGGTTTTTACAACTTAATCATGGCTATGCAAGGTGTTACCTTTCCTTTTTTTTTGAGAAGCTGGGAAACTTCATGCTCAGCTAAATTGGAGGCATAACAACTGGGCCTTTTAGGTGTTCTGGCTAACATGTTCTATTCAATTTGCTTAATTTACCTTGGAATTTAACATGATTTCAGGAGCTCGATACCAGCGAGTGGCAACATACTCTGTTAAGAATCCTGTGTGATCGTGGTCTGGATCAGCAATTCGGGCTAAGCCAAAATCACAGATCTGTAAGAAGAGAAAGAACCATGGAGTGGCAACCCCCAAATAAATGGAGGATTAATTGCACTGCAGAATGAAGCAGGGAAGAGACTGTTGGCAAGTGCAGAAGGCCTAGCAAAAGATTTAGAATGCCACCTTCAGGTCACAGGTGGTGTTGATGAGAAGATTGCTGGGCTTCAAATCCCTATGAAGCACATTGGCAGAGTGAATGTATTTCAGCCCTCGAAGAATCTGATAGAGGAAGTAGCAGATATGGTCGTTGCTGAGCTGCTGGGTCTTCAGAAGCTTATAGAGATCCGTCTCCATCAAATCCTGAACTATATATCTGAAAAAAGACAAATAATACCCCTCTCCACCAGGAAAGGGGAAGGAAGGGAAGCTGTCAAGGAAAGTAACCTCCTGCAAAGAAGGCAGCATCTCCACAAGTGGTCAGATAAATGATATCAGTGACCACAAATTGCGTTTGCTTTTAATAGCTCAATTAAAACCAGAAAGAACAACTGAAGCCAGATTCATACCACATTCAATTTATCTCCTGTACAAAGTAGATCATCACCACTTTACCAGCTGCTGTATAAAAATAAAGGGACGCGACTAAAACAGCGTTCTTAATTTTAGAGGACCTAAGAGAAGAAGAGACAACCATTTCATAAGTCCAATTATTAAGAAAGCAATACCTGGAGCCATGCCAGGAGGCAAATGGAAGCCAGCCCAGATGCTGGCATAATCATACCTATTTTACATCATTATATTCAGAAGGAGCTAAAGCTTCTAAGCAGTGCATTTCATTAAAAAGGGACCCGAATAAGATTGAATAGATTATTGTAGAACATTTTCTCAGTGTGTACGCCTTTCTACAAACAGATCTCCTTCCACACATGAAAAGACACAAGATGGTTTGCAAGGATACACATCACGCATCTGATCAATGGTAGGTGCACGAAGAATGTCATTAATGCCAATGACATTTTCATGCTTGAAGCGCAGAAGAATCTTGATCTCTCGCAGTGTGCGTTGGCAGTATGTCTGGTGCTCAAAAGGACTGATCTTTTTGATCGCAGCTCGGATCTTGTTGACGTGATCATACGACGAGCTGTTCAGAAACAAAGGCAAATGCATACCAGTCCTCGATATATTTTTACTTAATTTCTACAGCTGCTCATCTCAGACAAGTGACTCTACAATCTTTTACTATCAAAACTGATAAATCATTTCACTCTCCAATAGAAGAGGATCCCTCTAGAAATTCACAACAAGAAGAAACATTCTATACACAAGATAATCCACCAGAAAGCTTGAATGTTTTTTAATTTTGGACTTTAACAAAAGAGCAAAGGAAGGAATGAGAAAACACTAATAACACATTGTACCAATGTGGGACAACAACTATTATGATCTGAGAAAGAGCTGGCTGTTGCCAAGGCTACGGAACAGAAGTGAAACCTCTGAGATCTCAACAGCAGATAGGTTTTGCAAATCTAGAAAACTGGGTTATTTGATAAGTATATCATGCAAATACGGTTATCGCCATCAAATACACATTCTACCACAGAAACACTTGGGGATTGTGTTGCACTGACTAATACAAAGTACATTAGTTCCAAACCTACAAAGATTAGATTATGAGCAATAAAAAATGGACTATTACGGAATACGGAAAGCCTGATACAAAACACAAGTTACTGATGTTAAACGAATGGCTGTTTGGAATATTTCAGTAAACATGTTGAGAATCATCGCAGCAACAGTGCAGCGCCTAAGACAGTCCTGCTTACTATAGCCTAGGCTTTAATGTAAACCAAACGCTGAACAGAGCACAGAAGCCAGCAGGTATTATAATTAGATCAATTAGTATCTATATAACACTTAGCACAGTTGGTGAAAATAGATCTGCCCTGAAGGGACAGTGATCTAAACAGGCCAGACGCTGGCTGAGGTTGACACCTGGATGGGGGCTGCTGTGCAGCTTAGTAACTATAATGCATCAAGATTTATTGGAGAGGTAACAGGCTTGCCAACACTTCAAAGAAATGCTCGGGGTGGGGTGGGGTGGGGCTCTGTGATTTATGGAACCAAATAAAGTTCATCAGGCTGTTTTACTGACCCTGCTGCACCCACAGAGAAAAGGAAAGTGTTAACCTTCGCGGGTTTTTTTTTTGGTTCGTTTTTGGTTTTTTGCATCTCGACACTGACAAGTGCAAAAAGTATTAACCAAGTTACCGGCAATAAACCAACTCCCGGCTGCAAGGCACCCCTACTAAGCCTTTCACAGGAAATCTGCAAATATTGGCACAGGAAGATAACAGCCTGCGAAGGCTGGTTTCGGGGAGGCGCTCGGAATACAACAATGACTTGGCAGGGCCGGCCGCGTCGGCTGTTTGGGGGGGGGGGGGTTAAAAGGCAGATTTGACAGCAAGCCTCTGCAAAGCGCCCTGCAACGGAATGGAGCAAGAGGCCGGCTGCGGAAGGAAAAGGTCCGCCGGGCAGGGACCCTTAAGGGAGTTGAGGCGCGTGAGGTGTGTGTGTGTGTGTGGGGAAGAGAGAAAGCAAGTTCCAGATCCAGCAAAATAACACGCAACCCCCCTTGCAAGACTTTTCGGTAACTAAGAAACAACATGGCGGAAGCGTTTTAAAAGAGGGTACGGTGGCCGGGCGAAGCCAGTTTTGTAGGAAGAGGCACGCCGGACCAATCTCTCGGCCGTTTCGCCCAGGTATGGCTCCCGTTCAGGGTCAATCTGCAGGGCTCGCGCTCGCTTACCAGACCATGCCGTACGCCCCCTCGCCGATGTACTGCAGGTCCGTATAACGTGGTCCCACGTCAAACGCCTGCCCTTTTACTGTCTCCGCTCCCAGCCTTGGCACTCCAGGCACCGGCACGGCTCCCGCCCCGCCCGGGGCCGCTGTCGCCGCCGCCGCTGCAGCCATGGCTGATCTAAATCAAGAAGCTCCCGCAGCCGCTCCTATCCCCGCTTTACCCGGAACCGACACCGCCCGACAAGCACCGCGCATGCGCTCCTCGAAGGAACGCCAAGAAAAAGCACTGCCCATGCGCTCCTCGGGAGCTGCGGCTGGAGCTGCTTCAAACGGCGCATGCGTCCGTGTTGCCTTACTGGAGCTGTGCGGGCCGCGGCGCGTCTGGATTGGATAGAAATGTCAGGAGCCCAACCCGGAAGCGCCGCGCCCAAAACATTCCACACCACGGTGAGGTCCCACCCTCGGGCTCGCGCGCGCTTGACTCCCATTGGGCCCCGCCTTTTGGCTCAGCGCACCTCCAATCCTCTCCTTGACGCTGCGCGTCTGCATCTTTAGAGCTTTTAAGAGATGCTTTCCCTCCCTCCAAATCCGGGGTTCGAATCCCGAAATGGGAACGGAAAGTGGGTGCACGACACGAGTTCCCTTAGCCACGGTCCACTTAAGCCAGGTTTCTGATTTCGCAAGACCCACTGAACCAGGCGCTAAGTGCTGGAAACTATGCAGCGATCCAAGTTGGAAAACAAAACGACGATTCGGGAGTGACGCCCGTCGCACCTGTTGACTGCTCCATCCATCAAACGTTTGATGGAAGGAGTTGCAGCAGGTTCGCCTTTCTGCGTCTTGAATCCGGATCGCTGCAAAGTCCTGCTAAATATGTTGCCTGGGTTTGCAAGATTTTTGTAGGCTCCATCAAGGAAAAGCGAAGAGGCAACGCTGGGGTGCTATAGGATGCTTTCTTTTGGGGCAGGATATAGGGCAATTTTACCGATTGCAGCACTGCGGTTTTCAGGGGTTTCCCCCTCGAAAGGTAGGAATGGCTTTGTAGATGTTAGCAATCTGCAATGAAAAGATGGAAGCAGATTTTCCACCCGAAGTTAGAGTAGTGCTCTAGTTTGTGGCTTAGTGTATTGTGGGAATACGGCCTTTATTTTTTGAACAACCAGTCTAATTTCTTCTATCCTGTAAATAAAGAAATACTTGAGTTTCAGTTGTGCAGTGGCAAGAATCCTCCCCAGGCTGCCTTTATTTGCTATATTTATTAACTTTCCGCCTTCCCTTCAAAGCCAGCCTTTGAAGTGCTTTACAATAAAAATATACCCAATCCATTTTCTAAAATACATCTGGCTGGAAATCAACAAACACATTTGAAATTCCACCAACTGAAAAAAGCATTCAGAATAACCCCTGTAATAGCAAAAACCACATGTTTAATCTTTTTGCTGAAGGCACAGTGAAAAAGGTAAGATTTCACCCCACCCACAGGAGAGAAAAAACAGACTGGCAGCTGGGTCAGTAATGACAGAATAGACTAAGTAACAGAATGACATATTTGGAAGGGACCTTGGAGGTCTTCCAGTCCAACCCCCTTCTCAGAAAACCCTATATCATTTCAGACAAATGGTTGTCCAAGTAGTAATCTGAACTTGATTGCTGATAGACCTTAATGGGTTACTTTAGGGGAAAAATATTTCTCCAGTGTAGCTCTCCTGAAAACAGCAAATACATTGTTTATATCTCTGCCATTTAAAATTACAGTATGGTTTTTGTCAGTCTAAAATATATGCATCACAATCCAATGTATTCTATAAGCATTTTACACCCTTAAAACTGATTGTAGTTTTTTTTTATTTTCAGTCCTTAGTTAATGTAACAGAAGCATTGCTAATCTGATTCTAAATAGTGATTGGAGTGCATGATCTAAAACTTTGGGTTTTAAGGATTTATTCTTCTTCAGTTTCTTAAGACTCAAGTTGTTTAAAAGGAAGCATTAGTATTTGGGGTTGAGGTCAAATCCAGACAACAGCTAATTCAGTACTTTGATGAACATCACAGCGCATACGAATCAAGATATGCTCAAAAAACTAGCCACCATATTCTACCCAAATGGAAAATTATAAGTCATCTTTAAGGGAAGATTGTAATGGAAAATAACACAGTAATCCAACCAATCTATATTGAATGCGAGGATTTGAACAGGGGACACCTATTTCACAGAATGTCTTTTGCACAAAAGAAAGCTTTTTCAGTGGTTATTCCAGTTATGCTATACCTTCATTCAAGGAAGATTAGGAGGCATCTACCCCAGGATCTAAATTTTTCCAGGCAGTTTCCATCTGTTTTAACTTTGTGGCTTTACTGCTGATATATTTATTATAATGTTTTATTTATTTAATCCAATTGGATACAGCCCTGGTACTCAGATTGCCCCAGAAACGAGAGGCATAGTAATTCTGGAGAAGGATCGTGCCTGAATTTTGGGTGACCCTATGTAGGTCAGACATTAGGGGGAAAAATCAAATTCCAAAAATAAGGTAATACAAGAAAGTAAAAGTGAAGTAAAACAAAGCAACATTAAAATAAGATACAGATGTGCACCTAATATATAATGTATAAGAAGAGGTATCTAAATTAAAAAAAATCAAAAGCTAATTGATTTTAACTATTGATTATGTGCCATCTAGTCATGTTTTGACTTTTAGTAATACTTTTTTCCAGGTTGATCTTTCCCAAACTTGCTTCTTCCAACAGTGGACCAATTACCACTGTATTTGATTCTATTCTCTTCTCTTCCATCTTTCCCAACGTGATATGAGAGGGGGAGAGGAGAAATAAAACATAGGACAATCATTATCTAGCAGGTGAGAAGGTTAAACTATTGATTTCCTCATAGTAATAGCAATTGCACAGAAATTGGTTACCTCCCCAGATACTAAAAGCAACATCAATCAGAAAAAGGGGAGCTTGCTTAATAGATCAGTTTTACATGTGTTACTATGGTCCTAAGGTTGCCTGGCAATGCAGGAATATAGAACAAGCTTGGTATCTCCTAGTAGCTGATTAGCTTTATGCTGTGGTATTATTGTATCTTCTCTCTGTTAGCAGAGGTGGTACGGGTTAAATCTTGTCAAAGGAAAAAGCTCTTCGATGGGGCACCCTCAAGATGTTCATTAAATAATTAGCTGGGATAAGTGCTTTTCCACCCAAACCATTCCCATGGGAAGTGATGAGAGTGCTCTGGTGAGCATCAAAGCCAATATCAAAACCACACTGTCTCAATTCTGCATTGCCTGCCTCAGGCCCTCAGAAAATTAGATAACAGACTGAGAGGTCAAATTTCTTGAGATTTAGCTCTGTGCCTTTTCCAGGCTGAGTGAAAATTGTCCATGAGGCTCAACCAGGCAAAATTTCCTCTGTAAAGACTAGTTTATTTTACAGTTCAAGGGAGGGATTTGGCTTAACATCTATAAAGGTAAAGGTTCCCCCGCACATGCGTGCTAGTCGTTTCCAACTCTAGGGGCCGGTGCTCATCTCCGTTTCAAAGCCGAAGAGCCAGCGTTTGTCCGAGGACATCTCCGTGGTCATGTGGCCGGCATGACTAGACGCCAAAGGCGCACGGAACGCTGTTACCTTCCCACCGGAGCGGTCCCTATTTTTCTACTTGCATTTTTACGTGCTTTCGAACTGCTAGGTTGGCAGAAGCTGGGACGAGTAACAGGCGCTCACTCTGTTACGCAGCACTCGGGATTCGACCCGCCAAACTGCCGACCTTCTGATCGACAAGCTCAGCGTCCTAACCCATCTATACTTAGCCACAAAAATCTATTGGGTAATCTAGATCTAGTCACTGGCTGGTTCACACATTGTGTGAAAGTGCAAGATTGTGGTTTAGCTTAACTGTAGATGTCGCTTAATGTCTTTGCATGTTGACACCAACTAATTGTGATTTACCCAATAAACCTTGATTAAACCACAATGGCTTAACAGTGCATAAACTAAGCTGCAAGCAACTCTTCAAACCCTTTTTTTCTTGTAGTCGTATTTATGTGAAACTTAATCAAATGTAATAGTGGACCTGGTCTTCTACACCATTCAAAGAGCCATACTTGGCCTAAAACATATTGTGTACTTTTGGCTTAATGTAGTGTGAAGCACCACGTCTTTTTTCAAGGATTGCTGTAAGAATCAAGGGGGAAATGGGTGTATGCAGCCTGTATCCTACCTTGAGGTCCTTGAAATACAGAAATACAGGATGATTAAAAAAAAAGTTATAGACTGCATTGATATGAATTATTGCGAACAGTGGATAGAAAGCCTGTCAGATGCAATAAGCTGGATTTTTTTAAAGATAAAGTTAATAAACATGATAAAACATAAAAATATTTAATTTTATACAAAGTGGTGATAATGAAATTCTTCTAACTTTAATGTATTAAATGAATTTTAGTATATAGTGCTAGGAGTGTTCTTCATTCAAACTGATTCCAATGACAAATATTTTTCACTTTGACAGCATGGTTTGAGATAGAATCTAATACAGCACATGAGAGGCAGTTTGGTGTAATGGCTAAGGCATCAGGCTAGAAACAGGAGACTGAGTTCTAGTCCTGCCTTGGGCACAAAGCCAGCTGTGTGACTTTGAGCCAGTCACTTTCTCTCAGCTCAGCAATGGCAAACCGCTTCTGGCAAACCTGGCCAAGAAATCTACAGGGAATTGTCCAGGCAGTCTCCAAGAATTGGGCCGCTGTTAAGCGGGGGGGGGGGGGGGAATAATACCGTAAATTCAACCGTAGTTGAATTTAAAATGTTTTTCCTTTCTCTCTCTACTCATCACTCACATGATTGCTTAGCAGAAAAATGCAAGCCAGATGTCACACAGAAGGTACCAATTGTCTTGATGTGATGTCTATGGTTGAAAATGATCTCCATACTAAACATGCAGCTTTCTGTCTCTCTTCTCCTAAGTAAGACTTCCCAGCAAATGTGAACTGGATTGCAACGATTGTACTTGCAGTTTTCAAACAGTGTAAAGTTGGTCTGTGGTTTGTGCTGCCAAGCACTGAAGGTGATTCATCTGGAATGATTGCCTAACTGTGTTCCTGTTTCTCAAGGCTGAACTTAAAGAAACCAAGGAAGATATTCCCCTTGGCAGTCAGAATCCAGTGCCAGGAAAGATGGAGGTAATTCAAATATTGTTCAGTCCTGGAATTGTATTTCCAGACCCAGGAAAATTGCTTTGCCTTTCCACCTTAAAATCTTAGTTCTGTCTGAGGTCCCCAAGTTGTCATTTCTCCCACCAATAACATCAGCGATTGTGCTGTTTAAATTTCCTTTGCAGGTAAGTACTGTGTTTATTCACTTTCAACTATAAAAGTATTTTCCTGCTATTCTATTTCAATGCCTCCCAATGATTCTGGGTGCTGTTTATGACCTGCAAAGCTCTTTCTGGTTGAATAGCTCCCTCTTCTTGTAGGTCAGGATGATCAACCCTTGGCTGCAGCCTTCCCCTGCCTGCCCCATTTGTGCATCCCAAAATATGACAGCAAATCCTTTCAATACTGCAGTTTCAGTTTTTTTGAAGAGAAAGTGTCAAAATGCAGGCAGTAAGCCATCCCTATTTAGCCTTTAAGTCTTCCCCACAACCACATAAAAGCAGGTTGAAAAGATATGCCTTACCCACTCTGATGATGTCACTGACCATGCATCCCACACATTTAAATAAATAAATAAAATAAATAAAAAATGTAAAAAATACAGTAAAATCCGATATCCCCCTTGCCATGACCTCCTCCACAGGGCATTTTTATCTTCCTCTCAATTCTTTCCACAATCTGATGGAGAAGATGGCTAGAACATTAAGGACAAGAAAATGCAGGCTAGATCTGGCTGCTTCTATTGAAAATGTGTTCTGCACTGAAGCCTACTAGAATCACATTTGGGCAACACATGAGTGCTTGAACCCGTTAAACATCTAGAGCAGGGGTGTCAAACTGCTGGCCCGTGGGCCGGATGCATCATGCCGAAACCACGCCCACCCCAGCTCCGGCAATGGGTAAAAAGTCGCGATACGTCACGTGACGTGGCGAGTTTGACACCCCTGATCTAGAAGCTATATCTATATATGTTAAGTTTGGGGATAGGTTGTGACATACATGTTGTTGGAAGCTGGCTGGGAAAGTTGCAGATTACGATCGTAGGACCCCAGGTTGCTGCAACCGTCAAAAATATATGCCTGTTTATCAAGCGCCTGACTTCTGACTAGCGGAATGTGGCGATGCCGTGACAGTTATAAGTACAGGCTGGTCCTGAGTCACCTTTTTTCAGTGTTGTTGTAAATTTGAATGGTTGCTAAATAAGTAGTTGTTAAGTCAAGGACTACTATAGTAATAGTAATTTATTTTTATTTATTTTTATTACATTTATATCCCGCCCTTCTCCGAAGACTCAGGGCGGCTTACAAGCTTAGCAATAGCCTTCATTCTATGTATATGCCTGCTTATTGGGGCTTTTGCCCCCCCCCAAGCGGCATTATTACAAAGTCAGCTTATTGCCCCCAACAATCTGGGTCCTCATTTTACCTACCTCGGAAGGATGGAAGGCTGAGTCAACCTTGAGCCTGGTGGGATGCGAACCTGCACTAATTGCAGGCTGCTGGTGTTACTTAAGGTAATACCACAATCTCTCAGGTCCTTATTACTGTAATTAGCATAGCCTCTTTTTAAGATAGTGGGTTTCCTCTATAAACAGACACTCATACCCAAGTCCTCTTCTGGCTTGATCACTGCAACGCGTTCTGTATGGGGCTGCCCTTGAAGTTTTAAACTGGTCCACAATGCAGTGGTGCAAACAGTGATGGGCATACCTCAGTGTGCCTATAAAGATTAGCCTTTTGTGAAGCCTCCAAACTGGGTGACATTGCGGGGCAATCTTATTCAACTGAACGAGACAGCAACACATAAAGCGGGCTAAAAATGGGTGCTGTTTAATGCTTTGGGGGGAGCTCAGTTTTGTAGCTGGGACGCGCCAGTCCTTTGGAACCGCTTACCGGCTAAACTCCGGATGGCCCCCGACCTTCGCTCCTTCCGGCGTGATCTAAAAACGTATCTATTCGAACAAGCCGGCCTGGTCTGATGGGTTTGGGGTTTTAACATTGTTTTTAACTAACTTACTACATTGGGCACAATCATTTAATTTTAAATCTTGTATCCTGTATTCTTATTTTATTGCCCTGTACACCGACCTGAGTCCTTCGGGAGAAGGGCGGTATATAAATCAAATAAATAAATAAATATTTTCTGAAAGTGATGTGGCCTTGCTTATCACGGAGGAAGAGAGGCAACTATTTGAAGCGGCGCCTCACACTACAGTAGTTACAGAGGTAAAATAGATCACCATCAGATTTTTCTGTAGCTAGTTAGAAAGTCTCTGGGCCCTGCAAGGCTCTTCTTCAAGCAGGAAAGAAAAGACCGTTCCAGTCTGGAACTGTCCAAATGGAAACCTGCGCACAATTCTTTTAACAAGCAGTGGTTTCCCCTCTCATTTGGGATCTCTCATGCCTGTACAGGATTTTGTGCAAATAAAGCAGCAATTCTGTGCCATCATCAGGTTGAAGGATGCTAAAGAAAGGAGGGGGGGGGAGGGAAGGAAGAGAGGAAGTGAGAAAAAGTATGACAAGCAGAGGTGGTGAGCTTTCTGTGTGCTGGCCCTTTAAGAGATAGCCCTCCCAGCGCTGTTCCTGGGCGATGGCTTTTAAAAAGCCTGAGCGCTCTAGTCCTAATGCATTGTGTGGTACATCAGCTACGGAAGGTGCAGGTGAGTGCTCAGGGTGTGTGTGTGTGTGTGTGTGTGTGTGTGTGTGTGTAACCAAAAGGATTGGAGTGTGGATGGGGCTCTTGCCTGACAGAGCTGTGGGTTGCAAGGAGCCTCTTGCGCTATCGATTTTGTCTTGGCTTTAGAACTTCGATGGGCAAAGCGCAGAGCCCTGTGAGGTAGGTCACAGGGGAGCAGACTTCTGCATTAGAGTCCAGACAGCAGAAGCCCTTCCTCTGTGATTTAATTGGCACTTTGACTCATTTAGAATTGGGAAGGCATTTTCTTTCCCACCCACATCAACCAGCAGGCTTGGAAGTGGATGCCGTTCCATCATTTCATTTCGATGTCATACTCAAGACAGGAGCTTTCTCCCTCCTGGTGACCAGCGGTCCTTGCTGGGAACGATGGCGAGGGGGATGGGTGGGTTATAGTCCAGCACGTGGAAGGCCTCAGAGACTGGTGAAATAAAGCCTGGGGTTTGGCCAGAGAGATCTGCAGTCATTTTCCCCAATGGCGAAGCCAACTAGCTAGTCTTTTGGAAATGCTTATTCCTCAAGCTGGTTTGCTTCTTGGGATGGTTGCGAGAATAACATAAATGGTCCCGTATGCAATATCCTGAGCTCCCTTGAAGAAAAGGTGTAGATTTGAGGGCTTCATCCGTGTTATTTATTCATAATTCTGAGATCTGGTGGAGCTAACTTGTGAATTAACAACTGGGCTGCATACCGTACTCCTCTTGGGGGATCCTTGGGGCAGTTGTCCTGCATAGGACTTGAACGCAGCAGTTCCTCAGATTTACTGTATCCTGAAGAGCTCTCCTTGTCCGCTGGGTGAGGTTTGGGCCTTGGAAGGTCTACTCAGGCAGGAGGTATGGTTTGCACGGTGATCTTCTGCAGCTGCCTGACCTTAGAAGCTGCAACTTTAATCCGATCTTCTTGATCCCAGATGGATCTTTTGTGTGGGGTTGGCGCTGGGCTAAGATGCAGAGGCCGTAGCGTGGTGGGCAGGTGGTGAAATGGGGCTCAGGGCCCTCACCGACTCTCCTGGGCTCAAGGGCTCAAGAAGGAAATGGTGGTGGTAACTGCATGCTCCCAGTGATGACTGTGTGGGGTTAACGATGTGCTGTTTTGCAGGAACCATGAGCCGCAAAGTTGTGAGGTCCAGTAAGTTCCGTCACGTCTACGGACAACCGGTGAAGGCTGACCAATGCTATGATGACATCCGTGTTTCTCAAATGACATGGGATGGGAACTTTTGTTCTGTCAACCCCCAATTCTTAGCCATTGTCGTGGAGGCTAGTGGTGGAGGAGCCTTCCTGGTCCTGCCATTGTCTAAGGTGCCCTCCCCCACCTTCGTAACACCCCCTCCCCCTCCCGCTTTGAGACCTCTTTCAAAGCTTTTGTGGTTTATCCCAGGTCTTCTTCCCAGCCACGCTCAATGCAGTCTCTTGCCGAGGAATCCTATAGAAAACTGCAAATCTAACTTCTGGCTTCTTACCCGTCCTCTGCTTTTTTGTGTGTGGTTTTCTGGGGACTTGCACAGCGTGCAAGAAGGGGCCAGGGATTGGTGGAACTGCTGATTTCTTTTTACCTTAAATGGTTAGGACCTGTTACGGAAATAAAATGAAAAAAAGAAAAAAAAATGAAGAAGAGGAAGTGGCTTTGGGGGTAGCAGGCGGAAAAAGAACCGACATCAGTTGGCAATAATTAAAGTTCTCCTCTGTGCTTTCTCGTGACGATTCTAGTTTCACACTAAACTCCATTTCTTCAGTAGTTGAACCCAAAACTCAGCAGTCCTGATTCTCACCCCTGTGGTCTAATCCATTCAAAAATGGAAGCTTGCAAGTTGGTTCCTCAAGATCTCCCATGCTCTCTGACTAGCTGAGCTTTATATTTGGTAGCAGGGATTGGCTTCCTCTCCTGCTTTCTGTAATGTGTAACTTCTCTTTCTCACAGTCTGATTGTATGCTTTAAGCATCTCCTTGGGAGGCCACAATAGCTACGTGAAGTTTCCTCCAAATTTGATGACTACCGTTGTTATGAATTACTCTAGCCGTTACATTTTCCCCCTTTCAAAATCAACGTTTAGATGTAGATGAAGACGGTGGATTGCTTTTCCAGTCTTCCTTGGCAAGGATCTTATGCTTGCCCCCAGGATGTATCTCATGACTTCAGCATGACATGGAGAGGTTTCGGAGACGGCAAGCAATAAACAGTGTGGGAAAGGAGAGGTGGAGAATGTAGAAGACAGACAGCATGTAAACCAGGCTGGTGGCCATAAGATCTCCATTCTTTTCCCATTTGGATAAGTAGCAGTAGATTCAACCCACTGGCCTAATGTTTTTCCTGGATTCCAGGTAGTGAATTCCGATCAACTCTTGCACCTTGGAGGCAATGGATGGGAAGATCACAGAAAGAGAAGGAATGGGGAAATGGAAATCTTAAAATTCAAATTGTGGAAATTGCTGAAGGGATAGCAATTGGTTGCAAGATCCTCAAGTCTTCTTGCTCCAGGTGCTTAGGGGCTTTGCCAACCATTTTAAAAAAAAGTTAAAGCAAACTTTAAAAACAAAAAAAAACCCCAAAACCACCACAACTCCCCCTCCCAGCAGTGAGGCCTGCCTGCTTCCAACTCTCTTAACAGAGATTGATGTTAACAACATTTTCACAAGCGAAAAGTTGTGATTTGCTATGAGAATGATTCAGCATGTTAAGTGTCGTATAAACTAAATAGATAAAAATAGAGACAGCAGTAATGTCTGTAGATCCAGCTACGGTTAAAGGCACAGAAGCAGTGCCTTGGTAAAAAATAAAAATTTATTTTTTTATTTTATTTTATTAAACTTATATAACCGCCCTTCTCCCATAGGACTCAGGGCGGTTCACAACGTTTTTTAAAACAATGCAACAACTTACAAAAATTAAAAACAATTAAAATAATTACACTAACCTTGAAATAAAACCCGATTACAATTAAAAATACAATTAAAACCCCAGTTAATACTCTCAGTCTAGGCCAGAAAGCTCGAAGAACCAGGTCTTCAGGTCCCGGCGGAATGAGCGAAGGCAACCCTATTGTTATTTTTCCTGAATGCAGAAAGATGTGGGATTCTGGGAAGGGGGTGGGCTAGAAGGATCTATAAAGACATACCTGTGAAAGAGCTAATTAAAGAAGGAAAATGGGTGGGCGGGACAGAAATTAAGAAAGAGATGGAAGGATCTTGGCAGTTATAACTGGAAGAAGAGGAGGGTGCAAAAATCCAGATGCCTAGTAGCTATGGATGCTAAAAGTTTGGTCTGGCAATTAGTTTGCTGCAGGATTTGTTCTGTTTTAAACTTTTTAACATTTTATGAGAGTTTCTCTTCCTCTTAAGAAGTTGTTGGGCAACAACATGGTTAGGCCTCCACCTTGTTCCCAACCTGCTAAGGGTCTTCCTCTAGCCCCTGGGCCCCTTTGTTTCTCTCCCATTCACTCACCCTCTCCAAATGCAAGTGGGATAACTCAGCGCTAACCTTAGGTAAAGCTAAGGTAAAGATTTCCCTCCAGGGGTGACTCTTAAGGGATGGTGCTCATCGCTGTTTCCTAGCCGAAGGAGCCTGCATTCTCCAAAGATGCTTCCATGGTCACATAGCTGGCATTATATGCCGAGGCGCGTGGAGTACTGTTATCTTCCCACCAGTGGTACCTATTTATCTACTTACATTTGCATGCTTTCGAACTGCTAGGTTGGCAAGAGCAGGGGCAAGTAATGGGAGCTCACCCCGTCATGTGGCGCTTGGGTCTCAAACTGCCGAGCTTCCAGTCAACAAATCCAGAGTCTTAACCACTAGACCACCACGTACCCTTGCTGACCTTAGCACCCTCTAATTCTGAAGTCGGATCCCCTTCAGAGTGATTGATCTGATTGATGCTTCTCTGTGTTTTATTTCATAAACCAGACTTTGGTGTGCGTGGTGCGAAGCTACCCTTTTTATCTCTCCTCTGTTGTGATAAAGGCAATGGAGATTAAAAAGATTGGGACAGGATGACGCTGGTCAACTTGTGCTTGCGACAGGCCTTGGAAGGCATTCTTTCAGTTCTGGATGTTTGTCACAAGAAGGTTGGGGGAAATGAATGCGGTCCGTTTATTGCTTGCTCTCCCTGATCACCTATGCTGATAGAAT
The DNA here is from genome assembly GCF_964194415.1 of Vipera berus. Taxonomy (NCBI): domain Eukaryota; kingdom Metazoa; phylum Chordata; class Lepidosauria; order Squamata; family Viperidae; genus Vipera; species Vipera berus. Next base: position 15,811,329 of record NC_138205.1, read on the forward strand.
GAGCCCAGGAATAATTGGGTCTGCTGGTTCTCATCATTATATGGCTTCCCATGGGCCATGTTCTCGAAGCAGAATGTCCATTTCGTGGAATACTGAAAAATGGAGCACAAACCCTGGGAAGTAAGAGTTGCCAGTTGAAATAAATCTCCGATGCCTCCTTCATTCTTTCCCTCTCCTCCTATTTTTGCAGACTGGTCGCCTGGATAAGGCCCACCCTGTGGCCTCAGGGCACACAGCCCCTGTGTTAGACGTAGAGTGGTGCCCCCACAACGACCATGTTATTGCCAGCTCATCTGAGGACTGCACTGTTATGGTAAGTGGCCAAATAAATAAAAGGGAGAAGGAGAGGGAAGGGACTGGCTTCAGGGCACCAGTGGGCAGTTTGCCTGGACGCCACAAAACCAGAGGCACTTGACGTTCTTGAGGACATCACTGGTAACAACCTTGCCTTGTTGCTTACAGATTTTTTTTAAAAGTAGCAGGAGGCTACTAGGGATTGGGCCAAACTCTTGTCATCCTGGGCCACCACCTATTTGACTTGGGCTTATTAGAGTTGTGCTCCAACACATTTGGAGAACGTTGAGTTTGTTAGCCCTCATCCAACCCACCATCTTGATTTCTTTCAGTAGGAGCTCCCCATAGTAAACCCACCCCCTCTGAGACTTACGACTGGTAGATAACAATTCCTGCTGGAACTGTTTCCCCTCAGAAAAATCAGGAGCGAGCAGAAAAAGGGAAGAAAAGAGAAGCGACAAGCTGAACGTCCCATTCTGGGAGATAAAGAGGAGTCCGAGGGGGCAAAGAGCTGGGAATTGTGGGGGGAAAAACGAATGTCCTATAGAGCAGGGCACTTAAAGAAGTGTCAAACGAAGGGAAACTAAATCCGAATGGGGAATTTGGATGGCAGACAAGCAAGGTTATCTCAGGCTCTCTTACCATCTCCAAACAATATGCCTCACAGTTTGCCTCCTGTGCCCCAGAGTGACTTGCATGCCATCTGTTCTCTGCAACAATTCAAGGCACTGAACTAGATCATCTCCAAAATGTTAAAGATAGCCCCACTCTCCTCTAGGTCACTTTTAAGACTTGACCACCCAGGCAGGCAGACAGACATGAGACGAGAGGTCTGACAAAAGGCAAAGTAAGGGGTGCCTTTTCTTTCCAGCTCTCTTTGACCATCTTCTTTACTTCTTGTCTTGCGTGTTTTTAGGTCTGGTCGGTGCCTGAAGGGGGTCTTACAAGATCTTTGAACGAACCCCTGGTGACTCTTGAAGGCCACTCTAAAAGGGTGGGGATTGTGACCTGGCACCCAACAGCCCAGAACCTCCTGCTGAGTGCAGGTGAGGAAAATCAGGCCCAAAGATGGGCGCAGGGCAACAGCCGCCACCTGCCACCTTCCTATTCATGAGTCTTGTCTTCTTCCCATCTGCTACAGGCTGCGACAATGTCGTAAACGTCTGGGACGTGAGTGTTGGTCAGGCGGCCATTTCCTTGGATGAGTTGCACCCGGATGTCATCTACAGCGCAGCTTGGAACCAGGACGGCTCTTTGCTCTGCACAGCCTGCCGGGATAAGCACGTGCGGCTTTTCGACCCTCGGGCAGGGGGCACCACTGCAAATGTAGGAAAAACTTTCACACTTTGAAAAGTCTAAAAACTGGCAGGTCCAAGAAGGGGCCAATTTTTGATCAGGATGCTAATTAGATCAATAATTGCCTGAGTGAGCAGATCTGTCTGGTCCCCCAAATGGAGTGCCTGCTTTTCTTCTAATGTTGTTTACTTTCGGCTGTGTTGGCTAAAATAGGTATTGAAGGCCAGCAATGGGGAGAGCTAAGTTTCCAGCCAGCCATGAACTAATTAGGGTGATTTATGTTTCCAAGTATACAATCGGGAGGTTGCAGAAATGTTGCTATCACTTATTCCTTGATTTTTGTACCTGTAAATTCAAAACATGCTTCTGTTTGAATCCGGAGACTTCCTTGTTAGCATTTATCCCCAGCGTGATCTCAGTCGTTTGGTCCTCATTTAACCAAAGAATTCGTGGGAAAATCTCAGCACATCTGTAGAGAAAAAGAGAGAGGTGGCCCCATAACAAGCTAGGGAGGATAGAATAGGCTGAGTAATCGCAGAATGCTAATTGACTGATGCAAAATCTGAAAACTCGATAGGATAGAGATTGACTTTGGAATGGTTTATGTCAGGGGTCTTCAAACTTGGCCCTTATATGACTTGTGGACTTCAACTCCCAGAATTCCTCAGCCAGCAAAGCTGGCTGAGGAATTCTGGGAGTTGAAGTCCACAACTCATAAAAGGGCCAAGTTTGAAGACCCCTGGTTTATGTGAAAGCCTTAATAGAAGCAGTCTGTATGGATAGACCCTGACTTAACGACATTTGCAAATTGCATTTGCTAACCAATGCTGCCATTAAGCAAGTCATCATATGACTGGATACATTTTTTCCTACCGTTTTTATCATGATTGTTAAGCAAACCATGTGGTCGTTAAGCAAATCAAGTGGTCTTTAAGTGAACCCTGCTTCCCCAGTTGACTTTGCTTTCCAAAAGCTGACTGGGAAGGCTGCAAATTGCAATCGTGTGACAGCAACACACTGAAACCATTGTAAATGCAAGCTGGTTGCAAAGTCTCAAATTGCAATCACCTGACTGCATAGGATGGAGTGCAATGCAATTTCAGACTGTCATTAAGTTGTTATGTTGAGAGCAACCTGAACCACAATAGGTTGTTCTATTTCCTACAGGCCTTGGTAAATTATCCCTAATGAAAATACAGGCAGTCCTCGACTTATGATCACAACTGATCCCAACACTTCTGTTGCTAAGCAAGACAGTTGTTAACTGACTTTTGCTCCATTTCCTTGCCACAGTTGTTACGTTAATCTCTACAGTCGTTAAGTGAATCTGGCTTCTCCATTGACTTTGCTTGTCAGAAGGTCACAAAAGAGAATCACATGACACCCCCCCCAGGACACTGCGACCGTCATAAATATGAACCAGGTGCCAAGTATCCAAATTTTGATCATGTGACCATGGGAATGCCACAACAGTTGTAAATGTGAAAAACAAGTCATAAGTCACTAGTTCTCAGTGCCATTGTAACATTGAATGGTTACTAAAAGAATGGCTGTAAGCAGTGGTGGGATTCAGCCGGTTCGCACCACCTCGGCAGAACCGGTAGCTAATTTTTTTGTTGCCCAGGTCCAGAACGGACTTCCAGAAGCAGCATCCAGACAGAGAACCGGTTGTTCACATATTTGAATCCCACCACTGGTTGCAAGTTGAGGATTACCTGTATTTCTTGTTACTTTAATGCCTGCTTTTAAAGGCCACCGGTGGCCATCCTCACGTCTTCCAGATTGATTTATCATTGAGAAATGTTTCCTTTGGTTCAGACAGTATTCCCCTTCCCCCCCCCCCCAATATTAATTTGGCCAAATGAGATATTTTGTGCTGGGACAGAAGGCTGGAAGATGACCCAATAAATTGGGATGATTTCTCACTGTCAAGAAGTAATAATAATAATAATAATAATAATAATAATAATAATAATAATAATAATAATAATAATAATAATAATAATAGAAGAAGAAGAAGAAGAAGAAGAAGGAGGAGGAGGAGGAGGAGGAGGAGGAGGAGGAGGAGGAGGAGGAGGAGGAGGAGGAAGGGACCTTGGAGGTCATCTAGTCCAACCCCCTGCTAAGGCAGGAAACCCTATACCATTTCAGGCAAATGGCTGTCCAGTCTCTTCTTAAAAACCTCCAGTGTTGGAGCATTCACAACTTCTGGAGGCAAGTCGTTCCACTGGTTAATTGTTCTCACTGTCAAGAAATTTTTCCTTAGTTCTAGGTTGCTTCTCTCCTTGGTTAGTTTCCATCCGTTGCTTCTTGTCCTGCTTTCAGGTGCTTTGGAGAATAGCTTGGCTCCCTCTTCTTTGTGGCAGCCCCTGAGAAGTGGGTGAGATTTGGTTATTCTTCTGTTATCCCTTCTGTTCAGGAAAGTCTCATTTGTCTCACTGTCTCACCCTCAGGAATTGCCACGGGCCCACGAGGGGTCTCGTCCTGTTCGGGCCACGACTGTGAAGGACGGGAAGCTTTTTACGACAGGTTTCAGCCGCATGAGCGAGCGACAGGTGGCCCTGTGGGATCTGGTGAGCAGAGAGAGTGGAGGACACTTTTATAGGTGGCGTTTGGGGCCACGTCTTCTGAAGATTTGAGCAGCAGAAGCCGCCCAAGTGTCCGAGAGATTTGAAAAGTGGGCAGCCCCTACCGTTCAAATAAGGGCAGTGTGGAAAAACGAGGGCATGGATATTGCCAAAGCCTTGCGTTGAAGAAGGAGATTGCTGGAAAGCATGTTTCAAAAATCAAAATCCTCTCCCTTATGCATATTATCATTTTTTTACAACAAACAATTTCTTAAAGTATACAAAGTAGACACGAGGACATTGCAAGAGGAAATTCACTCTGGGATTGCAGGGGCCTTCTGTATTTTGTATGGGATTTTGAATGCTTAACACACTTCATTTACTATCAAAGTCTTTAACAACAACCTGTAAAGCAGATCAGTTATGATGCCCTGTTATTGATGGAGGGACAGGCTGAAATTCTGCCCAGAGATCAAGAGTTTCTTGCTCAGAAATCTGGATAATTGTTCTTTTTTTTGGGGGGGGGGTGTCTACCTTGAAGGCAGTGTTGATTCCTGGGGATTGCCTAGATCAGGGGTAGGCAACCTCGGCTCTTTTATGACTCATGGACTTCAGCTCCCAGAATTCCTGAGTCACAGGAATTCTGGGAGTTGAAGTCCACGAGTCATAAAGGAGCCGAGGTTGCCTACCCCTGGCCTAGACAAGCCCCTCAGCTTCCTTGGCAAGATTTTTTCAAAGTAGTTTGCCTTTACCTCTTTCCTAGGGCTGAGAGTGAATGACTGGCTCAAGATCAACCCGCTGACTTAATGCCCAAGGCGGTACTAGAACTCATGATCTCTCAGTTTCTAGCTTGATGCTTTAAAACCACTACATCACACCGGCTCTTTGCACTGTTCTTAGACCACAGAAACCCACAAGTATGTTTTGTAAGAAGTTTGTGCTTTTTCTGCAAGTAGAACTATGGCCAAACTGGAAGTGTCTGTGAGGAACTAGGAAGGAAATGGGGAAGCAGTGCGGTTTGGATGAGAAGAAGCAACATAGCCAGGATGTAGGAAGCAAGCAAGCAAACATTTGGAAGGGATTTTGTCTTAATTAACTCAGTGTAACTCTGGCTAGGAATTTACTCTTAGTTTTTATGTTTTATCCCAGACTAACACTACAAATGTCTTTCTGAAACTCTTCCTTCCTTCCTTCCTTCCTTCCTTCCTTCCTTCCTTCCTTCCTTCCTTCCTTCCTTCCTTCCTTCCTTCCTTCCTCCTTTTCCTTTCCTTCCTTTCTCCTCTGTCCCTTTCCTTTCCTTTCCTTTCCTTTCCTTTCCTTTCCTATCCTTTCCTTTCCTTCTTTCCTTCTTTCCTTTCCTTCCTTCTAGAGAAATCCTGAGGAACCATTGACTCTTCAGGAGCTGGACACAAGCAGTGGTGTACTCTTGCCTTACTATGACCCAGATACCAACGTGGTTTACCTGACTGGCAAGGTGAGTCCTGGGTGGAGGGAAGAGACTGGCAATGCCAAATCTAGAAGCAGCCTTTCGGATGAGCTAAGTGGGGGGTTCAAGTGAGAAGTCCTTTAATAAGGAGAAATAAAAAAACCTCAACATCCATTGCAGGGTGACAGCAGCATCCGGTATTTCGAGCTGACTGGCGAAGCTCCCTACGTGCACTATTTATCCATGTTTACTTCCAAGGAGTCGCAGCGAGGAGGCGGATGGATGCCCAAACGAGGGCTGGATGTCAGCAAGTGCGAGATTGCCAGGTAGAAAATGTGTGGTTTTCTCACCTGCTTCCTCCAAGAGGTTCACAGTGATGTAACTGGTCTCCCACCCTATTTCCCCCCCCCACACACACACCACTGGTATCAAGTGAGGGTGACAAATAGCAGTGGTACAAAACCTCTGCAAGCTTCATCCCTGAATAGTAGCCTGACAACTTTCTTGCACTGTGTTGCAATCCATCACTCAGATTCCTTTAGCCAAGCAGAAATCATGCCTGGGATTTGTTTTAAGGAGACTCTTCCAAAGATTTTCTTTCTCCTTCCTTGAATCAAGTTTTTATTCCTTCTAGATTTTACAAACTACACGAGAGGAAATGTGAGCCCATTGCTATGACGGTGCCCCGGAAGGTAAGCGTGGAACGACCATTTTAAGATTGGTAGGAAAAAGCAGTTCATAGCAGGGAAGGAAAGGGCTGGGACCGGAGTCTCTTTGAGCCTAAGGAACCATCTCCCTAGGAAGCTGCGTAGGCACCATTCATCCATTTAGGTGGGCGTCATCTGCATCAGAGTTGTCAAGGTTGTGTTTCTTGTGGATAATTTCTGGGGGATTGTAGGCAGGCAAGGAGTTTCTTCGGCTCTGACTGGATGGTGGGGGAATGGAAGGATTTATATTCCTTGCAGATAGTTGGTCATTTGCATTCTTTTAGAGAGTCGTTGAGGCCACTTGGAGGTTTTATCTGTGTCCTCAAGGTCACCTGAGTGGTGCAAATGGGTGTGGATCCTCCTTGGAATTGCGGTCCTCTCTGTCCAAAATGTGGACTTTGCTGTCTTCAAAAGAGAGGACCCCTGGTTTGAAAGAGGGCTCAAAGAGGCCATCTGTGTCAAAACTGAACAGCCCTCTCTGAAGAGGGGAAGGGATATGACATCATCTATCTCCAGCCTACAACACCGTCCTTTCGGCAGGAAGCCCGGAAACTTATGGAGAAGCAGCAAGGCTGTTGACTGGGAGAATTCCCTGATTTACTTGGAAGAGGGCAAAATAATGGGTTCACATGTCATATCAAGTCATGGCTTCGTTAACAAGGGTTGGTTGAGCCAATGAGGATGGTAGACTTAAAATGTGAAACTTATCACTTATAGAATAAATCACTTTACGGAACAGAATTGCTAGTTCATACAACGTGCTAAACCTGAACCCAGCAAACATATAACATATCGTATATGTCAGGGGTAGGCAACCTTGGCTCTTTTAGGACTCGTGGACTTCAACTCCCAGCATTCCTGAGCCAGCCACGCTGAGGGGAAAGGGAGAGGTTTCCAAGCTGAGCCATGCTGGCTCAGGAATGCTGGGAGTTGAAGTCCACGAGTCATAAAAGAGCCCCTGGTATATGTTTTTGCCTGGGGAGGCACTGCTGGGGCTCTGAAGCACTTCCATAGGCAGTCCTGTAAGAAGGAGGTCTACACTGCTGGCACCGTTTTCCTGAAAGGAAGGACTGCTGCCACGGGGCACTCTTTTACTTTGAATTAGAGAAGCTCTCAGATGGACACGCGAGGTTTCCCCCCCCCCACGCCGGACCCTTGCTCAGGGGATGGAGGGCCGTTTATCTTTCTCTCGGGCTTTGAAGGAAAAGTGGCCAGAGGGCTCCTCATTTACCTCAGACCCCCATGTCCAAAAGAGCCGTCCTCACACAGGGCAGCTCCTCTTCCTGAGCAAGCCGCATCTTGAGGAGGCTCTCCACCAAAAGGGGGTCATTCCTCCTGCTCCCCCTCTTCTTCCCCAGCCCCACCCTCGGCCCACGAAAACCAAAACGGGGGGGCAGAGGGGAAGCTCCCCGTCGCTGGATATGGCTTTGTGTGAATCCAACCATTGTGGTAAAAGGGAGCCTTGATTTAGGAAGCCTACGTATTCTCGATTTAGGAATTTTTGTAGTCGTAAGATTTGGTAGATGACCATTACGCCAATTTTTCCCAAGCTGATATCCTGCAGAAATGTGGAATTTCAAGTCCTATAACCTCCTAGGCAGCCTGTTAATTAGTGACAGTTGGTAAACGGGGGGGGGGGGGGGAGCCTGGGCTCCTGTTTCTGGGGACAATATGGTACTTGGGAGCCCCTCCTAGCATCTAATGCACCACTGGATCTTTTGGTTTGATCTATTGTGCTTTTCCCATTTTTGATCCAGTTGTGAAGGCCACAGAAGAAGATTCCCAGTGACATAAATCATTTTAAATCGCTTGCGGTTCTCTCAGATCCGTAGTCCTTACAGAAACATTGGTAAATGCCACTGATTCACTGAGAGAGCTCGTCTATGCCAAAATGATCAGAGCCTTGGTTTAACACGCGTAACCTTTATCCCTGAATAAAATAAAATAAAATAAAAGTTGTAAAGCCATCTGCCCAATTTCTTGAGACAGCTGTAGTAGCCATTTGCCCACTGAACAGGAAACATTCCCCTTCTGTATCTCCAATCTTTTGGGCAAATGTTTAATTAGCTGTTAGGGTGGATTCGACTCCTGGAGGCTAGGCAGGTGGTCCTCGACTCCCAAGTTTGTTTAGTGACTTTTCAAAGTTGCAGCAGCACTGGAAAAAGTGACCTATGACCAATTTTTCACACTTAAGATGGTTGCAGCATTCCCACCCCGGGTCATGTGATTAAAATTCAGGAGCTTGGCAACTGTACGACGGTTACGGTGTCCCAGGATCATGTGTTCACCTTTGGCGACCTTCTGGCAAGCACAATCAATGTGGGAGGGCAGATTCACTTAACAACCATGTTGTTAACTTAACAAACTGCAGTGATTCACGTAACCACCGTGACAAGAAAGGTCGTCAAATGGGCAAAATCTCACCTTAACTCTTTTGCTTAGCAATGGAAATTTTGGGCTCAATGGTGGCCCTAAGTCGAGGGCTACCTGGACAAAAGCTTGCCTGAATAGAATATTAAGATTTGAGGTGTGTAGCGAGAGGCTGAATTTCTGTTTTTAAATCTGGATGGAAGAGGCTTTTCCTCGTTGCAATACTGAGCCTGTGTTTTTGTATGGTTTCTGCAGTCGGATCTGTTCCAAGAGGACCTGTATCCTGACACAGCTGGTCCAGACCCTGCCTTGACCTCAGAGCAGTGGCTAGCAGGCAAGGACGCAAGCCCCATCCTCATTTCCCTCAAGGACGGCTACATTCCCCAGAAGAGCCGAGAGTTCAAAGTCAACCAGACTCTCCTGCAGGGGCCCAAGAGAAGTCAGCTTCCACACGAAGGGACACAGCAAGGGGTAAGAAAACCCAAAGGTCTAGATTAGGTCTTCTGGACTGTTTAGTTTAGGATACAATCCATTGACCTTTATGGTCCTCAAACTTTTCTTGGAGGATCACCCAACCTTCTATATGCATCTTTGTGGATGGTGGGGAGGGCTTGTCTTTAACCCTGTGAGAAGTATCTGCCTTTTGTGGTCCTTCAAGGCTTTGGGGAGGTATACCTGATGACTTTTGACATTACTGGAACAGACGAAGCCCAGCTTTTCAACCTTTGTCCCTTAAAGTCTTATAAATGGGAGAATTTGGCTTAATTTTAAGGATTTTGAAAAAAGTCCCTACTCTCCACTAATGGTAGGGACTTCATGATGCACCCTGCAATCAATTTTTTTTAAAGGGGACATTACGCCAGAAGGAAGATTAGCATAGGGTTGGTGGGGAAATCTTAGGACAAGTAAACGCTTTGAGTCAAAATTGTAAATTACTGTAAAGGAGCGACAGCACAAACTTTTTTCTAAATAAAATCTTGCTCTTCCAATTCTGTCAGTGGACATAATGATGTTAACTAAGCAATGTGTCCTTTAGGGTCCAGCTTTAGATCAGCTCTCAGAGGACCTGAAACGACTGCAAGCTACTGTGTCGGAGCAGGAGCGACGCATCTCGGAGCTGGAGAGGATTGTGAAGAAATAGCTTCTCTCTCTTTTCCTAGCCAGTCCGGTTCTTCATGAGTCACAATGGACTTTGTTTCACTGGCCTTTTAAAGCCCCTTTGATTTTTATTTTATTTTTTAAAAAACGGGTGGATCCTCAGGGCATTATCAAGATTCATCCACCCTAAACTCAGGGCAGAAACTCCAATTTATCTATTCCAGACAGAGCCCCTTTTCCGAGTTAACAGATTCCACCTTGAAAAGATACGAAATATACTTCTTTGCTTAGCCTTGGTGAAGGCATTCAGGATGATAGCCCGTCTAATTTACAACTCTGCAGGCTCTTTTCTCCCAGGCCTCCAGTTTTGGTCTCTGCTTTCTGGTTCCTGCTCTGCTTTTTCCCTTAGAAAACAAATCGTCTTCCTTTGGACTTTTTTTTTTAAATGCTACATATCCCGTTTCTTAGATTTTTTGCTTTGGAGGGCACGGTTGGGGGTGGGTGGGTTTCTTTTAAAAGGGCTACAATATTTAACTGATCATGGATTAAGCATTTGGATTGACTGGTATGCATTTTAGTTATTTGGTCAGTAACTCAACCTGAAAATTGCAGGGATTGCAAACCCAGCGGAAGGCAGATTCCCACCTTTGTGAGAGAGGAGGGGAAATCTGTTCAATAAAATATGCTTGTTTCTTTGGAACAGTTTTGCATCTCCGTATTTCATTCAACCCCTTTCATTCATTCAGATTCCTGAAAGTTACATAGCGGGCCTTTTTTATATTCGTTTAAAATAGTGGTTATTCTTGGGACCAATTTTTCGCCCCTGCTGTCCAAAAACCCAATCAAATGGCCTCAGTAACAACACAAGCCTAAAACCATCAGCCACTATGTGGCAATCTTCTACAGGTAATCCTTGCTATATAAACCATTCATTTAGTGACCAATCAAACTTACAACAGCACTGAAAAAAGTGACTTAGGACCAGATCTTGCACTTACAACTGTTACAGCATCCCCACCATCTCAAAATCCAGGTGCTTGGCAACCAGCATGTATTTACAACGGTGGCATCGTCCCAGGGTTATGTGATCGCCATTTTTCACCTTCCCAGCCAGCTTTTGACAAGCAAAGCCAACGGGGGAAGCTGGGTTCATTTAACAACCGTATGATTCATTTAACAATTACAATGATTCGCTTAACGATGGCAAAAAGGTCATAAAATTTGGGTGCAACTCACTTAAACAAACACCGCCTTGCTTGGCAACAGAAATTCTGGTCCCACGTATACTAATCCTCTACTTATGATCAGAACGGAGCCCCAAATTTCTGTTGATAAGCAAGGCAGACGTTAAGTGAATTTTGCCTCATTTTATAACGTTTCTTGCCACAGTTGTTCAAGTGGATCAATGCAGTTGTTAAGTTAGTAACATGGTTGTACAAGTGAATCTGGCTTCTCCACTGACTTTGCTTGTCAGAAGGTTGCCAAAGGGGATCCCGAGACCCTGGGGCATTGCAATCGTCATAAATACATGCCAGTTGCCAAGTGGCTGTGATGATGGGGATGCTGCAAAGGGCATCAGTGTGAAAAATGGTCGTAAGTCACTTTTTTCAGTGCCATCGTAACTTTGAACAGTCACTGAACTAAGTCAAGAACTACCTATGTAGCAAACCGACTTCCACAAAGAATTTAAGACAATCCAACCCAGCATTTTGTAAGTCAGGAACTACCTATGTAGCAAACCGACTTCCACAAAGAATTTAAGACAATCCAATCCAGCATTTTGTAAGTCAGGAACTACCTATGTAGCAAACCGACTTCCACAAAGAATTTAAGACAATCCAATCCAGCATTTTGTAAGTCAGGAACTACCTATGTAGCAAACCGACTTCCACAAAGAATTTAAGACAATCCAATCCAGCATTTTGTAAGTCAGGAACTACCTATGTAGCAAACCGACTTCCACAAAGAATTTAAGACAATCCAATCCAGCGTTTTGCTGATGCCGAAGGGAAAGGAAGGAAGCAGTTCTCCCCCTATATCTGGTATTGAAAGGCTCCATGTGCCCAACGCAGCTATTAAAACCATGAGCCACTTGATCACTTTATATTCCATGGAACTGTCTCTAACCCATTTTCAGAGATCTTTTCTTTCAGTCGTGATTTGTAGCCAATCCTTTAAATGTAATAGAATTAATTTAATTACTTAACCCACCATCCTATTAATCTAGATCGCCCTTCTCTTGATTAAGCCTGGGGGGCAATTTGAAGAGTTGACAAACTGCCAGTAGTGGCTTCCCCCACCCACCCACCTCCAAAATGAAATAAGAGTAAGGAGCAGGAGTTCTCATCTCCCCCTAAAGGACTTTTTAAGATTGGGAGGAGCCTGGAAGGGTTTTATTAAAAGACATAAGTTTTGGTGAGCTGCAGCTCACTCTGTAAGACATATAGAGTGTTAAGTTAATTTAAATTGGAGGGAGACAAGAGGAAAAAGGGTAGAAAAATTAAGTTGGTTATGCTACTACAGATGATACATGAGAGGTTACAAGTACCCTATCAATTAACCATTCCAATATGCTAAAAACCTGTTGTTGAGACTAGAGATTGCCTGAATGCTTTAGATTTATGCAAGCACAAGAATTTCTCACTAAATGGTGCTGATAAAAAGCCTTTTTTTTAAAAAAGTTGAGATCTCTCATGATGTCCTGGCAGATCAAATCCTGGGTATTATTTTGTCCTTCTTTTGAGATCTGATATCAGTGCCTATTTAAGCTTTTGTCTTTTAATAAAATTCATTGGTTGGAAAAGCTGCTACCAGACTCCTGGTTTTTGCCACCACAGACTAACCTAGCTCTCCTCCCACAAAGAACTTTTTAAGAAATGGAAAGCAGAGACAGAGAGTGCTCTCACCCAAAATTGGTCATGCTGCTTTTTTTGTATCCGCCTAAGTGATACATTTTTTGATGCATCATTTGATCCCCACCAGCAGCCAACACTTAGATAAGCAAGGCTCAACACCAAGCAGAGATAAAATGCATAGTCCTCACATAAAAACCTTATTTAGGATGGCAAGCAATTCCGCCACTAAGTGAAATGCCATTGCTTTCCCACTAGAAAATCAGCTTCACACATTCCACTTCTATTTGCCTTCTAACCACCCCTGCCTTTTTTGAAATGCCTGCTTATTCTTTTGCATGCACTGAAAACAATGCGACTACGCTGGGAGCCCAATGGACACATTACACAGTTTATGTTACTCTCCTGAAATCTCTTCCTCTCCAATCTCTCCACTCTGCCAGGGTTAGGGGTGGGTTGGGAAAGCAAGCAATTTTTGTAGGCAATCTCCCCTTTGCCTGATCCTCCTACCCCCAGCAGAGAGCGAGACTGGAAAGGGATTTCAAGAAAGCAGACTGCTCTTCTACACATCAAGAATACTGTGATCACATCAACAGTGGGAAAATTTCAGACAAAGAAGATATTTGTACAATTGCATTGCTTTTGATGTGTAGAATGACAAACGGCTTACTTTCTTGCAATCTCTTTTATCTAATAATTTGCTCTGCAAAGGGGGGGAGGAGAAATAAAGGTAGGCACACCACCTATTGACTGTAATGTTGATCACATGACTGAAGGACACTGTGAAAGTTATAAATGGTCTGTAAAGTTATTTTTTTTTCAACACCATCATAATCTTGAATAATCACTGAATGACTCTGTGAGAACTACCTGAACTTTAATCAAAGAATCACCAGGGTGGGAACAACACACGTTATCAAAACTGGCAGGGAAGCTACTGCAAATAAAGAGCAAACCTCACACTCGCTGATGTTACCTAGTTCAGTGTTTTTCAACCTTTTTTGGGCAAAGGCACACTTGTTTCATGAAAAAAATCACGAGGCACTCCACCGTTTTCGGCACCATTGGACCTCCCCACGGTCGCTACACGAACGGTCGTAAGTCGAGGATGGCCTGTGTTCTCAAGGAGTTGGACTAGATGACCTCCAAGGTCCCGTCCAACTTCTTCTTCTTCTTCTTATTATTATTATTATTAGCCTCTTTATTTTATTTTATTTTATTTTGGGGCTTTTGTTTGTTTTTGCTGTGAAGGAAAAGGAAAGCTTGCATTTCTTTTTAATTTATCTTTCTGTATTTTCTTTTTTCTCTTCTTTTCTTTCTTCCTTCCTTCCTTCCCTCTCTTCCCTCCCTCTTTTCTTTATCTTCCTTCCTTCCTTTCTCTCTCCCACTTTCTTTCCCTCCCTCTCTCAATTTCTTGCTTTCTACTTCTTGTGGAAACTGGAAGCTACTTGCATTTCTTTTTAATTTTTCTTCCTGCTTTTTTTCCTTCCTTCCTTCCTCCCTTCCTCTCTCTCTTTCTTTTCTATTCTTTTTTTTTCTTTCTCCCTCCCTTTTCCCCTTCCCCCTTTCTCCTTTTTTCCCTTCCTTTTTTCTTTCTTTCTCACCTTTACCATCAAAAGCACTTCACTCCAGAGGGGGGGGGAAACCCCAAAGGTTTTTAATTGCTTTGGTCCAAAGGACATTTTATTATGCAACGTATCAAAAGGACATGTTTAAAAAAAAATCAGCCATGTAATTTTTCAGACGCAAGCGAAGCCTCCAAGAGCGAAGCGGTCAGATCCCTCTATTTCGGGCTGGGGTGAGGGGTCGCAGCGAGCAAAGAAAGCGGAGCCAGGCAGCCGACCAGGCGGGAGTCTCGCATCCTCAGCCGCGCGGGGAGTAAGGAGTAAGCGGCGCGTGCTGGGGAAGAAGAGCTTTTTCGAACGTTGCAGGCAACCAACCACGCGACAGCTCAGGCGAGCCGGGCTGGCCGCCCGTCCGTCCTCTTCCCATAAGCGAGCCGGTCGCCTCTCCCCAGCTTCTCTCTCTTCAGCAAGAGACCTTCCGAAGCCAGAGAAGGGGGCGGAGCTACGCTGCCATGGAGCCCTGGTGCCTAGAGCGGTCGAGCCCACTTCTTTTCCCGGGCTTTTGCTTCCAGCGAAGTAGGGCCGTCAGCGCTCCCAGCGCTCCCCACCAGAGAGTCTTGCAACGCCGCTCTGCCCGCGGCTGTTCCTCCTCCTCCTCTTCTCACCGCTGTCTCCTAGGTCAGTGTTTTTTCAATTTTTCCCACGGCACACCAGGCAACATCTCGCGGCACACTAGTGTGCCGCGGAACAGTGGTTGAAAAACACTGACCTAGTTGACTAATAAAATGTTGTGATTCAGGGTCAGCCTGTGGGTTCGGCATTTGGGTCGGACGACTTAGAGGAGGAGGGGGGTGTTGGAGAGCCTGCAGAGGACAGTTCTGAGGCTTTGCAGAGCTCTCAGCCAGGCCCCTCCTACTTGGTCACAACGCAGACCCAGCTGTGTGAGCCTGACAGCGTGGATGAAGATGACCCACAGCTGGCCCTGTTCAAGGATGCCCGACGCAGGAGGCAGTCAATCAGGAGTAAACAGAGGAAGGCAATGGGGCACCTCGGAAGGAGGCAGAGAGAAGCCACGCCCTGAACTGTTTAAAAGGGGAATGCGTGGGAGGGCTGGTTTGCTGAAGGCAACCGCTTGAATAGTTCCTGTTTCATGGTTCGTGTTTGCTCTCTTTGCTCTGTTTATGTTTTTATGTTAATAAATTTGGCAGGCTTAGTTCCAGCCTCTTGCCTTCTTGTAAAAGGGGTTGTCCCTGCCTTATCTGCAGGGTCGGTAGCAGGCTGGTACAGAACATAAAATGCCTGCAAGCAAACAACCAAACGGGGTATCAAGAACTCAAAAAATGTTCATTTTCAAGATTTAAACCTTGAAGATAAAGCAGACACTGTTTAGTAGGACAAGGCTACCCTTTCCCCACCCCGTGCAAAATTATTATTATTATTATTATTATTATTATTATTAATTTAATTTATATACCGCCCTTCTCTCAAGAGACTCAGGGCGGTGAACAGGGCAATACATAAAAATTAGATACAAAAATTAAAATTAAATTATTAAAACATAATTAAACAATGCCCAAAGATAATACAAATTTAAAATTGAAGTCATTAATAAAAATCCCACCCCGTCCCATCAGGCCAGGCCAGCTTGTTTAAAGAGATAGGTTTTAAGGTCGCGCCGGAAGGAGCGGAGATCGGGTGCCATCCGGAGCTCAACCGGAAGATGGTTCCATAAATCCGGTGCACCCACAGAGAACGCTCTCCCCCTGGGGGCCACCAGTCGGCATTCTTTGACCGGCGGCACCCTGAGGAGGCCCTCTCTGTGGGAGCGTACTGGGCGGAGGGAAGTTGACGCCGGCTGCAGGTGCTCCCCAAGGTATTCTGGACCCATGCCATGGAGGGCTTTGTAGGTCATTACCAACACCTTGAACCTCACCCGGAAGACAACTGGTAACCAATGCAGCTCGCGGAGCAAAGGTGTAACACGGGAGTATCGGGAGACTCCCAATACAACTCTCGCGGCTGCATTCTGTACCAGCTGGAGCCTCCGAGTGGTCTTCAAGGGTAGCCCCATGTAGAGAGCGTTGCAGTAATCAAGACGAGAGGTCACGAGCGCATGAGTGACCGTGCGCAAGGCATCCCGGTCTAGATAGGGCCGCAACTGGCGCACCAGGCGAACCTGGGCGAACGCCCCCCTAGTCACAGCTACAATATGATCTTCTAAGGAGAGTTGTGAGTCTAGGAGGACTCCCAAGTTGCGAGCCCTATCTACAGGAGGTAAAGACTCACCCCCCATAATGAGGGGTGGGATATCCTGAATATCCCGAGATGCCGGTACGCACAGCCACTCCGTCTTGTCAGGGTTGAGACGAAGCCTGTTCCTCCCCATCCAGACCCGGACCACCTCCAGGCACCGGGACATCACGTCGAGGGCATCACTGGGGTGGTTTGGGGTCGAAATGAAAAGTTGGGTATCATCAGCATACTGATGATACCCAACTCCAAAACCACGAATGATCTCACCCAGCGGTTTCATGTAGATGTTGAACAGAAGGGGCGAGAGGACCGACCCCTGAGGGACTCCACAAGCGAGAGGCCTCGCGGTCGACCTCTGCCCCCCTGCCAACACCGACTGCGAGCGTCCCAGGAGATAGGAGGAGAACCACTGAAAAACCGTGCCTCCCACTCCCAATCCCCTGAGACGCCGCAGCAAGATACCATGGTCGATGGTATCGAAAGCCGCTGAGAGGTCTAATAGGACTAGAACAGAGGAGTATCCTCTGTCCCGAGCCCTCCAGAGATCATTCACCAGCGCGACCAATGCCGTCTCCGTGCTGTACCCGGGTCTGAAGCCCGATTGGTACGGGTCTCCTTGGTGTGGGAATAAACAGATGACAACAATAGTTAACTCATAATCTTTCTCCGGTTTTATTTTCTGCTTCATGCTTTTTCAAACCCTCACAGTGCTTCCCCTGAAGCAATTCCAGCATTGCTAAGTTCAGTTCACAGCTGTTTCTCTTTATCATCCTGGGAGTTTTGGGGTCTCTGCATTATTTCGTGCTTTTGTCGCTGAAGAAAAGGAGGGGAAGCTCGTCTCATTTAGCTTCTTGCTCCTTTGCCCACTGTTCAGGAGTCAGTGTTCTCTGCTCAAAGGCATGAATAAGCTTCAGCTCTTCAGATAAGAGTTCGTTGACCAGCCTTAAGGAAGGCAAGACAAAGAGAAAGGATAAAATCGGGAAACAGCAAATGGAAAATGAGAGATGGCAAATACATTCCACCTCCATAACATCTTTAGACTTGAATCGTCTTATCTTCTGTCTGTGTTGGAGAAGCCCCTGGGCCAATAATGCATTTCCTCCAAGTTCCAAGCTTTTTTTTTTTTTCAAATTTAAATTCAATCTCTAATGTTCATAATAAAACAGATGGATGTTAAAAAGCAACTCTGCATATTCAGCTAAGTCATAATAGGTTGATTAGTCATCATGATTCATTGAATTCATATGCCCTTCCCTCCCAAATAAACTCCCTTATGATTTTGCAAGTAGTTCTCGACTTACAACCATTCGTTTAGCAACCATATGAAGTAACAAGGGCACTGAAAAGTGCAGCATTCCCCACAGTTACATGACCAAAATTTGGGTGCTTGACAAGTGGCATGTATCCGTGATGGTTGGAGCATCCAACATTTATGACCTTCCTCAATAGTTTTCAACAAGCAAAGTCAAGGTGGGGGGAAGCTGGATTCATTAAACAACCATGTAAGTCACTTAAAAATTGCAGTAATATGCTTAGTAACTGTGGCAAAAAAGGTCATAAAACTGAGTGCAACTCACTTAGCAAGCACCTTGGTTAGCAATGGAAATTCTGGCCCCAATTATGGTTGTAAGTTGAGGACTAACTGAGAACCCCATTTCCAGAAAGATTTCTAAGAATGAATCTGTTGATAAATTTAAAAGTAATCCTAACTGCCTCTGAAGCCTGAAAAGGAGAAGAGATGGAAGTGCCACTCCTCAGCTGACTGCTTGGCAAGTTCAGCCAGAGTTCCTTTTACAGAAAAAAAACTGTTTTATAAAATGTTCCCACAAGAAAGAAGAAGCAGGAATTTTCAATTAACCAAGACTAAAGCTGCATGGCAGGCCAAAAAAATCAGATCATTCATAAGATTGCAGCACAGAAGATTTATTCAAGCCTCTACACACGGAACTGGTCAACTAAAGTTCAACACTAAACTGGTGCCAGATAAAAATCAAAGGAATTCAAGAGGGGTTGGACTTAGAGCTCTTGTGGGGAAGCAAGGACTCTAAACTGATGACATGCTTAACTCCGCCCCCCCACCCCCCCAAGCTCTGCCTGTTCTTCCCCTAAGTACTTCTGTTTGTTTCAACAGAGGTAATATTTTTAAAAGAAACAATACCGGTTAAAATAATGCTTTGTCGAGGCTGGTAGAGTGGTACCCTTCTCCCACTGGGCCACCCCTGAGAATCCTCTAGATCAGATCAACGTCTGGGCAGTGGGGACTTGTACTGGTCCATAGCCTGTTAGGAACTGGGCTGCATAAGGGTTGGGTGAACAAGCGAAACTTCATCTGCATATGAATGGGATCTAGGTTCCGCATGAAACCATCCCCCTCTCCCCCGGTCCATGGAAAAATTGGCTTCTATGAAACCGGTCCCTGGTACCAGAAAAGTTGTGGACTGCTGCTCTAGATTGTGGCAGACATATATTAACTAAATCATACATGTTTCCTTTTGGCGTTAGTTAACAAATAGAAATGATACCATTCTGGTTATAGGAACAGGTAGTCCTTGCTTAATAATCATTCATTCAGTGACCTTTCGAAGCAAGCATGGTGCTGAACAAATGGTATGACCCATCCCCATAGTTATGGCTGCTGCAGTGCCCCTGCAGCAGTCATGTGACCAAAACCCGGGCACTTGGCAGCCTGCCGGCATTTACAACTGCAGAGTGGACATATCCTCTACCCCTTCTCTGCTCTGGACTCTACTCTGCAAGGCAGAGGGCAGGGTAGAATGGGTGGCAGGGAGCAGGACAACCAAAAGGGACAGCAATGGGAGGTGGGGAATGGAGACAAGCATGGCAGGGCAGGAAGAGAGTGAAAGCCTTACCTAATGACAGACAATCCTGGCCTAATAACTACAACCAGGTATACTGGAACTGTTGTTGCTAACTGGTGCTAACAAACAGTTTTTTTCAGGGACAGAAATTCCGGTCCCAATTAGGATTATTAAGACTTGCCTGTAGTTCTTTCTTAACGAACCCAATTGGGATGGACAATTCTGTTGTTAAGTGATGCAGCCATTAAGCAAGATACCACACGATCACAACTTATCATCTCAGTTCTGCTGCCGTTGTTAAATGAGATCACGAGACTGTGAGTTGCGATTTTATCCTGTCAGAATCCAGCTGTGAAGTGCGCAAAATGGAGATCATGTGACTACAGGACGCTGTGTAAATGCCCACTGATTGTAAAGCACCCAAATCTTGATCACATGATCATGGAGACACTGCAACAGCCATAGGTATAAGAGCACCTAAAAGTTAATTTTTCAATCACATTGTAACTTCAAATGGCAGTTATAACAGGCCAAAGGCTAAGCAGGGACCACCTGTAGTTTTAAATACACAATTCACTTTCCTCACTTTGGATATTCAACTATTTTTTCCTTACATTTTAAATAATAGAAAATGATGCAGATATATAATTCATTATTAAAATATTTGGAAGGATCCAAATGAATGTCACAGAGAAGTTGTGAAGTAGCCTGAATACAGTCTTGAGGTACTAAAATGCAATGTTGATCTCCCATAATCGCGTGAGATTTAGGCAGCATTTAAAATTAGCACAGCATATTTAATCAACAGGCAGCTATTGTATAAATTATGCTGGGGGTGGTGGGGGAAATCACAATTTTGAAATGCACACTTTTCTTTTAATAGCAATTTAATTTATCAGATGGCTGCAATACATTTCTATTTCTAAACTGGATCTGTACATTTAAATCAGGATAATGAAAGTATGAGAAAGATATTTAATAAATAAACCCCAGAAGAAAGAACATATCTGTGTATATGAGTGCATTTACTTTGCTGGACAGCCTAAATCAGTTATTACCTCACAGGACCACTGCTGCTGTAGAATAAAATGGAGAAACATTATCTACACTGTTCTGAGCAATTCAGGGGAAGGGTGGGATTAAAAATCAAGGGTAGATTAAACCAATAGAGGAGCAAAAGACAAAAAGGAAGGTGACTGAGGGAGCAGGAAAGCATGGAAAATAAGTGTAAAGAATGCCTGATTTTGTAGTCCCCATTTCCTCATATTCTAAAATTTTGGAAAACTGTTAGGATAATTCCAACCATTAAGAAAATAAAAGACTGTTCAATCCATCTCCCACTGACTAAGCTAGTTCTTCTTATACTTACTTACCGGTGTCGTTGTAATAGTGGTTTTCCTCGGAAACATGGAGAAACTACCAAAACTTTGAAGCTTGTAGCACAGCGCCCAGGGGTAGTATCTTCTACCTCCTTATTGTGTGTAAAATAAAGAAATTACATATATACTATTTAGAATGTAACAATAAATTTAAGAACCTGAATACATTTTTATTTATAGCCAAACAGGTAACGGAGAAGGAAACTTTGAAAGGAAATATTAAAAAGCACATGAAAAGCCAATTTACAAGGAATAAAAATGCGAGCAATCTCAGAAAAGTGTGCATTAGATCAACAGAATACTATTAGAAAATGAAATGTGCACCAAATAAGTTTAATAAAAAGGAGAAAGTCTCAAAAGAAATCAAAATTTAGGATTAAAAATATCCGTAACATCATAATCCTAAATGCGTCTGTTTTTTTTTAAAAAATGAAGCTTACTAAACACTTTAAATGTATCCTAAGAAGCAAATCCCACTGAATTTAATGAAAGTTATTTCTGTGTAAACATGCTTAGGTCTGCAAATAAGCTCCAGTCATTTTGGGCTGGCCCTATTTTATAGGCTGCTCATCATCTATTTCTTTTTCCTTTATCGGCATTCTTGTGTTGAAAGTGTAGTGTTATTCTATCATTTTGGGAAGACATTTTTAAGTTAGTTGGTATGATGGCAGCCTATTAAAAAACAGCAAACTCACTCATTCCCCAGTAAAGAGCAAGATTTAGAGTTTAAACTTAGTAATACAAACCCGGCAGAGGGAATAAAGCAAAATGCTATTTACTTCTGAAAAAAGTAGGGAAATTTGAAAGTCATCTGTCCTCAACCTGGTGCATTCTAAAGCCTTTGCTTGCTGGGGATAATGGAAAGCACATCTTGCCAACATCATGAAAGAGCCTTGGTGGAGCAGTGGGCTAATGCCTCCTTAAGTAACACCAGCTGCCTGCAATTAGTGCAGGTTCGCATCCCACCAGGCTCAAGGTTGACTCAGCCTTCCATCCTTCCGAGGTAGGTAAAATGAGGACCCAGATTGTTGGGGGCAATTAAGCTGACTTTGTAATAATGCCGCTTGGGGGGTGTGAAAGCCCTAATAAGCAGGCATATACATAGAATGAAGGCTACTGCTAAGCTTGTAAGCCGCCCTGAGTCTTCGGAGAAGGGCGGGATATAAATGGAATTAAAATAAAATAAAATAAAAAATAAACAACAACGGCCCACTATGGATTAACTGAGACTAAAACTATCTGAAAAACGATTAAGGCGTGTGTTTGAAAAAGCAAACGTAAAATAGCATTGCAAAAGGGCAGCGAAGGGGTTTTTTTAACGCTTAAGAGGGGTTTTAAAACCAAATTTTAGAGCAGAAAGGGTGCCAACTTAAATCTAGCCCTTTGGCCTGCCTGCTTTCGGGAAGCGAATGGGAAGCGCTCCCATTTACCACGTGCTCGGCCTCAAGTCCCTGAAGCAGCCTCTCCCGCAGGGCCTCCGCGCTGAGAACCCCACACGGCTCCATCGCGCCCCCAAAAGCCGCCCGTCTTTCATTTCCGCCTCTGGGTGACGTCACATCCTCCCCGTTCCGGCCTGTATCTCATGTAGCCAATCAACGTGCAATACGTCACACCGGTGGTTTCGTTCCCTAGAGCAACCAAACCAAGAGTGGCACGGCAGCTCAGCCGGTTTCTAAAAGGCACGCTGGCTGAGGAATTCTGGGAGTTGAAGTCCATGAGTCATAAAAGAGCCGAGGTTGCCTACCCCTGCTCTTTTATGACTCATGGACTTCAACCCCCAGAATTACTGAGGAATTCTGGGAGTTGAAGTCCATGAATCATAAAAGCGCCGAGGTTGCCTACCCCTGGTCTATGTGGTCTATTGAGGGCTGTGCTGAAAGGGCCGTTAAATGTGACTAAATTTGCTTAAACAGACCAGCGCAAGTGTCTTAACAAGGAATTAAATCACGATCACAACGTGCTTTCCATCCAGAATAAGGGCTGATTTATCAGTGTGCCAAACTTCTAGAAATTCTCTAACGTTTTTGGACTTGGCTTGGTCTAGGATGGATTAAACTTTCTTTGCAAGTCTACGTTAAATGTATAGACTTGGACTACAACCAGTATACAGGACACATATATATAATATATATATATATATTGTTTTTTTAATGCCACCTCCATTCGCATCTGTAGAGTTCATTCCCGTAATTAGCTCGTCTTACGTTAATCCAGTTGTGGCACTGCATCGGTTTTTCCTTCTGTGGGCGGGACATATCGCTGCCTTCGCCAATAGAATGTAAGCAAGGTATCATTTGAAGAAACGGTCAGTAGAGCGGAGAGGAATATTGCTAGGCAACGGTCTACCGGCTGCTGTGGTCGCGAGGGTAGGTAGGTTCGAAAGGGGCGTGGCGACGAGAACGTGGGAAGGCTGGGTCTGGAAAGGTGCAGGGCGTAATGGCAAATGTCTGCTTATTGGGCAGCATCGCTCAAGCCGCATCCGAAGGGGAAGGGGACTCTGCTGAGTAGTAGAAGCCACTACCGCTGCTTAAGCTATATGCAGGATTAGGTTTGCATTCCAGGGTCTGGGTTGCACAGCAGGCAGAAATTCAACAGGTACTGTTTACCCACCCACCCACCCCTCCACTTGGCAATGCAAAAATTTCAGTTTCGGATATTTTGGTGGGGAATTCCCTGTTGGTTGGCAAAAATTCCCATGCTTGCTTCCTGCCATGAAGCTACAAAGGAGTCCGATTTGCGGTTCACTACTTCGGAGAAGTAGGGAAAATAACACGAGGGAGGGCTTAACTGCAATTCCAGTAGCACCAGCTAGATGACTGTTAGCAAGGGATGCTGGGAATTGTAGTTCAAAAACATTTGTCAGCTATACCGATTCCCTGACAGATATCAGCCCTGTTTGTTGGATTCTGCTGATGGGTGGATACACTTATGGGCGTTCAGCTTTTCTAAGACTTGATTTCTTCTTTCATGTAGGTTTCTCCAGCCTGTTCCTCTCTTTGTGGAAGAAATGGTGGTGGAAGTATGTGGCTTCTTTGGGGTGTATCTACTATACTGCACCAACCCCCGTTACCAGGGACGGATCTACATTGGCTTCACTGTCAATCCTGAACGACGCATAGACCAACACAATGGTGGAAAGCGGTGTGGTGGGGCCTGGAAGACAAGTGGACGTGGGCCATGGTAAGATGCTGTGTTCGCAAATCTATCATGGGTTCCACATTTGTGAAGTGAAAATACAGCTTCTTCTCAGCCCCAACCAGATGTAGGGGGAAACCCTACTTAGGAATCACCTGCTGCCAGCGTCAACGTCCCTCCATCCAGTGCGCTCCCACAGAGAGGGCCTCCTCAGAATGCCGCCGTTTGGAGAATGCCGTCTGGTGGCTCCCAGGGGGAGGGCGTTCTCTGTGGGCGCGCCTGACCTATGGAACCGTTTACCGGTTGAGCTCCGGATGGCTCCTGACCTATGCTCCTTCCGACGCGACCTAAAAACACATCTGTTTAAGCAATCCGGTCTGGTCTGATGGGTTCTGTTGTAATTATTATTTTAAGGTAACTATCTTCTACATTTGGGCTAAATTAGGGTTTAATTTGTTTTCAATATCTGTATTTGTGCATTCTATTATTTATGTCACTGTTCACCGCCCTGAGTCCTTAGGGAGAAGGGCGGTATACAAATCAAATAAATAAATAAATAAACCCTTGGGAAATTCTAGAGGAGTGTTTCCCAATTTTAGCCATTTTAAAATGTGGCCTTCTTAAATACCAGCAGGCATTCTGGGAGTTTGAAGTCCACATATCTTATATTGGGTAAGGTTGGGAAACGCTGCTCTATAGCAGAGGTCCCCAACCTTTTGGGCACCAGGACCGGTTTCATGGAGAAAGGTTTTTCCACCGACCGGAGAGTGCATGGTTTTGTATGCTGCCTGCATCCCACAGATGGGGCTGTTTTTTCTGCGGACCGGTTGCTGGCATGCCACGGCCTGGTACCGGTCCACGAAGCGGGAGTTGGGGATCCCTGCTGTATAGGGAACTGGTTTTTTTCCACTATCTGGTTTTTCTCTTTTGTGATGAGATCTCAGTGAGGCCAAAAGTTCAGAAGGCTGGAACTGGAGCTTTCTGGGACAAATGTGTTGCTGTCCTTTTGGACTTCATGCATTTCTCTCTTCTTGCAGGGACATGGTGTTGGTTGTTCATGGTTTCCCCTCTGATGTGGCTGCTTTGCGCGTAAGGGACTTTTCAGTACTTATTTTGTTTCTTCAGGATTCACAGAATATGGCAACCTAAAATGTGGTTAGCTAGCTTGAGGTTGTGTGTTTACCAAACTTAGTTTGGGATTCAGTATGTTGTGGGAACCCAGCCAGTTGAATATAGGTAGTCTTTTGACTTATAACAATTCATTTAGTGACTATTCAAAATTACAACAGTACTGAAAAAAGTAACTTAAAACCAATCCTCGCACTTACTGCTGTTGCAGGATCCACATGGTCATGTGATCAAAACTGGGCACTTGGCAACCAGCATGTATTTATGATGGTTGCAGTAACCCATGGTCATGCAATCACCATTTGCAACTTTCCCAACTGGCTTCCAACAAGCAAGGTCAATGTGGGAAGCTGGACTCCACTTAATGACTGCATGATTTGCTTAACCATGGCAAAAAAGGTGATAAAATTGCATGTAACTCACTTAACAACTGACTTGTTTAGCAATGGTCCCAATTCTGGTTGTAAGTTGAAGATTAGCTATAATTGAAAAAGCCACACATAAACCGTAAGAGTAGATGGGCAGATCTTCCCCTTCCGTTCATTCCTAAATTCCAGCAATCCCGTTTGATTTAATCTCTCGTCTCTTGTTAATTTCCAGTTTGAGTGGGCCTGGCAGCACCCTCACTCCTCCCGCCGTCTCACCCATGTCACCCGCCGCAGAACACGGGAGCGTCAGTTTGACTTCCACTTGCGTGTCTTGGCTCACATGCTGCAAACTGCTCCATGGTGCCGTCTGCCCCTCACCATACGATGGCTCAAGCAGGAGTACTGCCGAGAGTTCCCTCTAGGCTTGGAACCCCCCTTACACATGCCCATAGCCTTTGGGCCAGTTCGAGCTGTCAAAGACAGTGAACGTGCTGAGCCATTATCTCCCGAGGAACAAGTGGCGACCACAAAACATTGTAGTGTCTGTCTGAAGACCTTCCAGGTAACCATCAGGGATGCTGTGTTCTTTCCACAAACAAAAAGGCTAGAGCAGGGGTCTTCAAACTTGGCCCTTTTATGACTTGTGGACTTCAACTCCCAGAATTCCTTAGCCAGGCACGCTGGCTGAGGAATTCCGGGAGTTGAAGTCCACAAGTCATAAAAGGGTCAAGTTTGAAGACTCCTGGGCTAGAGGTTGAGTAGATCCTAAGAGGCAAGTTTGCTCTGACAAAATAGGAGCCGAGCTTCTATAAGATGCCTCCTCTAAGGCAGAATTGGATTTGAGCTGGAAGAAATAACTTTAACCAAGGAAGGGTGGGGAAGAACTGGACTTGGGGTCAAAAGATGGCGGCAGCCAGGGCTTTTTTTTCTCATTGAACACTCAGAACAGAGTTCCCGCACCTTTTTTGGACGGAACCTTGTTGGGTAGGCAAGGTGGGTTGTATAACATGTGTGAGTTCCGGCACCTTTTTCTTTTACAAAAAAAAGCACTGGCGGCAGC
The DNA here is from genome assembly GCF_964194415.1 of Vipera berus. NCBI lineage: Eukaryota > Metazoa > Chordata > Lepidosauria > Squamata > Viperidae > Vipera > Vipera berus. The sequence continues at coordinate 15,837,646 of NC_138205.1, forward strand.
TAACCCTGTATTTGTTTGGGGAGCAGAAGTTTCCTCTGGATTGAAGTCCACTCTTTTCTCAAAATTCCTCTCTGCAGGATGGGGACGAGGACATTCCCTTGCACTGTTTTCATTCAACTTGTACCATGGCTGCTCATATGTTTTGTCTGTCTCGTCTTTTCCTGGAAAAGGAGCCTAATCATATCCTGCCCATTGAAGGGCAGTGCCCGGGGTGAGCAATTTCTTCTGTGCATGGGGGGATGTGAAAGAGGGGTAGATGTTGGTATTCTGTCCTTGTACCTGTTTCCCAATTATAAGCTCCATTTATTTGTTGGCTTTTATCCCACCTTTATTACTTTTTAACTAGCTCAAGGTGGTGAACATACCTAATAGCCTTCCTCCTCCTATTATCCCCACAACAGTGGCCTTTTATGCCTGATCTGAGACTAAAACTCACAATATCCTTGTTTTCCCCCTTTTCCTCAGCTGCAAGAATCTTATCCTTTGGGGAGATCTGATTCGTCACCATAAAGGTTGCTATGGTAACTTAGAGGCTGATCCCTCCTCCTCTCAGGTAAAACTCTTGCTGTTATTCCTAGACTTGTTTTATCTTGAAATGTTTATTTCCTGAATTAAGTTCAACAGTTTTATGTCCTGATTTAATTGAACCTTTGAATTCTGAGTTCATCTTTTCTTCTTTGGATCAATATTTTTCTTCACTATTGATAATAATTTTGGCTATAGCTTAGGCAAGCTGATACTTCTATCTTCTTTATTTTTCTCATATATATATATATATATATATATATATATATATATATATATATATATATATATATATATATATATATATATGTGTGTGTGTGTGTGTGTGTGTGTGTGTGTGTGTGTATGTATGTATGGGATGCGGTGGCTCAGTGGGTTAGGACGCTGAGCTTGTCGATCAGAAGGTTGGCAGTTTGGCGGGTCGAATTCCGAGTGCCGCGTAACAGAGTGAGCGCCTGTTACTCGTCCCAGCTTCTGCCAACCTAGCAGTTCGAAAGCATGTAAAAATGCAAGTAGAAAAATAGGGACCACTATGGTGGGAAGGTAACAGCGTTCCGTGCGCCTTTGGCGTCTAGTCATGCCGGTCACACGACCACGGAGACGTCCTTGGACAAGCACTGGCTCTTCGACTTTGAAACGGAGATGAGCACCGGCCCCTAGAGTTGGAAACGACTAGCACGCAAGTGCGGGGGAACCTTTACTATCTATCTATATACCTATATCTATACCTATACCTATCTAGCTATCTATCTAGAGAGAGAACCTGCTTCACTTATGTCAAATATAATTACTTTTATGCTGCAGAAACACTGGGCTGATGAACTGCAACCGTGAAGGAGACCTTTAAAAAGTGACCAGGATCAGAGGATCTCAGCGTGGTGCACAGTTCAGCTTCTCTTAGTCTGATGTCCAAAAGTCTAGAAAACAGCTAAGCAAGGCTGGGGTTTCTGCTCGTGTTTTCCACTCCAGAATCATGTAACAAAATAATGTTTAATGTTATTAAGCGGAATAATTAAATTGAAGGACCTGAATGTTTATGGATTGAGAGACAGGAATCATGCTCAATAAACTTAAAATGACCACGTAAATAATATATCTATTGTTTTATACTGTATATATAGTGCATTGAATGCTTAAGTGGACTGTAAAAAAGACACTCTGGAGTGCAGAGAGAGATTCTTGAGATAACACATTTCTGATTTTATATGGCCTTTTTCTCATTTATGCAAAGCATTTAACAAACACTTTCAGTAATTCTTACCATTTTCTTTTTAGCTTGGCATTAACCAAATATTGCAGATGAGAGGACTGAGTGCATAGTAGTTTGCCTAAAACCTCTAAATAAATTCATCAATTAAAAGTCCATCAGTTGAACCATCAAGGTAGAATTATGTTTTTAATGAAGTTAACTGACACGAGTCTTTGTTGATTATGATAGTGTACAAAATAAACTTGAAAGTTTGTATCATAAAGAGAGCAGTTATCTCATATATCCTAAAAAGGCAGCCATAGAAACTGAAGAATATATAAAAGACCATTCCTAGAAAATAAATATTCCCCACATAATGGCCACATGATCAAGCCATAAGATTTGAAGATACTCCAGATTTTATCTGTGGTGTACTGTTTTTAAAAAGGATCCAGCTTTGAAGAAAAGTCATTTTTTCCCTCTGATGTAAACTATATGCACTTAGTTAGAATAGGATTTTAAGAGCCTGAAAAGCCAAAATGATTTAACAATATATTAGAACAGATGTTTTGTGAAAATTAATTTATGAGTTCTGTAATCAAGTGTATTTAAGCAGTTTTCAGACTGTTTGTAAAAAGGGGAAACAACTTATCATGTAAACAAATGTTGCACTGGTTTTCTACTGTACAGAATAAAAACTGAATTATTAAATAGCCAAATCAATTTCACTTCCCATTATTCCAACATGGCCAGTTGTGAGAAAGGCTGAGAGATGTCTTCAGCCCCCACTGGAAGGCCACAGTTTTCTAACCTTGCAGTAAAAGTGTGATTACTGCTAAGGATTTGCCAGAGAGCAATATAAAATCCATCACAGCAAGCACAATGTACAATGAGACCACTTCGCTTTCTGTTTTCCTATCTGGCCTTCTCTCCCCAAACTGCACTGCCAAACGTATACCTACATCTGAGCAGCTTGAGGTGCAAAAGGACTGAAGTCTCCATGATGGGAACACATTCTGGATATAAATTTGCATTTAAGAGCATACCAGGTCAGTGCTTCTTGATCAATCAATCATTCAATCAGTCTTGCCTCTAGCTTTAAAACTTGGAATTTCTTTTATCCTGAGTTAATGGTTAGTATCGCTTTTCCAGTGAGTTCCATCTCTTCATGGGTTAAATCTGTGGACTGCCTCCCCAAAATAGTTGGCAGGTATCTTTTTGCCAGCCTGCTCCATTACTAGAAGAGGTTTTGCCTTTAAATCTTACTTCCTGAATGAGCCTCATTTGTTTTGGGCATCGGTACAGCAAAGCAGGGAAAAGGATTTTTCTGATTTCACAAGGCTTTAGCTGATACAAAAATACTGATCAAAATTAGCTATTTTTCCTAGGAGCATCTAATCTATACTAAGGGTTGGATCAGTGACATGATGAAATACTCACTTCTAGCCAGCAAGCGGTCCAAAAATTCAAAATAAATAAACAGGAACTCCTCACTCCCATTCTGGATCAAGTAAAATGTGGATGAATAGTTTTGACTTGGATGAAGTCTTATCTTCACTGAATGGCATAAATATGTACAGATTCTCCTTTGTACTCTCAACAGAGTTGATTCCCCTGAGAGCGATGTGTCTTTAGACACATTTTGTTCATATTCAAGATGTGGACAGCAAATAGGCATTATGCCACACCACCCCTACACCTGGTCTGGATTCCAAGCCCTGCGGGACACAAACCAAGCTACCTTTATTCCCCTGTCATACAGGACTTCTCAATCTGTTGCACAAACTGGAAGCAGTAGATCCTTTTGTCAAGATCTTCCTTGGCTGCAAACAAAGTGGAGGACAGATTATCAGAATAATAAGAAAATCAAGGCCGGCCCTCTTTCAAATGGGCCAGAATTTAAGCTGAAATTGGACAGCCTTCAACATTTAGAAAAGGATCGAAGAGGACATTCAGAAAAAAAAATGATCCAGCCCCTTAAAACCAAAGTGAAAAATCAGTTTGCACGTCATTCACTCATATACATTCTGAACTACTATTCTAGTACAGAAAGTCCTCGACTTATAGCCAGTTGCTTAGTGACTCTTCAAAGTTATGATGAACCCTCCAAAAGATACTTACAACCTGGTTTTGAAGTTCTGACATCGGGTTCCCCCTCCTGTGGTCACATGACTGCATTTATGGCTGTTTATAGCACTCCACGGTCACATGACTGTAATTTACGATGTTTTTGCTGGAAACTGCCATTTCCGGGTTTTTTGGCAAAACCTGCCCCATAGCAAATGGGTTTGCTTAAAGACTATAGTGTTTGCCTAACAACCACATGAAAAAGGTAGTGAAATTCGGTCTTGACACGTGGTGACTTGCATTACAACCATGATTAACCTACAACTATAATTGCCAGACTCAATCATGGTTGTAACTTGTGGACTATCTGTCCTATTAGGTCTTTAACCAGATGCTCTAAAACAGACATGTCAAACTCAACGATGTCACATGACATCGCGTGACATATCGGGACTGTTTTGCCATTGCCGGCAATGGGGTAGGCGCGGTTCCCGCATGACGCGTCTGGCCCGCGGGCCGGCACTTTGACACCCCTGCTCTAAAAGCTCATCTGTTCTCTGATTCTAAAGATGCCAGAGGTTGAAACTAGGATGCAGAAGCCATTTTGGAAGAAAAAAGAAAAGCCACTTTTTCTGCTTCACCATACTTATAACACAGACTGCTATTAACCCAAGTTTATAGATAGATCTGGCAGCATGCAATCATGCTAACTCGGTCTAATGCAGGGGTGTCAAACTCAATTTCAGTGAGGGCCGCATCAGCATTGTGCTTGCCCTCAGGGGGCAGGGTGGGTATGGCCAGAGTGGGCATGGCCTACTGGGTGGGCGTGGCTAGAGTGCGTATGGCCTACTGGGTGGGCGTGGCTAGAGTGCATATGGCCTACTGGGTGGGTGTGGCTAGAGTGCATATGGCCTACTGGGTGGGTGTGGCTAGAGTGCATATGGCCTACTGGGTGGGCATGGCTAGAGTGCGTATGGCCTACTGGGTGGGCATGGCCAGCTCGACATTGTTCGCATCAAGGGTGCCTATGGGGGCCTGGGCAGGAGTGGGACAGATCTGAGGGTCTCTGGCAGAAGGAGGGTCTCTGGGCCAGGGCCAAGGCAGTGGGGGCCGTTCCCTCACTGTTTCCAAGATGGCTTCGCGGGCCACATGAAACCACTTCGCGGGCCGGATCCGGCCCCCGGGCCTTGTGTTTGACATGTCTGGTCTAATGCCACCATTTGGGGGAAATATGGATTTCCTACCCTCTTCTTCTGGTTTTGCTCAGCATCCATGATCCTTGTTCATAGAAAGCACTTGTAAGGTTCCTTTTCATCAAGGGCCCCTTCTCCATTAGCTAACCAGGCATCAGGCAAATATAATGGTTTGGCCACAGCAACTAATTTCTCTTGGGGGGGGGGAAGAGAAGTATTTTGACTGACAGACAATAGCAGCAAATTTTGTAACCTTTTGTCTTATATTTCCAGTTCTGTTCATCACATATTGTTTCTTTGCGAAGATTAACTGGACAATGGAGGGCTATTAGCTCAGAAGTGTTCTGCATTTGCTGATTTTCTGGCCAGAAATTTTGTCTTAACAACTGACTTAAGGTGCTTTGGAATTAAAATGATTCGTCTCCTGCATCTGAATTGGCTGCATTTCTGGGGTGTATCCAATACAGTGTTTTTTCATCAAAACTCATGCTGGCTGGGGAATTCTGGGAGTTGAAGTCCACACCTCTTAAAGCTGCTAAGACTGAGAAACAGTGTTTTAATATGTGGTACATAAAAATAAAAAGGGACGCAGTGGCTCTGTGGGTTAGGACGCTGAGCTTGTCGATCAGAAGGTCGGCAGTTTGGCGGGTTGAATCCCGAGTGCCGCGTAACAGAGTGAGCGCCTGTTACTCGTCCCAGCTTCTGCCAACCTAGCAGTTCGAAAGCACATAAAAATGCAAGTAGAAAAATAGGGACCACTACGGTGGGAAGGTAACAGCGTTCCGTGCGCCTTTGGCGTCGTCATGCCGGCCACATGACCACGGAGACATCCTCGGACAAGCGCTGGCTCTTCGGCTTTGAAACGGAGATGAGCACCGGCCCCTAGAGTCGGAAACGACTCGCACACATGTGCGGAGGAACCTTTACCTTTTACATAAAAATAACCCAAATAAGTGTGTGAATCAGTCACAGCTCCTGTGTCCAATGAGGCCAAAAGATGCAAAAAAGACACTCAAGAGTAAAGCTGACTGATTATAGAGGAATTTACCTTCCTCTTTAATCAGACAACAATCCCCATCTCTCTTTTGCCTCATTAAAACAGGGGCAGGAATCCCGTAGCCCTCCAGGTGTTGCTGATTTCTACTGCCAGCATCCCTCACCATTCACAATGTTAGCTAGGTTATCCTAGGACTGTAGTTTGGGAAATTCTTGACATCCCCGTATTCCGCACTGGTTTTTCATTGGGCATTTGTTTCAATCTCCACCTGATGGCAACTTTGTAGCGCCAATGAAATGGTTTTTCTCTCCATCCTAATTAGTACAGCCTACCTCCTTCCTTTCTTCTGCAGTCTGAACATTCCTTATTACAGTTATTTCTCAACCTTAATACAAACGGACTTCAACTCCCAGAATTCCCCAGGTAGCAATGCTGCTTGGGAAATTCTAGGAGTTGAAGTTCACATACATTAAAGTTGCCAAGGTTGAGAAACACTGATTTACAACCATCCCTTAAGAAGAAAATGTCAATAAAGATTTACCAGGCTATGCTCCCCAACCTTTTTTGGCAACAGTGACCGATTCCGTGGAGAGTTTACCGTGGACCGGAGGGGGCGTGGTTTCACGTGCTGCTTGCATCCCACGGATGGGGCTTGCTTGTCTGCACAGCCCCATTTCTGGCATGCCAAGGCCCGATACCGGTCCACGGCCCAGGGGCTGGGGACCCCTGTTCTAAGTAACATGATGTTACCTAGCCTGGTGACAAAACATTTGGAAACTAAACAAGTTCGGAGAACAAACTACCACCAACGTGCTCCTCCTGCCCACATTTCCTTTCAACTCGCATATCTATTATTTCTTTCTTAATTTTAGCTGTTGCTTTTACTCCCAAGAGCCCAAGATGGCCCACACGGGGGATTCAGTGAATCGCGAGTCTCCCAACCACACAACTGAGGGAGGCAGAGGGATACCTACCACGAGTGGCGTCTCTGGTGATTCACAACATGTGAACGGCGTGTGAACCTCTTTCCGCAGTACGTGCACTGGTGAGGCTTCTCTCCTGAATGAATGAGGAGATGTTTTGTGAGGGTTGTGTTCCGGTTGAAGCTATTCCCACATTCTGGACATTGATACGGTTTCTCACCCGTGTGGATCCTTTCGTGCCTGATGAGATCCCACTTTTTCCGAAACCTTTTCCCACACTCCTTACACAGATGCCGTTTCATTTCGAGGTCGGTCGGGACTCCCCCAAACGCGTCGTCCTTCATCATCCTTGTGGAAAGGCTGCCTTTTGGCGGTCTTTCTGAATCACACTTGCTCACGTGAGATCTTCTGGGGCTGCTTTTTGGGAAAAGGACCTCTCCAAATTCTGGAGACCTCCATCCTCGTTCCTCTGCCTCCAACTCTCCTTGGTGCACGTCCTTTGCCCCCATTCTGGCAAAATTGTCTTCTGATTGAAGAAAGACAAGTGATAGGAAAGACCAAAATTTTATAGTTGCTACGTTCGGTTTATCAAGGTATGTAGTACGGCTAATTATTGACTTACAATTGTTTATTTAGTGACCGTTCAAAATTGCCACAGCACGGAAAAAAGCCACTCATGACGGTTTTTCACGCTTACAACCAAAGCAGCCTCCCCACGATCATGTGATCAAAATTCAGATGCTTGGCAAATGGCATGTATTTATGAGGGTTGCAGTGTCCTGGGGTCACGTGATCAGCTTGTGTGACCTTCTGACAAAGTCAATGGGGATGCCAGATTCACCTGACAGCCGTGTTACTTGTTTAACAATTGCAGTGATTCACTTAAAAACGGTGGCAAGAAAAGTCGTAAAATGGGCCAAAACTCACTGAACAACTGTCTCGCTTTGTAAAAGAAATGGACTCAACTGTGATCTTAAGGACTACTTGTAAGAGCATTATATCTGTGGAATATCATTTCAGCTAATCAGAATGAGATATGTTGTTCTGGCAGAGGATACAATTCCTAAAATAAGTAAGTTGTGGCCCGTGTTAAATTTCAGCATACTGGGAAGCTCAACTTTACGTTGCTTATACATTGGTTGTTGTTAGTTGTAAAGTCGTGTCTGACCCTTTGAGACCCCATGGAGAACGTTCCTCCAGGCCTTCCTGTCCTCTACCATCTTCTGGAGTCCATTTAGGCTCACGCCTACTGCTTCAGTGACTCCATCCAGCCACCTCATTCTCTGTCGTCCCCTTCTTCTATTGCCCTCAACCTTTCCCAGCATTAGGGTCTTCTCCAGTGAGTCCTTCCTTCTCATTAGGTGGCCAAAGTATTTTGAGTTTCAGCTTCAGGATCTGGCCTTCTAAAGAGCAGTCAGGGTTGATCTCCTCTAGGACTGACCGGTTTGATTGCCTTGCAGTCCAAGGGAGTCTTCTCCAGCACCATAGTTGCTTATACATAAAATCATTTAAAAATATATATAAGGGCAGCATTGAACAATTTAAGCTGTTTCACATTCTACACTGGGATGTCAAACTTAAAAACAGTCAGAAGGCCCGTTCCTCATCCAATGTTTTATGTCAAATTTGTCCTCTTTCAAGAACAAGGTTTCTTTTCTCCATTTTGGTGTAATTTTATCCTTAATGTTCATCTCACTTCCATTCCATTGTCTTATCTTCAATGATTTCACCGCCATTCACCCTGAATGGGGAGAGAGGCAGTCCCACTTTTATGCTTCAAGATGGATTGATTCCCCCCCACCCCTTTCTGGGGTTGTATATCCCAAAACCTCTCTGAAAATCTTAAGGGTATCACAAAGCTTATCTATCCAGAGCCCTTCGGATGTTTTGCATTAAAAACCAGCTGGGAGAATTTTATTAGAGATTAAGGCCAGACTTTCCCTCGATACTCTCATGTAATTTTCTCCTTTAATTGCTCTTCCCTCTTGCTTAATACAGGTAGTCCTCAACTTAAGCCCCAAATTTTTGTTGCTGAGACATTTTGTTACGTGAGTTTTGCCCCATATTAAGACTCTTCTTGCCACAGTAGTTAAGTGAATCATTGCAGTTGTTAAGTTAGCGACGGTGGTTAAGTGCACTTGCCTTCCCCACTGACTTTGCTTATCAGAAGGTCGCCAAAGGTGATCACATGACCCCAGGATGCTGCAACCGTCATAAATATGAACCAGTTGCCAAGCATCCAAATTTTGATCATGTGATCCGAGGGATGCTGCAATGGTCGTGTGAAAAATGGCTGTAAGCCACTTTTTTCAGTGCCATCCTTTGTAATTTTGAACAGTCACTAAATGAACTGTTGTAACTCAAGGACTACCTGTACTATCAGCCAACTGCTTTATTCCTTAAAAGCAAGGTTACTTTTTTTTTGTAGGATAGAGTCAGATACATATACTGCATAGTCCTTGACTTACGATCCCAATTGGGACCAGAATCTCCACTGCCAAGCAAGGTGATTAAGTGAAGTGTGGCCAATTTTACTACCTGTTTGCCATGGCTGTTAAGCAAATCACTGCTGTTGTTAAATGAATGACACAGTTATTAAGCAAATCTGGCACCTCCCACTGATGGCTTGTTGGGAGCCAGATGGGAAGGCTGCAAATGCACATGACTCCAGAATGCTGCAACTGTTGTAAATGCATACTGGTTGCCAAACCTCCAAATTTTGATGACATGACCGCAGGGATGCTGTGATGGTCATAAGAGTGAGGACTGGTCATAAGACACTTTTTCCAGTGCCATCGTCACTTGTGAACGGTTGCTGAATGAATGATTCTACGTCGAAGACTACCTGTACTGAGTCACATTTTTTAATCCATTCCTTTTCTCAGAAGGTTTAAGAGAAGAAATTAATCGAGGATCCAAGCTAAGGGTTAACACAGAAAACAGACTGTAATACTGTAGTGTAAAACGCAAATAAAAAAAGTCCTTTCTTTCTGAAAAACCTTCATTATGATTACTTTGCAAACAATCCCCCTTTTTTATAAGAAGAGCTAATTATATTTATGTCAATTATTTCAAGCCTCTGAATAATCAAATTGAATGTCCTGTCCTTGTAAATAAGTGGAAGGCTGCTTTAAGTAACATGAAATTCATTTCCTGTTGTATTAAAAATTGCATTTAAATTGCATAGGGATTTTTTTTGTAATATCGACAATATTTGGGAATTATAAAGACATCAAGAATCATAGACTTTGGAGGCATGGTGAAATAACAGAGCAGGTCTTGACTTGTAGCAGTGGGTTGCTGAAATGTACTGTTAGCCAATCTCTGATTATTATTATTTTCCAAGAAAGAGGCAATGAAGAATTTAGAGCAATATGCTCAAATCTTTTTGGAATTCTTTTGTTCAAACTTAATTTTCCAAGGCTTCCCCTTCTTTTTTATGATAATCATTGAGCATTGCATTATGTAGTAACACTGTTGGAACATATAGTTTTCTTTTGATATATAGTTTAATAAAATAAAACAGTTACCTTGAGAAATACTATTTTCACTGACAACCTGTTTATTTTCTTTGTGGAGATGTTTTGCTTCTGACTGGGCCTGATCTACAGTGGGAGAATTAACTATCACCATCTCAATTGGTACAGTTACCTGAAACAAAGATAAAGAGACAAGGTTAGAGTAGCTAATTCAAGGATAGGATATATGTTAAGAGCTGTGGGCATCTGTGCTGGATACAAGGGATAGGGCTTTGAAACTGATGCTGAGTGCAGAACTTTTCACACTAACTTGACACATTAGTCAAGTTTCTAGTCTTTACTGATGCACAAAGAAAAGCACTGCCCATACATATAACAAAATTAAAACTAGGCAGAAAAGATGGGATATGCAGCATAGTATGTGATTCCTCAATATTCAAACCAAATAAATAGAGATTGCTGTAACAAGCACTGCAATCACACCAAACAATGCAGATAGTTTGTTGAAGAGTTCCTCCCACAATCTACCCAACGTGGCTCATTTACACATAGAAATGGTGTATATACCTACAACTTTAGTAGCTTCATCAGCATGGAAATACATACTGGTTTGTCTAGTATCTTCCAGCCAATCATAACTGATTACAAACAGAATATCAGTTAATTTTAAAGGTTTGGTTTGCCCTTCCCATTTGTTTGACACATGCTGCTTTTTGAATTGGGTAGGCAATTTTCTTCATTCTTTGCATGCATATAGATAAGTCTGTGTGTATGTTTGGATGTGTATACTCTTTTTCAGAAGAGTCTTATAAGAAACCATAATTTATTATACACCTTTTGCAATAAAGGGTAGCCCTTGAATTATGACTGTAATGGAGCCTGCCCTTCAGGCATGATGGTTCTAAACCTGATCTTATAACCTTTTTTGTGGAAGCCATTAAGTGAACCAACAGCTTCACTATGAGCAGTTTTGCCAAAAACTGGATGTAAATGCCAGAGTTTGGCAAAACTGTCATAAAATGCAAATATGGCCCAGTTGCTAAGTATGCAATCACATGACGGGGAGGATCAAATCTGCGTTCTAAGTATCCCCAGGTAGTTCCTTCGGAACTTGGAACAGTTGTTAAGCAACCTGTTGTAAGTTAATGGTTTTGGGGTGTGCTAATTGCCTAATTCTTTAGCAGCTTACAAGGGTAGAACAATACCCATTTCTTCATATTAGCATGTGTATGAGTACGTATGTATAAATACACTTTATGCATGCATATGTATTATTTTTAAAAAAATCTCCTATAACTGAACTTTACTCCTGAACTTTGTGAAGTTTTCTTAGCAAGAGATTGGGAGTGGTCTGTCACTGCCTTTTTCTAGGCTCTTGTTTTCAAATTACAGCCCTGACTTTTCTTGGTCTCCCGTGGCAGCAAAATGAGCTTTCCCTTTTGCCTACCCTGGAGGGTCCTCACCTGTTGGGCCCACTTCTCCGTCTCCTGCTGCTCCTGCAGGTACTCCTCTGCCAAGGCCACTGCTCGATTGCACGTCTCCGGACCGCGCTCCCTAATCCAGTCCTGCATTTCCTGTGGAAGGATGACAAGGAACTGCTCCAAGATAAGCAGATCCAGGATTTGCTCCTTGCTCTGGCCTTCGGGCCTCAGCCAGCGGTGACAGAGCTCCTGCAGTTGATGAAATGCCATCCGAGGCCCATCGGCAGCCAGGTAGCAGAAATGCCTGAAACGCTGGCGGTGCGCCTCGATGGCGAGGTAGTCATCCAGCCTCAGAATGGCCACCTTCACCTTCCCATAATCAGCTTTGTCTTTTGCATCCAGGCTGAAATAGGCCTGCTGAGCTTGTCCGCTAAGGACCGGCACAAGACGAGTCACCCACTCTTCCCGTGGCCATTGGGAAGCATCCGCCACGCGTTCAAAGGTGGCCAGGTAGGCCTCGGTGCTGCCCCCTTGAGTCAAAGGAGGCAGCTGCAGGCTGTCCCAGACTGGAGTGGTGAAGGGAGCAGGCACCACCTCTAGCACCCTTTGCCACTGGCACTCCCAGCTTTGCGGTGGCTCTTCCGCCAGCTCCTGCTTCACCCTGGATGCCGCTCTTGGGAAATCTTCACTGGTTTCAGGTGGAATGGTGGCAAGGCCTTTTCCCTCTCCCTCTTTTGCACTGTCATCTGCTTGGCGGGGAATTTCCATTTTCACTGGGACCTGCAAGGGACATCTCATGTCCTCTACTTCTTTTGAAAGAGCAGCCATGTTGTTTGGGTGTTTCTGTGCAGCCATTTTGTGGCCCGAGGAGCTGCCAACGGAGCAGTTGTGTCTCTGCTGGAGCCTCTCTCAAAGCGCTCTGGGGCCAGACTTCGGCAGGGGCTACTGAAATCTGTAACAAGGCAGTGTGGGCATATTCCTGTCAGAAAAAAAATGGGAGACTGATAGTTTTTTCTTTTAAAAAAGAAGTCTTTTAATGTAAGATTATTTTTGATTTATGCCACCAAATTTCCTTGGTTACCATTTAAAGTTTGCATTATAGCTTTGATGTAATGCTTTGCCCTCAACATTCTCTTCATACCTTTTTTTTTTAAAATGGCACTTGATTGTATTTGGTAAGATTTATTCATAATCACCTCTCAGGTGAAAATTTTCGGCTGCCATCGTTACCATTAAGGCAGTGTTAGTTAGAAGAGACTCTGCAGGGGAGGGGATAACCATAAACACTGACAAATTCATACAGCCTTTTAATTATTCCCAATGTAGTAGACATTCATCAAATCTATCAGATACAGTTCCTTAGGTGCTCTGACTACACACCAAAAGCATGTAAATAAAACTGCAGCTAGGTGAAATTTATCTGGTTACCTTCTTAGCAGCACAAAAATACTAAACCTAGAGAAGAATGAGCTGCAAATGAAAGAGAAAACAAGTAATAATACTATAGATAGGTCTCATACTTTAAAAAAATGCAAATAAGGATTTAGGGTACCAGAGAAAATGCTGCTGGCTTTCTATTTGCAGGGACGCAATCTCTTCTGTCGCCTTATTCTGCTTCCCATTTATTCTTTATCTTTTAAAAAAAAAATCAACAATCCATGAGGTTATCCATAAAGAATGAGGTCAGTTCCCTGCCCCAAGGCTCTTACAATCTAAAAATAAGGAGGGAAAGAACTAGGAAAAGAAACAGCACAAGAAAACAATATGAAGTTATTTCAAATGTAGATAGATGATCTTCGTTATATGAGTTAGGGGAGGAGGGTCTTGTCCCAAAGCTTTTGGGAAAGAGCAGAAGATAGGTAAGTATTCTGATCCTGTCACAAGGCAAAAAAAAAGGCGAAAGCATCTGAAATGGTTGAGAGGAATGAACACACAAGACAGGCACATCTTGAGAGAGAGAGAGGGAAGCAATACTGACAGTCGAAGATTACACTATTTAATAATAATAACAACCAACTGCCACACCCTCTTTTCCATGCAAAAATGAAAGAAAGAAAAAAAATGCAACATGATTTTTTTTAGGGCCACGAAAATACACGAGGAAAGCAAAAAACAAAATAAACTGGGGGCTCGTGAAGGTTATATCACGACCATTGCCAGCTACCATTAGCCCCGGGCTGGCTTAACGAAGCGGGCCGAGATCACCGTCCCGAGTCTTCCTCCGACACGGACGCGATCCTTTTAGCAAGGCAGTTTTGGGAGGAGAGGGGTTAAATAGGGGGAAAAAAACCCCTCCCAAAGAGTCAGTGGAAGGGCCCTGCTGGCTCACCTTTCGCTTTCATGCAGTCTACCTCGCGCTTCCCTCTCGCCTCCGAATGCAGCGGAAGAGCGGACTGCACCACTTCAGGACACGAATGGGGAAGCGCACACTTTTCAACGCTCGCGCTGCCCAAACCAGCTCGCCAGTCTCCCTGCAAGCAGAAGGCTAACCCAACAAAGAGAGAAAGCGAAGGGAAAAGCTTTGATTTCCGGCCTTGGCGATGCTCGACTTGCAGGGAGCTGCTTTGGGTTGGCTTTCCAAGCAAAAGCAAGCCAGCATCTTCCACCTGCAGGCTTTGCACTGTATAGCACGGTTCTTTCCCCCTCCCCCAACCCCGCCTAAAACTAGCGCGAATCAACCTAGGAAGACCCGAATCTTTCGTGCACGCCCTTCCAAGGGTTGGAAAGACACGCGTGCATTTATCGGGGCAAGCCCCAAAGCAACTTCAAGTGGGCCCGCTCGCCCCCCCCCCCAAAAAGGCGACCCTCCCGCGATCCAAAAAAAGCCTCTCGATCCCAAGAACCACGTGGCTGGTGGAGGGAGGCAAAGTGAGGCGTCTTCCTAGTTTCTCCAGCCCGCTTCGCCTCTGGCTTTCGTCTCTCTTTCTCCTTGCCCGGGACTCACCGCTCTGCGGCTCCCCTGGAAGAAATAAAGGGGTTCAAATCGAAGGCCACGTTCCATTTCTTTCCATCTTTGGACGGAACGGGAAAGCGTGGTCGCATCTTGCATCCCCTCCCTTTGGATGGCGCTCGCCGAGCCACTCTAGGAGCTTGGCTGTGGCGTTTATTTTTTTTAACCCTTTCGTGATTGCAATAGACCAAGGGTAGGCAACCTCGGCTCTTTTATGACTCATGGACTTCCAGAATTCCTGAGCCAGCATGCTGGCTCAGGAATTCTGGGAGTTGAAGTCCATGAGTCATAAAAGAGCCGAGGTTATCTACCCCTGCAATAGACTGTACTATAAAGCTGTGTTTTTCAACCTTGACTGTGTAAAAATGTGTGAACTTAAGCTCTCAGAATTCCCCAGCCAGCATGGCTGGCTGGGGAATTCTGGGAGTTGAAGTTCACACGTATTTATACGGCCAACTTTGAAAAAAAAACTGATGTAAACCTTCAGGAAGCGTATGGCCACAGTAACCAAGGTTTTCATGACTCAGTAACTTAATGATTTCAGAAACTTAGGACAGCACAAGTGAAATGCTCTCTGGCCGATACCTTCGGATTCAGCTGCACTTGTAACACTCAGCCTGAAGGAATTCTATGGCAATTTGGGGATAGTTATAGTTAGTTATAGTTTATTTGATTTATATACCGCCCTTCTCCCTAGGTAGGGACTCAGGGCGGTTCACAGGGCATATATCAAAAAGAGAATACAAAAATTAAAAAAGGAATTAAACCCATGCCCAATAAAACGGTGGTACAAATTAAAAACAATTAAAAACCCATAATCCCCCATCAGGCCAGACCAGCTAATTCGAACAGGTGGGTCTTCAGGCCCCGACGGAAAGTACGGAGGTCTGGTGCCATCCGGAGCTCCACCGGCAGTTGATTCCATAATGCCGGAGCCCCCACAGAGAAGGCCCTCCCCCTGGGGGCCACCAGTCGACATTCCCTGACTGGCGGCACCCTGAGGAGGCCCTCTCTGTGGGAACGCACAGGGCGGAGGGGAGTCGATGCCGGCAGCAGGTGGTCCCCGAGGTATCCCGGACCCATGCCATGTAGGGCCTTAAAGGTCGTAACCAACACCTTGAACCTCACCCGAAAGACAACTGGTAACCAATGCAGCTCGCAGAGCAAAGGTGTAACATGGGAGTACCGGGAAACTCCCAAGACAACTCTCGCGGCCGCATTCTGTACCAGTTGGAGCCTCCGAGTGGTCTTCAAGGGAAGCCCCATGTAGAGAGCATTACAGTAGTCAAGGCGAGAGGTCACGAGCGCATGAGTGACCGTACACAGGGCATCCCGGTTCAGATAGGGCCGCAACTGGCGCACCAGGCGAACCTGGGCGAAAGCCCCCCTAGTCACGGCCACTATATGCTCTTCCAAAGTAAGCCGTGAATCTAGGAGGACTCCCAAGTTGCGAGCCCTATCCACGGGGGGTAAGAGCTCACCCCCCATAGAAAGAGGTGGAACATTTGGAATGTCCCGGGATGCCGGAATGCACAGCCACTCAGTCTTGTCAGGGTTGAGTTGAAGTCTGTTCCTCCCCATCCAGACCCGAACCGCCTCCAGGCAACGGGACATCACAGCGAGGGCATCACTGGGGTGGTTTGGGGTCGAAAAGAAAAGTTGGGTATCATCGGCATACTGATGATACCCAACTCCAAAACCACGAATGATCTCACCCAGCGGTTTCATATAGATGTTGAACAGGAGAGGCGAGAGAACCGACCCCTGAGGAACTCCACAAACGAGAGACCTAGGGGCCGATCTCTGCCCCCCTGCCAACACCGACTCCGAGCGTCCCAGGAGATAGGAGGAGAACCACTGAAGAACTGTGCCTCCCACTCCCAGTCCCCTGAGACGCCGCAGCAAGATACCATGGTCGATGGTATCGAAAGCCGCTGAGAGGTCTAATAGGACTAGGACAGAGGAATATCCCCTATCCCGCGCCCTCCAGAGATCATTCACCAGAGCGACCAATGCCGTCTCCGTGCTGTACCCGGGCCTGAAACCCGATTGGTAGGGGTCCAGATAATCCGCTTCATCCAGGACCAGAGGGAGCTGATGCGCCACCACACTCTCAACAACCTTCGCAAGAAAGCGAAGGTTGGAGACTGGACGAAAGTTGTTCAAAACGGCTGGGTCCAGGGCAGGCTTCTTGAGGAGAGGTCTCACCACCGCCTCCTTCAAGACGGTGGGGAAATAACCCTCACTCAGAGAAGCAGATATAACCGCCTGGAGCCAGCCTCGTGTCCTCTCCCTAGCTGCATAAACCAGCCAGGAAGGGCACGGGTCCAACAAACATGTGGAGGAGCTCAGCCTCCTCATAATCCTGTCCACTTCATCAGGGGTCACAGAATCAAACTCTTCCCAGATAACATTGACACGACCGCCCGTGTCCTGATCGCCCGACTCTGCCCAGCTGGAGTCCAAACCGGTCCGAATCCGAGCGATTTTATCCGACAGATGATGGCTAAATTCCTCGGCACGACCTTGCAAGGGATCCTCCCTCACCTCCTGATTAAGAAGTGAGCGAGTCACCCTAAACAAGGCGACCGGGCGATTATCTGCGGACGCGATGAGGGTGGAGAAGTAATTACACCTCGCCACCCTCATCGCAGCGAGATAAGACCTAATATAGGTTCTTAACCGCAACCGGTCGGGTTCGGATCGGCTAGACCTCCAGCAGCTCTCTAGGCCCCGTTTCCGGCGCTTCATCTCCCGGAGCTCCGCGGAAAACCATGGAGCTCGCTGGGATCTGCGCCTTGTCAGGGGCCGCAAGGGTACAACCCGGTCAAGTGCCTCAGTGGCTGCCCTTTCCCAGGCTTCCACTAAGGCATCAGCCGAGCTGTGAGCAGTGGAGGCAGGTGGGGACCCCAGCGCCGCTTGGAATCTATCAGGATCCATTAAGCGTCTGGGGCGGTACCATCTAATTGGCTCCGTACCCCCACGGCGGGGGGTGGCAAAGCGGAAGACCAGCCGCAGGAGATGATGATCGGTCCATGACAGGGGCATAATAAATGGAGAGCCCCCACCTAGATCATCCAACCACCGTCTAGATAAAAAAATCAGGTCAAGGGTGTGGCCTCCCTCATGAGTTGGCTCTGAAATTACTTGCGTCAGGTCCATGGCCGCCATGGAAGCCATGAACTCCCGAGCTAGCTCAGATGAACCTCCCAGGGATGGTAGATTGAAGTCTCCCAAAACTATAAGTTTGGGAAACTCAACCACCAAACCTGAGAGGATATCGAGCAGCTCGGGCAGGGCTGCCGCTGTGCGACTAGGCGAAATGTACACCAGCAGCAAGCCCAACTGCGCCCCAGGACCAAATCTCATGAAGAGAGACTCACACCCGACTATCTGAGGAACGGTGGTCTCCCGCGGACATAAGGTCTCCCTAATGGTAACCGCCACTCCCCCACCCCTACCTTGAGCTCGTGGCCGATGTAGCACCCGGAAACCTGGTGGGCAGAGGTCAACCAGAGGGACCCCACCCTCTAGGCCCAACCAAGTCTCCGTGATGCAAGCCAGGTCCGCATGCTCACCCTCAACTAAATCCCTAACGAGGGGAGCTTTATTAACCACGGACCTGGCATTCAGGTACACCAGCCGGAGCTCAGGAGGCTGCACATCCCCGCTCCCGGGACCTCGGGGAAGAACCAGAGGGTCGGAGCGCCTCACCGCTTGTAAACAGCGGAGACGGCCCTCCCGGTAACGATATGGCCCCCTGTCTCTCCGCCTGCTGCCTTTCCCCGTCGTGGGAATTGGTAGTCCCACGACCCGCTCAAGAGCCCCAGATGTAACCACAACCCGCTCCCCCCGAACGCCGTCAGACCCAGGCCTGGCCTGCAACAAAGTTGTTTGGCTACCCCCCACCGCCAGACAACCACTACCCCCCACCCCCCTCCCCAACCCCCTAAAAAATTTGGCTAAAAAATTAACCAGGGGCCTCTTATTAGGTTTATATCGAGAGCCCCTGGCCTTTCCCGGCCATCTCTCAGGGTCCCAACAATTGGGCCCCTCATCGAGACTAGGGAAAGAAAAGAAGGCGGGACGCACCCAGGAGAGGGGGGCACCCCTGAGGGCGAGTAAGTCCGTATCGGAATATCGATGCATCCAGTCAGCAAGTCCAGAAAGGGCAGTCCAACAATTAAAACCAACAGGAGGATCGAAGGAAAGGCGTGGGACATTTGGGCCATCCACCAACCAACTGCCACTTGGTTGGATACTCCCAGGGGCATACCACAACCCGTCCTCTCACAACGGGTGCGAGTCTGCCTCCGGGGATGGTCCAAAATGCCCACCCTGGGTGGGGCAGCACCCACAGAGCTCCCACCTCTATGGGGCTGCCGATGTAAAACAGGCCACTCTCCCACTGTGGCCCGTGCTGCCAGTGTTGTTCATTAAATTTTTTTTTTTATTAAATATTACCATTGAATATTAGGAATGAACGCAAACTAAAAAGAAGTAAAAGAATGGAAAGAAAAATAGAAAAGAAAGAAAAATAATAAAGGAAAAATATGTAAAGAAATGACTTATTCCTTCCTAACAAGTATATGCATTTTAGTAACTTATCACCTTCTCTTAAAATACAACAAATGATAACTTCTTCCCACATCTCATCTCTTATTTGTAAGCAAATGCAAAGGTGCAGCATAGCCACTCAGTCTTGGCAGGATTGAGACGAAGCTTGTTTCTCCCCATCCAGACCTGGACCGCCTCCAGGCAACGGGACATCATGGCGAGGGCATCACTAGGTTGGTTCGCGGTGGAGAAAAAAAGTTGGGTATCATCAGCATACTGATGATACCCCACCCGAAACCATGAATGATCTTGCCCAGCGGCTTCATATAGATGTTGAACAGGAGGGGAGAGAGAACCGACCCCTGAGGAACTCCATAAACGAGAGGCCTCGGGGCGGATCTCTGCCCTCCTGTCAACACCGACTGCGAGCGGCCCAGGAGATAGGAGAACCACCGTAACCCTGAGACGCCGCAGTAGGATACCATGGTTGATGGTATCAAAAGCCGCTGAGAGGTCTAATAGGACTAGGGCAGAGAAACAACCCCTGTCCCGAGCCCGCCAGAGATCATTCACCAGCACGACCAATGCCGTCTCCATGCTGTGCCCGGGTCTGAAACCCAATTGGTATGGGTCCAGATAATCAGTTTCCTCCAGGAACAGAGGAAGCTGGTGCGCCACCACACTCTCAACAACCTTCGCCAGAAAGCGAAGGTTGGAGACCGGACGATAGTTATTTAAAACAGCCAGGTCCAGGGCAGGCTTCTTGAGAAGGGGCCTCACCACTGCCTCCTTCAAGGTGGAGGGGAAGATACCCTCCTTCAAGGAAGCAGTTATTACTCCCTGGAACCAGCCTCGTGTCTCCTCCCGGGCCGCATAAACCAGCCAGGAGGGGCACGGGTCGAACAAACAGGTGGTGGAGCTCAGTTTCCCCATAATCCTGTCCACATCATCAGGGGAAACAGGATCAAACTCAGTCCAGATAACATGCTCAAGACCATCCGATTCCTCCATGTTAGATTCCGCCCAGTCAGAGTCTAAGTTGTGGGTGCAGTGTGTGGAGGTTTTTAAGATTGGACAGCCAATTGTCTGAAATGGTATAGGGTCTCCTGCTTGAGTAGCGGGTTGGACTAGAAGACCTCCAAGGTCCCTTCCAATTCTGTTATTTTGTTCCAGATTTTATGTGTCTTTAGTCTAGACCACAGGTCTGCAACCCGCGGCTCCGGAGCTGCATGCGGCTCTTTCAGCCGTCTCCTGCGGCTCCCGGTCCTCTGCTATGTGCAGTCCCGTCCCCCCCAAAAAATGTGGGACTAAAAAAGTTCAACCAATCAATTCAAATATGCAGGGTAGGTACATATCTCGCCTTGGCTCCACTCTTCAGTCAAACCCTGTTCTGCGCATGTACACATGTACGCGCATGCACACATATTTTTTGCGGCTCCCAGTTTTTCCTTTTGTGAGGAAACCAGTTCTGAGTGGCTCTTTCACTGTTTCAGGTTGCTGACCCCTGGTCTAGACAGCTAGGTTGAGTAAACTCAGTCAGTTCATATCCCACACAGAATCATACCATAGTTTGATTTGTTCAGTACATGTAAGTCTTCAACTTACAACAGTTCATTTAGTGACCATTTTAAGTTACAACTAAAAATGACTTATGACCATTTTTCACACTTAATAACCATTGTTGCATCCCTATGGTCATGTGATCAAAATTCAGGTGCTCAGCAACTGATTCATATTTATGACGGTTACAATGTCCCAGGATCATTTTACAACCTTTTGACAAGCAAAATCAATGGAAAAGTCAGATTCACTTCATAACTGTGTTACTCACTTTAGAACTGTAGTGATTCACTTAACAACAGTGACAAGAAAGGTCGTTAAATGGGGCAAAACTCACTTAACAACTGTGTCACTTAGCAACAGGAATTTTGGGCTCAATTGCTGAGAACTACCTGTATATTGTTTTGGTTTAGGATTAAATTATATACTCAGGGTTGGATAAGACAGACTTCTGCTAAACATGCAGATACATTTTATGCATACATTTTATATAAATCATTATTAAGGCCTCCCTTTGAAATACGTTTAATATTCCAGCCCAGGTTTAAACGTAATAATTGTCAATAATAGTTGTTAATGAAACAAGGACAACAGAATCTATTTAATGTACCAAATGAGTTTATTTTAGCATTATTCTTGACACATATGGTTTTACAGTTCATTTTATTCATTTCTTTTCCAGACTCCATATACTTCACGATGGGTTGAGCATAACTTAAAATAAGGGATTTGGCCCTTGTATATTTGTGAAATAAATTAATAAGCTCTGCAAGGAACAAGATGGATTAAAGTCACGGTCCGTTCAATGGACGGGGATTTGATTGCTCATCTCCCGGTTCGAGTCCAAAAGAGGAGAGAGGAATTTCTATAGTGTACTATGCAATGAAAGATATCCTCCCAAGGACACATTTTAAAAAAATAAATATTTATTTGACCATAAAAAACAGCCAAGCTGTTAGTTTTAATCTTTCGTTAATATTTGGACTATTTTTAAAAAAATAACATTGTCTCTGGCTGGCTACCTGGCTGGCTGGGAAATTCTGGAAGTTGAAATTTATGTGTCTTGAACTTGTCAAGGTTGGGAAATCCAGGTGTAGAAGATGCCCTGCAATTCCAGAGGTAGGAAAAATTAAAAATATGCTGGCTCTACCAAATCCTTAACAGGTATCAAAAGCATCTTGGCTCTGCCTTCAGGTAGCTCTTCTTTTTGACTCCTCAAGCCTCTCTCCTCATTTCTTTTTCTCATTTGCTCAGACGCAGGAGCAGCTACTAAATATTACTGGCTGCAAACACAGTGCACTTTGCTTACATCTTACAAGAAGCTTTTTCTTGCCTTTTTTGTGATAATGACTAAGGGAGCAACGATGCCTCGAGTTTTCCACCTGTTGTCTGTTTCCATATGCAGTGTTAATCCCTGGAGGTGATGGCAACACAAAAGGCTAGTCAAATATTTAGGAATGAGAAATGTTTTGTTTTAAAGGAAAAAATGCTAAGGAAAGAGAACGTTGTGAGAATATTTGGGTTTTTCTTATTTTATTTTTTTATTTATTTTAATTCCATTTATATCCCGCCCTTCTCCGAAGACTCAGGGCGGCTTACAAGCTTATAGACTGTATAGCATACCTGTATAGCATACCTGGACTATTATTATTTTCTTCCAGATGTTCCTCTGAATGTGATAATGAAGCCTAGCAATTTACAGCAGGTCGATTGCAAGGGAGGCTTGCAGCCTTAACAAGTCTCTCATCCCTTCCTATGATGTCTGTTGCTATTTCTCTGCCAGCCGTTTCTTTTGCCCATCGCAAGCCTTGGTTTCTCTTTCGGCTTCCCAGGATGCCCAGCTACCTCTATGTAGTCATGCAATTCTGCTGACCGTTAGCCTTGGAAGAAGAAGCCAATGTTTTTGAAATCCAGGCAAGATTCTCATCCGATGTGGGTGGATCCTCACCCTTCATTCGGAAAGAGGCTTTTCCATCAGGTGACGTGAAGGCCTCCTTGGAAGTGTTGGAAGATGTGTCTTCAGTGGGCCCTGCTGGGTCAGTGGTATTTGGATGCATGCGGCCATGCTTCACGAGGTGAGATATCTGGCTGAACCTCTGTCCACAGACTGCACAAGCGTAGGGCTTCTCGCCACTGTGGGTCCTTTCGTGCTGCACCAGGGTGGACCTGTCACTGAAACGCTTGGAGCAGACTGAGCAAGGATAAGGCCGTTCTCCAGTATGTACTCGCTGATGGATGGTGAGATTGGAGCTATGACAGAAGGACTTGCTACAGACAAAGCACTTGTACGGCTTGTTACCTGTATGGATCTTGAGATGAGTCCGAAGGTTGCAACTTTGGGAAAAAGCCTTCCCGCATTCAGGACACTGATAGGGTCGTTCCCCACTATGTGTCCGCAAATGGATATGTAAGTTGCTTGGATGCCTGAAACACTTTTCACACAATGTGCAGGCATATGGCTTCTCCCGGGTATGGACATATCGATGTTGGCGCAGGTCAAACCTCTGCTTGAAGGACCGTCCGCAATCCAGGCATGTGAGATCGGAGACCACAGTGGCACTGAAGGGAGGATTCCACGTGGTGACCGGGAGAGGGGCTTCATGGACTTTTACTTCCAGAAATGCCAGCTGATGCTCTTTCTCCTGGACAGTCTTTTCACACAACTGGGTTTCCTTGTTCAGCATGGGTGGCTCATTCAGAACCTCAGATTTCTTCTTCTGTTTGGGGTGCTCCCCTACTGATGCAGTTGGCTTCTTTAGCTGTGATGGCCTAGCAACTTGAGGGGCCAGAGTCTTCTTTTGTTTGCCAGCCTTGGCAGTCAAAATTTGGCTTCCTGATTCCTGTTTCCTAGATGTTCTCTGCAGCAATGATGGTTGAGGCCTACCTTTTGTGGAAGCCAACTTTTCTGTCGTGAGCGACTGATGCTTCTTTTTTTTGGAAGATTTCTGCCTTGGGGAAATGAGTGGCTTTTTAAGGGGGAGGGTACTAGTTGGGGGCACTGATGCGGCAGCCTCTTTGATAGAGTTAGAAGATGGCTGTCTGACAGGTGTTTCCCCCAGGCCCACACTGTCCTGAGGTACTTCCATTGCGATGGCTTGTACTTTAACTGTCTTTGTGGCTCTCTTTAAAAAAGAACGTTTTTCCGCCCCTTGGATAACTGTTGGTGACAGTTGGTTTCCTGCAATGGAAAGAAGTAAAAGCAGTTGCTTCTGAAGGAAACTGAAGAGTTTATCTCCTTCCTCCCCCCCTCCCCCCAGCCCCATTATTTAACTGGGAAATAGGCTTAAAGAAGAAAAGCTCTCTCTCGATTCCTAAACTGGATATTGCTATGGTAGGCTTTGCTCTGATTCAGAGAAAAATAACATAGAGCATACTTTCCCTCTTCTTTCTTTGGGAGGTGTTCTCTGAAAGCTGATGGCATTGGGTTGGCTGGATGGAGAAGGGGGAGACAAAAATGGCTTTTTTAAAAGGTTAAAGATGTGTTAGATTCTGAGGAAGTCTACCATGAATACTCTGTCTCTTCAGGAATGAGAAAGTAGAAAATGGTGCAGGTTTTGTTGTTAAATTTTGGGAGTGTAATCTGGATATGTTCTTGGGGTTGCAGATTGGGTCTGGGGGCTCCACCCAGTGGGTTGCTTACCCCTAAGAACATAGATAGCTTCTTAAGTAACAGTAGGTAAAAATCACTCAGATGGCATCCTTGACTGTGCTATTGAAGTCTCACCCCTTTTACATATTTTGATCATAGAGTTGTGCCTGCCATCTTGACTTTTTTGACCCTCTCCCGCAGACATCCCTAGAGAATTTGCACACACATAGCCCCCCTCCCCCAATTAATTTAAATCATAATTCCTGCTGCTAATTGTTCTGTTCCAGCCTATTACCAGCCCTGCAGAAAAGGCAGGGACAACCCCTTTACAAGAAGGCAAGAGGCTGGAACTAAGCCTGCCAAATTTATTGACACAAAACAGAGCAAACAGAGCAAAACCAAAACACGAACCATGAAACAGGAGCTATTCAAATGGTTGCCTTCAGCAAACCAGCCCTCCCACACATTCCCCTTTTAAACAGTTCAAGGCGTGGCTTCTCTCTGCCTCCTTCCGAGGTGCCCCATTGCCTTCCTCTGTTTACTCCTGATTGACTGCCTCCTGCGTCGGGTGTCCTTGAACAGGGCCAGCTGTGGGTCATCTTCATCCACGCTGTCAGGCTCACAGCTGGGTCTGCGTAGTAACCAGATGAGAGGGGCCTGGCTGAGGGCTCTGCGAAGCCTCCGGGCTGTTCTCTGCAGGCTCTCCAACACCCCTCTCCTCCTCCTCTGAATCGTCCGACCCAACTGCCGAACCCACAGGCTGACCCTGAATCACGACACTAATAGCAGAACAAACAGGACTTACTTAGTATAGATGTCTATACCTAGATGTGTGTATTATAAAAATAGGCTATGAAGAACTAGGCAAGAGGTAAAGTGGATCATAACTAAACTCCCCGTTCAGTCTTCTTCCTTACCTATGAATCGATCTTTTGGAAAATTTATGGTATTATTCTGAAAATACAGTTCTCCCCCTTGCTGTATCCGGGTGATTATCTCGGGTTTCTCCAGTGGAATTCCTGTCCAAGAGAAAGAAGCAGAGCATAATCAAAGATTTATGGCTTTCCAATTTCTCTGTGAAAAATCCTGAAAGTCAGGTCAAACACAAAGAGGCACCACATTAATTTAAGCATTAAGAGCAGGCTGGGGAAAAGAGAGTTGATCTAGATCAGAACCAGAGCAAGAGATAAATAAGGAGGCACCAATGTCAGCCCTATTCTTTTTCCCTTGAATGTCCCTTATTAACCTGTAAAAAGAATCCTCGACTTACAGCAGTTCACTCAGTTACAACAGTACTGAAAAATGTGACTTATGACCATTTTTCACAGTTACAACCTTTGCACCACCATGGTCATGTGACCAAAATTCAGATGCTTGGCAACTGGTTCGTATTTATGGCCATTCCTGTGTGCCAAGGTCATGTGACCACCTTCTGCAACCTTCCGTCAGGCAAAGCCAATGGGGAAGCCGGATTGACTTAACAGCTGGATTACTAACTTATCAGCTGGAGTGATTCCCTTAACAGCTGTGGCAAGAAAGATCGGAAAGTGGGGCAAAACTCACCTTAACAAATGTCTCACTTAACAAATGAAATTTTGGGTTCAATTGTGGTCGTAAGTCGAGGATTACCCGGACAACCCACAGAAACAGCATAGTTGCGAAGGTTGTGAAATAGGGGCAGGCAGATAAAGTTCAACCCCAGCTTCAGCCCCAGAAGCTCACTGGAGGACTTTGGGTCAGTCACCCTCTAACTTCTGGGGTTGCTTTGGGGAGAAATAACAGGAGGGATTGCTATGTATAGGTAATCCTCGACTTACAACTATTTGTTTAGCGACTTTGAAATTACATTGGTATTGAAAAAAGTGATTTATGACCAGTTCTCACAATTATGACTGCCGCAGCATCCCCAAGGTCAGGTGATCAAAAATTGGGGCACTTGCCATGTAGTTTATGACAGTTGCAACATTCTGGGATCGCATGATCCTGACCGTTTGCGACCTTCCCAACCACCTCCAACAAGTCAAGTCAATGTGGGAAGTCAGATTCGTCATAATGACATCATGATTCATTTAACTGCAGTTATTTGCTTAACAACTGTGAGAAAACAGGTTGTAAAACTGGGCACGGCTCACGTAACAACTGCCTTGTTTTACAACGGACGTTCTAGTCCCAATAGTCATCATTAATTGAGTATCTATATACCACCTTGAACTTCTGAGTGGATGGCAATATCTGAACCAAATAAATACCTTTACAGAGCATTAGAAGGTTCAGACAACCACACTATGCTGTAGAGAAGACAACCATCATTTCCCCAAGACTTCCAGGGTTCGGCTAACTTAGCATTCCAAGACAGATGTCCTCCAAATGTCGTGGGCCACAAATCTCTTCTCCGGTCATTTGGGTCCTTGATCAGAAGCATTAAAAGCTAGATTCATCATGGGACTTGAAAAGCATTGTTCCTGAGTTGCCATGGAGGCAACAAGCAGGGCTGAAGAAAATTGGCCAATCCTCACCCAGAGTGGACAGATTCTGAAAGTTCTCCATCATGACATCATCATACAGTGCTCGCTGCTCTTCAGATAGCAAGGCCCGCTCTTCACTGGAGAACGTCACATCAATGTCTTTGAATGGCACTGGTGGCTTTTGGGTTGTGGAGAAAGGGGATGGAAGAGACACATTCAGAAATCAGATGAGGAAGAGAAAAAAAATAAAACTCCCAACAGATTAATCCCCAAATATACCAGTTGGAAAGCTTTTATGCACACTCCAATCCCTTCAGTGAGCTCTCTCAACGTAACAACTGTTAGAAGAAAGAGGGGTTCCGTTCTGAGTTGGGATTTTGCAAGAATGATGCTGCAAAGGAGGTGATTTTATTCGAGAGCATAAAATACGGCACTCAAAGGTAGACTACAATTTTGGGTACAGTGGTTGGTAATGTTTATAGGAAAGGTGGTCCTTTGTGAGATATGTGTGAATGTGCTCTTTATAATGTTTAATTGGGTGGGTGTGCAGCTCTGGAGGAGAAACGTTTTATTTGACTTTTACTAAGTTTACAGATCTTTTCTTTGATATGTTTCTATGTGCTGATTTGGGCACCACCTCTGTGCACCCAGGGAAATTGTATTGTGACAGGGCTTTCCCTGTCTGCTATTATTTACACAGGTTAATTGATTTAGCCTGGTCATTAATTATCGATGGAGATGGTTTAGTGATATTTGCAACTTTGTGTTGACTTTGTTTGCCACATCACTTTCTAGTTTCCGTTACTTGTGGCTCTTGCTAATGATTAAGAAGAAAGATAGAGGCAGCGCAGGAATAAATTTAAATTCTGAATTAAATTTCTTCCAACACTAGGGAATTCATATGATGTTCCTATTTGACTCGAACTCCAGTACTGTGATGGGATATGCAAATGAAGAAGGGGTGGGGTGGGAGGATGTCAGCAGTAGCACCACAGCTTCCCATTCTCATTCCAGAGAGTGGCCCAAGACAAGAAATCGCACAGTGCTGAACTGGATGAGGATGGGGGGTGGTGAGATCAGGATAGCCACACCCTAGAACAGGTGTGTCCTACCTTGGCAACTTTAAGACCTAGTGGACCTGGATTCTGGTTTTGACATCACGGCGGAATGGTTGCAGGAACATGGGGCTCCGTATTTCGTGTTCAATTTCGCCCCCCTGGGGACCCTGGAAAGGGTCGAAAGTCGCCCCATAGAACCAACAAGCAAGGAGGGAACCCTTGTTGACCACAGGAGGGCAGTGGCCCTTCCGTTTGATCTGAGGAAGCCCTCCAAACCTGACTTTTAGCGCTGTGTTGTGGAACTATTTCCCTGCAGGAAATACATTTTATTGCTTGAGATGATGGAATATTTTGGATTACAAATCCTTGATTGATGAACAATTTTTATTATAAAGACCACCTACAAAAAAATGAAATGGATGTCCCATGCTCAACTTTAAATGGTAAAAAAAATCATCTCTAACACCTGTTCCCAAAGTCTTCAGTTTGACATACTACCAAGAAAATATGGATGAAGATCAGAAAGAAGTTCTCTCCGTGTTAAAATCAATACAAGAGACTATTGCTTTAGCTCGTGATGAGACTAGAAATAACACAAAGGAGATAAAAGAACAATTTTCTAATCTTAATTTACAAACCCAGAACATGACTAAAAGCAGATCCAAAGGTTGAGGACCTAAAGGAAGGAACCAACTAACAGATTCAGACAACGGAGTGATAATATTGGAAATGGAAAAGACATCTTACCAATCAAGAATTCAGGACATATTCAAGGAAAAGAAAGAAGAACAGATTGAATGGAAGATAGAGCTGTTAGCAGAACTGTGGGGAATTGGAGAAGGAGAGGAAGGCTGTTTAATTAATATCAATGGGTTCATTCTTCCAAAAATACTTTAACCAAATGGTCTTTCTTATTCCAAACAATATACACAAAAACAGAAAAAATTACTTGATGATTCAAATGCATTGACTTGGAAAGTTAGTTGGCAAAGGAAGAGTAAGACTGAAGAAAATAGAGGTTTTGATCCATTAGATGGGATATTATACTATTAACTAAATGTTTGAATAAGGTGGAGAATAGATGATTGCTAGAAATATAAGTACTGTACTATCATAACTAGAAAGATAAGATGTGTAACTAGAATATTAGATTTTGGTATAAGAAAGTAAACAGGAAAACGTTAAGAAGTTTGAATATGGGAAGCTTTTGGTTACCCAAATATAACTTACTTGGAAATTATAAACAGTAGAGACATTTTGAACACTGATGGGAAATTAAAATAAAAAACAAGCGAAAACAGAATACTGATTTAACATATGGATATTAAGAGCAAATACAGTTAAGATACGTCTTGGTTAGAAAAGTAATCTAAAATTGATATTATTGATATTATGAGAAAAATGTAACAAAGATGTTGATATTCAATTGTGTATTTATTAATAACAATAAGAATTGTATTTGCCTAGTGTGGGAAAACAGGTACTACCGGAAGAAGAGAGGAAACTTTTGATGGTGTAATATTGGATCTAGATTGAAGAAGTTAATCTATACCACTGAATTACTAATGGACCCAGACAACACATTGTCTATTAAGTATTTGATTGTAAAACTAGAAAATTAATAAAATATTTATATATAAAAAAGATCTAGTGGACCCCAGCTCCTAGAATTCCCCATGCTGGGAAGTCCACAAGTATCAACAGTTGTCAAAGTTTCATCTAGCATTTGAATAAGTACTGATCTGATATTTATATTGCTTGTAGTTATTTTATAAGAGTTAAAGTGCGATAGATTTAATATTTTATTGTTGTTTGCATATGGTAGACTATGATTGCTTGTATTTTTATACCCTGTATTGAGCTCTGGGAAGTCGGGGAGGGGGGAGGGGGAAGGGAGGGAGGTGTTGGGGAGGGTTGGGGAGAGGGGAGGGGGTTGGGAGGGGTTTTGTCTTTTTAAAAAAATGTATTGTAAAACTTTTCAATAAAAAAAAAGTCTCAACAGTTGTCAAGGTTGGACACACCTGCTCTAGAATCTCCCAGGCTATATTTATTTATTTAAATTTGTTTGTTGCTTATTTCTTTGTGGGGCTACTCTGGGCAGCTTGCAACAATACAAACAGAGAAATGAAAAGAAGCATAAACATAACTGTGGTAAAGTAATGGAATGTTAGAATAAACAATGAAAACAGATATGATACAGTCTATTAGACTCAAAGGTTATAGCTTTAGTCTGGCAAGATTCTGTCCATCAGGTGTAACAATGTCAATATCTTTCTATTAGGTAAAACAATATCCTTTATATTGAAATAAAGAACTGGATTTGATTGAATTTCATTGTGCCATCTTAGGCCTGACAAGTACTTACAGCTCCCATAAGCACTTCACCCATTTCAAAATGTTACAAGGAATGTAAAAGAAACAATTTCAGTGCCTAGGGTCGCTCTATGAGGGAGATAGGTGATTTTAAAATATGATATATAAATAAATAAAATAAATTTATTTACTGCATGCATTAAACTACATAATAACCCCACACAGAGAGATAAATAATTTCCCTCATCTGGTGCCATCTAGTTGAATTGTCAATCACTAAAATTTTGGAAGTTTTATTTGAACACATTTGAAGGACACCTAAGGGAAAGATACTGTGTACACGGTTTTACTGAAAGCTACAATGCAAGTTGTGACTTTTCTTCAAGAATCTTAAATGACCACAGGTGATAAGCCAATTTAGAGGTCTTAGAGGCAAGAATCTTAACCTGATTGCCTGCACCATCAGGTTGAGGCAACTGTTGTGGCTTTGCAAAGAGAAAGAGAAGCTACACATTTTTTTTGTATGTGGAAAAACCCCAGATGCAGACTTAAGTTAGAATGCTGACAATTGGTTAACAAATGACAAGAATAAAGTGCATATCATTAGTGGCTCAAAACCATCATATACTTCCTATTTGTCTTTGCAAAGCCACATCAGGCACCTCAACCTGATCCCGCTAGCCCAGGGGTCTTCAAACATGGCCCTTTTATGACTTGTGGACTTCAACTCCCAGAATTCCTCAGCCAGGCATGCTGGCTGAGGAATTCTGGGAGTTGAAGTCCACAAGTCATTAAAGGGCCAAGTTTGAAGATCCATGCCTTAGCCTATGTAGTGAACCAAATTAAGAGAAACCTGACATAGGTTTCAGCCATATCCAGGCTGCAAAATCCAGGTAACTACTAGGATGGTAGCAAGCCTTTTGTGGATCTAATGGCTGTCTGGATTTTTACAGCCCAGATAGGGTATGCCTGAAAATAAATCAAGCACCTCTGCCACTATATTCAAGAGAGTCAGCTAATGTAGTTTGGTGGAAATTAAAATATTTCTAACAGGCAGGTAATCTTAAGTTTTCCAACCCAGCTTTGCATCCGTTCATTTAGCATATTGATACAGGTAGTCCTTAATTTATGATCAGTTGCTTAGCAACCATTTGAAATTATGAAGCTATTTACAAACGAATTTCAACATGTTGATGTCTCCCCCTCCCACAATTGTGTGACTGCATTTTGGGCGCTCGGCAACTAGGACCCTTTTAGAGCAATTGGCAGCTTCCTCGGAAACCAGCATTTCACATTTACCCATAGTGAACAGCAGGTTCACTTAAGAACCACCATGAAAAAGGTCATAAAATGAAATCTGGTCATGCCCTCTCACAAGACCGTAATTTCCAGGCTCAATTACGATTGTAACTCGAGGACTACCTGTATAACTAAACTCAGCAGTTTCCTGTATCAAATTCCTTTTCCAGCACTTACATCCCTCTCACCTCATTTCCCAGCTGGAAACTTTCAATGAGATCCACAGCCTGAGCACAAGTCTCTGGACAGCATCCTCGGACCCAGTCTTGCATTTCTGGGGGCAGGATGGTTAGAAACTGCTCCAGTATTAGTAACTCCAAAATCTGTTCTTTGGTGTGCCTTTCCGGCTTCAACCAGCGCTGTCCAAGGGCCTGGAGAATTTGGCAGGTTTCTCGAGGGCCTTTGGCTTCCTGGTATCGGAATTGCCTGAAGCACTGGCGTTGCATTTCTGTCGTGATGCCATATTGGTGCAGGATGCGCTCTTTGACCATGTCGTAGTCATTAGCAAGATTGGGTTCCAAGATGCTGCAGGCTGAAAGAGCTTTGCGGCTCAGATATGGCTTCAGTTTAATAACCCACTCTGCCCTGGGCCAGCGGTTGGTGTAGGCCACAGACTCAAATCCCTCCAAGTAATCTTCAATGTCATCCTCTAGGTGGAGTTGAAGCATCCATGTGTTTTTCAGTGGAAGGGACAAGGGCGGTACAACCTCAGGAACAGTATCCACACCCGCCACAACCTCTTCAGATGAACTTGCTGGTTCTGAGCTCTTCAGAGGACTATCCGTTTCATTAGATTGCAGCTTTTCATGGTTCGTGGCATCTGGCCATGACTGGCTGCTCGTTGATTGCAATGCTTGAGTGCCCACAAGTGATGAGCCATTCTCAGCATCTTTCCAGCATTGAGACGCTTTGGGATGACCTTCCTCTGGTGTCATCTGATGGAGCAATTCTCCAGCGTTCCCACAATACACTAAACGCGGTACCTCAGTTACATTTGTAGAATGATGAGTCTCTTCAGAAGTTGGTTGCAAGTGGCTCTCCATGTCAGCATTCAGTCCAATCTCCATTGTAGTAGCGATTGTCTTCATCTTTCCAAGATCAAAACTACTTTCCAAGAAGCTGTTGAGATGGGCTTAACAGTCAATCCAGTCTTTCAGAGCCAATAAATAATTTGCTACTATAGCTATGTGCTGTGAAATACTCTTGACAACAGATGTACCAAGAGATGTAGCAGCCTTCCAGTCTGAAACTGCAATGCTTCCAAGGAATCCTTCTAAGCATAGAGAGGAGGGGGGGGAGTCAAAGGCTTATGGTTACATAATTAAGATATCTCCTAATTTCAGGAAGAGGTTTATCACCACAATGCCCGGGGGGGGGGGGGAGAGCAAAAACAAATCAGAATCTCCTTTCTAGAGAGTTTGGATACACAGGATGTTGTGAATCGGCCAATTTTTATTTATTTAAATTAGTTGAGTTTTATATTATCAAACCCTGATATATTCTAATCCTTTTAAGAGTCTTCTAACACTTAAACACATTTTTAGGTTAAAAAAAAGATGGTATATAAGTTTGAGGGGGAGGAATTATTTCCAAGTATTGTTTGTGGATCATATCGTATTGAAGAAAGACTATTTAAAATTGAATATCGAGCATGTGTTCCCCCAACTGAAATTTCAGGTCCAAAATTTCAGAGGAAGCTATTTCAGGGGAACTCAAACTGGCATCTACTTGCCCTATGTGATGGAAAATTAGTGCTAAAAATTTAGAAGAAATTTGTTTAGCTCACTTTTTAACATGAATTCACCTAATCTATATGTGAGACCCAGTTTGGTGTAATGGTTAAGGCATCAAGCTAGAAAAAGGGAAACATGAATTCTAGTCTTGCCTTAGGCATGAAGCCAGCTGGGTGATCTTGGGCCAGCCACTTTCTCTCAGCCCTAGGAAGGAGGCAATGCAAACCACTTCTGAGAAATTGCAGAGACTTGTCCAGGCAGTCTCTGAGACTCGGACACAATTAAACGGAAGGGAAAAAAATCTATATCTGAACCAGAGTAAAAGTGTGTGGTCTTATTCATTCTCTAAATTTTAAAAATGTAAACAAATCCATAAATTAGGCACAAGGAAACAATGTTACTGAATTATAACTCTCAGCAACTTTTCAATTATCATGCCAAAGGGTTAAGGATGTTGGCATTCGCAGATAGCAACAACAACAATGCGTACTGGTGCTGAAATAGATTAAAACTTGGGGGGGGGGAAATGAGACGGTGAAACTGATCTTAATTCTCCAGGTGTATCTGTTCACTCCAATTCCACCATGAATATTGGCTGTTCAATGTCTCCTGATATGGAATGTCCTTTATTGATGCAACCTGGAATGTGTTCATCAAGGTTTCAAAAATCTCTTCATGGACAGCATGAAATAGGGAATATTGCATCAGAGCTTGCCTCTAGCAATGTTCGTGAATATTTGGCCCTGATAAAACCAGACTTGTTCCAATTCTACAAGCCAGGTCTTCCACCCGAATGGATAGAATAACTGGCCTCAGAACAAAGGAAGGCGATGTCTGCTGTACACTTCCCAGCCCCATCAGGAAGTATGCTCAATGACAAGGGATACTAAGAGAGTCCTCGAATTACAGCCTGACCGGTCATAGTTACCATTCAAAATTATGATGGACCTCCAAAAAGTAAGTTATGACCCAATTTTAAAGTTCTACTGTCATCCACCCCTCCACAGTCACATGACTGCATTTTGGGCACTTGACAAAGTTTGCATAATGGCCATTTGCAGCACCCTGTGGTTATGTGACCATGATTTATGACCTTTTTTTGCCAGAAACCCAGTATTTACAATGGGTTCCTTTATCAAATGTCACCAAAGAGGTCATAAAATCAGGACTGGAAGTGTGGTGACTTTATAGCCATCACAATTTATGAGTCTAATTATGGGGCTCAATTATGCTTGAAGATTACCTGGAGTTCAGCAGCATTGGGGGTGTCATAGGTTTTCTATCCCTGTTTCAAAGGAAACCTCCTCAACCTGAATAGAACTGAGTTCCAGATTCTCCAGCCTGCATGGCCGTTGCTGATCCATGGGAGGAAATAACCAGACTTACAATCAGGCAGGCAAAAGAAGAAATACAATAGCTACAATACTGCTAGGACAGGGGTAGGCAACCTTGGCTCTTTTATGACTCGTGGACTTCAACTCCCAGAATTCCTGAGCCAGCATAGCAGAATTCTGGGAGTTGAAGTCCACGAGTCATAAAAGAGCCAAGGTTGCCGACCCCTGTGCTAGGAGTTAAAACATTCAAAATTCCAGGTTGAAAAAAAATAGTGGTCATATATTGTTTCCTCTTTAGAGCCAGTGCCTTCTGCATTGTAGGAAGCTTTGCACATAGCCCCGATTTGCAGCTTTGCCACAAGCCAGCTGAGATCAGAGGCAGAGAACCATTTGCCTGTAATATGCTGGCCTATATTGTTCCTTATTATTTGTGTACTGTATGTTCTTTTTCTTCTGAGTGTTTGCCAGCAAAAGTTCTGCTTTTTTTGTTTTTGTATTAACCGAGTGTGTTGAGCTATTGGTTGCAACAGAAATTGACCAACCAGCCTGTCACCCAAGCCTAATGACATAGGCTCAGAGTGAGTAACTTGCTCAAAGTCAACCAGCCAGTTTTTCGTGCTTAAGGTGGGACTAGAACTCACCATCTCCCGGTTTCTAGCCAAGTTCCTTAACCACAAAACCAAACCGGCTTTCCCATCCACGTACTGGATATAAGACACCTAAAAGGGGTTTACAGTTGTTTCATTTTCCTTCCTTTTGTGGTAGCTGCTTCCGTTTGGTCATGATGCAGCATTGTCTTTTGTCAAACCTGCCTCTTCATCCCCAGGAGAACTAACCAAGACTTTCCCATCTTCTCAAAATCTAGAACCTTTAAGACCGGCTCAGTTCCATTTCTCACAGCAACTTTCATCCCTTCTGAGATGTAAAAGTATGACTCAAGCTTAGCGAGACCTGTCCTCTAGCTGTTCATGGTCATGTGCTTTATATATCTACATATATATACACACACATGTTCTGGATCAAGGTCCATCTTTTCACTGATGAACTCAAACACCCAGTCCACAGCTTTACTCCTCCCCACCTTTTTCAGCCCAGAGGCCCCCCTGCTTCTTGGGGTCAGCAGGCCATCACATCCTACATGTCCCATCAAATAAGCACTCTATGACATAATATATTCACGATGCACAATCAAGCAACATACCTTCTTGCACTTCCTACTCCACTGAAGGGATTCCTTGACTCACCCAGATATTCTTGCCAGTGCCTCTCTTCCTGTTCCTTCTATGAAATCATCTTCCCGCACCCCATCGACCCACAAATATTCTCTCTTCACTTTCCCTGGCAACTCTTCACACCTAGATGGGGTGCAACATTCTTCTAGTCAGCATTTCTTCCACCTGTGCAAATCCTTCTGGGTTTCCTCTTGCCCACCAATTGTCTGGCTGCTTCTTCGGCTGTCTTTTGGCATCTGCTCCTCTGATCTTGCTGTGTCTTTTCTCACAGTCCTATTTGCTCAGACAGGCAGTTCCTGCTCTGCGGCTGTCCAATCATAAACATCTGGAGGCTATTTTTAAACCTCTGAATTAAGCATGAGATAGGCAGGAAAGGCTGCCACTCTGAAGACGCAAGACTGACGCTTCACCACAGATTAGTTTTTCCCCCCCCTCTTCTGCTTTCACTCCCAATTCTGACATAGCCACCTCTCACTCTGCATTTCTTTGTGCAATCCAATCCACAAACTTTAATCCAATCCACAAATCCTTTTTTTGATAGCCAAAGGGGCATACAGTTTGCATGTTTATATACTCTTCTGCCGACTGAGTCAAGCAGGCAAGGGATAAAATACACATACATACATACATATAAATATTGATCATGTCCATTTGGAATATATAACAGAAAAAGGAAACTTGAGAGTTCACAAGGCTGATGCTATATGGAACAAAATTGTGACCGAATCTGGATGTTCTGCTTTGGATACCATGAAGGCCGCCCCCCCGCCCCCCCACGAAGGTAATAAGGAAAACAAGTCATGAAGAGGATGTGTAGCGTCCCAGACAATCCCGCGGACGCTGCTCAAGCATCAAGCACCATTTGATGCTGATTTTTTACAACTTACAGCTTTCACCCTCATTCTAGCAACACTAAGATGCACTGCCATTTTTTCAACTCCTTCTTTGATGAAAGAAAGATAATAATAATAATAACTTTATTGTCACTTTGAATGTACACCAATTGGCATGCATTGAAATAATAATAATAATAATAATAATAATAATAATAATAATAATAATAATAATAATAATAATAATAATAAGAAGAAGAAGAAGAAGAAGAAGAAGAAGAAGAAGAAGTTGGAAGGGACCTTGGAGGTCATCTAGTCCAAGCCCCCGCTCAGGCAGGAAACCCTACACCATTTCAGGCAAATGGCTGTCCAGTCTCTTCTTAAAAACCTCCAGTGTTGGAGCATTCACCACCTCTGGAAATGAAATTTCGTTGCATACAGCTCTCAAAGGGTCACCACCTCTGATATACACTCCTTGTTTGTGGCCAGCTCAAGTTTCAGAAAGTCCATTTTAGTCTCTAGGGAGTGAACGATGGCAAACAGGACAGATGGAAACGGAGCTCCGTGTGGATTAGCCCTCAAATGAGCTTGTATTCCTGCATGAAACCTCGCCTCCTTTCCTTTTTCTGATCTTGGGTCTTCCACCTTTTCCTTAAAGGGGCTTAAAGATTGCAGTTTACTGGAGAATCTGGGGGAACATTTGCAGAAGTTTGTGCCATGTTGTTCCTCAGGTCCTAAAGCTGCCACCCATTGTTTAGTGACTTGGTTGGAAGTACGCCTAACATAAAATAAAAAAATCTTCCTAGGTGTGGAGTACCACAGTAAACAACATACATTTTAAAAAATCAGTTACAACTTATCAGTCATCGCTTTTGAGGCCTGAATCATGAAAGCTCATTTCCGCGGGAAATGTACTGTCTGCCTGTAAGCAAAAAACACTCCCCATCTCACTGCCTTTGAAAAGAATTGATTTCAGAATAGGTGCAGACACTACTGGGGTAAATTTTCTTCCCATCCTGTGGGAAGGCCTTTCTTAGCCCTGCTGCTTGGAAAGCAAATTTTGGCTGCGTAGGACAGAACAGCCCTCAACTTATACCCACAGTTGGGACCAGAATTTTTTGTTGCTAAACAAGGCAGTTAAATGAGTCATGCCTGATTTTACAAGCATTTTGCCATGGTTGTTAAGCAAATCAGCTGCAGCAAATCATGCAGTCATTCTGCAAATCTGGCTTCCCACATTGACGTTGCTTGTTGTAAATAAACTGAGATGGTCGCAAGTGATAATCATGTGGCCCCAGGATGCTGCAACCATCACAAATACAAGCTGGTTGTCAAGTGCCGAGATTTTGATCAAGTCACCGTGGGGAAGCTGTGACTATTGTAAGTGCAAAGACCAGCTCTAAACCCCTTTTTTCAGTGTTGTCATAACTTAGAACAGTCACTGAACTGTCATAAGTCAAGGACTATCTGTATTATCTTCAAGTTCTTTCAGAAAGCAATGTTTACACACAGATTTTCCTTTTTTTTAATCTAATAAATGAGTTGTAATCACTCTTTGTATATTGCTTCTAACTTGCAAATCCCTCTCATCAAATGTTGAAACACAATAGCCATGAGCTTTTATGTTTCTGTGCCACAGAAATTACATCTTTAATCTCTTTTACAACACAATAGATGAATGGATCATTTTATTGCCAAATAATTTGACAGGGTTGATAACAAAGTCAGGATGGTGGCCATAAAGATGTGATTGAAATTTCACTCATTTTTTAATGTGTGTTACATGTACTTCACTTATGTTTTTACACAACATACATAAAAACAGATGGAGGTTCAGTTGCATCCTCATGTCTACTATTTTGAGTTTTTCTGCTTAAATTTTATTAGTTTTTATAGGGTTAGGAATAAGGTGGGGTCAGGGTTGGTGCTGGTATTTGGGTTGAGGTTGGGGTTTTTCCAAATAACATTCTCAATATTTAGCAAACAGCATGTCTGGGTTCATGTGTTTAACAAACAATAATAGATAATAGTTAATTATTGTAAACAATAAGTTAATTAATCGCTTAATAGCCTTCTTCTTGCTAATATATATTCAAAGTTACATATCACATTCCTTTCTCTCTAACTCTTTTTCTAGCCATTGATAGAAATTATCCCATTTTCTAAAATACACTGAGTCTTTTTCTTTTATCTTTAAAGTCAATCTATCCATTTCTGCACACTCTAAAATTTTCTTAATTAGTACTTCTTCAGCTGGTAAATTTTCATTTTTCCAGTGTTGGGTACTATTTTGAGTTTTTTTTAACCATAGCCTGCAGACTCCCCAGCATTGTTCTAAAGTTCATTTTAATCATTAAATGTGTTCGATCAGACCAGGAAAACAATTCCACAGGCAAGCTAAAACTGCTTTTATTGAGACTGGCTACAATAACACAGTCTTGGAAGTCTGATGGTGCTGGTTCTCCCCTTCCTCCTTATAGTTCAGTGAATTAGGGAAATGTCTGCCTGAGTCACTTCTGAATGTCATCTGACTGTTCCGGACTTAAAAATTCTTCCATCCATTTTTGTCTACGTAACAGTTCCTGCATATCTCTATCAGCATCACCTTCCTTGCTTTCTACAGTAAATTTCTGTTAGGTGTGTTTGCCCACCAACATCATATTATGAATGAGCTCAATATATGATGGATTTCAATGGGTTTTTTTTCCTGTTCATATTTTTCACTTCTAATGAAAATGGCATAGTTACTTGCCACAGTTACTAACTGAAGCTACAGTTAGTTGCTTTACAGACAAAGTACTGTAACCACACAAATACTTTCCATTTGAACCACATCAATAATTCAATTACTCCACAGTCTTGTCCAAATAATAATAATAATAATAATAATAATAATAATAATAATAATAATAATAATAATATTAATAATAATAATAATAATAATAATAATAATAATAATAATAATAATTTAATTTCTATACCGCCCTTCTCCCGAAGGACTCAGGGCGGTGTACAGGGCAACACTATGATAGAATACATGCATAGTGTTAATCAGATAGATTAAGCTCTTTGCACAGTAACCCATCTATTAATAATTTTTGGTTTTATAAATCTTATTAGTCGTTAATTTATGCTTTCTGTTCTACTCAGTTATGCAACTGCCAGTGTTCACATAAATGTGTTTGTGCATTGCATACATAGATGGATAGTTTTGCCAGGTCCTTAAACAGTCTTCTATAGATACAAAGATATAGATACAAAACAGGTTTTTCCACCACCTTTTGAAGTTTCATTTCTACAAGCAACGGTTAGAGCTGCGTGTTCAGACTGGGAATTTCAGAAAGGTGATGTGCATATTATACTACTGAAAGACATCTGGCTGTCAAGTAGAATCTTATCCAGGTAAAAAAAAAGTAGCAAGGTTTATCACCCCAAAACCCAAGAAAATAGCCAGTAGCCAAGTTTAGAGAACAGAATTAATTTAGGAATAAGATGAATTCAGGATGGTGCAAATGTAATGCTGCTTTTAATTGAGGTAGGGAGTTCAAATATTTTCTAAAATGTGCTTGGCTACTTTGTGGCTCAATGTGCTGAATATACTTAGCTTATAATGGTTACAGTACTTCAGTACAATACAGTACTTTACAGTGCAATGTGATGTGTGAATCAAAGCAATTGAAAGAACTCAGTAAGCCATGCTTCAGCTAGTCATAGATTAGCCTATTGCAATTTATGCTGCAAATCCAGTAAGTAAAATTCAGTTATACTTCTTCTTTTGCTCCCTGTCGTTTTGGCAAATATATTTTTTTCTGTGTATTATACTTGAAAGTTCATTCCCCCATTGTTTTGCACATAGAAAAAAAATGCAACTTGTAAGAAAAAACATGAACCATATTCTTACTGTGATTTCTACAACGATGTGTTCTTTAGTAGAATATTCCTAGACTACAACTGTATGCCTTAATAGCTCTTACTAGATGATTCTCAGTAGCTATGTTGTTTGGGACAAGTAATGTCCCTGCTTTTTTTGATTAATCTAAAGAGCAAACAAGCTGCACAGGCTGCAGAAATGCTACTCTGAAAATATATTAAGTTACTAACATTTCTGACCTGAAAATTAGAGAAGCATGAAAAAATTAAGCACAGATATTATATCAGTGGCTAGACACATGTACCAGTTGAGAATTTATTGCAAAATGATTAATTTAATGGAAAAAGATTGCTAGCACAAATATCAGTCACATCCCAAATAAGTTTCTATTGCCTGTAATCAGAGATAATCCATGAAATAATTAAGGGCTTTCTCCATTCTTCTAAAAAATGGGGAGTGAAAATTATGTAGCAGGCTTGCATGAAATGCATTGGTGGAAACTGAATACTGTATCCAGTTTTGATCATCACATTACAAAAAAGATGTTGAGACTCTGGAAAGAGTGCAAAAAAGAGCCAAAACATATGAAGAACTGTTGCAGGAATTAGGTATGTCTAGTCTAGTGAAAAGAAGGCCCAGGGTGACACGATAGGAGCCCCTCCCAATATTTGAGAGGCTGTCACAAAGAAGAGGGGGTCACCCTAATTTCCAAAACACCAGAAAGCAAGAAAAGAAGCAATGGATGGAAACTAATCAAGGAGAGAACCAATCTAGGATTAAGGAGAAATTTCCTGACAGTTAAAACAATCAGTGGAATGGCTTGCCTTCAGAAGTTGTGGGTGTTTCATCACTGGAGGCTTTTAAGAAGAGACTGGACAGCCATTTGTCTAAAATAGTATAGGCCAGGGTTTTCTGCCTGAGCAGAGGATTAAACAGGAAGGCCTCCAAGGTCCCTTCCAACTCTGTTATTCTGGGAAAAAAATCCTTGCAATCTTATTGATTTACCATATTTCAGTTAAACCAAAGACTTCAAATAGAATGACAAGTACATCTTGGAGGCCAATAACCCCAGCATGCTGGCTGGGGAATTATGGGAGCTGAAATCCACAGAGCTTAAAGCTGTCAAGGTTGAGAAACAGATTTTTAAGCAAAGGATAAGCAAATGTTTTCATTTGTGATTCTAAAAAGTGATGCTTAGCCTGTCATTAAAGACTATTCTTGCGCAGCCTTTGTGGCTTCTGAACATGTTTTTTTGCACCCCTTAAAACAGTGTCCCAAAATTAGTAATGTAGCATTTGATGCCATTTTGAGGCAGAAAAGGTACAAAAAATGTACCGGGGAGCCAACTTAAAGAAATATTAAATGAGGGGGAAAAGCAGAATAATATCTCCGGAGAAAGAAAAACCTTAAGTCTTACACTTTGCACATCACCATCCAGTCCAGCGTTGCCCTGAGCAACCTCCATTTGGAAATTTGCTCACTAATGCCATATCATTAACTGCATAGATATCACAGAGAAGCCGGGGTCCACCAGTAATTTTATTATTTCAATTATCCTCATCCGCCATTCCCCTTTGTCAGATGCGATGGGAATTGTAATCCAAATCCTCCGACGACAACCGATTGCCTACTACTCCTATGCACAAGGCTGTAGTTAGAGGAAACTGCCGTGCAGGACTACCTTTCTTTTTCCAAGAAAGATTTTTATTCATTGGAGCAACTAAGCAGGCGCCACTTATTATCACTGGGGTCTAGTTCCATTGCTAGTTAGTGGTGAAATACTTCAGCGGTGGAGGATTCTGCACATGCGCAGACATTCACTTGCTCGTGCGGCTTAAATCCGGAAGTGACTTCAGCCACGAAGTTACTCGTTTTCCTCTTCCCTCCCGATCTTTTTCCTTGTGTCTCGTAACCCTTAAGCTTCAATACAAGGAAAGCTGGTCTTTGCAAAGCGGCTCAAGGAATCTTTCTGAGTGAAGGACTGGGGAGTAAGTGTCCGTTGAAAAAATAAAGGAGAGAAAAAAATTGGCATTGGAAAATTGATTTGCCGAGAAGAAAGAGTTAATTTCAGGCTCTTCCCTAATGGGGGCGGAGCTTTTAGTGGAAGGACTCTGCAGAATTCTGGGATTTTATTCCTGAGTTACTCCTCCTGGGTAGGTAAGGGGTGGCGGATGGAGAGGGCGGAGTAATGGGTTAATTGCAGGAAATGATGGAAGGCCCCATCCCGACGTTCTCTTGACACTTAAGTCTTTCCGCATATATTTAGGATCGCCGTGTAAACTGTCTTCCCCGACCTTCTCGGGCATTCTGAAACCAAGGTTAGGGCAGGCAGGTTTATGCCATTACCATTGTTGTTGTTGTTAACTGCGAAGTCGTGTCCGACCCATCGCGACCCTATGGACAATGTTCCTCCAGGCCTTCCTGTCCTCTACCATCTTCTGGAGTCCATTTAGGCTCACGCCTACTGCTTCAGTGACTCCATCCAGCCACCTCATTCTCTGTCGTCCCCTTCTTCTCTTGCCCTCAACCTTTCCCAACATTAGGCTCTTCTCCAGTGAGTCCTTCCTTCTCATTAGGTGGCCAAAGTATTTGAGTTTCAACTTCAGGATCTGGTCTTTCTAAAGAGCAGTCAGGGTTGATCTCCTCTAGGACTGACCGGTTTGATCGCCTTGCAGTCCAAGGGACTCGCAGGAGTCTTTTCCAGCACCATAGTTCAAAGTCTTCAATTCTTTGGCGCTCAGCCTTTCTTATGGTCCAACTTTCACTGCCATACATTGCAACTGGGAAGACCATAGCCTTGAATATACAGACTTTTGTTGACAGGGTGATGTCTTTGCTTTTTAGTGTGGTGTCTAGATCTGCCATGGTTTTCCTCCCCAGGAGCAAGCGTCTTTTAATTTCTTGGCTACAGTCCCCATCTGCGGTGATCTTGGAACCCAGGAAAATAAAATCTGTCACTACCTCCATTTCTTCCCCATCTATATGCCAGGAATTGAGAGGGCTGGATGCCAGGATCTTGGTTTTCTTAATGTTAAGTTTCAACCCAACTTTTGCACTCTCCTTCACCTGCAACAAGAGGCTCTTTAGTTCTTCTTCACTTTCTGCCATTAGAGTGGTATCATCTGCATATCTTAGGTTGTTAATATTTCTCCCGGTAATCTTAATTCCAACTTTTGATTCGTCTAGACCTGCCATTACCATAAGAAGGGTAAATGCCGAAAGGGGAGCGTGGCTTGTTTTGTAGACAGTATCCTGTACGTATGAAATAAAGAACAAAACAATGAATCAATATAACAAGAAGAGGGTTCTTAGAAGTATAATCCGTGTTGTTTTTTTTAAAAAAAAGGATTTGGACCTTGTTTTGGTGTTATTTTGATAGCTATCCTATTCCTAACACTTTGGACATCATAATAGATCATTAGGTTTGGTAGTTTTATACTTTGCTATTTTACTGTTTGGCATGGGAGGGGGAACTCCAGAATTTAGCCTAACATTTCTGGAATGTTCAGATAAACTATACACCTGGGTATACCTTTTGGGGAGGTTATCTGTAATTATCCCACTCCCAACTGAGCCATTTTTATGGTGTGGATCTGTTTTTGGAAAACTATTTGGTAAAGGGGCTCAAGGGGCAGGATTCGAAGCTGGGAGAGTTGAGTTCTAGTCCTTCCCTAGCTATGAAAGTCAGCTGGGTGATTTTAGATCAGTTGTTAGCCAAAGGAAAAACTACAAAACTAAAAAAAAAAGAAATTAAGAAATTAGATGATGGGATTTACCAGAGGGAATATTTAAAAATTAAACATCTGTTTGAATATGGTTAAAGAAATAGAAAGATTTGGGATATAAATGAAGATTAGTTTAAGAGGGATGAACCCCTCAAGTAATATAGTATTTTTTTCTTTCTTTTTTCTTTTGTGTTTTGTTTTTTGACATGAGAAATATAAAAACGTTGGGATGGTTTATATAAAAGGAAGTGTTTTCTTCCCCCCCCCTTTTTTAAAATATGAGAAATGTAAAAGTGTTGGGATGGCTTGTATGAGAAAAAAGACTTAAATACTTAAGTGTAACTAATTTGGAGAAAATCTTAAATCAGTAAGAATGCTTTGAATATTGTGGGGAAAACAAATTTAAATAAGAATTTTGTAAACAGGATCTATGACGAGACAAGATGATCAGTTAGAAAAGCTTTATATTGATGGAGTTATTATTTGCAGAAATACGAGAAAAATGTCTATATTTAATTGTCATTTATTCATATAATAAATGTATTAATTTAAGGTTGGCAAAAGAAAATATTATTGGAAGAAGAAAAGCAAAGCCATTATATGGACTATAGAATTATAGAAATTAATTATTATTGATTGTTTTCTAAATACTAACCCAAACAACACACTGTTTACGAAATAT
Organism: Vipera berus; assembly: GCF_964194415.1. Taxonomy (NCBI): domain Eukaryota; kingdom Metazoa; phylum Chordata; class Lepidosauria; order Squamata; family Viperidae; genus Vipera; species Vipera berus. Next base: position 15,882,641 of record NC_138205.1, read on the forward strand.
TAAGGTGATTATGTTAAAAATCAATAAAACATATATTTTTTTAAAAAAAATAAATGGCATGCCCCTTCTGAAAATGTCATTAAGAAACCTGTATGGATTTGTTCCTATGGTCACCAAGAATTAGGATTGACTTAATAGGACACTGCCACCAGATTTATATATAAATTATATTTATTTATTTATTATTTAAATATATAAATATATGTAGATTATATGTTCTTCGAATGTCTCCATGGTAATTTTCCTTCATATTCTCTTTTGTTCCAAGGTCTGTGGCCAATCCAAAATCATGTCCGTGGGCTGCATTTACACACGGCTGAGTGTTCTACTTCGGCCACCCCGTTTGATGCTTTTCCATCATCCCAGTTGTGCCATCCATGCCTCCAGTGCTGCACTTGCTGGACACAACAAGTGGTCCAAAGTCAAGCATATTAAGGGTCCTAAAGATACTGCACGTTCCTTGGTCTTCCAAAAACTTACCATGATGATCCGTTTTGCTGTGAAGGGTACGGATCCAATATTTCACTGGCTTTTTTTACAATCAAAGTGAAGACTCCTAAGGACAGCTGTGGCTAAGCCACAATATGACATGAAGCCATCATGTGTTTGGTTTTGATGTTAGCTCAATGTGTTGTATGAATCCAGCCATTTGTGATTTGTGATTTACCATATGGAAAACCATATTCTAGGCAATAATTGTTGGACAAACGTTTGTTAGCTAGGTGTGGTTCTTGTTGTGCTAACTTGTCTAAAGTGAGGGACTTGCAAAAAAGGCAAGATTGTGACATGTATCACTGTTTTCTGGCGAGCAGAACAGTCCTTTTTGCCAAGTTTGTTAGGATGAGACAATGACCAAACAGTTTGGTCTAGTGATTAAGGCACCAGACTAGAAATTAGGACTGTGAGTTCTAATCCCACCTTAGGCACAAAAACCAGCTGGGTGACTTTGGGCCAGTCACTTTCTCTTAGCCCAACCCACCTAACAGGGTTGTTGTGAGGAAAATTGGAGGAGAAAAGAGTATTGTTTCTGTTTGCTGCCTTGACCTATTTATAAAAATAATAAAAATGGGATATAAAATGAATAAACCGGAGCTGTGAAACATGTTGCTCCCTATTTGCACTGAATGAGCTCTTCAGATTTAAAAGAAGACATTCTGCATTTAAAACTAGGCTTCTCCCGAATGTTCTCTCCTTAATTACAACAGTTGGAAGAAACCATGCTGTGCACATCCTTAATTATGTATAGTTGAACTTGGCATTCTTGCACTAACTGAACAAAATTCTCTTTTATTTCGTTTCCTTAAATGTAGTGTAGTGCTTCCTAACCTAATGATAATGATTGGCCATCTCTTTCTGCATTGCCTTTTCAGAAGGAGGACCCAACCCACATCTTAACACTAATTTAGCCAACATTATTGAGGTGTGTCGAAGGAAGAATATGCCAAAAAGCTCTATTGAAACAGCCATCTCTGGCGCGGTAGGTTTATGAGTCACTGGGGGGGGGGGTCTGCATAAAGGGATGGCTATAGCCAAAGATGTACGATACAAGCTATGAGAATGGCAAAATGATGGTGGTGTCATCCTGTTGATAAGCCACATGGCATCATTGACAAGATAAGACTTATATACTTAGGTCAGAATACAAGACTTGATTTGTGTTATTTACTCCACGATATCACAACAAATGTGCCTTCCCCCACACCCTTCCCTCTGAATGTCCCTGCTGACTCCTTTGTGAGCCAACGATAGTAGCAAAAAAGGGAAATGTTGCATCTGTTTGGGGGCAAAACAGTCATTAGGACCAGCCAGCTTTTGATCTCTGTTTTGTGGTTTTTTTATTGCTGTTCCTTTGTGGAGTTTGTACAGCACAAAAGCAAGTTAGAAATATCTTTAAGGAATACATTTTTAAGGGATGCATTGAAGAACACTTGAAGACCAATTGGAAGCTACAACTGGTCCAGAACAACAATAGCATGTGCTGAATTAGGTGTTCCTTAGGTTTGGCCATATTACATTTCTGTTGTTTGAGCTGCACTGGCTCCCAGCTTCCTTCCAGGTACAATTCAAAGTGTTGGTTATCACTTTTAAACCCTTTCATGGAATAAGACCAAGATACTTGCAGGACTACCTGCTCCTCAGAATAGCTGCCTATCCTACCATATCAGATAGGCAGGCATATTCCTGGTCCCTTCCCTGAACTCTTGCCATCTAGTGGCACTTCAGAACACCCTCTGGTGATTTGGCAGGCCCTCTTTTAGCTTTTTGGTATGCTACCAAAAGCTGGCTTGTTACCCAGATGCTAGGATGTTGTTGTTACTTGCGGTCGTGTCCGACCCATCGCGACCCCATGGACAACGTTCCTCCAGGCCTTCCTGTCCTCTACCATCTTCTGGAGTCCATTTAAGCTCACGCCTACTGCTTCAGTGACTCCATCCAGCCACCTCATTCTCTCTCGTCCCCTTCTTCTCTTGCCCTCAACCTTTCCCAGCATTAGGCTCTTCTCCAGTGAGTCCTTCCTTCTCATTAGGTGGCCAAAGTATTTGAGTTTCAACTTCAGGATCGGTTTGATCGCCTTGCAGTCCAAGGGACTCGCAGGAGTCTTCTCCAGCACCATAGTTCAAAGGCCTCGATTCTTTGGCGCTCAGCCTTTCTTATGGTCCAACTTTCACAGCCATACATTGCAACTGGGAAGACCATAGCCTTGACTATACGCACTTTTGTTGGCAGGGTGATATCTCTGCTTTTTAGTGTACTGTCTAGATTTGCCATGGCTTTCCTCCCCAGGAGCAAGCGTCTTTTAATTTCTTGGCTGCAGTCCCCATCTGCGGTGATCTTGGAGCCCAGGAAAATAGAATCTGTCACTACCTCCAGCATGGGGAAGAAATGGATGCTAGGATAGAAGGAGGATATTTAGATTGGTTGTGGGGCATCTCAAGGAGATGACGTAAGCCAGGCATCTTCAAACTTGGCCCTTTTATGACTTGTGGACTTCAACTCCCAGAATTCCTCAGCCAGTGTGCCTGGCTGAGGAATTCTGGGAGTTGAAGTCCATAAGTCACAAAAGGGCCAAGTTTAAAGACCCCTGACATAAGCATTGCATTTTTGTTTTTATGGCTCTGTGGTCTATGATTTTGCACTTACTGCTTTCATTGTTGTGAGTCGCCCAGAGTTGTGTTTAAGGTACGTGGCCATACAAATCTTTGGTTCCCGCTTTTGTTAAATTGCTTTAAAGGGGCAGCTGGGGACCATATGCCTGATACTTGAAATGATGGGGAAGATGATGTGGTTTGGTGATGGTTACCATTATTAATTTCTTCGGCAGGAGAAGATGAAATCCATCTATCACCTCTGCAGCATCCGAGGTCCAGGTGGCGCATCATTCTATGTCGAAATACTGACAGACAACTTAAAGAGGACTTCCAATGAAATCCGACATCTTTTAAACAAAAATGGGTTAGTGCAACCTAAGGAGTGTTGGCTGGCTAGTTTGCAAGAGGTAGGAGGTGGGGGCGTGCAAGTTTAATGGGGATTTGTAGTCCTTTCACATCAGAGATTGCAGAGGTTCTAGCAAGCCACTGCTTAATAAGTCTTAGGCTAAAGACTTGGTTCCTTGCAGGGGGATCATTGCCGAAGGGCTTCACAATCATTTTGAAAAAAAGGGGGTTGTGACTGTCAGCAAGGAAGACAAATCCGGCAGTCCTGTCAGCTTGGATCAGGCACTTGACTTGGCAATTGAAGCCGAAGCTGAAGACGTCCAGGAAGAGGAAGAGGAGGATGAGAAGGTGGTGCTCAGGGTGAGTTGAAAGGGTGGGTTTAAATTTAGCGAAGTAAGTGGCACACATTTCCACTCTTTAAAAAAAATTTTAAAAAATGTTGCACCCCAAATGGTTGACCTAGCAAGGAAGTGAGGACAAACGTTTAAAAGATTTTGAGTGATTTCACAAAGCTACTTACACGGTTTGGGCTGAGATGACCAGAAAAACCCCAAGACTGAGGAAAGTGGGGGGAAAAACTCTTCAAGTGAAAAAAATGGTAAATTCCCTGTAATTTCTGAGAATATTACCCATAACGTCCATTGTCACTAGGGATGAGCTCAAGCTGGGGAGTCTTTATAACAAAATCATTGGCTTGACGCTGAGTTTCAATGGCACTGCATGGAGGGGACTGTGGACTACAAAAATGAGTGTGTGCGTGCAGGGTGTTTGTGTGGCCAAGAGAATCTTGGGGTTAAAGGTGTTTTTGTACAACTGATAAAATTTCAGACGGCTTAGAAATGGTTCCCTGTGCAAGACTATAGGTAAGTCCTTGAGTTACGGCTGTAATGGAGCCTGCCCATTAAGGTTGTCAATATCAGTGGTTGCAAAGCAGATTGGTCATGTGAATCACCAAATTTTATGGCTTTTTTTGCAGATGTCATTAAGCAAATATCACTAAGCAGACACTGCAGTTGTTAAAACGAACTCATTGTTTGCTATAGACCATTTTTGCTGAATGCAGCAAAACGGTCATAAAATATAGTTCATGTGACCACAGGGCAGGGGAGCAACCATTAGAACTTTGGATGCCGGTCCTAAGTCCCCTTTTTCAAGTAGATCGTAACTTCAAACTGTTACTAAGCGATCAGTCGTAAGTCAAGGACTACCTATACATTGTGGCTCTTGCCCATCCTTATCTCACCAAGATAGAAAACCCCCCAGGGAGATGCATGCTAGAGGAATATAGGACTGGGTCACTGCAAGGTAGCACTCTGCAATCTCTCACCTGGGCAGGATGTGCACCCAGCAGGTAGCTGATCGTTGATTTCCACCAAGTGCATGCCAAGCTCTGTCAGAATTCACTCCCGATCAGTCTGAACTAGACTCTTTCTGTCTAGACCACGGATCGGTAACGCAAGTCTTTCAGCCTTCTCCTGCAGCTCGGAGAACAGCGTGAGTTACACAGAGAGAGAGAGAGAGAGACAGAGAGAGGCACTTGTGCGCTCTCTCTCTCTCTCTCTCTCTCTCTCGAGTTTGACACGCCTGCTATAACGCTATATTTTTTCCTCCTTTTGTCTTCTCCATTGCTTAGTTTATTTCCGCTGTGTCCACCTTGCACCAAGTACGTGAAAAACTGGAGTCGCTGGGTCTTTGTTCGTTGTCTGCTGGCCTCGAATTCATCCCAATTGTCCATGTCCAGCTATCAGACCCAGAGATGGAAGGGGCCGCGAGGTTGCTAGAGGCCCTTGAAGACCACGAAGATGTTGTTCGGGTATACAACAACATTGCATAGTTTTACCAGCATACCTCCAGAAGCTACTGAAGCCTTACCAGCTAAAGTCTGGTATTATTTTCTCCCGATCCAAACCAAGACTATTAATGGTAAATGGGGTTTGCTATGTTTCTGACATGCCCGTGTGCCTCTTTGCCCTCCTCTTCAAGTTCCTTGTCAGAAGACAACCCAACGGCATGTACCAAATGTGGATGCTAGAAAAGTGCTGGAGCAAGAAGTTTGGGCAACTCCTGCCAGAAATATCTGGGATTGGTTACTAACTTCCATTGGAGGACAGTGTGGTTGTCTCATTAGCACCTCAATATAACAAACCAATCATATCCAAACAGATAATTCCCAAGCCAACAGCGATACGTTGACTGAAAGTTCAGTAATCTTGAAATAACTGGATACGTTCTTGTTTCCATTTTTCCTGAGCTGTTGGGAGATAGTTCTGCCGCCTTCCAAGCATGCAAGCTCGTAAAAAAATCTTTACACACACACACCCCTACACACCTGAATTTATGTGTGACGGAACCAGTTTGGATACATACTTTGCTGCTTTGGGATGCCTCCACGAGGGACAGTAAATGCACCCAAATAGCCATTCTGAATCACACTAAAGCATTTGTCCTGAAGAATCATTTCACATCTGTGTTGCTAGGATCAGCATCACTTTGTTTTTCTCCTTAGATCAATTTGTTCAGAAATATTAATACAGAAACAAAGCTGGTATGTAAATGTCTATTTGCATTGATAACTGTGCATCCAGATATATTTTTAAAAAGGCCGTTTGGTGTAGGCTTCTATCAAATTTGAGAAAAAAGTGCATTTTGTAGTTGTGCGTCTGGCGTGTCTATCATGTGTACAGGTACTCCTTGGCTTATGACCATAATAGGAGCCTGCCATTACAGTCGTAGGTCATAATGGTCGTAAAGCAGTTCACCCATGTGAGTGACTGAGTTTTACTTTTTTTGTGTCACTCAAGTGAATGCAAGAGTTATAAAACTAACATATTGTTTGCTGTGGGCCATTTTTGTGGAAAGCCTAAAAATATGGGGGGGGGGAGGGCGCAGCTGCCAGAACTTCAAAACCATGTCATAAGTACCTTTGGGAATTGGGGGGGGGCGTCCACTGCAACTTCAAACAGTTGCTAAGCAACTGGTCGTAAGTTGAGGACTATATACATGAATTTATTTTATTGTTATTTTAATTCTATTTATATCCCGCCCTTCTCCGAAGACTCAGGGCGTTATGAATGTGTCTAAACATCTGCATATGTCACAATTGATTTGCACAGATAGGATTATGAGCCTATACATTACAAATTGGGAAAAGAAATCCTTTTCTTAAATGGAGAATTCATTATCAGTGACATTATTTTTTGTATTTAGGTAAAGGTTCCCCCGCACATGCGTGCTAGTCGTTTCCAACTCTAGGGGCCGATGCTCATCTCCGTTTCAAAGCCGAAGAGCCAGCGCTTGTCCGAGGACGTCTCCGTGGTCATGTGGCCGGCATGACTAGATGCCAAAGGCGCACGGAACACTGTTACCTTCCCACCGTAGTGGTCCCTATTTTTCTACTTGCATTTTTACGTGCTTTCGAACTGTCAGGTTGGCAGAAGCTGGGACGAGTAACAGGCGTTCACTGTTACGCGGCACTCGGGATTTGACCCACCAAACTGCTGACGTGATCGACAAGCTCAGCGTCCTAACCCACTGAGCCACCGCGTCCCTTTATTTTTATTATTTTTTGTATTTATATTCTACTAATTCCATATGCATCGTCAAATTTTCTTTATAGACAAATTTTAAGGCTTAGGACAAAACAGGTTGCAAAGTTGAGGCTTATGGACACAAGAAAATAATGGGGGGGAGGGGGAGAAAATCAAGATAATACAGGCCAGTCACTGTGTGCTTGATTTTGTGTGTGAATTTGTAAGTTGTGCAACCAACAGTGCTTCTCCAATAACGGCATAGATGTGCTCCTGTTCTTCTCTGTAATATACTTTTTTCTAGTATACAGTGGAAAAAGTACAGCAACACTTCAATTTAATTGCTAGTCTGTTAACATTCATACACTACAAAATGGCACAGGAAGGGGAATTTACACAATCAGTTACAACGAGAAGGTATCTTAATACAATATTAGCATGGAGTTGACAGTATCACTGCCTAATGAGCATAAACACAATATACAAAAACTTTAATAGTCACTTGAAGATTATGGGTAAAAGCGGAAATACACCCCATATAAATTCTACGTGTTAATATCTAAGTGGAACACAAGACACGATCTAACATTACCTTTTCAATGAGGCTATGATGGAAATATTTTGAAACCAATTGTTAGCCCAGCTGCAGGAAAACTCAACAAGTAGATGTTCATTTAATAGCAAGACGGGTTTTTTTTCTACCCAGGCATGTCCTGCTGTAGGTCAGGGTTTGGAAAACTACAGGCTATACGCATTCCATGTTATCTCATACGGTCCCCAAGTAGTCCTTTGGCTGATTGGGATGACAATGAAGGTTCAGTTTGCAGTATCGGAACATGGAGAGTTATTTGGTTTCCCTAACCTCAGATGTTACAATATCACTGGATGTATTGGCTTAATATAGGATTCTCAAGACTGTTAACTAGCTAGAAAGTCACAAACAAATATTGCTGATAGTCCTCACTTAACATTCTTCAGTGACAGTTCAAAGTTCCAATAATGTTGAATGAATGATACTTATGCCTGGTCCTTGAAGTTATGGCCACTCCAGCACCCCTGTGGTCACATGGTCAAAATTTGGGCACTTGGCATGCCACCTGCACATACGAACTCCATCCACCTATCTCCCATCTTTGCCCTCTTGGCTGCTCTCTGCTTCCCTTCCCCCTGTGCTCTGCCAGCAGCTGCAATGCAAAGGCCAAGTCAGGCACACATCATCAGCTGTGGGAGGAAGAGGGGGGTAAGTTGGAGGCAGCAGGGAAAAGCAGTGGAGCGCAGGACACCCAAAAAGGCAGAGATTGGGATGAGATTATAGATGGAGGGTGATGAGGTGGAAGCAAGTACAACAGGGCAGGAAAAGTGTGCAGTCATCACTTAACGATGTGCAACTGTGACTGTCCAACGTTTTCCATTGCTAAGTGGTGTGGTTATATAATCTTTCACCTAACAGCCACATCTCTTAGCAATAGAAATTTCCGGTCCCGATTCGGGTTTTTAAGTGACGATTACTTGTAGAGCAGGGGTGGGCACCTATGGCCCTTTTATGATTTGTGAACTTCAACTCCCAGAATTCCTGAGCTTGCTACAGATCATAAAGGGGCCGTAGCTGCCCACCCCTGCTATAGAGGGTAGCCAATTTGGAAGGGAACTCATGCATATGTAGCGGTCCTTGCTCCTGGTTACATCTGGACAAGCCGACAGCTTGTTTGTCCAGGCGGAGCGCAGGTGTGGCTTTAGCACATGAATTTCTGTACAACGAACTGGACTGGATCCCACTTGGGACAAGCCAATGACTAGATCTTCTGTAGCTCTTCCTCTACAGAACAAACTCTGCTCCAGAATAAGTGAACTGGAAATGAGTGTGGTTGCCTCCAAAATATAGCCACAATATTGGTAATTTTGCAAAAAGTAAGCAATCTCGGCCCTTTACTCCAAAAAGTTTGATAAACCCTGTTTTGAGGAATTCCATAGCCCCCCCCCACTTAAAATCCCTGATCCCCTTTAGTTTTTAAATTACTTCTTTTCTTATTGGTCCTGGGGAAAACTTAAAAGAGATAAAGCGGGTGCTTGTAAATCTAAAGGGAAAGGGGAAAAAAAACTTCCGAAAATTTCATTCAAGCCCATTCTAGTGGTATCGGGCAACTCTGTTCTCCCTAGAGAGAGAAGCTAGAAAGAAAGGATGACGCAACCTTAAAAGCTGCCCTCTGGCTGTTCTCAATCAGGGTCAGTTTCTGGACTCGGAGAGAGGGGGGACCCAGCCGAAGTAGCACAAGGCAGGAAAAGTTCAGTGTAGCCATTTCCGCAGGGTGGAGAAGGAGAAGCTGCAGGGAAATCTAGATTCATAGACCCGGCCAAAACTTGACTCTGGAAGGCCTCAAAATCAATGCCCGGGTTTCCTGGAGACAGTCCTTCAGGAGGGTGTCCATCATTCGGGCGACAGATCTCAAAGCGGTACCAGCGGTACCCAGCACACTTGTGTGCCCCTGGGCAGCTCTGGACGAGGTGTTGGATTGCAGGGTGTGACAGCCCAAAGAATTCGGCCCCGGCTGGCTCAAGCTGGCCAGCACCCACTGCTTCCAACAGCTGAGCATGGCAAGCATCCGGGGTGGACCCCATTATTACAGCTCCCAGTTCGTCTTCAGGGGCAATTTCGAAGTGTGGCCCGGTGCCCCCGTCCTTGATCTGGCAGGTGTAGAGACAGCGGTGAATTGGCCTGTGGGTGCTGGCAAAAACCCTGGTACTGCAGTACCCCACCGGGTAGATGGCATTCTCCGTGTGAAAACCAGGACGGTCGGAGATGATCTCACCCAGACTGTAGACAGTCAGTGGACCTAAAGCGATAGGAAAAATCGGTCGTCCGGCAGGATCCAAGGGAAGCGGCGGGACCAGTCGGCGGATGCCCAGCTCCAGGGGTGCCCTGCGTTTGGATGCTCGGCCATTCTCTTTGCCTTTGCGCTCCCGGCGAATTTTGCGAGAATTTTGCGGCTCATCTGGGGATGGTTGCAGGCTGGCTGCCACAGCTGGTGTGGGTGAGTCGTCTTCAGCCAGGGCTTGTGCTTGCAACAGGCGAGTAAGCAGGAAACGACGCTCTTCACGTACCCGCAAGTATTTGGCCTCCAGCCGGGCAATCTCATCACACAAGGCTGCGTTCTCGTAAACCAGCACCTTGGCCACACGGCAAAGACGCTGAAACTTCAAGCGATAACGTTCATCCTGGCTTTTCCGTAGGTTTTTCTTCATCGTGGGCTGCAGTAGAGAAGAAACGGGGCAGGCAGTAGATGGCTCTAGGGTGGAAGAAAAGCCCCAAAGACAACTTCAGCAAGTAGGCAAATATTTCCAGCTCAGTCTTGTCCTAGCAATCAGTCAACCATGCATAAATTATGAATATGGCAAGCCTGGCTACTTCTAATCAGACACAAGCATATTGTAACGTACAACTGTACCACTGGGGCCTTCCAAAACGAGATTCAATATACTTAAGAGCATAGCTTTGTTTTCACACAAGCAGAAAAAAATGCAGAAAAGGGCAAGTCAAATAATTAAAAACTGCAGCAATTCCAAAGCTTTGGAATTGGGATTTTAACATTTTAAAAAAGTAATACAAAATATAGTTCCACAAACTCATGGATCCCAAAGCATCTATTGGCTATCCAAGAAGAAAGAAGAAGCTTAGTACAGGTGGTCCTGATTTAGTGATCACAACTGAGATTGGCAACTCCGTTGCAGTTAAGTGAAACTGCAACTGCTTACAATCTTACATCAGCTTTCCTTTCCTTTATAGACCTGTGAAGGTCGTAAATGTGATTGGTCACAAAGATACTTCTTCATTGCTGTCGTAACTGTAAATGGTCACTATACAATGCAGTTACTAGACAAGGACTACCTGTTTTAGCCCCTGGATGACTGGCTATTGAATTAGATTGTGGGGGAAAACCCTTCCTCTAATTCAACATAGGTCCCTCATATGGAGCAGCCACATTCCAGTTTCAAAGCAGTTCCATTTAAACAGAACCCCTTTTCACCTTCCCTTTTCCCTTAAAAGTTCAGCAAAACAATTATTCTGGCAAGACATTTTCCTCCACATTTACCTATCCAAAGTGCTAAAAAAAGGGGGGGGGGGAATTATAGCAAAGAGGAAACTAGAATAAAATAAACAGAAAGGTAAGGACACAGCAATGAAAAATCAGCAACCCATAAGAAGATAAGGGAGAACTGGCTTTGCCCCGAGGTGCCTAAAATAAAGCATGCCAGCTTCATTTATGGGTAATGGGTCCATAAAGCTGTTATCTCTTGGTCACATAGCTGGCTAAGCATTAGTAATCCCAGTACCATAAAGGGACCCCAAGTTGGGAAACTATCTTTAATGGAATTTACTTTTTAAAAAGTAATACAACAGGCATCCACTTTCATGGCTTCCAAAGTGAAAACTGACTGAGGGCAGACTAGATCAATTAATTACTGCCATCACAACGGGCAAATAAAGCCCCCCCCCCGCATTCCAGTTAAAAAACAATATATCATAGTATTTCTGAAACTTGGCGACTTTTAAGACGTGTGGACTTCATCTCCCAGAATTCCCCAGCCAGCAAGAGGAATTCTGGGAGATGAAGTCCACATGTCCTTCAAGTCGCCAAGGTTCAGAAATGCTGATCTATCAACTACTACCTGGAAATGGAAAGTTATAGCGGTTTGGCCACTGCGGGTGACCAGGATACGAGCGAGACTGGATGCAATTCAGCTGCGGCCCTTCGCACGTTCGTTCTAGCCGGATTTCCCCGCTCTTTTGCTAGAAACGCAGAATTATTCGAAATAAGCATTTGCAATTATGCGATGGCTTGCAAAGCATATCATCTGCTCGCCCCGTCCTCTCCGTAATCGAGATTATCATTGCAGAATTCTCGCCCCCGGATTCTCACCCAGAGATCACAGCAACCCGCCTTCTCAGATCCCGGAGCAGGAAGCGGAAAGAGCGAAGGCTACGAGATCCCTCCCGCCGCTGCCTTGCTCTGCTGCTGGCGTAACTCTTTCCTTGCTGAGGAAGGATTAGCGCCTTCTCGCGGCTGACAAACTTGGCCCTTTTACGACTTGTGGACTTCAACTCCCAGAATTCCTCAGCCAGCGTGCCGGGCTGAGGAATTCTGGGAGTTGAAGTCCACAAGTCGTAAAAGGGCCAAGTTGGAGGAAGACCCCTGGCCTAAGGAGTCCTCGCAGCTGGATCTCTGGCAGAGGAGCCCCTGCAGTTGCTTCTGTCTGGCCCTGATCAACGCACAGGAATCATGTGGCAACTTTTTCTTCTGGAGTGAAGTATAAACCAGAATTCCTTTTGGAAAAGAGGTTGAGAAGATGGGAGTGATTGGGGCATGTAAATTAAACAGATCTGTATATCTGCAAGATTACGACTGATGAAAATATCATACAGCCTCGCTCTTGGGTCTAGTTCACAATTGCGCAGAGTAATTATTTAGCAGCTGAGTTTTAACACTACAGGTGCAGGGCTTCTTAATCGTGGCAACTTTAAGATATGTGGACTCCAACTCCCAGAATTCCCCTGCTGGCAAGCTGGTGGGGGAATTCTGGGAATTGGAGTCCACCCATTTGAAAGCTGCCAACCTTGAGATGGGGAACTCAGGTCCCAAGGCAGCCAAGGATGGAAACGAGGCACCTCAGAGCAAGGAGAAGAGAAGGTGCATCTCAGGTTGCTAAGAGAAGCCACAACTGGGTTTGGGGAGGTGGGTGGCATATGGAGAGGCCAGAGTTCTGGTGGGCAGATCCAGGTCAGGGCAGAAGAAGTAATCCAGGCAGGAGGCTTGAAAAGGAAGGAAGGATTTGAACCGAGTATGCTCAAGAAGGAACAGGAGGATTTCAAGCAGGCCCCCAAAGGGTTCTTAAAAAGGCACACACATGCACACCCTCTGTGTATGTGGGTAGAATGTGTGAAAAGAACTGAAGAACTGCGTGGATAGAGCAATCCCTGGATTTTGCTCAGAAGAAGCCTGGCGCCGGAGCCCAATCACTCTGTGTTCATAAATTAATTTTCAACTGCAAATGGCCATAAAGGTGAGCTGCTTGCCAAGCACCCAAAATGCAATCAAGTGACCGTGGGCGTATGCGTGGCAGTCATAAGTCCACAAATGGGTCATAAGAAGCTCTGGGGAGGTCTTAGTTGTAACTTCAAATGCTCATTAAGTGGCCAGTCATAAATTGAGGATTGCCTGTGGTTGAACAAAGCAGGAAAATATTGTAACAGGGTTAGTCTAAATCACAGCTGGAGCTGGGGTGGGCGCAGCCTCTGCATGATGCAACCGGCCTACAGGCCGGCAGTTTGACACCCCTGGTCTAAATCAGTATTTACTGGCTGGAGAATTCTGGGAGTTGAAGTCCATCAATCTTAAACTTGCCAGGTTTGAAAAATACTGGTCCAAATGTACTAGTCTTGAGGCATCTGAAAGGCTGGTATTTCTACTGTGGTGTAAACATTTGCAACAGTGGTGCCTTCTTCTAAAGCAGGATGCCTATCTTTGATCCCTCCTACTGATAGTCCAGTGTGGCCGGGTCCGGACCGTGGTGGGAGGACGGTTTTGGACTGGTCAGTGGCCACCTCACTGGTGTGAGAGACCAGTTGGGGTGGCCCTGGCCCAGGATTCCCTTCTCTTTCTCTGCCCTTGATTGGACTCCTCAGCCGGAGTGAGAGGACGACTGAGGTTGTCCCTTGGATTTCCCATCTCAGGTGAGAGCTGAGATGGCTCTGCAGATTAGGAGATATGCCTACTGGACTTTTTACCATCTCTATACCATCACTGAGTGATCCTTGGACATACTCATAACATCTGCCCTAAAAGACTATCCCAGCGCAGTATGATTTATCACTACACCGGAGCTGACTTGTATGCCCTTAGGGCAGTTCCTGCCTCATGGGCGCGACCTGTCGCCTGTTTCCATACTCCCCTTAATGACGATCCCAAGCTTTGGGATTCCGAGAGGTGGTTGGGCTTAGATAGGGGCCTCGAGTCAAGATATGTTAAGAGGCCCCTGATAAAATTTCTAGCCGGTTATTTTAAGAAGTTAGTGAGGGGGAGGGAAGGGAGGGAATTTTTAACCGGCACTCAGTCTGGTCCTGTTAGAGGTCCTGACGGGACGGGGTTGGGGGAGGTGGCTGCTGGTTCTGAGAATGTGGGGGTGGGGCATCGAATCCCCACGGCGATAGGGTATGGCAGCAGGTGTTTGCGCGGAGGGCCATATCAACATCTGGGATCGCGCCCCCGCTATCTCCGAGCGGTGGCGCGCTCCGACCCTCCGGTTAGCGCCCTCTTACCCGGGGATGAGGGTGATCAGGCCCCTGAGCTCAGGTTGGTCTATTTTAACGCTAGATCCGTAGTTAACAAAGCTCCCCTCATCCGTGATCTGATCGAGGAGGAACGTGCGGATCTAGCGTGCATCACGGAAACTTGGCTGGGCTCGGAGGGAGGGGTGCCTCTCACCGAGATATGCCCGCCGGGTTTCCGGGTGCTGCACCAGCCGCGGGCTCAGGGCAGGGGTGGTGGGGTGGCAGTGGTTATTCGGGAGACTTTGTGTCCCCGGGAGGCCACCATTGTCCAGATGGCCGGGAGTGAATCCCTCCTCTTGAGATGTGGTCCTCGGGTTCAGTTGGGCTTGTTGCTCACATACCTGGCGCCCAGCTGTGTGGCAACAGCCCTGCCTGAGCTGCTCGACACCCTCTCAGGGTTGGCGGTGGAGTTCCCCAGGCTTATAGTCCTGGGTGACTTCAACCTGCCATCACTGGGGGGGTCGTCGGAGTTAGCTCGGGAGTTCATGGCTTCCATGACAGCCATGGGCCTGACCCAGGTTATTGAGGGCCCTACTCACGAGGGGGATCATACTCTCGACCTGGTGTTCCTGTCTGGACAGTGGTTGGATGATCTGGGAGGGGGTTCCCCATCCATCACCCCTCTGTCATGGTCAGATCATCACCTCCTGAGGCTGGTTTTCCGTCATGCCATCCCCCGCCGCTGGGCGGCGGAACCGACCAGGTGGTTCCGCCCCAGGCGCCTAATGGACCCGGACCGGTTCCAGAGGGCGCTTGGGCCTATACCTATCACCCTTACCCACAGCCCAGTCGATGCTCTGGTGGAGGCCTGGGAAACGGCTGCCACCAGGGCACTCGACTGCGTTGTACCCTCGCGACCTCTGACTCGGCGCAGATCCCGTTGGGCCCCATGGTTCTCTGTGGAGCTCCGGGAGATGAAGCGTCGGAGACGAGGTCTAGAGAGCGGTTGGAGATCCAGCCGATCCGAATCCGACCGATTGCAGTTAAGAACCTTTATAAGGTCTTATCTTGCGGCGATAAGGACGGCAAAGTCTAACTACTTTGCCTCCCTTATCGCGTCCGCAGATAATCGCCCGGCCGCCCTGTTTAGGGTGACTCGCTCCCTCCTTAACCAGGAGGTGAGAGAGGATCCCTTGCAGGGACGAGCCGAGGAGTTTAGTCATCATCTGGCGGACAAAATCGCTCTGATCCGGACCGGCTTGGACTCTGACTGGGCAGAGTCTGACGTGGAGGAATCAGGCGGTCTTGAGCATGTTATCTGGACTGAGTTCGACCCTGTTTCCCCTGATGATGTGGACAGGATCATGGGGAGACTGAGCACCACCACCTGTTTGTTGGATCCGTGCCCCTCCTGGCTAGCTTATGCGGCTCGGGAGGGAACACGAGGCTGGTTCCATGCAGTAATAACTGCTTCTTTGAAGGAGGGTGTCTTCCCTGCCGCCTTGAAGGAGGCGGTGGTGAGGCCCCTTCTCAAGAAGCCTGCTTTGGACCCGGCTGTTTTAAACAACTATCGTCCAGTCTCCAACCTTCGCTTTCTGGCGAAGGTTGTTGAGAGTGTGGTGGCGCATCAGCTCCCTCTGTTCCTGGAGGAAACTGATTATCTGGACCCGTACCAATCGGGCTTCAGGCCCGGATACAGCACGGAGACGGCATTGGTCGCGCTGGTGAATGATCTCTGGAGGGCTAGGGACAGGGGTTGTTCCTCTGTCCTGGTCCTATTAGATCTCTCAGCGGCTTTCGATACCATCGACCATGGTATCCTGCTGCGGCGTCTCAGGGGGTTGGGAGTGGGAGGCACCGTTTTACGGTGGTTCTCCTCCTACCTCCAGGGCCGC
The DNA here is from genome assembly GCF_964194415.1 of Vipera berus. Classification (NCBI taxonomy): domain Eukaryota; kingdom Metazoa; phylum Chordata; class Lepidosauria; order Squamata; family Viperidae; genus Vipera; species Vipera berus. The sequence continues at coordinate 15,898,761 of NC_138205.1, forward strand.
TCGCAGTCGGTGTTGACAGGAGGGCAGAGATCCACCCCGAGGTCTCTCATTTGTGGAGTTCCTCAGGGGTCGGTCCTCTCACCTCTCCTGTTCAACATCTATATGAAGCCGCTGGGCGAGATCATTCGTGGTTTCGGGGTGGGGTATCACCAGTACGCTGATGATACCCAACTTTTTCTTTCCACCCCGAACCAACCCAGCGATGCCCTCTCCGTGATGTCCCGGTGCCTGGAGGCGGTTCAGGTCTGGATGGGGAGAAACAGGCTTCGTCTCAATCCCGCCAAGACTGAGTGGCTGTGCATATCGGCATCTCGGGTTAACCAAGTTATTCCACCTCTAACGATGGGGGGCGAGGTGTTACCCCCCGTTGATAGGGCTCGCAACTTGGGCGTCCTCCTGGATTCACGGCTCAATTTTGAAGACCACATAGGAGCCGTGACCAGGGGGGCTTTTGCACAGGTTCGCCTGGTGCGCCAGTTGCGTCCCTATCTGGACCGAGACGCCCTACGCACAGTTACTCATGCGCTTGTGACCTCCCGTTTGGACTACTGTAACGCTCTCTACATGGGGCTGCCCTTGAAGACCACTCGGAGGCTTCAACTGGTGCAGAATGCGGCCGCGCGAGTTGTAATGGGGGTTTCCCGATACTCCCATGTAACACCTCTACTCCGCGAGCTGCATTGGCTTCCGGTTGCCCTCCGGGTGAAATTCAAGGTGCTGGTTATTACCTATAAAGCCCTACATGGCCTGGGTCCGGGCTATTTGAGGGAACACCTGCTGCCGGCATCAAACGCCCTTCGCCCAGTGCGCTCCCACAGGGAGGGTCTGCTCAGGGTGCCGCCGGTGAGAGATTGCCGGCGGGTGACACCCAGGGATAGGGCCTTCTCTGTGGGAGCGCCTGCCCTCTGGAACCAGCTGCCGGTGGAGCTGAGGACTGCCCCCGACCTCCGATCATTCCGCCGGGGCCTGAAGACCTGGCTCTTTGAGCTCTCAGGCCCAGGCTGAGGAGAAATTTTTAATTCGGGTTTTAATGTATACAGGGTAATTTAATATCTTTTAATTGGTTTTTTAACTTTTGTATTGTGGATTTTTAATTCCCTGTAAACCGCCCTGAGTCCTCAGGGAATAGGGCGGTATATAAATGCAAATAAATTAAAAAAAAAAAATTAAATTAAATTAAATTAAATTAAATTAAAAGTTCTTCATACAATATATGTGAAAAAGAGTCTTAACAACAGTTGCAGCATCCAGCAGTAACATGATTGCCACTGCTGACTTTCCCAGCTGGCTTTTGACACGGTGGATTAATGGCAGCTCACAAATTGCAGACATCTGATGTTTCGTTTGACAACCATGAGCACTTCAAATGTGAAGCTGTTTATTTACATCTGAGTTCCAGTGTCTTTCTCAACAGTATTTCTGATTTCTAAACCCCAACTCAACCAGGTTACTCTTCTTCCTGTCCTCTGACTTCAGACCAGAGAGGAATTCCTGTTTTGAAACACTATTATTTTCACCAGAAGACTGATTGACACAAAACGTTGACACTAAGGCCTGCCTGCAGGTTTTTGCTTTGTGCTCTTGTGGTCTGAACTTTATTCCAATATAGGCTGTTTTGAAAAATTCAGAGCTGCAGACAAGCCTGGGAAGTTTAAAAAAAATCAGAAATAAACTGGTAACCCATTAAACCAAGGGTCTTCAAACTTGGCCCTTTTATGACTTGTGGACTTCAACTCCCAGAATTCCTCAGCCAGCATGCCTGGCTGAGGAATTCTGGGAGTTGAAGTCCACAAGTCATAAAAGGGCCAAGGTTGAAGACCCCTGCATTAAACTTACATGTAGTCATGAAGAGTTTTGCTCAAGTTGTGGGAAAGGCTTTGCTTTTAGTAATTTTTAAATGAAACCTCCCCTTTCAAAACTGAAGTACTCTGCAATATATATTGTAACTTGGATGTACGATTACAGGATTAAGGCTATCCAGTAATTAATACTTAAAATTAATTAAAAGGAGACCTCATCCATGTGCTGTCCATCTCTTAATTTGGGTTTTTGTATAGTTTTTAAAATTTTAATCTGTCATTTTAATATTTTAACATATTTTATTTTTTGTGTATTTTATTGCCTGTGAACTGCCCAGAGTAACCTATCAGAGAAAACGAACAGCATACAAATTTAATCAAGAAATAAAAGAAAGAAATACTGAAGATATTCTGCATATAGCAAACAAGATCTGGCTTTCTCACTGTAGTTTGGTGTCTCACCCCCCCCCCCCCAAATTGTAAGCTGATAAAAGAGAAAGAAATTGTTGCTGTTGTTGGTTGCAAAGTCGTGTCCAACCCATCACAACCCCATGGACAACATTCTTCCAGGCCTTCCTGTCCTCTACCATCTTCTGGAGTCCATTTAAGCTCACGCCTACTGCGTCGGTGACTCCATCCAGGCACCTCATTCTCTGTCGTCCCCTTCTTCTATTGCCCTCAATCTTTCCTAGCATTAGGCTCTTCTCCAGTGAGTCCTTCCTTCTCATTAGGTGGCCAAAGTATTTGAGTTTCAAAGAAAGAAATTACACCAGCTCAAGCATCTGTGATGTTGGAAATCATTTGCCAAGGTAGTCCCACTTTCTATGAATGTAGAGGTAAACTTCAAAAAAAGTGTACTGCCCAGGACCTCCACGCTCCCATAAGGTGGCAATTTACATGAAGTTCTGTTCTGGGCTGTCTTGACTTGCAATTCCCTCGAGGGGGCAGTGGAAGCACGCTTTCCGTGGTTTACTAGTACTAAGTCCTCAGTAGAATGCTTGAATAGACTTTACAACCTGGAAGGAAAGTATACCTGCTGAATTTCAGCTTGTTCGGTTGTCAGTGGTTGGGAGTGTCTGTCCTAGGAAAATCATCTGTTGCATGAATAGGTGAGTGTGAGATGCGTCTGATCCTGAATATAGGTTAATTAATCAACATACTCTAATGAGCTCAATCTTGTGTGTAAGGAGAGCAGTCAGTTGGATGCCTCATTTATAAATTTATCAAATAAATAATTAATTAAATAAATTTAATAAAAAATTTTTTAATAATAAATAAATCAGATTCATATATATGTGAGCTGTCACCTTCCCACCTTAGAAGATCTGTTGTCTGAGGGTCCACACAGTTCGGCAAAAAAATCAAGATGGCATCTGTAACTCCACAACTGATGCCAAGATCCTTTTCATATGCATTGAGACACATTGAAAACCGGCAGGGCTTCACCTTTTTATTTCACTTTTTCTTTATCCTTTTGCCATGGATGCCCCTCACTGTCACATGGCTGATGGCAGAAATTTGCCCTGTTTTTCCCTAGAGCAGGAGTAGGCAACCTTGGCTCTTTTATGATTCGTGGACTTCAACTCCCAGAATTCCTGAGCCAGGCTGGCTCAGGAATTCTGGGAGTTGAAGTCCATGAGTCAGAGCCAAGGTTGCCTACCCCTGCCCTAGAGGATCAGATCTAGGCTAATGATTTTAAATTACAGGAAAGGGTGTAGATTAAACATCAGGTAAAACGCCCATAGGGCAGAAATATTCCACAGAGGAACTGCCTGTTTTGGTAGGGACTGGATTGTCATTTGAATTTTTAAGTAGAGACCAGATCATTTATCAGAAATGCTGAAAAAGAGGGCTAATTAGCAGAACGATGGACAACCTTGATGGTTCTTTCCTGTGCTCTGACTCTGCGAAAGAAGCTATTGGCCTTCGAGGTGGAAACAGATTTATTTTTCCTGGAAGGATCCAGTTTCAGAACCTCTCACCATCAAGACTCCTGCTAGTAGGGTGGAGATTAAGGAGAAATTTTCAGAGATGTCAACAAAGAGGCAAGAGTGCATTGACAGTTTCTTGGTCAACTCATACCATTTTGCCTCTTCAAATTTTCCAGACTCACCTTATGACCCTTAAGATGAACTCTAGAACGATTAGGATCATATGATCTCAGTGTTAGCCTTCTCTGTGTTCTTTTTTATTTATTTTTTTATTTTAATTCCATTTATATCCCGCCCTTCTCCGAAGACTCAGGGCGGCTTACAAGCTTAGCAGTTAAATTTTGAATATTTTAGAGATACAGTCTATTGGAGGGTTCAGTTATAAAAGCTCTCATTTAGAAGGCCCTTAAAGCTAGTAGTGGAACTTTGGTGGGGAATTATGACAGGATGATGCTGTCCAAAGGAGTGGAGAGACATTGCAGCCAAGAACACTGGCTGGCAGGCTGGCATAATCTCCATGGATGAAAGGGAGATCATGAGATAACCCATGCGCAGTCTGGACAGAAGCTCTTTGTTAGTAAACTGCAGAAGCTGAAAATTTTTGCAGCTGTCTTTGTATTTGAGCTGCCAGGAGTCTGGAAGGGTCAAGGACAATTTGCCCGAGCCAACTCGGGAATGGATAACTCACCATGGGAAAATTTAATGCAGGATAACTCAAGAGAGGGCCAAGTGAGTTGCATCAGGCCTTATCTCAGTGGTGGTGAATCTATGGCACATGTGCCAGAGGCAGCATTTAGAGCCCTCTCTGTGGGCATGTGCGCCATCAGCCCAGCCCCGCCTCGGCCCATGGCCCCCTCCTCACCAGCTGCCCCCCCCGGAGGAGAGTCACCCCTGAGTGTGGCCCGAACGGAGCAGTGCAGCCAAGGACATGGCAGCCAGGGACAAGACTCCGCCCTTGCCGCCCATCGTGCGCAGTTGATGCTGCGGGGCAGGGCATGGCTGCCATGGTGCTGCTGGGCTACCTGGGTGATCTGCGGCCGGCTGCTGAAGGTTTGAACCTTCTCAAGCTAGAAGTCCATGAGGCTGGGGTGAGCTGCGATTCTACTTGTTCCTCTCTTGAGTTATCCCATGTTGAATTGTCCCACATTGAATTGTCCTGTGGTGAGTCAGCTGTGGCAAGTTGTCCTATTCTGTCCTGGGATTCCATCTATCTTACAACTGTGGTGTAGCCTATTTGGACATTAACCTCTACCTTCCTAATTTCTTAATCACTTTAGGAAGTATTGCGGTGAGTCAAAACTTTGAGGATTACAAAAAAAGAGAGGGACTTTCAGGATTTAAAGATTCAAGAATGTTCAGCAAAAAGCTTAATTAAAAAAAAAGATTTAAGAAATTTTCAAAATGCATAAAGGGGAAAAAATAACTTTTAAGTATTTTTTATAAATTATTTTTATTTTCAACCAAAGTGTTTTAGTATAAATTTGTACTTTGCCAGTTAAACAGATCAGGCCTGCCTAGAAATACCTTTTGTTTATTGTTAAAAAGTGCATCTTGTTGATGGACTCTACATAACAAAAGATAAGGTAATGAACTAGACCACTAATTCAGAAGATTTTAAAGACTAATCTAGATTTGAAACTAGAGATTTTTCTTTTGGGATTAATGGATAAACAGCTGGGAAAAAGTCAGAGAACTTTGTTTTTATATATGGTAACTACAGTGAGATTATTATATGCTCAAAAGTGAAAAGCTTGGCATTACTCGCAATGGAGGAAGGGTGGATGAAGATGTTGAAACTTACACAGATGACTAAACTGACTTCTTTGATTAGGAGAAAAAACATTTACATTTATGGCTGACTGGAAACCCCTTATTAGACTTATAGAAGCAGGGGAAAAAAATCAACTTTTGATTTGTAATTTTGATCATTAGAAAATATTAAAATAGAAAATAATAGAAGAAATAGGCTTTTTTGGTAACCATAGAGTAAGAGATAATTTTGTAATCATACTTGTATTTTAATAATTATACACACACACACACATATTCCCCCTATATGTGTGTGTGTATGTACACACACACACACACACACACACACACACACACACATATATATATATATATATATATATATATATATATATATATATATATATATATATATATATATATATATATATATATATATATATATATATATATATATATATATATATATTCTCTTAGAAGTAAGAATTTGCTCCTTGGCCAACTGCTACAAAGATGGAACTCTACAGCTTCAGAGTTCTGAAACTTAAAAATGACTGTGTGGGGAAAAAATGTTGTGGTTTCTAGGTAGAGATTTGCTTGCTTTCCAAGTATTTTTACTTTTTCTGACGGGAAATTCAAGTTGAAACATCCATCCATCACTTTGCATTGCTGAAAATTCCAGGAAAATGGTGTGTGCAGAGGGATGCATGATCTTATTCCAGAAGGATTTCCAACGAACCTCAACAATAATATTAAAAAAAAAACCAAAAGAATCTGTACTTAGGCTCTTTGCTGTAGCAGTGCAAATTTAAACCAGCAAAAATTTATTCCATTGATGGCCTGAAAGGTGATTCAAAATCCGCTTCAGCAAAATGTCTAAAAGCCTAAGTATCATTTTTTTTCTTATTCTTTAAGAAAAGAATTGTGGCAAAGGAAGAATTAGAAAGATACAGCAGCAAGAAAATCAATGCAAGCCAGAGGAGTGGAATTAGGAGTTTAATGGGTGTTTATAAAGATGGTTTTCAAATACAAAAATCATAATAAATTTTCAATTCTTCAGAATAATTATTTCCAGAATAGAGAACTGCAGCAGTCCCAAAGCTAATGAAATAATTTCTCAAATAGAAATGTGTGCTCTCTTCTAGAGTCATCTATTATTGTTCCAAAATAGCAAGTGGGCAGGCTTTAGATACCAGAGAGATGCTATAAGCTAGTAGAGAAGAACTGGCCTAAATAAAAATTTCCTATTCCGAGAGTGTTATGGAAAATCTTAAAAATGCTGAACTCAGGGTCTCAGACCTTTTGTTAAATGACCATTTTGCCAGATTCTTAAGGAAACCTATGATAGTTACAAGGATTTTAAAAAATGCATTATTGGTTTCAGATAGTCCTCAACTCACAACCATTTGTTTAACAACTGTTTGTAGTTAAAGTGGCACGGCAAAAGTGAGTTATAATCAGTCCTTGGACTTACAACCAACCCCCCCCCCAGTCACGGAATCAAAATTCGGGCGCTTCGCAACCGGAATGTATTTATGGCGCTTGCAGTCTCCCAGAGTCAAGGGATCACCTGTTTGCGACCTTTCCTAAAGAACCACCGGCTTTGATCTTGGGAACGTAACTGCCTTCTTGACTTTTTTACCCACTTGTGGTTTTCTCCAGACTTTGTTACACCTGGATGGAAAAACACCCAAACCACTAAGATTTTCGTCTAAGCTGGGAAGTAAAAAAAACATCCTGCTGGAATGCAGCGGTGAACCATTTCTGTATGACTGTACTGAAAGATTATTATATGAGAAAGAAGAAAATTAAATGGGCAATTCCATGAAGTTTCCAGAAGCTAAGCTCAGTGTGAAGGAGACTTTATTTTTAGAAGCCATATAAACATTAAACATTAATTGGCCTGTTGTTAACGGGCTTAACTCGTTATACCTGATCTTTCATGGGAAACTAGAGGAAAATCATGCCATGTTACTTGGCAGTGCGATGCTGGGAAATTCTAGGAGATGCATTCTGCACTGACATTTGGTAGAGTTGTGAATTGTCCAGCCTGCAATAAATCTATTATCTACCCCCACAATAAAAATTAAAAAGTAGACATTGAAACCAGCATGAAGTGTGCACTAAATGGCTGCTTAGAAGAGAGAGAGAAAAAATAAGGAACAATCCTTCTAAGTTGAGAAATTACAAGTAGTCCTCAACTTACGACCACAATTGAGCCCAAAATTTCTGTTGTTAAGTGAGACATTTGTTAAGTGATTCCTCCCCCCATTTTATGACCTTTTTTGCCAAAATTGTTAAGTGAATCTGGCTTCCCCATTGACTTTGCTTGTGAGAAGGTTGCAAAAGGGGATCACATGACTTTGGGACACATCAACCGTCATAAATATGAATCAGTTGCTAAGCATCTGAATTTTGATCACATGGCCATGGGGATGCTGCAAAGGTCGTAACTATGAAAAACGGTCGTAAGTCCTTTTTCCAGTGCCTTTGTAACTTTGGACGGTGACTAAACAAATTGTTGTAAGTCCAGGACTATCTGTATTTAGTCGATTTATTTCAACATTGATATGTCACGCATTCCATTTAGTTGCTCCGGACAGCTTACAAATGTTTCATTACAGTAAAATACAATCTAACAAACTGGTAAAAAGCAGCCTTTGTTTAAAAAATAATAATAATTCACCCCCTCCTAAACATCAGCAGGGTGGAGCCCAGCCCTTACTCCAGTGCAAGTTGCTTCCTAGTTTAGGATGTACCCAGGGAAAAGCAGAAATTGATGTTGAGATTAGAAATATTTCCAGCAGCCATTGAAGAAAATGTCTCCCGTTGAAGATTTAAGAGCCGAGGAAGGATTTCACTGAAATAGGGGATTGATCAAGTGATCTGCACCCAAGTTAAGTATTATTTACCTTGTACAAAAGTCTAAAATTGTCCACCAGCTTGCACCAGAATTGATGAAGAAAACCTTCAATTTTCTGCTCTTCTGATGCTTACAAAACCCGTGTACATAAACACCTGGAAGTTCTGTTTTAGATCAGGTGATAAGCCTCTGTAAGTGGCTACAGATGTTCAGCTTTTGCCTTAGCCAGGAAATATTTAACAAAAGAACCTTGTGCTACATATTTTCATCAAAAAGTATGTCTTTTTTTCATTGAGCATGGATTAAGAAGATATAGAACAGGAGAAAAGTTCAGACGAAGCACTCAAGATACATTTCTTCAATCCTTAAAGGCAGAAAAGTCTCATTAAAGTGAAAAACAGCAGCATTAGTTATGAAAGACAAGAATTGGGACTGAAGACAATGGAGAATTCATTTTCCCAATCTGAAATTCTTCCCTACTAGTTCCAGATCACAAGCTAAGCCACTTTGAACCCCAGATATGACGGTCTTACGCCTGTCATAAATTTATGCTCATCTTTTGCTTCAGTCGTGCAATTTCTTGTCTTGTTCTATCATTTTATGCATTGCGATGTCTTCAGCATTCCCTGTGTATCTTACATTCAAAACAAAGCAAATCCTGTTTTTAAATTCTGCTGGATTGTAATTATCATTAGCACAGAGTCAAGTTCACGTTTTAGCTCATTTAAACAGCACCACTACAGCCAAACATGAATACGGAATCCAATCCTGCTGCTACAATATACTGAGCTCACAATAGGAACAATTTAGCTGCGGGGAAAAGAATTTTATGTACAAATTAATCATTTATTAATTGGCATACCATACATTTTAAAAGTAAAAATAATAGTATTAAATATGTTCCTATCTGTCTGAAGTTCCAAACTGTCTTATCTCTATTTCTGTCTCTATTTCCGTCTCCTTCCTTCCTTCCCTCCTTCCTTCCCTCCCTCCCCCTCCCTCTTTCTTTCTCTTTCTTTCTTTCTTTCTTCCTTCCTTCCTTCCTTCCCTCCCTCCCCCTCCCTCTTCCTTTCTTTCTTTCTTTCTTTCTTTCTTTCTTTCTTTCTTTCTTTCTTTCTTTCTTTCTTTCTTTCTTTCTTTCTTTCTTTCTTTCTTTCTTTCCTTCCTTCCTTCCTTCCTTCCTTCCCTCCCTCCCTCCTTCCTTCCTTCCTTCCTTCCTTCCTTTCTTTCTTTCTTTCTTTCTTTCTTTCTTTCTTTCTTTCTTTCTTTCTTTCTTTCTTTCTTATAAATATCTAACTAGCTATCATCTATCTATCATCTATCTAACTTTAAGGGGAAAAAAGATTACTGCAGTGAACAAATGCTTTTAATGAGTATATATATAACTTGGGCAATGTGTGCTTGATCTTAGCACACCTTAGCACCATATTATATTAGCTAATCTAGAAAATGATTTAACCAGCGGGGAAAAAATGGAAAGAAACATTTTTAAAATTTGCTCAAGAATTTCAACAGACTTACTCTCATCTGAAATCACAATACCTTGTATTCTAACACAGATGTAAGTCCTATATAAACTCAGTATGATTGTTTTCCATGTAAGTGAGGGTAGAATTAGACTCTGTATTCAGTAATGTATTATTACTGAAAATAACAAATTAAAAGTGGGATTTTTATTTTTTGGGGTGCACCTATCTCAATATAAATCTTTGAAAGTTCAAAAGAAAACTCATATTTTCTTGTTAGCGACAATTTAGGACTTGGATTGCTTATTTATGGGAACGAATTTGTTGGAAGCTGAAATTGTAGAGACTTACTTTGGATATTTAAGAACAAGAACTTAGCAAAGCATTTCAGACAAAGTGCACAATTTTAGTTCCTTTCCCAAATTGATATTTTCAGTATTTTAAAGAGTCATTGTGGACAATAAACAGTCCAGACTTCCTAACGAGAAAGACAATTGTGTGACACTCATAATGAAATTATGATAATAAAGAGGAAATTGATGTTGTATTAATGCACTATTGTCAAAAGATATGTTCATTACAACACATATTCATTACTTTGAATTTGTTAGAGCAGCCAAAAAGTTTGATTTTGAGAAATTCAAAATTAGTAGAGGATCATTTTTTTCTATTTGTAACTAAGAAAAAAATTGTCCTCAGAAGTCTGTATATGAATGTGTGATATAAACCCTTCAAAAATATCAGACATGGAACTTGTAATTTTATGATACACAATACTGTTAAAATATTTTTCTGTGTGTATTCAAATAGGTTCGCTATTAAAATTTTCTAATCCTAATTACACAATTACACAATGACTAAAAATCATGTATATATTGCACATACATTTTAGAAAACTGCTAAATGTATTTCTAGGTAAATTTCTAGGTGATAATATTGACAGATTTCCTATCACTTCCATAAACCAGGGTCTATTCTCTGAATTCATTTTAGAAATCACTTTACATTACCTTATTTTATTTTATTTTATTATTGAAGGAAGAATTTTGAAAATAAAATTGGCAGCATCTTTGTGTGATGAACTGTAAGTTTGGTTATGATCCCTTTTTTAATTAAAAAAATCCCTATTATTTTGCAATCTGGGATCTAATTGTGGGCTTGGAAAAAAAAGAAACTTATGGCAATTAAGGAATTAAATGGTTTTCAATTGAACTGGACAGTTTTATCATATGGATGGGATGCAAATGCTACAATTGAATACTAATTAATTATCCATCCTCTTTTTATTGTGAAGTTGACTCCTATTTTCTATAACCTGATTTCTTACAACCACGACTCCCCTTTCAACATGACTTTGATAGCGGTGGATCTTTTCTGATCCAGGGACTATGGAGGCAGGACAGTTACCGTAGTTAGGTTGGGATAAATCTCTACAATGGGGGCAGAGGAGAAATTTACTAAGCAACATGGATAAAGGGAGGCCAGATCATCTCTTCCTAGTTACCTTTTACATAGCAAGAGTTATTTCCCCCAGGGGAAAAATCACTAAATTGATTTGGAAAGTATCTAGAATAAGAGGAAAACCTGGCATGTATGCCAATTGTTAATGAGGCAATTAATATGGTTTCTCCGTTCTGCATTACAAATTCTAATCCACTTGAGAATTAGCATTTATATTGATCAGCCTAATGGGCATGCTAGCTGGGCCCTTCTTTTGACTTCCAGATGCTTTGCAAGGATGATCAGGTTGTGATCCCAAACATCTGAAAAATTACCCTAGTAGTTATAAGCCATGACTCTCTGAGCTCCTACCAGCTACTAGTAAGACTATCTCGGCCTTCCTCCAGCATCCCTCCTTGCTTACCTGTATCTCAGGTGCCTGTAGCCCCTTCCCTCTGAGACCCATTTCTGCTCCGGAGGCATTGCAGAAAGCCCCAGGAAGTCCCTCGTTGGTGTCTACGTAGGTATTCACGGTAGTTGCGTGTGAGCAGAGTGTAGAGGAAAGGGTTGATGCAGCTGTTGCCGTAGGTCAAGCAGGTCACCAGATGATTGACAGAGATCTCCGTGTGGATGGGCAGGTGGACTGCCGAGGGGCAATACAGGGGAAGGAGTTGCCAGATCCAAAAGGGCAAATAACAGGCCCAAAAGGCCAAGACAATCACAAGGATGAGGAGGAAGACACGGTTCTTAGGGGAGCGTCCCAGGCCTCCACGGGTCTGTGACAGCCAGTAGCTTCTTGCCAGGCGCCAGTAGAGTGACCCAATTACTATCCCAGGCGCCACTATGCTGGTGCCAAAAAGGATGCTCAGGTAGACTTTGTATTGCTCCTCACTCCAGGTGGGGGAGCAGAGGCGACGCACCCCAGCTCCACTCCCCATTGTACGTTCCTCCTGGTGGATCATGACCATCATGGGGAGGGCCAGAGCAAAGGACAGGAGCCAAACAGCAATGGCCAGCGGTCGGCTGCATCGCCGCGCACGGCTGGCAGCCTGGAATGGGTGCACCACAGCTGTATAGCGCTCACAGCTCATCAGAGTCAGCAAGAAGATGCTGGCATGCATAGTGAGGAGGTCTAGGCTGAGCAGAATCCGGCAGCCAGCCTCCCCAAAAGGCCAGTCCTTCGCCAGCCCATTGTGAACAATGAAGGGGGCCGTCAAGAGATACAAAAGGTCAGCCAAAGCTAGGTTAATTAGGTGGACCTGCAGAGAGGAGGCCGAGGCAGAGGCCCGCACGACCGCCAGAGCATAGAGGTTGCCAGCCACCCCGGTAATACACATCAGACTCAAGACAGCTCCCAGGACTGCTGCTGATTCGTGTCCGTCCGATGAGGAGCCGTTGCCTAGCAGTAGCCAGGAAGAAAAGTTTGTTGAGGACGTCATCATGAGGAAATGGTCCAAGGTAAGCTGCTGGGAAGAATTTTTTAACATTCTAGTCCTCAGGAGAGAAATCAAGGAAAGCGTACTAGATGCCCATCAATCTCTATTTCTACTTATCAGTTAAGTTGAATATCAAAGTCTATATCAGATCACCTCTTTGTCTCCCTACAGTTTGGTCTACTGCTCCATCTATAAGTCTATCTGTTTTCCTTCTGATCCTTCCCATTCCTTTTTTTGCTCCATCTTACTGCTGTATTAAAAAAAAATTCGGTTTGAGGTTGTAAAGGATATTTTTTGGGAGGGTAACTTCCCCCCCATCTCTCTTGTATCTGAGGCATATGGTCACTGCTTTGAATCTAGACATGAAGAAGCTTTTTCTTCTGATCCGCCTTCCCTTCTTCTCTTACTCTATACTCTCAGCGTCGGTGATGGCGCGCAAGGTCTCCTGTGTGTGAAGAGGATCTGTGTGTATCTGTCTGGGTTTGCAAATTCTCTTCTCTTACATTCTTCGCACCCTGCTAATATTTGTATGTTGGGGTTGAACCTTGGTGCAGCCCCTGTCTATTTTGAGGAGCCTGTTTATTTCAACCCTGAGGTGGGATTTTGACAGCACGTCAGCAACAGGGGCTAAGGGGCGGGTGCTGGGATGACATTCAGGGGTCTGATTGGTCTGGAGATAGTGACAGACAGAATTTTTCCCCACCTCCGCCACCCCAAACAGACATACACACAGGGTCCAACTCCCTGCTGGCATAATTATACAACTTTCCATGGAATGATGCCAACCACGAGAAAGAAAAAATAACCAAGAGATAGAAAGACAGAAGGGGACTGTATTGATCAATGGACAAAAGGATCTCACAAATGCAGACACAGAAAGACAGACCTTAGATGAAAAGGAGTGAAATGAAAATGACCCATGCCTTTTCATCCATCTGTTTCCTACACTAGAATAAGGTGATGGCAACAGACAGCCCTTCCATAGCCTTGCTGTGGATTTTGTTTTCATGTGGATCCCCTTTAATCATAGTCCCGCCATTAAATCATTTGCACATGTCAGATTTAATATTCATCCACCTTTCCTAGTTTTAATCAAACTGTCAAGTCAACTATATTTAACCACAAACTGCCCACATCTAAGCTTAGTGTATTGTGTAAATCCCACCACACTGGGTAACATCTACAACAGTACACAACTTATTGAACAGTACACACTGTTCAATAAGTTATATAATGAATAGAGAATCTGTATATTATATGTTACTTTTTGTGACTGTCAACAAGATAACGCATTAAAAATTTTTTACTACCTCAACATTTTCAATAATGGTTTGGATCAAGTTGGTAGTAGATATTCTTATCATATTTGCACATTATACAAAGTGAGATGGCGCAGTTAATAGTCTCAAAGATGGGCACCTATATTTAAAGGGATTTTGACTGAAAATAGCAAAATGAAATTGCAAAGAAAGTTCTTCATTAGCAAAAAGAAATCAAACACAGGGAGATAGCATATGAGACATTTGACTTGGGAACATTATATACAAAAAGAATTGTAATATATATCTGTGATAGGTTTCCAGAAAAGGAAATGGATTTTAGGCAGCATGAATCAAAGTATAGTTGTAAGCTGCCTTGAAGCTTCATAAAAAGAAAGGAGAATATATCAATTCCAAACAATAAAAAGAAAGGAGAATATATCAATTCCAAATAATAAAAAGAAAGGAGAATATATCAATTCCAAACAATAAAAAGAAAGGAGAATATATCAATTCCAAACAAATAAATACATGCATAATATACATTTCCAAATTTTGGAAGATAATAATGAAAGTAATAATTATAGGGCATCTCATTTTAAAAAAGATTTAATGAAACTAAAACTGGTGCAAAAAATGGAAGGGAGGTTGGAAAATAAGTCCTAAAGAAATATTGAAAGAACTGGATTTATTTAGGCTCCCCCCAAAAAATGGTTTAGGCTATGGGTGATACGATTATCATAATACCTTTCAAGCATCCAAAGGGATGCCTTGTAGAAGATCAAAAACAGTGGTCTGTTATTATCAAATGGAGAATGAATGTCCAATTACAGGAAGGTACATTCTGGTTGAACATTGTTGTTGTTGTTGGGGACTCCTAAAAGGAACAGCTGTTAATCAGCAGTACAATTTACTGGTTAGTTGGTAAGCTAATTTTCACTGAGGCTGTTCATAATCAGAGGTTGGACAATCATCTGCAAGAGATACAGGTAGTCCTCAACTTACAACAATTCCTTTAGTGACCTTTCGAAGTTACAATGGCACTGAAAAAAGCGACTTATGATCGTTTTTCACACTTAATGACCATTTCAGCATCCCCATGGTCACATGATCAAAATTTGGGTGCTTGGCAGGTGGCATGTATTTATGACAGCTGCACTGTCCCAGGGCCATCTGATCACCATTTGTAATCTTCCCAGCCGGCTTCCAACAAGCAGACTCAAAGGGGGAGGCCAGATTTGCTTAATGATCACATGATTTACTTTACAACTCCAGTAATTTGCTTAACAACTGTGACAAAAAAGGTCTTAAAAATGGGGCAAAACTGCCTTTCTTAGCCACTGAAATTTTGGGCCCCACTGTGGTTGTAAATCGAGGGCTACCTACACTGAGCAGAAGATTACACTTAAATCAGTCCTTCCATTTCTGGAATATTTTGTGCAGCTATACAGAAGCAGAAGAAAGGCACAAGCTGCATTTACTTTATGCCTGTATCTGACAAAGCCGTGCTTGTAAGAGAGACGGCAGTTTCTGGGCTGTGAGTGAACCGCTGTGCAGATGTGAAATGTTTGCGGCAGCATGTTTTCAGTTAGGTGTCTCTCAGAATTCCACGCACATATTATTCCTGTTGGGTGTTTGAATGGCTATGCGCTTTACCACTGGTGTGTTTTGTTGGTGTGGGTAAACTTGCTATTCAGAAGCAGACATCTAGCGACCAAACCAACAAATAAAACTTGTATTTGTAACACACTCTCCACGAGGGCACGCTCCAATCACAATTTTACAAAATGAACCAATAAGAATCCAACAGCAGTTAAAATTATACAAAGAAAATAAAACCAGGTGGAATATATTGAAAATTGGAGTGAACATAATAACACTGTACAATTAAAATATTCTAAACCTACCGTCCACCTGGCTTTACTAATAAGATTTACAGCAAAACAGACCTATCACTGTTCTTAGCCTTCTGTTCATGGTCACTTCCATCTCTTTATTGAATAAGTAGATTTTCAGATCCTTCTGAAAGACCCGGGGGATGGCAGTTGGAATCTGTCATCCAATGCATTAAGCCACTCTCCCATTGTGTGTTGCTGTTTTGTGAACTGTGTCTTTGCTAGGCTGGCTCTTTTCCTCATTTCAGGGATGGTCACTGTCCTTTCTGCTTTTTAGAGCTGTCTTCTCTCTCAGCTCCAGAACCAGTTTCTCCATCTCTTCCACCATTTCATTAATCCCTGGATTGGGTTGAGAAGAGGGTTTTGCTGACTTGAGCTGAGTGG
The DNA here is from genome assembly GCF_964194415.1 of Vipera berus. Classification (NCBI taxonomy): domain Eukaryota; kingdom Metazoa; phylum Chordata; class Lepidosauria; order Squamata; family Viperidae; genus Vipera; species Vipera berus. Next base: position 15,914,983 of record NC_138205.1, read on the forward strand.
ATCTGGTGAGCCAGAAGGCAGGAAAAAAATCTGCGCCAGCAAGCCAGGGTTTGCCCAAAGCAAATTTGTGTGGTGCTGCTGGGTTTGTTTAACCCCGCCGTGACCCTCCAAGACAGGGGGTTTTCTTGGAGAGGAAAAGGACTCTAAGCATTCAGACCAGGCACAGAGCAGAACTCCAGAAACAATGCTTAGGCTTCAGGCAAGAAGCCCTGGATCTCAGCTTACAAAGGTTGAATAAGGAGCAATGAATCTGAGCACATGCAGTGTTTCTTGCTCAAAGGCAGTGGGCTTCTGAAAATGGGGAGCTCCATAGAAACCCGATTTCTCTTTGAGAGGTCCTTGGTGCTCTCTGACCTTGGTTGTTTTCTGGCAAACCTTTCATTATACACACTGAGTAACACCATCAGTGCCAGTAGGAAGCGGGGTTTGCTATTAAGTTATATTCTGGTGGCTTGCCCTGTCAGTGTTGATGGGAATGGTGTCTTTGGTTGGGCTGTTTACTGTTAGCTTATTTGGCAGTCCCTTGATTGGGGTGTTGTTTGCTTCTTGATTGTAGATCTGATGTTAATCTTGGTGTTAATCTATGCTCAGCTGGGTGTTAATTGTTGGCTGGGAGATGTTTTGGTCTTTTTGTTCCCTTTACAGCTTGTTGATTTCGCTTTGTGAGAAAGCCATGGGGCTGAGTGGCAAGCTTGGTGTCTAGAGGATGAGGGAAAAGAATACGTGGGCGGGCACGGATACTGCTACTCCTTACATCTCATTCTGGAGTCAGGTTTTGTTAGGCAAATTTTCACTTGAGTTCTCCCTCTGTAGTGGCAATGAGAAAGACCATTGCTATTTTGAGGAATTTAGTGTCATATATTTTGATTTTCACTTCATATTAAGACTATTCAAGAGCTCATTCTGAGCTAACCGGCTTGTTTTTCACCTTTGCTCCCTGAATGAAGGAGAAGGTGTGGAGGGGAATTTTTATGCAGTTTCAAAGCTTTTCCTGCTATGATAGTCTCAAGTCTTTGATTCCCACCCCAGAGTCAGGTGTCAGCCGGTCAAGGTCAAATCTAGAAATCTCTTGACCGTAGCAGGGCCATGAAGTCATAGTGCCAGGTTTTGATAAAAACCATGGGCATGTTGTTGTCCATGGGGAGCTTCTGCATGGAACCTAGCACCTAGCCTGAGCAGTGGGTTGGACTAAAAGACCTCCAAGGTCCTTTCCAAATAGTAGTAGTAGTAGTAGTAGTAGTAGTAGTAGTAGTAGTAGTAATAATAATAATAATAATAATAATAATAATAATAATAATAATAATAATAATAATAATAATCATCATCATCATCGTGTGGAAATTGGCCAGTTTGGGAGTACCTCTGCTGACCTTATTAAATAATAATAAAACTTAAAATCCCTTCACACGTAGTTCTCAGCTTATACTCATTCATCTATTGACTGTTCAAAGTTACAACAGCACTGAAAAAAGTGACTTATGACTGTTTTTCACACTTGTGATCATTGTAGCATCCCCCTGGTCACGTGATCAAAATTCAGATGCTTGGCAGTTGGCATGTTTTTGTGACGGTTGCGGTGTCCCAGGGTCATGTGATCACCTTTTGTGACTTTCTGAAAGCAAAGTCAGTGGGGAAGCCAGATTCACTTAACAACCATTTTACTAATTTAAGTACTGCAGTGATTCACTTAAACAACTGTGGCAAGAAAAGTTGCAAAATAGGGCAAAACTCAACAACTGGACTCAAGTGGGTTTGTAAGTTGTATTTATTGGAGTGTTTATTGTCTCTAGATCCCCCCCCAAAAAAACCTAATTGTCTGGCCACCTGTGCATTGCACTGACTTTTGGCAAAACACTCTCTCTACTGTGTTGGTTGTCCTCTACAATACTGTACAACAATCCTCCATTTTTATCCTTAGTTGTGGAAATAAAGCTTGCTCTTTGTCTGGCAGCTATGTGGTGTTATGTGGCTCTCTTGAGATCCCCAGAACTTTAAACTGTCCCTTAAGGTTGCAAAAGGGGGGGATCTCCTGCACTATCAGAAGGACCAAGACTGGCCCAAACCTGTTACAGCTTGAAGTGGAGAAGAAGCTAGCATGCAGATTTTTTTTAAGTCTTTACTTTAACCTTCCCAAACAGAGAACATTTTCATCACACTGAAAGGCGGGAAATAAGTTGCACGAGGATGCTGGACAGGCTACCAGTTACAAGGGGGTGTCCACAGTGTGTGTTTGTGGGGGGGGGGCGGTGTTTGTATATTTATGTGTTTGAAAGCCAAGATGGCAGCCCTCTGATCATGATTTTGTTGAGGAGGACTACCTGTGAAGGGATTTTAAGGCTTTTGATTTGCCCCCTATGTTCATTGCAACCAAAGTTGCAATTCTGAAAAACAACAGTTTGCCGCTAAATTCTAGCAGAACTAAAGTGAGAGGTTTCAGGAATGATGCCAGGGAGGCCATATTTGAGCTGCAGTTTGCTCCATTCTGGTTCCATGTGGAGGCCAGAAAAGGGTTGTTCTCCAGCTCTTCTGGCCAGCAAGTCACATAAACCAAGAGCATCCAGGACAAATTCTTCTTGAACTCAGATCCCAGGGATACCAACTGTTCCATGAAGGTGTGTCCTCTTCAGATCAAATGTCGGGGCTCTGTTTCTGCCTCACACAGCTTGAAAGTGGGTGTTGGAAATACGGCAATGACCAGTTGTCTTTCTTTCTCTCTTTTTCCTTCCTTCCTTCCTTCCTTCCTTCCTTCCTTCCTTCCTTCCTTCCTTCCTTCCTCCCTTCCCTTCCCTTCCCTTCCCTTCCCTTTCCTTTTTCTGTTTCCCTCCTCTCCAATGGCTTTCACCTGGTAGCCAGACGCCAGCTGGAGATGGGAGGACAAGAGAATATGATTTGGGGGAAACCGCTCACGTCTCCCTTGGCTGTTATCCCAAATCCCAGCCTGAAGCCAGCACGGGCCTCCCACCCACTGTGCCTAATTTGTACACCCGCGCCAGTGTCTTGCAGAAAAATAAACGGAGAGGGAACAGCAGCAGCACTACAGCAGATGTGGCTCAGAAAACCCACAGTTCCACTAACAAATACTGAATTTGGCTCTCTCAAGAAGAATGAAAGAACCTCGGTTTTGAGCCGAGCCTGTCCCAAAGAGATTTTTTCTTCTTCCATGATATCTTGTCTGTTTCAGTGAAGCTTTAATATAAATTACGATTTGTATTAGTTCTTATTAGCATGCTTAATATGAAATACCTGATGTCTTTAACAAACCCCCCTACCCCTCCCCTATCCCTCCCTCCTTACCCCTCCCCCCCTCCCCCCCCACTTCCCAGAGCTAAGTACAAGGTATAAAAAACAAAAAAAAAAGAATCATAAACAACCATATGCTAACAACCATAAACTCTAAAATCTATCACTCTCTAGCTCATATAGGATAACTACAAACACTATTAATATAAAATATATAAAAAAAGAGAAAAAAAAAGAGAAAAGAAGGAAAGACTTATTCAAATGCTACATGAAACTTTTTAGTCCCATATTTGTTCTGGATATACTCAATCCATT